>NC_045764.1:95150703-96594453 GCF_008692025.1 Phocoena sinus | reverse complement strand
GGGTCTGTGGACATAAAAGAACAGGATGTCAACATACACAGTGGCATTAAGTCCACCAAAAGCAGATTTAAAAATATCAGTGTGCAGGTTCATACCCCATTGATGACAACAAGTCTTTATGCTACCTCGTGTTGTAAGCGCCACAAACAGTGGGTGAGTTTGGATTTGCTACATCTAGGTGAAATGGAGGTGGGTTTATGTTGATGTTTCTGTGTGGCTGTCAATTCTCTTCCTTTTGAAGAGTTCTGGATTCTCAATAATTCTGGACAATTACCTTAGGTAATTCTCTTGTTCTGAGAACAATATAGAGATTAAGTTCTTACTATCAACAATTAACCAATAGACACAGGAAACACTTAGAAACACTGGTGTTTATTTCAAGAGGCATCATCTGAGCTATATAAATACGCTTTGCAGTTGGGTATTCATTTTCCTAATTCACAATGTCTTTTGGACTATTATCACTGTTATTTTTATTTTTTTTTAACTGAGGGAAGCATGTGTTATTTCATCACATGACATTTCTTTGAAAAATCTTTCTTGTCTAGATGTGGACCTTAATGCATTATGCAAAACCCAGGGATTTAGATTTTTGACATTGCATACACTCACAATATATTCTAAAGGGAGACATTATATGCTAACTTCTTGTGAAATCCTGTAGCAGCTGCTTGGTTAATATAATATGTTGAAAAATATTTATGTAGTTTGTTTTCTTTTCTGTCAGCCCTGGTATCTTATGAAAATTTTTTTTCAAATGGCCAGTAGCTAAAGTAGTGACTTTAGTTTGACTTAATATTATGCCACATTGACAGATGAAAACTCCTTCTAAAAATGTCATTTGAGTGCTCGACTAATTTGCATTTAGCTCGAAAGCTTTTAGTGCTTTGCACATTCACATTATAAACATTTGGGTGAACATTAATACCCCAGCTAAACAAAAATGCTGTTCACTCCAACCATTTCTTCCACTACATAAAAACTATAAACGATTCTCCTACCAAAAAAAAAAAAAAAGAATGCAACCCGAAAATCAATTACAGTAACTATTTAGAAATGTAAAGGAAAGGCAGTAAAAAAGTGACAAAAAATCTTTAATTGTAGGGAAAATGTGCATCGTTTTTTCCCCAACATGTGAATAAAATGCATTTCCTTCTTTAACAATCACAGTTACAATAGATCCATGCATCTCACAGGAAAAAATTGACAATTTGATTATGACTTGTACTTTTTGCCAGGGCCATGAAAGTGGTTTATGTTTGAAATGTATCAGCTGGAAAGTACTTATTACTCATAAACGCTCTGCTATTTCACTTTCTGCAAAGTGAGCTGTTAACAGATACAATTTGAGCAGAATAGCCAGAGGAGGCCTTTTGATATGCAGAAGAGCTGACCCGCGTGCTGAGCCTTTAATTGGGTTTTTAATTTTCCAGGCCATCTGACAATATCAAACATGATCCCAGTGCTTGAAATGTTGATTGGAGGCTAAGAAGGATGTACTACAACATGGCATTATGGAGAGAAAGAGGGAAGCATGCAGGTAGAGGGGAAGACACAGAGAGCCAAATCATCTGCCTTGTGATTTTTGTTGGTTTTAGAGAATATTTCCAAACAGTTTAGCATTTCATTTTAAATGATGAACATCTGATTATTTTGTAGTTATGGTGAAGATGTTTGAAAATATTTCTAAATCATACGTCTCAAGCTACTTAGCTAAACGGATCTACTCAAGTGAGTCAGAATTGGGGAAAAAAAAAAAGCATTTTGCCATTTAGCATGTTTTCTCAGGCAAACCTACCGAAAGTAAAAAAATGGTTGTAGAGGAAATATTTAATTACTTTGCTATCATTTGGATGTTTGTTTTGAAAAGCACCTGAACCGCAATGCTTCTTTTCCCATTATGAAGTTCTCATTTTTATAAAAATGTATAATGTTAAAATGATCATTTTATTCAATGTCAAGTAGATGCTCATTTATAGCTATCAAAACGCTTGGAAAAGAGAAGCATAAGATTTATTCTGGCTTTGGACAGCTTATTCAGTAAACATTTTTTTATTTGCTCATTTGTGAGGATAAGGTGAGGAATAAAATCTAATTTATTATTTTATTGGAAGTCAGTATCAGAGTGATGCAGGTCTGTGGATTTAAGAAATCTGTAAATCTCTTTAATAAAGGCCTGGGGAATTATTAGTAAGAACAAATGTAAAGTGCCTGACAGTTACATTTCTAAAGGAAAAACACAATAATCTCATTAAAGAAATTACTGACAGCAGCTCACAGATGTTAATGGTTGAAGTAACAAAGGACATACAATATCAGAAAGTAGATTATCTTTTTCCTCTTTCAGAATTTTGCTATCGATCTAACTTATTGGGCATATCAAAATAAAAGGTTGCAGTGTTTCACTCAACAATCCTCTTTTTCAGTAGTACTAAGCAATTTAGAATAAAATATATTTTAATATAATGAATAGTTATAATTTAAACACAGAGAATTGTGAAACCCATTAGAGGAAGAAGGTTAGATAAAAATGATACTGAATTCTGCAACATAAGAACTATAAGGAAGACTGCACTGAAGCAACCAAATAATAAAATAGTAGTTACATCCTGGGATATACATATATATATATTTATATAATATTATATACTTGTAAAAAATATTTTGAATCTTGGAGGCTATACAGGAAATTATTTAGATATATGTAGTAACTTCATAGTCTTAGGAATTAGAATTTTATGTATTTTTTTCTTTACCACACTTTCTCTTATCATCCTTAACAAGGAATGAGCAAATTATTCACCTAAATGAAAGTCCAAGAACAGTCCAATAAACAAGGAAGTGGGTTTTGCTTTAAAGAAAAATAGGCAGTTGTAAAATATTAGCTATATTATCTTCCTAATAATATTAGATACTAACAGAGTAGGCGATTGCGTTCAGTTTAGGTCTATCTAGTGCTTTTTTGAGATACTTTGTTCCGTACGCCAAATTATGCTATGTATCCTGTTGTATTACATCATACTGAATATTACCCACTTGGATCAAAATTAAGAAAGACGGTTTGTACACTTAATTCTTTAATCTTTCATCTGAGCCTCTTAAATGTTTCAGTGTTCTGAAAGCTGCACAGTTCTCTAAGATGTAGTAAATATTCAATTATGTCCATTTTGTACTTGAAAAAATGAAGGCACTTAGAGACTACTGATTAGAATAATGTTTTCAAATATGTTAACGTAGCTAAGGAATCTTAAATCCTGGGCTGAGATTCACTGGGCACACTGCCTAACAAAGACCTCAGGAGAAAGAATCTGAATCCCAGCACAGTATGGGAATTTAGGCAAGCCTCACATTAGCACTCTTTCTTCATTTCCCTACATCAAAATTTGAGGAGAAATGGCTTAAATTTTAGGTGCAACTTCTTTGATGGGAGGAAAATATATGGAAACTTAGGAATGCCTCTCCTGGCTTAGGAAGAGATATCTTATGCCTTAATATTAAAATGACTTAAAATATATAATATGCAGATAAAAATACTACTCCACATCACAAGTTGAGAGGTATTTAAGATAATGGTCAAACCACATAGTAAATTTTGCCTAGGATCCTTACTTGCCAAAGTAAAAGTTTACTTAAAAGTCTATATGATTTATATACTAAAATCCATCATGTAACTTGGAAAACAAGATTTTAATTTTTAATATTTTTATCTATGTTCTAAAAAGTAAAGTCTTTAATTATTTCACCTTTGGGTTGTGAGTTGCTGGGACAGTAGGAGAGAGGCTGAAAAGGAAAGTAAGAAGAAACACTTTTCTAAAGAACCAAGTCAGAAAAAGGGAAAGGGAGGTGGAATTCTTTCTATTTAAGGCATATGAAGTCATTTGGATAGCTTGTACACTGTATTTGTGTAAGAAAACATTTTTATATAGATCTTGTTCCTAATTTTAAAATACCTCTAATATACCAAAGTTTCTTGCAAGGAGCCAAAATGAATTGGGTAGGCACTGATACATTGAATTGGCTTAAGGGTTTGTAAGGTTATTTTGGGGGGATCTGGGTCAGAAGAACCCAGTAGGGTCCAACAAGAATCATTCTGCATGTAGCAGAAACTACCTCATAAACATAATTAAAATACCCGTGTAACCATTCTTACTCCTGGCAACATACAAATGAAAATCTGGAGATGGCTCAGACTTTCCCCAGAATCCTCTGGTTGGATTAGGAAGGGGAAAAGATATAGGAGGACATACATAACAGTTTGTCCTTGTGTCTAGAAGAGAAGATGTAACATTTACAGAGCACCAACTCTGTCCTTCTATGGATGTTTCCTCAGTTGAATATTTTTAAAAATAGATTTTAATTTTGAGAACAGTTTTAGGTTCATAGAAAAACTGAAAAATAGTACATACAGAGAGTTCACGTATATCTTGAACCCAGTTTCTCCGATTATTAACATCTATATTAGTATGGTACCTTTGCCACAATTACTGAACCAATACTGATCCATAGTTATTAGCTGAAATCCCTCCTTTATTTAGATTTCCTTAGTTCCTATCCGATGCTTATTTCTGTTCCAGAATCCCATCCAGGATACCACATTACATTTGCTTGTCATTTTTCCTTAGGCTTCTCTTGGCTATGACAGCTTCTCAGTCTTTCCTTGTTTTTTGATGACCTTGACAGTTTTGAGGAATATACAGGTCAGGTATTTTCTAGAATGCCCCTCTATTAAAATTTTTCTGATGTTTTTCTGATGATTAGACTGGAGTGCCTCATTGACTGTAATCTCAGTCCTTTACGTTTGATATTTTACAAATGAGGAAACTGAAGTGAATAGAGTTAAATTAAGCACAGCTCCACGGTAGTAAGAGACCTGTGTGATGCCCGTGGCTCTGTGTGCACAGCTGCACTATATTGTTTTTGCAGCTATTATAATCTTATGTTTAAAATATGCCCTATATTTGTTTATTTCACTTATTTCTATAGGGCTTAATTTGTTTTCCTATATGAGAGGGGTCTAATCATCTATTTTGCCAAGGAAAAATGAACAAACAGGTAAATAAAAGCATATAGAAGTATTTAATCAGTTTGAATGTTTAAATAAAGAAAATAGCTGGGTTTATGGTTCTTTGGATGTTCAAATAGCATTCTTCAGCAGACTCCACTACGCTTTTTTAGGGTCAAGTTAAGATAGGTAAAACTATTTAACCATTTCCTCTTCTTCTGCACTCAATTCAAGGGTAGACAAAGCCTCAGGGTAGATCTTTATAGATAAATGCTCTTTCAGGAACCAGGTTTCTCCCTTAAGCATCACAATGAACTTAGGTAGTCAAAGGGACGACTTCTAGGAGGTTAAAACAAACCAACCAACCCATGTGTATGGTGGTGGGAAGGTTTACTTCATTTGCAGTACTACCTCTGCTACTTCTCCTGCCCCTCTCCTCAATATCTAGTGACATAACTATTCATTAGAGTTATGAATGGAGATAAAAGATGAATTAAATTTGCCCTCCAAGAGACCTCTTTTAGGTCACTGCTTCTGTGTAGATGCAGTGCCGGGGAAATGACTTGCCCAGGGAAGCACAATTGGTAACAGCCTATGACAATAGAGCTGTTTGCATGACTTAGCTTAGGAAATTTTAAAATTTGCAGATACCAGGTTCCACTCTAGGCTAATTCAATAAGAGTCCCTAGAGTATGACCTTGACATCAGTATTTCTAGACTGAGAACTACTAACCTATATCCGTTAGAAAAAATGCCAAGTTATACATTTTGCCAAAAGTCTTTTGCACATTTAACTAATTAAGGACATGCCAGTTTCTATGTATACAAAAATGAAAAACAAAAAAAGTTTTCAAGGAGAGAATAGTCTAATAGTATCCCTAGTAGGGATAGGGGATGAAGCAGTAATCAAACTGCAATGTAATAGGGGCAATAATCACGACAGCTATGAGATGCCAAGGGAGTGCCCTTTAGTGAGTGCTCTGCAAAGCATCAGGAAAGCAAATAGCCAGTTGAACTGGTGGTACCATCTTGCTGTAAAATATAGGGGAAAATTACATGACCTCTTTGAGCTTGGTTAAAAAAAAAAAAGGTTAGACTACACTACAGCTAAGGTTCTTTGTAGGAAAATGCTATTGTGTGCTGTTTAGCAACATCTTTTGGAGCATGTTTAGAGCACATCACACATAGTTAAAATTTCAAATTGGCCAAAGTTTGGTACCTATGTAAGTAACCAACCTTCTTTATAAGTGAAACATTTCATACACACAGATGCACACAAATTGGTCATTTTCCCCAGTAACTATTACTGCATAACCAACCACCCCAAACCTTAGTGGATGAAAACAGCAATATTTATTTTGATTCCAAAGCTGTAATTTGGGCAGGGATTCATGGAAATATCTTGTCTCTGCTCCATTAATCATCATCTAGGAATCACCTAGTGCTTTCATTCATAAGTCTGGCGGTTGATGCAGGGGATTGAACAGCTGAGAAGCTAGAACAGTCTGGGGCTCCTTGGGCATCTTCTATCTCTAGGTGATCTTTCCACGTGGTCTGCAGCATGGAGACCCAGGGCTGGACGTAGGTGTGTGTCCTAACAGAGCCAGGGTAGTCACACCACTTTTCCCTATCCAGCCTTGGAAATCATACAGTGTTATTTCCTCCATGTTCTGTTGCTAGAAGTGAGTCACTAGACCAACCTCCATTCAAGGGGAGAGGAATTAAACTCTCCTTTTTTATGGGAGGAGTGAAAATATTTGTAGACCACCGTGAGCACCAAACAGCAGAACTTTCTACATGATAACATTTCGTTTTGAACACAGGGCTTCTTTCGATCCTTTAGTTTTATATTATCAATCTTTTATAGTAGGTGCAGAAGTTGACCAATACATAATTAATATTAAGGACTATTCAAAGAAAGAATAGCTGTTTCCCTATGATAGTAATTCCTGAAAAAGTTAAAAGCCAGTGAAGCATGCTAATAATATTTACACAGTATCTATTTTTATGCGTTACTATGTAGATACTAACACACATCATATCTTTAACTCATTTAATCCTTTCAACAAGCCTATAAGGTAGGTATTTATGTTATTTCCATAATAGAGGCTCATATAGGTGAAGGAAATTTCCCAAGTTCAAAAAGCTATCAATGGGAAGACCAGGGATTTTCACCAATAAGTTCTCACTCGTGAACCAAGGTCTTAACAGTCATACTAACTAGAAGGATCGCAGTTGTCTAGATATTCTGGATAATGAACTTGCTCACATATTTATAAAACTTCTTCCTTCCAAAGGGTATGGAGTTTGAAACAAACTTATCTTAACTCGTTTTCCCTCATTCGTATTTTGTACTGTGACCCAATATTCTCATTTGCAAATTTAAGAGCGTGCATAAACTAATCGAGTAAAATTTATACTCAACCTTGACTTTCTAGCTTAGAAATCATTACTATATCAATAGAGCTCTCTCTAAAGGCCCAATAAACTTAGATCATGGATTCCCTGTATCTTCTGACAGGGATACACCAAAGCACCTTGTTGCCCACTCTGTCCTTTGAGGGGACAACAAGAAATCTGTATCAAACACATGAAACTTGGTTTGAAATGAGTATGTTCCCCTTTAAATATTCTTTTGTCTTCTCTGCATGGTGCTTTGTCAAAAATGTCTGAATCATTTCACATCTCATTTTTGCATATCCTTATTTGTCTGATGAAAGTAGATGTGATGTAAGCACTGAAGAGGGAAAAACTTCCCAGGAAACGCACGTCGCATACTCCACCCTCTCCACAACATAACACTGATCATGTTAGCAACAAAATGCCTTTCCATTCAGGACTGTGGCTGCAATCTCCATCCAGGGCAGGGAACTGGGTGTTTCCAGAGACTCCTCCTGTGAGGCAGAGGCAGAGGCAGCAGCAGTGCTGTGTGCTCAGCTGCCTAATTAGGTCATGGGACAGCCCAGGAAAAGAAATAAGGTGTCAGGTGAGATGGAGATCAGGTAATCACTCTGGAGCAAGGGACAAGGGAGGCAGGGGAGAGTTGAATAAAGGGGACAACAAGGTTGGGGTGGTGGTGGTGGGTGGAGAAAGAGTCCTAGAAATGAAAACCATTTGAATAATCAAACACATAAGAACCCACATCTTCTTTCTATCGCTTTGCATATAGCTGGATGCCTATCTACATTTAAAATTGTAACTCAGAAATATATTCTGGCCCAAACTATATCTTTGCTGTGTCATTTTAGAGACTGGGAAACCAGGCGGTTAGATAGCTTCTGTACTTACTATGTCCCTGTATCCTACAATCAAATAATCTATGATTATTAACGATGAAGATGCTCAACATATTCATTCAGTCAACTATAGGGTCCTTAAAATATTAAGGTTCTAGGGACACGAAGATGATTGCAATTTAGCTTTTGGCTTCTAGGCAAGACAGACACATATATAAATGTTAGTAGAGTGTGATTAATGCTGTAATAGATGCGCATGCAATAAAAGATGGGGTAGTTTAGCTGCACACTGGGGCTGTTGGAGAAGGTTCTTCAGAGTGAACTTGGTTGTGGATGGAGGATAAAGCAAGTGTTCTCCAGGAGAAAAGGGTTCCATGGTAGAGAGATCAGTTTTGAATGGCACACAGAACTGAGTACATTAGGGTGTGGTGTGTAGTTTCGGGTATCTGAGACTAAGGATATGTGGCATGGGAAATAGGCTGTTAGGAATGTCCAAGCTGAGAAGAACCTTGAACTCCATGTTTGTTTGTTTTTTTTAACATCTTTATTGGAGTATAATTGCTTTACAATGGTGTGTTAGTTTCTGCTCTGTAACAAAGTGAATCAGCTATTGAACCCCGTATTTTAAAGTATTAATTTAGCATCACATTTACTAACTCTAATTGCTTATAATAACCCAGGAGAAACCTTGCATAAATCTAAAACATCTTTTCATGCCTCAGTTTCCTCATCTTCAAAATAGGGATAATTATTTTGATTTTCATTCCTACTGCCAACACCCAGTTCATAATTTCATTACTGCTTGTCTATACCATTACAGTAATTTTCATACTGCCTTCCCTGACTGTCTCTCCTTCTTAAAGCACATTCTTGTGCCATTACTGGATTAAAGACAAAAACATAACAAAGAACAATAAAAAAAAATACATTATCATCTATCATCAAAGCTCCCCATTCCCAAAGAATAAATTTCAAACTTTCTGAAAAGGCAGTTAAGACTTTCCAACAACTGATTCCAGTCTGATTTTATTTTCTATCCCAATACATCCTATACTCTTGGTTTCTTGGACTGTGTGACCTACTGCATTCTTTTGTTTGATATGGTCCCTCCACTGCATTACTCTCCTCGCTGCCAACATCTTCTTGTTTAGTTTTCAAGACCCAGCAAAATGTTGCTTATAATAGTCAGAAACCGTATCTTCATCTTCTGAGTTCTTGTTTTTGTTCTTGTCTTTTGCGGTACGCGGGCCTCTCACTGTTGTGGCCTCTCCCGTTGCGGAGCACAGGCTCTGGACGCACAGGCTCAGCGGCCATGGCTCACGGGCCCAGCCGCTCCGCAGCATGTGGGATCTTCCCAGACCAGGGCACGAACCCATGTCCCCTGCATCAGCAGGCGGACTCTCAACCACTGCGCCACCAGGGAAGCCCATCTTCTGAGTTCTTAAACAGCCATTGTGTGATCAAAAGAACTACCATATGACCCAGCAATCCCACTACTGAGCATATACCCTGAGAAAACCAATATTCAAAAAGAGTCATGTACCACAATGTTCACTGCAGCACTATTTACAATAGCCAGGACATGGAAGCAACCTAAGTGTCCATCAACAGATGAATGGATAAAGATGTGGAACATATATATGATGGAATATTACTCAGCCATAAAAAGAAATGAAATTGAGTTATTTGTAGTGAGGTGGATGGACCTAGAGTCTGTCATACAGAGTGAAGTAAGTCAGAAAGAGAAAAACAAATACCATATGCTAACACATATATATATGGAATCTAAAAAAAAAAATGGTTCTGATGAACCTAGGGGCAGGACAGGAATAGAGTCATAGATGTAGAGAGTGGACTTGAGGACATAGGGAGGGGGAAGGGTAAGCTGGGACGAAGTGAGAGAGTAGCATTGACAAATATACACTACCAAAAGTAAAATAGATAGCTAGTGGGAAGCAGCTGCATGGCACAGGGAGATCAGCTTGGTGCTTTGTGACCACCTAGAGGGGTAGGATAGAGAGGGTGGGAGGGAGATGCAAAAGGTAGGGGATATGGGGATATATGTATGCATATAGCTGATTACTATGTTATACAGCAGAAACTAACACAACACTGTAAAGCAATTATACTCCAATAAAGATGTTAAAAAAAAAAAAAAAAGACCTTGGCTGGAACCCTCTTTCTGCTATTACCATTTGTGACATTTTAGCAAGACACTAACTTCTCTCAGTCCCAGTTTTTTTTCACCATAAAATAGGTAAAATACGGGTAGTAATACCTACTTCACAGGGTAGTTGCATGATTTATTATGAGATAACACAGAAGAAAAAACTTTTATAAAGTTTGCAAGCATATGTTAATGCGAGCAACAGTATGGGGTTTCCAAAAGTAGAATAAGAAGTAAAAACAACAGCTACAAGCAGGGGTTAAGTCCCCTAAAGGTCATGTACCCCATGCTTGGTTATAGACATGTCCCCAAATTTAACTACAATGAATGTATCTATAGAATTGGAGTAACATTAATAATATCTACATCATGGAGTTATGAAATGTTTCAACGAGATAATAAATGTGAAAGCAATGTGAAAGTATAATATTATGACTAGACAAATATTATTTGTTTCTTAAGTCACCATGACCATTCTCTATCCTAAACAGAATCATTTATGTGTACTTCTTGTAACACATGTGAAACTGTTAGAAACTTGAGGGTGAGCTGAGGTTTTAATCATATTTATTCTCCCATGGAATAAATAAGTGAAGCTTGTAAGATCAGTGTATTTCTTATCAAAGCCACACAGCTCTTGTTTGGCAGGAGAGCAGTCTGTGCTTAGGCAAGGCTGCATTCTGTAATCTCAGCATCTTCTCTGCCTGGGCATTGTTACCTGCATGGTAGTGTGGGTGAAAGACTAGCTTATCTCTTACATATATTTTAGTCTCGAACATCTGAATCATTAAGGGAAGATTCCTTTGCCCTTACTCATCTCTGTCCGTACAGTTCTTCCTCTGATTTTTACAATCACAATTTCCCACGTTGCTATAGTTGCAGCCCTCATCTTCACGCAATGTTCCTCCTCCACTATCTAACCCTGCAATGTACCAGTATTTCCTTTTACATTATAACTTACTGGAAAAATTCAATTTTCACACCTGTCTGGTGGATTTGACTGATACTCTGCTCTCCCTATGTCGATATGACTGAGAATTCCATGCATGTAAAACTGAATGGTGTGGAATGAAAACCAAATGTTAAACTTTAGCTGTAACATGAGAAGCTTCCTTTTGTACTGCACTATTGTCTTTGGAAGATATGCCTATCACTCAACACTTTTTAATTTTTGCATGGACTACATGAAAAATGATTACGTATATGCACGTACTTCTGGGACATCTTTAATTGATTAGTGTTATGTATTGAATGGACAATTGGTTTTAGTGAGGTTCTTTTCCATTAAATGTTGCCTATTTCTAGCCAAGCCTTCCAAATTAATGACAAGCCTGGCATTGGAATCTAATCTGAATACCCCTTTTTCAATTTGAAAAATAAGAATTATACAAGTGCCAAAAAAACACTGGAATGTGGTCTTTGCACAAAACTGGTGTCATTACAACTAATGGCCTTGAAAAAGTCTGCTGGTGATTTATGTTGTGAAAGTTATAATGAATATAAGGGACAATAATTCTGCTCCTCATGTTCCAGTAGAGGGTGAGGTGCCTGGGAACAGGCTTTTACAAGTTGATAAACTTTTGGTGCTTTTTTTTTTTAAACAAGGAAAATCAACTGATTTTGAACACTTACATAAGTGATTGCTTTTTTGTTGTTGTTGTTGTTGTTGTTTGGGGCCATGCCACACAGCATGTAGGATCTTTTTTTTTAAATGTTTTTCTATTGTGGTAAAAGTCACATAATATAAAGTATACTATATTAACCATATTTAACTGTAAAATTCAGTGGCACTAAGTACATTCACATTGTTGTGCAACACTCACCATCAACCCATCTCCCAAATTCTTCCTTTCCTAAACTGAAACTCTGTCCCCTTTAAACGCTAACTCACCATACCCCTTCCTCACACCACCCCCCTATATCTACCAGTGTACTTTCTGACTCTATGAATTTGACTAGTCTAGGTACCTAGAATAAGTGGAATCAAACAGTATTTGTCTGCACCTAATGCGTATTGGAATGAATTTTTAAGGTTAACTTAATATATGTCCTGCAAACAGTTTGTAACTTTTCCCCCCTGAACTATATAGTAGGCACTCACCAGCCATCTACTTCATACATAGTGGTATAGATACGTCAATCCCAATCTCCCCTCCCAATTCATCCCCCGCCACTTGGTGTCCATACATTTGTTCTCTATGTCTGTGTCTCTATTTCTGCTTTGCAAATAGGTTAATCTGTACCATTTTTCTAAATTCCACATATATGCATAAATATATGATATCTGTTTTTCTCTTTCTGACTTCACTCTGTGTGACAGTCTCTAGGTCCATCCACGTCTCTGAAAATAGCAGGATTTTGTTCCTTTTTAACACTGAGTAATATTCCATTGAATATATGTACCACATCTTCTATATCCATGGCTCTGTTGATGGACATTTAGGTTGCTTCCATGTCCTGGATATTGTAAATAGTGCTGCAATGAACATTGGGGTGCATGCATCTTTTTGAATTATGGTTTTCTCTGAGTATATGCCCAGGAGTGGGCTTGCTGGGTCATATGGCAGTTCTATTTTTAGTTTTTTAAGGAACCTCCATACTGTTCTCCATAGTGGCTGTGTCAATTTACATTCCCACCGGTGTAAGAGGGTTCCCCTTTCTCCACACCCTCTCCAGCATTTATTGTTTCTAGATATTTTGGATAATGGCCATTCTGACCTGTGTGAGGTGGTACCTCTTGTAGTTTTGATCTGGATTTCTCTAATATTTAGTGATGTTGAGCATCTTTTCAGGTGCCTCTTGGCCATTTGTATGTCTTCTTTGGAGAAAAGTCTATTTAGGTCTTCCAACCATTATTTGATCAGCTTGTTTGTTTTTTTTTGATATTGAGCAGCATGCTGTTTGTATATTTTGGAGATTAATCCTTTGTCCATTGCTTCATCTGCAAATATTTTCTCCCATTCTGGGGTTGTCTCTTCATCTTGTTTATGGTTTCCTTTGCTGTGCAAAAGCTTTTAAGTTTAATTAGATCTCATTTGTTTATTTTTATTTCCATTACTCTAGGAGGTGGGTCAAAAAAGACCTTGCTGTGATTTATGTCAAAGGGTGTTCTGCCTATGTTTTCCTCTAAGAGTTTTAGACTGTCCAGCCTTACATTTAGGTCTTTAATCTATTTTGAGTTTATCTTTGTACATGATATTAGGGAGTGTTCTAATTTCATTTTTTTACGTGTAGCTGTCCAGTTTTCCCAGCACCACTTATTAAAGAGATTGTCTTTTCTCCATTACATATACTTGTTTCCTTTGTCATAGATTAGGGTACCATAGGTGTGCTGGTTCATCTCTGGGCTTTCTATCCTGTTCCAGGCTTTCTATCCTGTTCCAGGCTTTCTATCCTGGTCTATACTTCTGCTTTTGTGCCAGTACCATACTTTCTTGATTACTATAGCTTTGTAGTATAGTCTGAAGTCAGGGAGCCTGATTCCTCTAGCTCCATTTTTCTTTCTCAAGATTGTTTTGGCTATTCAGGGTCTTTTGTGTTTCCACACAAATTGCAAAAGTTTTTGTTCTAATTCTGTGAAAAATGCCATTGGTAATTTGATAGAGATTGCACTGAATCTGTAGATTGTTTTGGGTAGTATAGTCATTTTCACAATATTGATCCTTCCAATCCAAGAACATGGTATATCTCTCCATCTGTCTGTGCTGTATTTGATTTCTTTCATCAGTATCTTCTAGATTTCTGAGTACAGGTCTTTTGCCTTCTTAGGTAGGTTTATTCCAGGTATTTTATTCTTTTTGCTGCAATGGTAAATAGGATTGTTTTCTTAATTTCTCTTTCTGATCTTTCATTGCTAGTGTATAGGAATGCAAGAGATTTCTGTGCATTAATTTTGTATCCTGCAGCTTTACCAAATTCATCGATTAGCACCAGTAGTTTTCTGGTGGCATCTTTAGGATTTGCTACGTATAGTACCATGTAATCTGCAAACAGTGACACTTTTACTTCTTCTTTTCCAATCTGGATTCCTTTTATTTCTTTTCCTTCTATGATTGCTGTGGCTAGGACCTCCAAAACTATGTTGAATAAAAGTGATGAGAGTGAACATCCTTGTCTCGTTCCTGATTTTAGAGGAAATGCTTTCAGTTTTCACCATTGAGAATGATGCTTGCTGTGGGTTTGTTGTATATGGCCTTTATTACGTTGAGGTATGTTCCCACTATGCCCACTTTCTGAGGAGTTTTTATCATAAATGGGTGTTGAATTTTGTCAAAAGCATTTTCTGCATCTATTGAGAAGATTATATGGTTTTTATTCTTCAATTTGTTAATATGGTGTATCACACTGGTTGATTTGCGTATATTGAAGAATCCTTGTATCCCTGGGATAAATCCCACTTGATCATGGTGTACGATCCTTTTAATGTGTTTTTGGATTCTGTTTGCTAGTATTTTGTTGAGGATTTTTCATCTTTGTTCATCAGTTATATTGATCCGTAATTTTATTTTTTTTGTGTGAATCTTTGTCTGGTTTTGGTATCAGGGTGATGGTGGCCTCATAGAATGAGCTTGGGAGTGTTCCTTCCTTTGCAATTCTTCAGAAGAGTCTAAGAAGGATGGGTGTCAGCTATTCTCTAAATGTTTGATAGAATTTGCCTGTGAAGCCATCTGGTCCGGGACTTTTGTTTGTTGGAAGATTTTTAATCACGGTTTCAATTTCAGTACTTGTGATTGGTTTGTTCATATTTTTTATTTCTTCCTGGTTCAATCTTGGAAGGTTGTACCTTTCCAATAATTTTTCCACTTCTTCCAGGTTACCCATTTTATTGACATATTGTTGCTTGTAGTAGTCTCTTATGATCCTTTGTATTTCTGTGGTGTCAGTTGTAACTTCTCCTTTTTCATTTCTAATTTTACTGATTTATTTTTGATGAGTCTGGCTAAAGGTTTATCAATTTGGTTTACCTTCTCAAAGAACAAGCTTTTAGTTTCATTGATCTTTTCTATTGCTTTCTTTGCTTCTATTTCATTTATTTCTGCTCTGATTTTTATAATTTATTTCCTTCTACTAACTTTGTTCTTTTGTTGTTGTTGTTTTTCTCTAGTTGCTTTAGGTGTAAAGTTAGGTTGTTTACTTGAGATTTTTCTTGTTTCTTAAGGTAGGATTGTACCGATATAAACTTCCCTCTTAGAACTGCTTTTGCTGCATCCCATAGGTTCTGGGTCATTGTGTTTTTGTTGTCATTTATTTCTATATAGTCTCCATGTGTTTGTATTTTTTACAGTTTTTTTCCTGTAATTGATTTCTAATCTCATAGCACTGTGGTCAGAAAAGATACTTGATATGATTTCAATTTTCTTAAATTTACTGAGGCTTGATTTCTGACCCAAGATATGATCTATCCTGGAGATGTTCCATGAGCGCTTGAGAAGAAAGTGTATTCTGTTGCTTTTGGATGGAATGTCCTATAAGTATCAATTAAGTCTACCTGGTCTAATTTGTCATTTAAAGTTTGTGTTTCCTTATTAATTTTCTGTCTGGATGATCTGTCCATTGGTGAAAGTGGGGTGTTGACATTCCCATTATTGTGTTACTGTCAATTTCCCCTTTTATGGCTGTTAGCATTTGCCTTATGTATTGAGGTGTTCCTATATTGGGTGCATAAATATTTATAATTATTATATCTTCTTCTTAGATTGATCCTTTGATCATTATGTAATGTCCTTCCTTGTCTCTTGTAACATTCTTATTTTAAAGTCTATTCATCTGATGTGAGTACTGCTACTCCACCTTTTTTTTTTTTGCGGTACGCGGGCCTCTCACTGTTGTGCTCTCTCCCATTGCAGAGCACAGGCTCCGGACGCGCAGGCTCAGTGGCCATGGCTCACAGGCCCAGCCGCTCCACGGCATGTGGGATCTTCCCAGACGGGGGCACGAACCCGTGTCCCCTGCATCGGCAGGAGGACTCTCAACCCCTGCGCCACCAAGGAAGCCCTCCAGCTTTCTTTTGATTTCCATTTGCATGGAATATCTTTTTCCACCCCCTCACTTTCAGTCTGTATGTGGCCCTAGGTCTGAACCGGGTCTCTTGTAGACAGCATATATACGCGTGCTGTTTTTGTATCCATTCAGCAGTCTGTGTCTCTTGGTTGGAGCATTTAATCCATTTACATTTAAGGTAATTATCAATATGTATGTTCCTTTTACTATTTTAATTGTTTTGGGGTTTTTTTGTAGGTCTTTTCCTTCTGTTGTGTTTCCTGCCTAGAGAAGTTCCTTTAGCATTTGTTGTAGAGCAGCTTTGGTGGTGCTGAATTCTCTTAGCTTTTGCTTGCCTGTAAAGCTTTTGATTTCTCCATTGAACCTGAATGATACCCTTGAGGGGTAGAGTAATCTTGGTTTTCCCTTTCATCACTTTAAATATATCCTGCCACTCTCTTCTGGCGTGCATAGTTCCTGCTGAAAAATCAGCTGATAACCTTATGGGGATTCCCTTGTATGTTATTTGTTGCTTTTTCCTTGCTGCTTTTAATATTTTTTCTTTGAATTTAACTTTTGTTGGTTTGATTAATATGTGTCTTGTCATGTTTCTCCCTGGGTTTATCCTGTATGGGACTCTCTGTGATTCCTGGACTTGGGTGGCTATTTCATTTCCCATGTTAGGGAAGTTTTCAACCATAATCTCGTCAAATATTTTCTCAGACCCTTTCTCTTCCTCTTCTTCTTCCGGGACCCCTAAAATTCGAATGTTGGTGCATTTAATGTTGTCCCAGAGGTCTCTGAAACTGTCCTCATTTCTTTCATTTCTTTTCATTCTTCTTCCCTTATTCTGGTCTACGGCAGTGAATTCCACCATTCTGTCCTCCAGGTCACTTATCCGTTCTTCTGCCTCAGTTATTCTACTATTGATTTCTTCTAGTGTAGCTTTCATTTCAGTTATTGTGTTGTTCATCACCGTTTGTTTGTTCTTTAGTTCCTCTAGGTCCTTGTTAAACATTTCATGTATTTTCTCCATCTGTGCCTCCATTCTATTTCTGAGACTTTGGATTATCTGTCATTACTCTGAATTCTTTTTCAGGTAGATTGCCTATTTCCTCTTCATTTATTTGGTCTTGTGGGTTTTACCTTGCCCTTTGTCTGTAGCGTATTTCTCTGTCATCTCATTTTTGTTGATGTGTGGGGCTGTGTTCCTGTTTTGCTGGTATTTGGCCTGAGGTGTCCAGCACTGGAGTTTAGGCAGTTTTGTGGAGCTGGGTCTTGGTGCCAAGATGAGGACCTCTGGGAGAGCTCACATTGATTAATATTCCCTGGGCCCTGTGAGAAGATGCGAACTCCATGTCTTCCTACTCTGCCATTAGATCACCAGCTCATTACAAAAGATAAAACTCAGGAACAGCCAGATGGGAGAGATGCAGAGGGAAGGGTAGGGAGAGAGAGCTCAGAGCTTCCATGCCTTCTCCAGGCTGCCATTCTCTCCAAATCTCCAGCGTGTGGGATCTTAGTTCCCTGACCAGGGATGAAACCCACTCCTATTGCATTGGAAGTGTGGAGTCTTAACCACTGGACTGCCAGGGAAGTCCCCCATAAGTGATTGTTGTTATCATTATAGTTACCCACAAAATACTAAATCAAGGCTGCTATCTGACAAAATCCACCAAGCATGAAGTGCCAAATTCTGAACCTTTGAGTGTGGGCTTCAAATGTAGTCAAAGCAGGGTAGAAGGACAGTACAGGGAGAAATGAACGATGACTTAGCATCTACTATGTGCTGGGCACTATGCAAAGGGATTCCCTCTCATCATTTCAGTTCTCTTCTGAACAACCCTGTGAGGCAGATGGTATTATTTTAACTTTACAGATGAGTACATCGGGACTCAGACTTTAGACTTGTCTGACTCCAAAGCCCAAGCTCTATCTACTTCACAAAATGGATGAAGTCAATGAATGAGACTACAAAAGTTTGAATCAAAGAGAATTTCTGCTATTAAAGAAGCTTTCTGCAGTCTTGGCAATGTTTCTGGTCTTGAACATACATATTAAAAAGCACCTTGAACTTTTGTGGAATCAAGATCTCTCCAATTAGTATATTGCAATGTAGGAACATAGTGTGTTAGGTGAAGAATATTAACCCAATTCTCTAATTATTCCCAAGAAAAATTAGATTTCCTTTATCACCAAATGCAGGCTGACAAATGACATTCATAGTGTGAGTACTGAACAAATGCCTGTGGTAGACAGAGTATAAAGAGAGTATTAGAAATAGGATGTGGGCACAGGAGGTAAGGGGGTGGAGGGAAAAACCACAAGGACAACAGGAGAGTTGAAGAGGACTCTTTTGTTGTTGTTACTTCCATCAGCTATTTTGCAGATGATGATACTAAGCTCAGAGTTTTGCAGCTGAATCCCACCTCACGGTAGGTTGGCTTCATGGGTGGGTTTGAAATATCCTACAACAGTTATGTTAGCAGATAGTTCTATTTGCGTTGTTATCTGTGGGTTTAATGACAAAATGATCTTTGGGGTTTGAGGTTATTATAAAGCTGATGGCTCTAGATTAAATTAGACTAACCCTGAGTGGAAATTCAGATTTCAGTGGCCCCTGAAAATACTGCTACGACTACAACCACTACAACTACCACTACTACTACTGCTGCTGCTGCTGCTAACTTAAGAGATAGATAGTAATATATAGTTCTTTGTAATTTACAAAGTATTTCCTCATCTATCACGTATTTGATCTTCATAATAACCCTGCATAGTGTTATAGAAGAGGAGAACATCCATGAAAACATGTTTTAGTCCTGTTAAAATTTCAAGTTGAGGTCTTTGCTTCTCAATTTTTGATATCTTTTCCAGCATTTTAAAATGGTCACATTTTTTTATCTATATCATGAAGATGGTAATATCATCTCTTTCTGTCTCCAGGGCCACTGAAGAAATCAAATGAAACACTACTGTGAAAATGCTCAGGAAACTGCAAAGCTCTTTTTCCTTAGTATTGTTGGGAGGCACTTATTACACAGGAGTTCCATGAAGGAAAATATGATGCCTAATTTGTTGTCTTAAAAAGGGGTGTAATGTAGTAATTAGAACAGAGACTTGAGTTAGACTGCATCAGATGATTTCTAGCTCTGCCAGTTACTAGTTGTGTGACCTTGGGCAAGTTACTTAACCTCTTTGTATTTTAGTTTCCTCATCTGCAAATTAGAGATCATAGAATTGATGTGAGGATTAAATATATATATATGTTGGGCTTCCCTGGTGGCGCAGTGGTTGAGGGTCCGCCTGCAGATGCAGGGTACACGGGTTCATGCCCCGGTCCGGGAGGATCCCACGTGCCGCGGAGCGGCTGGGCCCGTGAGCCATGGCTGCTGAGCCTGCGCGTCCGGAGCCTGTGCTCCGCAATGGGAGAGGCCACAACGGTGAGAGGCCCGCATACCGAAAACAAACAAATATATATATATGTTTAATCCTTGGACTTAATGTGTCAGACACTATTAAAAGCATTTTATATATTACATAAAATGCTTTCAATACTATTTGACAAATATTCAGTTCTATTTAAGTGTTAGGTTTTCCTATTAGCTATGGTTACCACTATGGTTTGACATATTGTAGATAATCAATAGTACAATTTTTTGAATACATAAATAAAGTAATAAACATAGAGCAGGTGGGACAGTATTGTAGTCCAGTATTGTAAGAAAGGAACAGAAATTCTAGAAACAATTTGCCCTACCACCTAGTAAAATAATGGATGCTCATAATGATAACTGAGTCATCCAGGAAAGTTACAAATAAGTTCAGAAGCCAAAGAGATAACTGTAAGATTTTCCTATATGTTGTGGACAAAGTACTCTTGCATGTCTTTCATGTAATTATTAGCACAAACCAGTGATGTACATGTAGAGATAAGAAAATTTGATAGTCACGGAGGTTCATTGGTCCAAAATCACCTGGGAATGTGTGGACAGCAGGAATCTAGATTTTCTGAATTGGGTACATCTTCTATCACCCTAGACCCCACTCGAAGTCTTTACCTGTCAGACACAGTACTATGATACCACGTCACTGAAATCATTTGTCTTTCTCTTCAGCTTGCAGTCTTCTCCTTATCCTCCTAACCAAGAGAAAGAGTAGTGGGGAGTGGGAGTAGGGAAGAGAACAAGCATTCTGTGAGCACTTAATTAGCATCAGGCCTCTTGAACGGCATGCCATTTGCCCTTTTTCTCCCCAGATTTATTGGGGGTATAATTGACAATAAAATGGTATATATTTAGGTGTACAATGTGATGATTTGTTATACATATGTATTGCAAAATCATTACCACAATCAAGTTTATTAACACATATATCACCTCATAGTAACATTTTTTTGGTGTGTGGTGCGAACACAAGATTTACTCTCTAGCAAATTTCAAGTATACAATACCATATTATTAATTATAATTAGCATACTGAACATTAGACCCTCAGAAATTATTTTATAACTGAAATTTTGTACCCTTTGACCAACATCTCCCCATTTCCCCTATGTCCCCCCAGCCTTTGGCAACCACCATGCTAGTCTCTGTTTCTATGAGTTTGACTTTTAGATTCCACATATAAGTGACACCGTACAGTATTTGTTTTTACTCTCTGGCTTATTTCACTTAGCATAATGCTCTTTAGGTTTATCCATGTTGTTGCAAATGGCAGGATTTTCTTCTTTATGGCTGAGTAGTATTCCATTATATACCACATTTTCTTTATCCATTAATCCATCAACAGACATGTAGGCTGTTTCCATATCTTGGCTATTGTGAATAGTGCTACAATGAACATGTGATGCAGATTTTTTTTGGAGATACTGATTTCAAGCCTTTTGAATGTATACCCACAAGTGGGACTGTCGGATTATGTAGTAGTTCTATTTTTAATTTTTAAAGGAACCTCCATAATGTTTTTTGTAGTAGCTATTTAATTTATATTCCCACCAACAGTGCACAAGGATTCCTTTTTCTCCACATTCCTGCCAGTATTTAGCTCTTGTCTTTTTGTTAATAGCCATTCTAACATGTGTAAAGTGATATCTCTTTGTAGTTTTCATCTGTATTTCCCTGATGATTAGTGCTTTTGAGCACCTTTCATGTACCACTTGGCCATTTGTATGTTATCTTTGGAAAAATGTCTGTTCAGGTCCTTTGCCTATTTATTTATTTAAAGAGTCCTTTATTTTATTTATTTTTTTTTGGCTGTGCTGTGAGGCTTGCGGGATCTCAGTTCCCCAACCAGGGACTGAACCCAGACCCTCAGCAGTGAAAGTGCTGAGTACAAACCATTGGACTACCGGGGAATTCCCTGCCCATTTTAATTTTTATTTTATTTTTTAAATAAATATATTTATTTTATTTATTTATTTTTTGGCCGCACTGGGTCTTCATTGCTGTGCGTGGGCTTTCTCCAGTTGCAGCGAGCGGGGGCTACTCTTCGTTGCGGTACATGGGCTTCTCATTGCAGGGGCTTCTCTCGTTGCGGAGAATGGGCTCTAGGTGCATGGGCTTCAGTAGTTGTGGCATGCAGGCTCCAGAACGCAGGCTCATCAGTTATGGCGCATGGGCTTAGTTGCTCCGTGGCATGTGGGATCTTCCTGGACTAGGGCTCGAACCCGTGTCCCCTGCATTGGCAGGCAGGTTCCCAATCACTGTGCCACCAGGGAAGCCCCCTGCCCACTTTTAAATGGGATTATTTGTTTGTTTGTTTTTTATGCTATTGAGTTGTATGAGTTCTTTATGTATTTTAGATATTAACCACCTATCAGATATATGGTTTGCAAATATTTTCTCACATTCTGTAGCTTGCCTTCTAGTTTTGTTGATGGTTTCCTTTGCTGTGCAGAAGCATTTTTGTTTGATGTAGTTCCACTTGTTTACTTTTGCTTTTGTTGCCTGTGCTTTTGGTCATATCCAAAAAGTCTTTGCCAAGACCAATGTCAAAGAGTTGTTCCTAGAGTATATGGTCGTAGTTACTATGCTTGATTTTAATTCATTTTGAGTTAATTTTTGTGTATGGTGTAACATAGGGGACCAATTTCATTCTTTTGCATGTGGATATCCAGTTTCCCAGCATCACTTGTTGAAAAGGTTATCCTTTCCTCATTGTGTATTCTTGGCTCCCTTGTCAAATCAAATATTAGTTGACTGTATACGTGTAGGATTATTTCTGGGCTCTCAATTCTGTTCCACTGGTCTTTGTCTTTTTTATGCCATTATCATACTGTTTTCATTGTATCTTTGTGGTATGGTTTGAACTATACCACAGGAAGTGTGATGCCTCCAGCTTTGTTCTTTTTTTCTTTCTCAGAATGTCTTTGGCTACTCAAGGTCTTCTGTAATCCCATACTAATTTTAGGACTGTTTTTTCTATATCCATGAAAAACGCCATTGGAATTTGGATAGGGTTTTTACGAATCTTAGATAGCGTTGGGCAGTATGGACATTTTAATAACATTAATTCTTCCATTAAATGAAAACAGGATATATTTCCATTTATTTATGTCTTTAATTTTTTTATCAACATGTTATAGTTTTCAGAGTTCAGATCTTTCATCTCCTTAGCTAATTTTATTCTTAAACATTTTATTGTTTTGATGCTACAATAAATGGGATTTTCTTAATTTCTTTTTCAGATAGTTCATTGTTACTGTATAGAAACACAAGTGTTTTTTGTATGTTGGCTTTGTATCTGCAACTTTACTGAATTCTTTTATTATTTTTAACAGTTTTTTGGTGGAGTCTTTAGGGTTTTACTCTTTACTGGAATATGGGGTAGATGGAGTAAATCAGCTAGGCTTGAGTGATTTAGCTAAGACTGAATAGCTGGCAGGTAGCTGAGAAGAATCTATACCACAATGTGACTCCAAAGCCAGGTTCTTTCCACCTCGTAGGGAAATTGCCTCATGTAGCCTATCCCTACAGCAAGAGCTGCCATGAGCTCTGTGTGAAGCAGCTTTGCATTTACAGAATAGCCCTTAGAGAAACCTCCTGATCATTCAGTGATTACTGATCTTTTAGCAAAGCAGACTGCTTTTGCCAAGATAGTGTCAGACCTGGTATTTTATGCCTTAGTTTAGAATTTCTCAAAATGTGGAATGTGAGCTAAAGATTCTTCTTATTAAAATTCTAATCACTGTATATTTATTTTAATGTTTTCAAAAATATAATTAGTTATTGTAACAGGAGAAAGAGAAAATTTCCTCAATAAAGAATTCATTGAGTAAAACATTTATCAATTATCTTAAGGAAAACATTATATAAATAAAAATACAAGTGGTGGGTGGACATGGCAAAATTCATAGAAGGAAATCATGGGAGGAAACCAATTATATTGAAGTGTAATTATCAAAACATTAGAAAAAACAAATTATAATATAGTAATATACATGCTTCTTTAAGCTATTAAATAACTAGTTCTAGAGGCAGGTCTAATAATGATCACAGTTTTGAAGTAGTGACGAGCAGTAGCTGCCACTGTGATAGGAAAATATCTGTGCTTTCTCTTGGTGTCAAAGTCACAAGCACTGCTAATATCACTTGCTTTATTGCCTGTGTTCATAGCTGAAAGAACAAGACACATCAGTTAGAAGTTAGGGCAATTCAGATATGATTCTGCCCCTTTAAATGCCCTTTGAATTAAGAACCTCTAGTCAGGTGTCCAAACGAACTGGGTTTAAATCCCACCGCCAGCAAGTAACATCTGTGTTATCTTAGCAAGTGACCTAGGCTCTCTAAGCTCCCAAAGGGGGAGGTGATAACAGAATTTATGGAGTTTATGGGTTGGTAGACTCTAGGTTATGCACAGAAAGTGCTTGGCATAGTGCAGGAATTCACTAAATGTTATAAACGTGCTCCTAACGTTCCAATGATAGTGGGGCGAGCATTCAGTCAGCAGGGGCTGCATTCCATGAACAGTCTAACTATCAGAGACGTACTCAATTTCTTAGTTCCCCCCATGGGGCTCAAATGAAAAGATTCAATTTTTCTGGGGAAAATTCATGGTAACACTAAATGAGCGTGCTTTTGTTTAAACTTGCATTTTGTGACTAAGAAAAAATGATTCCATTGAGGCATGCGTGTAGAAGAGTGGATGGAAACGTGGATATTAAATACCTGTAGTGTTTTTAGGGTACACAATTATGGGGAAAGATGATATATGCAGTGCATTGTCTGAAGCAGTAAGCATTAAAAGTGACGACATTAATAAGGGGAACAGCATTTACCAAGGTATTTCATGAGTAGGGAAAGTATCGAGATTTTCTCTTTCTAATGTAGTCTGCTATGCTATTGTACGGGTTGGATCTACTCTATGAAATAGTTCCCCATTATCGGTTAGAGAGTGGCAGACTCCCTCATGATCTGCTCCACGTTAATGCTTTTAAAGCGAGTGAATTTAATATTCAAAATGAAAAATGTGCAGGCAGATTTTACTTAATGGGAATTTGTCCACTTTGCTTCTTGGTAAAAACCCTGCATCAGGAATGAAATTTGGGAAGAGTTTAGATAAAAGAGTTTGAAAATAGTTACTGATGAGATGTGATACTGTTAAGTAGAAAGCATGAAAGATCATTCCCAGTTCACCTGAATGGGAAGTTAACAGTGCACATTGCTCTTGTAATAGGGCTGACATTCAAGTCTTTGGAGAGGATTATATATGTGAAAAGAAGTCCGTGGAGAGGACATTATGATATCAAGACAATGACAAAACAAATTTCAATGCAAATCTATAGAAACCATATTACAATGTCAAGGCGAAAGTAAAATGTAAGTCTAGAGAGACCATTTTACAATGTCAAGACAATGGTAAAACAATGTCATTGAAAGATTATTGAGACCACATTGCCATGTTAAATTACAGTGTCAAAACATTATCATTGCAACTCTTTAGAGATCATGTACCTCTTTAAAGATAATAGCAAAACAATGGAACTTGAAATAGCAAACAGTGGAACAAAGGAATTTTATGTAAGTCCCTGTTACCATCAAGAGAAGATGGTAAAAATGTAGAGGCAAGTCAAAAGGTTGTAAAAGAAACAAACAGTGACAAACTATAAGATTGTGCAGTACATCCAGTTAGCATTCAACTTTATTCCTGATTTGAAGAAAGTAAAGTTTCTCAAGCAGTGATGTTCTAAACTTCAGAATTAAGATTGCAAGCAAGTTTAGCCAAAGGATGGCAAAAAAGTCGGGATGAGCGACTGAGATATTAGATCCATATAAGCAGCTGATCTATAGAATTAGAATCTCACTCCTCTTCCCAAATAACTGGATTATTGTTTTAATTATTCAGGTGAATTGTCTTCCTAGCATGAAGTTCACAAATCCTGCTTCTGATTCCTGCTTTGTCTGTGACCTCTGTTTGTGATGTAGCATCCATCACTCACTTTTAAACTTAGCTTCAGCTCACAGTTATCACTATGTGTCAATCATTGTGCTAGACACTGTGGGTAAAATGTATTTTTCCTCTTTCTTATGAAGCCGAGAAGAATAAGGAAACTACCCATACAAAGATGATGTATGGGTAGTCCATCAAAGATGATGGTCACAAACAGGGTGTAGAAAGAGGGCTTTCTAATTGCAGCCCTGCTGCCTTCTTCTTGCTTTGTGAATTTGGGTACACTGCCTTTCTGAGCTATGTGTAGGGTTCTCTGTATAGAAGACAGGGAGGATACACATGTGGTTGCTACTGCTTACATTCTACAAACTGGACTGGGAATGCAAGGCTGTGAGCCTTGAACAAGTCGCTTAGCTTTTCTGGATTTATTCATCTGTATAATGAGGGTGTTGATTGAGGGTGCTTTTCTAGTTCTAAATCTGTTTTTTAGAATTAACTAAAATGTTTATGCTATGTATGAACAAACTATCTGTCAAAACTGTTGTCATAACCCATCCCACCCACCACACACCCACAATTAGGTGCCATTCCTTTTTTGCGGGGGGCACACCGCGAGGCATGCAGGATCTTAGTTCCTCAACCAGGGATTGAATCCACGCCCCCTGCAGTGGAAGTGCCGAGTCTTAACCACTGGACCGCCAGGGAAGTCCCAGGCCATTCTTTTTTATAGGTTTTCATCTATTTTAAGATTCTTACAAGTGAATTTGCTGTAGACTTTTAAGCTAAAATAATAGCTATGAATACTTATGGATATAATTTCATATATATATTTCAGTTTCATATATGTGTGTGTATGTGTGTGTGTGTATATATATATATATATATATATATATATATATATATAAAACTATGGTTTAGAAACAGAGACAATGAGAATATGAGGAAATGTTATAGAACATCTCAGAAGCTTGGAATCTTTGAATAACTCCTGGAGGGTTAGGGAGTTAGAGGAGTACAATGTATTGGTAAGCCTCCTTGCTTCTGCTTTTTAATATGGTATGTGATAGACACAGACTCACTAGAGACTTAGAATGAACCATAAAAGAGCTTATTTTAGCATTGCACTAGATACAAATGGTGGAAGTGCACAACTGATACTATTAATTCAGAATTTTTCTGTTCTTTGTCCAAATTTCTCAAATCCTTACATAGGCTTTTTTTTTTTTCAGAAAAAAAAAATTGAGGCTAAGAAAGGTTAATTCACTTGGAATAAGCCACATTGCTAACATGTGTCTGTGTCAAGAATGGGATCAAGATTTATCACACTTTACAATCTGTGATCGACTAACAGTATAATCAGTGACAAAGGAAAAAACTGGATTCCATTATAATTCCTGCACTGACCACCATCAGCCAAGAAGCCTGTCCTCTGTCCTTTATTTAATTATTTATTTTGCATTACACCATTTATTCAATGACAAACTCTGAGGGTCTACAATCTCAGATGGTCATTAGTCTATTTTCTCTTCTATCTTCAACCTCTTCCTCAGACTGGCTTTTTGCCTGAGGTAGAAAAACATAAATCTCACATACCTTTAAGAAAGTCTTTCATTATTAGCATTTTTTCATCTAGCTTTTCCTTCTCATGGCCAAGCCTCTCAAAGGACTAGCTTCCCACCTGCCATTTACATTTATGTCTTATCCTTTCTAAATCTGAGTATTTGTGGCTTTTATCGATTCTGAAAAATTCTCAGCTATTATTTTTCTCAAATACTGCCTCTCCCACATTCTATTTTTCTTTTTAGAATGTTTTATAGGTGTATGTTGGACCCTCACATTCCAGTTTCCATGTTTCTAATCTTCATATATTCCACCTATATATTTTCTTGTGTGGCATCAGGGCGATTTCCTCAGATCTTTCTTCTAGTTCACTATCCCTCTCAACTTCGTTGCTTCTGTTGTTTACCTGTCTGTCTCATGTTTAAACTTTGTTTTAGTGTCAATGACTGTGTTTTTTGAGGTGTATTTTTATTTTTAAAAATAGTAACTTTCCCCCCAAATTTCCTAGTATTTATTGAGTTTCTTCCCCTCATGTTGCCTCTTTATTTGACTTTATTATTTTCACCATCCACTTTTTAAAGTCTCTATTTGATAGTCCTATCATGACAAATTCTGAGGGTCTACAATCTTTCTGAAACATCAGTATGATCCTTTCTCATGATACATTGTTTCTTCTGTGTGTGTACACGTTAGTGTTGTGTGTGTGTACACTTTGGACTATAAACTTCAGCTCATCTTCAGCAGGGCAGTCATGTGGTCTCCTTTTGCTTCTGGGGTTGAAGGTACATCCTTCCCAAGATATTTTTTGCTTCTGGCAGTTATTCTAGGATTATTGATGGTTGAAGACCACTTTTTATGTTGTCCTATTTTTGATAATTCTTAGACCACATTTGTAGTTTAATTCAAACTAAAAATCCAAATGGGAGTAGGTCCAAGTTTCAGGATTCTCAGAGGAGAGTATTTTCTCACCAGAGACGAGGCTCAGAGACACAAGTAACTGTCATTTCCCTGCACAATATGAGAGACTTTTTTCTTTTCCTAATCTACTTTTCCACTAAGGATGTAGCATTTCTGGAGTCCCATGTCTTGTAAGGATCTCAGCTCCAATTCCCTGTGTCATGTGGGCCCACAAGGCATCATCAACTGTTCCTACACGAAAGTCGAAATCCAAACCACTTGCTTTCTCAGCCTGAAGTTATTGTCTCTTGATTCTCCTCCACCATTCTGATCCCTTTCCTTTCCTCAGTCTCCTTCACAAGCTTGTTCTTCCCTTGCTCTAAATTATTAGTCTTCTCCTAAAGACTGCAATGTCCAGTAATCAACAGATTCTATAACTCTCTGCTCACCCAAAATCCCTTGAAAATATCCCAACATTGCTTATTAGGGTGAACTCTTTACCCAACTCTATGCTTCATCCCCTTTAATCTCTTCTTCCTACCAAGGCTGGAGTGAATTTACTGCAAACACACACATGCACAGACACACAAATAAATTAATACCCTCTCACGGCATGTAAACCCTTAGGATCTGTTTCCTGCAGAGCTCTCCTGTACCTAGTTCCAGTTTTCTAGCCATTATGAACTGCTTTAGTCTTGCTTTTTAAAACTCCTTTGCTTCTGTACCTAGTATTCCTCTATATGTTACAAAATTTTAATTGTTACATTTACTTGTGGTATGTCTTTTTTTTTCTTCGTACACAAATGAGTATAATGCACTCAGAAATTTAAAAAATGAATCTATGGAAAATTAACGTACAAGAAATTAGAGCTCATTGTACATAGAAGCATGGATCCCAGAAAGTTCTGTGGTTGCAATAAGGAGTAGCTCTGACCTCTTCTATGCACCTTTTTGTCCTTTTCTCCAATAATCTTTCCTTCCATATCTAGTTGTTATGCTGTTTTGGAAGTAAGGCCCATGACTGAAAGGATTACATCAGGATTAGTACCAGGGACATGAGTTCCTCAATAATCATTGATCTACCTGTGAATCCTAGAGAATTTAACACAGCTCTATAGCAACACTTGCATTTGGAAATATGTTATTCCTAAATATTAAAAACTACATTTACTCTGCTGACAACAGTGTTACTCTCAGGAGTAAAGGCATTATTTTTACTTTCTTCAAGGCAGCAAGTACCTTGCTGCTCCAGACTGGTTAGCTCTTCTTTCCTCAGTTTACTCATCCACAAAATGGGGATAATAAAAATACTTATGTTTTCAGTTATTTGGAGATTAAATGGCTAATAGTGCTTAGAACAATGCCTAGTATTGAGCAAAAACTCAGTAGAGGTTAACTCATTATTGTTAATTTTCCCATCACTTTTCTCTCACCTAATCAGATAAATTTTTAGAGAAAAATAACGAATATTTTAAGTAAAACATAATGTACTTCTCTGTTAAGGTTCTCGTTCCTATCACGGTCAACTTTGGAAATAGGATCCGTTAGTAGTCCTTTATTTATTGGTATGATCTACAAACGTTGTATCTCTTTGATTTCATGTTAGTTATGAAATGAGAATTTTGTCCTCTATTAAAGCCATTCGATTATTAGCAATTATAGGAGGAAGATTTTGGAAAGTAGAAGGCATCTTAGAAAATTCAAGATAATGCTTTACTCTATTATCACATAAAGCCCTTGTGGCTACTACAATCCAACTTATTTCCTACCTACTCTTACCTGCTGGGAAATCTTTATATTGTAAACTACTTCCTGTAACTTTGTATTTCCTATATTGGGATTAGAGAGCTAAGAAAGACCTATGGGATTGTGTTCTCTCTCCACTTTTCCCTAGTCTATGTATATCCTGCTTTAATGTCTTGGGAGGATTATGAAATACCAAGTATAGAAACTACGATTATAATGAGGTTTTCCCAGCATGTATCAAGTAATAAAAGGTCATTAGATGAACAACTGGTCTCACTATAAGACTGATGGAGTCATCTTGTAAGAACATAAATCTAACATAAATTGAATGAATATTATTCATTAAATAAAAGATTGATACTATTTCTAAAATGTCTCCTGAAACCCCAAGATTCCTTGGAGAGAAACAAATGGTCTATGAGTTAAACGTTCTAACTTGCTTCTTTTTCTGGGAATTTTGCTTGCAAGTTCAAGATGCCTTATTTGCTTGTTGAAATAATAACTGGAACATGAAACTGAGGGGTTTTCCCTTAAATGGGTACTCTTCTTGAAAAGAAGTTCTCTACTCCCTTGAAATATCATCTTACTTCTTACTTTTCATTATAAGAGAAAGCTATGAATAAACAAAGACCAAGATATGAAATTGAGGAAGTGACAGATTAAATTTAGGAAATTAGGACACCAAATCCAAGTAAGGATTTAGTAAAAAGTCTTACGTTACAAGAGTTTAGTCAGAAGTACAGAGTAAAATAAATCGTGACGGAGGAATTTTCTACTGTTCACTTTAATAGCAGAACAGATGTTTTAGTTGCCTTTTAGAAGTAAAATTCACTTTCGTCTACCACACTCATATTGCCCATTTCAATTGTCAAACTCTAAGAACTGTTCTATTTTGATAATTCTTTTTCTAACTTTATTTTGAAATAATTTTGAATTTACAGAAAAGTGTGCAAAAAGTACACAGAGCTCCTATATACCTCTTATTCAGCTTCCTCTAGTTGTCCTATATAACCATAGTACCAGTATCAAAACCAGAACTTCGTGTCAGTACAAGTCTACTAATTAAACTAGAGACCAAATTTGAATTTCACTAATTATGCCACTAATTTTTTTTTTTTTTTTTTTTTTTTTTTTTTTTTTGCGGTACGCAGGCCTCTTACTGCCGTGGCCTCTCCCGTTGCGGAGCACAGGCTCTGGACGCGCAGGCTCAGCGGCCATGGCTCACGGGCCCAGCCGCTCCGCGGCATGTGGGATCTTCCCGGAACGGGGCACGAACCCGTGTCCCCCGAATCGGCAGGCGGACTCTCAACCACTGCGCCACCAGGGAAGCCCGCCACTAATTTTTTTGGTTTTGTACAGTTCTGTTGTTCCTTAGCGTTAGAATATCCAGCCAAAACACTGTTTTCCTCAGTTATGCAGATCAGTTCTTTGGTTCCCCACCCCTTCAGTGTGGTTATGTTACTCATTTGAAATACAGCTGTACGGTAAGGTTTATTTGTTGTAGTTTGCATTCCATTTGGGGTCCCCCACATCCTGATCAACTTTGATTCATTATCTTATTGGAATGTAAAATAATATCATGATTTTAAAAGTCAGAACTATACAAAATGGTATACTCAGGGAGATGTCACTCCCTCCCCATCTCTGCTCAATCCTATTCTACAATTTTTCTGTCACTTCTCTACTCACCCCCTCTAGAGGACCAATGTCTTTAGTTTAGTTTCTGGTTCATTCTTCCTGTATTTATTTTCCAAAATTAGCAGATACATGTGTAGTTTTTATATCCCCTTCTTTCTAACTAGCTCTTAAACTCTTGATCTAGCTTTGATATAGGTTCTTTTCATACAAGATTTGAAAATTTCCTGAAGATTTCATATATTTTCTTCCAGACCAATATCATCAGAACTTCAAGTGGCCAATGATTCTGTCAGACAATGTCTCATTATTTCAGATCTGATTTTTATTAGCCCTATCTTTACTAAAGTTTTGTTATTATTATTTATCTTATGAGAGCTTGGTGTCCATTGCCTGCCTTAGATTTCATTTTCAGAGGCCGTTTATCACTTCTGAGACAGGTCACAAAAAGGTTGCTCTCATTAAAAACAATTAGAAATACCAGGCATCATTCAGCTTCAGAATTCATCTTCTTGGAAGGGGGCGGGTAGAACATGTGTTTTCTGACCTTGACCAGGTCTAATCTGGTCCTTAACTTCGTGGCATGCAGCCTCTCCAGTTTTACATGGCTATGGGAATAGATTCTCCACAAAGAAAGCAGCAGGCACACCATTAAATGACATTTCATTCTTTCTTTAATGATCCGTTTCTTTGCTCTTGGAACAAGTCTTTAAAGATTACAAGTGTGTCTCAGGGGAAAAAAAAATAAAAGTATAGTAAAACCAAAACTTGAGCAAGTTCACAAAGAATCAGAAGGGGGTGGACGAGGTATTAGAATATAAATAGACAGTACAGTATTAGCTCCAAACAAATGCTTTCAAAGTCTTTGTGTGCACTGACAGCTTCAGATATTTGATGTAAATGAATTTTTCTCTAGAAACAATGGAATCTGTAGCTTGTGGTGGCAGTGTTTCTTTTCTGAACCTTGCTTTTCTTTCTTTTATTTTTTTTGTACCTGAGGTGAAAGCAGAGCTAACTTAGGTATGTATTTGCATCAGAAAGACTCCCCAGCAGCATCTGTACTAGTCAGTGATCATTTTTCCATCATTTTAGGTACCTACTTGTTTGCAGTTTTCCTTTTTAAGCCCCTGTGCTCCTCTCCACAAACCACAAACACAGTCACTGTCACACACAGACACACAGACACGCTCAAATAAGGATGACGACTGGCATTGCCATTTTCATTGAATATTAGAAGGTAAGGCCTATATCCACACTGTCTGCATTTTATGCTGGTTGAAACCCCTTCAGTTTGTGAGAGCCTACTCATCTCCATTAATGGCTCCTCCATTTACCTAGGTGCTAATGCCAGAAATAAGAGAGAGCTTCTTGACACCTCTTCTGTCCCACAGAACCCCTGCCCCAAGCGATCCATGATTAAATTTTTCAGAATCTCCTCATAGAATATATCTGGAGTCTGTCCTCTCTTCCTGTTGCCACCCTTCTAGTCCAAGCTTCCTTCTCTTGCCTATGTGACATCCCCTGCCCCTGACATAATTTCATCCCCACAAGAACCAGAATGATTTCTTGAAATTTAAATAGCACATCATTCCCCTAAATTAAATGCTCTCCCCCATACCCCACTGCCCATGGGTTTCTACTACACTTAGGATAGACTCCAAAATTCTTTACAAAAACCTACAGGAAGTTGTAGGATGTTTACCCCTCCAGATCCTTCACTTACTTTTCCTCTGGCTTTCTGGTTACAGCCACACTGCCATTCTTTCCAATTCCTACACAAATAACCAAATTTTTTTCATATCTCAGCAACTAGAAAGTTCTTCCTTCTGTTTTTTCACCTAATTCCTATTAATCCTTCAGGACACTTCCTCAGAGATACTTTGCCTAACTCTCAGTTCAAGTCTCGATTCCGCATTATTACTCTCTCCCACTACCCTGTATCTTCTCTCAGAACAACCAACACGATTTCAAATTATTTATCCAGGTGCTTGAATTTGTGTCTTCTTGTTCACTGTATATTCCAGACCTGGCATGGTGCCCAGCATATGGTAAATGCTCAATAAACATTTGTTGAATAAATTAATATTATGGTAATTGTATGCATGGTCTCAGACCATTTACTACATTATTCAAGAAAATCATGAAAACTGGTGAATTATCTATCATTTCCTCTCCAAGTATTTTGCATATATGTCGGTTTGCAAATGAATGACTACCATCCCACCCTCACTGCCACCTCCATGAAGCACCCCCTACTGAAATGGGCCCACCTACTTATTTCTTCCTGCTTGACACCTTATGAGCAGTCGGTGGCAGTGCCCACCTTGGTAGGGTGATTTGAAGCATGTCTGAAACATGGCCAGAGTTTCATTTCCATGAGCAATATACCATGACATCTTCAATTTTGGGGGTCATGGCATTAAAAACTCCCTATTGCAAAATTGTTACTTAGGAGAAAAAACACGTGAGCCACTATTGGTCACTACTGTCATATCCCAAGCGAAAATGGTCAGCTGAACGGAGACCAAATGTTCAAGGGAAGGGGACATAATACGGGTATATTTTGATTGGGTTGAAGAATTGCAAATGCCAAGATACATTAAGATATTCTCTTGAAGTGGGTGTATTGAGGAATTTGGGCAGCATTACTTCTCAGAGAACCCTGGGGGTGGGTTGCTAGGCACCTAACAGGAAGCTGGATCATCTAAGGGAGGCTGAAAACAGTGGAGGTGGGCATTGGTGGGAACAAGAGTTTAGAAGACGCATTAACAAGTTATACTGCTCTCCTTAGGTTGGCTTTGCTAGGCAAACTCTGTCCTCATACTGAATATTAAGCATTTTTTTTTCTTGAGGAGAACAGTCAGGCTAGACCATAAACACATAAAAACAGGGAACAGGCAATTACAGTTCCCCAGGCCACCTTGCTGAATGGCAAACTTAACCTTTTATATCTCTCTGCTTCAACTCTCGTGCCTGCGCCTTGGTGCTTCCGTAATGGCCCCCACCCCCATCTCCTGGGTTCCAGACCTGAGATGATATCACTTGATCTGGAAAGGGACCTTAGTTTCTGACCCCAGCCTGCTTCCCTGACTCTAAGTGCTCCTGATTGAATGCTTTACTGTGAGAGCTTGCTTTTAGCATTCCTTTCTCAGGACTCTATGATGACTCCTCAGAGTTTCTCAATATAATGAATCTGACCTCCTTCCTATCACCTTGCCTTTGTAGAATTTAAAAAATGCATTCAAAAATATTTTCGCAACTGATCATTATAGCAACTTGTGAAATAGGAATACAGTTTACAGATGAAGAAACTGAGTCCCTTTTCAAACTAGGTTGACTGGTTCCTTTCTGTTTTCCTGGACGTATGGTTGCTAAGAGGATACTAACTGATTCTGTTAAGGCAGGTAATGGCCCCTTGGGCTACCTGCAAATTTAAAATGACTCAAATGGAAAATAACTAAAATAAGAATGGAATTTTCTAGAACATCTTCAAACCACAAATCCATAGTTGTCAAAGCCACAGAAACCTGGCCTATGTTGAGATGGATTTAACAAGATATCATGAGTATAGACTAAAAGATAGTACATAGTGAGCACTAAAGTGATGCTGAGGGATTCCTCTCTAGAGCATTAAAGACTAGGAATACGGCCCGCACTGGCATTCTGGTCAAATAAGTCTGGATTCCGTGAGAAACCATCTAAAGCTGGATATTTGCCAGCGTTTTAAACTCAGTCTAGCAAGTGACTCCAGGCCATTTTGGCAAACATTACAAACTTGCTACTGTTCCCCCACTGAGTTCAGGGCATGAAGCGTGTGTGAAGTCTGCCAACATTCCTCTATTTGCTGGTTTCATTATAAACAGAGACTGGAGCAATAAAACAGAAAAAGGCCAGTCATATACACCCAGAGCAAAATGATAAACTTGAAAAGCAATGGTATGTTCTTGATGATTTCATCACTGAATCTAAGTTCTCTGTAAGCTTTTAGGCAAACATACCATTTTCTAACCCCCCAACTGTCATATTCACTTGCATTCTTCTCAATCTAAATTGTATACACAGCACATGTATACAAAATTATTCTACATAGTGAAAATCCACATGTAACCATATATTCTGGTAAAGATTCTCTATGTGGTCTTTTTCTTTAGAGAATCCTCATTTATATAAATGTGCAATATCTTCCTTTTAAATGTTTGTCTGCAATTGGGGGGGAGATTGATTTTTAGAAACCATGATGATGGGGTTTCACTGTACTTATGCATCCTTTGCATATGAAGAGCATTTAATACATTTCAGATTGTAATATATTTACATTGTTCTTGACATTGCTATCAACTTGCTGGTTTGAGGTATAATGGTCAAATTCATCTGAGTTCCTTCACTATACAATGGGATAACTGAGATTCAGGAAAAGTAGGTACTCTAAAGCATAGTGAGTCAACAATAGAGAAAAGGGGGAGAGAATTCATTTATTGAGGGCCTGCCGTATGCTAGTTATAAGGGTTTTCTCACATTACATTATTTAGTCCTTACCAAAATCCTGTGAGATAGGTATTATTATTCTTGCTTAACAAACAAGGGAAATGAGTCTCAAAGAGATTAAGAGACTTGCCCAAGATCACACAGTTAAGTGCAGAGCTGAATTATAACCAAAATCTGTTTGAGAGCCCATGTTTCTTCTACTATACACATGGCCCCCTAGATCTGAACAAGGACTCAACCAAGATCAAGTATTTTCTTCAGTCTATCTTTTCAAATGCACAATTCTTTAAGGCAACTCTTGAATATAATGTTCAATAGAAACCATGCTGTTGTCTATTTCCTGGTGTGTGTGTTGTCTGACTTAGGCAGTTTTCCAAGTTACATGTTCCCTACTTTTCTCTAGATTTACTCCAGAATTTGTGTAGAGGGAGGCATTGGGGGTTGTGACTTACTAAGCCATGAATATAAAATCAAAGGTACAGTGATTTGTAACACATATACCAAGTGGTCTCTTGGAAGGGTGCAGCTTTAGACTTCAGAGCTAACAGTGATCACTCTTAAGAGATACTGAGGGATTCTTCTCTAGAGCATTAAAGACTAGGAATATGGCTTGCACTGGCATTCTGGTCAAATAAGTCTGGATTCAGTGAGTCACCATCTAAAGCTGAATATTTGTCAGGGTTTTAAAGTCAGTCCGGAGCTAATAGTGTTAGCTCCAGAGCTAACAGTGATCTCTCTAGTAAGCATAGATGGCAGTGGCTTTCTGTTCCCTACCCTTTCCTCAAGGTTATTTCTAAAGAGCCAATAGCCCCAAGGAAGAGTTTTGGATTCCTGGGCAATGAGATTTGGGTAAGGACACAAGGGAGAGCAGTGAATCAGAAGTTTGTTTTCTTCATTTAGAATTGGACATATTTTGAATCTGCAACAGTTGTGTTTTCCAAAAATAGGCATAACAGTTATCTCGCATCCCACATAACTCTTACTATCCTGTGATTTTAACATTCGACTGGTTGAGAGGTAGGGTCTAGAGTCTCTCCCTTAGATCTGGGCTGACTTGTGACTATGGCAGAAAGGATGATCTATGACGCCCAAGCCTAGGTCACAAAAACTGATACATGGGCTTCCCTGGTGGCGCAGTGGTTGAGAGTCCACCTGCCAATGCAGGGGATACGGGTTCAACCCCTGATCCGGGAAGATCTGACATGCGACGGAGCAACTAAGCCCGTGTGCCACAACTACTGAAGCCCACACACCCTAGAGCCTGTGCTCTGCAACAAGAGAAGCCACCACAATGAGAGCCCATGCACTGCAACAAAGAGTAGCCCCTGCTCGCCACAACTAGAGAAAGCCCACACGCAGCAACGAAGACCCAACACAGCCAAAAATAAATAAATAAAAAATAAAAAAAAACGGATACAGCCACTGCCTGGTTCTTATGGAATTCTCACTCTTGAAAACCAGCCTCCATGCTGCAAGGAAGTGAAAGCAACTCATGGAGAGGCCCAAATGGAGAGATTCATACGGAGAAGAACTAAGACCCATAATCCTCTGCTCTGGCTGAGCTCCCAGATGACAGCCAATATCAACTGGCCAGTTGGGTGAGTGAGCCATCTTGGAACCAGATCCTACAGCCTCAGTTGAGACACCTCAGCTGACCTATGTGGAGAAAGGCAAGCCTTCTCATAGCACCCTGCCCAATTTGCAGACGTATGAGCTAAATAAATGACTGCTTTTATTTTAAGCCACAGGATTTTGGGGTAGTTTATAATTGAAACAGAAAGCAAGGCATAGACATCAGAAATGATGGGAAATCATTAAAAAGTAGCTTAAGTGTACAAACAGCTTAGAAACATAAAGGTAGACTCAGGCTTTGTAAATCCCTATAATTAAAAATATTATAAATTCCATATAACTAAACCCAGTTTCTTGCCTTTAAAAATGGAATTTAGAACATACTATTTGGTACAAAATGTCAGGTAAGTATGTCTAGCCAGAGAATTTATCCTTGTTCATTCCTTTGAAAAATGCAACATAGTATGAATTAGGCCATAGACTGCAAAGAGAAAAAATTCTGTGAAGACAGAAAAGGGAAAAAGCTGATAATATAGCATGAGATTTTCATTAAACACAACAGTAATGACAATGTCATTTGGAAATTATATAATTCTATCTTTTTAAAAAAACTCAGAGATATTAAACAAGCTTTTTAGTACTGTGACATTATAGACGGGGCCAGAACTGTTGTCTTTCTCTTTTTCTCCTTCCGTTCCTTCCTCTCCCCTCTCTCAAAAACAACAACAAAACAAAAACAAAAAAAAAACTGAACACACGAAATGTTATGATTTGTTTTTATTCAAGGAAGAGCCAACTTTAAGGCTAGTCTGCACTTATACCCATAAAGACTAAGGATGAGTGACATCATCATTTTTGGTTTTTTATTAAATCATCAGTACTCTGTAGTAACTCTTCACAATTAGGCAATTGTTTCTCCAAAACATTGTTCTATTCTTGCCCATTTCTTTTTGTTTTCTCTCTACCAGGTCCTTCCACTTCTATTTCTCCATTCTTCTTGGTTTCCCAGACTCCAGCCAATTTTCACCATAGAATGTTACAGCTAAAATAATTCTCAAGTCATTTCAGCCATTCTGTTGATATTGTTCATTGTCTTCCTATGAATTATCCTCACCATTCTTTGCACTTAATTATAATAAACATCTATTTAAGGCTTACTATGTCCTAGGTATTTGAGGTTACCTTCAAGATTCTCTTCCTTTCTGCTTCTCTCTTTTTAGCGCCTATTTCAATTCTCTGTTTTGTAAACTCAATTCTGTGCAATCTCTCTTCACGTCACCCAGTGGTTTTCCTTTTACTCTCATTCCCAACTTTATTATTTTTTTTAGTTGAGTCCTACTTTGCTGGGGCTTAGAGCTCTCCCAGGTAGCCATCTCAGATTTGTTATTCACCTTTCTTCAATCAACTAGCACAGTTCTTTCTGTTTGTTTCTCTTCTATCTATTCTGGCAGTTACTGAAGTCATGTAGTAATTTATCTTGTTTGTCGTGTCTCTCCAAGAAAGAATTTAAGTTACATATTTCTTTAAGGGAGGTACTGTGTCTATTGTTTTAAATTCTTCTCATTCGTTCTATAATGTGATCAGTGACAAAAGCATGTGACAAAAACTTAACAAAATGGAAAAACAAATGTCTTTATGATTAATTTGCAAATGAGCACTACTCTACCTAGAAGAAAATAGATTATGGATATTAGAAATGGGTGTGATGTAAATGTATTCATTTTAACACATCTTATTTCTTATTAACATATTTAAGTGTGGGTTGTTCTGAACCCTTCAATATTGTATGTAGAAGAAGGGAGCTTATAAAAATACAATATTTTAAAAGGTAGATCAATAGCAGATATGGTACTTAATTCCTGTTTAAATTCCAGAATAGTTCCCAATCTCTTTAGATTTGTTCATTAATAAAATAAAGTACTCAGATTTACATGAATGAAATAAATGTTTCAGAAATTAGTAATAAGATACTGCAGAACTGTGAGCTCATGGAATTCTAAACTGGTTATTTTTCATCACTTATAGATGTGGCTTACATAATTATCTTTCCTCGCTTTTCACCTTATGTATTCTCATATATTAGTGAGCTTCTCAACAATCTTCCTGTTTCTTCTCATTATGTATAGTTGCTTCCCAGTGTTGTTGAAAATGGTGTTGAAAAGAGGACAAGCATTGTCAGCTGGTGATGTTAATTGCTGCCCACAGCCTAAGAAATGAGGCGGAGATGGATGCTCAACATATGCCTAATGTGAGGCCCTTCCCCCTTCATCTAAATGGGTTATAACATGCTTGCTAATGGTCTACACCCGAACTTGGAAAACCTTCTGAGTCAAAACACATCTAGTTCTTGTTATCTACTGAAAGGGGCATTCTGAGAGCAGAACCAAAGATAAGGTATGTTGAACTACTTGTGTTTTTGAATTTCTTGAGTAACTGAGACTGAACTGAACTTGATATAGCACACAGTGAAGCCCAGATTTCAGGGTAGCTTTTCTAGGGATAAGTCCCTCTGCTGTGAGGGCAGAGAACTGTGTGAGCCCCAGGTCGGGCTTTTGCCAGGTGGTCTTCCGTTGTGCTTACAGTAGCATTGCAGGGCTCTCATCCAGAGGCAGAGGAAAGAGATTCCAAATTAGTGTAATCTGCCTTGGGCTGGGCAGTGCGATATTGGATATGGTATCTGAGGGGAAGGCCGGATGTAATAAAGTCTGATAGATGATTTGTCCTATGTTGCCTCAAAATTCATGTAAACTAGTTCTGATAGGCAGCTGAGCATAATCATTTAGAACTGCACTGTCCAGTATGGTAGCTACTAGCCAGATGTGGCTATTTAGCAATGACTTAGTTCAAAGAAAGAAATGAGATATAATAATTTTTATACTTAATGCATATTGAAATTATAATATTTTAGATATATTGGGTTTATAACTAAAGTTAAAAATTCACCTATTTCTTCTTTGTACTTAAAAAATGTGACTATTAGAAAATTTAAAATCACCTATGTAGCTCACATTTTATTTTATTGGGCAGCACTGGTTTAGAGATCTCTAGTAAGGTAGACCTGGCTTTGAATCCTGGCTCTGGTCCGTTGAAGCCTAATGTCTCCAAGTCTCAGATTCCTTCCTGCATAATAGTAGTGTTCACCATAATGTTTCATGAGGATGGCTTGAAATAATGTTGGTAAAGAACTTGGCAAATTACCTGGTATGAGAATAAATACTTAATAAATGTTTAAATTAAAGCCTAATGCTAAAGTTCTGGAAGTCTGGATTTTCCTTTGATTACTAACCATTTGTGTGTCACTGAAGGAGTCACTTATTCTCTCTTGTTCTCAGTTTACTCATGTATAAAATTATAGGCATATGTAAAATATTTTAAATTAATTCTTTCAAAACTTTGGTCTATCACAGTTCTAAGAACTAAGTTCATCAGCGTGTTGGTAAGGAAAACACGATGAATAAAACTCTGTAGTAGAAACCCAGTTTTGTCTGCTGAGTCTGCTCTGCTCCCCTCCCTGGAGACTTTCTTCTATGCCATCCCCATAGTTACAGTCAGAGCAGCCATGTTAATATGACATGTCTGTCCTGTGGTCACAGCTGACTGGTAGAGGAGTGGGCACTTGTCCTGGTGGGTCCAGGCTTTCCTAGGAATTGTATTTAAGACAAGGAGATTCCAAATTGATCTGGCTTATTCTTGAGTGGAAGTGCTGTCAACTGGAGAGTTATCAGCAGTGTCCATTTCCAACTCTGGGGACTGGGAAAGTGAGACAGCTGCTCTGTGGGAAGAGCAAAGAATGAAGCAGATGCACAGAGAGAAGCAGGAACAAGAGAAATAGGGAGAGGTCCTCCTGGTCCCTTGTAACGCTGCAGTCCTGCATTCAGTCCATCCCTGAGAAGGGGCTGCTTCCCTGCCCTATATTGTGGAAGCTGTCCTACAGATTTTTAAAACAAAACAAGACAAAAGAAAACAAAACTCTTTGCTGATGTTCGTTCAGATGGGTTCCCTTTATTTGTAACCTAAAAGATATTAACTAATTTGGGCACTGTGTTTATATCTAAGCCTATGGTCAAATGGGAAAAATAGGCTCACAATCCAGTCATGTAACATACTGCAAGATGTTGTAAGAGGAGAACAAGGGACTGTCAGATGGAATTGGGGGAAGGTTTCACACCAAAAGTAACATTTGAAGTGGGTCTTATGAGAATGAAGTGGGCTTTTCCATGTGGTGAAGGAAGGGGAGATATTTCTAGGCAGAGGAAGTAAAAAGTATGAAAGAGAGTGTGTTACAGTGAGGGAATGACTAGTAGACTAGTTACTGGATAAAAGGATCTATTGGTACCTTTCAGGGTCTAAATTTATTTTTAGTTCTAAACATTCCTTAGGAATATACAGGACAAAATGGTAGGGGGACAATTACCTTGGAGTAAGGAGACTTGGCTCTTGTCCCAACCCTGACGTGGATTAACTGTGTCACCTTGGGTAATTTGCATCATTTCTCTGGGAATTGGTTTCCTCATTTGGAAAATGAGAAGGTGGATTACATTATCTCCATGGCCCCTTTCAGCTCAAAATTCTGTGACTCTGTAACTTAAACACAAAAACTTTGTCACTGCTGACAAAGCATTTCTACTAGGTTTGACTGGGGAAATGATTTAATTTAGATATGTTTCCTTTTCTGTCAAAACCACTGTCAAAATCAGTGTGATCTGATATATGCTACATTCAAGAAGTCCTGGCCCAAAGACTCCTTCCTTAAACTAGGGAATTATGAAAGTGAATTCAATAACCAGCATCATCCCTGAGCCTGACTTAGTTATAGTTTTTCAATACTTCACTTTCTCTACCTGTGCAATGGGACCAAAGAAATCTGTCATATGTATGGGTATTGCAAAGATAATGAATCGTTGAGTTCTATGGAAGAAAAAAATTACTCCTATCTGAATATGAAAAACAAAAAGTATTTCCCATGAAGATATCTCTAAAAATGCTTTTATAAAAATTTTATCTACTTTAAATTATCATAGAAAGTGGTAATAGGAATGGCAGATTTGTAGAAATTCACATGTTTCCAAGTACAGTGCATTTCTTTCATGTATATCTTTTATATTCCCTGCCACCTGTCTTTGGATATCAGAAGAGGGAATTCTTATTCTTTCTCACTACTTACCTATGATGATCTTTTGACAACTTGGTCTTTGAGCTTTCCTCTATTTATATCCAAGGACAAATACTATGTGGGAACAAGTGACACACAGTGTCATTTACTGGATACATTTGTTACCAGGCATGGGTGTGCTTTCTAAGTGGAATGGGTTCCTAGCCAACAGAATGGGGATGCTAGGCATAGGTGATGTGGAATGATAAATAAAATAATTACAAACACAAAAATGAGTGGGAAGATGAGTAGAAAAGGTAAGCAGCACATTTACTGTGTCTACCATGATCCAGCTTCAAGTTCACTGTGTTCTTATGAGACCTCTTTCAAAATACATAGATGCTGAAGTTTTTGGTTTCACTGTTGGTAAAGTACTATTTTTCTAAATTATCATAACCAAGAAATCAACCAGCATAATACAGTTTATAGTGAAATTGCCTGATACTAAAATCCCATTCTCATCAGCAGTGTCCCTTTTTAAGGTGATTTAGCTACAGAAATTTCTTGAGCCTCAGATAACTAAAATGTTAAGTGTACCATGATGTCCTATTTATACCATGCCAGGTAATTAAGCTGCAAGTGTAAAAACTTTGTAGTCTATCATACTTTAAACTTTTTCAAAGCATATTTGGATGTTATTACTTAATATAAATTATTACTTTTAACAAAGCTATCCTATCATGTTAATCTTCTGATTACTGTTAGTAGTAGAGAAGATGTGTAGGTATGACTAGCTTCAATAATGTAGTCAACAATGCATATACAATTAGAAGAAAGCATTTACAGATTTAAGAGTTTAATTTAAGGGATTAAATTTAGACCAAATAAATATAAGTATGACAAATCGGTAGATGGCAAAACTTTATAAATGCAGTTTCTCATTGATAAAGGAAACTGAAGATGATTCAGAGAAATGGAAAGATATCTCATGCTCTTGCACTGGAAGAATACATATTGTTAAAATGGCCATACTACCCAAAGCAATCTACAGATTTAATGCAATCCCTATCAAAATATCCATGACATTCTTCACAGAACTAGAACAAATAATATTAAAATGTGTATGGAACCACAAAAGACCTAGAACTCCTGAAGCAATCCTGAGGAAAAAGAACAAAGCTGGAGGCATAACCATCCCAGACCAGACAATACTACATAGCTACAGTAATCCAAACAGCATGGTATTGGCACAAGACAGACAATATGGATTAATGGAACAGAATAGAGAGCCCAGAAATAAACCCACACACCTGTGGTCAATTAATCTTTGACAAAGGAAGCAAGAATATACAATGCAGAAAAGACAGTCTCTTCAGCAAGTGGTGCTGGGAACGCTGGACAGCCTCATGTAAATCAGTGAAGTTAGAACACAGCCTCATACCATACACAAAAGAAATTCAAAATGGCTTAAAGACTGAAATATAAGATAGGACACCATAAAACTCCTAGAAGAGAACATAGACAAAACATTTTCTGACATAAATCATACCAATGTTTTCTTAGGTCAGTCTCCCAAGGCAATAGAAATAAAAGCAAAAATAAACAAATGAGACCTAACCAAACTTATACGCACAGCAAAAGAAATCATAAATAAAACCAAAAGACAACTACAGACTGGTAGAAAATACTTGCAAATGATGTGACTGATGAGGGCTTAATTTCCAAAATATACAAACAGCTCATACAACTCAATATCAAAAAAACAATGAACAACAATCAAAAAATGGGCAGAAGACCTAAATAGACATTTCTCCAAAGAAGACATCCAAATGGCCAAAAGGCACATGAGAACATGCTCAACATTACTAATTATTGGAGAAATGCAAATAAAAACTACAATGAGGTACCACTTCACACTGGTCAGAATGGCCATCACTAAAAAGCTTACAAATAATAAATTCTGGAGAATTTATTATTTGTAAGGGAACCCTCCTATACTATTGGTGAACCCTCCTTTATTATTTGTAAGGGAACCCTCCTATACTATTGGTGGGAATGTAAATTGGTGCAGCCACTATGGAAAACAGTATGGAGGTTCCTTAAGAAACTAAAAATAGAACTACCATATGATCCAGCAATCCCACTGCTGAGCATATATCTGGAGAAAACTCTAATTTGAAAAGATACATGCACCCCAATGTTCATAGCACCACTATTTATAATAGCCAAGACACGGAAGTAACCTAAATGTCAATCGACAGAGGAATGGGTAATGAAGATGTGGTATATATATACAATGGAATATTACTCAGTCATAAAAAGGAATAAGATAAAGCCATTTGCAGCAACTTGGATAGGCCTAGAGATGATCATACTAAGTGAGGTAAGTCAGACAGAGAAAGACAAATATCACATGACATCACTTATCTCTGGAATCTAAAAATATGATGCAAGTGAACTTATTTACAAAACAGAAACTGATCCACAGACATAGAAAACAAACTTATGGTTACCAAAGGGGAAAGTGTTGGGGAGGGATAAATTAGAAGTTTGGGATTAGCAGATACAAACTACTATATATAAAATAGGAAGACCTTCAAGATGGCGGAGGAGTAGGACATGGAGATCACCTTCATCCACACAAATACATAAAAAATACATCTACATGTGGAATAACTCCTACAGAACACCTACTGAACACTGGCAGAAGACTTCAGACTTCCCCAAAGGTAAGAAACTCCCCATTTATGTGGGTAGGGCCAAAGAAAAAAGAAAAACACAGACAAAAGAATAGGGACAGGACCTGCACCTCTGGGAGGAAGCTGTGAAGGAGGAAAAGTTTCCACACACTAGGAAGCCCCTTCACTGGCGGAGACAAGGAGTGGGTGGGTCGGGGGGAAGCTTCAGAGCCATGGAGGAGAGCGTAGCAACAGGGGTGCAGAGGGCAAAGAGGAGATTCCTGCACAGAGGATTAGTGCTGGCCAGCACTCATCAGCCTGAGAGGCTTGTCTGCTCACCTGCTGGGGCGGATGGGGGCTGGGAGCTGAGGGTTGGGCTTCGGAGGTCAGACCCCAGGGAGAGGACTGGGGTTGGCTGCATGAACACAGCCTGAAGGGGGCTAGTGCACCACAGCTAGCCGGGAGGGAGTCCGGAAAAAGTCTGGAACTGCCTAAGAGGCAAGAGAATATTGTTTTGGGGTGTGCAAGGAGAGGGGATGCAGAGCACCACCTAAATGAGCTTCAGAGACGGGTGCGAGCCACGGCTATCCACTTGGACACCAGAGATGGGCATGAAACGCTAAGGTTGCTGCTACAGCCACCAAGAAGCCTGTGTGCAAGCACAGGTCACTAACCATACCACCCAGCCCAGGAGCCTGTGCAGCCCGCCACTGCCAGGGTCCTGTGATCCAGGGACAACTTCTCTGGGAGATCACACAGTATGCCTCAGGCTGTTGTGACATTACATTGGCCTCTGCGGCCGAGGGCTTGCCCCGCATTCCGTACCCCTCCCCCTCCCCCAGCCAGAGTGAGCCAGAGCCCACTAATCAGCTGCTCCTTTAACCCCCTCCTGTCTGGGCAAAGAACAGACACCAGAGGGTGACCTACATGTAGAGGCAGGGCCAAATCCAAAGCTGAACCCCAGGAGCTGTGCAAACAAAGAAGAGAAAGGGAAATTTCTCCATGCAGCCTAAGAAGCAGCGAATTAAATCTCCACAATCAACTTGATGTACCCTGCATCTGTGGAATACCTGAATAGACAACGAATCATCCTAAAATTAAGGTGGTGGACTTTGGGAGCAAGTGTAGACTCAGAGTTTCCTGTATGCAACTTACTAGTTTCTGATTTATATGCTTATCTTACTTTAGTTTTTACCACATAAACAGAAATTTCTCCAAAGAAGATATACAGATTGCCAACAAACACATGAAAGGATGCTCAACATCATTAATCATTAGAGACATGCAAACGAAAACTACAATGACGTGTCACCTCACACCAGTCAGAATGGCCATCATCAAAAAATCTGCAAACAGTAAATGCTGGAGAGGGTGTGGAGAAAAGGGGACCCTCTTGCACTGTAGGTAGGAATGTAAATTGATACAGCCAATATGGAGAACAGTATGGATGTTCCTTAAAAAACTAAATATAGAACTGCCATATGACCCAGAAATTTCACCACTGGGCATATACACTGAGAAGACCATTATTCAAAAGGAGTCATGTACCACAATGTTCACTGTAGTACTATTTACAATAGCCAGGACATGGAACCAACCTAAATGTCCATCGACAGATGAATGGATAAAGAAGATATGGCACATATATACAATGGAGTATTACTCAGCCATAAAAAGAAACAAAATTGAGTTATTTGTAGTGAGGTGGATGGACTCAGAGTCTGTTATACAGAGTGAAGTAAGTCAGAAAGAGAAAAACAAATACCATATGCTAATGAATATATATAGAATCTAAAAAAAAAGTTCTTAAGAACCTAGGGGCAGGACAGGAATAAAGATGCAGATGTAGAGAATGGACTTGAGGACACGAGGAGGAGGAAGGGTAAGTTGAGACGAAGTGAGAGAGTGGCATGGACATATATACACTATCAAATGTAAAATAGATAGCTAGTGGGAAGCAGCTGCATAGCACAGGGAGATCAGCTCAGTGCTTTGTGACCATCTAGAGGTGTGGGATAGGGAGGGTGGGGGGAGATGCAAGAGTGAGGGTATATGGGGATATATGTATATGTATAGATGATTCACTTTGTTATACAGCAGCAACTAACACAACAATATAAAGCAATTATACTCCCATAAAGATGTTAAAAAAAATACAAAAAAAAAAACCCCACAAGGTCCTGTCCTACTGTATAGTCCTGCCCTACTGTATATTCAATAACTTGTAATGGACTATAATGGAAAAGAATCTGAAAATGTACATATATATATATATATATATATATATGACTCACTTTGCTCTATACCAGAAATTAATAGAACATTGTAAATCAACTATACTTCTCTTTTAAAAATGTGGTTTCTACCAGAGTTATCAAAGTTTGGAAAGATACAAAATTTAAAAAAATTCGTTAGCTATACAATGGTTAATATTCATAAAAGGAAACAATTCTAAAAATGTTAGATGTGAGAGTTTCCTGATCCAAGAAAAGTTCTTTTATACTTACATTTGTGTTATGATATAATCAATAGATAATTAAATATATCTACCAATGCTTAGTTGGAAGAAACAGCACTGAACATATCTATATGAAAGTTTTAGAAATTTATTTTATACCATTTTAGTTTTCTAATAGTGGACTATTAATGTTATAAATTTGGAAAGGTTTCTGGGATGATGGTAAACGTCACAACTATATGAGTAGAAAAGATGGAAATCTATCATGTACCAGACCAGATACTACACTACATATTTTCATATACATTAGCTCATTAAGCTCCGATAGTTTAAGTTGCCAAGCTATTACCTACTCACTAAGTGATGGGATCGTAATTCTGAATCCAAGACCAATTGACTTTCTTTATATATGGGAGGGTAAGACAATTCATACTCAATGACCTCTGTGAATTCACCATCCATAGTGATTCTACTATTTCATCGTAAAATTTAAACACCTGCCTTTCAATGTTGAGGATACATAAGTTTATAAATTTCTATAAGCCTGCTCCCCCTTCTCCCACTGTTCGAAATTCTCTACCCAACACAAGCAGGGTTCTCAAACCCTGGGACAGGAGCTAAATCTAAGCTCATTATGCATTTTATGCAGACAATGGCATGCAGACAAATGAAAGCATAGACAGCAGAACTAGGACAGTGAGTAAGCTCAGTATAAGGGGAATTTCTAAAAATAAACCCAAATCTTCAACAATGTGTAGCCACTTGAGATATTATGATCTTCCTGCTGAAAAAGAAACCGCGTGATTGGCCCTCAGGAAAACCATAGAAGGGATTCCTGTGTGGGTAGATGGTTGGTTTAATGGCATCTAAGACACTTAACCTCCAGGAGTGTCAGTAGTGCTAGGCCTCAGTTCTTTTCTCTATGAAATGGGCATGGTAGTGGTGACTTCCTTTGCAGAATTATTGTGATGTATAGATACACCCATATTATTCAGTATAAAACTCACTTTCTGTAGTCTTTATCAAGAGGAAAAAAAACTGATCTTGGGTGAAAAATGAAAGAGAAAGAAACCTATTAAATATTGTTTTATAAATAACCATTCAAATATCTCTTGAATCACTTTGTATTATCCAATTTAAAGTCCTTATCAATAATTTTAGAACTGTAAGTATATTCATTAACCCCCTTTTTGCACAGATGATAAGATTGGGAACCAGAAAACTCAAAACACTTGATAAAGACCACTGAGCTAACAAGTGGCTGAGCGAGGCTTGGTTGGATTCTGACACCTGCGCCAGTGTTCATATGTCTAGTTTCCTGTCTCAGGGTACTGTAATTGGCTTGTTTTGCCAGATTCTAAGTGGAAAAATGAGTATGGAATCAAATGTTTACAATAGTAGTTTTGTGTCCTCTTAGCTTCCTTTTAAAATTCATTTTCTTTCATATAATGTATTGACAGCTGAGTGAAGTGTGACGCATCTAGAAAATATTTATTAAGTAATTCTGTATTTAAGCACATCTCTGTAGAATTTTGTTAGTGAAAGTGTAATCATCTACCTCCTAGCAGTTGTTAGCAAAATCAGAAAAAAGATTAATTTAATCTTATATATACAATTCTCTTTGAGGTTATCCAGATTTGTTCCCATCAATATAAATGTATTCATATAGATTACTATGTATTTATAAATTGGATTTCTTATAAGCATGTAAACTCAGACAGAAAATTTTCTAGCTATGCCAAAAAACAAAACGTTTCTTAGTCTTTATTGGTTGAAGTCAAAGAAGGAGTAATTTGAAATCTAAATCGTGACATCTCTAGACAATATCACATAATGAGTAGGTATAGATATAGCATGTCCTACCTTCATCCCTTATTTTGATTGGTTTGTTCTGAATGCGTTTGCTGGTACCTGAGTCCAAGTGGAAAATTTCTTATTCTGGTTCTTCTTTGAGTAGCTGTAAACCTTTCCCCTGTTACAGAAAATACACATAAGATGATATTAATATCAGTGATACACTCCCAATAAGCAAATTCCCTAAAGCGGGGGCCCACAACCCCTGGGCCACAGACTGGTACTGGTCCGTGGCCTGTTAGGAACCAGGCCACTCAGCAGGAGGTGAGCCGTGGGCCAGCGAGCAAAGCCTCATCTGTATTTACAGCCACTCCCCATTGCTCGCATTACCGCCTGAGCTCCGCCTCCTGTCAGATCAGCAGCACATCAGATTCTCATAGAAACTCAAGCCCTACTGTGAACTGTGCATGTGAGGGATCTAGGTTGCACATTCCTTATGAGAATCTAATGCCTGATGATCTGAGGGGGAGCTGAGGTGGTGATGCTAGCACTGGGGAGTGGCTGCAGATACAGATTATCATTAGCAGAGAGGTTTGACTGCACAGAGACCATAATAAATCAATTGCTTGCAGACTCATATCAAAACCCTATCAGTGAGTGGCAAGTGACAATTAAGCTGCATCTTATGGAGTAGACTGGACATAAGTAACACACTTCAGGTGTCACTGTCTCCCATCACCCCAGATGGGACCATTTAGTTTCAGGAAAACAAGCTCAAGGCTCCCACTGATTCTGCATTATCGTGAGTTGTATAACTATTTCATTATATATTGCAATTTAATAGTAATAGAAATAAAGGGCACCATGAACATAACGTGTTTGAATCATCCTGAAACCATCCCCCCACACTCCCCATTCCGTGGAAAAACTGTCTTCCATGAAATGGGTCCCTGGTGCCAAAAAGGTTGGGGACTGCTGCCCTAAAGGTTAGTTGAAATTCCATCCCTCTTTTCTCACATTCAAGAAAGCATATCTGCATGAAAGCTTCATTTTTAAAGTAACAAATTAAACTCTCTCTCATCATCTCTCTATAGTTTTCAAGAATTAGTATATCAGCTGTTCTCAGTAATTCACTTCATAAGTGATCAGCTATATCAAAGTATCAAGACAGCACTGGTTGGGATCACTCCTGTCTCAGAAGGAGATAAAGCGGATCTGCCTGAGGGGCAATGAATTACCCACTGAGGTGACCTTTTCACCTTCTGATGGTCAACTCTATTAGGAACACTTGTATTATCCGGCACTGCCTGGACTAGAAGTCACAGAACATGGAAAGACACTTGCCAGACTATTATTTCTTTGTGTGTATTTAAAATTCTTTAGGTGTAGATCAATTTTCAGAACTTTTTAAGGGTTCAATTCTATTGATTAATCTGAATAATGTGTGTGGTAGTATAATGACAAATATCACCATTTTATTTTCCCTTTGATTCATAGAATCTGGAGTCCCTGGGAATGCTGCAAATCACACTTCAGCACACTTGTGTATGGTTAGTGGGACAGTCTTTGTCATCAGGTAAACAGATTGGGGGTTCCAAATTGGCCACCTCCCACCTCCTAACCCTGGTAGGTCAGTTTTCCTCTCAGTGTCTGTTTTCTTATCAGAAAAATGAAAGAGAGTGTTTTGAGGACTGAGTGAGATAATGTATATGCAAACGCCTCCCAAATTCCAGGCACACAGTATGCACTTAATAACAACAATAATAATGATTATTAAATAATTCTATTAACTCACACCAGGATGTAATCAGCAAGTCAGCCAAACAATGATTTTAGATTTTGCCCTATTTCGTTCTCCACAAAAGGTGAGAAGTTCAAAGTGCAGGGTACAGCAAGAATCCATGCCTCATGCTTGACTAAAGGGATGGTCAAGTGAATTCCAAAAGATATTCCTCCAAAAGCAAACTAGCCTTCCTGGGTCACACCTGAGCGAGTCACAGACTTACAAAATTCTCCCTTCTAATAATACTACTTGCTATATTGATTGGTTTTACTAGCTTAACCTTTTTGAGTCTGTTACTCTTTCATAAATGTTGTTAGTGTTTGGTGTACTAGATGTTAAATGGATAATACAGTATATTGATTCTGAATCTAATTTTGGTTTCCAGGGTATTGAGGATAACTGAATCTGGCATTTAGAGCCTTCCAAGACTGCATGAAAATTCTCTAAAATATTTTTGCCTGAAAAAAGATGTTATAAGCACATTGAAAGAATTCCTAGTAAAAATTGTCTGCACAATTTTTTTTGTTTTGAAGATATCATTAGACAGCATTGAAGAACTAAATTTATTCCGATAATCATTACAATGATGAAAAAATTCCTTGCTTCAATAATTGATTTACGCTTCATTTAAATGTACAGAGTAGTTCTAATATAATTTCTTATTAACTCTAATGACGAATTTTAAAGTAGCATGACTCTGAAATAGGATGAAATTCTCCATACAACTTATTGCATTTAAATGGATTTAATATTTAATATTTAAAAAATCATTTGATGTAAATAGCCCTCATGAATCACTGCAAATATACTAAGATGTAATTAAATGCTTCTTTCTTTTTAAAGGCATCTACTTGTTTCATAATAAATTCTTTTTGTACTTTCTTCTTTTAAGCTGTGCTATTACTTTTGAGATTATTTTTAATTGTGAAATAACATGAACTCTAAAATTCAGCAAATTTCTAAAAATATTTTCTCTCAGGCAAATTCAGCTGATTCACTTTGTTCTACAGCAGAAACTAACACAACATTGTAAAGCAATTATACTCCAATAAAAAAAAAGTATCTTGCAATTGTTTAAACCATTTTGATAAACACTCAGATTTCTAAGATGGAAAAAAATAGAACTTGAGGGAGGGACAAGATTCTGTAACTTATAAAGCTTTCACTAGATAAGCTTATGAACACAGAGAAACTACTCTCTGACCTAGTTTGGTACTTGGAACTTGTTGGTATGACAATATGTGTCATAAACTGGGTGGAGAGACAGGATTGACACAGTTCCTACTGGGTAGATCCAGAAATCAGGCACCTACAAGTTCAGTAGCGAGAGCAGCTGCCAGGGGATCTGGAAGTTCCTGGGTCTGTCCTGTGGCACTGTGAAATAGTGAAGTCATGTACAATCACTTTTGCTGTGAGCCCCATCAGAAGACTGGGCAGTGTGGACCATAAGAAAATTCTCTTTGGTCCTTAAGAATGTAACCAAGAATGAGACCTATCACACACTCACACATAAACACACACATACACAAAATCAACTAATAAGAAAATGTTAGAATCCTGGAACAATTCCTAATCCATACCTCATAAAGAATAAATGTCTTTTGAATATAGTATAAGATTTCAGGAAAGCAGCATTTTGGCCTGAGTTCAGGCAGTCCTGAAGCATTCAGGATTTGGCTCTGTCAACTTAATATGTAGCAAGGAAAGAGCCTTGAAAAATGAGCCAAAAGACCTAGTTTAGTTTGTTACTCACTTGACAGTGAGTTACTTTTTAAGACCTCATCTGTTTTCTTATCTGTTATATTAGGACAGTGCTAATTTTCTGACAGATTCTTGGGCTTCATAGATTGGCCATATAAGTTAACGCCGGTTAAAGTCAGGATGACTATATTATTTTGTCATCTGTACCAGGACACTTCTGAGACAGAAGGAGGGAGGTGCTTATAATGATACTGAGGCAATATGCACAAATCAGGACTATCTTGGGCAAACAGGTACATCTGTTCACTCTGCATGAACTTTTAACACTAGAAAGCACTGTTCACCTATAAGATGTGATAATGGTAGTGGTGATGGTTTCTGAAGCCTAGCTTCCAAACCCAATTTGACAAGGTACAGTGACCTTTTCTGTGACATCATGGGAGGGAAATGCAGCCTGCACAACCTATGAAGTTTGCAATGGCTTATAGTGAAGCACATATGTTAATATGAAATTGGTATTTCTGGAAAAGAATTTCCCAACTAAAATTTTAAAAAAATTGAAATGGCTTTATGTTTCAAAGCCTTTTAGAATATTTTTAGATTAATCTATACTACTTCTAAGGCAATAATAAGCAAAGTTCCTTTCTCAATTTTCCCCTTCTTAAAGAAACCAGCCTTTCAAATAATGTAATCAGAAATGATGGATGAGGAGATCTTTGTATTTTCCCAGTTTAATAGAGCTCACAGAAAAGTTGTATACTATTCTTCAAGGTTATTATCATAGTTATTATTAATTTTGGCTATGAAAATGAGTCTATTGAGTTGAATAATCTTGATGTTTACTTAGAGATAATTTTTTTCATTACCAAACTATCTTTCCTCTATCTATTGTACTTGGAGAAGAGAGAATGAGGAGGATAAAAATAGTATATTTTGGCAATTGTTTGATATAATTCTACAGACAAAAAGCATTCTTGATGAAGTTTGTATTATTTAATCAACATTGTGCAATGTGAAAAAATTCAGGTCACCTACAGTAAAGCTGGCTTTTTTTCCCCAACAAATTATTATAAAAGAAGTTTATTCTTTAATAACATTTTAATATTAAGCTAGTTGTTAGAATAAGTGCTATCAGAAAATTTTACTAAATAATGGGCTAATTGGTTATAGGACCTTTATCCCTGAGAATCCATAGGTAGCCTAAATTTAAGATTATTTCATTGGGCATAAGAAATATACTCATTTCCTATCACATACAGCAGGATGGTGTCAACAAAAATAATTGCCTTAGCATATACTGAGTAAAGACCAATAAGAACAAATCACATTGCCAAACACAGGAGCAATGACATTCATCTTCTTGATCCCAAACTGAACAAATTTAATAAGTTTTGGAATTAAAGACTTCTTTTTACTTAAAAAAACTGAAAACCATTTGAAATAATATACAATGAAAACACTAAGTTTAAAATTTAAGAAACTCTGACAGTTCCTAAGACTCAATTTTTCTTTTGATGCATATGTATAAAAATTCTTCCTCAGTCATATCTAAAAACAAGGCTAAACGTTGTCACCTGAATCATGCAAACACTACTGGTCTATTTAGAAAAAGGCAACATTTCACTGACTCTTGAAATTGGATATGGAATTCCACACTTCTTTAAAAAGGGGCTGGTTATAGTGAACCATACATTTATAAATGGGTACCATGTTGTAAACAGGAACACTGGGTACCTAAAAAATGGTGTATACTTTTTGAAACTTGTTCTCCAAAATAAGTCACATACTGTATAACTTAAGGGCCTATCGTCTCACATTGTTTCTGAAAGAAGAATGAACAATGTGCATATTAAAATATGTTTAAGTAAAAAAGGATATAGGGTATAGTTTTGTGACTTTAGTAACCCTTGAGATTTTGTTCCCATCAAAGATAGTCATAATGAAAGTGGATTTACAGTTTTTTTCCTAGTTTTAACTTCATTATGCCATCAGTTCATATAATCTTAGACTTTTTCACATAATTATGAATTTTGATGCATAAACACAGCATATTTAGAATATGTTTTATTCACAGATTGCACTTTTAATATTTTCTGCTCTTAATTTTAAAAGCAAGAAGGTTCGGCATCCCATAGTCTGAATACTAGTAACACTAAAATTATATTAAATTTGCTTTTTATACATAGCCCTTTATTTTTAAAAAAATCTGGGAGTTGTGAGGAAAAATAATGCAAATCATTGATGGCAGCAAATACAAATTCATAGTCCTATCCACATCCCATTACATATAAGCTGGCATTAACTGAGTATTTACTGATTGCTAGGTACTGTGCTCAGTTTTTGCTCAGTGATGACCAACTAATTCTCACCCAACACTATAGAGCTGGTCCAACTATTACTGTCTTTTACCAGATGAAGAAACTTAAGATTCACTTGCTCAAACCTCCACATGTATTAAATGTTGGTGTTTGTAATGGGACCAAAGCAGTCTGAGTATTTGGCCACAGCAGAAGCCTTTTAACAAAAACCAGTTGGGTCAGCAACTGGTCAGTTAAGAGAAGAACCATAAAAAAAAAATACAAATATACACGCACAAGATATCATTTAAAATATATAAATATAGGGTCATTCAACATTTTTTAAAATTTTACTTTATTTTTTGATGTAGAGTGAAAGAGTATTCTTTAAGGATAGATCTACTGACTAAAGTTCCATAGTATTTTCTTGCATAAACCATATCCATACTTTGTCTTTCACACCCTTGAATTTCAGTATCTTTAAAGGGTGCAAAAACATTTGTAAAGGAATATAAGTGAAGTTCTACTCTAGATTCTTACAAATTTAGTTTCTAATGTTTTGTACTTGTCTCATCCACACCTAAATGCACAGCAATTACTTTTTGTAAAAAAAATTTTGTCTTCATCAAGTTTAACACATTAATCATTTTGATTTTCTTAATAACAACTCTCTTTACATACTTATACTTATTTCATGTATTTAGTTAAGTTATGCAATTACAATAACTATTGGCATAAACAGGCTTAGAAATAAAAATAATATGCTTTAGGGATTATACAACTCAACTGGCACTCAGTATATCCTGGGGACATCCGTTTGTATGTTTTTTAAAAAGAATGAAGGCTCTGCTGTCTCTTCCTGTCTATAGATAGGCTGTATAACCCCCTTGTTCTTTGTGTAATATTCTTAGAATATCTCTGAATGAAAGGAGTTCTATAAATGCAAAGTAGGAAAAAGGCAATCTCAAGATTAGAAGCTGCTTTAGTATGATAATACATAATCTAAGTATTGTGATTATGAATAAATGTACTCATTAAGATTTATATACATGTAAATATATATACACATATTACATGTATATTCTCTCATGCTTACATTTAAAATATTTTGGGCAATTTTTATGTGCTTTTATACTTTCCTAAAAGTTCTATTCAATCATAAAAAGCATGTTGCAAAAGTGATAAGGGCTAAAAAATATAAGCAAATAAATTACATTTCTTCATTCTAACCATGATATCCTTGAACACAAAAATCTTTAGCAGCCTATTACAGAGCAATCTATTATGCCATATATTACATTAAAGTGACATGATAGTTAAGACCTATTTCAACTAAGGTATATATTTTTGATTTGATAAAATAATTTGAAAGATGTCAACTCAAAAACACATAAGGCTGATTATTTTAGTAAAATAAAACAGAGGCAGTTTTATTCTAATAAGAAAATGCCAGGCCTGAAGTCACACCTTCCTGTGCATCTAACAGCATTCTCATTTTATCATATTTTAAAAATCCACACCTCATATTTTCTGTTACCTTATATGGATGGTGCTAATGACACACATAGTAAACCTTCTATTAGCCTTGTAGTTGAATAGGATTTGTTTAATTTCAGCTGTCAAATAATGTGAAAAAAAAAACATTCTGGTAACCCTAGGAGTTAACATATGTTAGAATTATAAAAGTAAATGTTTCACAAACAGCAATAATTGATTGATTGTGTTCTCTGCCAGCATAAAATTAAAAGTGCAGAATATGCCCATTTGGGAAGCTTGATGACTTACTTGTTTGAGTGGTTTAAAAGAAACTTTGAAAAAGTTTCCTTCTAAAGCAAGTTAAAGGAGCTAAAAGGCATGGGAATGGTGTGGATCTCCCTTACTACATGCAAAATGTATTTTAGTGTATTTTCCTTAGTATTATATACACAAAAGGAATCATTCCCTATGATGTTTCACAAAATACATTCTAGGTGACTTAAATTACAGAAAAAACATTCTCTGAATTTAATCATTAAAACAATGAAGACATGAATAAGTGAAATACTCTCCTTTACCATTCCTCTTTTAATCCTATACCCTTGATTACCTGGTATAAATGACCTGCTATGGATCTTCTTTGGTACTTTTCCCTCTGCATTTATTAACATACAGAGACACAAACGTTATTTTAGATTGAGCTCTCTGATGACAGGGTGTTGAGTTCAAAATGTTCACTGGGGTGAGCTCTTGGGAGATACACCTCTAAATACACGCCTAAGGAAGTGAGGGAGGCAGCAGGGGGAAGAGGGACAAGCTGACTAAAATAAAGTTGCAATTGAGGCCTCATCAAACTCATGGGAAAATCCTCAAGCTCCATGAGACCTCTCAGAGTGGTCCCAAATTGAGACAAGGACTGGAATTTTGTATTCTCAAAGTCATTAGCCAACCCCTGGGAAGAGATACAATCTTGGGTGAGTAGTTTCCAGAGAAGGACAAAACTCAGAGCCATCATCAGTCGATAATCCCAGCAACTGGGAGATAGCCTGGGTATCTGGGTAGAACACTCCACAATATCCTCTATGTCTATTTATGCAATTGAGATCTCTGTTCACTTAATTAAAAAATATAATCAGAAATACATGATCTTCATCTATTTGCATTTTTACTTAACTTTGCAATGTGCACATCCTACTAAGTGATAAGTCTATCTTATTTATTTTAATGGCTACATAATATTCATTGTAAGATTATACATTTTATTTATTTTAACTTTTATTTTTTGTTTGTTTTTTACTGATGCAAATAATGCTGTATTATCTTTTTATGTATGTTTTTCTAAATTCATATTTTGTTAAATAAATTTCCATAAGTTCAACTGCTTAGTCAAAGTTTAGGTATGTTTGCTTAAATAAACAATAGTAGGTTATCTTATTAAACGATTATAGTAATGCACACTACCATCAGAAGCATATACAATTACCTGTTTGATACTGAAGGTTTTCAATGTAAATTTCGTTTTCCAATTGTGACTAGAAAATATTATCTCATTGTGTTTTTAACATTCATTTTCTTAACCATTAATAAGGTTATGCTTTCTAAAATGTGTTTATTGTCTCTTCTCTCCTTTGACTTGCCTATTCATTTCCTTTTCCTTTTCTGTGGTTGGTTTTGTTTATCTTATTCTTATTAATATACCCTATATGTTTTAATATTTTCTCCTGGTGAACTGCTTAATGACTTTGCTTTTAGTATCTTTATTAGTCAAGGTTTCTTCAGAAAAACATAATCAATATTGATAGATTGATTGTAGGAATAGGCTGATGTGGTTATGGAGGCTGAGAAGTCCCACAGTCTGCCATCTGCAAGCTAGAGAATCAGGAAAACTGGTGGTGTAATTCTGTCTGAGTCCAAAGAGAATCCGGGGGCTGAAGGTTCTAAGTCCTGGTCTGAGTACAAAAACTTGAGAATCAGAAGTGCTGATGTCCAAAGGCAGAAGAGGGATGTCTTCGTTTAAGCAAAGAGAGAAGATTTGTCCTTCCTCTGCCTTTTTGTTTATTCAGGTCCTCAATTCAGGGTGGGACTGCATGATGCCCAGTCACATTGGTGAGGGTTCTCCTCTTCACTCGGCCTACCAATTCAAATGTTAACCTCTTCTGGAGACACTGTCACGCACACCCAGAAAGCATATTTTATAATATTTTACAAGCTTTCTGGACATCTTTCAGCCCAGTCAAGTTAACACATACAATTAATGATCACCGTATCGTTTAGAAACAAAGGACCTACATTTTATGCCTTTTGGATTTTTTATCTTAAGAAATCCTCTTACTCCAAGGTTCACAAATATTCTCCTCCATTTCCACTAAAATCATCCCAATTTCTTTCTTATATTTATATTTTTTGATCCCTAAAGTATATTTATTAAGTACAAAGCAAATTGAAGAACAATATGTACAATATGACATTTTGGAAAACAAAAAATACATAATAATAGTTTTTAAAACCAGTTCAAAGGACTGAACGTTTGTGTGTTCCCAAAAATTATATGTTGAAGCCCTAAACCTCAATGTGTTGGTATTAGGAGGTAGGGCCTTTGGGAGGTGATTAGGTCATGAGGACTCTGCCATCATGAATGAAATTAGTCCTTATAAAAGAGGCTCCAGAGAGCTCTCTAGACCCTTTTGCTATTTGAGAACACAGGGAGAACATGGCTTGCTATAAACCAGAAAGTGGGTCCTTATCAGAAACCAAAATTGCTGGCACCTTGATCTTGAACTTCCCAGTTTCCAGAACTGTGAGAATTAAATTTTTGTGCTTATAAGTCATTCAGTCTATGGTATTTTTGTTATAGCAGTCCAAACAGACTAAGACACAACTCCAACCTACTTCTGTAGGAAAGCAGGAAAGTCTCTGTCAGAATGTGTACCGAACTGAAGATGACAGCAGCTACCTCCAGGGGATGGAGTTGGACCAAGGAGAGAGGAAGAATTTCATTCTTCACTCTCTACATTTTGAAAAAGAGAGAGAAAAGGTAAGATAGAATTATGGGTAATTTTTATATTCTATTTTTGTCTTTTCTGTGTTTTCCAAATTTTTCATAATGGAGATATATTAATAATATTTCATAACCAGAAAGCATAAATTTAAGGCTCTCAGGAGTTCATCACTAAGTGGAGTAGTTTTGAAGGTTTCTTTAAAGTGAAGGTGGTATTTTTTACATCTGTAGATTGTTAAAGCCTTGTACAGCCCCCAGAAAACCTTGCTCTGGAGCAGACGCAAGAGGACACTAACTTCTGCCTGAGCCTTCGTTTGTAGGAAAGGTCTTGGTAACAAATATTTTCATTTCTGAGTCAGGCTCTCCTTTTAGGGCTTCCTGCTATATTTATATTTTTAATACATTTAAAAATTATCCTGATCACGGCTTGAGGTGTGGATCTAGTTCCATTTTCTTTTTTCAACTTGTTTACTGAGGTATAATTTATGTACAGTAAAATTTACTGTGTCGTAGGTTTGACAGACATACAGCACCAAAATAAAAATATAGAATATTTTGCTAATCTCAAAACATTCCTTGGTTATTCTTTGTGGTTAATTGCCTCTCTTACATTCCTAGCTTTTGGCAACAACTGACCTGATACCTGTCCCTATAGTTTTGCCTCTTCCAGAAAGGCATACAAATGAAATGACACAGTGTGTTGCCTTTTGAGTCTGGCTTTTTTCACTTAGCATAATTTTGAGATTGGTCCATATTGTTGTGTGTATATCCATAATGTGTTCCTTTAAATTGCTGAGTAGTATTCCATTTTACAGATGTACCACAATCTGTTTATCTATTCACCACTTGAAGGGCACTGAGTTGTTTCCAGTTTTGGGCAATTATGAAAAAGAGATATTATAACTATTTGCATACAGAGCTTTGTGTGGATATATGTTTTCATTCTCTCAGGTAAATACAGAGAGTAAGATATTCATTTCTTAAAAATGGATAGTCAGATATCCCAATCCCGTTTATTAGATTATCCACTTTTTTCACCACTGAATGGAATGTTATCTTAATCAAATATTAACTCCCCCTCTTACTATTCTTTTCCAAGACTTCCTTGGCAAATACTACACATTTTTTAAATTTGAACTTTTTGTACAGTTTGTGTTCCAAAAAGCAAACTAGCAAACAATACTGCTGTGATTCTAATAGTAACAGATAAAAAATATCATACATATATTAATTCAAGAAGGATTAATATTTTTACAGTATAACAGTTTTCCCATTTAAGAGCATAGCTTGTCTCTCCATTCATTCAAGTTCTGTTTCTTAATTATACATATATACACACACAAAAAATGATATATATTCTGATTTGAACATATAACATTTTAACCATCATAATAGCAATGAGAGCAACAATAGATAACACCTACAGAGGCAGGCATTCTAAACATTATACCTATATTGATTCATTTAATACTCAAAACAACCCAATAAGTTAGATATTATTTCTCCATTTTTTAGATGAGAGAACTGAAGCAGAGAAAGTTTTAGGGGACTAGCACAAGTTTAAGTGACTCAATGACAGGCACTCAACAAATTTTATTATTATTTCAAGGTATTTCAGTTGATTCTCTAAGATTTTCTAAAAATATGATAATACAATCTATAAATAGTATTGATATCTTTGCTTTTGTGGTGATTCTATATTATGCATATCATATTACTTTTGATTGGACCTCAAAAACAGTACTAGTAGTGACAGTAAGCATCCCTGACTTATTACTAAAGATGAATAAAAAGCTTAACACTTCCTCATTTGATTGGATGCCTGTCCTTGGCTTTTCATAAATGCTATTTAACTTACACAGAAATGTTTCATCAAATTCTTGTTTAACTGTAAGTTTTTTTAAAAAATCAGTTACAGCAAACTGAATTTTGTCAAATATCTTGTCAGCATCTATTAATGTAATTTTTCCCTTTTAAATGACATATTGATACTCTTTGTATTATTAAACAATTCTTGAATTCCTAGAGTAAATCTACTTGGCAGAAATAATTATTTAAAATAATATTCTGGAATTTGTTTTAATACCTAATTTAAACATTTTGCTTTTAGATGTTGGATAGTACTCTGTAATCATATTAATATTTCTGCAGAAAATATGTGAATATTCATACTAAATGGGAGAAGACTTAACAGGTCTGGCTTTTCTACCTAATGAATTAAAAAAAAAAAACCTTTTGTTTTTGGATATGAGAACTGTGGGCAAGACTTAGTGTACCTGTAAAAAAATTGTATGGTCCTTGAAAGTTATATCTGAATCTGATCTTCTGCCTTTTAAAAATGGTAGGACTTTAACATCCTCTATAATTTTTAACATGTTTAAAATTTCTATTCTTCTTAGGTCAACATTTAGCATTTATATTTCATTGGGAATGTATCCATTTTTCTATTTCAAATGTATTGCTTAAGAGAGTGTAGAGGTGTGAAATTAATCAAGCACTGGAGTTTGGAAGGTGTTCATGATCTATGATGAAAAAGAGTATCAAGGTAGGAATCAGAAAGGAATAGACAGAAGTCTGCAAGGAAAATTTTGTTAGTGTTAAAGGAAGTAACATTTCAGAATTAATCTGTTTCAAGGGACTAATTTAAATAAAGCTTTGTATCCACTTTATCAGGGGTTGAAGTTTGAACTGGGCTGTGCCTATGTTGGTGCCTTGCAGATAGTGTGTCAGATATATAGACAGGCTCATAAATACCAAATTAATCTTAGCAGTATCCTTGAGTGTATAGTCATTTGGACTCAGTATGTACTATTGAAGAGATACTGGGGAGAAAAGGGACCTATGAAGAGTTCAAGAGTGATTGGGAATAACCTCTGAGTTAGGGGAAATCAAGCAAATCCTACAATGCCTCCTCTATTTTCATTTTCTTAGTGCTTCCATTGATCCTCTTGAGTCAACACTCATCATGTCAGTGGATGCAGAATCAGTGTATTCAGATGCAACCTATCAACTACATTACTGATATTTCACTTTCAAAATTAAGGCTAGAAGATTTTGAGTTCTTGCATCTTTCCTAAGAATGACAGTCTTGAGGAGCTCAATTATCCTGTTCAGAGATCCTTGGGAACTGTAAAGCAGAATTAACTACAGCTATAGAAATGTTTGATAATTTTCTTCACTTTTAACTTAATATTTAAGTTCATATCCACTTTATCATCTTTTCAGACCAAAGTTACTTACTGAGAGAAATCAGTTATAGAAATAAAAACATCTTACAGCTTAAACCTGCCAATGATCGGCACATTGAATAATGTTTGGTTCATGACCTTGAGGCTTTTGGATTTAGCATTTAGTGGGAAGGATTACATAAGATACTGTATGTTGTAATCTTCATTGTGAGAGTTATATTTGAACTCATCTGTTTCTACTAGTTCTTGGAAGTCATTGTACAGTATTTCAGACAAAATGGATTTCCACAACTCTTTGTATAATGTTTCTACAGTTATGTCAAAATCAAACTTTTTGGATTTACTTTTGATTTGGATAACTCTCCTTCCAAACCCCGTTTTAGAATTTGAGTTGTTTTTAGCTGATAGAATTTTTTTTTCTTGCTGGCCATGGACTAGAACAATATATATTGACTTTTAGAAGTTTACTTAAACTTCTGATTCCAGAAAAAACAAAGGGATTTTTGTAATTCAAAGAAAGATATGTTTATGTTTCCTTCTGTTAATTCACCTATCGAAACACATTCACCAGACAGATGTTTCTAGGCAAAAAGCATCAGTTAGTGGTATTTACTGCTTTACTCTAAGCTTTATAAAAGGAGCATTTTTCAATCAAAGATTGCTCTTTTCCTTGGCAATCATACCTAGCCAAAGTTTAAAGACTGTTAAAAGATCACACAGTAAACTTTAATTTGTAATCAACTATACTCTTTGAAAAGAAGTCTGAACTAGTCAAAATGCAATGTCAGTGGAAGAAAAAAATCTGATGAGACTGTCTTTGTATTTCCTGTTTTCGTCTGTCTCAGTTATTCTTCTCTGTACACTAGTCTCTTTGAATATAGTAGCTGGCTGAGTGAGATTCCTGACTTCATAAAACATGGAAACACTTTTAATTTCATAGCAAAATTCCTTGTATTTGGCAGTAGATCATTGAGATGACATTTGGGACAACAAACCTTCAGAAAAAGGCAGAGAAAATGATCAAGGATAAATGAAAGAAGCACTAGGAATCAACACTGAAAAAAATGATTTGGGGGCAAAATAAAGAATGTTTATAATGTGCAAAATGAAATGTCCTTTTTGGAAGCATCTGTAAATTCTATATTTCATTATGGAATAATCCCATCATTAGATATCAGAGCATTTTTTTTCCTGATTGATAATAAATTCCATTTTAAATTATTTCATTTTTCCTAGTACTGTATGATTTTAATTTAGAATGAGTTTAAGATATTTGGACAGTCTCAAAGTAGTGGCTATAAATTTTCTCTTCACAAAAAGAATTCTCTTCCTTGGCTTTCCTCCCTTAATGCATTTTCTAACCACCTCAATTGGAGTGGACCCTGCCTGTACTGTCTTAGAACAGTTATTTTAAACAACTCACCTGCATTTGGTATGTACTTCTATATAAAGTAAGTATTTATATGCATATGTTACCTATCCTCTCTCTCTGACCCACATGAAGTACCAAGCAACCTGGGATTGGTCCTCTTTCAAAAAGTAAGTAAATTAGTAAATAAATTAATATACCAACGGTCATTGACTAGACCTTGTTAAATTTTGTAAAACTTGTAGCACCTATGGCAGCAATGAAGCTCAACAGAGATACTGTTACAGTGCCCTAACCCCACTCCCAATCTATCCTCCCTGTCGCTTAATGCCTAAGTGACTGATCTCATACACAAACCCTTTAATATTATTCCCCTACTTAAAATTCTTTAATAGCTATTCATACCTTTGTGGATAAAGTTCTAACTCAGCTCAAGGAACAAAGCTTCCATTGATGTGGACCTACCTAGGTCTCTGGCCCTATCCCAAGCTACTGTTCCAGTGCACGCCCTACATCCCCAGATATGTAAAAGCTATTCTGAGTTTCTTAAATGCTCTCTTTAGGCTCTTTCACTACTCTGAGCCATTCTGTGTGTTGTTCCCTTAGCACAGAATATTTATCTCCTTCTAAATACTTTGTATCCTTCAAACTTCATTGTAAGTTTTTCCAAGATGCCCCACCTTGCCTACTGAATTTGGTTCCCTGGTATAGCCTTCTCCTAGAATATTCTTTATATGTATCTTTTGTCAATATTTTGTAATATAATATAGTTGTTGGGTGTTTTTTTTGAGAATTTAAAAAATTTTAATGCAGTTCAAGTCAGTGTGCTGTACACACTTAGCAGAGTATAGTCACATAATAGGTTCTTGATAAATAATGTTACTAAATAAACACTATATTTTGCATAAATCAAAACATAGCAGTGGGGGCTTCCCTGGTGGTGCAGTGGTTGAGAATCTGCCTGCCGATGCAGGGGACACGGGCTCATGCCCCGGTCCGGGAAGATCCCACATGCCGCGGAGTGGCTGGGCCCATGAGCCTGCGCGTCCAGAGCCTGTGCTCCGCAGCGGGAGAGGCCACAACAGTGAGAGGCCCGCGTACCGCAAAAAAAAAGAAAAAAACATAGCAGTGATTCAATAAGTAACTCTCAGAAAAGAATAGACAGAACACTACAATGGTATGTGAAATGCTGTTATAAATAAATAAATATAGTTATTAATTATATAATCTAATTGTTTTTAGTGTAATATGTGGGATTTGGGAAAGAAATGCTATTGCTTTTAACTTAGCTTGAATGCTGCTACTGAAACCTTACCTGCCACAGGACATGGGACCCAGAATAATGACCCATTGTGTCCTATTCTACGTATAACTCCAGCACTGTAGGACATGGATCTTCACATTATTCTCCTTTACTAGTTGTAAAATCTACTATTCTCTGTGCTATAGACTATGTGTGTCTCCCCCAAATCCATATGTTCAAACCTAATCTTCAATGTGATGTTATTTGGAGGTATGGCCTTCCGGAGGTGATTAGGTCTTAAGGGTGGAGCCCTCATGAATGAGATTAATGCCCATACAAAAAAGACTCAGAGAAATCCCTGGTCCCTTTTGCCATGTGTAGGCTGAAAAAATGGTCATCTATGAACCAGGAGGCAGGACCTTACCAAATACCAAATCTGCTGGCTCTTTGATCTTGGACTTTCCAGCCTCCAGAACTGTGAGAAATAGATCTCTGTTGTTTATAAACCACCGTCTAGGGTATTGTTATATTAACCCAAATGACTAAGACTACCCTGACTGTCTTTATCTCTTTGAACCTCTCCTGAAAACATCCCATCCCATCAAGCTAGTTTGCCCATGAATAAAGTACTTTAGAGTTGTTTAGCTGTTGATTGTTCACATAAAAATGGGAAATAAATACTATTTAGATTGTCAAATTGTTAATATTAAATTGAAAAATAAGGTGTCATTTTTAGCAAGAGCAGATGTTTGGGGCACATCTTTTTCAGTGCATCTGTTTATTAATGAGGGGTTAGTTAGAGCTTTGTGAACATGCGGCTTTATTTATTTAAAAAAAAATCCACTGGCTTTCAATTTACATCATAACAAAAGTGTGTATAATGTGGCAGAACTGTTTTATGTGATTAAGAACTGTTTATTCTGGATTTATAATTAATTTAATTGTAACATCTAGAGGACTGCAATTTTGAAAAACTTTCAATCCTGATTGCCTATTATTCAAGTGACAACAGTGAAATAAAGTGACACTATGATAAATGGAAACGTAACAAGCAGTTGTCCTGAGTTAATAACATTTTGAAAGAAAAATCTATAAAATTTTAATATAAATCATATGTATTGTATTTAATATATACAAATAAAATAGTTTTGCCTTCAAATTTTGCATCAGAGGTAGAAAGTTCACAATTTAATAAACATCTTACAAACGTATTTTCATTATTTAAAACCAGCTTGAGATATTCCCTATCTTGATAAAAATAGAGTGAGGAAAAGACCTAATTCAGTTGCTCCATCAAATGATTTCCTTAAACCCAGGTCCCATTTGAAGTCAGTGACACACCTTCATTTGTTTGAACTATGGTTTTTACAAAATTCAATCAAACATTAAAAGGAAGTACTTAATTAGTTATGCTTCACTAACAAAGAAAAATTATTACACCATACTAACCTATGTTATAGCAAAACCGTGACCCCACAAAAATGATTGGTGCCATTAATGAGATTGATTGAAATACATAGGAATTATAAGTCAAAGAACTGGTGAATAGAAAGCCATCAAATTCAGACTGCATTATTTTTCTACTCAGATGCTACACTAAGATTCCATATAAACTTATTTCCAAACCTGAATTGTATTGTAGAAAGTGTTAATAAAATGGATATGGAATAAATGTGTAGTCTCCACTTCCATTTAGTTAAATGCACTTCAATAAATTATAGCCAGTAAGTAGTTTTTAATTCAAATATAACATCTTTGCCAACTGAAATCCTTAGATATAAAGATTTCTAAAACAAAAATCTGTTTGTGGGATAAACAAGATGAGATTCTGACCAACTATTCCCACCAAACGCCCAAATCCAAATTTTAGTGTAATTGCTCTCAGATTACTGCAGGAAAATTTAAAAATAGGGAAAAGTGGAAAAGAACTTAAAAAAAAAAACACCCACAAGTAACTACTATTCACATTTTTATATTTTCTTCCTATCATTTTGTATGGAAATGATTTTTATTATTTTTGCTCTCTAAAAGATATTTTTATTAGGCTTTGTGCAAAACATGTGAAATGACTTGATCTTTCTTACATAAAAACACCTTTGAGTTCTTAGTATTTTTGTATTAGATCATAATTATAGAAATTGGAAACTTCCTGCAAAACAAGTAAGGTACATACCACGTTTCTATTTTTGACTAATCATTCTTTATTTCTTCCTAGATTAAAGTTGGTGATAGCTTTACAAATAAACTCTAGTGACTAACTGGCCATATATTACATTATAGATTCTCCTCCTATGTCAGACCATTCACAGAATGTCAAAAAGTGTAATAAAAATATTTTATTTTTCACCTGGGATAAATCATGCAAATATTTCTAAGGTTTACATAGACTTTGAACATATAGGATTAAATATTGTAGTATTATATAGGAAGCTTATGAGTTTAATACACAACATCTTCTGAAAATCAGCACAAGAAAACCTACCATGTAAGGTAAACAATAAACCTATGCATTATTCACTGATGGGAGAGTGAAAATTTAGAGAAAGCTCACATTATAGAACTCTGAATTATGCCTACCTTTTATAGGCACACTCTCTGATAATACATTTTCAGGTTTTTATACATGATTGTAAATATTGATATTTTCTTTTACAATTAAAATCAATTGGCTCAAGTCTAGTGAAAATATAAATGAAGTTAACTTGCAGCTTTTAGGCTACTAGTGGTTTCAAACTTGGATCAAATTTAATTTTATGAGGTCTTTTTCATGACTAGGATGTAGTATTAGCATTTCCATGATTTAGTTACAATTAAAGATGAATATAGCATTAAATTCAAATTATTGTGTAAATTCTGCTACTTGAAAGTGGCAACAAGTCATCTGATTAGGGCAAACATCACTTTATGATAACTGAAAATAATTAATTATTAACTTAATTTTCAAAAATACAAATTGTGCATGTGCTTTAGAGATGCCATATGAAATGTATATAATTCTGAGTTGTTCAAAAATAGATTATATGAGTCGGAGACCTTGGAAGAAGTATTTTATAAGGATTTCAAAATCAGTCATACAAAAGTCAAGGGGCTTTGTATTGATAAAAGTTTGTTACTGGGAGGGAGGAAGTACAGCTTGATAATTCAGAGTGCGGACTCAGCAACTAGAGTGCTTGGGATTAGATGCTGGCTATTCCACCTTATGGCTATGTGAACTGGGGCGATTTGATTAATTTCTCTACTTCTCAGTTTCCTTATTGTAAAATGGGAGTAATAACAAAACTTATAACGAGGTGTGAGGAATAACTGATGCGTATAGAAAGCACTTACGCGTGCGGAACACACCGTGAACACACAGTAAGTGCTAGCTTATTATTATACGTGATGAAAATATTAGTCTTTCTGAATCCTGTTTCAATTATCCCAACTACTACTTATTTGTCACTTTGCCTATGTTGCTTTGAACTATTTATTTTTCTATGTATAAATACCTTTTTTCATATATATATATATATATTTATATCCACATAAATCTGTGTGTATGTTTGTGTATAAAATAAATTCCATGAGAGGAGAAAGATGACATTTACTCATTTTACCTATTTGTGTTTGCAGTAGTTACCAACTATGCATATAAGCATTTTTGCTGATTATTATGGTGACATATTCAAGTCTAGTATTTTCCTCCTGTGGAAACTCAGAAAATACCATCTTACAATAGAAAAAAAAAATAAATTCCATCTCCAGAAAATTTTTTTTTAATTTATTTTTAATCTCATAAGAGCTTCCTGAATATTGATATATCATAAAAATAATTAAGAAAGTATTTAAAAATAAAAACAAATATGGATCACTTCCCTTTAAAATTACTAAATTTTATGTTGACAAAATGTCACTAAGCTTTTTGTTCTACAGGGAAACCTACTTGTTTATTTTCCTGTTTACTCCCTTTACTCACATAAAATTTACATGAGGCATTTAGTAGATGCTTAATAAATAAAAATCATCATAACACTGACACGGGTTACAACTTTTCTAAAATTAAAAGTATTGCAAATAATTTAATCTTCCTCTACCCTGGAAATAAAGGTTATAGATGATTTTCTCAGAGAATTTTTTGAAATTCCTATAGTGCTCATTGGAATTGGAGGGCATTAAGCTTGTGAAAGGACTGCAAGATTGTCACTGCTTACCTTTCTGTTAATATATGTAAACAGTTATCTGTAGCATCTAACCTTTACCAAAGTGTTCATCTTGTAGTAATTTGGACATGTAGCACTCCATATAGAGTCATTCATTGTCTAGTATGTTAGTGGATGATGTATATTTTGTAGTTAATGGAGTTGAACAGATCTCCACATTTCACAGCTCAGTGAATGTGTACTCCATTTTCTTCCTGGCTTCTGCTGCTAGATTTTTTTTTTTTAAGAAAGCAGTTTTATACATTAAAGATAAATTCATGACTTTGAGAAATGAGTAAAATCTGCTTAGAAATGAACACAGCAGACTGGAAAGTTATGATTAGAATCATATAATTATTTATGCTAACATAACCACTTGACCAAATTCCTTGACATTTAAAAATTATTTCTTAATTAGAAATGGTGTGTGAAGTGAGAACTCACAGTTTGCAATTGTGTTCACTATAAGGAATTCTTGAGTCGCTGACTAAGAATAAACGGATATAACATTAGTATACCAAGAAGTCAAAGATGTCCCAGGTAGTCATCTAATATAAATTGAGTGTGTGTTTACTCCACCTTGATATGATAACATTTGAAAAATATCATCAGAAATGCCGTGATTTTTTCCTGATATTTAAACTTCCCATTTCCAAGACTAATAGTTTAAGAACTTTGAATAATCACATGGATTCGGTCACCAAAATAATTCTATGTTAGCTTTACATAGTATTTCACAAGTGATAAAAAATTTTCACAGATATCAATAGTAATTTCATTTTCACAAAAGACAGAGAAATGACATATTATCATTACTCCACAAATAAGAAAACTAAGTCTAAGCATTCCTATGAATTATAATAGAAGATTAAAGTACCTTAAGTGCATGGATTTAGAATCATAACTGGATATTTGTCCCAGATCTGAAAGGCTAGTACAACGTGGTTGGAAGTAACAATGGAAAAGAAGATCCAAGAATTGGCAACCCATGACACGATGACCCAAAATCCAACCTCCCACCTGTTTTTTGTAAATAAAGTTTTATTGAAACACAACCATGTCCGTTCCCTTAAGCACTGTCTGCAACTGCTTTCATGCTACAATAGCAGAGTTGAGTAGCTGCAACAGAGACCACACAGATTGCAAAGCAGAAAATCTTTACTATCTATCCCTTTATCTTTCTAGAGCTTGTCAATCCCTATTCTAAACCAAAGAGATTGTCTATACCATGAAAGGTACTCGGGGCAGAATCTAGAGACCATGAGGAAGCCCTGAATATCAAATAAAAAAATAGAACCAGGTTGAAGTAGATGCCTGATTGTCCCTAGTATATTTCAATGAACTAAAAGTACTGTAGATGAGAGCTGAAGAGGGAACATAGAACTGGGGAAGAAAAGCCAAATCTGCAATCATTTTATCTCTATCATATATTTAATAAATCTTTTTGAATTTCTCATAAGTGTAGATTATTCTACGCATTAGGCATTAATCTATGAATGACCTTCTTAACTGGGTATTTTAATGATCTTCCAAGTACAGGTATTTGAGGATAATAATAACATGAACAAGCAAGTATTAATTAAAGCAGTGGAGGAAAGCTATAGTGCAGATATCAAAAAACCTCATCAATTGACATTAGTATCTTTGCTTCCTTAGATAACCTCACTTTATTTCTTATCAGGCCGGATATTCTTTCAGGCAAAGGAAAGAATCAGATACAGCTGCTCTGCAAAATGGCTGCTAAATCTGTATACTAGTATTTCAAAGAGGAAGCTACAATCCAACACAGAAAGTCTCAAGGGAAGGTGAAAACAGTGACTTAGCTAATATGCTTACCTTAACTAGATCTTAACTGGTTAAGAAAATATATAAGGAAGATAAATAGCTGGCGGATTGGGAGGACAATTGATAATCCTGAAAATGTATTCACATTTATTCATCCTTTTATTAAAAAATTTTGTTTTTAACATCTTCCCTGTTCATGGTGCTTATTTGGCATTATGCAGAAAGAGAAATTCATACCCTCAAGAATCACAAAATTTAAGGGAGAAGACAGACACCTATATGAATAACTTTGTTATAATATAATTATCTCTATTACTGATGGAGTTTGTGAATGGACATGAAGATAGAAGAAACAAATCATCATAACCCATATGTGTAACTAACATTGTCTGGATCCAAGACACCATGTCCAAATGGCAGGATACAGAAATTATTGGTGTAGTGTAGCCAGGGTGAGACAGAGTTGTTTTGTTTTGTTTTTTTTAATGTGGGCCCCTATCTTCTTCTTCTTTTTTTTAACATCTTTATTGGAGTATAATTGCTTTACAGTGGTGTGTTAGTTTCTGCTTTATAACAAAGTGAATCAGTTATACATATACATATGTTCCCATATCTCTTCCCTCTTGCATTTTCCTCCCTCCCACCCTCCCTATCCCACCCCTCTAGGTGGTCACAAAGGACCGAGTTGATCTCCCTGTGCTATGCGGCTGCTTCCCACTAGCTATCTATTTTACATTTGGTAGTGTATATATGTCCATGTCACTCTTTCACTTAGTCACAGCTTATCCTTCCCCCTCCCCATATCCTCAAGTCCATTATCTAGTAGGTCTGTGTCTTTATTCCTGTCTTGCACCTAGGTTCTTCAGGACCTTTTTTTTTTTTAGATTCCATATATATGTGTTAGCATACAGTATTTGTTTTTCTCTTTCTGACTTACTTCACTCTGTATGACAGACTCTAGGTCCATCCACCTCACTACAAATAATTCAATTTCATTTCTTTTCATGGCTGAGTAATATTCCATCATATATATGTGCCACATCTTCTTTATCCATTCATCCTGATGAACACTTAGGTTGCTTCCATGTCCTGGCTATTGTAAACAGAGCTGCAATGAACATTTCGGTACATGAGTCTGTTTGAATTATGGTTTTCTCAGGGTATATGCCCAGTAGTGGGGTTGCTGGGTCGTATGGTAGTTTATTTTTAGTTTTTTAAGGAACCTCCACACTGTTCTCCATAGTGGCTGTATCAGTTTATATTCCCACAAACAGTGCAAGAGGGTTCCCTTTTCTCCACACCCTCTCCAGCATTTATTGTTTCTAGATTTTTTGATGATGGCCATTATGACTGGGGTGAGATGATATCTCATTGTAGTTTTGATTTGCATTTCTCTAATGATTAATGATGTTGAGCATTCTTTCATGTGTTTGTTGGCCATCTGTATATCTTCTTTGGAGAAATGTCTATTTAGGTCTTCTGCCCATTTTTGGATTGGGTTGTTTGGTTTTTTTATATTGAGCTGCATGAGCTGCTTATATGTTTTGCAGATTAATCCTCTGTCAGTTGCTTCATTTGCAAATATTTTCTCCCATTCTGAGGGTTGTCTTTTTGTCTTGTTTATGGGTTCCTTTGCTGTGCAAAAGCTTTTAAGTTTCATTAGGTCCCATTTGTTTATTTTTGTTTTTAATTTCCATTTCTCTAGGAGGTGGGTCATAAAGGATCTTGCTGTGATTTATGTCATAGAGTGTTCTGCCTATGTTTTCCTCTAAGAGTTTGATAGTGTCTGCCCTTACATTTAGGTCTTTAATCCATTTTGAGTTTATTTTTGTTTATGGTGTTAGGGAGTGTTCTAATTTCATTCTTTTACATGTAGCTGTCCAGTTTTCCCAGCACCACTTATTGAAGAGGCTGTCTTTTCTCCACTGTATATTCTTGCCTCCTTTATCAAAGATAAGGTGACCATATGTGTGGGGGTTTATCTATCCTGTTCCATTGAATTATATTTCTGTTTTTGTGTACCATACTGTCTTGATTACTGTAGCTTTGTAGTATAGTCTGAAGTCAGGGAGCCTGATTCCTCCAGCTCCGTTTTTCTTTCTCAAGATTACTTTGGCTATTCGGGGTCTTTTGTGTTTCCATACAAATTGTGAAAGTTTTTGTTCTAGTTCTGTGAAAAATGCCAGTGGTAGTTTGATATGGATTCCACTTAATCCGTAGATTGCTTTGGGTAGTACAGTCATTTTCACAATGTTGATTCTTCCAATCCAAGAACATGGTATATCTCTCCATCTATTTGTATCATCTTTAATTTCTTTCATCAGCGTCTTATAATCTTCTTCATACAGGTCTTTTGTCTCCTTAGGTAGGTTTATTCCTAGATATTTTATTCTTTTTGTTGCACTGGTAAATGGGAGTGTTTTCTTAATTTCACTTTCAGATTTTTCATCATTAGTGTATAGGAATGGTAGAGATTTCTGTGTATTAATTCTGTATCCTGATACTTTACCAAATTAATTGATTAGCTCCAGTAGTTTTCTGGTAGCATCTTTAGGATTCTCTATGTGTAGTATGTCATCTGCAAACAGTGACAGTTTTACTTCTTCTTTTCCAATTTGGATTCCTTTTATTTCTTTTTCTTCTCTGATTGTTGTGGCTAAAACTTCCAAAACTATGTTGAATAATAGTGGTGGGCAAGCTTGTCTTGTTCCTGATTTTAGTGGAAATGGTTTCAATTTTTCACCATTGAGGGCAATGTTGGCTGTGGGTTTGTCATATATGGCCTTTATTATGTTGAGGAAAGTTCCCTCTATGCCTACTTTCTGGAGGGTTTTTATCATAAATGGGTGTTGAATTTTGTCGAAAGCTTTTGAGACAGAGTATTTTATAAATACCTTCAACATAGTTCAATGAAGAATGTTCAGTCAAGAAATTCAACTTTAATTAGTGAAATGGTAATATTAGAACCACTGAAATCAAAGAAGGACTCATGCATAATTGTTTTGGAGCCCAAATTAGAGTCTCTGGTTTCTTCTTCTGTTCTTCAATCCCAGAGTTTTGCATTAAATTATATTCCCTTCATTGACTTACATCAGATAAAATGCTGTCCCCGTTTTGATGGCAGCAGCTGAATTAGCAACTCAAGCTGAGGTTTTAGGCCATTCCTTCACAAGGCTTAACTGTGCGGGGAGAGTGGTTAGGGCTATAGTCTTGTTCTCAGACATGAAACTATTAATATATGAAAATCATCTTTAAGTTCTTCACCAATAAACATAATGAAATGTGCTTAATATATAAAAGACTGTTTTTAAAGAACTTATTTTCATAATTTAAAGAACTTATTTTCATAATTTTCTCCAAGATTGATTATCTTGGCCTCAGTTTCTCTGTAAAACAATTAAGTTGGATGAGGTGGCCTGTAAAGTCCCTCTCAGCTCTACAAATACATGTTTTATATAACGTTCCTCAAGAAACAAGTCTCTGTTGAATTTAACTGTGACCTAATTGATTCACTGGTCATGGTTTCCTGTCCCAGAGGAATATAAATGGGTAGTTTGTTTTTATTAATTTCTTTTATATTAATTTTATATCCAGTAACATTTGATAGTGATAATTGTAACAGTTGACCAAGAGGATCTAATATCTAAAACTTCTTGGAAAGTCTTCCACTTGCTATTTCCTGAAATGGTGATATTTTCCTAGCCTTCCTTAGTGGAGTATGTTAAAGTACTAAGGAAATAGCATTATCTGAAATGTGATATCTTCAAGAGAAATATGATTTGACTGTCCTATAATGATCATTAATTAATATAGATCAATTTCTTTTGATAATGATATTAGAGTTAACTCTTGGGCACAAAATATATGTTTAATCAAGGAAGTTAAAAAATTATCTGAAATTTCATTTTAGAGGAGCAGAAAACTCCACAATGCCTATCTTGTATTTTATACCCTTCAGTAAATCAGACCATCGACATCAGTGTTATGGCAAGGTAAGTTAGGAACTAAAAATGTGCAGAGTACCATACAACTATCAATTCGCTCGTATGGAAAAAAGACAGCTGTGTTTACTTACATATGGGGTAAACTGAGGCTAGAGCTAATTGGGAAGAGGGCTAAGGCTAGCCTTTAAATCAACAGGGCTCAAATTATTGTATTTGTTGAACCCAAATGAACCTTCATTAAGAAAATGTAATGTACTGAAAATACTTCACAAATTTAATTTTTCTCTCATCAACACACAGAACATTTACAAACTGAATAACCTGCAGGTTTAAATAGATGGAAATGAATTAGTGTAAAAAAGAGAAAAGGCCAAGCACACTATATGTTCATTTTTACAATCTCTTAACAAAATGAACATTTTAAATGTACCTTTTGTCTTTGACTAGGAAAAAGAGAAAGACGAGGAAATTAATATTTTTGTAATATAGATGTCATCTTATATTTCATGCCTGAGTCATTTGAAAATGTAGATTAATTTGCAAACAATTTAGAAAGCTGAACTATTGAATTAGGTCCTCTAAGATTTAGGATTTGTCATCTTTTAAAGTTGACACCCAGTGAGAGCTTGTCAATTACAGAGAAGTGAAATGAAGTGAAAATAAGTCTCATCTTCATCTTGTTATATGCTTGGTTGGTTATAGAGAGACACCATTTACAAGCTCAAAATAATTATTCAGAAAGTTACGCTTCACTTTAAAACCAAATTTAAGCAGGAAAAAAGTGCCATTCCATGATGGTTATTTTATTCAGTGGGTGGGGAGGCTGGGTGGAGAGTAGGAAATGCTATATGGCCTCGTAAGGCCGATGGTTAGACTGTCTTTCATGTCTTTCCACTTCTTCTCATGTTGGTGATGAATAGAGATGACTCCAGATTATTGCTTTAAAAACAAACAACCTACTTACATACTGCTCTCTTACTGATCAATGAAAGTGAGGATTTAGGAGAAATAATTATAACGTTATTTACATGTTTTATCAATGTGTGAATTGAAACACTCATGGCAATTCCACTCCTTCCCTGACCTCACCTTTTAATTGCTTTTTATTCCACCTATATACACTAATAACATAATACCTTAATATCTTGTTAGATTCAAAAAATGAATTATTTGTTGTAGTTAATAGATAAACTTAGAAAGCCATACTTCAGTGAAACTATGCGCAATCTAACTTCTGGCTTTGATCTCAATATCTACTGCTAATGGGCAGTTATCTTGGGAAATGGGTTAGTATTTAGTAAACATAGCACTCCAATAAATTCACTCTCAACTTGTGCTCAACCCAGAAACTCTAAGCAGACTTTGAGTACCCTCCTCTGAGAATGACTGGTAGGGATTAATATAACCAAAGTGTCATTTGAAGTTGGGCAGCGGAAAGAAGCATGTTCTAATAGTATTTTCTTCCTTCCTGCACCCTCTTAAGACCTTTCAACACCACATGCTCTTCCTTCCTAGAGGAGAGGAAAGAAAGAAGGGCTAGACAGAGTGTCAGAAGAGGTGTGTGATAAATTTTAAGTCTTTCAGAATGAAGAATTGAGCCACCATTTCTCCTCCCTGCCTCATCTAAAGCCCCCAGGCTAACCTTAGTTCCATCACAGTGGGAGGGCAAAAGTCCCAAGAGAATTATTTGATACTTAAACACCTGCTCCTTCTTTTTTTTAAAAAAATGATAGATGATGTTTGACATCACCACATAGATATGATTTGGCAAAACCAGCAATCTATCTATCTAAATTCTGTTCATTTTTCAAGGCCATGCTGAAGTCTCTTTTATGGTCCCTTTTGACCATGACAGTGATAGTTTTTTGTCTTGTCTCAAAGTCTGTGACACTGTTTACAGTACTCTTTGGGACTTTTTTGTCAATTGCTGTGTACTGATGCTTATCTTAATTACAAAAGTAATAAAATAACATTAAAGTGCTTGAAAAATAGAGAAGAACATCATAATTCAATGTCCAAATCCAATAACTATGATCAATTATATATAGATTTTTCCTATTTTTTATAAGCCTATTTTATCTGTTTGCAAAAATACTATGCATATAGGTTTTTACACTGAGCTTTTATTGAATATTTAGTCATAAGTACTTCTCTACATCACAACAGTCTATAAAGATTTCTGGCAAATAGTCCATTAAGTGGATATATCAAGATTTATTTAACTATACACTACTGTAATGCCAGTAAACTATTTACAATATTGTTATTATATCCCATGTCATTTCAGATATCTATATGATTATGACTTTTTAAATATTTAGATTATTTTTAGATAAATTCTCAGAAGGGAAATTAGTGGCTCAAAAGATGTAAACATTAATAATGTAATTGAAAGACTATAAGCTTTAGAGCCATACACCTGGATACAAATTTTAATTCACTCACTTATGTGGCCTTAGGGATTTAATTTAATCTCTCGCAGACCAGTTTCTTACTGTATAATTGGATAATACTGCCTACTACGTACCTATTTTTTTTTAAGATTAAGAATAATATGTTAAAATTTGGCACAAAGTAAAGCTTAATAAAGAGTGGTCATTATTTTTCTTTTCCTACTATGCAAGTTATGTTAGATGACCAAAAAAAGCAAATGACATTGCATCAGATCTTAAATCAGTATGTTTGTATATGTAGTTTATATACACACATAGTTATAGATATCTAGAGCATTGTCACAAAAATATTATACAAAGAAGTTATAAAGATTAAAAAAGATAAAACTTTGAATTCAAAATAAGCAAAGGTCATCAACATGTGATTCAAAGAGAGAATTCACTACTAAGTATAGACTCATTCTAGCAATCAAAAGCATGCAAATTAAAACACTATGGTACCATTTTTTATCTCAGCCAACTTGGTAAAGCTGTCACTGTTTGCAAATGACATTATATTATACATAGAGAATCTAAAGATGCTATCAGAAAATGACTAGTGCTAATCAATAAATTTGGTAAAGTATCAGGATACAGAATTAGTGCACAGAAATCTCTTGCATTCCTAAACACAAATGATGAAGAATCTGAAAGAGAAATTAAGGAACCACTCCCATTTACCACTGCAACAAAAAGAATAATATACCTAGGAAAAAACCTACCTAAGGAGGGCTTCCCTGGTGGTGCAGTGGTTGAGAGTCCACCTGCCAATGCAGGGGACGCGGGTTCGTGCTCCAGTCCGGGAGGGTCCTGCGTGCCGCGGAGTGGCTGGGCCATGGGCCATGGCCGCTGGGCCTGCGTGTCTGGAGCCTGTGCTCTACAGCGGGAGAGGATACGAAAGTGAGAGGCCCGGGTACCACAAAAAAAAAAAACAAAAAAAAAAAAACAAAAAAAAAAACCCTACCTAAGGAGACAAAACACCTGTATGCAGAAAACTATAAGACAATGATGAAAGAAACTAAACATGATACAAACAGATGGAGAGATATACCATGTTTTGGACTGGAGGAATCAACATTGTGAAAATGACTATACTACCAAAAGCACTCTACAGATTCAGTGCAAACCCTATCAAACTACCAATGTCATTTTTCACAGAACTAGAACAAAAAATTTCACAATTTGTATGGAAACGCAAAAGACCCCGAATACCCAAAGCAATCTTGAGAAAGAAAAACGGAGCTGGAGGAATCAGGATCCCTGACTTCAGACTATACTACAAAGCTACAGTAATCAAGACAGTATGGTACTGACACAAAAATAGAAAGACAGATCAATGGAACAGGATAGAAAGCCCAGAGGTAAACCCACGCACGTATGGTCACCTTATCTTTGATAAAGGAGGCAGGAATGTACAGTGGAGAAAGGACAGCCTCTTCAATAAGTGGTGCTGGGAAAACTGGACAGGTACATGTAAAAGTATGAGATTAGATCACTCCCTAACACCATACACAAAAATAAGCTCAAAATGGATTAAAGACCTAAATGTAAGGCCAGAAACTATCAAACTCTTAGAGGAAAACATAGGCAGAACACTCTATGACATAAATCACAGCAAGATCCTTTTTGACCCACCTCTTAGAGTAATGGAAATAAATACAAAAATAAACAAATGGGACCTAATGAAACTTCAAAGCTTTTGCACAGCAAAGGAAACCATAAAGAAGACAAAAAGACAACCCTCAGAATGGGAGAAAATATTTGCAAATGAAGCAACTGACAAAGGATTAATCTCCAAAATTTATAAGCAGCTCAATAACAAAAAACCAAACAACCCAATCCAAAAATGGGCAGAAGACCTAAATAGATATTTCTCCAAAGAAGATATACAGACTGCCAACAAACACATGAAAGAATGCTCAACATCATTAATCATTAGAGAAATGCAAATCAAAACCACAATGAGATATCATCTCACACCAGTCAGAATGGCCATCATCAAAAAATCTAGAAACAATGAATGCTGGAGAGGGTGTGGAGAAAAGGGAACCCTCTTGCACTGCTGTTGGGAATGTAACTTCATACAGCCACTGTGGAGAACAGTATGGAGGTTCCTTAAAAAACTACAAAAAGAACTACCATATGACCCAGCAATCCCACTACGGGGCATATACCCTGAGAAAAGCATAACTGAAAAAGAGTCATGTACCAAAATGTTCATTGCAGCTCTATTTACAATATTCGGAGATGGAAACAACCGAAGTGTCCAACATCAGATGGATGCATAAAGAAGATGTGGCACATATATACAATGGAATATTACTCAGCCATAAAAAGAAATGAAATTGAGCTATTTGTAATGAGGTGGATAGACCTAAAGTCTGTCATACAGAGTGAAGTAAGTCAGAAAGAGAGAGACAAATACTGTATGATAACAGATATATATTGAATTTAAGAAAAAAAATGTCATGAAGAACCTAGGGGTAAGAAAGGAATAAAGACACAGACCTACTAGAGAATGGACTTGAGGATATGGAGAGGGGGAAGGGTAAGCTGTGACAAAGCGAGAGAGAGGCATGGACATATATACACTACCAAATGTAAGGTAGATAGCTAGTGGGAAACAGCTGCATAGCACAGGGAGATCAGCTCGGTGCTTTGTGACCACCTGGAGGGGTGGGATAGGGAGGGTGGGAGGGAGGGAGATTCAAGAGGGAAGAGATATGGGAACATATGTATATGTATAACTGATTCACTTTGTTATAAAGCAGGAACTAACACACCATTGTAAAGCAATTATACTCCAATAAAGATGTAAAAAAAAAAAGATGTGGCACATATATACAATGGAGAGTTACTCAGCCAGAAGAAGAAACAAAATTGAGTTATTTGTAGTGAGGTGGATGGACCTATAGAGTATCATATACAGTGAAGTAAGTCAGAAAGAGAAAAACAAATACATATGATAACACATACATATGGAATCTAAAAAAAGAAAAATATGGTTCTGAGGAACCTAGGGGCAGGACAGGAATAAAGATGCAGATGTAGAGAATGGACTTGAGGACACGGGGAGGCGGAAGTGTAAGCTGGGAAGAAGTGAGAGAGTGGCATGGACATATATACACTACCAGATGTAAAATAGATAGCTAGTGGGAAGCAGCTGCATAGCACAGCGAGATCAGCTTGGTGCTTTGTGACCACCTAGAGAGGTGGGAGAGGGAGGATGGGATGGAGATACAACAGGGAGTAGATATTGGGATATATGTATATGTATAGCTGATTCACTTTGTTATAAAGCAGAAATGAACACACCATTGTAAAGCAATTATACTCCAATAAAGATGTTGAAAGAAAAAAATACTCTTTCAGAGAAATAAAAAAGACTAAATACTTCTCAACTAATTGTATGAGGCCAGCATTACCTTGATAACCAAAATCATAAAAAGATATTTCAAGAAATGAAGACTATAGACCAAATCTGTCAGGAGCATAGATACAAAAAATTCTAAACAAAATTTTAGCAAATTGAATCCAACAATGCGCAAAAGATAATACATCGTGATCAAGTGGGGTTAATGTTAGAAATGCAAGTTAGGCTTAACTTTTGAAAACAATCAATGTAATTTGCCATATTCATAAAGTAAAAATGAAAAATATGATAGTCTTAATCTCAGATAAGCATTTTACAAAATTCAAAATATATTACCATTAAAATCTCTCAGCAAACTAGGAATAAGGTGAAACTTCCTCACCCCAGTAGAAAGCATCTATGAACAACCTACAGCTAACAACACACTTAATGGTGAAAGAATGAGTACTTCCCCCTAAGATCAGAAACAATATAAGAATGTCTGCTGTCTTTGCATCTATTTGCCATTATACTAGCATTTTTAGCCAATGCAATAAGGTAAGAAAAAGAAATAAACAGTATCCAGACTGCAAAGAAAGAAGTCATATTCTGTTTATGGCATCTCATCTATGTAGAAAATCTGATGAAATCTACAAAAAAGGTACTAGAATTAATAAGTGTATTTGGTAAGGTGATAGATATAAAGTCAATATACAAAAATTAGTCACATTTGCTAGTAATGAACAACTGGAAAATGAAAATTTAAAATCTCATTTACAAGGGCATAAAAAATATAAAATAATTTATATCTGACAAATATGGTAAATACCTATGCACCATAAACTGCAAAACACTGCTCTGAATTTTTTTTTAAATAATAATGTATGGAGATATATATCTTATTTATAGGTTGGAAGACTCAGTAGTATTAAAATGTTGATTCTCCCCACTTACCAAATGATCCAGCCATTATATTCCTAGGTATTTCACCCTAGGGAAGAAAAAAGCATAAATCCATATAGAAATTTGTGCATGAATGCTTATAGCAGCCTTATTTGTAATTGTCCCAATCTGGAAACAACGTAAATGTGCAACAACAAATGAATATATAAACAAATTGAGGTATATCCATATTAGGGAATTCTATTCAGCAATAAAAATGTAACGTACTATTGATACAAACAGCAACATAGATGAGTAAAGGAAGCCAGAAAGAATGTACACTCTATATTTCTTATTATTATTATATTTTCAGTTCTAGAAATATTCTTTTTTAAAAATTGCAGTTCTCTGATGAATGTAACCAATTGTATCATCTATTTTCTTCAGAATATTAACACAAACTCATTGTTTGATAGCTGTGAGTCAGAATCATCTATTGGTCTGTTTCTATTTTCTGATGTTTCTCTTGTTCCTGGTTTACTTATGGGCCTCATAATTTTGATCTGAATGTCAGACAATGGGCATGAAAAATTGTAGAGGATCTGGATGATGTATTCAACCTCAAGAGATGATTTAACCTGTCCTCTGGCATGTTGCAAGACGAGGGGAAAATCACCTCAATCCAATGATATTTTGACTCAAGGTTGAGTTTAAGATTTTCTAAGGCTATGTTTACCTCTAGTACTCCCTCAGTACTAAGGTGTATCTCTTTAGGAGGTCCACTAAGAGCCTGGGATATTTACCAGAGCATCTCTTTCTTGATGCATTTTAACTTCAATTTTTAAGTCTTCACAGCTGTGAAACTGCCAGAAGCTCTCCTGAGCTATTCAGCTTCTTTCTATGCAGCTTAATAACTAGCTAATGTCTCAAAGAAAGAACTAGTGAATAGTGTCAGACTCGATTCCCTGTTTTCCTTCTCTCTGGAAACTTGGCCTGTTAATCCCTGGTTACTTTAGAAGGCCCAAATTTCAGTGTTTATCTCCTCCAATCCATTGAGATTTCTAAAAGCTCTGTTGTCTTCTCTGTCTCTTAGTGGCTGCACTCTGTCCAGCTTCGAAGCATGTTGTCTCACAAAGCTGAAGACTCAGAGAGCAGCCTAAATGGAAAGATGGACTCAGAATGGTGGGATCACTAAGTTTCTCTTCAAGTGTATAATATATACAGACACACAGTCCATGCTCTACAGTGGCTCACAACAACACCAAATAGTAGATGCTATGTGTCAGGTAGGTATAGCATCTAATAAATGTCATAACAGTGAATACAGAGGAGTTAAAAGGAATTAGAAAATTTCAAAGTCAGAGAGGGTTTTTGTTCTTTGCAATCAAAATAATCTTAACTAGAATTAGACATTATTGAGGAAAACTAGGTAACACTGGTACCTAATTCCTTGTGGGGAAAGAGAAAAAGTGGTTGGAAAAGAGGTCAGCATCTCAAGCTTTTGTGACCAGTGGAATGGAAAATACACAGTGTGGGGAGGAAGAAGACAGGTGTGGTTTTTCACCATATTAAGTTTCAATAAATGTCCATAAATTCTCTAGGGGAGACTGTTAATCTGCTCGAGCTGCCATAACAAGATACCACAGATTGGGTGGCTTAAACAACAAACATTTATTTTCTCACAATTCTAGAGGTTAGAAGTGCATGATCAAGGTGCTGGCTGATTCGGTTCCCTGTAAGGATTCTCTTTCTGGCTTGCAGATGGCCAACTTTCCACTGTCTCCTCACATGGCCCTATTTCTGTTTGTGTTTGTAGAGAGAGAGATAGATCTCTGGGGTTTCTTCCTCTTCTTATAAAGAAACTAGTCTTACTGGATTACGGCTCACACTTATAAACTCAAACTTTATTACCTTTTTACCGGCCCTATCGCCGAATACAATATAGTCACAGGGGGGTTAGAGCTTCAATATATAGACTCAACAGAACTGCACCCACCTCACTTGCACTTAAAGTTATGTTGGATGACATACAATTCATGTAGACTGAAGTAAACTATATGAAGATGACATTATACAAAGTGTCACTTCATAATTTTGACAATGCTGAGTACTGGTCACTTACTCTCCATGTTAATCCAGGAACATTGTAGTCCCTCCCCACTTCAGATGGTAGTTCCCCCATTGGTACTACTATTTTTCTTATCTAAGTCTTCTAAAGAGTCTCAGGTTTTCTTCACTAAACAGCTTTACTATGGTAGTTCTGTCCTCCATTTCTCTCAATCACCACGTGAAAATTCAAGTTATGGTCCACTTTCCTAGTTCTCTTGAAACTCCACTGCATGTTGCACAGGACTGCATCCTACCAGTGTGCTGGGATTCTGTTTTTACATTTTAACCCCCTTACTACTAAGTTCATAGATCTTACATCTGCCATTACTCTAAGTTCACTCTAAGTGCAGGGTCATTGCCCTCTTCCAGGATGTTTCTTGGAAGGCTATCGACTGCTCTACCAGCAACTTTAGGAGGATTTCTCTGAATCCAAGAAATGTATTCCTCTTGTTGGCCCATCCTCTGTTTGCTGTTGTTATCTTTCTAGGGCCTCTTTATGCATATAAAAGTAAATATCAACATATTCTTAATCCTAACCCTTTAATACAAAAGACAGTATACAATACACAAGGTCTGAACCTGTTTTTTTTTTTTAAAGCAGAATGAATTGGGTAAAATCTCCATTTGTGCAGTGCTGTGGCCCCCTGTAAATGCCATGAAATACTGTCCCTATTTGCTTTACTTTCAGTCATCATGTGTCATCTATAATGTGTTATAATTATTTTTAATTAAATTTGTCAAAAAAAAGTTTAAATGATTTAAACAAAATATAACACAATTTAAAAACAGAACTATAAAGTCAAAGTAGATACTGTTAATGTGGGAAGAGGTTCAAGGAAATTTCAAATTAAAATCTCCCTATTCTGTTGCTACTGAAAATTAAAATCTAAAATTCAAAATCTTAATTGCTAGGCTCTTTTTTTTCCATAAATAACCACTTTGCCAGAATAGAAAGTTTTAATTCACCTGTTGGGAAATTTTGTAAGAGAAAAGTAATGTGGTTTGGGATATGGAACACTTGGTTTTATTATACATGTATGCCAGTTATAAATTGGAAATACGAGTTTCATTCTTTCCCTTGGAAAATCATGCTATTAGCCTACTTTTCCATCAGGAAAATTTTGTTCTCCACTAGGCTCATAATAACAAAATTCTTTGTTGAAGTAGAAAACTAGAAATCTCATGTTAATTTATTAAAATTCTTATAAATATGCATTGCAAAAAGATGGCAAAATATATAAAGTGGAAATCAACAACTATATATCATTACTTAGCAATAATACAGTTTATTTGTATTTAGCATCTCATGCTTGCTATAAAATATTCCCTTCCTGTGATTTTAACAAAATACCTGAAAGTGCTCTATTGGAAATAAAATACATGCTAAGAGGTTAGTTTTCTTTTGTTTCCCATGCCTTTCTGATATTGTGACATAGCACTATTTCTTCCTGCCTTAGGATGCTAACTGGGCTCCGACACAAAGTCATTTGATCGTTTGAGAGCCTTGGGAAACTATATTTTAACCTGTGAGATAAAACTGAATAGCTATTTTTCAACCCCTCTATACACAATCTAAGGGTATGTGGTCTTAACAACACAATGCATGGTACATACCTTCTCACACCTTCTTACTAAATTACTAACCGTCTGCCCTACTGACACACAGGCCCAATACATTTCTGCTAACAGAATCAGACTCTGGGTTTCCTAATCTCTCCCAGGCTTCTTAGGCAACAAGCAACAACAACAAAACTTATAATTCCACCTGCCTTCTATTTTCTTTGCTATCAGGAAAAAGCTGGAAACAAAAATCAAATCCAAATTAACTAGGATTTTGGGTAAGAAAAACTCTCAGTGGGGAAGGCATTACCGTATATGTACAAAACATGTTCCTCCATTTTACTTTGCCCAGAGTAGTGAACTTCATTGTCTTTCTAGTGCTTCAAGCAATTCAGAAGGATAGCATTGCAAATGCACAGTCGTCTATGGATACTGTGTCTATATTTGAGCACAAGAGAGAATCATTTCCACTCAGTGTTGTAAATTTAATTTTCAAAAATATTATAAAATGAAGTAACTATTATTATAAAGATGCTTTTAGATGACATTTAATTACAATGCAGGGTAATTTATTTTACCAGCTAGAGTATCTTGGGCTAATTGCATTTACTTATGTTTTATGCTTGTGCCATAATAACAAACAACCTATCCTATATGTTCATTTCACTTTTTTTTCAATCTCAAGAGATATTCTGGATTTTCCTCTAAATTTTGGTAATGCTTCTTAATTGTAAGGGGAATATTTCTTTGCCCTTATACCTCCCTTGTGGAAGAATGCTTTGATCTCCCTAGAAGTTTAATTGCATTTCATGGAATAGTTCCTCTTTGCAATTAGGTCTAGGCTTGGATGCTGAGAGTGTTTTCTTTCATGTTTCTATTCAATCATTTCTGTGGTGAATTTTCTGTCTCACCAATGAGTGCTTTCATCCCAGCCTCTGGGTAACAGTAACTTCTGAGTAGCCACATTCTTTCATCTGGTAAAGATAGGCTCTCTGATCACCCTTGCAGTGTTTTGGCAAGTTTGCCTTTGATTATTTTAATTATCCTTCCCTTTTACAGATAGTTAATGAATAGTTCTAGTTAAAATATTGTCATATCTCTTGTTGGGTTCACTCTACTAGGAAGGTGATCATCATCGAAAGGGTAAATACACTCTTAAGTATCCCTGTTCATTAAATGAAATGTGTTATTTAAACTTGAGTGGAATTATTTGGGTTCACTTCTGTGAAAAAAATGAAAATAAACATTTTGTCATGGTAAGTGGCAATGATCTGTCCAGATTTCTGTCCAAAAACCGAATAGTGAAGGTCTATCCAAATGACAACCTCCTTCTTGGTTCTCTTTCTAAAATTTTCATTCTGTATTCCCCAGAGGACTCAGTTAATATTAGCACCATAGTTCTCTGATACTAAGAAAGTAAAGAACCATATATCTTGAGAAAAGAAAGCAGCCAAATAAATAGTCCTGTGCACAATATTTTGTTCTCTTACACAAGTGAATGATTATGTTCAGGAAGTGTGGCCCAACGGTTGGAGGTGAGCCAAGACTTTCATTAGCAATTCTGAATAGAGATTTAATCACCCTAGATAGAGAATATCAGAAATGTTGGACAATCAATCTGTATCTCAGTTTCTCCATCTGTAAAAACAAAAACAAAAAAGAAACCCAGAAATGTCCAATTACCTTAGAAATGCATAAACTGGCCAAGGTCTCAAATAAGTGTATAAAAAGGATATTACAACTGCCTGAAAATATCTTATTTAGTAAGGTTTTAGACTGAAAAAATGCTCAACCAGTAAAGTGTTCAACTGTAGCTAATTTATTCAGTTATTCTTTTATTTATTTATCCATTCATGTATTCAAAAATGTTTGTTTCACGTTTGTTGCACACCATCTAAGTGCCCAAAATCGTACAAGGCAATGTAGATATAGCAGTGAGTGGGAAAGGCTGAATCTGTGCTCTAGTGTAGCTTACATTATCATTGTGGCCTGGGGATAGAAAACACTTAAAAGGGTTATGCGATGGGGGGGGTGGGGAGAGGGATGACTCTTTAGAGTAAATGATCAGGGAAGTACTTTTTGAGAGGGTAATATTTGGGCTCATCAGAAGTAACAGTGGTTCAGGCAGAGGAACATCAGGCACATGACCCCTAGGGAAGGAAAGAGTTTATGCATTTAAGAAACAGAAAGAAGCCCAAGGTGGTTTGAGTGTAGTGAATGTGAGAAAGAGCAGTCTGAGAAGAGATCTAGAAGTAGAAAGGGATGCATGATGTGCATCTTAGAGAACACAGTGAAGATTTCAGAATTATTCTAAATACAATGGGACACTTTTGGAGAGTTCAGCAAGGGTGTATCATGATCTGATTTGGTGCCTGCTACGTAGACAATGAATTATAAAGACCCAGAATGGAAGCAAAGAGAACAGGTAGAAAACTCCTGAAGTCATCGTAACAACCAGTGATGGCAGTAGTGGAATTGGTAACAAGTGCTTAGATTTGGGGTATATTTGAGATAAGCTAAATGGTTTCATAATGGTTTAATTTGGGGGCCAGGTGTTAAAGAGAGAGGGATCAAGATGACTTCCAGGTTTTTTGGTTTGAACAACTGAGTAGTGGTTCATGACATTTACTCAGATAGGAAGGAAGAATTAGGAAGAGAAATAGGACAGTGCATTGAGAGTCTGGTTTTACCCCTGTTAACTTAAAGTTGCCTATTAGACACCAAAATGCTGATATCAAGTAGACAGTTCTATATATCAATGCTGCACTCAAGCCAAGGCTGGAAATAGACCCTCAGTAGTAGTAACTGCATAGATATAATTGAAAGTGTAGAAATGGTCAATCAATAGGGAAGAAGAGGTTGCCCAGGATAGTGTTCTGGGGTTTTTCAATATTTAGAGGCTAAGCAGAAGGGAAGGAACCAATCTTCCAGACTCAAGATGGGGCGGAGGGAAGCATGAGAATACCATGATACAGAATCCACGAGCATAAAGTTTCAAGAAGAAGAAATTGGATAAATATTTTCAATCCTTCTGAGAGGTCAAGAAGATGAGAATTTTGCAAGATGGAAATTATTGCTGGTCTTGATGGAACAGGTTTGAAGGCAGGAATTAGGATGAAAACCGAAGGAGATAATAAGAAATAGTTAATAGAAACAAGAGTGTGTGAGCAAAGGGGGAAGAGGCAGGAGCATATTTTCACGTAGCTGCATCTCCATACATCACCGTTAAAGCTAATAAGCATTTTAAGTGTTAATGCTTAGCCTCAGGATTGTCCGTTTATTTTTGTGTTTTGGGGGGCCCTTATCAAATATTATTCAGCTCCTTTTCATGTGCAAAGGCACCGTTCTAGACTCTTGGAGTTTTCATCATTGAACAAAGCAAGCAAAGATCCTTACCTTCATGTAGCTTAGTTTTTGGTGGGGGAGACAAACAACAAACTATAGAAATAGTAAATAAGTATATTACGTAGTAGTCTAGAAGGTGATAAGTGCTTTAGAAAAATATTAGAAGTAGAACAGAGTAAGAGGGACCTGAAGTGCTGGGGTTGCAATTTAAACAGGGTGGTCAGACTAGACCTCATTAAGGTGATAACTCTTCTGCAAAAAAAATAGAAGAAGGTGAGAGTTTAGTCAGGTGGTTATCTGGAGGAAGAGCATTCCAGGCAGAGGGAACCACTAGTACAAGGGCCATGATGCAGAGGTAAAGAAGAGAGAGCAGAATACTCCAAAGTGAAGTGAATAAGAGGATCAATGCAGGAAAGGAGGTGAAAAGGGTGGCAGTGTCACCTTAGGGATAGTTTATTTATTGTCAATGAAACAATGAGCAATGAGTTGCAGAGTTTTGAGAAGGGATCGGTATGATCTGTCTCACCTGACAATAATTCAGCAGGGAGATGATGGTAGCTTGGATCAAGGTAGGAGTGGAAGTGATGAGAAATGATGGCATTCTGGAACTATTTTGAAGGCAGAACTTACAGGATTCCTTCATGCATTAGGTGTCGGGTATGAGAGAAAGAGAGGAGTCAAGGATGACTACTGGGTTACTGGACTAAAATTTAAGAGGATATTGTTGCCAACAGCAGTGGTCGATAAAGTGGCAGGTGAAGTAGGTTTAGGAATAAGAGTTCATGATGTCTGAGATGAGATATTCAAGTAGAGACATCAAGTAGGCAGTTGGATATACCAACATGCAGTTTAGTACCTTGCACAGTGTCTGTTAAGAGCTTTCAGAACCACGATAAATCCATTAATGATATGTTCTCAGGTTCACTTAAAGCCTATTCAGGTAAGCCCCCCAAACATACCAGATCAAATCCTATGGAGATGTCAGGGCAGACAAAATGCTAAACACCAACAAATCTGTCTATAGACCAAGACAACAACATGCGTGATGCTAATAACAATGCAGACTAACCAGGTATATTTAATAGTTTCAATTACACTTAATATTATACAACTTTAAACCTCTCAGTTTGGATGTGTAGGGTAGGGCAACACTCAATTGAAAGTTTTTTGCCCCCTATAATCCCCACATCAGGCTCCATGTATTAAGTAAAATGGCAGTGGGCTTCCCTGGTGGCACAGTGGTTAAGAATCCTCCTGCCAGTGCAGGGGACACGGGTTCAAGCACTGGTCTGGGAAGATCCCACATGCCAAGGAGCAACGAAACCCATGCGCCACAACTACTGAGCCTGTGCTCTAGAGCCTGTGAGCCACGACTACTGAGCCACTGTGCCACAATTACTGAAGCCCGCATGCCTAGAGCCTGTGTTCCACAACAAGAGAAGCCATTGCAATGAGAAGCCTGCACACCACAACTAGAGAAAGCCCACACACAGCAATGAAGACCCAACGCAGCCAAATAAATAAATAAAAGTAAAATGGCAGTGAGAGAGAGGTTTTTCAACAAATAATGACACATAGTTAAACACTGGATACTGTATATCATAACCTGGCAATCCAAAGAAAGATGCCCTTGACCCAGTTTATCTTTGGTCTATGTCTCTGTGTATATGTGTCTCTTATAAAAGACAAGGGCAAAGAGATAATAACTGATACAGCTAACCCCTCAGAAAAATGCAAGTTTTAAAAAACTAAAAGGAAAATGGGCAATGACTAGACCTCTGATTTGAAATACCTGATACAATTAGTGATTGTCATTACATGTTCCCTATTAGCCTGGCTTTCCTAAGCACAAGGAAAAGTTCAGGGTCTAAGAGCTAATCGGGAAAAATATCACCAAGCTTTGGGGTCAGTTAATTAACAGTAAAGTCATATTTTTTACAGATTAAGTCAGGCTCTTCCTTTTGACCTCATTTAATTGCTGCTTTTAAAGACCACTGGAAGAGTGCTCTCTCATACAAAAATGAATTGAAATTCAGCATTCTCTTGAGGTGTGATGAGACCAGAACTTAAAAACACTGGGGTATAAGTTTAAGTTGGCACAACCTTTGTGGAAAGCAATAGATACTGTGTACTATGAGGCAACACATATTATTGTGTAACTGTATATATGGCAATACATATTAAGTTGCAGAGAAATATTGATACTTTTGCCATATTCATAAGGTTTGTCCTACAGAAATGTGGATAATGATAAGCATATAAAGGTATTTATCACAGCATTATTTGTAACAGCAAAAACTTGGGGTCCTGAATGCCCCGAGTTATTCAAATCAATTACAACAATTCATTGGTTGCTGTTTATATAACACTAACAAGGTGAAAATACAAGTGAATGACAGTCTTTATGATTTAGAGTTGAAATTTATTAAAACAGCACATAAAATTTTATACCTGAATTATGTAAAAATATTCATGTATGCTTCTTACATATACAGAAATGAAATACTTTAATAGTAATTATCTCCACATTGTAGATTATGGTTAGGGTTTGTGTATTTAGTATTTAATATTGTATTTTGACCACAGATATATTTTAATTTCCACTTTCTTTTATGAGAACAGTAAGGATTATAACTTTCTGTAATAGAGAAATGAAGAATTTATTTTTTTTTGCCGTCAATATTCAATCCCTATGACTCTTGCCTCCGCTATGAAATGTATGAAATAACTTCTCAACAAACATGATGACTAAAAGGCTAATAAAATTTAAATTTTGAAATAAATGAAGGTCCAGCCGTGTTAAGCTATGAGGCTCTGAAATACACCCGCAGCTTCCCAGTTTTGATGAGGTCTTTCGGCTCATTGGAATAAGATCAAATTATCAGAGCCTGTCACCAATTCTGCCTAGAAGCAAATACTTAAAGCTACCTGTTGACAGATGCAGCTGGGCTGATAAAATCTATCACACAAATATTTTTGCATAATATACCTGAAGAAAAAAAGATGTTACCATTTTTAGTAGGCAAAAGGGTAATTTTTCATTTCAAACAGTAAGAACGTTTCTTTAATAATGTAAATTAAGGAATACCTTAGCAAATACAAAATGGGCTCTCTCTAAGAGAGCTAATTTATATTTAGAAAAATGCCTATATTTATTTCTATTTTTCATAGTTAGCACTTAAATAGAGACAAGGATTTTTAATGACCAATGACTGTGATGTTATATTAAACATTTTCATTGCTCTTTCTAAAATGCAAATTATTTATTGATTTTTAAGGTGCTGAATGCCTGAGTTAGGCAGTACAGTATTTTAAAATATTAAAAGCACCAGTTAATCAAATCTTGCCTAGACAAGGAACTAACATTTATTAACTGACTTGACCTTAAGCTTATTAGCATTGCTGGCAATAATTAATCCATCTGTAAAAACAGCAATTTCTGCACCTGTATAGATGATTCTGATTGATGTCCATCTAGATGGAGGCACGTCTCTCTAAGTATGATCTTCAAAATCCCCTGAGAGAGCTTGAATGATTTCAGATTCCTGGGCCCCACATCATAACTCCTGAATTTGAATCTCTGGGAATCAATATTTCTCATACACCTCAGGTGATATTTATACATACTAAATTGAGCAAAAGATAGAGAATCAATATTTGTATAGTTTTTAAAGGAATGAATAAACTGTGCCTTTTTAAATGAAGGTGACTATATATAGTATGTAATATAGCATTTATACACTTATATTTTGACTACTAAAATCTATATATGTGTTTTTATATGATTATAATTATCTATTAATAAGTTTTTAAATGCCTTGAGATATAGGAACACAATATGCCCCTTTCCATGGGCAGATGCATTCTCAAAAGATACCATGCTTAGACAAACAAGATGCTCTTGGTGATTCTGAGACCACCCTCCAAGGAATTCCTGGACCAAAAACTCAGCCTGGCCCCAGACACGTCAAGAATGCTGAGGACATTTTTTTTTGTCATAGTATCTCTGTGTCTGTGTTCACGTGCATATCCATTAATGCTATAAGATGTTAGATATTAGAACAAGGAAAGCCTAAAGAAATTTTAAGGCTATATTTCCCCTTTCATGGATTTGAAAGATTTTCTGGGCAACTATGTAGTTTCCCTACTCATTTTCCTATTCCCTTAAGATTATGCCAAATTTAATAAACAAAGTGAATGGAAAAGAAAAGCTGCCCCAAACAATGGAAAATTGAGATAGAAAACCACTTTTGAGGAAGGTAAGAGAGGTGGGCATTTTAGAAAACCCTTAAATCTCTAGACCTTTGCATTCCTATGGCCTATTTTAATATGGAAGTTCCAGTATGGCAGGGCCAATCCTTACTGGTGTGGTGTTCAATCCTAAACCCTTGAAGGCAGGCATTTAGTAAGTATTTTTCAGATAAGAATACCACAGAGGTCTATTTTGTGCTATGACTTAACATTTTTTGTAGTTCAAAATCACTATTTTTCTATAAGAACTTGGGAAATAGCACATCTCTACATTCATAAAGTATATAATTGGTTTCTTCTTGCACCCCACTCTTCAATTTTCCTTTGGAAAATCTGATGCCCATATTCCCATGCAAGCATTATTTACTTCTTGATTGAAAACACCAAGTCATTTCTATTTATGAACACTTTCTTGTAATAAAACCTGGCATTTCTCATCACTACCATTTGTAGTCTACTTTTATAAAATTTAATGCATGTCAAAATTGTGCACGATCTGGAAAATAAAGAGACAAAGAAGAAACCTTCTCTTTATCAGTAAATGTCCTGAAACGGATTTATCAAGGCAAGAATTCTCATGATCTAGACCTGGTCTGTGGAATGTAGTAATCATTAGCCGCATGTGGCTATCGAGCACTTGAAATGTCCAAATTCTAATGTGCCGTAAGTATAAAATACACACTGGATTTTGAAATTGTGCACAAAATTGTAAAAATACCACACTAACAATGTTTGTTGAATGGATAATATTTGGATACAGCGGGTTAAATAAAATATGTTAAAGTTGATTTCATTTTCTTTTTACTTTCTTATGATGTAGCTACTAGAAAAATTTTAATTATACATGTGGCTCACAATATATTTCTATTGGAAAGCAGTGATCTAGATTAAGAAATGCACTGCTATTGTTCCATGTAGCAATTAGATTTGGCAATGTAGACCATAATTTCATATTGTTACAAGTAGTGGGATGGTTTTGAGAGAAACTCTTCTATCCATTGGTTTTAGGTGGATTAACTGGCCTAATTAAATGTAAGCTGTTAAAAGGGCCCCAGAGGAGGGAGGGGAAGGAAATGTGAACTAAGACAAACTTTCCAAGTCCTCAAGTCACACACTCCTGGTTGACTGGTTTGCTTAGCCAAGCTGAAACCGGTCTTATTGTCATGTTGGGCACATTAATTGGAGAGCAGACTAATTTGCAAGAATGCGTTAGTGCCCTTTAAAAGGTGATTTAAAATTCAAAATGATGGCAATGGCATAAAAGCATGCTTGTCTGATCACTCCTCAGAATCCATCTTGAAATCCCTACCATTATTCTATTTTCATTGTTAGAATTCAAGCACACAATAAGACATTTAAGATTCACAAACATTACACTCTACACCCTAGCACAAATAATTACCCTTCTGTTAAAGGCAGGCGGGGATATCCTATCATCAGACACATGGGGATTATAAGTGAAAATACAATCTGTAGATTTAGTCAGGGTTCCATGTACAGGAAGGAAACAAAAATATCACAGTAACATCACCAAACGTATTTGTAACTGAGTGAAAGAAGTTCTGCCTTTAATCCACTAGAAGCTTCCAAGGAATTTGAGGAAGCACCTCCACCTCTAATATAGCTGCAATAAGACTGATAACTTATACCCACTTTATAGTTATAATTTTACATCCATTATCACATTTAATCCTAATGAACAAGAATGCCATTATTGTCTCCATTTTGAAGACAAGGAAACAATCCAGACCCTTGAAGTCAAATCTTCTGACTGTGCTTTTTCACTATATTGCAGGTAGGAAGTAAACACTATATTACCAGCTCAAAGACCAAAACCTGGGCTTTGAGGCAAGCAAGGTAGAGATTAATAATATGGAGGAAAAAAGTGAGCATGACAGTGCTTTTAGAAACAGTGAATTCAAATAACTTGACTTTCATTTTGGAATTTACAGAATGTAAGCCTGAAGAGTCTTCCATTTTGTTACGCATGTGTATACTTCTCATTATACAATATAACAAAAAACATTTTACTATTATTTGATAAAGTGGTCAGTGTCGGTTTTAAACAATAACCTTAGATCTTTGGCCCAAGCCAGTAATAATATGAAAGCAAGAGCTCTGAGTGGTCACTTTCTCGAATACTGATTCATCCAGAGGTCTCACACAAAACACATGCAACAACACAATCTTAGAAAGGGCTCAGTAATACAATAAAAAGGAATTTTAAGAGCTAAAGCAGAGCATTATTTATGGAGTTCATTTTGTGAAGAGATTTAGGTTTCTCGCAGTCATATGGAGTTCCATGAAGACACAGGAGAGAAAAACCGCCTTTAGCAATAAGCAGGAATTTTGTAAAAGTGGAAGTTGGCCACAAGAATCAATCAACGAATGCTAATTGATACCTCTCTGGAAATCTATTCTTACCACAGCACTAAGAAATAAAATTAAGCACCACCTCTCGTATACTGTGTTTAATAAAAACAAAAAAATTAAAAAATAATCAGAACCCAGTTATGAACAATCTAGATCAAATATACACACTCAAAATACATGCCAGCCTTAACATACTGGATTCAAATCCAAAACAGATGGATTTGTCACCCATGTGTTAATACAGATATTTTGTAAAACATGGATATTCAGTTAAAGCTTACTGAATGAATGGCTGAAAGGAAGAATGAATGGCTGAACAGTGTACTAGCATACACAGGTACTTGGATTTGTTTTCCCAGATAATAGCAATTGTGACTGGGCTCTAACCACATGTTTGCACTGAGTTTCCCTGTGATGGGCTGCTGGCACTCAAGGAGTGGTATAGGATAAGGCTGAGTTTTCCTCTCTGCCGAATGGGGTTGTCATTTCACGGCTCAAACTCAACTTTGGCTTCACCAGCATCTTCAGTCTAAACCAGAAGAAAGACCCATCTCCCACATTAGAAAACATCAATGTCAGGGAGAAAATGGACCTTTGAAATCCAAAGAAATAACATTGGTCTTCATGGTTCATCCCCCCAGCTTTATGTTTCACTAACATGCTTTCCTGCCAGTTTGTGGGACACAATACCATAATCCTGTGACCTTGGACTTATAAATACCTGCCAATATAACTCAGAAGCTGAGTGACACAGTTGGTTTGATTTTATATATATTTAATATTTTTATTAAATATGGAATATATACTAAAATAATTCATAAAATTATTTCTAAAACTCACATTTGGGCATGCTTGATGATGAAGACAAAGTAAGAATATTCTCCCTCTTCTAGAGCTATGAGTTATAGGTATTGAACCAGAATGAAAGAATTCATCTGTTGAAGCCCTAGTTGACCAACGTGCTGGGGAATTCTGGGTCGATTCCTGATTCATTTCTACTCAAAATGGGAAAAAGAACGAGTCGATACAGAAAGTGGGCTCTAATTTCACAGAGTAAGCTGCAGGGCACACAGAATGCTATCATCTTCCCTTACTTGTTTCATTGAACATGTGGATTTTAGGCTCAGTAGCTTCAGCGGCTCTTATGTCTCTTCCCAGTCCTTTACCCCCTAACTTCTGGTATGAAAATGGCCAATAGTATGTAGGGAGAATAGCATAGAACCACCCAGTAAATGACTTGCATATTCTTTTCTGCAGAATCTGAATTATTATTTTATTATTTCCTATTTCAGGGGATTTCAGACTAACAGTGTGTTTCTTCAATCTTCATTTATGGAGAAGTTTTCATTTTTAGAAAAATAACTAAACCCTTCTTTTTTAAAACAAAATTGGTGGCTTCATGCCTTTAATTATCATGTATATTAAATGCACTCAATGCTTACTAGCCTCTGGGCACATTAACATGTATAGTAGAAAGACAAACTCTGCCATCATAGCTTACATTTTGGAAGTCAATACAAAAACAAATCATAGTCATAGACCTCTCCTAGGAACTTTTCTTATTTCTTTCTGTCCATCATTATGTGAATTTCTATACCATTAACTCCATAATATTAACAGCAAATTGTGGTTGCCTGGGAAAAGGGGCCCTATTGTTTCTTCGGGTAGAGATGAAGAGACAAGATCCTTCTCAGAGATGTAAATCTGAAAGAGAAGGTAGTGACTCCAGGACACATGACATCAATAGCCTAGCCCAGGATGGTGTATGCTAGATGTAAAGACACTAGTTTAGCCAGTATTGCTATTAAGGGCCAGATTTTGGCAAAAAGTACTGCTCAGAGAAGACTCTCTTAACTCTATAATAATTTTTGAATCAAAGATGCTATCAATTATAAAATGCACTACCAAATTAAAAGCAGATAAATGACAAATTTCTAAAACAAATATTAAAAAGAAAAACTATAAATGAGACCAAGTTTGAGTTCTGGAGTTAGGTATCTAGTCCTTCATGTTATATTATCTTCTCTAAGAATGCAATAAATTTATATATTGTTACCATCTTAGAATATTTGAGGTTCACTGACTAAAACACCCATTTCAACGGGAACTATATAAATCCAAATAAATTTCATGTTACTTCCAACCTATAGACCTATAGACCAGGGCAAGAGAATTTCATCACTTAATAATACTTTAACCATGATGCCTGATTTAAAACAACAAAGAACATTCACGCACCAGCCAGAGAGTGTGTATGTGCCTGTGTCTGTGTCTATGTGATTTTGCTGGAAACTGAATAAGGAGAAACTTTAACACTTTTAAACAAGCAGAGAAAAATACTAGAAACAAGATTACTGGATGGTGGTAGATCCTTCTTTCTCATAGTCTTTCTCTTTTGTGACTGGGGACCCTCCTCCAGGCTCATCCCAGTTTCCTTCACTGCAGTCAATCTAGGTTCTTAGGGGAGTCAAAGCTCTAGTTCATTGTTCAAGAAATCAGTTTCAAGCCAACTTACCAACTGACACTTCTCTGACTTTATCTAACAGTTTTATTAATTGGATTTTTGCCTTCTTACTAATATCCCTTTTGACTAAGCCCCCATCTTATCTTCTCGAGTCCCAGTCTTAATAGAATCTATACAGTAGTCCAGTTGTCCAGCCTTGGGGCCCTGCTTTGCCCTGGTCTATTTTCCCATGGACTAGAGTTTTGATCCTCAACCCAGGCCATGTGACTGTGGCCCTCTTCTGTTATATTCCTAGTCCAGAGTCCTTTCAAATGGTACTGCCTCTGAGAATCCTTCTTTGACTCCCTTAGGCAAACATGTGCATTTCTGTTGAATCCTATCCTGTTGAATTCCTATCCCCACTCCAGCTGAAACCTTGTTCCAAGGGTTGGTTCCTCTTCCACCTTTCAGACTTGGGTGGCCAAGCAGCCATTAGCTAAGGACTAAGCCCTTCTATGGAGCTGCTGTCTTGTTATTCTGTAGTTATAGCCATGATCGCCCCCTAGGAGTTTAAAGGGCAACTGCAAGTTTGTTTTCCTTGTGATTAGGAGATACCTCTAAGCTGCATTGTGACTATAATGCTAATAGGTTTGTTTCCTCACAGTACTATCAGGAGGCCAATGAACACGGTGGTTTAGCTGGCGACCTCTGGACTGTCTGGATTCAACTAGTGACTCCAAACCTTACCAGTTTAGACAAGTCACATTATCTTTACAAGCTTCATTTCCTTCATCTGAAAATTGATAATAAGAGTACTTATTTCATATGATTGCTGAAAGGCTTGAATGGAATAAAGCATGTGAAGTGTTTAGCAGAGAGTCTGACACAGAAAAATCAATAAGGTTTATTATCATTACTGCTATTTTTGTCCTAATTAGTTTGGGTCTCCATAATGTAGAGACTGTGTCTTCATAGCTTTGTATCCTTAAGCCATATTTCAGTCTGGGCATCCCCAAATCTTAACACTCTGAGCCCCTACTCCAACATTAGCATGGCATCTTGATTTTTCTGACAGTGCTCTCCCCCAAATACTTCTGAGAATCTCAGGAATATCATATGTGTAATGTGATTGTCCTCATCCAGTTGTGGCTCCTGAGAAAAGATTATTGTCCCCTTAGAGGCCCTGGCTCAGAGGGAGATGGCTGTAGGCATGTGTATGGGGAAGGGCAGGTGTTTCAGATATAGTTTAGAGCCCCTGCCTGCAGCCCTGCAGTCCTCTGCTACAGCTCATGGTCACTGTATTGGGAGGTCACTCCTCCCGACAACCATGTTCCTCTGGACTGGCAACCTCCCCTAAGTCTCTGCTGCTCACCACTCTTCCTCTCCGAATTATAGGAAAAACCCTTCTCTTAAGCCCAGCTCTTTCACAGGAGGCTTCTAGACAGGATGGTTTAGACTTGCCACAAACTTTCCTTCCCAGATGATAACGTCCCCTGGTGGGGGCTGAGGAAAGAGGTGGGGAGGTGAGCACAGCCTCAACCCCCAGGCTCAGTCTGGTCAGCCTCTCAGACTTCTTCCTCATCCACGGGGAGTTTCTTACAGGGGACCCATTATTCCCATCTGTGATCTGTTTAGAGTCATCACTTGCACACCCTCTTGCCTCAGGTCTGACAACTATCTTTATTATGAATGCCTACGTAGGAATGGTATGAACCTTAATTCCTAATACAGTTCAAGATATTTCTCACGTAACTCCTAAAGTCCATTTAACCAGGGAATGTAGCTGTTTTCCAAATTGTGTATGTCAGTAAGAGAGTTTTCTGCCCAGAGTGAAATGAGCCCCTTCAAGGTAAAAGAAAACTGGCAAACAGCACAAGCGGGATCTCTGTCCTCAGCTTACATTCTCGTGGAAAAATTGCAAATAAAATAGTAAATAAATAAAGCTATTACAGATTGTAATAAGAATCATGCAGAAAATAAACAGCGCATTATAAAGCAAGTGTCAGGAAAAGGCTTAGGAAGCAGGTTTTGACCTGAGACTTTCAAGGTGAAAACAAGCCATCCACGTGAGTGGTGGAAGAGTAATGTACAACCGTTGAAGAACTCTGAACAGAAAGTGACATTTTCTAGTTTGTGCTTTTAAAAAAGTCATCTTGGCTGTGTGAGAGAAGCGACTGAAGATAAGAGTGAAGGCCAGTTAGGAGGCTGCTGCAGTAGTGTAGGAGAAAGATAATGGTGGCTTGAACACAGATGGTGGCAATGTAGATGGAGAAAAGGAATAGATGCAAGACGTTTCTGAAGGTAGAACCTATAGGATATGATGACGAGTTGAATGTAGGGAAAGATGGAAAGTGAAGAAGAGTGAAGGAGGAATCAAAAGTGTTGTTGTGGATATCTGTGCCATTTTCTGAGAAGGAGAAGATTGGGACAGAGACAAGACTAGGGAAGGGAATCTAACGCTCTGTTTTGCATGTGTTGCCTTTCACATGCTAATAGACCTTTTTCTTGCTTAAGTACATGTTTCAGTTATTCTTTCAGAAATCTGTAGTTGGTAAACTTTTTGAATCCTGGTATGCCTTCATGCCTTAATTGCTATTAAAATGTCCTACTCTCACCCTCACATTTGACTGTCTGCATTCTGCCTGGTTAGAATCCTGGGATAAAGTTACCTTCCCTTATCATCTCCTCCAAGATTTTGCTCCATCATCTTCTTGCACTCAGGGTTGCTTTTAAGAAGTCTGATGTCCTTCTAAGTCTTATTTTAGCATTAATAATCTGCTTTGTTTACCTCTAGAAGTGTTTCTGATTTTTCTTTTTATCCTCAGGATTTTGAAATTTTATACCAAAATGATAGTTTTTTAAAAAATTCTGCTCAGCCTCATGTATATGTTGTCTAAAAACTTACCATTTTAAAAAATTTCTGGAAAATTTTAATTTAAATAGTTCTTTAAATATGGCCTCCTTCCATCTTTCCTTTTCTCTCAATCTGAAACTGTAAGATAGACACTAGAACTTTTGGATATATTCTCCATGCCTCAGTCCTTCTGGGGGTGCCCTGGGAGAATTCATTGCCTTGATTTTCAAGCTGTCTAATTCATTTTTATGTTGTCTATTAAGTTAATTTTTCCAGTTTTTCTATAATTTAATCAATTGCAGTTCTTATTCTTGAGATCTCCAGTTGGTTCTTTTGCATGACAGCATGTTCCTTTTTCATGAGTGCTATTTTCTTTCATCCCTCTGAGTATGTCTATTATACTTATTTTCATGCTCTTGCCTCTTTGTTCTGTTAATTCTGCTTGTACTATTCTAAGCACGTGTATTTACTGTTTATATGGTTTTGTTTTTAAGCTCTTGGCTTTTCTTAGTGCTTGGCAATTCATTGTGTGTCCACAATTTGAGATTGTGTGATTTCCTATTAAACTGTGTCTCTATGAACTAAGACCTACTAAGGGGAAGGAGGAAAGCATGCTGAGAAGATATTCTGGCAGGTTCTCAGTGAGTTTGAAGAGGAGTGAGACATGCTTCCTGGTGCTATACATGGGCAGCTGGTCTTCTGGGTGTGGTTCCCTTCCATTTCTTTCAGCCATTACCAGCCACCCTGGATATGGCCATGTCTCTCTGATCCAAGCTCATACATCCCTGACACTACCTGGAGAAAAATCCCCACTGCAGCTGTTTGGTCCAGCCTGTGACAGTGTTGATTCACTTGGCTGTTCTTGCTGGGGTATTCCAACCACCTTTCCTATTATTTCTCCCAGGCCACCTCCTGCTTCCAGTATTCAACAACTCCAATCCTATCTGCTTGCCGTCCTCTGGGATTCCTAAGAGTTTTCTGTTTATATAGTCCCTTTCTTATTTGTGAGCACATTTGTACATGATTTCTTCTTTAGTTACCGATATCTACCATTTTTAAGGATTTTATGCGGAAGGGGACAACTTAGCTCATGCTCAGGCCAGTATATTGACAAGGAGGGTACCTGTTAGACATGTAAGTAGAACTATTTCTAGGCACATGTATGTACAAATCTGAGGATGGGGGCAGGGAGGTCTGGGCTGGAATTTTCGCTGTTTAGATGAGGGAGCCAGCAACATAGAGAGTATTAAATGCTGTGGGGTCAGATGAGTCACTGAAGGAAAAAGTGTGGGTAGAAAAAAGAGGACCTAGAAGTGAAAGAGCACAGAAGTTTTCAAAAATGTGAAATGTATTGATACATATTGATTAGCATTTCCATTTTGTTAAGTGGCAACAAGTGAAGTAGTAATGTAACCATGAGAGTTCTTAAATTAGGGATAATCAGAAAAATGATAGTGTCATACTCAATAATTTTACTAACTTTATTAGAGTTATTTCACTCTACCTTTTGCCTATTGTTTGAGGACCAAATGTCTGAAATTCTCCTCCACACCTGGCACAATGACGACGATGTACATGGAAGAGAGGAGAGAAAGAGATGAATGTTGATTCATTTTCCTTAGAATCAATGAACAACAAATCCTAACCTGCTAGTAACATTTCTCTGATTCAGTCTTTTCTTCCACTAACCAGTAGCGATTCCTACACTAAACATTTTAGAAAGAAACTGCCTGAGAGAGAAAAATAGGCATTTGCCTGCACCGCATTTAGGGAAAGGGTGTTGTGCTCTCCCGTGGTTTTAAATTCTGAAGTTATTCTTGCTCCAGGCAACCTGAACTTCCCTTTCCCACCAGCTTCACACATGCTCAGTCTCACTTTTGTATAGCTCCCCTATTCAAAAAACTGCTTACCATGGCAACCCTTGTCTGTGTGACAGGCAGTTATAATTTGCTTGGAAAAACTGCAACAAGGTGTCATTTTTCATAAACTCTTTATACTAAAATGTTTTCTTTTTCAGTGATTTCCAGTGACTTTGTTGTGGTCACATGGTCCTTGACACAAGATCATTTATAGGTGAAAAACATTAAGGAAAACCACACAATGCTCAATATTAGTGATGGGTGGTGAAGGAATTATTATAGCCTCTCAAAATCAGAAAATAATTGGCTTTTGACTATCTCTTTTGTGCTACAGAAGCAGTATTCAAATAACACTTGCCTGAACTAAGAAGTTCTACATTTTATAAAACTGTGCTTTGGACTGAACTGCTGTGAGGTATGAGGAAAACAGGGAGCCCAAAATAAATGCAACCCAGTTTTAATCCTACTCTGTGCCCCTGTATATGTGTTCCATTCAGAAAAATTCAGACAGTTCCAAAAACCCTGCTATGGCATCGTGTGGTGGGCTCTGACAAGAGCAGACAAGAGATTTTGTCTGATCGTGAACAATTATTCGCATGAATACATTCACAGATTCACTGAATTGCCTGCCAAAAGGCAGTGAATGTCGGACAATACTGCCATATTTTAAATTCAAATATTGGTATTTCTGTGATATTTGTTTCTGTGGCCCAAACACGTTTGGATCAATATGCTTATTGTCACTAGATGTGTAATTCAAGCACCCCTAAAACAGGAACAATTGCAACTTTCCAAAACAATCGTTCACTATTTTCCAAATCAGATTATTAGTCTATACTTGGCATTCAGTGAGAGCAAAATATATTACACAAATGAGTTTGGTGCTCTAGACCCAGAGCATGAATGGAGTTAGTTTTAGGCTCACGAGGAATCTGGCCATGAGCAAGTGATGAGGGAATATATGACCCAGAGGATTAATCATTCTTATGATTTCTGACGGGTGCCCATCTTTAGCTTCACACCTCAGTATAAAAGAGTCTGGTGAAAAAGCAAGCTCTTTCACACTTTTACTTTTGTATCTTTTACATTTTGGTAACAGTTGAAGTTTGCTGTCATTTGTTTTTTAAGCTCAAGGCATCATTTTAGTAACAAAAAAATTAATATAAATTTAGATGACTAATTTTGTTACTTGTATAATTTTTTTTAATTGGAGTATAGTTGCTTTACAATGTTGTGCTAGTTTCTGCTGTACAGCAAAGTGAATCAGCTATAAATATACATATATCCCCTTTTTTGCATTTCCTTTCCACTTAGGTCACCACAGAGCACTGAGTAGAGTTCCCTGTGCTATACAGCAGGTTGTCATTAGTTATCTATTTTACACATAATAGTGTATATATGTCAATCCCAATCTCCCAATTCATCCCACACTCCCTTCTCACCCCCCGGTGTCCATACATTTGTTCTCTACGTCTCTGTCTCCATTACTGCTTTGAGAATAGGTTCACCTGTACCATTTTTTCCAGATTCCACATATATGCGTTAATATATGGTATTTGTTTTTCTCTTTCTGACTTACTTCACTCTGTACGACAGTCTCTAGGTCCATCCACGTCTCTACAAATGACCCAATTTCGTTCCTTTTTATGGCTGAGTAATATTCCATTGTATACATGTACTACATCTTCTTTATCCATTCATCTGTCAATGAATATTTAGGTTGCTTCCATGTCCTGGCTATTGTAAATACTTGTATAATATTTTGACAAAACTTTAAAATGGATCACCAGCAAATGTTGGGCTACCCTCCTAAATATATATTTCCAAGGCAAAAATATCCTGTAAGCTTACTTTATGGAAAATTAAATCATCCTGTGTCCAGAGCAAAAACTGATTGAGAATGGATTTGAGAACCAGGAAGTTCATATCACTCTGCCACACATAAGGCAATACATTTTGAGGTGACCAAAAGAATGGCTTGGATCTAAATGCTGTTAATCCAAAGTGGTCAGGAATATTTTCACTGCTTATAAGTTAGGTCTGATTCAGAACCCATGAGCAAAAATGAATTCCAGTGGATTTAAAAAAAATGGTTAAGTAGACTAGATAAGTGAGTGAATATTATGGACAAAGAAGTTAGATAGATTTCCAGGCTAGGGTGTTCTTATTTAAAAAAGATTGTGAAAAACAAAACAGAATAAAACTAGTGCCCACAGCTGGTCATAGCCCCAAAGAAAATGTATAGGTTGGTAAAAACACAGGGCACAAGTTTTAAAGCAACTGGAGGTGGTCCATTAGAGAGAGAGAGAGATTGCTGATTCAGCTGGCAGGGAAAGGGAAGCAGACTAGCTGGTGAGTGTGGCTAGAATCCAGCACCCATGTAGATGAACTTTTCTTAAAAGAAAGAGAAACTCTTGTTTACTTGTATTAGGGGAAATAAGATGTAAATGTTGATAGATTTGGTGGTGGGTAGATAGGAAAGTGCTACTCTAGCTGTTTCCATTTTTTTAAAGCAAGAATGAAGCTGATTAGAAGGGAAAAGTTTATGCAGAATATTTGAAGATACAGGAGAAATTATGAAATCATCACCTTGGAAAACAAGGGATGAAGCTTTTTAAATGAAAATTGCAGGATTCCTAGACCATGTTGAGAGCCCATCTGAGATTTGAGATAATTAATTTAAAGTGCAGTCAATCTGCTACATTGGGTCATTTTTCTTTAGGTACCAACTTCAAGAGATGAGTTTGAATGGAGATCACAATAATGTCTACCTTGTTGAGTTGTTAGGAGGATTAAATTATTTAAAGATGCAAAAAGCTTAGAGCAGTATCTAGCATCACAAGTGCTCAACTAATGTTAGCTAATAATTCCCATTATATAAAGTATGTGATGTGCTCAAGTTTTATAAGCTATAATATTTTCTACCCATTAAAAGCAAAACAAGTAAAGTTTGCAAAATTATAAACCATAATCATATGTAAGAAACTTTCTTCGATTAAAAAATAAACATGGGGCTTCCCTGGTGGCGCAGTGGTTGAGAGTCCGTCTGCTGATGCAGGGGACGTGGGTTCGTGCCCCGGTCCGGGAAGATCCCACATGCCGCGGAGCGGCTGGGCCCATGATCCATGGCCACTGAACCTGCGCGCCTGGAGCCTGTGCTCCGCAATGGGAGAGGCCACAACAGTGAGAGGCCCGCGTACCACAAAAAAAATAAAAATATAAAAAAATAAACATGGTTTTAGGAATCATTATATTTAAGAAAACCAGTCACAAATATAAAATTCCCTAGATTCTGAAAACTGAACTTTTCACAGGTTTTCTACAATCAACCATAATTTACACAGATTAAAACTAAGTGGTAAATTCAGTCTGAAAATGAGAATTCATTCATGAACAATTCCCCCCAAATTTTAAAGTATGGAGAATTTTGGTTCCATAATTTCAAGTATTTGTATTTTCTGCAAAGACTTTTCTTAGACCAATAATGTCACTTAAGTGTGCAATGCTTTGAAATGACACATGTTAAAACAATAAACTATATAACTGATTATTTGTGTAGCTTTTCAAAATACTTCCACATTAAATTCAACAAGCAAATACTTGGTGTTTTCTTTGTGCAAAGCCTCATGAGAAGCACCATAAGCTATGCCAGAAGGAAGGGCACAGTTGCTGGCCCTCCAGGAATTTATCAGTTATTATAATTGATCTTCAACATTTTTAAGAAATAAAAGACAAGTATATTTTACTCATTTCATAAACAAGGAGACAAAAGATTTTAAAGTTAAAAAAATACAGTTTGTGGAAGAGTTCCTGACTCTCAACTGATCACAATCAGATCACTCCAATCTATCCTCAGAGCTAATATAAAATGTCAGCTGTGAGGACCACCTGGACTAAGGAACTTAGAAAGAGAAACACAAGCATTATTACTGTCATCTTATTACTATTCCTAACACTGCTATTGCTACTACCATTACTACTATTAATTCAGAGTAACATTCTTAACCATGCATCCTGAAAGTCTTCCACTCAAGTCCAGGTACACCTAACACGTATGGAGAAATTAAAAGTTTTATGTATCAATCTTAAAAAATAAAATATTTTCAAATGATATACAGAAACCCAAAATCATATGGAAATCATATAATGTTGTATATTATATATATGATATGTCTACTCTTAAACTAAGAAAATTTCCAGTTTTTGTCTTTCCTTCTTCTCCCCTTTAAAATTATTTTCTCTTTTCTTTCTGTTTTTAAAATAAGAAAATTTGGAGACCAACTCTACCCCCTGTACATTCCTCAACATGAAATGTTGCCTGAGAAGCTACAAACAAAACAGGCCTAAATATCTGGGTTCTTTGAAGATTTAGCTTTCCTTTTTTTTTAGCTTTATTGACCTATAATTGATGCACAAAAATGCACATCTTTAATATATGCAATGTGATGAGTTTGGGCATATACATACACCTGTGATACCATCACCACTATCAAAGTAAACATAGCTGTCATCTGGAAAAGTTTCCTTGTGTCTCCTCTTGTGGCAAAACATATAACATGAGATCTACTCTCTTAAAATATTAAATACACAATAAAATATTGCTAACTACAGATACTGTATTTTTACAGCAGATCTCTAGAACTTTTTCATGCTGTAAAATTATAACTTTATAACCATTAAATAAAAACTCTCCATTTACCCTTCCCTCTATCCCCTAGAAATCACCATTTTATTTTCTGCTTCTATAAGTTTGACTATTTAAGATATCTCATAAAAGTGTAATCATGCATTCTTTGTCCTTCTGTAATACACATATTTCACTTAGCATAACGTCTTCCAATCCCATTCATTTTGTTGCAAATGGCAGGATTTCCTTATTCTTTAAAGCTGAATAATATTACATTGCATGCATAAACCACATTTTTTATCCATTCATCTGTTGATGGACATTTGGGTTGTTTCCATACCTTGGCTATTGTAAATAGTGTTGCAATGAACACAGAGTGCAGATATTCCTTCAAGGTCTTGATTTCAATTCTCTTGGCTATACAGCTATATACTCAGAAGTAGGATTGCTGGATAATGTGGTAGTTCTATTGTTAATTTTTTTGAGGAACCTCCATACTGTTTTCCATGGTGGCTGCATCATTTTACATTCCCACCAGCAGTGTATGAGAGTTCCAATTTCTCTACATCCTTGCCAATACTTGTTTGTTAGCCTTCCTTTATATGAACAAAAACTTTAAGAAGAGGATCAATTAGATAGGAAACACAGTTGTCTCCTGGGTTTGTTTAGTTAAAATGGGAGAAGGAAGTTTATAAGCATTTTTCATCTAAAAGGACTATTATAAAACTCTTAGTTTAAAGCTAAGGGATTTAAACTAGAAAGAATGAAATTAGCTTACCTGATTACAGCTAGAGAGTTTAATAAATTTATCCACTGACTGTGAAAGGTGGCATCAACATTTCTTGCTTGGTTAACCCAGAAATACCAACTTCATTGCAAATAGGTTTGCTTGGGGGAAAAAAATCACATTCTAGGATTTCCTTTAAGAAAAGTAAAAGAATTGTAGCTAACTACTAGTTATTCATCATTTTGTATTCTGTATCCTACGGAGAGGAACAATGTTAATTCTATGATTTTTGTTTGTTTTTAGATCTTATTAGCCTCATAGCTATAATTTACAAGGTCTTTGAATTTCCTGCATTGTAAAAAGAACACATTTCAGAACTTTTCATTGAGTTGTTCAAGAGTCTCTAATTTTAAAATGTTATATCTATTTTCAGCACATTTCATCTAGGGAAGATTTCTTACCTTTACTCTTGCAAACTGATGTTTCATAAAACAAATGGCTAATTGAAATAGATGGCCTTGTTTGTAGCCATTCCATTCAGCACTGTTACCCACCAGTGACAGCAAATTACAAACTGATTGATGAGGTTTCAAAGCAATTAATGGGCTATGGAATCCCACCAGACTTTGAGAGAAAAATTCTTCATCAATAAATATATCTGGTAATGTAAGCAACAGAATTAAAAGGAAGGTGACCAAACATTACTTATGTATGGTATGGAAAACTCAAACATAGTCGGTATCTAAGACATGAGTTACAAGTAACTAGTTTAAAACTCAGTAGGTAAGATTTGGGGGAGTTAATTTTTTTTCTATTTTCCTACTGAGATTCAGGTAGCACACTGGGAGTCTCAGGAACTACCATTCAGAAAGTGAGTTCTTCCAAATTAATAAAGGGAGAGGATGTTTAAGACACACTCAGGGAAAGTGCTGCTAATCACCACTGTATGGTCAGGAGTGGCTCCTTGGCCACTGATGCTGACATATGCTTGAAAGATAATGATAATATTTTAAACTAAGGGCATAATCACAAATGCTTTATTAATATTTATTGAATTATTCTAAGATATAGCTGTATTTTTCCATAACTTTTTATAACAGATCTTATAAAATGCATTGGCAACATATTCTTAATACACGATGCCATAATAAGCCCCTATACTTTTGCTATAACACAGCTGTTCATTAAAACAATGTATGCACTCCCTTCATCCATTAATTTAGACTGTTAGTATATAAAGCATGTTAAAATGACCAATATAATTTTTAAAATAATTGTTTTTTGGATGAGCCTTTATCTACAATGACTTTTCTTTACTCTCACAGACATCTGTACCCATTATACCTTGAAAAAAAAAGCAAAAAACTTAGGTCACAGAATGTTTGGAGGTGTTCCTAAGTTAATAATATATGCCCGTTAGTTGCTTTTCTGCTCTGTGTATGCTAGATCTGCTTCCTGAAAATAACACAGAGGGACATAGGAATTATTTCATGCTCATGATTTTGGTCTTACTCTGCTTTCCTAAAGTCCAAGGAGTGCTCAAAAACTGCACACTCTAGTATTTTCCTGATTTCACAAACTATTATGTCATTTGAAGATACATCTTCTCCCGAAGACTGTACCCTTGACTAATCTAAAATGGAAGTACTAATAAGAACCTGCTGTATAAAAAAATAAATAAAATAAAATTCAAAAATAAAATAAAATAAAATGGAAGTAGCAGTAACATAATGACAAGTAAGGTGCTTGTTCCTTGTTCTTTGTCCAAACAATGCCATCTATTTTGGGAACCTATCACATAAAAATGAAGAAGTTTGTAGAAGGAAAAGCTTTATATTGTGGAAATTTCAGCTTTGATCTTATTAAACTGCTTCCTCATTCCCATCACCAGCACATTTCAAGTAATGCTGTCAATGACATAAGCATAACAAGACCTGAATAATATAGCATGAAAAATAGAAAATTTCCTAATAAACTCATTAAAACAATTAGTTGTTGATTAGTATGTGTATTAGTCTGCTCGGGCTGCCATAACAAAATACCATAGATTGGGTGACTTAAACAACAGAAATGTATTTTCTCACAGTTTTAGAGAGTGGGAAGTCTAATATCAACTTACTAGCAAATTCAGTTTCTGGCAGCAGTTCTCTCTGTGGCTTTCAGATGGCTGCTTTGTCTTCACATGGTGGAGTGAGTGAGCTCTCTGGGTGTCTCTTCTTATAAGGACACTAGTCCTATTTGATTAGGGCCCCACCCTATCTCCAACTACAGTTACATTTAGAGTTCGGGTTTCAGTGTATGAATTTGGGGAGGGAGGCACACAATTCAGACCATAGCACAATGGTTACAATACAGGAGCAAAAACACACATGAATATTTTCTTACTCCTAACACTTTCACATAAACATCTCTACTTCAAAGGGATTTAAAAAGCTCATATTCTGAAAAACACACACTTTCATTAATGAAAGCAACACTTTCCTATATTCCATGGGCAATAAATACCAAATTCATCAAAATTGTACCCTGATGATAATTCAGCTCAGACCTCACCCCAGACAGATTTAGGGGCTGGGAATACAATGGTGAACAAGACAGAAACATTCCTGCTTTCATGGAGCTTACATCCTAGAGTGGAGAGAGGTGGTAAACTAATATATAAGTACATAAGTAAGAAAACATCTGAAAGTGGTAACTGCTATGAAGAGGAGAAGATAGTCCAATAGAGACAGTGGCATAGGGCCACAGTAGATTGTGGTTGAGGGCGTCTATCTGAGGAGGTAACAATGTGATGACAAGAAGAAGATGACTGTGTAAAGAGCACCCCAAGCACTAATAACAAAAACAACAAAACAAGAACGAAACTTAGAGGTTTCTTCTATTTATTGTTACATTTGAATGCTTATTCACAAATAAGAAAACCTACATCAGCCATCAACCCATTCTTATGTGTAGAGTCAGCAATTCAATAATTTCTCATAGTTCTGTTACCAATGATCCAAGAAATAAACTCTTATTTAAAAGAATAGGGACTTCCCTGGTGGCACAGTGGTTAAGAATCGCCTGCCAATGCAGGGGACAAGGGTTCCAGCTCTGGTCTGGGAAGATCCCACATGCTGCGGAGCAACTAAGCCTGGGCGCTGTTAGTGAGCCTGTGCTCTAGAGCCCGCAAGCCACAACTACTCAAGCCCTCCTGCCCTAGAGCCCGTGTTCCACGACAAAGAGAAGTCACCTCAATGAGAAGTCCACACACTGCAATGGAGTAGCCCCTGCTCACTGCAACTAGAGAAAGCCCACACATAGCAACAAAGACCCAACACAGCCATAAATAAATAAATAAATTTTTAAAAAGGAAAAGAATTTTAATTAAGCTGTTCTTTCCTGCCCACTACTGCTATCTTTTAGCTGGACCAAGGAGAGAAATAGTTTCTCTCTGTAACGCACCTGGATTGACATGTTTGTAGTCAGTATACCCACAAAGGTGTCTACAGCTATAGAAATTTGTGGAATGTATGGAAGAGGATTTAATTCTCAGATTCATTACAACAGAGGCTATCAGTATTCCGCAGTTTGCCCCCCTCTAAACAAACATGAAATTGAGTTCTTGACACAATCTCACATCATTCTCCAATTAGAAGTCTTCGTTAGTGTTTGGCCATTTTCATTTGAACATTTAGCTTAAAATGTCTAGTAGGTGAATTAAATTCCAGGATGCGTTTGTGACAGCAAGTAGGAAATAGGAAACCTTAATAATCAAATCTGGACTTGATTCATAGAGTTAAAACGACTGAATCTTGCATTCCCTTTGGTAAGTGCCTGAGGAGAGCAGAAATCTTGAAAAGGCTCTCCAGATGCCTGGGGCTAAGAACAACCAGGTGATTATGAGTTACACATGTTTCACATTTGCTAATAAAAAGGTGACAATCACCCTAGTTTGCATTATTCTCACTTAAGGAATTTAAAGCACCAGTGAAGGATTAAAATTAATTAAGCCAAGAGTAAATAAAAAAGACAAGGATTGAAAATATGCCCTATGATAATATGGGTATACTTGCACATTATACTGCAAAGAGATATAGAAAATTCAGTACATTCACAAAACAGTCAAATTAAGAAATGTACATAATTTAAATAGCCAGGTCAACATAGAGCTAAAGGAATCCAGATGAGCAACTTATTTGCCTCTCAAAGACAATAAAATTAAGGATGAACCCATTATACCTCATCTTTTGCTGTTTATGTTTTCTGTTGTCTTCTTGCTCAAGTTCTATGAGTCTTCAGAATCTTGGGTTTTATAAAGTAGGCAATACAAAGGCAGGGTAACATCCTCCTTCAAATAGCACTTGTAATTCAGAAAGACGAAGAACGTTTTTGCATTGCACCTGACACTTACTGTTTCTAGATCTATACTTTCCAAATTAAATTCTTAGAACCATGCTAAGAGATTATGATTTCAAAACAGCATGTATGAGACTGCTTGTTCTACCACCTTTATTAGTGCAAAGAAAGATGTACCTTCATGCTATCTTTCTCCCCAGCAAATATTTCAGATAAAATTACCTTCTCACACATTTGCTACATAAACAGAAGTTTGAAGGGGGGAGTATATTTCAAATAGTGAGTTGGAGTATTGACATCCACGGTTAAAATTAACTCACTGCCATAGAAATATAGGTGACATTTATTTAAACTCTTCTTAGGCATTATTTTGAGGTGGGCAGAATCACTTTCTATTTCTTAATCGACTGACATCTTGAAACTGCTGTATGTCCTAAACAATCTTCTTTTCTCTGCTTTACTTATAAATTCATAAAAGCTTCTCATTTCCTGCAAAATGAAGGTGCATCTCATTAGCAGCTTGGCAATCTTGTTTCACAAAATTTTCTGGATTTCTCTGCCTCTGAATCTCCATTGCCTCTTTCCTTTCCTCATCTCTCAGTATGGTGCTACTTGTAACCACACTAACCATGTGTTTTCAAGTCAACCTACCTTTATTTGTGCTGCCTGCCAGCCTGACTATAATGCTCCTTCTTGACTCTGCCCTGTCATCCAAAGCACTTCTCTATTTAAATGCTTTTTGTCTTCCAGAGCCAGATCAAATGTGTCCAGATATACTGCTGATTCTCCTAACAAAAAGTGGCCATCCTTATCCTGCACCTTTACTACAGCGCAGTGTGAATTACATTAGAGTTATCTGTGCACCTGTTTTCCTCCCTTGATAAACTGCATATTCATCTATGTAGCCCCCTTAGGGTCTATAACTATACCTGGCATTAAGTAGGTAGCTGATAATCATTTAACTGAATTGGCTTTGAGGAGGTGAATTATTTCTTTTGACATCTATCTTGATCTAGAAAGCAATGGTTACCATAACAGCAGAGACTCAATAGCACTGTTCAGAGAAAGGAAATCTAGACAACAGCCATTCAAATCTTTTGTAAGTAATCACAGATTAGAACAGTCTTGTGCTGGAGTATCAACACAGTGCAGTTGAGCTTGAAGCTCTTGAAAATAAGCCCTGAAGACACTCAGAGTCATGACCACAATGAAAAAGCTCCATCTCTAGAGTAAGTAAGCAAGACTGCTTTGCTCAGTCATCAATCAACCACCACAGCTACTTGTTAATTAAGGAAGCCCAGTTTTTTCCCTGATGGCAACAATACTTGGCTATATTTGTGAAAGGAGAAATGATTTTGATTGACTCAGACCCCCCCGTTCGCTGTGTCACCAACATGTAGCTGGATGACTAATTGAATGACTGGCTTCTCACTGGAAAGCTCTGGACCCTTCACCTAAGCTACTACATTAGTCAAGTGCCCACACTGAGAAGACAGTCTTGCTCTTGCCCTGGGTCGACAGAGCTGTAGCTCTGTTATGGTGCAGCATAGTCTAGTAAAAGAACACTGGTCAGGAAGGTACGAGCTAGGGATCTAGTCCTGGGTCAGCCCCAGATTAACTTGGGACCTCTGAGAGCATGTTGTAATGAAATTTATCTTCAGATACACTTCTTGGATTCTGACTCAGCTGCATACTAACTCTCATGCTAGTGATTTGCTTCTCTGAGCCTCACTGTCTTTGGGAAATCAATTAAAGTTTAATTGAGATGCTATCCAGGAAAAAGTCTGACATAGTGCCCAGGACAACAGCACTAAATAGTGATCTAAATAAGCATAAATGTTTATTTTCACCCTTACCAACCCCAACCTTTTTGTTTCCTCATCCACCCATGTGAGAATCATATCCTGCCTCTCTCAGCGTGGACAGGATTGAGCAAGTGACACACTGAATAGCTGCATCTTCTTTAGAGGGCTTCCTTAAACATAATCGGATGAAAGATTCACAGGCATTGGGAAAACAGGACCAGGCATTGACCTGGTCATTTGGCAGAGGAGCAAATTGTTGAAGCATAAAGTGCTCAAGGAGTGGTACTCAGCAGGCCCAGGTGATGGGAGGAAGATTAGGAACTGCTCACGTAATAGTGAAGGATTTATATGACCATTTTCCTTACTTACCCACATCCTCAAGAATACACGTTCATTAAGACCGCATCATGCTCAGTGAGCTAAGATCGTTCACATACCGTAGTAAGTGAACAGAACTTTCCTCTTAGCAAGGAAATCTACTGAAAGGGTCATTGATCACCTCTTCCACAAAATGGGAATAACTGCTTAACAGACGCTTGCCTCCAATGGCTGTTACAATGATTGCTATACATTTTGCAAAAACATTAAGAAGTGGTTACAAATAAACTCTCCAGATTTGTATTTTAAAGGCCTCAATACAGTATGAGGCTTCCTGGTACTTCCAAATTCCCACACGTGGCAGACATTTGATAAATAACCCCATTACAGATAAAAAGAAATTGCTGCACTAAATTCATAACTGAAAGTGCATCTGCAATTCTACTTTGCCAGTTAATATCTATATTAAGCTTCTTTGATTAGACCAGTTAACTCTAAATGACAAGGTAGCTCTGAATCAAGAATTCTTGTTCTGCGGCTCATTGCATTTAAAGTTACTGATGAATTTCATTTTTGGAATGATAGGATACAAAAAGAAGCCCTGTAAAAGTCTATAGTTCTAGCAAAGACACTGTGTGTTCATTCAATTCTCTATATTCTTTTCTCACAAGATGTGCAATTTAGCTAACATATGCTGATTGTTCTCAGTAATTGTATATTGTGGAAGAATACCACTCTTTATCCAGTGTACTGAGTCTCTTAATCACTAACTTGAGCTAGCTTCTATATTTAAATACTTTGTGAAAAAAAAATCTTTGGAAGGAAATTTACACTAACAACCACTGGTTCCCTCATCAACTGATGGCTTAATCACCAATAGCATAGCCATTTAAATTAGCCTCCTGTGGATGATTAGACAATGTAGCCAATGAACCAGTGAGAGGCACCTGTGTAAAATGGGCAGTAAAAGTCAGGGAAAGGCTCACTCCCAATTAATAAATGAATCAACAAACCAATGACAATCTCATCAGTACACTGAATGACTGATTTCTCCTTATTGTCAGTGGTTAGTTTCCCTTTGGAGCAGCAAGTCCTATTTCTCATTGTGAAAAGTGATTGGATAAGGAAGGACAACTAGATTAGTCCATTTCCCCAGGTCCATGTATTCCTTGCAGAAAAAAATTCAGTTGGAGTCAATGTGTTCTTGCACTGTTTTTCAAACTAAAATCTGTCACCCATTAGCAAGTTGTAAAATCCATCTAAGGTACCATGGTCTGAATGTGTCACCCCCAAATTCATATGCTGAAATCCCAGCCCCCAAAGATGATAGTAGTAGGTGGGTGGAGCCCTCATAAATGGGATTAGTGCCTTATCATAAAGCTCCAGAGAGCTCCCTAGCCTTTTCCACCATGTGAAGACACAGTGAGAGGACACTGGCTATGAACCAGGAAGAGGGCTGTTAGTTACCTAACCATGCTGATCCCTTGATCTTGAACGTTTTAGCTTCCATAACCTTGAGAAATAAATTTCTGTTGTTTATAAGCTACTCAGTCTGTGGTATTTTGTGATATTAGCTCAAACGGACCAAGACAATGGGTAATGACAACCATCTAACACATATTCCTGTAAGTTGCATTAAAAAATATTTGAAAGCCACTGAGTTATATACATTTTGGATTAAATATTAGCATTAAGTACTTTTGGACCAGGTAAATTTATATCATGCCAGATTGCTGAGATAATTCAGAATCAATAGGTCATCTCCTATCCCCTACTATCTTAAAAAAAAAAAAATCCAAAATCCACTTGCTCCTGAAATGATGAGTTACATTCTGAGGCAGTCTGATGCTGGTGATACAACAAGCCCTTCCACTGGTACCTAGTATTCAGCATATTTCTAACTATAAAATGGATGCTGTAATTTCCTACTTGCAAAAAACACAGAGTAAGTAGTGGAGGATCCAGGTTTTGTGGGACCAAAACTTATAATTTTGGGGGCCCGCTATAAGGAAAAGAATATCAAGTACTAATACAAAATTAGGTATGAAAGGCAATATTTATATAGAATGAGAAAAGAAATTATAACAAATTCCTAGACCCTTAGAGTTTTATGTTTCTTTCTTTGAGATTTCTTTGGGCAGTTTGCTAGATAGGCTTACATGGAAATGCTTCCTGACTCTAAGCAGGCTGTCTCTCCTCCTGGACCACTTTACAATTCCCAGCAATTCCCAACACTCACAGGGACTCTAAAGCTCAAAGCTTTGTGCCCAAAACTCCTCTTGGGCCCAGCAAGCCTCACAGGCAACACTTGCACTGATGAAGGACAAACTCAATAGGAAGAGATTCTAGAAGACTCTCCTGCCAGAATTCTATTCCTCCAACTGGATCTGACTCTAAAATTTCCATTTATAAGGGAGAAAACCTATGTTCTAATTGCAATTTCTGCAGTTGCAGATGATGCTTGAAATTAGTATTCTAATCAGACAGTGTCTGAGCTAAGAGGTATCCTTCACACAGAGATGAGAAACAGAGACCCGGCAAACCGTGGATGCATTCCTACTTTGTGGTAGAGTGGAGTCTACAGCTGTGATTACTGACTTTGGACCTAGAGTATTTCACATCATTTGACCTGGCTTTCCACCTATTAGACTCAGGTATACGCCTGTGAAGAGGTCCTTCCAATGAAATTCCTTTTTTCTGATCAAGCAACTGTAATTGAACACAGTGGTTATATTCTGAGCTTTCAGGGTAAAAGAACAGAAGTCAAAGTACTATATATATCTATATATAGATATAGACATATATCACATAACATTTTGGTAAAACACGTGATCTGTTGGTATGAAACAATTCAATGGAAAAATCCCCTATTGCTGCCTCTGGGTAGGGGAGACTAACTTGGAGCTACAGAGAAAATAAACAGCATCTTTAGAGTGGCACTGAGGCTAGAATTTACATTCTCCTCTGCCAACTGCACAGGAATCTAGGCGACTTGTCAACATCTGTACTGTAGGTTTCCCATGAGTAGGTCTTGTGCCTCATCTAACCCTGTGCCTTGAGCCTCACAAAGCTGCTACCAAAGATTGGGATTTGTGTGAATTGGGGGCAGGAGAAATAGGTGAAAGAGATGGTATTTATTTAATTTTTAGGTTTTTTTTTACTGAAAGAAGTCTACCATTTATCTGTGGCTAGCCAAATCTCTGGGCAGACAGAAAATCACCATTCTGGGGACCTTTTAGTTTTATGAAGAATTATATTGTAATATAATCAAATAAATATAAAGCAGTAGATAACTATTACCCTGAGAGGAAAGATAAGGAATATTTTGTGACCCAAAGGTCACTTGAGAAGGAAAGAATTAGGCACATCTTCATAGGACCCAAGGAAATTCCTGGGAGGGACATTTATCTGGTCTATTCCTTTTCATGGATCAAATTCTAGGGTGGATTGAAATATTCCCAGATGTTTTCAAATTGCAAAAAAGGTCACAAGAATATAATTTGAGAGACAGGAAAGCAGTGACCAGAGGAGTGAAAGCATTTAGGAATTTCCCTCCCTCCCCCAAACTAAGAATGGAAGCAGAACACATTCTAAGAGTGAACTAAATTTGGGAAACCAAGACATGCTGTATTTAGGGGTACTCAATTTACCTTTATTATTACTATGATTTTAGAAAGTTTAAAAGGTGATTGGAGCCAGATGTGGATGAGGGGATCATAGCCAGTGTTAAAAGGCAATTGCAGGGCTTCCCTGGTGGCGCAGTGGTTGAGAGTCTGCCTGCCGATGCAGGGGACGCGGGTTCGTGCCCCGGTTCGGGAGGATCCCGCATGCCGCGGAGCGGCTGGGCCCGTGAGCCATGGCCGCTGGGCCTGCGCGTCCGGAGCCTGTGCTCCACAATGGGAGAGGCTGCGACAGGGAGAGGCCCGCATACCGCAAAAAAAAAAAAAAAAAAAAAAAAGGCAATTGCAGAAGCTCACAGTGTAAAAAGATATTCTTATTATGACTCAAAGAAAGTCTAAAAAAATTTGATTTAACTATATTAAAATGGGACAATTTACCAGGCTCAAATATTAAATGGTATATTTGCCCAATTTCTTTTATGATTGGATTCTTCATAATGTTCCAAATATGGGGTACAAATAAAATTAATAATAAACTCCAATATTCTTAGGATTTGATAAAGTTTTTTTTTTTTTTTTTTTTTTTGTTTTTTTTTTGTTTTGCGGTGGGCGGGCCTCTCACTGTTGTGATCTCTCCCGTTGCGGAGCACGGGCTCCGGACGCGCAGGCTCGGCGGCCGTGGCTCGCGGGCCCAGCCGTTACGCGGCATGTGGGATCTTCCCGGACCGGGGCACGAACCAGTGTCCCCTGCATCGGCAGGCGGACTCTCAACCACTGCGCCACCAGGGAAGCCCCGGGATTTGATAAAGTTTTGATGGATGTTTTTATTTTCAGATTAATCAGCTGCCCCAAAATGATAATGATTTTAAAAGGATTTATTTGTAAACAACTTTATTGTTGCTTAAATTGAAATAGTATTTATGAAGAGAGATATAATCTTCATCATTTTGTCATTGACACCTCTTTTCTAGAACTAACTGAATCATCTTTAGATTCTTCCTTGTACCTTCCCAAGAAAAAGAAGTCTTGGTTTACTTCATCGCAATAACATCTATTCCTTTCTTTTCCCTCATCTTTTACCACCTCAAGTTTTGAATTCTTTATCAAGTGAGATGTCGTTTAAATTAAGAGAGATCTCAACTTCCTTTTCTTAAGTTGTAATAACCTGCTTTTGGTGTAGGAATAGAGGAAGGCTTAATATTATTCTATGACTATTTTGTTCTTCTCTTAGAATATGAAATCTTTGACATCCATGACTATTGCAAGGTTTGAATTAAATACAGCATCTTAATATAATTATATTTAAATGCTATTTAGATTTAATTACACATAGAGAATGAATATGGTAAGAAAAACTTTTAGAAGTATAAAAAGACCTGAAAATTTCTTTTAAGGAGGTTTTTTTGTTCCTTCTTAAATTTTTGATTTGTTGGGCAAATACTCTTTTGCAACTTATATAATAGAGTTATACAAAATTATTAAATCACATAAAAATTCAAAACAAATTTTAAAGGGATAAATATTATTCAAAATAAAATGAATTGTGAATAGTTGTGGCTGTCAGGGAAAAACCAAAGAAACAAGGGAAAATTCTATTCTAAACAGAAATGGAAGCAACAATTTTGATTACTTTGTTTACGAAATATGAATGGAAGATCATTTTTTATAGGGATAAGAAACTAGACAATGACCTACCTAGCTGAATAAAATCAGTGAATGATCAAGTTACATAGCAACTGAAATTAATATGTGATTAATAACATTCTGCTTGGAAATTGTGCCAATTTCTCATGCTTAATAAAATATTGATGGTTTGCTGAAAGCAAACTTAACAAGTACTTAAAGTTTCATTTCATTATGTTTACTAATCTTCTGTGAACTTGGCTTTCTTTATTATGAGGGTTTGTGATAATGCAGTATCAGGATAGAATCTGGATCTGCCTACCCCAATCTCATTTAAACTCATAATCTCTCCTCACATCTGTGGGGTGTCTAGATGATCATACAGACACTCATTTTAATAAAGCAGTTCAATTAAAATATTTATTAGCAAGGACCCCATGGGAGAAGCCACATTGTGGAAAGACTTGGCTGAGAGGGGTAAAGAAATTAAGCCAAACTCATTAGCCCTAAAAACTAACACAATATTCTGCAAAACCATCAGAAATCAGCATGAACAGAGACTTAGTTGACAATGACGCATGTTGGCTCCATTTTCTAAATACTGAGTGCATTTGTATCAGGAATTTTGCTACACAAATGCTTAGATTGTATATGGTACTGATATGACATGCCAATATATTTTCAAATGCCTAAAATAAGAGTGGTATTATTAAACTTGTATTAACTTGGTAACAACAGCTTAGAGATTGATCCTATTTTGGAGTGGAAAATCAAATGCCTATAGAGTTAGAAAATAGCTAAAAGCAATAATAATGCCCTATACCCTATAAGGATTTGGTGCAAGGCAGTGTGGTTTAGTAGTGTGAATTAAAATCCCAACTTCACCAATCATTAATTGTTTGATCTTAGGATAGTTAGTTTATAAACCTCAATTGTCCCTATCTACAAAATGATTTTAGTGATCTTTGATGTTATACTGTATTTGTTTTGGGGTGCCGAGAATGATGCTCATATAAGATGGTAGACTTAATCTAGGACTTTCATAGCTAGAGAGAAATCAATGCCTGGTTTCACAGCTTCAAAGAACAGGCTGATTCTTTTGTTAGGGGCTAATGCCGCTGATGACTTTAAGTTGAAGCCAATGCTCATTTACCATTCTGAAAATCCTAAGGCCCTTAAGAATTGTGTTACATCTACTCTGGCTGTGCTCTATAAATGAAACAATAAAGCCTGAATGACAGCACACCTGTTTACAACATGGTATACTGAATATTTTAAGCCCACTGTTGAGACCTGCTGCTCAAAAAAAAAATTTTTTTTCCAAACATTACTGCTCATTGACAATGCACCTGGTCACCCAAGAGTTCTGATGGAGATGTACAAGGAGATTCAGGTTGTTTTCATGCCTGCTAACACAACATTCATTCTGTAGCTCAAGGATCAAGGAGTAATATCGACTTTCAAGTCTTATTATTTAGGAAGTACATTTCATAAGACTATAGCTGCCATAGATAATGATTCCTCTGATGGATCTGGGCAAAGTAAATTGAAAACTTCTGGAAGGGATTCACCATTCTAGATGCCATTAAGAACGTTCATGGGCTTCCCTGGTGGCGCAGTGGTTGAGAGTCCGCCTGCCGATGCAGGGGACACGGGTTCGTGCCCCGGTCCGGGAAGATCCCACATGCCGTGGAGTGGCTGGGCCCGTGAGCCATGGCCGCTGAGCCTGTGCGTCCGGAGCCTGTGCTCCGCAATGGGAGAGGCCACAAGAGTGAGAGGCCCGCGTACCCCCCCCCCAAAAAAAAAAGAACATTCATGATTCATGGAAAGGGTTAAAATATCAACGTTAACAGGAATTTGGAGGAAGTTGATTCCAACCCTCATGGATAACTTTGAGGGGTTCGAGATTTCAGTGGAGGGAGTAACTGCAGATATGGTGGAAATAGCAAGAGAACTAGAATTATAAGTGGAGCCTGAAAATGTGGCTGAATCGCTGCAATCTCATGATAAAAATTTAATGAATGAGGAGTTGCTTCTTATGGATGAGCAAAGGAAGTGGCTACCTGAGATGGAAGTTACTCCTGGTGAAGATGCTAGGAAGACTGTTGAAATGACAACAAATGATTCAGAATATCACACAAACTTAGATGACAAAGCAGTAGCAGGGCTTGAGAGGATCTGACTCTAATTTTGGGTAAAATGCTATCAAACAGCACTGCATACTACAGAGAAATCATTTGTGAAAGGAAGAGTCAATTGATTCAGCAAACTTCATTGCCTTATATTAAGAAATTGTCACAGTTACCCAACCTTCAGCGACCACCACTCTGATCAGTCAGCAGCCATCAACATCAAGGCAAGACTCTCCACCAATAAAAAGATTATGACTTACTGAAGGCTCAGATGACAGTTAGCATATTTTATAAACAAATTATTTTAAAATTAAGGCATGTACAATGCTATTACACACTTAGTAGACCATAGTATAGTATAAACATAACTTCTATGTGCACTGGGAAACCTCAAAATTTGTGTGATCCACTTTACTGCGATATCACTTAGTCGCAGTGGTCTGGAACCTAGTCCAAAATGCCTCCAAGATATGCCTGTAGATTATATCAAGCATTTAGTAAATTACATAGCTTAAAATTTCAACAAAAATATTTGTTGATAATAATGTCAACAATGGTATACCTAAACAGATCCCTCTCTGTCTGTAAACACATGCCAATGATATAGATGAAATACTGATATATAGAAAAACTGACTTCTGCTTCCAGTTAAGATATACTATGTCAATACTTATGCTTATAACAATTGGAAAAGCTGACATTACAGAAAAAAATTTAATGTTAAAAGTATCAGAGAGCTGTAGAAGTAATGAGAACTAGAAGGACTCAATTTCCACAGGGGGGCAAAGTGTCCAAAAGTAAGGTAAGCTGTTAGATGATTTTTTTCCCCCATATCATCTGCTGATTCTAGGTACAGGCTAGATGTTAAGAACAAGGGCTTGACATAACCTCAGGGCCACTGATGCAAAAAGAAAAACAAGAAAAACTTTTAGCAATCACAGAAGTTGCACTGACAAAATTGGAGAGACCTAACGGGACCTTAAACAAAAGGCCATTTCCCCTACCCTTGACATCCCTTGAATTCTGAAGTTCAATGGAAGACAAAAGAGCTAAACTGAAATCTGTGGAAAGAGTGAAATATCCTATAGTTTCATGGTACTGAGAAAACCAAGACCCATCAGGAGGAGGAGACAATTTTAAAAAAGCAAAGAAGAGACAAAATCCCTGGAATGTGTGAGTTGATACCCAGTTTAAGAATCTACGGGTAGTTTTCCCTAAGGACACATACCAATGTTGAACATAGCTGGATGCTGAAAATCCAGACTCGGATCTGGCAGAAGCTGCTTCTGAGATACATTGAAAACAACGGAAACTTTGGCATTTGTGTAGGGCTGGAATGATAAAATTGGAGACCTGAGGACATCAAACACAAGGTCAGTTACCTCCTCAAGACCAAACTGTGACGTTCCATGGAGAGTGAGGCTAAAGAGCTAAGGTTAATCCTCTCTTAGGCAGATGTAATTCCTGAGGTTTTTCAGAGCTGAAAAGACAAAGATTAATCAGGCTGTCACTTGAAATCCCTGGTGGCCATGGCCTAGCAATCAGGGTGACCCACTCATAGATTAAATCTGATCAAAACTGCAACCTACTCTCAACACAACCTAATCCTTGATTGTGTTGAATTGATAAACCCTCCAACCCTATCATATCCTACATTCCACCTTCTTAACAGAGGAGACATTTAATCCTCTCTGGTAGAAGAGAATATCAGCTAGAGAGTGTGTGGATTTTAAATATACAATGCCTGGCATATAATAAAATGACAGACAATAGGAGCAGACCAGTTAATAATCCACATTTTGAAGCAGCCGAGACATACTTAAAACTACTATTAGTATTGAATATGTCCAGTAAAATAGATGAACAGAATAAAAATACATAAAATGATTAGAAGCAAAATAATTAAGAATTGGAATCTATATAGAAGAATCAAATGGGTATTTTAGAACTGAAAATACAATATCTGGATTAAGAACACAAAGTTTTCGTAGATTAGATACAAATGAAATCAGAATTAATGAACTGGAAGACAAGTCAATAGAAAATACTGAAGTTAAAACACAGAAGTTAGGATGAAACTTAAAAAAAAAAAAGAGCAAAAAAAAAATGTAGAATATACTCAAAATTTCTAATATGTGTGAAAGTGGAGTTCCAGAAAGACAAGACAGAGAAAATGGGACAAAAGCATCATACAAAGAAAGCAGGAAAGTTTTCTAAATCAATGGAAAAGATTTATTTACAGATGCATGAAATTTAACCAAGCAGGATAAATACCAAAAACCACAATATAATTGTTAAATACCTAAGACAATTAATAATCAAAGGACAGCTAGAGAGAGAAGACATTAAAACAATCAGCCGGAAAGCCGACTTCTCAATAGAAATAACATATGCCAGCAGATAATGGAAAGAAATGTTTGAAGTGCTAAAAGAAAATAATTGTCAATTTAAAATTCCATATCAAACAAAAATATCTTCCAGCAATGAAAGTGAAATAAAGATGCTATCAAAGGAAAACTAAAGCAATTGGTTTACAAGAAGCCTGTCATAATATACCCTAAAAGAGTCCTTCAAGCCAAAGGAAAATGATTCCAAATGTAAACACGGAAATGCAGGAGGAAATAAAGACTACTGAAGAATATAAATATGTGGGTAAATATTTTTTAAAATTAATAATAACATTAATAGTAATGTCTTTTGGAGTTTAAAATATAGGGAAAATTAAAATGCATGACAACAATAATGCAAAAGGTCAGAGAATGGTAAATGGAGACTATATGTTATAGGATTCTACATTATTTTAAAAGTATTAAAAGTAATAATATGTATTATATTTCAATAAGTCAAACATATATTTTGTAATCTCTAAGTTATCCATTAAAAGAAGAGTAAAGAAAGTATAATTAACAAGGTAATACAAGAAAAGTATGAAACAATACAATAATGACACATGAAAGAAAAGGAAATATTCAGAGGTAGAAAGGAAGAAGAAATAAAGCTAAAACGGTAAAATTTTGAGTGGATAACTCTATAGCCACAGAGGAATGTTTGAATGGCATAAATTCTAATGGCTAGGCTCTGCAGTTTTTAACATCTACACAGACTGAAGAACATGATTTAGAACCCAGGTAAGACTGCAGGTTGGAACAGAGATTTTTGCATAAACCTTAGAGTCTTTACGTGCTAGCTCTCATGAAAAGAAGGATTATAAATACCCTACTCTCCAGCTCAGGAAAGTAACACCAAAACTTGCCTTTGCTTCGACTTCAAGGCAAGACAAGACAAGATAAGACAAGAGAAGACAAGATAAGGTGGCTTACTTTAAGAAACCCAACTCTAGGCCTACACTACATGTGGAACTATGGAATTTGATTTTATAGGGGAAAAATGTAAAAACTTGTTTTGACTAGTGAAATCTTGAATTCATCTAGAAAAAGAAATTCTAGCCATCTTTCAACAAGTCAGTAGGTACAGATCTCTTTAAAAATAGGCTAAAATTTCAAAATTAAAAAATATGAAAGGAAATGATCCACCATGAAATAAATTCAATAGTCACAATAAACTAGAGGATTTGCCTCCAGTAACTTAATATTAATTGAATCACAAAATTAGTATACTTGAAAGGATTGAAGGCATATAAGTAGAAATAGAAAGCATAGTGAAAGAAAAAAAGTAAAAACTGAGACAAAAGAAGTTGCTTTAAAATAACCAAATAAAACTTATTTACTTGTGTGGGAAAATAATCAAGAGACTTGAATACCCATCTATGCTATCATTTAAAACAAAAATTCTATTTAAGATATTTTTAAATAAAGACAGATAGCTGGTGACTCTAAGACCCTTGATAAAAGAGCTAAGTAATTTATATAAGGAAAAAAAAAGGTTGGCCTAAAAGAAGAAACAGTATACAAGAAGCAATGGGGAGTAGAGCAATTAGAAAATATCTATGTAAATATATATATATATATATTGACTTTTATATTTAAGTAAACAAATCAACAATACAAATGACTAAATTTACTTTTTTTAACCCTTAGTTGAAAGTTCTCAGCTTCATTCTCTATTTTATTACCACAGAAAAATATTTCCAAGAATTCTTTAGATCAACTTACACTTTAAAGTGCTCTTCAAGTTCTTTAAAACTCATCTTTTGATTTTAAAAGAAAAAGTGTTTTTTCTTAACTGCTCCAAGAAAATAGTTGGAGAGACTGATTCCTTTGCTCCAATATGAACACAATGTAATTTTTATTCAAATTTTTGGCTTAGATAATTTTAAACCTGCCACAATTAAGAAATTATATTTTCAATAGAAAAAACTAAGATATAGGTAGATACAGATATAGACATATGTACACAGATGCATATATACACACATATGCCAGTTATAACTTAATCTTACAAAGAATTACATTTCTATACATATTTATACATTTTAATTTGGTAACTCAATGATTTCAATAGAGGGCCAGTCCTCTCTTGTATATAGTACATCCTTATATTTCTAAAAAACTTTTTTTATAACTCCTATTTTTCAGAACTGGATAAAACTATGTTTTAGTCAATGCTATTCTTATTCATTTTACTGATGCTGCTAAGCATATTAAGGGAAAATATTACAATAGCACATCATGAACATTGATTTAGTTCACTTATGCTGATTCTAAGTCACCTATAATGTAATATGAAATTTACATGTGTTCCAGATTGGTAATTTAGTCCATAGGCCACACTATCTCCACTCCCAAATTGACCAGGGATGTTAGAAAATAATGTAATGTTAGAAATTTCCAACTTCTTAAAAAAAACTTCTCTTCCAATCGGATGTGCTAATAAGCAGAATTGTAAACAAAAGGAATAGTAATAGCAAAAGATATGACTAATCCTCAAACTCAATAGTTGACATTAATTAAAAACTATTGCTTTTTAAAACAGGTTTTGCAGCATGCTGAAATGGAGCATTTCCTAAATTGTAAGATGTTTTGAGAAAAATACATCTTGCAAGTTAGTTTTGGGTGTCATATTTTCTAGTGTCACATATTGAAGAAAACCTTACAACTTGTCAAATTCCCAACATCTATGTGACTCACCAATATGTAATAATTTATATGGAAGAGCTGGCTTAACCTTTTACTCAAATCCAATGGGAAAACGACTGGCTCCAAAAAAGTCAAGTCAAATTTTTAAAAAGGTCAACTAAATTTTATCTGTTATTGCAAACATTCCAACAACCAATAAAGTTTAGGACAGCAAAATATTCCTTCAATTTCTGTAGTTTACACAAAAGTAATGCCTAATCACATCTAGACTTCCGTGGCTTAGGAAAATATTGGAATTAAATACTGAAATAAAAATATGTCCTGAAATTATCAGAGATGTTCACATCTTTTGAAAATTAAAAACCTGATAATCCATAAATGGTTGAATCACTTTATATCAATGCTTTCTGTTTTACAACTCTAACATGAAGAAGGTGAAGTACATCAGCACAGAATGAGTTAATTCTAATTGATTAGGAGGATATAGTCCTGTGATCTTATGGCTGAGTTCTTAGCAAAATGTGATACATTTACTCAACCAATTCTAGAAAGGAAAAGGAAAAAGAGAGGCCATTATTATGATTTGACATCCTTATTCTGCTAAATACTGTAGTTAAAATAATGCAAATAATGAAATCTAACATAATCATTTTTTGTCCCTTGTGGTCGAGGTCCACATTAAGGAATGTTGTGTAGCCAAGATACAGATTATTATCATGTTACGCCTATCTGTCCATTTATATACATGAAATAGGGTCACCCTGGCCAGATTTCCTTATGCACTAAGTATGTCCTTTTTCTTAGATATTTACGTCTCTTAGATCTCAATTTATATTACACTTCCAACATACGGTTCACATTTCCATTTTTATTATTTCCTGTTTCAGAAAACAAGAGAATTTCTTGTTATTACATTGATACAAATCCTTGACTTCATTTAGGAGTGACTGGGTTATATCTTGGCCTTTCTTTTATATAAATAATCCTACATGGGACGTACTACCGGAAAGAGGGCAATTCAGATAGCCTATTATGAAAGAAGAGCAAAAAGCATCAAATTTAGTTATCAGAAACAAAGTGAGTTAACATATATTCAGGAGAAGCTGAAGAGGTCAGTAAGAAATTATGGAGAAATGGAAAAAACATTGAGAAGAAACAGATGAAACCATGAAGGTTAAGCATTTTTTGATCACAAACCTGAAGTGAGCCAAGAACACTGATAAAGTGGGAGCTTTATCAGGTAGAGTTAAAGTTTCAGTAAAGACTGGACTGTTCACAATCTTTTTTATGCCACCCTAAGAGGTTTCCACTGTGATAATGACCTTTTAATGAGAAAAAAACATGCAAATGAGAGAAAAGTAGTATTAATAGAACTACATGTGATCTATAATACACCAACTTGAAGGAAGGCCTGGGGAATAGGCAGAGGAGTGGGGGCCTGCAACAGAGTTGCTGGTGGAGTGAAGGAGGTGCTGCACCACAAAGGAGGAAGTCATGATAGAAAAAAAAGATTGAATTATGTGTAAAAGAGTCAAACTGAGCCTATGGAAGATCTTGAATTTAATACATATACTAATATTGGTTTAAGTGAGTGTAGATCAGTGGTTCTCAACTGAGGATGATTTTACCCCCAGATAATTTTTAGCAATATCCGGAGACAGTTTTGGTTGTCATAACTAGAGGAAGAGAGCAAAGGGGGCTTGGTATCTAATGGCTACATGCCAAGGATTCTGCTAATTATCTTACAATGCACAGAACAATTTCCCACAACAAAGAATTATCCAGTCCAAAATATCAATGACAGTGCCAAAGTTGAGAGACTCTGGTGTAGGTAATAAGTAACATTGTCTCATTTCTCTTTCGCAGCACTGTTGACAGAAATTGGCTTAATAATTGCGAATAGTCAGTCTTCTGATAATCTAAGCTAAATTGGAATCAGATAGAAAAATGGGCAAAAGGCATGCAAAGACATTCATCAAAAAGCATACATAGGTGCAAATATGCACATTAAAAGATATTCAACATCACTAGCCCTTAGGGAAATGAAAATTAAGACCATGATGAGATATCACTATACATCTATTAGAACAGCTGAAATAGACAATAGTAATAACACCAAATACTGGAGAGGATGTAGAGAAACTAGACCTGTCATACAATACTGGTGAGAATGTAAATGGTAAAGCTAGTCTGGACAGGGAGACTTCTTCCGGGAAATGCAGTAGACATACTTTTGCCTGTGCCTCTCACTAAGTGCAACTAAAAAGCCTGAACATGATATATAAAACAAACATATGAAGTCTCTGAAATGTGGAGAGAAGGCAGACATGCTAGAGAACTTGGGATGCAAAGAAAAACTTGGTGATGAGTCCTCTGCTTTTTCTTTTAGCTTCATGTATACCAAACTTGTTGCCGAAGAAGCAGACAATACCAGAAATACCAGTGGGCACAAACAGAAGAAGAACCAACAAAGCCTAACACTCTCTAGTCAAACAACCAGGAAAGTGGTAGCCTTGTAAGAATGGAAACTTTTAGAAAATAACTGCTCTGCTATAGCCAAACACTACAGAGAAAAACTGTAGCCCCACCCTCACCCATACTAGCAAAGGCTGAGTGGGGAGCTTACTTGGATTGCCAGTTTAGCCAGGCTGTAATGAGGTATCCAAAACCCCCTATGGTGGTAATGTGAGAGAAGCTCAAGTAGACAGTCAGGACTTCCATTCCTGCCAGATAGTAATGAGCCACCCCTGCCCCAGTGTCAATGGAGACTAGGTGATGGAGATCCTGGATCTCCACCACAGTGATAAGATGTCCCTCCCCGTCCCTGGTGGGATGATGTCAGAGGAGGCCTAATGGAGAATCACCATTGCCCAGTGCTAATGAGGCCCTCACACCATGGTGTCAGTGAAGGCTACTTGGGGAACAATAAGGACGCACTCCTACCCTCTAAGCCCGGGAAGCCAATAGAGGCACTGGGGGAGCCATAGTTCTCACCCTCACTCAATTGTAATAAAGAGCCCCCACCTCAGGTGTCAAAAGAGGCCAATCAGGGTACATGGACTTCTACTCACCTGGCAGGAACAAAGGAGTGCTCCTCCTTTCTCTGCCAGAACAGAAGAAGCCACCTAACTCAAAGACTTAAATAAGATCCAGAGTCTCATAACATTATATCCAAAATGTCAAGGTTTCATTTGAAAATCATTTGTCATACCAAAACCCAGGAAGATTTCAAACTGAATGAAAAATTTTTTAAAGAGACAATAAGTGATGACACCTAGAAAACAGAAATGCTAGCATTATCTGATAAATATTTTAAAGCAATTAACATCAAAGTGTTTCAATGAACAATTATGAGCACACATGAAACAAATGAGAAAATAGTCTCACTCAAGAAATAGAAAATACAAAGGGAAAGCAAACATATTTTAGAACTGAAAAATACAATAACTGAATTAAAAGCTCAATGGTTGTACTCAAGAGCTGAATGGAGGGAAGAGAGAAAAGAATCAGTGAACTTGAAGATAGAACAATTTAAATTATGCAATCTGAACAACAGAGAGAAAATAAACTGAAAGAAAGAAGGAAGAAACCCTCAGGGATCTGTAGGACTGTAACAAAAGATCTAACATTCATGTAGCCAGTATCTTAGCAGAAATGAAGAAAGAAGGCGGGACTGAAAAAGTACTTAAAGAAATAATGGCTGAAAACTTCCCAAATTTAGCAAAAGGCATAAATCTATATATTTAAGAAGCTTAATAATTTCCAAACAGAATATACCCCAAGAAATCCTCACCAAGACACATGATAGCCAAACTTATAAAAATTAAAGAAAAAGAAAATATCTTGAAGCTATGAGAGAGAAAATACCCCTTGGGGAAAATAATTAGAGTGGCTTTTTCATCAGAAACTATAAACACCAGAAAGAAGTGGCACAACATGTTTCAAGTGTTGAAAACAAACAAGCAAAAAACAAAAACATAAAAACCCTGTCAACTCAGAATTCTTTACCAGCAGGAATAACCTTCAGGAATGAAAGGGAAATCAAGATATCCTCAGATTAAGGAAAACTAAGACAACTTGTTGACAGCAGACCTACCCTAAAAGGATGGCTAAGGAAGTTCTCTAAACAGAAAGGAAATAAAGGAAGGAATCTTGGAACATCAGGAAGGAAGAATAAATGGAGTGTCAAAAATATGAGGATATACAATAGACTTTCCTTCTCCTCTTCAGTCTTCTAAATTATATTTAACAGTTGAAGCAAAAGTCAAAACAATATCTGGTGTAGTTCTAAATGCAGATAGATAAAATATTTCATACTATTAGGTTATAAATGGTGGAAAGTAAAGGGATATGAAACTGGTAAAATGATGACACCAGTAAACTGAGATTTTATATGCATATATACTATAGAAAGAGATACATTCAAAACAAGTACAGATAGATGAATGTGTAATTATAAAATATATTCAGGTAAAACTCATAGGAAGGCAGTTAAAATAAAACAGAGCAATGAAGACCACAGAGAACAAACATATAACAGGGGGGGACCTTGAAGATGGCGGAAGAGTAAGACGCGGAGATCGCCTTCCTCCCCACGGATACACCAGAAATACATCCACACGTGGAACAACTCCTATAGAACTCCTACTGAAGGCTGGCAGAAGACCTCAGACCTCCCAAAAGGCAAGAAACTCCCCACGTAACTGGGTAGGGCAAAAGAAAAAAACAGAGACAAAAGAATAAGGATGGCACCTGCACCAGTGGGAGGGAGCTGTGAAGGAGGAAAAGTTTCCACACACTAGGAAGCCCCTCCGCGGGCGGAGACTGCGGGAGGCAGAGGGGGGAGTTTCGGGACCGCGGAGTAGTGCACAGCGACGGGTGCGGAGGGCAAAGCGGGGAGATTCCTGCACAGAAGATCGGTGCCGACCAGCACTCACCAACCCGAGAGGCTTGCTGCTCACCCACCGGGGCGGGCGGGGCTGCGAGCTGAGGCTAGGGTTTTGGTTTTGGACGGAGCTCAGGGAGAGGACTGGGGTTGGCGGCTTGAACATAGCCTGAAGGGGTTAGTGCACCACGACTAGCCGGGAGGGAGTTCGGGGAAAAGCCTGCACCGGCCGAAGAGGCAAGAGACTTTTTCTTCCCTCTTTGTCTCCTGGTGCGCGAGGAGAGGGGTCTAAGAGCGCTGCTTAAAGGAACTCCAGAGACGGGCGCGAGCCGCGGCTAAAAGCGCGAACCCCAGAGACGGGCGCGAGCCGCGGCTGAGGGCGCGAGCCCCCGAGACGGGCGCGAGCCGCGGCTGAAAGCACAAACCCGAGACGGGCGCGAGCCGCGGCTGAGGGCGCAAGCCCCCGAGACGGGCGCAAGCCGCGGCTGAAAGCGCAAACCCCAGAGACGGGCGCGAGCCGCGGCTAAAACCGCGGACCCCAGAGACGGGCGGGAGACGCTAAGGCTGCTGCTGCCGCCACCAAGGGGCCTGTGTGCGAGCACAGGTCACTCTCCACACCCCTCTTCCGCGGAGCCTGTGCAGCCCGCCACTGCCAGGTTCCCGGGATCCAGGGACAACTTCCCCGGGACAGCGCACGGCGGGCCTCAGGCTGGTGCAACGTCACGCCGGCCTCTGCCGCAACGTCACGCTGCCTCTGCCGCCGCAGGCCGGCCCCGCACGCAGTGCCCCTCCTTCCCCCATCCCCCAACCCCCGGCCTGAGTGAGCCGGAGGCCCCGAATCAGCGGCTCCTTTAACCCCGTCCTGTCTGAGCGAAAAAACAGACGCCCTCCAGCGACCTACACGCAGAGGCAGGGCCAAATCCAAAGCTGAGCTCCTGTGAGCTGTGAAAACAAAGAAGAGAAAGGGAAATCTCTCCCAGCAGCCACAGAAGCAGCGGATTAAAGCTCCACAATCAACTTGATATACCCTGCATCTGTGGAATACCTGAATAGACAAGGAATGATCCCAAATTGAAGAGGTGGAATTTAGGAGCGAAATCTATGATTTTTTTCCCTTTTCCTCTTTTTGTGAAGGTGTACGTGTATGCTCCTGTGTGACATCTAGTCTGTATACTCTAGCTTCCACCATTTGTCCTAGGGCTCTATCCGTCCATGACTTTTTTTTAAAAATTCTTTTTCTTAATAATTAAGTTTAATTGTAATAACTTTATTATACTTTACCTTCGTTCTTTCTTTCTTTCCTTCCTTCCCTCCCTCCTTTAGACAACGAATCACCCCAAATTGAGGAGGTGGTCTCAGGGAGCAGGATTTATGATTTTTCCCCCTTTACCTCTTTTTGTGAAGGTGTATGTGTATGCTTCTGTGTAAGATTTTCTCTGTATAGCTTTGCTTCCAACATTTGTCCTAAGGTTCTATCCGTCCCTTTTTTTTTTTTTTTCTAAATATTTTTTAATTCAATAACTATATTATACTTTATTTTATTTTTACTGTATCATCTTTCTTTCTGTCTTTTTTCCTTCTTTCCCTCCTTCCTTCCTTCCTCCCTCCCTCCCTCCCTCCCTCCTTTCTTTCCTTCTTTGCTTCTTTCTTCCTTCCTTCCTTTCCTCCTTTCCTTCTTTCTTTACTCATACTTCTACTAATTCTCCCTACTTTTTCTCCCTTTTATTCTGAGCTGTGTGGATGAAAGGCTCTTGGTGCTCCAGCCAGGAGTCAGGGCTCTGCCTCTGAGGTAGGAGAGCCAACTTCAGGACACTGGTCAACAAGAGACCTCCCAGCTCCACATAATATTAAACGGTGGAAATATCCCAGAGACCTCCATCTTAACACCAGCACCCAGCTTCACTCAACGACCAGCAAGCCACAGTGCTGGACAACCTATGCCAAACAACTAGCAAAACAGGAACACAACCCCACCCATTAGCAGAGAGGCTGCCTAAAATCATAATAAGGCCACAGACACCCCAAAACACACCACCAGACGTGAACCTGCCCACTAGAGAGACAAGATCCAGCCTCATCCAGCACAACACAGGCACTAGTCCCCTCCACCAGGAAGCCTACACAACCCACTGAAACAACCTTAGCCACTGGAGACAGACATCAAAAACAACGGGAACTACGAAAGTGCAGCCTGCAAAAAGGAGACCCCAAACACAGTAAGATAAGCAAAATGAGAAGACAGAAAAACACACAGCAGATGAAGGAGCAAGATAAAAACCCACCAGACCTAACAAATGAAGAGGAAATAGGCAATCTACCTGAAAAAGAATTCAGAATAATGATAGTAAGGATGATCCGAAATCTTGGAAGTAGAATGGACAAAATGCAAGAAACAGTTAACAAGGACCTACAAGAACTAAAGATGAAACAAGCAACGATGAACAATGCAATAAATGAAATTAAAATCACTCTAGATAGGATCAATAGCAGAATAACTGAGGCAGAAGAACGGATAAGTGACCTGGAAGATAAAGTAGTGGAAATAACTACTGCAGAGCAGAATAAAGAAAAAAGAATGAAAAGAACTGAGGACAGTCTCAGAGACCTCTGGGACAACATGAAACGCACCAACATTCGAATTATAGGGGTTCCAGAAGAAGAAGAAAGAAAGAAAGGGACTGAGAAAATATTTGAAGAGATCATAGTTGAAAACTTCCCTAATATGGGAAAGGAAATAGTTAATCAAGTCCAGGAAGCACAGAGGGTCCCATACAGGATAAATACAAGGAGAAACACGCCAAGACACATATTAATCAAACTGTCAAAAATTAAATACAAAGAAAGCATATTAAAAGCAGCAAGGGAAAAACAACAAATAACACACAAGGGAATCCCCATAAGGTTAACAGCTGATCTCTCAGCAGAAACCCTACAAGCCAGAAGGGAGTGGCAGGACATACTGAAAGTGATGAAGGAGAATAGCCTGAAACCAAGACTACTCTACCCAGCAAGGATCTCATTCACATTTGATGGAGAAATTAAAACCTTTACAGACAAGCAAAAGCTGAGAGAGTTCAGCACCACCAAACCAGCTTTACAACAAATGCTAAAGGAACTTCTCTAGACACGAAACACAAGAGAAGGAAATGACCTATAGTAGCGAACCCAAAACAATATATAAAATGGAAATAGGAACATACATATCGATAATTACCTTAAATGTAAATGGACTAAATGCTCCCACCAAAAGACACAGATTGGCTGAATGGATACAAAAACAAGACCCTTATATATGCTGTCTACAAGAGACCCACTTCAGAACTAGAGACACATACAGACTGAAAGTAAGGGGATGGAAAAAGATATTCCATGCAAATGGAAACCAAAAGAAAGCTGGAGTAGCAATTCTCATATCAGACAAAATAGACTTTAAAATAAGGACTATTAAAAGGGACAAAGAAGGACACTACATAATGATCAAGGGATCGATCCAAGAAGAAGATATAACAATTGTAAATATTTATGCACCCAACATAGGAGCACCTCAATACATAAGGCAAATACTAACAACCATAAAAGGGGAGATCAACAGTAACACATTCATAGTAGGGGACTTTAACACCCCACTTTCACCCATGGACAGATCATCCAAAATGAAAATAAATAAGGAAACACAAGCTTTAAATGATACATTAAACAAGATGGACTTAATTGATATTTATAGGACACTCCATCCAAAAACAACAGAATACACATTTTTCTCAAGTGCTCATGGAACATTCTCCAGGATAGATCATATCTTGGGTCACAAATCAAGCCTTGGTAAATTTAAGAAAACTGAAATTGTATCAAGTATCTTTTCCGACCACAACGCCATGAGACTAGATATCAATTACAGGAAAAGATCTGTAAAAAATACAAACACATGGAGGCTAAACAATACACTACTTAATAACGAAGTGATCACTGAAGAAATCAAAGAGGAAATAAAAAAATACCTAGAAACAAATGACAATGGAGACACAACGACCCAAAACCTATGGGATGCAGCAAAAGCAGTTCTAAGGGGGAAGTTTATAGCAATACAAGCCCACCTTAAGAAGCAGGAAACATCTCGAATAAACAACCTAACCTTGCACCTCAAGCAATTAGAGAAAGAAGAACAAAAAAACCCCAAAGCTAGCAGAAGGAAAGAAATCATAAAAATCAGATCAGAAATAAATGAAAAAGAAATGAAGGAAACAATAGCAAAGATCAATAAAACTAAAAGCTGGTTCTTTGAGAAGATAAACAAAATAGATAAACCACTAGCCAGACTCATCAAGAAAAAAAGGGAGAAGACTCAAATCAATAGAATTAGAAATGAAAAAGGAGAAGTAACAACTGACACTGCAGAAATAAAAAAAATCATGAGAGATTACTACAAGCAACTCTATGCCAATAAAATGGACAATCTGGAAGAAATGGACAAATTCTTAGAAATGCACAACCTGCCAAGACTGAATCAGGAAGAAATAGAAAATATGAACAGACCAATCACAAGCACTGAAATTGAAACTGTGATTAAAAACCTTCCAACAAACAAAAGCCCAGGACCAGATGGCTTCACAGGTGAATTCTATCAAACGTTTAGAGAAGAGCTAACACCTATCCTTCTCAAACTCTTCCAAAATATAGCAGAGGGAGGAACACTCCCAAATTCCTTCTACGAAGCCACCATCACCTTGATACCAAAACCAGACAAGGATGTCACAAAGAAAGAAAACTACAGGCCAATATCACTGATGAACATAGATGCAAAAATCCTCAACAAAATACTAGCAAACAGAATCCAACAGCACATTAAAAGGATCATACACCATGATCAAGTGGGGTTTATTCCAGGAATGCAGGGATTCTTCAATATACGCAAATCTATCAATGTGATAAACCATATTAACAAATTGAAGGAGAAAAACCATATGATCATCTCAATAGATGCAGAGAAAGCTTTCGACAAAATTCAACACCCATTTATGATAAAAACCCTCCAGAAAGTAGGCATAGAGGGAACTTTCCTAAACATAATAAAAGCCATATATGACAAGCCCACAGCAAACATCATCCTCAATGGTGAAAAACTGAAAGCATTTCCACTAAGATCAGGAACAAGACAAGGTTGCCCACTCTCACCACTCTTATTCAACATAGTTTTGGAAGTTTTAGCCACAGCAATCAGAGAAGAAAAGGAAATAAAAGGAATCCAAATTGGACAAGAAGAAGTAAAGCTGTCACTGTTTGCAGATGACATGATACTATACATAGAGAATCCTAAAGATGCTACCAGAAAACTACTAGAGCTAATCAATGAATTTGGTAAAGTAGCAGGATACAAAATTAATGCACAGAAATCTCTGGCATTCCTATATACTAATGATGAAAAATCTGAAAGTGAAATCAAGAAAACACTCCCATTTACCATTGCAACAAAAAGAATAAAATATCTAGGAATAAACCTACCTAAAGATACGAAAGACCTGTATGCAGAAAATTATAAGACACTGATGAAAGAAATTAAAGATGATACAAATAGATGGAGAGATATACCATGTTCTTGGATGGGAAGAATCAACATTGTGAAAATGACTCTACTACCCAAAGCAATCTACAGATTCAATGCAATCCCTATCAAACTACCACTGGCATTTTTCACAGAACTAGAACAAAAAATTTCGCAATTTGTATGGAAACACAAAAGACCCCGAATAGCCAAAGCAATCTTTAGAACGAAAAAAGGAGCTGGAGGAATAAGGCTCCCTGACTTCAGACTATATTACAAAGCAACAGTAATCAAGACAGTATGGTACTGGCACAAAACAGAAAGACAGATCAGTGGAACAGGATAGAAAGCCCAGAGATAAACCCACGCACATATGGACACCTTATCTTTGATAAAGGAGGCAGGAATGTACAGTGGAGAAAGGACAGCCTCTTCAATAAATGGTGCTGGGAAAACTGGACAGGTACATGTAAAAGTATGAGATTAGATCACTCCCTAACACCATACACAAAAATAAGCTCAAAATGGATTAAAGACCTAAATGTAAGGCCAGAAACTATCAAACTCTTAGAAGAAAACATAGGAAGAACACTGTATGACATAAATCACAGCAAGATCCTTTCTGACCCACCTCCTAGAGTAATGGAAATAAAAACAAAAATAAACAAATGGGACCTAATGAAACTTCAAAGCTTTTGCACAGCAAAGGAAACCATAACCAAGACCAAAAGACAACCCTCAGAATGGGAGAAAACATTTGCAAATGAAGCAACTGACAAAGGATTAATCTCCAAAATTTACAAGCAGCTCATGCAGCTCAATAACAAAAAACAAACAACCCCATCCAAAAATGGGCAGAAGACCTAAATAGACATTTCTCCAAAGAAGATATACAGAATGCCAACAAACACATGAAAGAATGCTCAACATCATTAATCATTAGAGAAATGCAAATCAAAACTACAATGAGATATCATCTCACACCAGTCAGAATGGCCATCATCAAAAAATCAAGAAACAATAAATGCTGGAGAGGGTGTGGAGAAAAGGGGACACTCTTGCACTGCTGGTGGGAATGTGAATTGGTTCAGCCACTGTGGAGAACAGTATGGAGGTTCCTTAAAAAACTACAAATAGAATTACCATATGACCCAGCAATCCCACTACTTGGCATATACCCTGAGAAAACCAAAATTCAAAGAGAGTCATGTACCAAAATGTTCATTGCAGCTCTATTTACAATAGCCAGGACATGGAAACAACCTAAGCGCCCATCATCGGATGAATGGATAAAGAAGATGTGGCACATATACACAATGGAATATTACTCAGCCTTAAAAAGAAATGAAATTGAGCTATTTGTAATGAGATGGATAGACCTAGAATCTGTCATACAGAGTGAAGTAAGTCAGAAAGACAAAGACAAATACCGTATGCTAACACATATATATGGAATTTAAGGGAAAAAAATGTCATGAAGAACCTAGGGGTAAGATAGGAATAAAGACGCAGACCTACTGGAGAACGGACTTAAGGATATGGGGAGGGGGAAGGGTGAGTTTTGACAGGGCGAGAGAGAGTCATGGACATATACACACTAACAAACGTAGTAAGGTAGATAGCTGGGGGGAAGCAGCCGCAAGGCACAGGGATATTAGCTCGGTGCTTTGTGACAGCCTGGAAGGGTGGGATGGGGAGAGTGGGAGGGAGGGAGACGCAAGAGGGAAGACATATGGGAACATATGTATATGTATAGCTGATTCACTTTGTTGTAAAGCAGAAACTAACACACCATTGTAAAGCAATTATACCCCAATAAAGATGTTTAAAAAAAAAAAAAAAAAAAAATATAACAAAAAATAAAATGGCAGACTTAGTTCCTAACATATCAATGATTACATCGAATGTTAATGGTCTAAATAAAACAAAAGGCAGACATTGGCAGAAAGAATTAAGAAACATGGCCAACTATATGTAATCTACAGGCACTTTACTTTGAATATAACAATATAGGGAGGCTGAAAATAAAAGAATAGGCAAAGATATATCATGCAAACATTAATTAGGTGTAAACAGAATTAGCTTTATAAACGTTGGATAAAATAGACATCAGAGCAAAAAAATTACCAGACACAGAGAGGGACATTATATAATAATGAAAGATCCAATCTGCTAAGAATACATAGTAATCCTAAGTGTATGCACTAAACAACAGAGCTGAAAAATATGTAAAGCCAAAGCTGATATAACTGAAAGAAGAGATAAATCCAAAATTACAGTTAGAGACATCAACAGTTCTTTCTCAATAACTGATAGAACTACTAGGCAGAAAGCCAGCAAGGATATAGAAGAACTCAACAACACCATCAACCAACAAGATCTAATCAACATTTACAGAACACTTCGCCCCCACATAGCAGAATACACCTTCGTTTCAAGTATCCACAGAATATATACCAAGATAGACCATAACCTGGTCCATAAAATAAACCTCAAATATACAAAACAATTGAAATAGTACAGAGTATGTTCTCTGGTCACAATGGAATCAAACCAGAACTTATTAGCAGAAAGATAAAAGAAAAATCTTCAAACAGTTGGAAACTAAACAACACATTTCTAAATAATCTATGGGTCAAATACCAAGTCTCAAGGAAATTAAAAAAAAATACATTGAATCTAACAAAATTAAAATAAACAATCAAAACTTGTGGGACACAGACAAAACAATACTGGGGAATTTGTAGCCTTAAATGCTTATGTTAGAAATGATGGAAAGTCTCAATAATCTTAGCTTCCACCTTAAGAAATAGAAAAATAAGAGTAAAATAAACCCAAAGCAAGCATAAGGAAGGAAAAAAATAAAGACAGAAGCAGAAATCAATGAAATTGAATGTAGAAAAACAATAGAGAAAAATCAATGAAACAATGAGCTGGTTCTTTGAAAATATCAAAGAAATTAATAAGACTAGCAAGACTGACAAAGTAAAAAATGGAAAGACACAAATCACCAACATCATAAATGAAACAGGGAATATCACTACAGACCCTGCAGACATGGAAGAAAGAAGGAAAGAAGGAAAGAAAGAAAGAAAGAAAGGGGGAGGGGGGAGGGAGGGAGGGAGGAAAAAACTCTAGACACATGCATTTGGACCTTAAACAAAATGGACCAATTCCTGGAAAGACACAAACTACCACAACTTGCCAATATGAAATTCATAACTTGAAAATCTTTGTAGCTATTAAGGAAATAGAATTTGTAATTTAAAAACTCTCCCAAAAGAAATACACAGGCCCATATAATTTTACTGGAGAATGCTACCAAACATTTAAAGATTTAACATCATTTCTACCCAGTCTTTCTCTGAAAAATAGAAGAGGAGGAAACAGTTCTCAATACATTTCACCTTGATACAAAAACTAGACAAAGACAGTACAAAAGAAGAAAACTACAGATCAATATTCCTCGTGAATATTTACACAACAATCCTTAACAAAGTATTAACAAACAAAATTTAGCAATATATAAACATATTATATTACCTCATGAACAAATAGAGTATATTCCAGGGATGAAAGGATGGCTTAACGTTCAAAAATCAATCTATAGGGCTTCCCTGGTGGCGCAGTGGTTGCGAATCCGCCTGCCAATGCAGGAGATACGGGTTCGTGTCCTGATCTGGGAAGATCCCACATGCCGCGGAGCGGCTGGGCCCATGAGCCATGGCCGCTGAACCTGCGCGTCCGGAGCCTGTGCTCCGCAACGGGAGAGGCCGCAACAGTGAGAGGCCCACGTACCACACACACACACACAAAATCAATCTATAAAGTCACCATATTAACAAGTTAAGAAAGAAAAATTATATCATATCAATTGATGCAGAATAAGAATTTCACAAAATTCAACCCTGATTCAGAATTTTTAAATCTCAGAAAAATAAGAGTAGAGTGGAGTTCCTCACCTTGAAAAAAAAATTCATATACAACCTATAGCTAACATTATATTTAGTGGTGAAAGAGTTTTCTCCATAAGGTCAGGAACAAAGCAAAAATATTCACACCTACCACTCTTATTCAACACAGGGCTGGAAGCTCTGGCTGGTGCAATACAGCAAGAAAAATAAAAGCCATACAAATCATGAAGGAAGACATAACACTCTATATTTCATATGACATGATTTCACATAGAAAACACCAAGAAATCTAAAAATCAAAACCAAAAAATACCTGGAACTAATAAGTCATTCATTAAGGTCATGGGATATGAGATAAATATACAGATACTAGTTGTATTTCTATATATTATCAGTGAACACATGGACCCTAAAATTAATAATATAATACCATTTACAATCACTCAAAAAAAAAAAAGAGAAAAGAAACAGGTATAAATCTAACACAACATGTGCAGAACTTGTATTCAGAAAACCACAAAATGATGATGAAAGAAATAAAAGAAGATTTTAATAAATGGAGAGACATACCATATTTATGGACTGGAAGACTGAACTTAAGAAAAAATGTCAATTCTCCCAAACTTATACACATGTTTAACACAATTCCCGTTAAAATTCCAGAAAGATTTTTTTTTGTAAAAATAGACAAGATTATTATGAAATTTATATGGAAAGGAACTAGAATAGCTAAAATAATCTTGAGAAAGAAAAATAAGGTGGGAGAATCTATCTACTGATTTCAGGACCTATTATATAGCTGCAGTAATCAAGACACATAAACGAATAGAACAGAATATAGAATCCAGAAATAGTCCAACAAAACTTTGCACAACTGATTTTCAACAGAGGTGTAATAGCAATTTAATGAAGGAAAGATAGCCTTTTTAAAAAACGATGTTATGCTGCAGACTGGCAGTAAATATTTGTAAATCACATATCCTACAAAGGACTGGTATCTAGAATAAATAAAGAACTCTCACAACTCTACAGTAAAAAAAAAAAAAAAAAAATCCAGTTAGAATATAGGCAAAAGACAAAAAAATATTCATCAAAGAATATCTACAGATGGCAAATAAGCACATGAAAAGTTGTTCAACATCATTTGCCATTGGGGAAATGCAAACACTGTTCCTTTCTGCCTGTTTATCTATTTTCCTGTCTCTGTAATTCTGTACTTGCACCATTTTAGGAATGTTAGTAATCTAAAATAAATATGAAAATAATTCAGTTTTAGGAGAGGAAATTCTATATGATTACTATCTATTTAACCCCATTTGGATTAAACAATATCCTAACAATAAAAAGGTCTTAAACTTATGCCTTTATCTTTTAGAAAAATTTTCTTCCTTGCATCTATCTACCTGAAAGTCGTGAAAAAAAGATTAGCTTCACAGACTTTAAACATAGGTTTCCCCTCATTTATCATGTAAAATCAGCCAAAAGAGAGGCCTATTGAGTGACTAAATCACAATTCCTCCTTCAAAGTGATATCACTCCCAGAGGGAGATCAAGATGGCAGAGTAGGAAAACATGCAGCTCAACTCCCCCACGAACACAGCAAAAACACATCTACATGTGGAGCAGTTCTCACTGAAAACAAACGAGACTAACAGAAAGACTCATACAACCGAGGTTGTAAGAAAAATCCACACGGAATTGGGTAGAAAGGGAAGAGAAGCAATCAGGTCAGGGCGTGCACCCCGGGACGTGACAAAAAAAGAGGCGGGGCATATACAGGCTCAGAGATGCTCCTTGGGGAGTGGGTGGTTTGACCCATACATTGGATGACTCAGCCTTGGGGCCCCACACCGGGAAGACTAGTTCCCTTCGCTGGTTTGAAAACCAGTGGGCCTGACACCGGAGCAGTAAGCTATCTAGACTCCTTTCAGAAGAGGGTGCATGCTTGCTTGCTCCCAAAACAAGACTGAAACTGCCCAGAACTTTGGCCAGTTTGACCGACCGAGCATGCCCCAGCTTGAGCTGAGTGCCTGGTCTGGCCCTGTTTGCTCCCTGACACAGCTCCACACTGGGGCAAGGGCTGCCGGCTCAGACGTGACATGGCATCTCCATAGGGTGAGGGCGGCCATTGCTGGCGCTCATGGACGCAGTAGATCAGGAGTGGTCTGGAACTACGACTGATACCAGGATTGCCACAGCCCATGCCCTGATCCATGCCAAGTGCCCACTCCAGCCCCTCTTGCTTTGCAGTGCAGCTCCACACTAGGGCAAGGGCTGCCATGGCCAACGGGAATATGCAGTTGTGGGGAATGGAGCCAGCTCGGACCTGGCATAATCTCTGAACAGGGAGAGGGCAGCCATTGCTGACTCTCATGGAGGCAGAGGATTGGGAGTGGTGCAGAACTCTGACTCGTGCCTGTGCCCTGACACATGCTGAGCACACACTCCAGAACCTCTTGCTCCAGCACTGTTCCTCTCTGTGGCAAGAGTGTCAGTGCTGAGAGGAAGGAGAGAACACACACATAGAGAGAATGGAGCCAGCTCAGACCTGAACCCTCAGAGCTTCTGCTACAGCACCTTGGGACCCACCTCCACCCTCAGAAGCGTGGTATTGTCCACTGTGCAGAGGAGAATCCTGGCTAACACCTGGCTCTCTATAGCCTCTCCATCTCCAGCCCCACCTCCTACCAAGGTGATAGCTGCTGGCACACCCTGAGGGAAGACATAACTTGTGCTCACTTTCAGACCCAGCTCAACCATCAAAGCTAGTGGGCACATGCAGACTGTCTACACTCTTAGACAAGGACACCAACCACTTTGAAGACTGGGATAGGTAACTGTTTCATCTAATTTCATAGAGGCAGAGAAGTTTAAGCAAAATGAGAAGACAGGAATTTGTTTCAAACAAAAGAACAAGAGAAAACCCCAGAAATAAAACCTAATGAAACAAATAATTTACCAGATAAAGAGTTTAAAGCATTAGTCATAAGAACGCTAACTGAATTAGGGAAAAGGATCACAGTGAGAATTTTGTAAGAAACTAGAAAATATAAAAGAGAACCAGTCAGACTGAAGAATACAATAACCGAAATGGAAAACACACTAGAAGGAGTTAACAGACTAGGTGATACAGAATAACACATAAATGTTCTGGAAGATAGAATACAGTAAGTCCTCTACATACAAACCTTCAAGTTGGATAGAATACAGTAAGTCCTCTACATACAAACCTTCAAGTTGTGAACTTTCAAAGATGAGAATATGCATTCACATGTCCAGTCACGTAAGTTAGTTCATGTGTCTGGCGTACATTGTCACGTGTGTGCATCCTCTACAAGTGGTTGTGCTTTTGTGTTCTTTATTGTACTGTATACAGTAGTACAGTACCTTTATTTCAAGCCCAGGATGTCCAGAAGCAAGCATAAAAGCAGCAGTATATAGCTGATTGTGTTAGTTGGGTACCTAGGCTAATTTTGTTGGACTTATGAACAAATTGGACTTACAAATGTGCTCTCAGAACAGAACTCTTTTGTATGTAGGGGAATTGCTGTAATGGAAATCACCCAATCAGAACAGCAAAAAGAAAAACAATGGGGTCGAAATTGTATTTGATGAAATCATAGCTGAAAACTTTGCAAACCTGAAGAAGGAGACAGACAGCCAGGTACAGGAGGCACAGAGGGTCCCAAAGAAGATAACCCAAACAGACTCACACCAAGACACATGATAATTAAAATGGTAAAATTTAAAGATAAAGAGAGATATCCGTGAATGAATCAATGTGATATACAACATTTAAAAAAGGAGGGATAAAAAAATCACATGATCATTTCAATAGATGCAGAAAAAGCATTTGACAAAATTCAACATCGATTCATGATAAAAACTGTCATCAAAGTGGATACAGAGGGAACATATCTCAACATAATAGAGGCCGTTTATGACAAACCCACAGCTAACATCATACTCAACAGTGAAGGGCTGAAAGCCTTTCCTCTAAAATCAGGAACAAGAAGGATGCCCACTATCACAACTTCTATTTAATGTTAATATTGGGAGTTCTAGCCAAAGCAATCACACAAGAAACAAAAGGAATCCAAATTGGAAGGGAAGAAGTAAAACTGTCAATATTTGCAAATGACATGATACTATATATAGAAAACCCTAAAGTCTCCACAAAAAAACTCTTAGAACTAATAAATGAATGCAGCAAGGTTGCAGGATACAAGGTTAATATACAGAAATCTGCTCCTCTTTTACACTAATAATGAACTATCAGAAAGAGACAGCAAGAAAACAATCCTGTTTAAAATTTCATCAAAAAGAATAAAATACCTAGGAAAAAACTTAACCAAGGAAGTAAAAGACCTATACTTTGAAAAATATAAAACATTCGTGAAGGAAACTGAAGATGATACAAAGAAATGTTAAGGTATCCCATGTTCATGGGCTGGAAGAATGAATATTTTTAAAATTTCCATACTACCCAAAGAAATCTACAGATTTACTGTGATTCTACCAAAATACCCATGACATTTTTCAAAGAATTAGAACAAGTAATCCTAAAATTTATATAAAACCACAAAAGACCACAAATAGCAAAGCCATCTTGAGAAAAAAGAACAAAGCTGGAGGTATCATGCTCTCTGACTTCAGACTATACTACAAAGGTACAGTAATCAAAACAGTACAGTACTGGCACAAAAACAGACACATAGATTAATGGAACAGAATACAGAGTCCAGAAATAAACCCACACACCTATGGTCAATTAACCTATGACAAAGGAGGCAAGAATATACAATGGAGAAAAAACAGTCTCTTCAATAAGTGGTGCTGGGAAAACTGGATGTAAAACATGTAAAACATGTTTTACATGTAAAACATGTAAAACTGGATGTTTACATGTAAAACAATGAGATTACAACATTTCCTCAAGTCATATACACAAATAAACTCAAAATGGATTAAAGATCTAAATGTAAGACCTGAAACCATAAAATTCCTGTAAGAAAACATAGGCGCAACACTCTTTGACATAAATTATAGCAATATTTTTTTGATCTGTCTTCTAAGGCAAAGGAAATAAAAGCAAAAATAAACAAAAGGGACCCAATTAACCATAAAAGCTTTTTCACATTAAAGAAAACCATCAACAAAACTAGAAGACAGCATACTGAATGGGAGAAAAAATTTGCAAATAATATGACCGATAAGGAGTTAATATCCACAATATATAAACAGATCATACAACTCAGTATTAGAAAAACAAACAACCTGATTGACAAAAAGAGGGAGAAGACCTGAATAGGCATTTTTTCTACAGAATATATACAGATGGCCAATAGGCACATGAAAAGATGCTCCATGCCACTAATCATCAGAGAAATGCAAATCAAAACTGCGATGAGATATCACTTCACATCTGTCAGAATGGCTATCATCAAAAAGACCACAAATAACAAATGTTGGTGAGGATGTGGAGAAAAGGGAACCTTAACACACTGTTGGTGGGAATGAAAATTGATGCAGCCGCTATGGATGGAGGTTCCTTAAAAAAAAAACAAAACAGAACTATCATATAATCCATTCCTGGGCATATATACAAAAAAACCTGAAAATACTAACTGAAAAAGATACATGCACCCTAATGTTCATAGCAGCATTATTTACAATAGCCAAGACATAAGAGCAACCTCAATGTCCATTTACAGATGAATGGATAAAGGAGATGTGGCATGTGTGTGTGTGTGTGTGTGTATGTGTGAGTGTATACTCATACAATGGAATATTACTCAGCCATGAAACAGAATGAAATTCTGTCATTTGAAACAACATGGATGGACACAGAATGTATTATGCTTAGTGAAATAAGCATAGTGAGCGGAGAAAGACATATACTGTATATTATCCCTTATATCTGAAATTTAAAAAATAAACAAATGAATATAACAAAATAGAAACAAACTCACAGATACAAGATCAACTAGTGGTTACCAGTGGGGTGAGAGAAGGGGCAAGGGGCAAGACAGGGTTGGGAATTAAGAGGTACAAATTACTATGTATAAAATAAATATGCTACAAGGATATATTGTACAGCACAGGAATACAACCAATATTTTATAATAACTTTAACTGGAGTATAATCTATAAAAATATTGAATCGCTATGCTGTATACCTGAAACTAATATAATATTGTAAATCAACTTATACTTCAATTAAAAAATACAGTGTCATGAAAATGAAAACTCCCAAGTACTTGACCTACAATATTAATTGTAACTGAAATCAATTTAGGAGCTTAATAACTCTGCAATATGTGTAAACAATCTAACTAAATGCCTTGGGTTTATTCTTCCAGGATTATTATTGGCATATAATTCATCTGATGAATTAAAAGAGGTCTAAACTGAAATATATACATTGTTCAAGACTGAAAAATTCTAAATTAAAACACACACTCACAAAACAAAGTGATATCACCCCCTTGTCTGTAGTTTATAAGATTCTTTGACAGCAAAAGCACTCAAAAATAATAAGAAATTTCTTACATTTACATATATCTTAAATTTTGGACATACTGAATTTTGACAGTCCAGATTAGTGAGGATACAGCAAAAATAAAGGCAGAATGAAGGCACCTGGCTTGGAAAGGCTTAAATTCCAGGAGCTGGAACCTGATGGGTTAGTTAATGACGTGGCCTTGGAAGTGAGCACTGAGAAAATGATTCCTGTGTGAAGGGTTTTTAGGTAGCAGGCTTTAAGGGAGTTGAATTTTTCTTCATTACATGTCTTTGCTTTTATTTCCTTCTATTTTATCTCCAAATCTTTTCCAGAACAATTTTCTTTATTAAACTCAATTTACTAAAAATGTGTTTTTCTGAGTACCTACTGAATACTAGGTATGCTGCTATATGTATTTTACTCTTCACAATAACCCAGTAAGTGTTATCATTATTTTACAAATGAGCAAATGGAGACTCCATGTAAACTGCCCCAAGTTGCACAGTTAGAAATTGTTAGAATTAATCTTTTTCAGATTCCAAAGTGCACATTAACGACAACAGCAAAAATAAATTTGTTTGAGCAGTAAACGCGCAATTGGTTTTCTATCATCATAGAGTGTCCAAGAAACTCTCCTTGAACTCAGATGCAAAGACCGAAGAGTGTTATTGCTCTTACTACCAAAGGAATATAAGAGTGGCCTAATTCCAGGGACAACATCACTCACTGTACCACACTCTATCCAACATAGACCCACTACTCTCTCCTCTCTCTTTCCCAGTTCCTGCAGTTAATTCCTCCACAGCCTGTGGTCATTTCCTCAAGGATGTCTTCCTTGACCTCTGAGTACCCCACACTTCCCCTTTACCTTATCATGACTGTAATTCAATTATTAATAATACCCTGTATCTTCCCAACTACAGTGTCACCTCTTTGGTTTGTCTTCTTCACTGCAGTGTCCTAAACTCCTAGAGTACTCAAGAGAAGTTGAAGCAAACTGTAACTATTGTGAGTTGATGGATGTGTTAACTAACCATATTGTGATAATCATTTTGCAATATATACCTATATAGCAAATCATTACACTGTACACTTTAAACTTACACAGTGTTATGTGTCGATTATACCTCAGTAAAGCTAGAAGATAAAAAGAGAAGTTGAAGTAATTTTTGTTGGATGAATGGAGGAATTTGTTTGAATTATACCATCTGCTCAAACATAGTTTTATTTATAGCCACTTGTGATATACTGTATTTGTAGTAGAAGGTATATACAATCTTAAAAGACACATAATTATTTGAGCATACTTGTATTTTTATCAAACTTGATTGCAGGTATACCTCTCTCTGAACTCTCACTACTTCCCTCCCTCTCTTTCTCTTTTTTCTATTTTGTTTCTCTCTCTCCATCTGTCTGCCTACTATTACTCCTTATAGTTGGATTATTGAATACTTGAAAGCTAGCTGGGCAAAAGGAAAGAGAGAATGCCAAGTTAATTCCAAAAGTAGATTAATTCACTCTATAAATAGCAGAGCTATAAATGTGCATTGTATGTTCAAAATTCAGAGCTCACCAAAAATTTGCTCTGGTCTCAGCAGTCATAATAAAGATATATTTTGCATAATTGTATATATAATATAGGAAAATGTATCTTTTGCTCTTTACCTCCCCCCCTTTTCAAGTCTCCCACTCTAGGCAGGAGAGGAGTAAAGACAGATAGAAGCAATAGGATCTGATGTTATTGTTGTGCATAAAAGTCTATCTGAGTATAAAGTATGGGTTTTATTCTCCACAAAGGCTCAACCTTAGTTTTAAGGTTGAGTTCTGTATATTTGAACATGCCATGTATGGATGAGTATGAGTTCTTTCCTAGACCTGCTCACCATCACTTAATGTGAACTTTAAATCAAGTCTCGTGGTACAGGTTGGTTATTTGCAGTATATTACAGAACTGCATTGATTAATTTCACATCTGGGGGTCAGAGTCGACCCGTTCAATCTTACGAACGCTGTACATAACATGACTACTGCAGCCAGACTTAAAACATGCAATCTTCTTTTCAATTCTAATTTTAATATTTTGTAATAGGCTATATGCGTCTCATTTGTATTTATAAATGAGATCCGTATGAGCTGGAAATAAAACTGCAAGCACATGTTAATCATACATGCAGGACTCTAGTACTGAGCATAAATATATGCTCACCTATGTCTGTGAACCAAAAAGAAAAAAAAATACAAGGATATGGAGGGTCAGAGTTTCAGGCTACTCACCTCTCTTATGATTTGAACTGAGATTAAATATACTTAGGATAATTTACAGTAGATGGATTCTAAATTTAAGTTACATAAGCAAGTTTTAACAGTAAATAAATTATTTTTAACCCAGGGACAAGTACATTTTTATTTTAAAAAAGAAAGACTGCAAATTGTTTCTACTTAACAGGCAAATATATACTCCCTCTTTGGGCTCCTAGGTCACAAAAGGTGGTTATCCTGTCACTACGGCTGATGTCTGAAAAGTGTGACATGCATTTAGTTGTCAGTTCCTATCAGCAGCATTCAGGAATCAACACTACATCAGCAGCAAGACACACCATTTTATGCTCTTTTTGAAGATAATTAGAGTTCCCTTTTGTTGCAAATAAGATGTAAAACAGCTATAACTGCTGGAGAACGTGATTAAAGTAACCTCTATAGATCCCCATTATTCTAGACAGATTCCTTCAGATGCATAATTTTCCCATTTTAAGAAAACATAATGCATGCATATAAAATTCAAATTGTCGAGACACCTCTAACAAAAATTAGTACTCTATTAAGGCATTCTTAGTAGCTGGTTAACATGTAAAACTCTTTAAGTGTATTTTAACATAATCATGAAATAATAGTATGTGTCACAAAAGGTAAACATTTTACAGTGAGAGGATTCTTCAGACAAGATCCATGTATTTAATTTTTTTTTTACTTACAAAATTTTTGACAGATAATGTGTGAAAAGTTGTATCCCAAGCATCCCAAAACCATTGAAGTAAGCATGCAGACTTTCAACATCGTGTGCTTCAATTCTAAGATAGGTGGTTGTACATACAAACTAACACACGCACACTCGTGTGCACACACACACATACCTTATTTGTTTAGGCACTTAAATGTCATTTATTTGCAACACTAACACTCCAAGTATCATTTTTAGCAGGTACTCTGCAAAAGCCAAATATATCTAATTCAAATAAAGTAGCAGATGTGCACCAATATCATATCATAGTTTTTTTCTTAATAATTGCTTTTAAAAATGTACAATTTTCCAAATCCTACAGTAAAACATGGCTTTAAAATAGAGTTTTAAAAATACCTCTCATCTCTCATTGCAGGTCTTACCCTTTACAAATACACTCTAGGACAGACACAGCCATCTAAGAGAACCAGTGTCCTGCAAAATAACTCAGTGCCTACTTGTCCATGGGGTGTTTCATTTATTTAACAAAATATAAATGCTGCTTGAAAAACATATGTAAAGTGGTGATTAGTAAATGCCACCAAGACTGCCCATACATTGACCATAACTTTTGCAGAATGGTTATAATTATAAAATCAAATTCTTGGTTGACTCTGCTGGGAACCTCAACATCTAGTGAAAATGTTATTAAAGAAGCTTACAAATGAATAATCATCCTCAACAATTCACAGCAGCCTTCACAGCATGAAAGTGGGAAAAATGAGGAAAGTTTTAAGGTGGGGAACTGATTAGGATGACAACAGTCTCTGTCTAGAGTATGTACTGTGCAAGGCTTCTCAGGAGAAAAAATTTTCACCTGAAAAGAGACAGCATTATGAACAGTGTAGAACTGTGGATTGCAGGACACTGATCTTATTAAGAACTAATGCTAATTTGCACACTGTCTCCTGCTGAACTGGAAGCAAGTTTACCACTGGGTTTGTTAATTTACCCGGGACACCATTATCTTTGGTTGGACTTAATGTATCAGAGTAGAGGTCATTAACTGCTGGGCTCATCATTATCCAGCATGAATTACCGACAGGATGACCAAAATAGATTTGTACTCCGACTTCATTTCTCTAGATGCATTTTTTTTCTTCAGCTGTTACTTAATTTCTATCTCAAAACACTAATTATTATATTATATGTATGTTTATGTGTATATTCATGTGCTTTTTGTGGAGAAGAGTACAAGCACCAATGTTCACAATAGAAGTTGCCATTTTGATCTGGCTTCCTAGCATTTCAGACTAGTAATGCAATTTGTATATAAATAAAGGATACAGCTTTCTCTTGCTGAGGTTGCAAATAAAGAAAGGTATGGTCATGTGGGAATTTTTAATCATAATAAAATACATAATTGTTATGGGAGCTTTCCATAGTCCATTAGAGTTTGTATTGACTTGGACTGTTAAATATTCAAAGTGAAGTCGCCCTGAATCTGCTCTCTCTACTTTTGCAGACATTTTATTTCAACCATCTATCAATCACAGCTCTAAAACTTGTGTTCTATCCCAAGGAAATACTTTGTTGAAAGAAAAACCCTACAAAATCCCACTGGTGCTTTCATTTTAGCTTACAGTTCAATAAAATCAATATGCAGATTCATAAAAAGAAATCTTAGAACTAAAAGTTAAATAGGAAAGTGCATTCTTAAAAATATTTGTGGTTTCTGGTTAAATAAACACATTTTCATAAGCCTGCATGTTCAATCTATTTTATATAAATGGAACAAATCAACCAAAAATTCATTTACAATTTTTGTAGTCTGTACGAGCCCATTTCTAATAGCAGGGAACACTTGTGTCTCTGCATGATATCTGTTGAAAGAGGTGAATTTTCATTTATTTAATGCAAATATTCATGCAAGGTAAACTCTTCAGGCATATATGAAGCATACTTTGTGGCAGCTATGCGGCAATAGGAAAATAACATGACATAATTGTACAATAAATGGAGAGCTGCCACCTCAAAATTACCTGAAACACAGCATCGTGAATAAACAGAATACAGGAAGTCTGAGGTGTTCTGTGCTAGTTTCTAAGCTACTCTGCTTACCAATGATTTAATTCTGATCATATATAGCTGGACATTTATGACAATCTCATCTTTAGAACTGCAAAATTATTAAGATTTTTTTAAAGCGTTGAATAATGAAAAGTGCATTGTTAGTTGATGCTAAAGCTTTCAACTATACAATACACATTTAGCTAACAAAGTAAGAAGGCAAAAGGGGTAAAGATGTTAGTTTCAGACTTACTGCATATAAAGAGTTGAGCTTTTGTATCTATTACCTGAGGAGGCATTGTCCAGACTCAGAATTTAATCACATTATTTTCCAGGTAAAATTAAATATCAACCTCTAAAGCAGAAGTATGATTTTATATTTTCCATTGAAAATTAGTGTTGACACAATGACCCAGAAGTCACTCAACACATCACAATATATTCTGTCACCTCGTTTTAAAATAACCTTTGATGATGGGGTTTTCAGCATAACAGAGTTTTCTCTATCACAGGGTGGTAAGCAGTTTTACTGATAGAGTATATACAAATATTTATTAGAAAATAATGTTTTCAAGTTGATGGAATGATATGTTTTTGTTTTATTCTGGGGCTTGTTCTGTTTCAGACTATTCATAGTGATGACTGACGGCCCCAAGTCTAAACTGGCTTTTACATATTCCTTTTCAAGCTCAGCTTTAAATACTTTCTAACAAATTAAATTTGGAGCTTCACTGGACAGGAATCTGTTCTAGATTTAGGCAGCATCATGTTTAGAATAACATGGAAGTGCAACCCACAAATAAACCAACTTCTAAAATGCACTTCTGAATATCCTCAAGTATTAGTAAGGAAAACAAAGTTTGAAATTATTCATTTTAAAAGGCAACCTCTGCGTTTATTTTTTGTACATTTTTTGATGATGATCATTCTGACCGGTGTGATGTGATACCTCACTGCCGTTTTGATTTGCATCTCTCTAATAATTAGTCACGTTGAGCATCTTTGCACGTGCTTTTTGGCCATCTGTATGTCTTCTTTGGAGAAATGTCTATTAAGATCTTCTGCCCATTTTTTTATTGTTTTTTTTTTTTTTCTTTTTTGATATTGACCTACATGAGCTGTTTGTATATTTTGGAGAGCAATCCCTTGTCGGTTGCTTCATTTGCAAATATTTTCTCCCATTCTGAGGGCTGTATTTTTGTTTTGTTTATGGTTTCCTTTGCTGTGCTTTTAAGTTTAATTAGAGCCCATTTGTTTATTTTTGTTTTTATTTTCATTATTCTAGGAAGTGGATCAAAAAAGATCTTGCTGCGATTTATGTCAAAGAGTGTTCTGCAAATGCTGGAGAGGTTGTGGAGAAAACAGAACCCTGCTACACTGGCCGGAATGTAAATTGGTACAGCCACTATGGAAACAGTATGGAGGTTCCTCAGAAAACTAAAAATAGAATTACCATATGATCCAGCAATCCCACTCCTGGGCATATATCTGGAGAAAAATATGGTTCGAAAGGATACATGCACCCCAATGTTCATTGCAGCACTATTTACAATAGCCAGGACATGGAAGCAACATAAATGTCCATCAACAGAGGAATGGATAAAGAAGATGTGGTACATATATACAATGGAATATTACTCAGCCATTAAAAAAAGAACAAAATAATGCTATTTGCAGCAACATGAATGGACCTAGAGATTGTCATACTGAGTGAAGTAATCAGATACAGTAATCAGATACATACAAGTATTATATGGTATCACTTATACGTGGAACATTTTTAAAAGGGTACAAATGAACTTATTTACAAAACAGAAGTAGAGTCAATAATGTCAAAAACAAACTTACGGTTACCAGGGGATGGCGGGGGGAGGGATCAATTTGGAGATTGGGATTGACATATACACACTACTATATATAAAATAGATAACTAATAAGAACCTGCTGTATAGGACTTCCCTGGTGGCACAGTGGTTAAGAATATGCCTGCCAGTACAGGGGACACGGGTTCGATCCCTGGTCTGGGAAGATCCCACATGCCGTGGAGCAACTAAGCCCGTGTGCCACAACTACTGAGCCTGCACTCTAGAGCCCGCAAGCCACAACTACTGAGCCCACGTGCCACAACTACTGAAGCCCCTGTGCCTAGAGCCTGTGCTCCGCAGCAAGAGAAGCCACTGCAATGAGAAGCCCACACACTGCAACGAAGAGTAGCCCCTGCTCACTGCAACTAGAGAAAGCCCATGCACAGCAACAGACCCAACGCAGCCCAAAACAAAAATAAATAAATAACTTTATTTAAAAAACCCCCCAAAACCTGCTGTATAGCACAGGGAATTCTACTCAATACTCTGTAATGGCCTATATAGGAAAAGAATCTAAAAAAATAGAGTGGATATATGTATACGTATAACTGATTCACTTTGCTGTACACCTGAAACTAACACAACACTGTAAATCAACTATACTCCAGTAAAAATTAAAAAAAAAAAAAAAAGGGCTACCTCTGTTACACTAACTAGTGGGGAAACAATACAAAGAACCGGATTTTAACGCACTAACCATCCTCCTAATTTAGAAGCATTATTGCTATAATTCATATAATTTATTGATTAAAAATATTATTGGAATAATTACATTAATTGTTCCTTACCATAATATTCTAAAATCCATATACTCTGTTCTTAAAAATCTAATCTCAACTGAGTATTTTAAGAAAAAAGAATATTATGTTGTATATGTGTTGATAAGTCTATAATTGATCTGAATTAAATCCTGGTGGGATGAAACTTCAGAAAGAAACTAATTTCTCATTCATTCTCTCTCTCCTCTCTTCCTTCCTCTATACCCCCCTGCCTCCCCATATAACCTCACTATTAAGTGTGTCTTAGTTCAGATATTCATATACTTTTCATTTCTCAACTGGACAGCATCCTCCTAACTGGTCTTCAGTGTCTTTAATCTAAAACGATGCTGGAGTAGTCATTTTAAAACACAAATTTGATCTTGTAACTCTGGTTTAAAAACACTCAGCAACTCTTCACAGCTTTCAGGATAAAATTAAAACTTCAGAGTTCAGCACATAGACCTGTCCCCACATGGCCACTGCCAACCTTAACCTCATGATTTGTTACTCCAAGTGGTCTCCTGAAACAGCATGTTATTTCATATTTCTGATTTTCACAAATGGTGCTTTTCTCTCGCCAAATCTTACTTGCCCTCAAAATGCCAGTGATAGTGCCACCATTAGTTTACTTCTCTCCCTACAGCTAAAGGACAATGACCTTGAATTCTTTGCCCAGCATAGGTCCTAGAACATACCATACGGTTAATATCTGTTTGTTGAATAAATAAATGAATGAATGGTATATAAATATTCTCTACTGCCTTAAGAACAGCAAACCAAATACAATAGAGTCCTTTTTATCTTATAAAACTGAAATCAGTGATTCTGTGGCTAAAGAAAGAAGTCAGTTCAACTGGAGTCACACAAACAAAAAAATGCAGTCTCCATGATTGCCAGTTTAAACTGAATTAAACATTTAATGACAACTGTGCATTAATATCAGGGAAAAATCTAGTTGAAAAACTACTTTTTTTCTGTGCTTTACAGTTGCTTTGCCCTTAAATATCTTGATAGTGATTTTGTAGTGACTTGCTTTGTTGAGTCTTCAAAGCATTCAACTTAGAAACAACAGCTCTCTTCTTTTTAGTTCATTCGTTTATATAATATTTGATTAAATTATTTAATTACAAGAACAAGCACAACTGACATAATCAGATTTGGGAGGAAACACAACTGGCTCTTGGCAAACATACAACTCAACCAATGGGAGAAGAACTATGTCAACATACTTGCCATAAGAGTTTGGAAGTGGGTGATATCAGTCAATTTTGTGAAAGATGTGGAGAGAATCAGTCCAGAGGTAGGTGATTACGTGGAATTACAATAAGAGGGCTTTTTCTATAATATAATTTTTTGTTATTTATTCTAAGATTCTGCAGTGTCTTTGAAGTCAGTTTTCTGACCATGAATTCTCAATGTACAGAAGCAAATCTAGATGTGACAGGCACAGGAGACTAAGCTGAACTGATATTTGACTCCAGAATAGAGCCTGGACATCTCTCCCTTTTTTTTTTTTTTTTTTTTTTTTTTTTTTTGCGGTACGCGGGCCTCTCACTGTTGTGGCCTCTCCCACTGCAGAGCACAGCCTCCGGACGCGCAGGCTCAGCGGCCATGGCTCATGAGCCCAGCCGCTCCGCGGCATGTGGGATCCTCCCGGGCCAGGACACGAACCCGTGTCCCCTGCATCGGCAGGCCGACTCCCAACCACTGCGCCACCAGGGAAGCCCAACATCTCTCCCTTTTAATGTCTGATATTTACAAGTTCTTTCCTCTAAACAGTAGAATACAGAAAAATGAGGAACTTAGTTTCTGGTAGGTTTAAATTTTCTCCTTAGCTCTTTCAATTTGAATGGGCTGTAATGATGAAGATTAATAATCAAGAACTCACTTGGTTACTGACTTCTGCATTATGGCAAACCAAAGAACTCACGAAATAACGTTGTTTTCATTTAGGGGAAAACGGGAATGCCTTTTAAAATCTTTATGTTAATCTGAACCATTTTTAACCAGGATGACCTAATTACATAGCTCAAAATAAGAGCAATTCAGAAGTCAATGTACCAATTACAATTATAGAACACTGAGAACATCCTATAGGTGAGGTAGGAAACACACTTTTTTGTCGTAGGGTCATCACAAATTCATGGAAAACTAAACCTCCCAGAAAAACAAGGAGAGGGGTTGTTGGGGGTGGGGAGGGGAGGGACTGTGTTCTCTCCAGTAGAGGAAATAGAGGGAATGGATGTGAGGCAGCCAGAAATTTCTAGTAATTTCAACAATACCTTAGGTAAGCAGTTCCCTAAGTAATCTGTACAGATTGATTTTTAAAAATTGGCAGACTACTTTTGAAATAATAAGCCTATTTCTTACTACTGTCACTCAATCTCAAGGTGGTAGAGTCTTAGACATTTTCTTCTTCTATTGTTGGGCATGCTCTGTCCATAAGCAATAGCTCCCCTGAACCTGCCTACTTTGGAGATTCATGAAGGATAAATGTTGTTTCTAATTTTCTATAATGCATACAAATGTGCATATTAGAGTATATCATATATATATATTTCTTAATATATTACATCTGCTATAATATCTTTTATCCCAGAAAGTAAATAAATATCCTAAAGACGACAACATATCAGGTGCCATCAATACGTCCAAATTAGTTGGGGCTCCTAAGTCCACCAACACCATCAAACCATTATTCTGTGACTCTCCGCTTTGGAATTTGTCACCCATGACCTAATATCCTCTTTTCGCATGATTCCACAAAACTACTACATTGGGAATCATTTGCTTCTTGAAATAAATGTCTTCAAATTTTCCTTTTGGGCTTCCCTGGTGGCGCAGTGGTTGAGGGTCCGCCTGCCGATGCAGGGGACACGGGTTCGTGCCCCGGTCCGGGAAGATCCCACATGCTGCGGAGCGGCTGGGTCCGTGAACCATGGCCGCTGAGCCTGCGCGTCCGGAGCCTGTGCTCCGCAGCGGGAGAGGCCACAACAGTGAGAGGCCCACGTACCGCAAAAAAAAAAAAAAAAAAATTTTACTTTTGCCATAGTCACTCTCTGATGAGGATTACTGTCCTCCCCGTGAAGAAAGTGCCTTGCTTACAGATTAAACTCTATAATTTCATTTACAGAGCTTGCAAAGAATGGCTTTTCCTTTAATCCTGTATTGCATGCAGGGAATTGCAGGTGGGTGTTTTTAGATAGTAGCTGGCATTTTGAGTACAGTTTTGTCAAGCCCCAGTGAGGTAGGGTATCTGGAGGAAAAGCAGTTTTCTTTGAAACACAGTTATTGGTCTCATCACAGGCTGTACCTACAGTGTGCTGATGTGCTGTGGACCCTGATACAGAGGCCTCCCACCACTTTCCTCTTTTTTCCCTTCTTAAAGATTGCTGTTTCATCAAACCTCACTTTTGACTCTCAGGCTTAGATAGTTGACCCTTCACTGTTTCCTCTCTTACCCATCATGTTATTTTCAGTCTTACAACGGGAAACACCTGGAAGACATTAGCATGGTGGTTAACAATAGAGAGAGAGGTCAAGAGCTGATTCTAGATGAGATCAGAAACAAGAGTTTGGAGAAAAAAAAGGAGTGTGCAGAGGACAAAAGAAGAGAAGGGAGGAAGGAAAGGGCACATCTGAACACTAGTGCTCTTTATCTTCCCCCACCCCCCCCAACTTCCCTATTTTATCTAGCCACTCTCTCCTTTCATCTCACCTCCTCCCACTTCCCACCACTCTCCATCTCCAAACAACAGGGCTTACAGACAAGATGTGGAGTCATAGCTTCTCCAGCCAGCTCCCCTGACAGCCTTGATTCAAGGACAGGCACTTGGCATCAGAAACGATAGTGACCACAACCACTAAGATGCAAGACTCAACACCAGACGCTTTCCTGGAAATCCACCACCCCTCCAATTACCCGTCACAGAAGCAGCTGCACTGGGTAGAGAAAGCAGGGGAAACACGCTCTCAGCCAGGCACAGGCCTCAAACTATAGGCCAAGAAACCACCATAGGAAGCTACATAGACCTCCAATACCACAAGCACCAGGAAGCGTTCACCACACGTGACAGCATCCCAGCAAAGGGGCTGATAGGGTTGGATTCCAATCTCTTTGTGGTCATGGGCAAGGTGAAGCATCAACCCAAGGGCGCTGTCATTTCCTATAAGCTGCCAAACCACCAAAATTTGTCTGGCTTTGAGTCACTGACCTGACAAGAATTGGAGATGCTAACTTGACTTTCCTCGCTTTCAAAGAAATGATGTATCCCAGATGTGTGTGTAAAGAATGACCAGAAAAACGAATAGTTTAAAAACTTAAACAAAATATAACATTGTGACAAAAGAGGATTAGGAAGGGGAGAGGTATTATTGTTACGAAATATGCACCAAATTGTGTAGGCACGCTGGGAGTCTCCCCCACTATATGAGATTTGGCACTAACAGGGACAGAAACATTGTCACTGCTCATCACGGAAAAATGTCAGAACTCAAGCCAAGCAATGCATCTGCAGATTGCTGCACCCGTCAGTGACAGCATCCCCTCCCTCAGGAGGTGTCCACTACCTGTGGAGGAAGCCCCAGCAGCTGGGCAGGATGTTTGTCCAGGAGGACTGAAAAGGAGGGTGGTGACTATTTTGAAGTCAGAGGAGAATGAACAGAAAGAAAATCGCCTCAACCTTGCCCCTAACACACACACACACACACACACACTCACTCTCTCTCTCTCTCTCTCTCTCTCCCATTTAGTTCTTTTCCTGTTGAGCTGTTCTCAACCTCCCTCTCCCCACCTTCTGCCACCCCTCCCTGGAGGAATTTCACTGTACACAAATGAGGAGTTATTAAACAAATGAATTGGCTCCAGACACCGTCACTAAATTGGGTATAAGTACCCACTTTTCTGACCCCATTCTGCATTTACGTAAGGAAGAACAGGCTTAATTGCCCCAATGCCACGGCTATGTTGACATATTTCCAAATGATTACATAACTTCCCCACATCCTTCGCTGCGAAGGAGTGTTTATCAAAAGCGTGGAAGCTGACAGGATGGCATTATTAGCACGGCTCAGAGCTGATCGCACTGCCGATTTGTTGAGGATGATTTTAACTCTAGTCACTTATAGACGGGATGTTTCCTGACACATTGCCCTCACGAAGGAAGACTACATAATAAAGGCATGCAAATGGAATGATGGAGGGATTACAGCGACAGGAGCTACAGTGGGGGAGTCGGGACACGGTCTGAAATTATTGAGGGCTAACGATGAAGACATAATTTGGGGTTCACCTCCATTTGGGATTGTCTATTTAAGATGCATATGTGAAACTGGTGAATCAGGAGACTGAATTCCAATGACATTTCCTCTGGAGGCAGGGAAAATAATTTCAATGCAACTAAACAGCTATGGGAGAGAGAGGGAGGATTTCTGTGATTGCCAATCCTGACAAAGAGTTCAGAGCCCTAGGAAGGGGGCCTGTATCCTTCATACACATAGAGGCACAGAAAGTGTGTATCCATCTGCGATACAGCCTGCCTCCCAGCCCAAACATTCCAGTAATGTTGCATCAGTGTAAATATACATAATCAGAAATGACTCTCAAAAAAAGCACAAATACCTAATTTGTCCAGGTGAGACTGGACCACATAGAACGTGGCTTATCTGTCAGGTGAAGCAAGTTTTTCTTTCACTGCCTTCTTAACGACTGATTTGACCAAATCCAAAGAGCTTCTTTGTGGCCTCGCCACAGTGCTTTGGCTGGAGGATTGAGGGTGTGAGGCCTGCAAGCAGGGTGGGGATGCATTTGCAGTACAGTCTCCCTGACCAGAGCATCAGATGCACCACATAGGTGATGGCGGGTAGTTGGCTAAGGGAGTGGTGCCTGAAAGAACCAAGGTGAGACGAGCTCTTTGCCGCTCAGTCTCACCTACGGGGGCCACAAATAGATTCGACTGAATCTGCCATAATCACGTGGAGAAGAGTCTACAGATCCCATGGCAGCGTTGGCATTTGGGCTAGCACTTTCCACCCGAGTCCAAGCCAACTGGCCTCCAGGACAGCAACTGCTCCCACATTCGGTGTTTACCTCTCTTCTGTGTCATCTCCAGCTTTTGATTCCTTTGCCAAAAGGTCTATTTATTGCCTGTTTCTTTCTTACCTCCTCCTCCCATTCATTCTGTTCCATTCTGCCTCCTTAGAAGAAAAGGAAGATAAAGGGAAAGATTTCCAGACTCTTTGATTGAAGAATATGATCCTGAAGACAAGGGTTGTGTTGCTTTGTAATCCACAGCAGGGAGCCTAGAACTGGCTGGTGGTCTCCAGGCTGGCTAAGGAACAGGCCAGGTCTGTTGGCAATTGTTCTGGTGGCATCTTGGTCATTTTTCACCATGTAGTACTAATTGCTACTTCTATTTCAGATTTGCATTAATATTATTTTTCTAAAGAACCCAAAGCACCTTTGTAAAAAACATTTAAGATTTTTTTTTAATGATCATCAACTTTAAAAGCCATGCAATTGTCAAAGAACAGGAATATTCAGTTATAAAAGGAAGAATAAATAGCTTATAAACATAGGAAAAGACACTTTAGCATTCACCATAAAGATATGCAAATTAAAACACAGTAATGAGATATTATTTTTCATATATTGAGATGGTAAATAACTATTGCAAAATTAATAGCACACAGAATTGGTGTGGGTGTGGGGAAAGTGACACTCCCATACAATGTTAATTGAAGAATAAAGTGGTATAACGTATTGGAGGTCAACTTGGCAACACAGATACATTTTAGAGCATATCTGTTTTTTAATTAATACACTTTATTTTTAGAGTAGTTTTAAGTTCACAGTAAAGATGAGTAGAAAGTACAGTTTCTGTAGACCTCCTGCCCCCACACATGCACAGCCTCCTTCACTAACAATATTCTGCACCACAATGGTACATTTTTTAAATCCATCAACATATGCTGACACATCATTGTTAACCAAAGTCCACAGAGTATAGTAGGGTTCATTCTTGGTGCTGCACATTCTATGGGTTTTTACAAATGTATAATGACATGGATTCTCCACTGTAGCATCACACAGAATAATTTCACTGCCCTAAAAATCCTCTGTGTTCTGCCTATTCACCCTCCTCACTAACCCCTGGCAACCACTGATCCTCTTACTGTCTCCATAGTTTTGCTTTTTCCAGAATGTCACATAGTTGGAATAATACAATATTTAGTCTTTTCATATTGGTTTCTCTCACTTGAATATTCTTTTAGTAACATGCATTTAAGTTTCTTCCATGTCTTTTCATGGCTTGATAGCTCATTTCTTTTAAGCACTGAGTAATATTCCATTGTTTGGATGTACCACAGGTTATTTATCCATTCACCAACTGAAGGACATCTTGGTTGCTTCCAAGTTTTGGCAATTATGAATAAAACTGCTATAAACATCCATGTGTAGGCTTTTGTGTGGACATATTTCCAATTCATTTAAGTAAATACCAAGGACTACAATTGCTAGATTGTATGATAAGAGTATGTTTAGTTTTATAAGAGACGGCAAACTGTCTTCCAAAGTGTTTGGACCATTTTGCATCTGACCAGCAATGAATAAGAGTTCTTGCTGCTCCACATCCTCAGCAGCATTTAACGTTGTCACTGTTTTGGATTTTGACCATTCTAATAGGTATGTAGTAATATCTTACCATGGTTTTAATTTGCAATTCTGTAGTGACATATGGTGTCGAACCAAAGCACTTTTTATATACATTCATTAAACAAGTTATACCTTTGAGTGAAAAATTAACTCTGGAAATATGGTAAGGTGAAAACCAAAATGGACACATTTTGAAATAAACAATCCTCCCATCAGGAAGAGAGACACTTAAAATATCCCAAAGAACATGACACATACATATCTTGGTGAGTTTTTGTTCAATACCACCCAGATCAGTCTTTTTCAAACATTTTAGACAAATATATGCCCATAAAAATACATATATAAATACCTATACACACATACAAACACATACAACTGAAACAAAAACTTCAGAAATCAATATTCCTACACAATATTCCTACACATGATGTACTCAGTTTTACATTCAACTCTAAGCCAACTTAATATACTGTTATTTATTCTATTTTATTTTTTAAAACATAGTTGTTGTTACCATCTAAATCAATTTCATGAACTTATTAGTGGGTTGCTAACCAAATTTAAAAATAACCAAAAGAAACACATCTTTAAATATGTAAATTAATAATAATTCATAGGAGAATCTTTAAGATTGATTATGAGGGTAATAGCTCTGGGGCTAAACCTTCAAACTACTCTTGATCAAGATTTTCCATTTGAAAAATTAAGACATGAAGCCAATGCTCAGAATATGATTAGTTTCAAATTATCTTTTATTTTAAAAGGTGACTGCCCATCTATAGTCTTCTACTGCCTCGTCTTCACCATACCTAAAAAGAAAAATCTGCCCTTGACTACCTTATCATAGTCAAACTTAAGTTCAAAGTCTCTATAAACAAGTTCCTATCTGGGACCTCCTGTTTTCATTGACTTATATCTTTTTGAAATGTACATATATTTTCCTCACTCCTTGCTTAGTCGCTTCTTTCTTTTCTTTCTTCCTTTTTTCCTTTGTTTTTCCTTCCCTTCCCACTTCCCCCTTCTTTCTTTCCTTCCATGTCCTCCTCTTCCTCTCTCCCTTCTTTCCTTCCTCTTTGTCTTTTTTTCTCTTTCTCTGGTTCTCTCTGTCCTTCTCCTTCTCTCTGTCTCTCATTCCTTTCCTCTTCTCTTTTTCTCTCTCTCCATGTCCACATCTTGCCTACAATGTCCATAACTAGTATTTTTTTCAATTCATTCGTAAAAATTTCATTCTATTTTAAATATCTCTTTATCTCTCAAGTGTACTTCTCAACTTACATTCTTATGCCAGTGATTGTAAGTGAGGAATTATTCCCTCATTTATACTATTAGAGAGAAAGACAATAAAAATCTGCCTTACTTAAAGTTGTGTATGTGTGTGTGTGTGTGTGTGTTTAAAACAAAACCTGAATTCTCAGAATGTCAGAGAATGCTACCAATTTATTTCCTGAAAGTCAGTTTTGACAGGGAGAAAAAGGGGCAAGCATAGAACAACAGAAGAAAAGAGCAACACCCCAAAGGCCCCTGATTCCAAAGAAAAGGGGTAGTGAGGATACTGTGTCATTTGGGTCTAGCTCTGGTGGAAGAGTCATATATTCTTTTCATGAAGCTCAGCATCCTTATGTGAAACAACAACAACAATCTAAGAGCAAAGAATAGAAAGGCAATTACAAGTTGACTACACTCTGTTACAATATATTGCCACAAGAGCCAGGTTCCTTTGTTACATCTTTCTAGAAAATCTTTCTAACCCATTTTAAGCTGCGGGTACTGGTTTCCTAGAACTTAAAGATGAAACAGATTCAAGCAAGATCACTGCTTTCTATTTCAAGTAAAATCTGTTTCTACTTCAGTTCTACTCTGAGGTAGAAGAGACAAGCATTCAGCTTCTGGTGATAATATCACTTTCAGCTTGGATTAAGTCATTTAACCTTCCTCCTATGTAAATTATGTAGCACACCCCCTCATGTAACTAGCACTTGGGTAAGTTGGAGGGTTAAGTACCATACAAATGTGAAATGCTTTGAAAATTTTAACACAGATTTATAAATACACAGTTTTTATAAATCGATGAAAATACCTATTCTGGAAATATAATCATATTCTACCTCCATGGTTTGTTACCCAGCAACAAATTGCACATGTAAAAACTTAACAACTTGCATATTTCATATGCAAGATCAAAACCTCCAAGTTTTCTCCCCACCACCTGTACCCTACAACACCCACAGAAGAGAACACTTAGAAAGGAAGGGAAAATATTATCATTTTAAATTAATTTAGCACCATGAAGGTGCTAAGTGCTGTTCAGAATAATATATTCAAAATACCACATGGAAATAATAAAATCCTCTCTCTCTTATTCCTCCCTGAGGCATAAGTTTGATTAGTTTTTTCTTCCTCAGAGTCTGTGTTCCCCATTGTTTACCAGGTATTTGCAATGTCTGATGGGCAGACAACTTTTTTCAATCTTTCAAAATTATAAAACATTGACATGAAAATGCTTTTTTTAATAAGTTATTTTTATTTCCCCCTCTGGTGTCAGGAATGTGAGACTGTTTTGTCCGGCAGCTGGAGACAAGCTAAAATAGCTCACCAAAGGGAGAGGAAATCATAGAACAGAGGGAGGGGATTCTGAGGCAAGAAAAACCTCTCAATAAGATAAACATCTGGGGCCACATAGGACAGGTAATCTGATCGCCTGTGGTAGCTGTATCAGTTGCAACAAGTCCAATTGTGTCTCTGTTTTACTTTTAGATTTCAAAACTTAAATCAAAGTTATTAGCCAATAAACAAAATATATAATAATAAAAGGCTGTGAATTCAATCTTGCAGTAGGATACTGGAAATCAGTCTTAAGATGCAGCACCTCATTATTTATAAAGGAGAGGTTACTGGCAGGAGTATACATGTTACATTTGTACACTCTAGTCAAGCGTGTACAGAAGTCACCTGCCAATGCAGGGGGACACGGGTTTGATCCCTGGTTCGGAAAGATCCCACATGCCATGGAACAACTAAGCCCATGCGCCACAACTACTGAGCCTGTGCTCTAGGGCCTGTGAGCCACAACTACTGAGCCTGTGAGCCACAACTACTGAAGTCCGCTCACCTAGAGCATGTGCTCTGCAACAAGAGAAGCCACCGCAATGAGAAGCCCGTGCACCGCAACGAAGAGTAGCCCCTGCTCGCCGCAACTAGAGAAAAGCCCATGCACAGCAACAAAGACCCAACACAGCCATGAATAAATAAACAAATAAATAAATACAAGTTCCTCCTGAACCAAAAATATGGATTTCCGTCCTTTTTTAACCTCCTAATCCTTTCCCCAGTCCCCAGTTTCCCAGCTTGTTGTCAAAAGGAGACTAGATTTAACTCCAAAATACTTTAACAAACTCCAACAAAAGGCAGAACTTACCAGGGCACTTAGAGACTCCCTGACATATAGAATTTTTAGCTTAAAAATATATGTTTAGGGCTTCCCTGGTGGCGCAGTGGTTGAGAGTCCGCCTGCCGATGCAGGGGACGCGGGTTCGTGCCCCGGTCTGGGAAGATCCCACATGCCGCGGAGCGGCTGGGCCCGTGAGCCGTGGCCGCTGAGCCTGTGCTCCGCAACGGGAGAGGCCACAACAGTGAGAGGCCCGCGTACCAAAAAAAAAAAAAAAAAAAAAAAAAAAAAAATATATATATAAATTGATGTTTATATTTTTCAGCACAAAAGAGAAAATATTTTTAGATAGAAAGCCTTAGTTAAGTAGCTACATGCATAATGACATATATGTCCTTCCGTCCCTGTGAATGAAATAACAGCTCCAGTCAGCCATTCTATTTTTTAACACCTCCGAAGACTTATTTGTAAATGTATGAGTTGCATTATAAGGGACATGTCAAATCATAGTTTGATAATGAAGTTCTGGATGTACTGGTTTTGTAATTATAATTATACCCAGTAGATATGTGCTCATGTTCACCTGGCTTTATTTTCTTGATTTTGTGGGCACATACATATGTATGTGTGTGTATTTCATATCTTTGTTTTGAGTATAACTGCTGCAAGAGTCCTGATGCCCTGGTGTCACTGGAAGTTTTATCGTACTTATATATACTGTACAAGAGTGATGGGAATATGGGGTTAGACAAATAGAAAATAAAGTCCCAATCCTTAATTTTTGCTGTGCAACTGGCTTCTTAGCCACCAAAGGTGTGGGTGTTCTGTCAAACATGGGTTGTTGGCTGCCTCTTTCTACCAGCTGCTACAGTGGTGATTTCATATCATGGGCTTCTTTGTTGACAGATAGGTACATGCTGCTATTAGACACTGTGTCTGAGGGTTTTCCTGCAGAAAAGTAAAGAAAGTACATTAGGAGCACACACAGCTCCTGCACCAAACCAACAATACTTTGGATAATGATACTTGTCACTGGCTTAAAGTAACAAGGAGTAATTCAGTTCCCATATGTTTACATAAAATTTCTCACATAATGGACTCTTTCCCGGGCCAAGTTCATTTAACTTTACAAAATGTAGTGACTTCCAACTGGCAGATCTTGAAAACAGCCCCACAACTAATGAAACAAAAACAGTAAACTTAGCGGGGAAGTTAGCAGGAAGGTGGAGGTTATGTCTATAGACACGTGTAAATGTACACATGTGTGTTAATATTTAACTGTTATTTCTGATGTCAAATGAGGCTATAATTTGAGGTGTGATTTCACTCACTCTGCATGTATCTTTCTCCTGTTTAACTTTCAAAAGCCAATTTAAGGGACAGCGGAGGTGTTTCCTCAGCAGTAACCCAGCCCTGTGTACAGGACTGAGGCCACAGCACAGGATAAACAAAGCCCAAAGTGTGGTCTGCAGGGGACCACAGCACACCAAACAGAGGCTGGACTTCCCTCGTATTTATGAAATGTCTCTCTACTCCTGAAAAAAGAAAAGGAAACAATTGCATCCCCCTCCTTCCTGCTCTCCTGTTAGGTCTCTGAGTCAATTTTCATAGGGATACTTTTTGGCAGAGACCCTGTTCTGTGGCTTTGAGTAGACATTTGACATGCCCTTACAAAATAACATTTCTGAATTTTAGGATTTTTCCATCTCTTTGTGAAGACCCCATCACATCCCCTCAATCCTATAGATAACAATAATAAAGTATTAGATATGAAGTGGCCTCAGAGATCATCTAAAGAGTTTAACTTCTTCATTTTGCGAATGGGGAAATTGAAATCGAGAGAAGTAAGTGAAGCCTAAGGTCCCACAGTCAATTCCTGGCAGAATAACAAGAATGACAGCCGGGTCTCCTGACTCCAAAGTCTGGATTAGTTTTCCTTGAATGTTGCTTCTGGGGTGCCCCACGTAAAGCAATCATACGATTGCTTTGATTTGCTGGTCCTTTCATGATTTGTAAGGGCAAACCCATCTTTCATTTTGATATCATATGTATCTTGAACAGGAATGTATACACCAGCAGGTATTTAAGAAATGTTTGATACAATGAAGAAGTGTTTAGTGTCCTCTGTGAAAAATGCTTTTTTTTCCTTAGTTTTTTCATATGATGAAAAGAATACCCAAAAAATCAAGGAAAGGAAAGTAGAAAAGCTGTCCTCTGTAAAGTAACCCTCTCTCCAAGCCTGGATGTTGTGAATTTATGGTTAGCCTTTTTAGCTTTTTGCTTAACCTCTGAGCTTGGTATCCTTTCTCTACACTTAAGTTTGTGACATAAAATTTCAGTATCCCATTTGCAAGGGTGAAGGAGTTAAAAATAAATAATGTTCTCAACACTGCACAGCAAGTCACTGTGACTGTTTTTAAGTGTAGCAAAAAGATGCCTGCCTTACTTTCTAGAACACGCAACCACTTCAGTTTATAAACATCTGTAGGACCATGGGGTGTTGCTTTCCCTCTATTTATGAATGTTTGATACAACAGCAAAGCACTTCCAATCCTGCTGCTTTGGTGTGAAACTGTGCAGAAATATTGCCTGGTACGTGTGGAATATAAGACAGATTTTTCAAAATACAACATGGCAGTCAGAAGCATTCATTTTGTTTAGTCTGTGTGGCATTTGGGGGACATTCCCATCAGGGAGACATTGTTTAAATGCAAGTTATTCCCTTGAATTGGGGGCAAATGTTCATCCTATAAAACCATAGGGTAAAAAAGTCTGGAGGCTTACTTTTAAGCTTTTATTTAATATATACAAACCAAGAAAAATACTATGTAATCAGTGTAAGTGCAATTATTTTACTAATACAATGTAAAATATTTTCCTAAGCAAATATTTCTATAAAAGTTAAAGCAGTATGTGAGAATTGTGACAATTTTAAAAGTCCCATATAGTTAGGATATTTCAGTTTCTGTACTTTTTGTTCAAATGCCAGATTTTTTTCTTTTTCCTTTTAAGAAATCCCAGTGATTACCAAGCAAAAGATGCAAGGGCACTTAATGACAAACATTTTAACTTCAAAGCCAAAAGGTAGACCAAAATAGAAAATAAATTGGGTTTCAATGAATCATTTCACCCACTAATACAAGCTCTGCTGAGGCTGCATCAGACCTTGGCCTGATAAAGGAAAACTTTGAAATAATCAATGTGACTGACACTCAAGGGTAAGAAATGCTTAATTTTTTATATAATTGAGAATTTTTTGACTGTCAAAAGAACATACTTCATGTGTTCCTAAAAATAACATGCAATACCTTACTGTAACATCCAAGAAGCTTATTTCATTTTTATATGCTGCATGTGTTATTAATTGTATTATGAATATTAATAATAAAATGAAACACTAATCAGTGCTCCATTCCCAACAATTCATAATTAAATAAATGCCATATTCCTGATTGTGCTAAGGCCAATTAAATCTAATTTCTTTTCTGTTTCCATACATAGGCTATCTGGGGGTAATTAATTGCCACCAACTGCCTTCCTCTAAGAGGATTTCTGAAACTGGTAGCACAACATGTGCCCCAGAGACCAAACAGTGCCTAATGCTGTTTGGGATGTTCACGGTTCTTTAATGACCCAGAGTAAATTTTTTCTCTCCATAAACTGCCGTTCATTTTGTCTCTCTCTTGTGCATAGAACTATTCAGGGTTCTGGGTTTCAATAACAAATTCAGACTACACAGAAAGCCACAGGCAAGGCAGGAGGGTCATCCCTTCAGGGGATACCAGCTCCAGGAGTGGCAACCTCAGCCCAGAAAGTCTATGCCGGGACAAAAAATTCCAAATGGGTCCAGTTTAAATGAATAATTTTCCAATTCTATCAGAAAATAACCTACCACTTGGAGAAGATATTTGGGAAAGGCGAGTTACAGTTTTTATTCTTTAGAATTAAACCTTGAAAGAGGTCTCAGAGTGACCCAATAATTGTTAAAATATGTTCTCAGTGGAAATATTAGAAACTGTGTGCAGGGACAGAAACTTGATCATGCATAGATTCATAGATTCTTAAAGCTGGAAGGAACCACAAGAGGTTCAACAACCAACCTTCTTTTAAGGACAGGCTGCTTCTAGCCTATTCCTAACAAACAAAGATCAAATCTATTTTTAAAATCTCAGCAACAGGATATACTTCTCTTGCTACCTAATCTGACATCTAACGATCCCATTATAAAAAATAATGCATTTAATCTCAACTCATCCTGCTGGACCAGTTTACTGGGCAAGCAGGAATGCAGTTTTTTCCCCATCTTTAGATAAGAACACTTTAGAGGTAAAGATTATTCAGCCTCACCATTCTCTTCTGTAAGCTACATATCTCAATCCCTTAACTTTTCTGTCCAAATTCCCCACACCATTCTTCATTTGTAGAAGCTAGACTGAGAAAAGCTCATAAGCTGAGCAGTACTGAGCACAAAGATTGTTTTATATCCCCTAAGCTAGACTATTTTAATAGTTACAGTACCTTGCTTGATTTTCAGATACTTCTGTTTTGCTGTCAACTGGCTTACTATCCACAATGAAAGCTTTTTGCCACACCTGCAAAGATTTAGGCATCCCCCATCCCATGTGTGTGTCTTACCCAAGGGGACCTCCTCTTTCTGAATCTCTTTCTACTTACCTCTGATGATGCCTCACAATTTACAGAAGTCACCCTTAATTTGCATGCTTGCTTTCAGGGTCATCCTCACGCTTGGGGTCAGTTTCTCTCTATTCCTTTCTTTTAGATACTTATAAAAATATTAGACAAAAATGGTACATGAGTGGCTCCTAAAGAATTCCCCTAGCTTGAAGCTGATTTACTGATAACCACTCTTCAAATAGACTCTGCATTTAACCTCTTCATGCTGATATTTTCTATTTCATCTGAATTTTCACATTACATGTACCTATATACCCTCGGTGAAACGCTGTGAGGATGTATTTATTATAAAACGTGTGAATGTTTCTCTGTGGGAATATACAGTAAATTAAGATATCCTTCAGAGATCAGTAAAGCTGTGACCTGGAATGCCAGAGCATTTAACCACAGGTTTCATCCAACTTCCTTTGTAAATCACCTTGGGCATGTGCTTTCTAAAATATGTACGTGAATTATTGCCTTATTTTCATACTGTGGGTATTGTTTATTATGGAAGGGCCATTAACCCTGTAAGATGCAGATAATCTTCCCCTTGCTTGTCTACAGCAGCAGATCATTTACTGTCACACTGATTAAATATATTATGACAGCAAAGCTAGTAATGCGCAAGGTGTGGGCAAAGAAAGAACATGCTTCATGCACTTTCTCTGCCGTTCTCTGCAGAACAGTTTCTGTATCTAATTTGGTACTTTTCAAATAAAGAATATCACATTACCAGAAGCCATTTTACCCTCCTATGCTCACATACATTGGTCTCCAGAGAAAACCTAGATAACGGATTTCTACAAAAATTGTACTTACAGTGTAACACTCCTGATTAAGTTTATTATTAGTGCCCAGAGTATGTGTACTCTTGATGCCTCAAACACTGAACTCAAGGTTTCTCCTTCAGTACAAGCAATAAAACAAACCTCGGGCTGACCTTCCTCAAGACAAATGCTAAAATAATGGTATTCCCCAACTTACTTTTAAACCTAAGCCTGCAATGAAAGCTTGAATGTGATCCACGAGGGTACACAAGGACGTATCTCACATATACATGTACATAAATATACATTACAAATTACATTTTCTACATCCTGTCTCTGTACACATACACATAAGCTGCTATAATTTAGTTATTTACTATGTACTACTAGTCGTGTAAAATGTCATTTTCTAAGAATACATCCGAGGCTTAAGTCAGCAGTTTTATGATATCATCTGTACTGGGAAAACATTAAAGGCTCAATATTTAATAAACATAATAAACATCCCCATGAAACAAATTGTTCATAAACTACCTGTTTAATTTTTCAAGGTTCCTGAACCACATATTTTCTTATTAGTTGTGAGCCTGCTGGGTTGGAGGATAGATAGGGCCTGTCAGGGATAGAATATAATGTAGCGGTTTTATGAATTATTTCTGTGAGGAAAAGCCTATTACAGCTGACAAGAGGGTGATGATATTAGCCCATCATCATTCAGATGGCACCACCCTTCCCCCTTTCATCCGTCAGGCCTCTTGTATGGGGGCTGTAAGCCACACCGTCTTTGCACAGCCAACACAAAGACAAATTCTACTCTTTTTCTGAGTCCATGAAACATTTAGTATTTCATTTTGAATCATGGCAGATGACAGAAACAAATGGCCTAATGAATCTCGCTTATTGTCCCTTGCAAATCTGAGGATGAGCTAAAAGTAAAATCTCTGTTTCTTTTCTTTTTTTTTTCCTCTTTACTCCCTTTTTTTTTTCCTTTTTTGATGCATTTCTTCTCCCTGGAAAGATCTCTGTTGCATTCTAAATAGATGTTGAAGTTATAGAATTATTTTCATAAACAGGTCGTTTGATTTAGAAATCAATTATGCAGCTCCTTCACAGCTCCTTTCCCCATCATCTCTCTGTAAGTAACCTTTGGGACAGTATATGTTTTCACCCATTCTGTGGCCTCATAAAATGAAAATACAATAGGAGGCAGGATCAGGAGGAAAAATAACAAGTAAATATTTGCTGTATTTGGGGAAAATGGCAATGACTCATCAAATAACAACAAGAATTAAACACCTTTGTTTTATTTAAAGGAAAATTAAGTCTGTAGCACTTATTTACAAGTTAATAGGCTGAACTTTAAAGCTTTTGTGGTTACCTTTTCTGGGTGTATTTACTTTAAATATGACACTGAGATTTGTAAGGGATTTGCTAAGTGGAGCTGCTCAGGAAAACAATGAAAAAGACTGAGAAATGACTCCGTTCACCAATGGCATCATTCCTTGCTGTTTGAAAAGTTGGGTAGAACTGAACAGAAGGCGGTGCTGCTCTGGTGGCCTGAAAAATACCACCTATTAAGAATGATTTCCTTTATGCTGTTTGCTGCTCTGTTTAAAGGAAAGTCTTGTCCCCAGTGCTTGCTTCATTGGCATCAAACGGTATTGAATGCCATGTGTTCCCAGAAGACCACAGCGTCATGGCCATGTGTCTGTATCATATATGCATGTTTTCAACAAAACACAAAAGCATAGTCATTGAGAAACATGCATTTAACTTTGTTTAAAAAAAAAAGGAAAAAATGCACAGCTGGGGCTAAAAATAGAGAGAATAGTAGGAGTTAGTAAGAGAAAAAGAGAAGAATTTCTCCTCTGATTCCTTGCCATGCCTTGGCCTTTTTTCTCCCTTTTCTCTGTGACTCTGTAATGGCTTTTTCAGAGCCATTAGAGTTGTCAAGTACATTTTTCTTAGTTCAAGTATGTACAATTGATCCTGATAGATGTTAATAGCTCCCAAACTAAGGCAGAGTCTGCAGTCAACATACAGGAATAACAATTCTGTGGTTAAAAAAAGAGAAAGTTTGACAATTGATGCCATAATATAGGCCAGAGGCACTCCAGGTCAGATTTCCTTAATTTTTGGAGTAAAATTTCACCATGATGCTGCTAAGTTTACAACATTAGTTATATTGTGACTCAATTTTTTAAGATGTAGGTTTAGGTAATTTCATAATAATTTATTTCCAGAATATGAAATTTGGCAAGCCACTGATGAAAAAGTGAAATCTAAATATCTCAATTTTCTTTGATTTTTATAATTTTCTTTCAGATAGAAAGCACTACATAAAAGTTTGATTTTTAATATTAGTGTTGAAAATTTTACTAATTGAATTTTTCTAGTGATCAAGATTGTGACAATAGAAAGAACCAGAATTGCCAAAGCAATCCTGAGGAAAAAGAACAAAGCTGGAGGCATAAGCCTCTCAGACTTCAGACTATACTACAAAGCTACAGTAATCAAAACAATGTGTCATTGGCACAGAAACAGACATACGGATCAATGGAACAGAATAGAGAGGCCAGAAACAGACCCACACACCTACAGTCAATTACTCTTTGACAAAGAAGACATGAATATAAAATGCGAAAAAGACAGTCTTTTCAGAAAGTGGTGTTGGGAAAGTTGGAGAGCTGCATGTAAAGCAATGAAGTTAGAACATACATTCACACCATGCACAAAAATAAACTCAAAATGGCTTAAAGACTTAAATATAAAACAAGACACCATAAAACCCCTAGAAGAGATCATAGGCAAAACATTCTCTGATATAAATCATACCAATGTTTTCTGAGGTAGGTCTCCCAAAGCAATAGATATTAAAATAAAAATAAACAAGTGGGACCTAATCAAACTTACAAGCTTTTGCACAGCAAAGGAAACCATAAAAAAAAAAAAAAAAACCCAAAAAACAAAGAGACAACCTACAGAATGGGAGAAAATATTTGCAAATGATGTGACTGACAAGGGCTTAATATCCAAAATATACAAACAATGTATACAATTCAACAACAAAAAGACAACACAATCAAAAAATGGGCAAAAGACTTAAACAGACATTTCTCCAAAGAAGACATACAGATGGCCAATAGGCACATGAAAAGATGCTCAACCTCACTAATTATTAGAGAAATGCAAATCAAAACTACAATGAGGTACCACCTCACACCAGTCAGAATGGCCATCATTAAAATGTCTATAAATAACAAATGCTGGAGTGGGTGTGGAGAAAAGGGAACCCTCCTATACTGCTGGTGGGAATGTAAGTTGGTGCAACCACTATGGAGAACAGTACGGAGGTTCCTCAGAAAACTAAAAATAAATTACCATATGATCTAGCAATCCCATTCCTGGGCATATATCTGGAGAAAAACATGGTTTGAAAGGATACATGCACCCCATCGCAGCACTATTTATAACAGCCAAGACATGGAAGCAACCTAAATGTCCATTGACAGAGGAATGAATGAAGATGTGGTACATATATACAATGGAATACTACTCAGCCATAAAAAAGGAATGAAATAATGTCACTTGCAGCAACATGGATGCAACCAGAGGTTATCATACTAAGTGAAGTAAGTCAGACAAATACCATACGGTATCGCTTATATGTGGAATCTAAAAGAACCTATCTATAAAACAGAAACAGACTCATAGACATAGAGAACAAACTTGTGGTTGCCAAAGGGGAGGTGGGGGTAGGGGAGGTATGGACTGGGAGTTTGGGATTAGTAGATGCAAACTATTACATACAGAATGGATAATAACAAAGTACTATTGTATAGCACAGGGAGCTATATTCACTATCCTAGGATAAACCATAATGGAAAAGCATATAAAAAAGAATGTATACATGTATAACTGAGTCACTTTCTGTACAGCAGAAATTAACACAATATTGTAAATCAACTATACTTCAATAAAAAAAGAAATTAAAAAAATTATGACATTAGAAAATACCATGTGAATGTACTTCGATTACTTTTATTATGCTCTTGAGTTACTGATTTCAAAAGCAATATTTGCTTTTTTTCCAAAAGGAAGCATTTTATAACTAATGGCCATTTATTCCATAAGTATCTGACAATAAGAAACTTTCACAATCCAAATACAACAGTGATTGAAATCAAGTGAAGGTCAGTTGTACAAATAGAACATTTGGAAATACTTGGATCTAATAGTTTAGTGCTATGTCCTTCATCATTACCTAATGCCCTTTGTGACCTCTCCTTGTCAGTCTCTGAGCCCAGCATAAGTACCAGGTAGAATTAAACATTTTTTAATCGAGAGAATCAATGAATATGTTATATTTCTTTCTATCTCCTGCATGTTATCACTCTAAGAGAAAAAAATTGGTTCGCTAAAGAAAATGTATACCAATTTACTTACAAACATACAGCAAACCAAGCGAAACACAGAACTAAAAAGAAGTAAAAGGAATAGATTTGCCCCCCAAAACCTGCCTTGTTTCCTAAAAGACTGAACATATTAAGTGACACTCAATGGTATCACAGTGAAACAAATCTCCCAGGAACTAAGGCAGTGTCTCATCCTCTGGTTTCCATCTTCTTACCATCGAGGCAAATATGTTTGCCTCTAACTTTGATGTACTTTCTAATTAATCAGTTCAGATCAATTTTCTAATGTTAGTAAAGGGCATCCCTGTAAACGTCATAGAAACACATATATTCTGGAAAATGGTAGAATATTTTTTGTTCAAAATACACGTAATATTGCAAAAATATTAAGCCGCTGAAGTTGGATTGAGGAAAATGAGAAGTGAGCCAGAATATTTGTGTATACTTATTAAAAGAAAAAGGGACATTGGCCAGGTAATATTGAGTGAAACCATATAAAACTACTGTTTTCGTAGGTCAGAAATGGTTGAATATCAGTAATTTTACATGATTTAACTTAATTAGATACAGCATTTGTAATAAGCTTAAATTGTGCATTTCCTTTTGAAAAAGAAGTACATAAAATTGCTCAATATTACCTTGAAGCCGGATGAGCAATAGGTGACAAGAATGTCCAGAAAACGAACTGAAAATTCTACAGGGTTAGAATAGGTAGAATTATAACAATAGCTTGTTAGAGCTGAGACAAGCAGTACCATCTTCCTCAAGATAGAGTCAGCATTTGGATAGTCTTTAGAAAATCCCAAATTTTGAAACAGTTAATGTTTTGCACACTGCTTTGCCTTATATATAGTGTTCCCTGTATCTGGAATGCCACTCATACTTCATGACCCACTTCATTAGTTCCTTTTATACATCACTTTGCATTTTACACTATAATTACTCACAGGCTGATCTTCTTCACTGAACTGCAAGATCCCCAAGAGTAGGGTTGCTATCTTTTATTCTGCCCTCTAACAGTGGGTACAATACCTCACATAGAGTAGATGGTCAATGCTTGGTTGTTGAGGTGACAATTTTTTTCAAGTTTTAAACTAAGGATTAGGGCTACTGTTAGCCAATTTTTATGTTTTGAATTACATAGAACAGAGTTGGGCTAATATAAATTAGAAATTGAAGAAAAATCAAGCTAAAGAGTACATATTCTAATCAATGGGGAATTTATAAATTAAAAAAATAACTGAATGTGTATATTATAAAACGTATCAGATATCCAAAAGTCATACAGATGTTAAAATGTACACACCAAGTTTAAGAAATAAAAGATGACATATATGGTTGAATGTCTCTGTTTTAACCTTATGCATCCCATTTTTCTCTTCCTTGGCCTCCTGAATAATCACTGTACTAAATTTGGTTATTATTTCCATGCCTGCATTTATATATTCGCTACATGTTTGCATCCCTAAATGATAACTCTTTTGGCAATCTTCTATACTTTTCCAGCCTTGTTGTTATATAATTGACATATAACATTGTTTAAGGTGTACAGCATGATGATTCGATACACATATATATTACAAAATGATCATCACAATAAGGTTTTAAAATTATTTATCCCCTCATATAACTACCTTTTGTGTGTGTGTGGTGGCAACATTTAAGATCTACTCTCTTAGCAACTTGCAAGTGAATACAGGCATACCTCATAGATATTGTGGGTTCAGTTCCAGACCACCCCAGTAAAGCAAATATCACAGTAAAGTGAGTCACACAAATTCCTGGTGCATATAAACATTATGTTTACACTATCCTGTAGTCCATTAAGTGTGCAATAGCTTTATGTCTAACAACGTACATACCTTAGTTTAAAAATCCTTCATTGCCACAAATTACCACAAATCATCTGAGCCTTCAGCAAGTCATAAACTTTTTGCAATAGTAACATCAAATATCACTGATCACAGATCACCATAACAAATATAATAATAATGAAAGGGTTTGAAATATAGTGAAAATGTGACAGATACACAAAGTGATCAAATGCTGTTGGAAAAATGGCACAGATAGACTTGCTTAATGCAGGGTTGCCATAAAACTTCAATTTGTAAAAAAAAAAAAAGCAATATCCATAAAGCACAATAAAGCAAAGCACAATAAAACAGGTATGCCTGGAATATAGTTTTTGTTAACTATATTGTTAACTATAGTCATCATGATGTACATTAGATTCCTAGAATTATTCATCTTGTAACTACTAGGACACTTTGACCAACATTCCCCTGTTTCCTCCAGCTCCCGGCAACCACCATTCTATACTCTGTCTCTTAAAATTCATCTTTTCTAGGTTCAACACAGAAGTGAGATCATGCAGTATTTATCTTTCTTATTCTGACTTATTTTACTTAGCATAATGCCCTCAAGGTCTATCCATGTTGTCACAAATGGCAGGATTTCCTTCTTATAAAATGTGTATATATATCACATTTTCTTTATCCATTCATCTGTTGATGAACACTTAGTTGTTTCCATGTCTTAGCTATTGTGAATAATGTTGCACTGAACATGGGGATGCAGATATCTCTTTGAGACAGAGATTTCATTCTTTCAGTATATAACCAGAAGTAAAATTCCCACATCATATGTTAGTTCTACTTATAATTTTTTGAGGAACCTCCATACTGTTTTTCATGGTGGTTACACCAATTTACATTCTTACCAATAGTGCATAAGGGTTTCCTTTTCTCCATATCCACACCAACACCTGTTATTTCTGGTCTTTTTGATAACTGTGATTCTGACAGGTGTGAGGGAGGCGATAGCTCAATGTGGTTTTGATTTGCATTTCCCTGATTAGTAATGTTAAGCATCTTTTCGTTTACGTTTTCACGCACCTGTTATTTGTATATCTTCTTTGGAAAAATGTCCATTCACGTCCTCTGCTCATTTTGAAATCAGGTTAGTTGTGGGGTTTTTTGTTTTGTTTTGCTATTTAGTTGTATATGTTTCTTATATATCTTGAATATTGACCCCTTATCTCATATATGGTTTGCAAATATTTTATCCCATTTCACACGCTGCTTTTTTATTTTATTGATTATTTCTTTTGCTGTGCTGGGCTTTTTAGTTTGATGTAGTCCCACTTGTTTACTTTTGCTTTTGTTGCTTGTGCTTTTGGAGTCATATCCAAAAAAATGTTGCCAAGACCAATTTAAAAGAGATTTTTTGCTATGTTTTAGTCTAGGAGTTTTATAGTTTCAGGTTTTATATTTAAGTCTTTAATCTGTTTTGTGTTAATTTTTGTGAGTGGTATAAGATCTAAGTCCAATTCTATTGCTTTCAGTGTGAATATCCAATTTTCCCAGCACCATTTATGAAAAACACTATCCTTTCCCTCATTGAGTATTCTTGGCTCCCTTGTCAAATATTAGATGATTATATATGCATGGGTCTATTTCGGGCTCTCAATTCTGTTCCACTGGTTTAGGTATCTGCTTTTATACCAGTACCACATTGTTTTGATTACTGTAGCTTTGTAATATAGTATGAAATCAGGAAGTGTGATATCTCCAGGGTTGTTCCCCTTTTTCAGGATTGCTTTGGCTATTTGAAGTCTTTTGTAGTTTTATATAAATAATAAGATTGCTTTTTCCACTTCTGTGAAATAGGGATAGGGATTGCATTGAATCTATAGATGGATTTGGGTAGTATGAACATTTTAGCAATATTAATTTTTCAATTCATGAACAAGGCAAATCTTTACATTTATTTGTCTCTTCTTCAATTTCTTTCATCAATGCTTTATAGTATTGAGCAGACAGATCTTTCACCTCCTACATTAAATTTATTCCAAAACATTTTATTGTTTTTGATGCCATTATAAACGGGATTCTTTTTTCTTTTTCAGATGGTGCATTGTCAGTATATAAAATGCAACTGGTTTCTGTGTGTTGATTTTGTATCATGCAGCTTTACTGAATTTGTTTACTAATTCTAACAGGTTTTTTTTTTGGCGGAGGCTTAAGGACTTCTATGTATGAGATTATATCATCCACAAACAGAAACAATTTTACTTTTTCCTTTCCAGTTTGGATGTCTTTTATTTCTTTTTCTTGCCTAATTGCTCTGGCTAGGACTTCCAGTACTATGTTGAATAGGAGTGGTGAGAGGGGACATCATGTCCTGTTCCTGATCTGACAGAAAAACTTTCTGTCTTACACCATTGAGTATGATGTTAGCTGTGGGCTTTTATTATGTTGAGGTACGTTTTCTTCATACTCAATTAATTAAGTTTTTTTATCAAGAAAGGATGTTGTATCTTGTCAAATCCTTCTAGTAAATCTATTGAGGCGATCATATGACATTTTATCTTTCATTCATTCTATTAATGTAATGTATCACATTTATTGATTTCCCTAAGTTTAATCAGTCTTGCACCCTTGGGATAAATTCCACTTGGTCATGCTGTGTGATCCTTTTATGTACTGCTGAATTTGGTTTGGCAATATTCTGTTGAAAAATTTTGTGTCTATATTTATCAAGGATATTGACCTCTTGTTGTTTTTCTTGTATCCCTTTCTCTGTCTTTAATATCACAGTAATGTTGGCCATGTAAAATGATTTTGGAAGTGTTCCTTCCTCTTCAACTTTTGGGAAGAGTTTGAGAAAGATTGGCATTAATTCTTCCTTAGATGTTTTGAAGAATTCACCAGTGAAACCATCTGTTCCTGGACTTTTATTTTGGGGAGGATTTTGATTACTTGATTCCATCACCTTGTTATTGGTCTGTTCAGATTTTCTATTTCTTCATGATTCAGTATTATTAGATTGTATGTTTCTAGGAATTTATCCATTTCTTCTAGGTTATCCAATTTGTTGGCATATAATTGTTCATAGTAGTCTCTTATGAACATTTTTATTTTTGTGCTATCAGTTATCATTATCTCTGTTATCATTTCTGATTTTATTTACTTCTTTTTGTACTTCTCCACTTCTTCTTTATTTACTTCTTCTCTTTTTTCTTAGTCTAGCTGAATATTTGTCAATTTTCGAAAACCAGCCTTTAGTTTGTTGATCTTTTCAATCATTTTGCCGATTTCTCATTTATTGCAGCTCTGATCTTTGTAATTTCTTGCCTTCTGCTAACCCTGGCCTTAGTTTGTTCTTCTTTTCCAAGTCCTTGAGTTGTAAGCTTAGGTTGTTTAGCTGAGATATTTATTAACATAGTTGTTTATCACTATAAGGTTCCCTCTTACCACTTCTTTTCACTGCAATCCATAAGGTTTTTTTATGTTGTGCTTCTATTTTCATCTTTCTCAAAATATTTTTTGCTTTCTCTTTTGATTTCTCCCTTTACCTATTGGTTGTTCAAGAGAGTGTGGTTTTTTTTTTTTTTTTTTTTATATTCGATATTTTATTATCTTAAGGGTATATATATATATATATATATTTTTTTTTTTAAACATCTTTATTGGGGTATAATTGCTCCACAATGGTGTGTTAGCCTCTGCCACACAACAAAGTGAATCAGCTACACATACACACACGTTCCCATATGTCCTCCCTCCTGCGTCTCCCTCCCTCCCACTCTCCCCATCCCACCCTTCCAGGCCATCCCAAAGCACCGAGCTAATATCCCTGTGCCTTGCGGCTGCTTCCCCCCAGCTATCTACCTTACTACGTTTGTTAGTGTGTATATGTCCATGACTCTCTCTCGCCCTGTCAAAACTCACCCTTCCCCCTCCCCATATCCTTAAGTCCGTTCTCCAGTAGGTCTGCGTCTTTATTCCTATCTTACCCCTAGGTTCTTCATGACATTTTTTTCCCTTAAATTCCATATATATGTGTTAGCATACGGTATTTGTCTTTTTCTTTCTGACTTACTTCACTCTGTATGACAGATTCTAGGTCTATCCATCTCATTACAAATAGCTCAATTTCATTTCTTTTTAAGGCTGAGTAATATTCCATCGTGTATATGTGCCACATCTTCTTTATCCATTCATCCGATGATGGGCGCTTAGGTTGTTTCCATGTCCTGGCTATTGTAAATAGAGCTGCAATGAACATTCTGGTACATGACTCTCTTTGAATTTTGGTTTTCTCAGGGTATATGCCAAGTAGTGGGATTGCTGGGTCATATGGTAATTCTATTTGTAGTTTTTTAAGGAACCTCCATACTGTTCTCCACAGTGGCTGAACCAATTCACATTCCCACCAGCAGTGCAAGAGTGTCCCCTTTTCTCCACACCCTCTCCAGCATTTATTGTTTCTTGATTTTTTGATGATGGCCATTCTGACTGGTGTGAGATGATATCTCATTGTAGTTTTGATTTGCATTTCTCTAATGATTAATGATGTTGAGCATTCTTTCATGTGTTTGTTGGCATTCTGTATATCTTCTTTGGAGAAATGTCTATTTAGGTCTTCTGCCCATTTTTGGATGGGGTTGTTTGTTTTTTTGTTATTGAGCTGCATGAGCTGCTTGTAAATTTTGGAGATTAATCCTTTGTCAGTTGCTTCATTTGCAAATGTTTTCTCCCATTCTGAGGGTTGTCTTTTGGTCTTGGTTATGGTTTCCTTTGCTGTGCAAAAGCTTTGAAGTTTCATTAGGTCCCATTTGTTTATTTTTGTTTTTATTTCCATTACTCTAGGAGGTGGGTCAGAAAGGATCTTGCTGTGATTTATGTCATAGAGTGTTCTTCCTATGTTTTCTTCTAAGAGTTTGATAGTTTCTGGCCTTACATTTAGGTCTTTAATCCATTTTGAGCTTATTTTTGTGTATGGTGTTAGGGAGTGATCTAATCTCATACTTTTACATGTACCTGTCCAGTTTTCCCAGCACCATTTATTGAAGAGGCTGTCCTTTCTCCACTGTACATTCCTGCCTCCTTTATCAAAGATAAGGTGTCCATATGTGCGTGGGTTTATCTCTGGGCTTTCTATCCTGTTCCACTGATCTATCTTTCTGTTTTTGTGCCAGTACCATACTGTCTTGATTACTGTTGCTTTGTAATATAGTCTGAAGTCAGGGAGCCTTATTCCTCCAGCTCCTTTTTTCGTTCTAAAGATTGCTTTGGCTATTCGGGGTCTTTTGTGTTTCCATACAAATTGCGAAATTTTTTGTTCTAGTTCTGTGAAAAATGCCAGTGGTAGTTTGATAGGGATTGCATTGAATCTGTAGATTGCTTTGGGTAGTAGAGTCATTTTCACAATGTTGATTCTTCCCATCCAAGAACATGGTATATCTCTCCATCTATTTGTATCATCTTTAATTTCTTTCATCAGTGTCTTATAATTTTCTGCATACAGGTCTTTCGTATCCTTAGGTAGGTTTATTCCTAGATATTTTATTCTTTTTGTTGCAATGGTAAATGGGAGTGTTTTCTTGATTTCACTTTCAGATTTTTCATCATTAGTATATAGGAATGCCAGAGATTTTTGTGCATTAATTTTGTATCCTGCTACTTTACCAAATTCATTGATTAGCTCTAGTAGTTTTCTGGTAGCATCTTTAGGATTCTCTATGTATAGTATCATGTCATCTGCAAACAGTGACAGCTTTACTTCTTCTTTTCCGATTTGGATTCCTTTTATTTCCTTTTCTTCTCTGATTGCTGTGGCTAAAACTTCCAAAACTATGTTGAATAAGAGTGGTGAGAGTGGGCAACCTTGTCTTGTTCCTGATCTTAGTGGAAATGCTTTCAGTTTTTCACCATTGAGGATGATGTTTGCTGTGGGCTTGTCATATATGGCTTTTATTATGTTTAGGAAAGTTCCCTCTATGCCTACTTTCTGGAGGGGTTTTATCATAAATGGGTGTTGAATTTTGTCGAAAGCTTTCTCTGCATCTATTGAGATGATCATATGGTTTTTCTCCTTCAATTTGTTAATATAGTTTATCACATTGATAGATTTGCGTATATTGAAGAATCCTTGCATTCCTGGAATAAACCCCACTTGATCATGGTGTATGATCCTTTTAATGTGCTGTTGGATTCTGTTTGCTAGTATTTTGTTGAGGATTTTTGCATCTATGTTCATCAGTGATATTGGCCTGTAGTTTTCTTTCTTTGTGACATCCTTGTCTGGTTTTGGTATCAAGGTGATGGTGGCTTCGTAGAAGGAATTTGGGAGTGTTCCTCCCTCTGCTATATTTTGGAAGAGTTTGAGAAGGATAGGTGTTAGCTCTTCTCTAAACGTTTGATAGAATTCACCTGTGAAGCCATCTGGTCCTGGGCTTTTGTTTGTTGGAAGGTTTTTAATCACAGTTTCAATTTCAGTGCTTGTGATTGGTCTGTTCATATTTTCTATTTCTTCCTGATTCAGTCTTGGCAGGTTGTGCATTTCTAAGAATTTGTCCATTTCTTCCAGATTGTCCATTTTATTGGCATAGAGTTGCTTGTAGTAATCTCTCATGATTTTTTTTATTTCTGCAGTGTCAGTTGCTACTTCTCCTTTTTCATTTCTAATTCTATTGATTTGAGTCTTCTCCCTTTTTTTCTTGATGAGTCTGGCTAGTGGTTTATCTATTTTGTTTATCTTCTCAAAGAACCAGCTTTTAGTTTTATTGATCTTTGCTATTGTTTCCTTCATTTCTTTTTCATTTATTTCTGATCTGATTTTTATGATTTCTTTCCTTCTGCTAGCTTTGGGGTTTTTTTGTTCTTCTTTCTCTAATTGCTTGAGGTGCAAGGTTAGGTTGTTTATTCGAGATGTTTCCTGCTTCTTAAGGTGGGCTTGTATTGCTATAAACTTCCCCCTTAGAACTGCTTTTGCTGCATCCCATAGGTTTTGGGTCGTTGTGTCTCCACTGTCATTTGTTTCTAGGTATTTTTTTATTTCCTCTTTGATTTCTTCAGTGATCACTTCATTATTAAGTAGTGTATTGTTTAGCCTCCATGTGTTTGTATTTTTTACAGATCTTTTCCTGTAATTGATATCTAGTCTCATGGCGTTGTGGTCGGAAAAGATACTTGATACAATTCAGTTTTCTTAAATTTACCAAGGCTTGATTTGTGACCCAAGATATGATCTATCCTGGAGAATGTTCCATGAGCACTTGAGAAAAATGTGTATTCTGTTGTTTTTGGATGGAGTGTCCTATAAATATCAATTAAGTCCATCTTGTTTAATGTATCATTTAAGCTTGTGTTTCCTTATTTATTTTCATTTTGGATGATCTGTCCATGGGTGAAAGTGGGGTGTTAAAGTCCCCTACTATGAATGTGTTACTGTTGATCTCCCCTTTTATGGTTGTTAGTATTTGCCTTATGTATTGAGGTGCTCCTATGTTGGGTGCATAAATATTTACAATTGTTATATCTTCTTCTTGGATCGCTCCCTTGATCATTATGTAGTGTCCTTCTTTGTCCCTTTTAATAGTCCTTATTTTAAAGTCTATTTTGTCTGATATGAGAATTGCTACTCCAGCTTTCTTTTGGTTTCCATTTGCATGGAATATCTTTTTCCATCCCCTTACTTCAGTCTGTATGTGTCTCTAGTTCTGAAGTGGGTCTCTTGTAGACAGCATATATAAGGGTCTTGTTTTTGTATCCATTCAGCCAATCTGTGTCTTTTGGTGGGAGCATTTAGTCCATTTACATTTAAGGTAATTATTGATATGTATGTTTCCTATTTCCATTTTATATATTGTTTTGGGTTCGCTACTATAGGTCGTTTCCTTCTCTTGTGTTTCGTGTCTAGAGAAGTTCCTTTAGCATTTGTTGTAAAGCTCGTTTGGTGGTGCTGAACTCTCTCAGCTTTTGCTTGTCTGTAAAGGTTTTAATTTCTCCATAAAATGTGAATGAGATCCTTGCTGGGTAGAGTAGTCTTGGTTTCAGGCTATTCTCCTTCATCACTTTCAGTATGTCCTGCCACTCCCTTCTGGCTTGTAGGGTTTCTGCTGAGAGATCAGCTGTTAACCTTATGGGGATTCCCTTGTGTGTTATTTGTTGTTTTTCCCTTGCTGCTTTTAATATGCTTTCTTTGTATTTAATTTTTGACAGTTTGATTAATAGTGTCTTTGGCGTGTTTCTCCTTGTATTTATCCTGTATGGGACCCTCTGTGCTTCCTGGACTTGATTAACTATTTCCTTTCCCATATTAGGGAAGTTTTCAACTATAATCTCTTCAAATATTTTCTCAGTCCCTTTCTTTCTTTCTTCTTCTTCTGGAACCCCTATAATTCGAATGTTGGTGCGTTTCATGTTGTCCCAGAGGTCTCTGAGACTGTCCTCAGTTCTTTTCATTCTTTTTTTCTTTATTCTGCTCTGCAGTAGTTATTTCCACTACTTTATCTTCCAGGTCACTTATCCGTTCTTCTGCCTCAGTTATTCTGCTATTGATCCTATCTAGAGTGATTTTAATTTCATTTATTGCATTGTTCATCGTTGCTTGTTTCATCTTTAGTTCTTGTAGGTCCTTGTTAACTGTTTCTTGCATTTTGTCCAAATCTACTTCCAAGATTTCGGATCATCCTTACTATCATTATTCTGAATTCTTTTTCAGGTAGATTGCCTATTTCCTCTTCATTTGTTAGGTCTGGTGGTTTTTATCTTGCTCCTTCATCTGCTGTGTGTTTTTCTGTCTTCTCATTTTGCTTATCTTACTGTGTTTGGGGTCTCCTTTTTGCAGGCTGCAGGTTCGTAGTTCCCGTTGTTTTGATGTCTGTCTCCAGTGGCTAAGGTTGTTTCAGTGGGTTGTGTAGGCTTCCTGGTGGAGGGGACTAGTGCCTGTGTTGTGCTGGATGAGGCTGGATCTTGTCTCTCTAGGGGGCAGGTTCACGTCTGGTGGTGTGTTTTGGGGTGTCTGTGGCCTTATTATGATTTTAGGCAGCCTCTCTGCTAATGGGGTGGGGTTGTGTTCCTGTTTTGCTAGTTGTTTGGCATGGGTTTGTCCAGCACTGTGGCTTGCTGGTCGTTGAGTGAAGCTGGGTGCTGGTGTTAAGATGGAGGGTCTCTGGGAGATTTCCGCTGTTTAATATTATGTGGAGCTGGGAGGTCTCTTGTTGACCAGTGACCTGAAGTTGGCTCTCCTACCTCAGAGGCAGAGCCCTGACTCCTGGCTGGAGCACCAAGAGCCTTTCATCCACACGGCTGTCTCGTTGTGGTTCCTTCTTTATGTCTTTAGTCATAGAAGATTTTTTCTGGTAGATTCCAGTCTTTTTCATCTATGGCTGTGTTACCAGAAGGGGGGACATCTTCCAGGGACCAAGAGTGGGCTCTTATCTAACACTCGGAAATGAACTGCATCTGCACCAGTGGGAGGAAGCTGTGAAGGACGAAAAGTTTCCACACACTAGAAGCCCCTTCACAGGCAGAGACTGCGGGTGGCAGAGAGGGTAAGCTTCGGAGCCGAGGAGGAGAGCACAGCCGAGAGTGTGGTTTAATCGCCACATATTTGTGAAATTTCCAGTTTTCTCTTGTAATTATTTGTACTTTTGTATCATTGTGGTCAGAAAAGATATTCAATATGATTTTAATCTTTTTAAATTTGCTAAGGTTTGCTCTGTGGCCTAACGTATGATCTATCCTCAAGAACACTCTATGTGCACTTTAGAGAAAAAGTGCTGCTGCTGCTGTATGTCTGCTAGGTTCATTTGTTGTAGAGTTCTAGTCCAATGTCTCCTCCTTGGTTTTCTGCCTGGATGATCTACACATTGTTAAAAGAGTGGTATTGAAGTTCCCTACTATTATTATATTGTCTATTTTACTTTCAGATCTGTCAACATTTGCTTAATTTACAACTTATTTAGGTGTACTAATGTTGGATGCATATATATTTATAGTTGTTATATCCTCTTGATAAACTGATGCCTTCATCATTATGTAATGATCTTCTTTGTCTCTTGTTACAGTTTTTTTTTTTTTGAGGTACGCGGGCCTCTCACTGTTGCGGCCTCCCATGTTGCGGAGCACAGGCTCCGGACGCGCAGGCTCAGTGTCCATGGCTCACGGGCCCAGCCGCTCCGCGGCATGTGGGATCCTCCCGGACCGGGGCACGAACCCATGTCCCCTGCATCGGCAGGCGGACTCCCAACCACTGTGCCACCAGGGAAGCCCCTTGTTACAGTTTTTTATTCAAAGACTATTTTGTCTGATATAAGTATAGTTACCCCTGCTCTCTTCTAGTTTCCATTTGCACAGAATATCTTTCTTATACCTTCATTTGAACCAATTTGTGTTCTTAAAGCTGAAATGAATCTCTGGTTGGTGGCATATGGTTGGGTCTTATTTCTTTATTCATTCAGCCACTATATGCCTTTTGATTAAGTAATTAAATACATTTACATTTAAAGTAATTATTGATAGGTAAAGTACTCATGCCATCTTATTAGCTGTTTTCTGGCTATTCTGTAGTTCCCTTCTTCCTTTCTTACTATCTTCCTTTATGAATTAGAGAATTTCATGGTAATGGACTTTGATTCATTTCTCTTTATCTTTTGTGTATGTACTATAGGTTTTTGCATTGTGGTTACCATGAGGGTTACATAAATATGTTATAGGTATAATAGTTTATTTTAAATGATAACAACTTAACTTTGATAGCATACAAAAACTCTACTCTTTTACTCCACTTCCCCATATTTTATGTTTTAATGTCAAAATTTATATCTTTTTATATTTTGTTTTCATTAATAAGTTATTGTAGCTGCATTCACTTTTAATAATTTTGTCCTTTAACCTTTGTACTAGAGATAAGTAACACACCACCATACTGCATTATTAGAGTATTCTGAATTTGACCATATTCTTACCTTTACTAGTGTGTTTCATATTTTTGTATGTTTTCATGTTATTAATTACCATCCTTTCATTTCTCCATGAAGAACACCTTTCAGCACTTCTTATGAGGCAGGTCTAGTAGTGACGAACTTCCTTAACTTTTGTTTGTATGGGAAAGCCTTTTTTCTTGCCTTCATTTATGAAGGACAACTTTTCCACATAAAGTATTCTTTTTGATAGTTTTTTTTTTCCTTTCAGCACTTTTCTTTCATCATACTCTCTCAGCCTACAAATTTCTGCTAGGAAATTCACTATTACCCTTATGGGGGTTCCCTTGTATGTCAGGAATTTCTTTTTATATTGCTGCTTTTAAAATTCCTTTTGCCTTTAATTCTAGACAGCTTTATTATAACATGTCTTAGAGAAAATCTTTTTTGGGTTGAAATTGTTTGGGGACCTATGAGCTTCATGAACTTGGATGTCTTAATCTTTCCCTAGATTTGGGATGTTCTCAGCCATTATTTCTTTAAGTAAGCTTTTTCCCCCTTTCTCCTTCTCTGTTCCTTCTGGGACTCCAATTTTGTGTAGATTGTTTCTTATAACAGTATCTCATGGTCCCCATAGATTTCCTTCACTCTTTTTCATTCCTTTTTTTTTTCTCTCTCTCTTTATTCTCCTCTAAGTGGATAACTTCAAATGATCTATCTTCTACTTCACAGATTCTTTCTTGTGCTTCATCAAGCCTGTTGTTGATGCTCTCTAACGCAATTTTTTTTCCCATTTTATTCTCTATTCTTCACCTCCAGAATTTGTTTGGTTCTTTTTTGTGATTTCTATCCTTCCGTTAAATTTCTCATTTCTTTCATGTATTGTTTTCCTGATTTAATTGAATTGTCTTCCTGTGTTTTCTTGTAGCCTACTGAACTTCCTTAAAATAACTATTTTGGATTCTTTACCAGGCAAGTTGCAGATCTCCATTTCTTTGGGGTTGGTTACTGGAAAATTATTGTGTTCCTTTGGTGGTGTCATGTTTCCCTGACTTTTCATGTTTCCTGGAGTCTTGCATTGCCATCTTCACAACTGAAGAAGTCACCTCCTCCAGACTTTACTGACTGGCTTCAGGACAAAAATGCATTCCATCAAGCCTCTTAGGGACTCTGAGGTTTTCTTAGAACGTTTCTACAGATATCCCTGCTCCCTACTTCTTGTCCCCTCTTGAGGGGGAGTTCTTGAGATTGTATGACCTCTACAAAGTGAGCCCAGATGCTGGTTTGCTCTTCCTAGGTGGTGTTGAATGCTCAAGTTTGTAAGCTCTTTCCTAATTCTGCAGAATCAGGCCTGCTTTCTATAAGTGCTCACTACCTTATAAAGGCTCACTCTCATCACCCTCAGGGGTATGCACAAGGAGTTTGCCTCAGGGAGTGTGCACACACAATTTACTCTTAGATATCTTATGCTTTTAGTAATTTAAATAGCATTTCTTCAAGAGTACATTTTTCTAATCGTATGTTGCTTGTATGTAAAACTGTAATTGACTTATATATTGACCTTATATCTAGCAACCTTCAAATATTTTTCAAATAATGAGTGAATAAAGGGCATTTAGGTTCTAGAATACGGCCAAGTTGGGGTACCACAGGACATTTTCACTACAGAACAATTGAAGTCTAGAAAGTTACATTATCTGAGATATCTCAGGCTCACAAATGGCAAGGGTGGTCTCCAAAAATCGCTTCATTCCAAAACAATAACAAAAACAGAAAAGAAAACCAACAAAAATGTCAAAGCTGACAAAAACTGAGAATGAATTATAGCATTGTTGGCAAGGATATGGAGCAGCTGGAATTCTCATACACTTCTGCTTGGAGGACAAGGTTCCAATTTAAATGTTCAAATTACCTTGAAAAAAACAATTAGACATTTTCTCTCAAAGCTGTTTCACTGAATACCCTGCAACCCAGAAATCCCATTTCTTAGGTACATGCCTGTGATAGTCTTATGCTATGCACATGTACCAGGAAATATACATGAATGTTGATAACAACATTGGTCATAAGAGTAAAAAGACTAGAAAAAATTTAAAATCTCCATCAAAATAGTATCATCACATGATGGATTTTTATACAGGAGTAAATAAAAGAAACATATAAACAACAGGAGGGATAAACTTTGAAACATAATGTTGAGTTAAAAAGCAAGTCTAAGAAAGTAACATATAGTATAATATCATTTTCTAGAACTCCCAAATCAGTAGAAGTAAACAATATATTCTTAAGCATTTAATATTTATGACAGGATCCCATATTTTTAAAAAAGCAATGAAGTAACAAACACAAAATTTAGGATAGTTGTGTCTCTGAGGAAAGAATCAAAGGCGTAAAACAAGGGAAGAACACATAGGTAGATGGAAATTATTGGTAATTCCTGTCTCATGGGCCGAATGTTGAGTTTATGAATATGTATTGTACCGTTATGCTCTATGAATAACATTTACATAACAAGACTTTTGCATGTGCTAAAATATATTATATAATACAAATAAAATTAATAAACATAGGAAGGAATATAAAACATTCATCCATTCATTTAGCTAATAATTATATAACACTTATTAGTGCCAGATACCATTCTATGTACCAGGAATTAAACAATACCAGATGCCAATATTAAACAAAACAGGGGGAAAAAATCTCTGTATTCATGGAGCATGCATTCTACTAGATTCAACTAAACTAACTTTATGAAATAGGACTTATCAAAATTATAATACTTCCAAAGTTACCTGAATGGAAAACAAAAAGGAGTCAGTATTTTCATTTTAAACAATGAAGTATTTTGAAATCACCAACAATCTGAACAAAACGAGAATGACTAAAGTCCACTTAAGGAATCAAATCCCTCTAACATATTCATCTTATTTCATCCTTTCCAAGAAGAACAGCTTCAGAGATGGCAAAAGGATTTCATTTGAAAGGCAAACTGGACAAATTATTGTTTTAGATGCTTGAGGAATTTAACTTCTATTTAATGATTCACAGAATATGACGACCAATTGTATTTTTCTCCCCTAAATATCCAATACCCTGTGCTAAAGATTTGAAATAGTTGTCTTTCAAATTCAGGTACAAAAATGGACTTCTCCATCTTGCTTACAAATACGAAACCTTTGTTGATCCCTCCAGAAACACTATGTAAGCCTAACCAAATAATCACTTGTTAATATTCACCATAGACTATCCCACAGTGGAGAATCTGGAGGTCACCACATTCAGGGTGTTAATGAATAAGTACTCTGTCAGCTAAGAACTGCAGAATTTTCCTACCAATCAGAAAAATTACTAATGCGGCTACAAATTGTTCTACTCCCAGTTTGCCATACTAATGAACACTTCTGGATAGCAAGGTTGTCCTTCTACGTAAATAGGAGTGACCAGAGGGGAAAAGAAATATAATTTAACATAAAAACTTCAAGTGATCCTTGAGCTTTGAATGTGTAAACAACAAAAAAGCAGTATTTACTGCCACCTGAGTTAAGATTTATAGTTTAATTTGAGGTTGAATTACAGCATTTATTGAGCTAGACTAAAAAGTTTGGGGCACTAATTCAAGATAGCATTTGGCACTGAATTTTCTAAGGTATGATTAAGAAACCAAAGACTTCTACTAAACCCAGAAGACACCTTGAAAATGGCAAAATGAACTTTAAAAAATTAGTGGGTATGCCATTTTAATGTAATATTGCTGAAGTTCAATACACAGCCATTAGTGTTTACCTGAATTAATAAACAGAATTACACCATACTGGGATGAATCTAAACAGATTTCTGAAAATAACTGATCTTAGATAGACTGATATCAAGAAATCCTATCTGAGAAAGCACAAATTATTTTAAAGGGGGGCTTTATTTCTTTATTTTTTGGCCATGCCTTGTGGCATGCGGGATCTTAGTTTCCCGACCAGGGATTGAACCCGTGCCCCCTGCAGTGGAAGCATAGAGTTCTAACGATTGGACTGCCAGGGAATTCCTGAGAGCACACATTTTTTAGGCATAAAAATTGACAAAGAAGCAGAATGCACTTAATAGTGCTAAAATATAGAAAAATTAAAGATTGTTGCTTTCGCTAAAAACTTTCATATGTGAAAACTGAGGCATAGACTAAGGCAAAGTCAGTTATCCATCATGGCAATTAGTTCAAAATTATTTGGTCACAAAGAGTAAAGGAACAAAAATGTACTCCAAAGCTAGAATTAAATAACATACTGTATGTCAAGCATAGTACCTGGCACATAGCAATCATTCACTAATAGATTTAGCATAAAAGTAGCAGTGCTGGGACTTCCCTGGTGGCACCGTGGTTAAGAATCCAAATGCCAATGCACGGGACACGGGTTCAAGCACTGGCCCGGGAAGATCCCACATGCCACGGAGGAACTAAGCCTGTGCACCACAACTACTGAGCCTGCGCTCTAGAGCCCGTGAGCCACAACTACTGAGCCCGCATGCCACAACTACTGAAGCCTGCACACCTAGAGCCCAGGCACCACAACGAGACGCCACCACAATGAGAAGCCCACGGATGGCAACAAAGAGTAGCCCCTGCTTGCTGCAACTAGAGAAAGCCCATGCGCAATGAAAACCCAATGCAGCCAAAAGTAAACAAATAAATAAATTTATAAAAAAAAAAGTAGCAGTGCTATTGTTACTGGCGGATTTAGAATTAGTGACCTTTAAAGTTATTGACATCCCTTCTGGATGCTCCTCAAATCACCAAACAACATTTAGATTATAATATATTTGACCTATAGGGTCTGACTTGTTATAATAAGTTCAGAACTGATTAAATTGAATAACAAAGAAGAATAATACAAGTAAAACCTACATTTGTACATCACTGTCAAATGAATATGTAAATGAGGTAAACAGATGTTTTGGAAATACCCCCAGAAAGTCCCTTTCTGAGGAAAAAATTAAGGGTCGAAGACATGGTAAAGTTTTCTAAAAGTAAGCTAACTTTGATAATAAACTCTCTTCAGATACCTAAGAAATCCCATCCTACTCCCATATGTTAATATCTTCTTTGAATATAAAATCCAAATTAAAAACTAATTCTTAATAGAAAGGTTTTGTTAAAAGCAACATTTTGAAATGCTGTCAGTAACTATCATAAATATTTGAGAAGTTAATATTTTAATCTTCAACTATAGCACAGAAAACACTTTTAGTGACAGACAGTGCTTCATTAATGGAGTTCTGTGTGTCTAATTGCTTTAGGCACAGTGAGCTGCATTATTTTGACACATGACATGCAATTAGTACATGGTCACACGGCTAACGGGAGATTTTACACCTTTTTTCCTTCTACTTTCAGAGTGAATAATTAGCATATTTTTTCTGCTTAGAATAATAATCAGAGCCTTAGATCCAGAAATTGCCTAATGAGGTAAAATTCCAGTTGTTGACATTAATACGTGTGACACATTTTTTCAGTTGTTAAAGTAAACCTTGTGCAACCACTTCATTTACCGGTTCCAAAGTGCCCCTACGAGTTAGGAGTTATGTTATTCTTAGCTTAAAATTATTGAGAAGAAAGGCCGCAATAGATGTTTTATACCATTATTTCAGCGTTCCACACATAGTAGGTGCCAAATCAATACTGCTGACAAATTTTAAAAGGGTTCCTTTGGTATCTTCTGTTGTCATTAAATGATTATCAGCACTCAAAATTGAAATAAACTATGAAAGCACTATATGTTATTTTGGAGAGTTCTTAGAATAAAAAAGTGGATTATTTTAACAATACAAAATTATATCAGTTGAAGTTTTCATCAAAATGTTATAAATTTTGTTAAAACCAGTTAACAATAATGAAAAAAATCATCCAATATATTCCTAGAGCAGAGGCAAATTTTATATAAAGTTAACAAAAATTAGGTTTCAGAATCCGTCAGTTAAATGGCCCCATCCAAGGTGAATACTGTATTCCTAATAATTTTATCTTCATAATTTTGTATTATTTTCCTTAAGGAGTCCTCCACCCTAGTCATAAATGTTTCAGTCCCCACAAAACCTGGATCTGCCCCTGGTAAAAATCACCATGCCATGTAAACACAAATTCTTGCATACCTCAAAGGGAATTTTTTCCTTTTTTGAAAATATTGTCCTTTGAGTGTGTGTGTGTGTGTGTGAAGACCATAGTGACTTTAAGAAGTTCTATCAGCAATGCTGTTAACGATTCAAAGTGTCAGACTTTAGGACGTTAAAGTCCCCACCTCTACAAAATTCAAAGAATTAAACTTTGTCCCCTTTACTTATTACTAAACATGAGCCTGTAAAATTATTAAGCATTTACTAATTAAACTCAGTGATCAAAATATTAACTTGGTATTATGACACAAAATGTATATTGCATAGGAGATGTATATTGAAGACAAAGGCTGAGAACAGAAAAGCCATTGACATGATAGAGGAAAGAACAAGAAGCACTGATTAGACTTCAGTTTCTTTTTTAAAGTAAATATGTGTAAGCCTAAATATTTTCAAGGCACATTTAAGAAAATCACAAAGAATTTCACTGTTTACTGTCAATTGACATAGTTCTAAGAATCTTGATTACAAATAAATTCTATTTTTAAAATGTCAACTGTGAATATATGAGAGAATATATGGAGTCAATAATCTTGCGATTTTATTACCATGGCCTGTAGTGACTGACTTACTATTGTTCCTATTGTTTACATGTATAAAAACAGCAGACAAAAATTCCATCATACTATCTACAAATTGTGACAACTCTCATTTGGCACCAGATTACTTGTGAAGTGGGAAAAGATATGCACCCATCATATCACTATGACTCCAAAGTCAAATTAATGAACTAATAGTTAAGGTGAATTTTCAGTTTTTAATTTGTAAATAGGCAAGAGAATCAAAGACAGTTACAACAAATGACAATGTCATATGACTAGCTCTACCAGATATTAAACTATGTCATTAAACTACAGTAATTAAAACAGTGTGGCATGCACTAATATATATGCTATACCATATATACACTGTACCATATATATGCAAATATATGTACAGCAGATCAATGAAATAAAACTCAGCTATAAATCCTATTACCTTATTTCCTTAATAAAAGGAAAAAAGAGTAGTGAAGTAGGAATTTTTTTCTTTTAGTACAGTAAGCAGCCTACATACGCCCCTTCAACTTTCAAAAGATGCGAATGTGTGTTTGCATGTCTAATCATGGAAGTTAGTTCACATGTCTGGTGTACATTGTCACATGTGTGCATCCTCTACAAGCAGTTATGTTTTTGTGCTACCAGTGCTACCGTGTCATCTATGATGAGAAAAAAACAGCTACGACCCAGACATCACTGGATCATTGTTTCAAGAAGGCAGATAGAACTGAATCCAACAAGGAACTAGAACCTGTGCCATCAACATCAGTCATGAGTGAAACTGCAGCTTACCCTCCATCCCCTATTGCTGACGATCCTTCAGCTCTACCATCTCCCACCTCCTTTTCCTCCTCCAGCCAGTAATAACTCTTCTTGCCTGCTTACTTGATGTCAGCTCCTGTACGCCAGGTGTTGTACTGTACTACTGTACTTTTCAAGGTACTGTACTATAAAAGTAAAATGCTTTATTTTTTGTGTTTGTTTTTTATGTATTATTTGTGTGAAAAGTATTATAAACCTATTACATTACAATACTATATAGCCAATTGTGTTATTGGGTACCTAGGCTAACTTTGTCGGACTTACAAACAGATTGGACTTACGAACGTGCTCTCAAAATGGAACTCATTCATTATGTAGGGGACTTACTGTAAATATTAGGACAATTGACTAGGAACATTTAAGAAAAACATGCCAAAACAAATTAAATCATTTACAAATTAAATTCCTTTATATAGCTATAAACATATGCAAATAACCTATATATAAACTATATATATAGCATAAGAAAATAACTCCTGTGTTTATAAACTCATGTAAGGGAGAGGACTTGCTGAGCTTTGAAACAATAGAAGGGATTGCACAGGAGAAGAGTAACAGATTTTACACCATGAAATGTATTGCTTATACTTTCTTCAGTAGAATAAAAGGAATAAGAGTAAAAGAGTGAAAATTATAGACTACTGCAAATATTTACAGAAAATATAGCAAAAGGGTTGCTTTTATTACATAAATCACCCAAATTCATAAGGCAATCAATAAGATCCCATGATTAAATGAACAAAGAATATGATCAGATAATTCACAAAGTAGAATTACAGTTAGTAAATAAACATGATACAAATGTTAATCCTCACCAGCAATCCCATATATGCAGATTTAAACAAAAATGATATTACATTCCCACTTATCAAGTCAATCATATGTGTGGCTGTATATTTTAATATTTTGATCAAATAATCCCAATTCCAGAATATGTTATTAACAAAACCCCAAATACTAAACTCTCTGTATAAAGATGTTTAGCAATACTTGTGATAGCAAAATAAACCTATTAAATTAATCATGATATACTTGATGCATCAGATATACTTTATGAAATAGTATTAAAAAGGGTGGCTATAAAGGTTATATAATCACATGAAAAATACTTTTAACCATGCTCATTTTAAATAGCAAGATTAAGCTATTAAGTACAACATAATTACTATAATATAATTTTCTTTAAATTAAAAAAAATAGGTTGGGAAAAGAAGGCTAGAGGGAAATACACTGAAATACCAATATGAAGGAATAAAAAAATAGACAATTAGTGACTGAATTCTAAAGTTCTTTATGTGCTTTATGTATCATATATAAGTTATAGTTCCCAGGAATGCTACAATCCTTTGTCAAGATTCTGTTGAGGTTTACTTAGCACTTGATGAGATTGATCTAGCATTTTTCATGAATATGCGACTCCTTTTATGGGTGTTTTGTGGACCACTAAGTTCTAAATGTTTTTATTTATTTTATTATGTTTTTTTATGGTACGCCGGCCCCTCACTGTTGTGGCCTCTCCCGTTGCGGAGCACAGGCTCCGGACACGCAGGCTCAGCGGCCATGGCTCACGGGCCCAGCCGCTCCGCAGCATGTGGGATCTTCCCGGACCGGGGCACGAACCCGTGTCCCCTGCATCGGCAGGCGGACTCTCATCTACTGCGCCACCAGGGAAGCCCCCTAAATGTTTTAATGTTTGACACACACTTAGCAAATTATTCCTCATTGTGTGGCTGGGCAGCCTGTTTTCTTTTCTTCTCAAGTAATCCATTTATGATTTTAATGCTATAATCAAGTATTTGTTCAAAAATTACTCTTATATTCAAAATCATATTTTGAATTATAGTCACTTTATTATTATTTCACCTGTTTCTTTTCACTGTAAAATGTTAGAAAATGGTTAGAATTGATACATAATCAGAACATTAGAAAAAGTGCATATATGAATAAAAGAATTATTTCTATCTACTCTCTGAACTGTGTTAAACAAAAATAGGTATTCATTAATTTAGTGACTTTCAGGTCTGTTTTCTTGCCTCTCTTACATTCTTTGCTTTTATTACTTGAAACTAATCATTTTCCTTAATTTAAATATTTAAAACTGCATAATTTCAAAGGCTCTTTCATATTTAAATAATTTTTATCCTAACGTAAATCTGTAAAACAATTACCTGAAAGTTTAGATTGTGCTTATTATTTTGACTACATAGGAATCAACAAGTGCCACATTTACAAATTTGAATTGAGTGAATTAGTCTATCCAGAGATTGCCAAATTCCATCTTGTGTAATTTAAACTTATTTTTTAATATCATTCTAATTTTTTATTTTTGTTATTCACTTGGATGTAAATAGTCCTCATGTAATGCATGTGATTGAGCATATCATTTTCACACTTTTGAAGCAATATATAATAAAAGCAATCATATTGCAATATTTTCTATAAATATTTGCACTAGAAAACAATGTTTCTTCCAAGAAAGGAAAAAAATAAAATTTTACCTTTTATTCAATGCTCTATTACTTTTGCACCAAGATTACAAAGAAGACGCACTTCTGAATATTTACTCAAAGAAAGGGGCCATAGAATAATGTTTCATGCATTTTATTTCAATTCTCTTCACTCCATGAATACATCTCCAAATCACCTGCTTCTTAGAACCCATTCAACAGAGAGACACTCCCAGGTCAATAGAAACAGAGCTTTTAGTCACTGTAAATTTGCTGTACACTCTACTCAGATACTATTAGTTTATCAGTCTCTGTCTACTTGAACTTGCAATTTCATTTACTCAACAAATTTTATTGAATGACAATATATCAGGCTCTGGTATACTTCTTTCCTAATGGAATTCTGCTGAATAGGCTCCAGATAGTATAAATGGCTTAAATTTTTCCCTTTGTATTTATTTATTTTTGTAAAAAACACAACATAAAATTTACCATCTTAACCAATTTTAACTGTACAGCTTTGTGATATTAAATATATTCATATTGTGCAACCATCACCACCATCCGTCTCCAGAACTCTTTTCAACTTGCAAAAATGAAACTTTATACCCAGTAAAAAATAACTATCCATTCTCCTCTCTCCTCAGCCCCTGGCAACCACCATTCTACTTTATGTCTCTTATTTGGACTATTCCACGTCCCTCAAAAAAGGAATCATGTAGTATTTGTCTTGTGACTGGTTTATTTCACTTAGCATAATGTCCTTAAGACTCATCCATGTTGTAACATATGTCAGAATTTCTTCCTTTGAAAGCTGAATAATATTTCATTGTATGCATCTGCCACATTTTGCTTATCCATTTGTCTGTTGATGGACTTGGGTTGCTTCCATGTTTTTGTTAATGTGAATAATGCTGCTATGAACACAGGTGTAAAAATATCTCTTCAAAATCCTGCTTTCAATTCTTTTGGGTACATGCCCAGAAGTGGAATTGCTAGATGATATGGTAAATCTATTTATAACTTTTTGAAGAACTACCATACTGTTTTCATAGTTGCTTTGCCATTTTACATTCCCACTAAGAGTGTAAAAGGGTGCCAATATCTCCACATCCTCGTCAGCACTTGTTATTTTCTGTTTTTTGATAGTAGCTATCACAATGGGTATGAGGTGAAATTTCACTGTGGTTTTGATTTGCATTTTCTTCATGGCTAGTGAAGTTGAACATCTTTATATGTGCTTATTGGACATTTGTATATCTTCCATGGAAAAATGTCAATTGAAATCCTTTTCTTATTTTTCAACCAGTGGTTTATTTTTTCATTGTTTTTACCAATAGCCTTTTAAAAATTAAATCATCCTTGTGTATGGCCCTTTTTATATAGTGTTAGATTAGGTTTGCTAATATTTTGTTGAGGATTTTTACATCTATATTAATCAAAGACACTGGTCTCTAATTTTTTTGTTTTTGTTTAATTGTCTTTGGTATTGGTTTCTGGGTAATGGTGGCCTTGCAGAATGAACTGGGGAGTGTTCTATTCTCCTCAATTTTTTTCGTATAGTTTGAGAAGAATAGGTATTAGCTCTTCTTTATATGTTTAGTATAATTCCCCTATGAAGCTACTGGTTCTGGATTTTTGTTTGCTGGGAGTTTTTTTTTTTATTATTATAAATTCAATTTCACTACTAGTGATCAGGCTGTTCAGATTGTCTGTTTCATTCTGATTCAGTCTTGGCAGATTGTATTTTTCTAGAAATGTGTCCATTTCTTCTAGGTTGTCCAATTTGCTGGCATAAGACTGTAGTATTCTCTTATGATTTTTTGTATCTCTGTGGTATTGGCTATTATTTCTCCCCTTTTATTTCTTATTTTGTCTATTTGGGCCCTCTCTCTTTTCTTCTTGATGAGCCTGGCTAAAGGTTTATTAATTTTATCTTTTAAAAAACAAGCTCTCGGTTTTATTGATTTTTTCTATTTTGGGGGGGGCTGTCTCTATTTTCTCTCTGATTGGTATTATTTCCTTCTTTCTGCTGGATTTGATCTTTGCTTGTTCTCATTTTTATTAAGTGGGATTTATTCCAAGAATGCTAGGATGGTTCAATATTTGCAAATCAGTGTGATACACCATGTTAAAAGAAAGGATAAAACATGATAATCTCAATGGATACAGAAATAGCATTTAACAAAATTCAATATCCATTTGTGACTAAAAACTCTCATCAAAGTTGGTATAGAAGGAACATATCTCAACATAATAAATAGCATTTACAATAACCCCACAGCTAACCCCACAGCTCATTGGTGAAAAACTAAAAGCCTTTCCTCTAAAATCAGGAACAAGACAAGGATGCCTACTATTGTGTCTTCTATTTAACATATAGCATTAGAAGCCCTAGCCACAGCAATCAGACAAGAAAATAAAAGTCATCAAAATTGGAAGGGAAGAAGTAAAACTGTCACTAGTTGCAGGTGACAGGATATATATATATATATATATATATATATATATATATATATCTCCCAAAAGTCTATACCTAAAAGCTATTAGAGCTCATAAATGAATTCAGTAAAATTGCTGGATACAAGATTAATATACAGAAATCTGTTGCTTTTGTATACACTAATAATGAACTATGAGAAAGCAAAAAAAAACTTTTTAAAAATCACATAAAAACACTTAGGAATAACTTAACTAAGGAGGTGAAAGACCTATACTTTGAAAACTATAAAACATTGATGAAGGAAATTGAAGACTAAACAAAAAATGCAAAGAAACCTTGTGTTCATGAATTGGAAAAATTAATATTGTTATAAAATGGCCATACTACACAGAGCAATCTACAGATTTAATGCAATCTCTATCACAAAACACCAATGACATTTTTCAAGGAACTAGAACAAATAATCCTACAATTTATATGGAACCACAAAAGACCCCAGTTAGGCAATGCAATCTTGAGAAAAAAGAACAAAGCTGGAGGTATCACACTCCCTGACTTCAGACTATGCTATAAAGCTACTGTAACAAAACAGCATGGTACTGGCAAAAAAACAGACACATAAATCAGTGGAACAGAGATTCCAGAAATAAATCCACATGCGTATGGTCAATTAATCTACAACAAAGGTGGCAAGAATATACAATGGAGAAAAGACAGTCTCTTCAATAAGTGGTGCTGGGAAAACTAGATAGCTACATGTAAAACGATGAGATTACAACATTTTCTCATATCATTTACAAAAGTAAACTCAAAATGGATGAAAGACCTAAATGTAAGATCTGAAACCATAAAACTTCTAGAAGAGAACATAGGCAGAGCACTCTTTGACATAAAGTGCAGCAACATTTTTCTGGATTCGTCTCCTAAGGCAAAAGAAATAAAAGCAAAAATAAATAAATGTAACACAATTAAACTGAAAAGCTTTTGTACAGCAAAGAAAACCATCTGCAAAACAAAAAGACACTGAACGGCAGAAAATATTTGCAAATGATATGACTGACAAGGGGTTAATATCCAAAATATATAAATAGCTCATATAACTCAATATCAAAAAAAGAAAACCTTGATTATAAAAAGGGTACAAGATCTGAATAGACATTATTCCAAAGAAGACATACAGATGGGTAACAGGCATGTGAAAAGATGCTCAGCATTGTTGATTATTAGAGAAATGCAAATCATAACCACTCAATTGCTTCAACCAACAATCTGGGATGCTACCTTTGATTTTCCCCTTTAATGTACCACAATCTCCTTGACCACTTCATATCCATCCACAAATGTACTTTAACTAATCTATTCTCTCTACCTTTATTGCCACCACCATGATGTCTCATCTGGACTACCGCTGTCACCTTCTAACTGATCTCATTGCCCCTTTGGTTGACCCATACAATCCACTTCCCAAACAGCAGATATTTATACTTTAGAACTTAGATCATGTTACTGTTAGCTTAAAATCTTCCAGTGATTTCCCACCTTACTTAAAATAAAATCCATCTTCATACACTGGATTGCAAAGCCCTATATATTAGAGTCCCTGTTTACTTCATCTTTCTTTACATTCTGTCTTATTCCAATCTTATGGCATGCTCAAGAAATTATCTTGACCACATTGAGCTGTTTCCCATCTTGGGACCCTTCCATAAGTTGATTCCTCTACCTAAATTGCTCTTCACCATGATCTTTCACATCTGGCTCTTTCTTGTCATCCAGATCTTGCCTTAAACACTGTATCAGTGAGATCTCCTCTTACTAACCATCCAATCTAAAACAGCCAACTAGTTACTATATCAGCATTGTACATTATTTCTCTGAAGAGAATTTATCACTGGCTGATATTTTTCTTGTTTATTTATTTTATCTCTAACCTGAAGGAGAATATAAGCTCCATTATGACATTATCAACTATGCTCACTAATGTATCATCAGCATATAGCACATAATAGGTACTCAACGAATAGTTGAATAAACAAAGTGAATTTCTCCAAAAAATCCTCTGGAATCCCTATATCTGGTTCTTCCACTAGCCTCTTTCATGACCTTCCTTCAAGATGCAATGCAAGTTGTTTAAAAGATTGAGTCATATAAGATTACATAACCAATATCAAATACTTATAAGAAGAAAAAATAATAATAACAACTAAATAACTAGAATTCAAAAATCCAAATAGTATAATTTGGCCAGAAAGGGCTGAATTCAATAAGCTATCTTAAAGTCAAAAATCACATTTACTCTCCTATTAAAGAAGTGTCAACACTTTTAAAAAGATGACTTTTAATTTCTCAGTAAATAGACTTCTAGCAGCAAGAAAAGCCAGCTTAGGAAAATAGAGAACTATTTTGGCCCAATGTTTTATTGGTTGTGTAAACTTGATTTTGGTTATCTTATCTAGCTTCTAAATCATTAAAATGTGACAACGTAGTTCAAGAAAGAGATAATCACACTAATACATAAAATAAAACTATTAACACATTAGACATAATGAGATAATTTTTGTAAACTCAATTAAATTTCTTAGAAGATGCCCTACAAATTATTGCTTAATTTTAATCATGAGAAATTTACAACAAAGGATGTTTAAATGAGACTCTTTCTCTTATGTCAGACTTTCAGGAGAGACCCAGAGCCCAAAACAGAGTGAAATATCCCACGTCATGTAGGGAGGTGTGACGATCATTGCAAAACTTGGAAAGAGGTGGCTCAAATGATTCTCCCAGCATCAGTTCATCACTAACCTCTAAGCTTTAAGAAAAGGAGAATTCATCAAAGTATAGAACTGGAGGACAAGGTAATCAGTATAACCTTTCCTGTTATGACAACTCGAAAAGCAAGACAAAGTATAAGAGAATGAAATCTGCTTAAGGTCTCAAAGAATAACAAAATAGTCAAGAATTGCCAGGCTAGTTTCTAGGGAAGACAGAAGTTCAGAGAAGTGACATTTTCAAGAAGACATTATCAATCTGTGATTACCCTCCCTAACTTTACTAATTCTAGAGAGTGTTCCTAAGTAGCTAAGAGGCTAAACCCTACTTTTAATGGCTTCCATGGACTAGAAAGAAAAAGATTAATGTTAAAGTCCTACAAGGACTGTAGATCTGGTGATCTAGAAGTAAGTAGGGTAAGCTATAAGTAAAAAGATCATTATAGGAACTGAAGCTCAGCTGAATCATCTCCATTGTTAAACTTGGATTACTGTAATCCTGTACTGGTGCTGCTACCAGATGCCTGACGAGCAAACACAAATCCTCTCTGCAGGAAGGTAACATCATCCTAGGCTTTCAATTATTTCTGCAAACAATTCTGCAAATAAAGGTCTAGCATATTAAAACATAATCAAACAACAAATATACAAAAAAGTCAATTCAACATGAATAGAGCCAGCAAAAACAATTGAAACATACCCAAAAAGAATACAAAATTGGAGATATCTTACATAAAATTCATAACAGCTATATTTACTATGTTCAAGGATGAAGATAGAGAATTTCATCAGCTACTCCAAAATATATTAAAGAATAAAATGGGAATTCTGAATCTGAAAAATTCAAACATGCAATAACCAAAATAAGAACTCGACAGATGGGTTAATATCAGATAAGGCACAGCTTATGAAACAATTTGGAAACTGAAGCATGGGTCAGAAGAAAATTTACAGAATGAAAAAAGAAGAGACAAAAGATTAGAAAATGTAGAATGTAGTATATATGACCTAGATGGTACCATGGAAAGGGCTAAATTATTTGAATTCAAGAAGAGGAGAGGGTGAGAATAGGCAGAAGCAGTATTTGAAAAGATAATAGCTGAGAACTTCCTAGTACTGATGAAAAACTTCAAGCCACATATATGTAAAAGACACTATGTATACTGTAGTAAAGATTATTTGAAAAATTACGATAATGAAAGGGAATAAACGAAGTACAATCTGATATTCTTTAGGCAAAGGGATAATGGTCCCTGATGGAAGCCGAGAGATCCAAGGAAAAACATTAAACATTTGAAAAGTTTAAATATTTGGATAAATCTAAATTAAAATGGATGGTTTAAAACAGTAATAATGTATATGTTCTATATATAATTATATATAAAATCTACAGACATAATTAAAATTTACAGATATAATTAAAATATAAGAATAATGACAAGTCAGGAGGGAGAAATATGGTTACGATATTACAAAATCCTCAAATCCTTACATTGTAGTTTAAGATGATAAATGTGCCAATTAATATTAGACTTGAATAAGTCAATAATATATGCTGTAATGTTCAGAGAAAGCATCAATAAAATATCAAACGTGTGTAAATTTCAAGCTAATATTAGGAAAAGTGAAAGTTAAAAAAAACCTCAAATAATCCAAAAGGGAACCCTAGTGAATGTAGAGCAAATAAAAACCACTTAAGATAGTAGAACTCAACTCAAGTATGTCAGTACATATGCTAAATGTAATGTACTAAAGGTTTCAATTAAGAGACAAATACTGTTAGCCTGAATTAAAACTAAACAACTGTAAAGATAAATAAGCAACACATCTAAAATGTACAAATAAAAAATCTGTAATTGTCCTATCAATTACTAAAAGAGCTTTGTTAAAGTCTTTCACTATATTGTGGATTTTTCTATTTCATCTCATATTTCTGTTGATTTTCGCTTTATATATTTTGACAAGGTATTATTAGATGCATACGAATTTGGAACTTTTAATCTCTGTGGCACAGTACTCCTATCTCTAGTAATGCTTTTGCTTTAAAATCAACTTTGACTTTAATAGTACAGATAAGGCTTTTAAAAAATGTTTAATTACAGAAGAATTACATAGTGATTACTAAGAAATTTAAATAGTAGGTATTTATATTGTAATTCAGTTTTCAAAGCCTTTGCTGTGCTTCTTTAGTTATGTTCCACAGATGTACTGCTTATGGGTGACCTTAGTATTTGTACCAGTTCAGATAGAAAATTAGGGATGCCCTTCTCAGTCTCTCTCCTGCCAGGGTTTTCTACCACACGCTCCAGTTTTCAGGAGCTCTTTTCCCCAGTTCCTCTGGCCAGAAAGATTGGATTCTTTCAAAGTTAAGCCTTCTGAGCATTTGTACAGATCCAAGCAAATGGGGTAGAGTGGCAAGGGAAAAAGAGAGAGCAACAATGATGGGGATTCCTCCACATTCTTCTATGACAGGAGCCCCTTTTCCCAGTTTCTCTATCCAAGATCTCTCAGAGTCTTAGATGCCTGCGCCACTGTGCATTTAGAACTGGTTTGGGGGCAAGGAAGGGAGAATCAAAGGAAAAAAATGGAAATTATGTAGCAGGATTTCTCACAAAGGGAATGTATCAAAAGTCATCAAGGTGTGAATCAATTTTACATTGTCCACTCAGTGGTGACCAACTTGTGTTCAGGAGTAAATGAAACCTCTCCAAATTTCTGCTGACTCTCACCAGTGTCATAGAATCCCATTTTGTCTCCACAAATACTCATCCTCCACTATACTCCTGGAGAGCCCGAGTCAATGAAAATGAATGAATGATAATGAAAAGGAGAAAAAATTTAAAAATGAGATCTTCAACAAGAACAAAATGTCAACACTCCTTGTACATGCACATGGATATGTGGAAATTATGTGACATTAACATGAACAAAAGGGCCTGTAGACCTCCTATTTATTTCTGACATTCTTAGCAATTTAGAGAGAGAAACTAGCAACATTTTTAAGAAGATGATTATAAGCAGTAACAGAAGCCCACCAGGATAATTTTTTGCTTCTGTTTCCTAAGAAGATATCATCTTTACCTATGAGTCAAAAAGGGCGTTTTATTCAAATTCATCCAAGATATACCCATCACCTCCAAAAGACTGGAAATTTGTCTATAACAAATGCAGGTTCATGAGAGTAGTACAGCTACATTTTCATTTTATAGCTCTATCATTACACGGTGAGTTTTCTTTAAAGAGGACTTTATTATTTCTATCACCTTCCTAATTGAAATCAAAGTATCATACGTTTTTAAGAGACCTCAGTGGTCCTTTAAATATTTGCGAGTTGAGCATATTGATTTCTTTTGATTATCAAAAAGTTCATCTGGGAGCCCTGGATCCAATTTCTCTGCTACCAGTGGTACGATAGGGTGATGCTGAGTTATTGCACCCTGAAGAAGATAATAATGAAATGTCTCTAATATTTTCAGTTGCGTATCCCTGTTAGTGTATTTTGGAATTACATTATTCTATTCTAGGAACATGTGAAAGTTCTGATAAGCAAAAGCCTTTCTTGATAAATTTATAGTTACAATGAAACTATAAAATTGAAATTTGAGAGCAGGATATAGTCCTTTAAGCCAAGTCAATAGATTGCAAATATACACTGATTATATTATGATAACTGAATCTATCACAGCATTGCTAAACTGTTATCAGGAAGGCAAATACTTAAAAAATAATTTAAAAAATTAAAAAGAAATTTAACCACACTACATGGTATATTGAAAAGAGAATATTTTTGTCATTATTGACTTAGTGTGTCTTGGGTGGGTAACAATTTCTGTTAGAATTAGAAAGCCATGACTAAATTTCCTAAAGCCAGAAATATTTCAGAGTCTGAAGCCATGCTATCTTACTATATGTGGGTTTTAAGCTCTTGAAAAGTGGCTAGTCCAAATTGAAAACTGCTGTTAAGTGAAACTACACACCAGATCTCAAAGACTTAGTTTCAAATAAAGAATGTAAAACATCTCATTAACAATTTTAAAACTGATTACATGTTGAAATAATAATATTTTGGATATACTGGGTTAAATAAACTGTATTATTAAAATGCATTCCATTTCTTTTTACTTTTTTAAGTGTGACTACTAGAAAATTTTAAAATACTTATATGGCTTATATTCGTGGGTCACATTATATTTCTATTGGACAGTGCTGTTCTAAACCATACATCATAATAATATTAAGACTGTTGGGTAGAACATCCTATTTATTACACTTAAAAAACATTTCTCCATGAAATTTTCTAGCATAGTGTTTCCAGTAACCACTTAGCAATCATGCATAGTCCCATTGGTTTAGGTAAATTTTTTTATTCTTATTTTCTTCTGGTGTAGGCCTTGTTATGTCTGGTATACATGTGTGGGTGTTGCAACTACTTATCTTCATGTCCGTTTTTCTTTTTTATTGGACTGTGAGTTCCTTCAGGAGAAAAAGACTTATCAGCACACAGTATACTATCAATAAAATTCATAGGATAAATTTTTAACAAGGAAGAAATTAATAACTCCCTTTATTCTTACCTTTTCTAGGAAGGCTGTACCTTAATAGATACTAAATAAATGATGTTGCCTGGCTTATTTGACTAACTGGATTAGTTAGAACACTGTTGAACCAATCACAGTTAAAGAGAGGCCTCCCCATTTTGTTGGGAAATTCTTTTACAGAATCTCTCTTAAATCAACCAGAGGTAAAATAAAAAGAGTACCACTGTAGTTAGAATCACAGAAATACATTATTTCAGGATTTTTAATTAATTTATTCAATAGATGTTTACTTCTTCCTGTTATGTGTCTGACATGGGGATACAAATATTAATGAAACATTATTCCTATATTTATGTAGCTCACAGCCTAGATTAAGAGACAGACAAATATTCAAAGTATTCTCTACTATGACTGAAGACTATGCAGGTTACAGCAATGGAGACAGCTATCAGTTTTACCTGGCTTCACAGAGGAATTTAGGATTTAGCTGAGGCTTTGAAAGGTAGGTAGATGTTTGTATATACAATCATACTCGTCGGAGGGGGTGGTGAGGGACAGTTCAGAGCAATCCACAAAGAGAATAAAATAGAAATCTCAGCACTGCGACATTAAAGAGCAAGTAATTCTATATTTTAGAGTTAGGGAATGGTGAACTGAAAAGTGGCAAAAAGATCAGGTAGTTCATTAATTTAACCTACTCGAGTAATATTTATTGAGGAAGTTTAGTGTACATTTTAGGACATCTAACTCGAGATTTAAATTACCTGAGATCAAATTCTCTATCATTGCCTAATCATGTGATCTTGGATAAAACATTTTTTTAACATCTTTAAGCTCTAGTTTGCTTATATGCACAGTGGGAAAGATAATAATAGCAATTACAATTTATAGACTTGTTACAAGGATTAAATAAAATAATCCACTCTAAATGCTCAGCACTGTCAAGGCTCTCCAGTCAAAGACCATCAGCAAATTACTTGTAGTTGAACAAGCTGGGTTTATTACTCAATACAGAAAAAATAGAACAAAAAACACAGGAACCAACGGCACACTAAAAGGATCGTTCACCATGGTCAAGTGGGGTTTATCCCAGGAATGCAAGAATTCTTCAATATACACAAATCAATGTGATAAACCATATTAACAAACTGAAGGGGAAAAACCATATGATCATCTCAAAGAGGCAGAAAAAGATTTCGAGAAAATTCAACACCCATTTATGATAAAAACCCTCCAGAAAGTAGGCATAGAGGGAACTTACCTCAACATAATAAAGGCCATATACGACAAACCCACAGCCAACATCACTCTCAATGGTGAAAAACTGAAACCATTTCCACTAAGATCAGGAACAAGACAAGGTTGCTCACTCTCATCACTATTATTCAACATAGTTTTGGAAGTTTTAGCCATGGAAATTGGACAAGAAAAAGAAATAAAAGGAATACGAGTTGGAAAAGAAGAAGTAAAGCTGTCACTGTTTGCAGATAACATGATACTATACATGGAGAATCCCAAAGATGCTACCAGAAAACTACTAGAGCCAATCAATGAATTTGGTAAAGTAGCAGGACACAAAATCAATGCACAGAAATCTGTTGCATTCCTATACACTAATGGTAGAAAATCTGAAAGAGAAATTAAGGAAACACACCCATTTACCATTGCAACAAAAAGAATAAAATACCTAGGAATAAACCTACTAAAGGAGACAAAAGACCTGTATGCAGAAAACTATAAGACATAGATGAAAGAAATTAAAGATGATACAAACGGATAGAGAGAATATCATGTCCTTGGATTGGAAGAATCAACATTGTGAAAATGACTGTACTACCCAAAGCAATCTACAGATTCAATGCCATCCCTATCAAACTACCAATGGCATTCTTCATAGAACTAGAACAAAAAATTTCACAATTTGTATGCAAACACAAAAGACCCTAAATAGCCAAAGCAATCTTGAGAAAGAAAAACAGAGCTGGAGGAAAAAGGCTCCTGGACTTCAGACTATACTACAAGCTACAGTACACAAGACAGTATGGTACTGGCACAAAAACAGAAATATAGATCAATGGAACAGGACAGAAAGCCCGGAGATAAACCCACGCACATATGGTCACCTTATCTTTGACAAAGGAGGCAAGAATATACAATGGAGAAAAGACAGCCTCATCAATAAGTGGTGCTGGGAAAACTGGACAGGTACATGTTAAAGAATGAAATTAGAATACTCCCTAACACCATGCACAAAAATAAACTCAAAATGGATTAAAGACCTAAGTGTAAGGTGAGACACTATAAAACTCTTAGAGGAAAACATAGGCAGAACACTCTATGACATAAATCATAGCAAGATCTTTTCTGACCCACCTCCTAGAGAAATGGAAATAAAAACAAACAAATGGGACCTAATGAAACTTAAAAGCTTTTGCACAGCAAAGGAAACCATAAATAAGACGAAAACACAACCCTCAAAATAGGAGAAAATATTTGCAAATGAAGCAACTGACAAAGGATTAACCTCCAAAATTTACAAGCAGTTCATGAAGCTCAATATCAAAAAAACAAACAGCCCAATCCAAAAATGGACAGAAGACCTAAACAGACATTTCTCCAAAGATATACAGATGGCCAACAAACACATGAAAGGATGCTCAACATCACTAATCACTAGAGAAATGCAAATCAAAACTACAATGAGGTATCACCTCACACGGGTCAGAATGGCCATCATCAGAAAATCTACAAACCATAAATGCTGGAGAGGGTGTGGAGAAAACGGAATCCTCTTGCACTGTAGGTGGGAATGTAAATTGATACAGCCACTATGGAGAACAGTATGGAGGCTCCTTAAAAATAGAACTACCATATGACCCAGCAATCCCACTACTGGGCATATACCCTGAGAAAACCATAATTCAAAAAGAGTCATGTACCACAATGTTCATTGCAGCACTATTTACAATAGCCAGGAGATGGAAGCAACCTAAGTTTCCATCGACAGATGAATGGATAAAGAAGATGTGGCACATATATATAATAGAATATTACTCAGCCATAAAAAGAAACAAAATTGAGTTATTTGTAGTGAGGATGGACCTAGAGTCTGTCATACAGAGTGAAGTAAGTCAGAAAGAGAAAAACAAATACCATATGTTAAAACATATATATGGAATCTAAAAAAAAAAAAAAAAAAAGGTTCCGAAGAACCTAGGGGCAGGACAGGAATAAATGTGCAGATGTAGAGAATGGACTTGAGGACACGGGGAGGGGGAAGGGTAAGCTGGGACGAAGTGAGAGAGTGGCATGAACTTATATATTACTACCAAATGTAAAACTGATAGCTAGTGGGAAGCAGCCGCATAGCACAGGGAGATCAGCTCGGTGCTTTGTGACCACCTACAGGGATGGGATAGGGAGAATGGGAGGGAGACACAAGAGGGAGGAGATATTGGGATATATGTATATGTATAGCTGATTCACTTTGTTGTAAAGCAGAAACTAACACACCATTGTAAAGCAATTATACTCCAGTAAAGATGTTAAGAAACAAAAACAAAACACAGGGAGCTGTGGGTGTCTCAGGAAGAGGTGTTAGAGAGAATCTATTATAGGATTTGGGCTTAGGTTGGGTGATTTAGGGAGGATCCAAGAAAGCAGGGCTTTGTTCTAGATTAGGTGCTGTCAGAAAGAGGGGGCAATTCTATGACTGGACATTTCAATAAGTTGTATCCTTAGAGAAGGCAGACTAGAGCAAGGCTTAAGGCCATAATTGGTAAAGAAGTATCAGCCACTTATAGTACCAAGGCGAGAGGAGTGTTTGCTATTTTGCACAAAGATCTTGTTTCTGTCTGTGCTTAAAGTTACGAATTTGTCTTGTTTTGTCTCATAGTTTCAGAGTGACCTTGTCTAATGTTAGTGAGATTATGTCCACCAGAAGAACAACATGGCCCAGCCCTACATATGAGACCAGTTTCTAGATGTCAGGGACTGCTTTTTAAAATTTCCCAGCACGCTGCCTAATATATAGTAGGCATTCAATAAATATTTGAAGTTGCTTTTAGATGTCAAGTGCAGATGTCAAGTAAAAAGAGAGTTTAGGACTGTGCTCTGAGGAACTCCATCATTTAATGGCCAGGTAAAGGAGAAAGAGGCTGCAATGGAAAATAAAAATTAATCAGAGACGTGGAAGGAAACAAGGAGAGTATGATGTCATGGAGAGGAAGGGAATCTTTCAAGGATGAAAAAAGTGATGGATACCTGTCAGATATTGCTAAGAAGTCAGGGAAGATGAGTTCTGAACACTAGAATTAATAACAGGGAAGTCACTGGCATCCTTGGTGAGAGGAGTTTCAGTGGAACAATGGCAGGGAAAGTCAGACTAGGGTGGGATGAGAAATGAGCAGGAGGCAAGACAATTGCTTACGAAGAGGAAAGTACAATTAGATGTGTTGAAGGGTCATGAAAGGTCAAGGAGGATTTAAATTATTTTTAACACAGAAATTATTTTCACATTTAAATGTTGATGGAATGATTCTAGTCAAGTGGAAGAGATTAAATATACAGGAAAGAGGAAAACTGATAATGAAAGATTTTCGAAAACGCTGGCAGGGAAAGAATCCAAAATAAATGTTAATGGTCATGGGATCTAGTGTGGTGTTTTTTTGTTGTTCTTGTCTTAGTTTTTTGCTTCATTCAAGGTATTAGCTGTAACTATCTAGAGGTTAAACCACTGAATTAAATCTAAACTGATAAATACCATAATTAGATTTGTATTTGAGAAAGATAAACAGCATGAAATGGAAGATGGGTTAGAGGATTTCAAAACTGGAGACATGACATTTTGGAGGTTAGTCCAACAGTTCTGGAAAGGAAGGTAGGGATTTGAACTACAGCAATAATAGTTGGGATAGAAAAGAAGAGAGGACCATGAGAGTGCTCAGGAGAGAACCATGACACCATGTGGTCATTAATTACAATCGGATGTCAAAAGGTGAACTAAATAGAATGCAGAGGATAACTCCTAGACTTTAGACTCAAGTTACCAGGAAGAAGGTGATGCCATTCAGTTTGTAAGAAATACAAGAGGAAAGCAGATTTGGATAGGACTATCGGGGAATGTGGGAAAATTATGATTTTGTTAACTCTTTTATTCATTCAACAAATTTCTTTAAAATCTACTTTATGTCAGGAACTATACTAAACTCTGAAGAAACAGTCATGAACACGAGAGCTGTGTTTCCTGCCCTACTGGAGTTTATATTAAGGTGATTTTTGAGTTTGAGATACTTTCAAGATTTCTAAATAGGTATGTATGTTAAATAAACCAGTTGGATAAACTAATATAAGGTTTAGAAGAAAGGTCTGGGCTAAAAATAGAGAGATGCAGGGAGAGAAAAATAGAAACAGAATAGTTGGGCTTCCCTGGTGGCGCAGTGGTTGAGAGTCTGCCTGCCGATGCAGGGGACGCGGGTTCGTGCCCCGGTCTGGGAAGATCCCACATGCCGCGGAGTGGCTGGGCCTGTGAGCCATGGCCACTGAGGCTGCGCGTCTGGAGTCTGTGCTCCGCAACGGGAGAGGCCACAACAGTGAGAGTCCCGCGTACAGCAAAAATAAAAAAAAAGAAACAGAATATTGACATTGATAATAGTTCTCTTAAAATAAATATGTATCCAGATCCCCTGACAGCCTGAGCAAAGTAGAGGATAATTAAGGAAGGCATACTTAAAAGTGTCCTAAAATCTATGGCTGTTTTTGTGGTCAGATCACTTTAACTATCAGTGTAATTTTTCTACACAATATTCAAATCTATACTTATCCACATGGTATAATTGAATTGCATATTCTTTGGGATTAGACAGAACTGGGTTTAAATTCTAGCTCTACCCCTCTGGGTGTGAGAACACAAGTTATCCAACATTTATTGAGCACGTTATATACTAGCCCTTGTGTAAGGTACTGAAGTGTGTGGTTAGTAATCCATTGTCCTTACCCTGAAGAAGCTTCTAGATTTATGAAGCAGGTTGATTTTCATCTTTGCCAACATGAGAAAAATGAGATATCTTTATCGTGGTGTTGTGAGGGGTAAGTGAGGCAAGAATGCATTGTACCTGACACATATCTCTCCATAACATAGTATGGAGTTAGCTGGATAGTAACATAATCTTTTAGGGTGAAAAGGTCACTGAAAGTATATTCTTCCCAAAATTAGTCATTACTTATGCTCCTGGGATTGCTTTCAAGTGTTCCCAATAGAGTATTATATTTATTGGCTTGTTTTTAAGGAATCTTAGCAATAGCTGCTGCACTTTCATGAGCTGATTCAACAAGCCAGAGGCAACATTTTCTTTGCAGGATATAGTTATGCCAAAGCACTCATTTTGTATAAACAGTATATCCTGTGGGGTCATGCCCTGTTGAATCCTCATGAATTAGCTTTTTAGCAAATTTCTGCTTATCTGCCTTATGCAATGCCTTCTCTAAAAAGATCAGGATGACCCAGGAAACAGATAATTAAGGAAAGAATTCAAAAGGAAGAGAATCACAGAAAGAGAAAATCTGTCATTCATTTTCACTAGTGTTTGACAGTAAATTGTAGTGCTTAACAAAGTTTATGTACACCAATATGTTTAAGCAATTCCTTATAAATTCCCAGCACTTTAAATTAATACATTGAGAAGCGGAGATCCTTTGACTAGTCATAGTACCTCAGGGACTACTGGCCAAAGTCCTTGTTGACTTTCTGGAATCATCAAACTATTTCAAAAGGCCTAGAAGGTTTACACTGCTAGTCTTTCCATGCACCCCTGTCTGTGCTACCCACAAATCTTCCCTGAAATATTGAGTGGAATGCATTCAACAATTCTTAACCCAGAGTATGTTAAAATCTTCTGGGAGGGCCAATCTCTACAAGGAGTGATTCTTACAAGGAAGTTTGTTTTCTCTCTCTCTTTTTTTTTTACCTAAAGTGAGCAGCAACATCTGAGAAACCTAACTATATCTCTTTTAAGATAAATACATAGAAAAAGGAGAGGTGGTTGGGTGTGGTGCTATAACTCACATGTCCTAGAAAACTTAGCTTTCTTTCGAAAGAATACATTCTCAAACTTCACTGTGCATTAACAAAATGATTGACTCTAGGGAATATTCTAGAAGTATTTAGAGCTTTTTTTGTTCACATGGAACAACAGAGAAAATCACACTAAACTGCAATAAAGCATACAGGCATTTTAACCCTTTTCCCATCTATCTTCCACCACATCTCTGGAAGTAGTGTAATCTATTACCATTTCAGAGCTTGACATCAATGCTGTAATGAAATACACACATATTCAGCACCAAGTTTCTTCCTGGTTATAGATTCAAATCCTTTTAACACACAATCCAAGGCTAGGAGAAATTGCTATAGTGAGATTTTTTTTTTCTTTATTGTAGTATAATTGCTTTACAATGTTGTGTTAGTTTCTGCTGTACAACAAAGTGAATCAGCTATATGTACACATATATCCTCATACTGCCTCCCTCTTGAGCCTCCCTCCAACCCTCCCTCTATCCCACCCCTCTAGGTGGTCACAAAGCATCAAGCTGATCTCCGTGTTCTATGCAGCACCTTCCCAGTAGCCATCCATTTTAGACTTGGTAGTGTATATATGTCAATGCTACTCTCTCACTTCATCCCAGCCTCCCCCTCCCACCCCATGTCCTCAATTCTGTTCTGTATGTCTACATCTTTATTCCTGCCCTGCAACTAGGTTCATCAGTACCATTTTTCTTTTTAGATTCCATATATATGTGTTAGTTTATGGTATTTCTTTTTCTTTTTCTGACTTACTTCACTCTGTATGACAGACTCTAGTTCCATCTACCTCACTACAAATAACTCAATTTCATTCCTTTTTATGGCTGAGTAATATTCCATTGTATATGTGGGCCACATCTTCTTTATCCATTCATCTGTCAATTGACATTTAGGTTGCTTCCATGTCCTGGCTATTGTAAATAGAGCTGCAATGAACATTGTGGAACATGACTCTTTTTGAATTACGGTTTTCTCAGGGTATATGGCCAGTAGTGGGATGGCTGGGTCATATGGTAGCTCTATTGTTAGTTTTTTAAGGAACCTCCATACTGTTCTCCATAGTGGCTGTATCAATTTACATTCCCACCAACAGTGCAAGAGGGTTCCCTTTTCTCCACACCCTCTCCAGCATTTATTATTTCTAAATTTTATGATGATGGCCATTTTGACTGGTGTGAGGTGATATACCTCATCGTGGTTTAGATTTGCATTTCTCTAATGATTAGTGATGTTGAACATATTTTCATGTGTTTGTTGGCAATCTGTAGGTCTTCTTTGGAGAAATGTCTATTTAGGTCTTCTACCCAGTTTTGGATTGGGTTTTTTTTTTTATATTGAGCTGCATAAGCTGCTTATGTTTTGGAGATTAATCCTTTGTCAGTTGCATCGTTTGCAAATATTTTCTCCCATTCTGAGGGTTGTCTTTTCGTCTTGTTTATGGTTTCCTTTGCTGTGCAAAAGCTTTTAAATTTCATTAGGTCCCATTTGTTTGTTTGCTTTATTTTTTTGCGGTACGCGGGCCTCTCACTGTTGTGGCCTCTCCTGTTGCAGAGCACAGGCTCCGGACGTGCAGGCTCAGTGGCCATGGCTCACGGCTCCACCGCTCTGCGGCATGTGGCATCTTCCTGGACTGGGCCACAAACCCATGTCCCCTGCATCGGCAGGCAGACTCTCAACCACTGCGCCACCAGGGAAGCCCCAGGTCCCATTTGTTTACTTTTGTTTTTATTTCCATTACTCTAGGAGGTGGATCAAAAAGGATCTTGCTGTGATTTATGTCACAGAGTGTTCTGCCTATGTTTTCATCTAAGATTTTTAGTGTCTCACCTTACACTTAGGTCTTTAATCCATTTTGAGTTTATTTTTGTGTATGGTGTTAGGGAGTGTTCTAATTTCATTCTTTTACATGTAGCTGTCCAGTTTTCCCGGCCCCACTTATTGAAGAGGCTGTCTTTTCTCCATTGTATATTCTTGCCTCCTTTGTCAAAGATAAGGTGACCATATGTGCATGGGTTCATCTCTGGGCTTTCTATCCTGTAATATTGATCTATATTTCGGTTTTTGTGCCAGTACCATACTATCTTGATTACTGTATCTTTTTAGTACTGTCTGAAGTCAGGGAGTCTGATTCCTCCAGCTCCGTTTTTCTTTCTCAAGATTGCTTTGGCTATTTGTGGTCTTTTGTTTCCATACAAATGATAATATTTTTAGTTCAAGTTCAGTGAAAAATGCCATTGGTAATTTGACAGGGATTGCATTGAATCTGTAGATTGATTTGGGTCATATAGTGGTTTTCACAATGTTGATTCTTCCAATCCAAGAACATGGTATATCTTTCCATCTGTTTCTATCGTCTTTGATTTCTTTCATCAGTGTCTTATAGTCTTCTCCATACAGGTCTTTTGTGTCCTTAGGTAGGTTTATTCCTAGGTATTTTATTCTCTCTGCTGCAATGGTAAATGGGAGTGTTTCCTTAATTTCTCTCTCTGTTTTTTCATTGTTGGTGTATAGGAATGCAAGAGATTTCTGTGCTTTAATTTTGTATCCTGCTACTTAACCAGATTCATTGATCAGCTCTAGTAGTTTTCTGGTGGCATTTTTAGGATTCCCTATGTATAGTACCATGTCATCTGCAAACAGTGACAGTTTTTCTTCTTCTTTTCCAATTTGTATTCCTTTTATTTCTTTTTCTTCTCTGGTTGCTGTGGCTAAACCTTCGAAAACCATGTTGAATAACAGTGGTGAGAGTGGACATCCTTGTCTTCTTCCTGATCTTAAAGGAAATGCTTTCAGTTTTTCACCATTGAGAATGATGTTGGCTGTGGGTTTGCCATGGCTTTTATTATGTTGAGGTAGGTTCCCTCTATGCCCACTTTCTGGAGAGTTTTTATCAAAAGTGGGTGTTGAATTTTCTCAAAATCTTTTTCTGCATCTATTGAGATTACCATATGGGTTTTATCCTTCAGTTTGTTAATATGGTGTATCACATTGATTGATTTGTATATTTTGAAAAATCCTTGCATTCCTGGGATAAACCCCACTTGATCATGGTGTATGATCCTTTTAATATGCTGTTGGATTCTGTTTGCTAGTATTCTGTTGAGGATTTTTGCATCTATGTTCATCAGTGATATTGGCCTGTAATTTTGGTTTTTTGTGACATCTTTGTCTGGTTTTGGTATTGGGGGATGGTGGCCTCGTGGAATGAGTTTTGGAGTGTCCCTCCCTCTGCTATATTTTGGAAGAGTTTGAGAAGGACAGGTGTTAGCTCTTCTCTAAATGCATAGTGAGATTTGACAATACATTGGCCTTTGGGGCTCAGTGGACTTTTCAGATGGCCTATGTTAACTTTACCTAGTCCAAGTTGTTTTTCAGTACAGTAAATAAAAGGAAAAATAACCCAGACTTTAGAATTAGACCTAAGGCACCTAATTCCTCTGTATTAGTGTTCTCCAGACATGTGCAGATTTATTATAGGAGTTGACTCACATAGTTATGGAGGCTGAGAAATCCCACAGTCTGCTGTTTGCAAGCTGGAGAATCAGGAAATTAATTCAGTGTGGGTCCATATGTCTGTGAATCAAGGGGTGCCAATGGTGATGGAATAAGTCCCAGAGTCTGAAGGCCTGAGAACCAGGAGCATTGATGTCTAAGGACAGCCAAAGAAAGATGTCCCAGCTCAAGAAGAGAGAGAGTTTCCCCTACTTTTCCTTTTGTTTTATTTCGGCCCTCAACAGACTGGATGATGCTTGTCCACATTGGTGAGAGCAAATATTCTTAGTCTACTGAATCAAAAACTAATCTCTTCTAGAAACATTCTCACAGACACACTCAGAAATAATATTTTTATCTGAGCATCTCTTGTCCCAGTCAAGCTGGGACAAGGAAGCTTATGGTGGTAATGAAAGTCCCAGATCAGTTGACTTTAAAATTAGTCAAAAGGGAGATCCTGGGTAGGCCTGACTCAGTCAGGTGAAGCTTTTAAAAACAAGGCTTAAGCCCTCTCTGAAGTCTGAAAGATTCTCCTGCTGGCCTCAGAAAGTAGCTTCCATATTGTGAGTGGTGTTTGGGAGTGTCACAGGGCAAGAAACAGAGTGACCTCTAGGACCTGAGAGTGGCCCATGACCACCGCCAGCATGAAAAAGGAGGCCTTAGTCCTACAACCACAAAGAACAGAATTCTGCCAAAAATCACATGAACTTGAAAGAGAAGTTCAAGCTTTAGAAGGAAACACAGCCCGGCCAACCCCTTGATTGCAACCTGTGAGTTTGTGATTCATAGAAATAGTGAGATAACACGTGTGTTTTTTTAAGCTGCTAAGTTTGTGTTCTACAACAGTAGAACACTAATACAAAATACACCTTTTTATGGTCTTCTAACAGGCTATTTTCATAGTGATTCAGGAGAAGATACTGTCTAATGGTTTGAGAATCAGAGAAAAATGTTACTGGAATAAAATGGTTTCAGCAAGCAGGTCATTTGAACCTGCTCAAAATTTCCAAACATTCAGGTAAAGTCAGAATGCAGTATAGGGGCCGGGAAATATTTATTTTTAAGGAGGGAGAAACAATTTCACTTCCAATTCCATTAACAAACTACTCACTTCTATCAATAACTAAACCAACCCAAATTACACTGCTTCTTAAAGACACAGTAATTTGACCACTATTCTAATAAATCAGTTGAAGGGTTAGGAAACAATTTAACTGGAAGAAATGACTCTGTTTACCGGCAAAAATAATGTAAATAATCTCATAGCACTAATTATAAGTGATTGGATACCCTTAGGATGGTTAATAATGGATTTAAATGGGAATCCTTGAGTTTGATTAGCTGTTTTAACATTAGATGACTTATTCTAGAGTAAGTCTCAGACATTTACGGGTTCCAAAGATGACCTAAAAACCAAATATCTAGATATAAAGAAATCACAAGCTTTGGAAAACAGAAAAATGAGCTTGAAGATTACCATAATGGCCTTTTATTTGAAATCTGTGTATGTTAAAATGAATTAAGTGAAATAGACACATAATTACACGATTTTTAGGTGTAGCCTCATGATAAAGAATAGGGTTCAGTATCTTAAAATCATCAAACAGAAAAGCAAGTCATAGTCCAATGAATGTTTTATCACCCTTGAAGAAATATACTGTAGGCTCACAGCTATGAATAAAAGTAGTTTAAAAACTCAGAAGCAAAAATGACTTCTGGAAAAGTGGCAAGAAATGAAAAAGTACCAATGAGACACACACACACTTTATTTCTTGTAAGGCAAAAACACATTAGTCACTTCAGAGCATTTATGTAAAATGATTTTGTTCTTGAGGACTAACAAATTTAAATCTGAATGTCTTTGTGTATGAGTGAGTATGTGTGTGTGTGTGTGTGTGTGTGTGTGTGTGTGTGTGTGTGTGTGAATGTGAACAAATACGAATGGAAAGACAGAAGGGACATATAAAGAAAATCACCCAAGATTCTTTGCCCCTTACCTAAGTAGAATTAAAAACTATGTCAAATCACATACTTAAAAGCACAAAGAAAAATTGATTTGTGGTTTTATGGAAGTAGGCCATTTAGTGTGAAGGTTAGATTTCACCTCTCTTAACTATTCTACATTATTCTCAATCCAGGTCTGTAAAAAGAAAAGAAAAAAAAAGCATAATGCTTATCAACACGTAGCTAGGGATGATAAGGGTCTAACAGACTTAAGTGAACTACATTTTCTGACTCTGTCCAAAATTTGAGAGCTGGTGCAGTCTACCCATGGTGTTGAGGGGGCAATGTGAATACATTGATGGCTACTACTAATAAGTCTGTCATCATTGTGAAATTTTGTATTTGGAGGACATGAAAACATGAGTCCATCAATGTTGAGCAAATAATATATTGTACATGGCTTCTCTGGATGATCAAGAAATGTTAAACTTCAATAAAACTCATCTACTAAGGTAATATCTAATTCTCCTATTGCAAGGAGACTTGTGAACATAGGCAGGGGATTAGCACTGGTTTCACCATCATTTTTTCTATTCATCAATAAAAAACTTAATTTAAAAATTTTTTACTACATAAGAATACATGTTTATTATAGAAGAATTTGAAGATATAGGTAAGTGATAAGAACATAATTAAAAGCATCCATAACCTTCTACCCATTTTAGTAGGATATTCTTTCCTTTTATCTAAGCAAAATATGTATCTATATGTATAAACATAACCTTTAAAAATAAAATAGCTATAAACTTAAAAGAAAAATCCTCTGGGTAGCTAAACCACTCTGGGTTTTATGGTAACGTAAGTTGGAGGGTGCAGCCAAGAGCCCCCACGGGTCCTCTGAAACACAGGGGCATGCCCATGATATAGAGTAGATATGGTGACATTTATCAACAACAATGTCTATGTTTTCATGGATCCTAACAATATACATAATACTTGTCACATATTTAATAGGTTAAATTTGTATTATAATATATTGATATCATACTTGTATACAAGACCTGCTTCAGGGTGTAACTGCATTCAGCACTGGATAGCAAGCTAATAAAAACTGCAGCAAAAAGTTTTACAACCCTCCATCGACTTGTGTTTTACATCACATTATCTTATTGCAGACATTTGAATTAAAAGTTAACAAATACTATTTAATGGGTTGTCTGAATGAATGTGCAGTGCATGAATACATGCTTCTTGCAATTTTTATCAGTTTTGATACTACATGTGCTTTGTGATTTGGGTTCAGACAGGGCTGTAAGTGGATGATGGCTCTTGACTGACTCAATTTTAAGTAATATAAAATAGCACATTTTGTTAGACTTCCTCCAATTAAGTGTACATCCCCCATTAAGGCAATCTGTCATCATTTTAACAATGTCATTAACATCTACAATGTAACTCACAGGGGCTTTGTTATTCTTTCAAAATTAGTAGCACATACATTATATAGAAAGCTTAAAGTACAAAAACAAATTTAAGAAGCCTTCAACTCTAAGCTATACAAGTACTTTTAGTGAATTACATAGAAGATATGACTTTACTATGAAAGAAAAGCTCACAGAAATTATATATCCATTAAAATGGATTAATGATATAAAATATAAATTTTCTTTCTAATGTAGCTATCAAGAAACATGGTTTATTGCACTACTAAATGTATTTGGCTAAGGAAAATAATTTAAATTATTGGGCTACTGAAAGCAAAAATCAGTATATAAAATTTATGATTTTTATATAAATGATATTATCAGTCTTTAGAAATATTTTGGAAAATTTTCATGGATAAAAGTAATATATTAAGTGCCTAATAAAAAAGATAAAATTTTATTAGGAAATTTAGATGGTAATAGCCAACTTTAAAATACATCTTATTTACTACTGTGGCTTCAGTAAATAGATTAAGATTCAATTAATAACAAATACAGGGAGAAAATTTAAGTTTACAAAATAGAGTGAAGGTTCTGCTCTAAGAAGAATATTTCTTTATATATTCACACAGAAGTATATACTACTGTATAAATATGAAATAGAAATAAAAATGTGTTTTTCTACTGTGACCTAAAGTTGTCAACATGTATAAAGGCTCTCTTTAACAAAATTTTTCTCATTAACAGTTAGGTTACAAATAAAGTATCAAATAAAACCTAACTTGAAGGATAGAGACATCATAATCATTTTTCAGATCATAGGAATCTCCTCTCTCTGAACTTGATTGCTCTCTCTTGCAATGGCTCTTAGAGTAATCTACTGAACATTACAATTAGTTGAAATCATGTCTTTTCTGTCTTATTAGAATATACATTCTCTAAACTAAGGATTAATATTCTGTGTCCCTCCAAAACTCTTACAGAGCTTAGCACAGCACTTTGCACATTACAAATACTAAATAAGTAAATGCCCTGCAATTATCTTAAACATAACATGTCCAAAATTAATTCATTAACTCCACCTCAATATCTTTTCCTTCTTTAAGATTCCTTATTTCAGTAAATTTTCTAACCACTGAGCTTCCTAAGCAAAATACCTGGGAGTCATCTTTGACTACTCCCTGGTGCATGCTCTATAGTATCAAGGTTTGTCAAAATCCCATTTCAATTTAAAACCCTAACATTTCTCAATTCTGGCTCCTCTCTTCTATCTCCATGCACGCCATCTCTTGCTAGGCCCTCCTTTCCTTGGCATCCATCCCAACGGTTCAGTTGCTCAATATCTTTTATATTTTAATGGTTGGAATATATTTGAGTTCTATTTCCTAGGTCCAAAATCCTCTGTGGTATTGTGGTAACTTTTATTCAGTCCATTCAACACAGTATTTCCCAAATTTGCTCCACAGCAGCCACTCTGCAACCTCCTTTATCTCTGATGTCTTCTCAGAGTTTTGCTTTTTTTCCTAATTATCCCATTCAGGAGTGAGTCACCATTCATTTGCAGTAGAACCAAAATCCTTAATGTTGCTTAAAATATAAACCCAAGTCATTAATATATATTAGATTAGGCCCAATGAGACCTTAAATTTGGGAATAAAATGCTACATACATAGACAATGATAATCCTTTTTAGATTTAAAAGAATATCAACAAAGATCAAATTTGTGCTTCTTCTTCAGTGGGAGTTTTTAAGACACAGTGATGAGTTTCTGGAAAGGTTTTCTCTAAAAGGTGAGTGGTCCTCAACTCAAGTTAAGTCAGTTATTTTATTTCATTCTCTGTACAAAATCCTTTTCACTTAAAATAACCACCTTAGCAAAGAAAAATACTGTCACTATGGCGAATTATTATAGTGTAGCAAACTGAGTGAACTCTTTCTGAGGTTCTTTCACGTTACATCCAGACAGTCAAAATCATATAAGTAAGTACATAGTGAATTGCCTCTTCTTTTGGAGAAAGATATAGTACATGCCACAGAAATGCTAACCTAAAAGTTTAATGATAAACAAACTCCCAATTCATTCATTCCTTCAACACACATTTTATAAGCTCTTACTGGGTGCAAGCCAATGGACCAGACCTGGCCCACTTGCTTGTTTTTAATTCTCTATGCCTCATCAGGGGACAGAATCAGGTTCTCAAACAAGAATAAAGGCAACAAACATGGCATTTAGTGATTGTGTGTTCATGATCACATCGTTATGTGATCACATAGGAGTCATGTGGAGATTACTGCATAACAAGACAGCTGAAATGGAAATATCACAGTCTGAAATTATCACACGGTCTGACCAGTCGAATCCATGTGTTAGGCTCACACTATTTGAACTTTTTAAAGTCATTTAAATTTTCTTGCCTTAAGTTTTTTCATTAAGCACTAAGCATTTGAGTAAGCATTAAGATAATAATAGCCAAGACTTAATAAGTATTACATACCTGCATGATACTCCACACAATTGTTGCATTAATTCTCACAACAATCCTAAAAGGCAGACAATACTCCCAAGACTCAGATATTATCACACGATTATATAGATAAGGAATCTGAGGTTCAGAGAAATAAGAAATTTGCTAAATTTCTAATATACCGTAGGGTGGAATTTAAACTTGCTTCATCTGATTCAAGAGCCAGGTTCTTTCTACTATATCACACTGCCTTATGACGTAGCAGAGGAGGGATTCCCCACTACATCCAATGTAGAAACCCAGCTCAGTATGTCTGCCATTACTATAAATAAATGGTGGAAGAATGTGTACACTTGCTTAACAAAGAAAATGTCCTTAATCAGAGTTAAATTGTAGGGCTCCTCTTAATTTATAATATTTGGGAAACAATAAAATCTTGTTTCTCATTAAAATTAGAGTCTAAAACCATTTTCATATGGCTCCAGGAAAAGTTACAATAAGCAGAATTCATTTATAAATCTATCTGAAGACAAGGGGTAGACCATATAACTGCATGAAATACTTTGCTGACTTAACAATATTAGCTTTCTTATCTTCATATTAAAGCTTATATTTAGAAACTAGCTCCATTCATAATTTTTTTTTTTTTTTTTTTTTTTTTTGCGGTACGCGGGCCTCTCACTGTTGTGGCCTCTCCCGTTGCGGAGCACAGGCTCCGGACGCGCAGGCTCAGCGGCCATGGCTCACGGGCCCAGCCGCTCCGCGGCATGTGGGATCTTCCCAGACCGGGGCACGAACCCGCGTCCCCTGCATCGGCAGGCGGACTCTCAACCACTGCGCCACCAGGGAAGCCCCATTCATAATTTTTAATGGCACTGAATTGAGAGAATTAAAAATTTAATTTTCACTGTTTATAAAATGACCTAGACAGCTTCATTAGGTTATTTTTGTTAATTCACTGACTTTGAACCCAAAGCTATCGGTTTTAAAAATTAACTTTCAATTCTAACCTTAAATGAAAATTTCCTTTCCATTTAGACAGCTTGTACCTGCCAATCTGCACAGTCATGTATGCGTTTACTTATTTATTCAACAATAGCTTTTGAACATCTAATATGGGCTGATCCCTCTGACAGAGGTGTAGCAGATGTAGAAGAATGTAGTAGGCCTGACCCTGCCTTCTAAGGTCTAGTCTTGGGGGTTGAGCTGCAAAGAGAAGACAATTATGCAAGTAATACCAACATCATATCACAAATATTTTCATGGGAGAAGTACAGGTTGCTATGTGAGCACATAACAGGGGACTTAACTTAGTCTAAGTAGCCAGTTAAGCTTTCTGGAGGTAGGAACACAGCTCCTAAGGATTCAAAAATGAATAGAGTAAGGTTGGTCAGGGTAAGGGAAAATGACACGGAGTGAGTGGTACTTCAGAGAGAGTAACCAAATTGTAAATGGTCTGGTTTCCCATAGTGACGTTGATAGATACTACTCATTAGGCCCTATCTCTTGAAGAATAATCTTTAACTACAGAAAAAGTATTTTGTGGATTTCAGTACAATTGCCAATGTGTATACAGAAGCTATTCCTGAACAGCATTCTGAACTTTGATTCTACAGTAAACAGTCTTCAAACTGGGATTGAGCATAACTGTCAATATTAAGTGACTTATGATCATCTTTAGATAATCAGCCATCATGTTCTATTGATTGACATGCCAGGTACTTGATAGCACCAGGTATTATGGTTAATGCAAATAATTATTATTCCTGTGAGTTTAGTTAAGGGTCTTCATATTGATGTAATTAAAACTGCAATGGCATTTGAAATGCATCACCTAAATAAATCACCCTAAGGTTTACCCTATTAAGATTTGTAAGAGATCTAAGTAATTGCAATTTGTGTTATTTTATTCCACATATTACTTCCCTGAAGAAATCAATGTCTCTGCTATATATATAGCAATATATATATATATACACACACACACACACACACATATATATAGCCATATTATCATCAAATATTTCATTATTTTCATGAACAAAATTGTTCACTAATAGCACATCAACATCAGATGTAGCAGCAAATGCTTGTTTAATATTTAAATTTAGGAATTCTCATTGCCCATTATCTATCTATTAAGAATTACAAGTTCAAATTAACTGAGAATTCCATGTTAATCGCATGCTTTATAATGAGATTGTTTGTCATCCCTAGCCTTCAACAGCACTGATTAAACCTCTCAGTATACTCACTAAGTTGATATATTTTACCCACTGTCTTCACACCTAGGTCAGTGTGATATTTAAAAAGCAAACTAAAGAAGAGTATCATTTATCGTTAACTTTGTCCTATAGATGTCCTTTGTGCTTATAATTCTCCGACGTGCAGAGGTATCCCACAGAGAAAAAAGAGAAAATATTATGCCACAACACAAGAGCCATTTATCTCTCTGCAGTCAAAATCAGATTCTGCCTCCATACCACCCTGGAACAAATGAATGACTATTAGGTAAGATACTGCTATACTTTATTAGATTATTGAACTCATTTCAAACTTACCAATTTTTCATATATATATACATATATATATATATATATATATATATAATTGCCAATACAGTAAATGTAGGTAATCTGAATTCTTTTTAGGAAACCAAGATTTAAAATAGTTATATAATGGTAATGTAGGACTCAAATCCAAACAAATGATCCAAACACTGCAATAATAATCTATACACTACTACTTCTCAGGTATCAAAAAGAGTAGAAAAGGAGTTCCCTTAATGAGAGGTTAATTTTTTAAATAAGTGACCAAGAACAAAATAAAATATAATAAGCCCCCAAAATACTGTCTTGAGTTCTCTAGGTTCTGATTAACTCCACTTATATTTCAACAGATCTAAAGAAAATGAAATCCGAATACTGACTTTGAAACATTGTGTTTTACTTCTGCTTACTAAAACTCTAGCAGTAAAGAAATATTTGCATCATAATATCATGGAAATACAGTAAACTCATCATAAAGTTATTTTATTGAAGAAGCCATTTTTTCAAAGTAAATGAGATGAAAGAACAGATGTACAATAAAAGAAAACAACACACTTTATTTGTTCCTATTCTGATTGCCCACATGGTCTGCTACAAGAATACATAACTACTTCTTTTGAACATACCACTTAACAAAATTATTATATCCAGTGGCTATCTTTAATGTAGAGAATGCATACTTTATTCACAGAGAGCATTTGAAGATTTCAGTCCTGAACTCATAATCTTTTTGGTGTGATGTTTATGACTACTCAAGCGTTCAGCAATAATTTCTATTGCATACAACATTCACTCCCACATTTTTTTCAAACCTATGGACTAAGTTCATCTTAATGCCTCTGGGAAGTAATTAAGATTATCCCTACTTTACAAATAGGGAAACAGAATCACAGGACTCTGTAACCCATTTAAATGAACAGACTTGCAGAAAAATGGTAGCTTAAAAATGATTACCTGCCCTCAGTCTGCTTTCCAAATTGTCATTGAAATGACTACCCATGTGTAAAAATAGAAAGCCCATATCAGCACTAGAAACTGTCCATGGGCACATCACACATCAGAATTCTTGAGGAATCTGCTACCTGCAGACATTATTAGAATGAAGAGGGGCCAACCCACTCTATAACCACTGTGGAGCATCTGAAAAGTGAGTGGATGGAATCCCAGCAGAAATCCAGAACACCTTCTAATTTGATTGGGTGAGTACAACTGGCAGCTTTAGGGTATAGACTAGAGACAACTGGGAGCAGTGATGACATGGCAAGGCTTTTTCTCCTGCTGTGCCCATCCAAGAATGAAAGCATTGCCATGCTGGCTCCTGCTGAGAGCAGCTACAGTGAGCTTAAAACAGAGTTTGCAATTTCTTTGACACTCCTCCCACCAGTTTGCAATTGCTCTGTTTAAATGATGCCACATATTTTATTCCTTCATATTGATCCACTGTTCAGAACATCAGCATATTTTCATATGACAAGAGATGTTTTGTGTTTTGTTTTCTATCCTTACTGAGGAGGTTTATGCTTGTTAATGTTTAGATATTGGGTGGATTTTGTCTGAGAAAATGTGATTCTATGTTTAACTCTACCTTTGGGTCCAGATTAAGGGGTAGGAGAAAGTTAACAGTTAGCTGTAGTTTTACTTTATCATTTCAGAAGTTCAGTAACAGAATTGGGGACAGACATAGGAGGAAGATTTACCTTTGTACTAAAAACGTCCTAGAATTGAGCATGGGGCATTGCCCCATTTTTTCTTGGGTTTGTTGTTTTTATGGTTACCTTCTGCTAGGTAAGGGATATTGAAGGCTTTTAAAATACACACACACACACCAAAGTAATAGGAATTTCTAAATTTAAAGATAAATAAAGAACAAATAGAGCTGAACATAAGCAAGGAGGAGGAGGGAGAAGAAAAATGTTCTGACCTGAAGAAAAACCAGGGGTTGAAGGAAGAAATATATCAAATGTTAAAACTTTGGATGGGAGGAGTCCCAGACCATCACAAAGAAGACAGAAGAATCAGGTAATGAGAAATAAAAATATCAGTTGGTCAATAAAGCTGATTTGAGAACCTGACTTAAATCATAGGCTACAATAGTGTTCTTAATAGGTTATTTGTAAATCCAACAGCTATACCCACCTAGTCACTAGCACAGCTGTGCGACAGCAGACCTCCAACATAGGGGCTGGCACCTTACCCCAGGGGCCCAGGAACACCAGCTATGTATCCTCCCTGCAGCAAACTGCATCTAAAAAAAGAAAGAAAGAGACAGAAATGTTCAGACGGGGCTGACCATCATCTACCAAACGCACAACCAGACAAGTAACTTCTCCCAAGGAACTGGCTAGACAACGGGAAAAGGAATGCTTCAAGGGGACCAAGAGTACTACCAAAGACCCCTCACAGAACCATGAGACAAGGGAATAGCGTTTACTCCCCCCATATAAACACACTAGGCAAAATAGATCGAAAAGATCTACAAATTTGGATACACTCTTGGAATTACAATGATGGGGGAAGATTCATGCATCCATTCAGGCAGAAAACAAGCAAAAAACACATTGTATCTGAAAGGAAAAGAGAAATCAAGTTGTCCACAGTTTTTTTCTGTCTATAACGTTAACTCTCCAGGACAAAATGGAGCCATAGCTGTAGAGTTTTGAGGAAAAAATATGACAGTAAGCCAAGAAGCAACAGAAATACATTGCCAGGAATCTTATAAGAACAATAGAAAGACAATGCCAAGAATGCAGAGCTCAGAAAACTATCACCTGCAATATATTCCTTAAAAATTACTGAACACCAATTCTCCAGCTGATGGAGAGATGGATCTAACACACTTAAAAACATAAGCCATTGTATTATAAAGGGACATTGGTATAATCAAAAATATTAGTAGCACACAGTGTTGCTTGAATATTTCTTGTAATATGTCCATCAAATTTAACACAAATAAATATTGAAAGAGAAAATATATACTCTAAAGTGAATAATAAACTGGATTTTGAAATCCAGGATTATGTTATAATAAACTAGAAATTTTAATATAAGGGGAAAGCAACTACAGGAAGTGCAAGTATCTAAAATTATCATCTTCTTAGAATCACTAGAAATTGTTTCTTTCTTTTTTTTTTTTTTTTTTTGCGGTACGCGGGCCTCTCACTGTTGTGGCCTCTCCCGTTGCGAAGCACAGGCTCCAGACGCGCAGGCTCAGCGGCCATGGCTCACGGGCCTAGCTACTCCTCGGCATGTGGGATCCTCCCGGACCGGGGCACGAACCTGTGTCCCCTGCATCAGTGGGCGGACTCTCAACCACTGCGCCACCAGGGAAGCCCCCTGTTTCATTTTTAATTACTAGAAAAATGTCTTTAACATCTTCAAGGACACTAGTAGCGTAACTTTCTTCCATATTTCAAAGGACCAAAAAGATTTAAAAAATTAAACTACAAGACTATTGGAAAAAACTCTCGAGTTGTGGGTTGAAAAAGATACCAAAGCTTAGATGATGGGCTATATAAAAGTTAATAAAACTTCAAAAGCAGTATATATAAATCATGTAATTTAGAAAAAGATATACTTACTATATACGTTTCAGTGTTCTTAATATAAAAAGAAAAATAAATGAAGAAAATAAGTGACTGAAAAGTTAAGGATAACAAGAATAGCTGTTAAATAGCAAACAACAATAAAAAAAGAATAATATGTAAAATAAACAGAGCTGGTTCTTTCAAAAAATGTAAAATTAAAAAGTTATGATAAATCTACACAAATACAAAGAGAAAATAGAAAAATCAGAAGTAATTTTAAATCATAAAAGAACACTACATGCAAAAGCATACCTCTTTTGAAAAAATTCAATGACATTGTAAATTTTCTAGGAAAATATAAATTACCAAAATCAATTCATAGACGTAGATAATGCTTTGCTAAGAAAATTTTATAAGTTATCAAGGCATTATATTCAAATATATCTTCATACTTGATATATTAACAGATTAGGCTTTCTATACTTTCAAAGAATAAATGGTTCTCATATAAACAACTCTGAAAGCTAGAAGAAAAAATATTCATAATTCTCTTTTATATAGTTAGCATAATGAAAAATTGGCAAAGAGTGTATATTAAAAAAACACAAAGGCTGAGAGCTAAACTTAAGCTTACTTCTGAATATATAAAAGCATATGTGTGTGCTCATGAAGTTTTATATATATATATATGTGTGTGTGTGTAAAATTCTGAGTTCTTTATTCCATTCTATTGGTTTCTTGGTTTTAAGCAAGTATGATACTCATAGAATGCATTTGTAAGGATTTCAGGTAGGGCTACCAATGAATTTATAAATTATTGGTGTGTTAATATCTTTATACATCAACTTGTCCCATCCAAAAGTATGGACTATCTTTGCATTTTCTGAGCTTTTTGCAACCTTTAATACAGTTTTATTTATTCCCCACAGAAATCTTAGGACTGCTTGTTAAAATATAACACATATTTTCGTTTTTCTTGATATTTTAAATGGAATCATATATTTGTTAACTTTTCTGGTTGCTTGTTACCATTGATTTTTTATTAATGATTGTCATAAATCAATCTTATATCTGAGTATAGTCTTCCAATCAGCAATGTTGGATAAATAAAAAAACAATGTGGAAAAACTGTAAAGAACTCAGAATGGCATAATTCTGGATCTATGTCAGACAAATGACACTGGAATATGAGAATGAAGCCAAAACATTTACAAATTGCAGGCTAACAAATATTCTAAAGTATTACAAAAGTTTGTAATTCAAACAGAAGAATGTGTTCAAGAGAAAGCAGCAATAATGAACACATTTTAAAAAATTCATTATTAAGGCTAAATAACTGGGTTTTTTTAATTTATTAAAAACAATCTGGAAATAAAATTTTACATGCTATCAACATGGGAAGTGGAAGTGGGGGGAACAGATGGGAGCAAAAGTATGCTACTGTTCTTTTTATACAAGGGTAGAAAAGAGATAATGACTAGACTATTACAGGCAAATATAAGTTCAAATTTGTTTATTAAAAATCTAAAGGCCCTTTCTCCTTTTCTCTCTTTTGGTGGAAGCTGAGGAGTAAGTCAACTGTGTTAACATATTCAGCATGAACTGGGGACAAGAAAAGTTGAAAATATTCAACACATGGTTTAACAAAAATTTGAACATACACAGAAAATGACCAAAATTTTAGATCACATGCAAGGTGAATCCTGTAGTTTGCTCAATGAACACATCATGATCGAGAGCATTTATCTGTAGAATGCAACAAAGGAGATCTAAAAATGTAAATTACATATGTAATTATTATATAATAAAATTATATAACATCCTAGTTTATACCGAAAAGAATTTGATAAATGCTAACATTAATTATAATGGTAAAAATGGCATTTGGGAAACTAGAAATCTAAAGGAATGTTCTTGACTTAACAAAAGGTATGAACAAAAATCCATGGCAATCACTATATTTAATGGTGAAATACTACAAGTCTTCCAATTAAAGTCAAGGATGAGATAAAGATGCTGTGATCACTACTCTTATTGTATTGTTAGTTATACAACCCGATGTTCTGTTCTCCAAGTTTGATAAGAAAAAGAAATTAGATTAAAAATTAGTAAGAAAGAGATAAGACTATTGTAGAATGTGCAATTACCTACCTAGAAAACTGAAAAGAATCACTTGTGAAATACTAAAACTAATATTGAACAAGGTGACTGGCTACAAGATTAATAAACAAAATCAAATGGCTTGCCTATATGCCAGTGTGAAAGAGAAAGTTAACCAAACCAAACAAGCCAAAGCAACATGTATTGTAATGGTGGTGGTGGTGGTAGTGAGGGAAACCACATTATAAAATGTCCGTGACAAGAAGAAAAAAATGACATGGCTTTCAAGATCATAATAACAAAGTGACATTATAACATTTTTTAAGAAAAATTTATCTTTAAGAATACTTAGTTAACTCACTATTGAGTCATTAACATTAGCTAATACCCTTTTTGAACCATCATTAATTTTCACAATAACACATTTACCTGCAAGTGTATTACAGCTTTTAAGCAACTAAACCACACAATAGTCTTATGTACAAAAGAGCTAATAAACTAAAAAGTTTTGTTAATAAACTAAAAAGTTTATTAAAAATAGGAGAATTTGTATCTTCTACTGCAGTCAGAAACTTGAAAAATGGATTTGTTTTTGAGACCTTATCTTTGACATTTAAGCTGGAAGTTGATTTCTATTTCTAGAGAAGAAATGTATATTTCTGATTTTACATCCTCTTTATAATGAAGGGCTTCTGATACAGACTGTGTTCCCTCAAAATTCATATGTTGAAATCCTAACAACAAGGTGATGGTATTAGAAGGTGAAGCCTTTGAGAGGTGATGAGGTCATGGGGATGGAGACTTCATGAATGGAATTAGTGCCCTTATGAAAGAGACCCCAGAAGCTCTATTGCTTTTTCTGCCATGTGAGGACACAGTGAGAAGACAACTGCCCTCTATGAATTCAGGAAGCAGGTCCTCATCAGACAATGAATCTACCTGTGCCTTGATCTTCGACTTCTCAGCCTCCAGAACTATGAGAAATAAATGTTTGTTGTTAAAGCCCCCCAGTCTATGGTATTTTTGTTATAGCAGCCTGAATAGCTTGAGACAGTTTTCACATCTTTCTTCCAAACCAACAATAACCAATTTGAATATGTAATGCAAAATCCATTCAGAAGAGTTAAAAAAATTATAGAATACCTGGGAATAATATGTAAAACTTTTATAGAGAAAACTATATATTTTTACTGAAGGACATGAAAGAAGACTGTCTAAGGAGAAATACCACTTCCATTGAGGTGAATATCCCATATTGCAAAACATGCCAATTTTTCTCCAATTCAATCTATAAATTCAATACCTCCCAAAACAATACTGTGTATGTATGTATGTGTGCAAAATAGAAAAAAATGATAACTGTATAGGGACTGGAATATTATATGGTGATTCAGGTGGACTTTAACTCTATTTTTAGTAATTTAATTTTATACAGAGAGGAGGTGTTCAGGTATTGCCTGTGTAATTAACAACTAATTTAAAAATGACTTGAAAGATATTTTCTCCATTGTTAATAAGGTTTTTCTCTGAGTATTTTTATTTTCAACCCTTTTTTATATTTCTTACAATAAACATGTAGTTCTTTCATAATTAGAAAAAAGAAACATATTATTTAAAAACAGATATCACATTACGAAAAGGGGAAAGCCACCTGACTCTTACCTACAATTCTATAAAGCTACTTAATCTAGATTCATTCCACCAAAAATATAGATAAAATATAATGTGAGGTGGTTTTTTTTCCTAATAATTCACTTCCAGGCCTCCAAAGGGGAAACATATGTTAGTGGTCTAAAAATCTATAGTCCAGCTCTGTGCCGTAAGTATCACCTTTTTATGTGTATACTCTTGCCAGGGATTCACAGTTGTGCCAGGGAGCATTTAAAGATTATACGGACCAAAGGCTTTACATTCCTGAGAGCCCTATAGCCTAGAAATTCACTGAGGAGTCAGCATGTGTTTATAGAAACTCGAGTTTTAATTAGCCAAGTTCCTGGGATCACTAGGGACAATAACAAACAATCCTTATCATCATTTTAGCATAGTACTCAGAGGTTCATTAGAAGCAGAGCACCAAACCAGCCCTAGCAATTAATAGTGAGATTAAGATCATAGTCAGACACTTACCACACAGTGGACAGTAAGGAATACAGGCTGTATCAGATATACCCTGCCAGTGGAAGAATACCCTCTTCCACTATTCTGGAAAAATGGTAATTCACAGATCAAATTCAAAATTAAAGTCTCCAAGATGGTAAATTTTTTAATAGTTTCAGTGCATAATTATGTTAGATATACTGTTTTAAAAGCATATTTCTAAGTCATCTGGAAAACTGTTGTGACAATATCTCAGTGAATCTAATAAGGAAATTATATCCAGGCTGTATCAAGTATGAAAAATACTAATCATATTGTAGAAACTTCATTTGAACCTTTCAAAATGTTTAGGAAAAGTTTGAAATGCTTAAAAATAAGAAGTTCTCTTTACAAAATTCAACATCTGAAGTATTTGGTGGTTAAAGAAAAACGAAGTCCAGAGACCCTCAAGATGGTAGAGGAGTAAGACGTGGAGATCACCTTCCTCCCCACAAATACATCAAAAATACATCTATATGTGGAACAACTCCTACAGAACACCTACTGAACTCTGGCAGAAGACCTCAGACTTCCCAAAAGGCAAGAAACTCCCCATGTACCTGGGTAAGGCAAAAGAAAAAAAAAAAACAGAGACAGAAGAATAGGGATGGGACCTGCCCTTCTGGGAGGGAGCTGTGAAGGAGGAAAAGTTTCCACACACTAGGAAGCCCCTTCACTGGCAGAAGTGGGGGCGGGGAGAGGGAAGCTTCAGAGCCATGGAGGAGAGCCCAGCAACAGGGGTGAAGAGGGTGAAGCAGTGAGATTCCCGAACAGAAGATCGGTGCCAACCAGCACTCACCAGCCTGAAAGGCTTGTCTGCTCACCTGCTGGGGCAGGTGGGGGCTGGGAGCTGAGGTTCAGGCTTCAGAGCTCAGACCCCAGGGAGAGGACTGGTGTTGGCTGCATGAACACAGCCTGAAGGGGGCTAGTGCACCACAGCTAGCTGGGAGGGAGTACGGGAAAAAGTCTGAACCTGCCTAAGAGGCAAGAGAACATTGTTTCGGGGTGCTCAAGGAGAGGGGATTCAGAGCACCGCCTAAATGGGCTCCAGAAACGGGCGTGAGCCGTGGCTATCAGCGTGGACACCAGAGATAGGCATGAAATGCTAAGGCTGCTGCTGCAGCAACCAAGAAGCACCGTGTGCAAGCACAGGTCACTATCCACACCTCCCCTCCCAGGAGCCTCTGCAGCCCGCCACTGCCAGGGTCCCGTGATCCAGGGATAACTTCCCCAGGAGAACACACAGCACACATTAGGCAGTTTCAACATCATGCCGGCCTCTGGCACTGCAGGCTCACTCTCCCTGGCCTGAAGGAGCCAGAGTCCCCTAATCAGCTGCTACTTTAAAAGAATCCCATCTGAGCAAAGAACAGACATCCTCATGCGACCTACACTCAAGGTGGGGCCAAACCCAAAGCTGAACCCCAGGAGCTGTACGAAGAAAGAAGAGAAAGGGAAATTTCTCCCAGGAGCCTGAGGAGCAGTGGATTTAATCCCCACAATCAACTTGATGTATCCTGCATCTGTGGAATACCTGAATAGACAACGAATCATCCCAAAATTGAGGCAGGGGACTTTGGGAGCAACTGTAGACTTGGGGTTTGCTGTCTACATCTAATCTGTTTCTGGTTTTATGTTTATCTTAGTTTAGTATTTACAGTTTAATATCATTGGTAGATTTATTTATTGATTTGGTGGCTCTCTTCCTTTTTTTATATACAGATATATATATTTTTCCTTTATCTCTTTTTGTGAGTGCATATGTGGATGCTTCTTCGTGTGATTTTGTCTATATAGCTTTGCTTTTACAATTTCCCCTAGGGTTCTGTTTGTCCATTGTTTTTTTTTTCTAGTACACTTTTTAGCACTTGCTATCATTGGTGGATTTCTTTTTGATTTGGTCGCTCTCTTCTTTCTTCCTTTCTTTTTTTTTAATACTTTTAAATTTTTTTAACATTTAATAATTTTTAAAAAATTTTAATTTTAAAAACTATTTTATTCTCTCTATTTTATTTCTCTCTTTCTTTTTCTTCCTTCCTTCCTTCCTTCCTTCCTTCCTTCTCTCTCTCCCCCCTCCTCACTTTTGTTCTCAGCCTTGTGGCTGAGAGTGTCTTGGTGCTCTGGCCGGGAATCAGGTCTATACCTCTGAGGGAGGAGAGCAGAGTTCAGGACGCTGGTTCATCACAGATCTCCTGGTTTCACATAATATCAAACAGCAAGATCTCTCCCAGAGATCTCCAACTCAATGCTAAAACCCAGCTCCACTCAATGACCAGGAAGTACAGTGCTGGACACCCTATGCCAAACAACTAGCAAGACAGGAATACAACACCACCCATTAGCAGAAAGACTGCCAAAAATCATAATAAGGTCACAGACACCCCAAAACACACCAAGGGATGCAGCTCTGCCCACCAGAAAGACAAGACCCAGCCTCATCCACCAGAACACAGGCACCAGTCCCCTCCACTAGGAAGCCTACACAACCCACTGAACTAACCTTAGCCACTGGGGGCAGACACCGAAAACAACGGGAACTACAAATCTGCAGCCTGTTAAAGGAGACCCCAAACACAGTAAAATAAGCAAAATGAGAAGACAGAGAAACAGCAGATGAAGGAGCAAGGTAAAAACCCATCAGACCAAACCACTGGAGAGGAAACAGGCAGTCTACCTGAAAAAGAATTCAGAGCAATGACAGTAAAGATGATCCAAAATCTTGGAAATAGAATGGAGAAAATACTACAAACATTTAACAAGGACCTAGAAGAAGTAAAGAGCAAACAAACAATGATGAGCAACATGGTAAATGAAATTAAAAATTCTCCAGAAGGAATCAATAGCAGAATAACTGAGGCAGAAGAACGGATATGTGACCAGGAAGATAAAATAGTGGAAATAACTACCACAGAGCAGAATAAAGAAAAAACAATGAAAAGAATTGAGGACAGTATCAGAGACCTCTAGGACAACATGAAAGGCAACAACACTTGAATTCTAGGGGTCCCAGAAGAAGAAGAGAAAAAGAAAGGGGCTGAGAAAGTATTTGAAGAGATTATAGTTGAAAACTTCCCTAATATGGGAAAGGAAATAGTCAATCCAGTCCAGGAAGCACAGAGTGTCCCATACAGGATAAATCCAAGGAGAAGCACACCAAGACACATATTAATCAAACTATCGAAAATTAAATACAAAAAAAATATTAAAAGCAACTAGGGAAAAACAACAAATAACATACAAGGGAATCCCCATAAGGTTAACAGCTAATCATTCAGCAGAAACTTTGCAAGCCAGAAGGGAGTAGCAGGACATATTCAAAGCCATGAAAGGGAAAAACCTACAATCAAGATTACTCTACCCAGGAAGGATCTCATTCACATTTGACAGGGAAATCAAAACCTTTACAGACAAACAAAAGCTAAGAGAATTCAGCACCACCAAACCAGCTTTACAACAAATGCTAAAGGAACTTCTCTAGTCAGGAAACATAAGAGAAGGAAAAGACCTACAAAAACAAACACAGGGCTTCCCTGGTGGCGCAGTGGTCAAGAGTCTACCTGCCGATGCAGGGGACATGGGTTCATGCCCCGGTCTGAGAAGATCCCACGTGCCTCAGAGCGGCTAGGACCGTGAGCCATGGCCACTGAGCCTGCACGTCCGGAGCCTGTGCTCCTCAATGGGAGAGGCCACAACAGTGAGAGGCATGCATACCGCAAAAAAAAAAAAAAAAACCAAACACAAAAATTAAGAAAATGATAATATGAACATACATATCGATAAATTACCTTAAATGTAAAGGGATTAAATGCTCCCACCAAAAGACATAGACTGGCTGAATGGATACAAAAACAAGACCTGTATATATGCTGTCTACAAGAGACCCACTTCAGACCTAGGGACACATACAGACTGAAAGTGAGGGGATGGAAAAACATATTCCATGCAAATGGAAATCAAAAGAAAGCTGGAGTAGCAATTCTCATACCAGACAAAATAGACTTTAAAACAAAGACTATTACAAGAGACAAAGAAGGATACTACATAATGATCAAGGGATCAATCAAAGAAGAACATATAACAATTGTAGATATTTATGCACCCAACATAGGAGCACCTCAATACATAAGGCAAATACTAACAGCCATAAAAGGGGAAATTGACAGTAACACAATCATAGTAGGGAACTTGCACACCCCACTTTCACCAGTGGATAGATCATCCAAAATGAAAGTAAATAAGTAAAACCAAGCTTTAAATGATACATTAAACAAGATGGACTTAATTGATATTTATAGGACATTGCATCCAAAAACAACAGAATACAATTTCTTCTCAAGTGCTCATGGAACATTCTCCAGGATACATCATATCTTGGGTCACAAATCAAGCCTCGGTAAATTTAAGAAAATTCAAATCATATCAAGTATCTTTTCTGACCACAATGCTATGAGACTAGATATCAATTACAAGAAAAAATCTGTGAAAAGTACAGATACATGGAGGCTAAACAATACGTTACTAAATAACCAAGGGATTACTGTAGAAATCAAAGAGGAAATCACAAAATACCTAGAACAAATGACAATGAAAACACGATGACGCAAAACCCACAGCATGCAGCAAAAGCAGTTCTAGGAAGGAAGTTTATAGCAATACAATCCTACCACAACAAACAAGAAGCATCTCAAATAAACAACCTAATCTTGCACAAACATCTCAAATACACAACCTAACCGTACACCTAACGCAATTAGAGAAAGAAGAACAAAAAAACCCCAAAATTAGCAGAAGGAAAGAAATCATAAAGATCAGATCAGAAATAAAAAAGAAATGAAGGGAATGATAGCAAAGATCAGTAAAACTAAAAGCTGGTTCTTTGAGAAGATAAACAAAATTGATAAACCATTAGCCAGACTCATCAAGAAAAAAAGGGAGAAGACTCAAATCAATAGAATTAGAAATGAAAAAGGAGAAGTAACAACTGACACTAAAGAAATACAAAGGATCATGAGAGATTACTACAAGCAACTATATTCCGATAAAATGGACAACCTGGAAGAAATGCACAAATTCTTAGAAAAGCACAACCTTCTGAGACTGAACCAGGAAGAAGAGAAAATATAAACAGACCAATCACAAGCACTGAAATTGAGACTGTGATTAAAAATCTTCCAACAAACAAAAGCCCAGGACCAGATGGCTTCACAGGCAAATTCTATCAAACATTTAGGGAAGAGCTAACACCTATCCTTCTAAAACTCTTCCAAAATATAGCATAGGGAGGACCACTCCCAAACTCATTCTACGAGGCCACCATCACCCTGAAACCAAAACCAGACAAATATGACACAAAGAAAGAAAACTACAGGCCAATATCACTGATGAACATAGACACAAAAATCCTCAACAAAATACTAGCAAACAGAATCCAACAGCACTTTAAAAGGATCATACACCATGATCAAGTGGGGTTTATCCCAGGAATGCTAGGATTCTTCAATATATGCAAATCAATCAATATGATAAACCATATTAACAAATTGAAGGAGAAAAACCATATGATCTCAATAGATGAAAAAGCTTTCGACAAAGTCCAACACCCATTTATGATAAAAACCCTCCAGAAACTAGGCATAGAGGGAACTTTCCTCAACATAATAAAGGACATATATGACAAATCCACAGCCCATATCGTTCTCAATCGTGAAAAACTGAAACCATTTCCTCTAAAATCAGTAACAAGACAAGATTGTCCACTCTCACTGCTATTATTCAGCATTGTTTTGGAAATTTTAGCCACAGCAATCAGAAAAGAAAAAGAAATAAAATGAATCCAAATTGGAAAAGAAGTAAAGCTGTCAATGTCTGTAGATGACACACTATTATACATAGAGAATTCTAAAGATGCTATAAGAAAACTACTAGAGCTAATCAATGAATTTGGTAAAGCAGCAGGATACAAAATTAATGCACAGTAATCTCTTGCATTCCTGTACACTAATGATGAAAATGCTGAAAGAGAAACTAAGGAAACACTCCCAATTACCACTGCAACAAAAAGAATAAAATACCTAGGAATAAACTTACCTAAGGAGACAAAAGACCTGTAAGCAGAAAACTATAAGACACTGACGAAAGAAACAAAAGATGATACAAACAGATGGAGAGATAAACCACGTTCTTGGTTTGGAAGAATCAACCTTGTGAAAATGACTATACTACCCAAAGCAATCTACAGATTCAATGCAATCCCTAGCAAGCTACCAATGGCATTTTTCACAGAACTAGAACAAAAAATTTCACAATTTGTATGGAAACACAAAAGACCCCGAATAGTCAAAGTAATCTTGAGAAAGAAAAATGGAGCTGGAAGAATCAGGCTCCTGGACTTCAGACTCTACTACAAAGCTACAGTACTCAAGACAGTATGGTACTGGCCAAAAAAAAAAAAAAAAAAAAACAGAAATATAGATTAATGGAGCAGGATAGAAAGCCCAGATATAAACCCACACACATATGGTCACCATATCTTTGATAAAGGAGGCAAGAATATAAAATGGAGAAAAAATAGCCTCTTCAATAAGTGGTGCTGGGAGAACTGGACAGTTACATGTGAAAGAATGAAATTAGAACACTCCCTAACACCATACACAAAAATAAACTCAAAATGGATTAAAGACCTAAATGTAAGGTCATACACTATAAAACTCTTAGAGGAAAATATAGGCAGAACACTCTATGACATAAATCACAGCAAGATCCTTTTTGACCCACCTCTTAGAGTAATGGAAATAAAAACAAAAATAAACAAAATGGCACCTAACGAAACTTAAAAGCTTTTGCACAGCAAAGGAAACCATAAACAAGACCAAAAGACAACCCTCAGTATGGGAGAAAATATTTGCAAATGAAGCAACTAACAAAGGATTAATCTCCAATCTTTATAAGCAGCTCATGCAGCTCAATATCAAAAAAACAAACAACCCAATCCAAAAATGGGCAGAAGACCTAAGTAGACATTTCTCCAAAGAAGAAATACAGATGACCAACAAACACATGAAAGGATGCTCAACATCACTAATCATTAGAAAAATGAAGATCAAAACTACAATGAGGTATCACCTCACACCAGTCAAAATTGCCATCATGAAAAATTCTACGAACAATAAATGCTGGAGAGGGTGTGGAGAAAAGGGAATCCTCTAGCACTGTTGGTGGGAATGTAAATTGATACAGCCACTGTGGAGAACAGTATGTAGGTTCCTCAAAAAAAAAAAAAAAAAAAAAAATTGAACTACCATATGACCCAGCAATCCCACTACTGGGCATATACCAAGAAAACCATAATTCAAAAAGAGTCATGTACCACAATGTTCACTGCAGCTCTATTTACAATAGCCAGGACATGGAAGCAACCTAAGTGTCCATCGACAGATGAATGGATAAAGAAGATGTGGCACTTATATACGATGGCATATTACTCAGCCATAATAAGAAACAAAACTGAGTTATTTGCAGTGAGGTGAATGGACCTAGAATCTGTCATACAGAGTGAAGTAAGTCAGAAAGAGAAAAACAAATACCGTATGCTAACACATATATATGGAATCTAAAAAGAAAAAGAAAAGAATGATTCTGAAGAACCTAGGGGCAGGACAGGAATAAAGACACAGACGTAGAGAATGGACTTGAGGACGTGGGTAGTGGGAAGGGTAAGCTGGGATGAAGTGAGAGAGTGGCATGGACATACATACAGTTCCAAATGTAAAATAGATAGCTAGTGGGAAGCAGCTGCATAACACAGGGAGATCAACTCCGTTCTTTGCTGCTACCTAGAGGGGTGGGTTAGGGAGGGTGGGAGGGAGACGCAAGAGGGAGGAGATATGGGGATATATGTATATGTATAGCTGATTCACTGTGTTATAAAGCAGAACATAACACACTATTGTAAAGCAATTATACTCCAATAAAGATGTTAAAAAAAAAAAAGAAAAATGAAGTCCTACTTTAAAAAACGAATGAGGAGGAGACAGATTCATGTTTCAGCCCTTATTTAAAACGCTATTATTTGTTTCATTTTGAATCTTCATACACTTATTTCAGAATTATGGGCATTGATCATATTTCCTGAAAAGATTTGTATAGATAATTCGGAGTAGCAGTGACAGTGTAATTGCAATATATACATGTGGAGGGACGTGGTTCTCCTCCCCATAATATTGGTGTTTCTTAATTTTATAAAAAGCAGAGGCAAAATGCTACCTTAAGTGATACAATATGTGAAGTTGCCACAAGCATATACTTTGTCAACGAGTTTTGTTTAAGAAAAAACAAGGAAAATGAAGGAACCTGCAAGAGTCACTCCTGGTAATATTCTATTGGACTGCATGAAATGTTGAATTACCAGTGTCTCTCAAAATTTTGTCAAGTAATGAGGATTTGTTTGAAATGATTTTCTTCCATCAACTATAAAATTGGTGAGTCAAATGTGCTTAAAATCTGGATTGGTAAGCTTTGGCAAAATTATACTTAAGATATGAGCTTTGTTGTAAAGAAAAAAATCAATGCTTAACAGAAATGAAAAGTTAAACTGCACTTCTACAGTTACTAGCAGTCCTTGAGGTAGACATTCAAACAGCTTCCCACCAGAATATCTATGAAAACAAAACAAAAAACTTCGTAGTAACACCCAAATCAAACCCTATGAGAGAAATTATTTTTAGCATATAGAATAAACTTACCCTAGAGATAAGATAATCATAGATATAAGATTGACAAAATAGGGAAGCACCATTCAATGTGAAAAAAGAAAATATAGAAAAGTTTCTTTCTTCACTACCTGCTTTTTCAGATAATCTCTAACTTCCAGAATTCTGTGACCTCTTCGTTTACTGGTCTATGTTGCTTTTGTGATAGACAAAGTAGATTTTCATCTTCCCACTCCCAGACCCAGTTCTCCAGTGAAGTATGGAGAAAGCAGATCATAACTGTTAAGTAGCTGAATAAATTAATCTCTATTTTCATTCAGACCTAGAACCCAGGTGGAAAAGGACAGGTTTTGGCACAGTGCTTCTGTGAGGTTTAGCCCTGACCAGAAAAGCTTTAGATCTAGACTCTATGAGTGGAGAGGATCTGGGATGGTGAGTATTAGAGAAATTGAAATGGGCATCCAGGAGTGTCCTCCTGCATCCATCCAAGGAGCCACACCAGAGAAACAATCCCTAGACACTGGACACTGGGAACTGTGCTCTGAGCTCCTGAGTCAACCTGCTCTTCTGCCCTACTGCTGTAAAGGAGATTCTACCTGCACCAAAGGGGACTATGAGTAAAGTCACGGAACAGCCCCATACCTTGGGTGTTGACCAATAACGGGAATTACCTTATCACGGATAGGAAAAATAAAAGAAAACGAACAACATGGAGTGGAGCCTGTGAAAAACACAATCATGGGAAAGGAACTGTCACCATGAAGAACCAGAGTTAAGCTCTCCTTGGAAAATAATCCAGTATAAGAACCAGAACAAACTTGGGAAAAGGCATCTAGCATCTTCAATAGCATGCAAAAGTACGACACAGAAACATAAAGCCATGAGGAAATAACAAGCTGAGACAAAAACAAAAACAAAACAAAAAAACTATGAGATGCAAAAATAATAAATTAGATGAGAAAGAAATGAATTGCAACAATAGAATTATAAGCCACAATGGATATAAAAGAGGAATTGGATCAAGATGGTGAACTCTGATCATATGACTCCCTTTCCTCCTTATCACAAATACCATGAAATAACACACACACAAAAAGGGTTTTTTTCAAATAACTGATTTATAACAGTGCAGGAAGAGAATCTTTGTAAGGTGGAAAGGAGACAGTATTAGATTTATGAAAAACTAAAGCTGAAGAAAATTATAACTAAAAATATATGGAAATAGATCATTATGTAGTAAGGGTTGTTTGGGAAGAAGAAGTTTTAAAAGCAACAGTTAGTGGGTACAAGGAGCCCTACAACTTTCACCAAGAAGAAAGTTGCGATTGGAGAAAATAAACAAAGTGAGACTCATCCTCACTGAAACCACCCTCTAACAACATCCTGTATTTACGCTTTTACAAGCAAAACATAGCAGAGAGTGAAGGCAGTTGCTATCAGAATAACAGGCCAATCAACAGGGATTCTCACATTCAAAGATGATCACAAAATTTTAAAAATCGCAACTATTTGCTATCCTTATCTGAGGAAAACTAACCCCATGAAGAGAAACATGTCGCCAAGAGAGAACCCCCAGAAGTAAGATAAAACACACACACAAACTGAATTGGGCAAATAATGTAAATTAGGCATAACCATCTTTAATAATCTCAGAGAAATTTAAAGACTATATCCATGAAAAATGAAAAGCAACCAAGAGATCATTTTAAAACAAGGTTTTATTGTGAAATACGTTAAACATATTCAAAGAAGTGATGATATAATTAATGCCCATATTCTTCTCACCCACCTTCAACAATTATCAACTCATGGCTCATCGTATTTCATCTAAACTCCCACTTAACCCTCCATCCCGATTTACTTTAAAGAACTTCCATATATGATACCCATTTCAACCATAAACATTTCAGGGAAATTTTTGTCAATTAAAATTTTAATTAGCAAAATGAAAAATTTCATAGATAGGCAAAATTACCAAATAGACACAGCCAAAGATAAAATTTAGTGACCTTGGAGATGGAACTAAAAATTTCACTGGAACAGAATGCAAAAAAATAAAGAGACCATATGATTCTATAGAAGCAGAACTTGAGACAAGGATTTGCCTGTAAGTGATTTGTTAAGGGAGTGCTCTCAAGGCAAACTTATAAGGGAGGAGGGAAGCAGAAAAGAAAATAGGAAGAAGTAAAGCAAGAACATGAGTTCAAATGATGTCTAGCTTCATTCTGTTTCAGGGAGCACTCAGAAAAAAAAAACTGCACCAAAGACTTTGCCTCAACTTGAGGCAAAAGATTTGGGCTTTTATATAATACATTGGTAGTCCCTGGACACTGGACATTTTATAAGCAAAGCAGCTACAAGTGACCAAGAAAATTCTCTAAAGAAGCTTATAGGTATGAAATGTCAGCAACAATTCAGGTAGCAGTTGGGAAATGTGCTCCATAAATCAGTAATAGTGACACTTGGAATCTGGGTGGAGCATCAACAGTACCAGCCTCTGATAAAGTATAACCAATCAAAAAGTTAAGTAACATGGAGAATCGATACAGAATTTTCAATATCTTCTAATAGAAGTCATAGAAGGATAGAAGAAGAAAAAGGATAAAATAAATAATGAAATTATAAAACATATTTTCCTGAATTTCTTAAGACTGAAAAGATTCATCAATTGCCCAACAGAATGAATATGAAAAATAGGTATAGTTGGACATTTCTGTTCTAAAACCTTAGCATAACATGGAAAGAAAAGTTTTCAGAGAGGGAAAAAGTCTAGCTACTATGGTAGAGATTAATTTTATGATTAATGTTCAGACTGTGACACCAGAAAGGATAGTCATCCGAAGGCATGAATGAGCAGAATATCGATTTACTAGTATGTATCTTGTTGAGTTATATGCATGTTACTGAATTTAGTATATTAAGTTCTTTACACTGAATGGTATATTACTTACGCTATATACCACTATGTCTCACACACAAGGAAAAAGTGTGTAGAATGAGGCACCAGATGTTTGGTTGGTTCCCCAGACTTTTACACTTGATTAAGACTTCTCTGTAGATCACCTGGTCTAAGGCCCACTGGCTAGTGCACCCCTGTAGGACTGAGGGAAATCAGAGCAGCTGTTCTAAACTGCTGGCTGCTTAGTAGCCTTCCCATGTGCTGTGCTACAACTCTGTGTCTATATCTTGAAGGTATATCAACTTTGCATATGGCAATGATTCAAGTATGATTTCTGATTATAAGCATGCAGTCCATTAACCAGATAGTACTGATTCATTATATCTTCAAAGAAAAAAAATCATGTCAGTCAGACATCATATTTATAACATTTGATGCTAAAATACAATGGGGAAATGACTTCAAAATCATAAAAAAAAATTTAACCCCTAATTTATGCACAGAAAACTACCATTCAAGTGTAGTCTAAAAAAGTATGAAGTCTAAATTTTAAAGCATGCAAGAATTCAAAAAAGGAAGATGTGAGATACAAGAATCTGTGAGAAGGAACTCTGGTTGGAAGAGCTGGGTGCGAGGCCTCTGCAGGTAGCCCCCTGTGAGCAGGTGAAACCCGACTAAGCATAAAGGAAAAAAAAAAGACACCCCTCACTAGTGTTGCTGTTGGAGAAGAGCACTCACTTATTCCTAGTAAAGCTAAGGTATCTCAGTGTGGCGGATGGACTCTAAGTTGGCCCCCTGGCCGCTCGCCCCTGCCATGTGGCTGACAGGGTCTTGGTGCTCTGGCCGGGTGTCAGGCCTGTGCCTCTGAGGTGGGAGAGCTGAGCTCACGACATTGGTCCACGAGAGACCTCCCAGCTCCATGTAATATCAAATGATGAAAGCTCTCCCAGAGCTCTCCATCTCAACGCTAAGACCCAGCTCCACTCAATGACCAGCAAGCTCCAGTGCTAGACACCCAGACAACTAGCAAGACAGGAACACAACCCCACCCATCAGCAGAAAGGCTACCTCAAACCATAATACGCTCACTGACACCCCAAAACACACCACTGAATGTGGTCCTGCCCATCAGAAAGACAAGATCCAGCCTCATCCACCAGAACACAGGCACCAGTCCCCTCCACCAGGAAGCCTACACAACCCACAGAACCAACTTTAGCCACTGGGGGCAGACACCAAAAACAACGGGAATTACAAACCTGCAGCCTGTGAAAAGGAGACTCCAAACACAGTAAATTAAGCAAAATGAGAAGACAGAGAAACACACAGCAGATGAAGGAGCAAGGAAAAAACCCATCAGACCAAACAAATGAAGAGGAAACAGGCAGTCTACCTGAAAAAGAATTCAGAATAATGACAGTAAAGATGATCCAAAATATTGGAAATAGAATGGAGAAAATACAACAAACGTTTAACAAAGATGTAGAAGAACTAAAGAGCAAATAAACAATGATGAACAATACAAAAAATGAAATTAAAAATTCTCTAGAAGGAATCAATATCAGATAACTGAGGCAGAAGAATGGCAAAGTGACCTGGAAGATAAAATAGTGGAAATAACTACCGCAGAGCAGAATAAAGAAAAAAGAATGAAAAGAATTGAGGACAGTCTTAGAGACCTCTAGGACAACATTAAATGCACCAACATTCGAATTCTAAGGATCCCAGAAGAGGAAGAGAAAAAGAGAGGGACTGAGAAAATATTTGAAGAGATTATAGTTGAAAACTTCCCTAATATGGGAAAGGAAACAGTCAATCAAGTCCGGGAAGCACAGAGAGTCCCATACAGGATAAATCCAAGGAGAAACACGCCAAGACACATATTAATGAAACTATCAAAAATTAAATACAAAGAAAAAATATTAAAAGCAGCAAGGGAAAAACAACAAATAACATACAAGGGAATCACCATAAGGTTAACAGCTGATCTTTCAGCAGAAACTCTGCAAGCCAGGAGGGAGTGACAAGACATATTTAAAGTGATGAAAGGGAAAAACCTGAAATTGTATCAAGTATCTTTTCCAACCACAAGGCTATGAGATTACATATCAATTACAGTGAAAAATCTGTAAAAAATACAAACACATGGAGGCTAAACAATATGCTACTAAATAACATGAAATCACTGAATAAATCAAAGAGGAAATAAAAAACTGTACCTAGAAACAAATGACAATGAAAACACAATGACCCATAACCTATGGGATGCAGCAAAAGCAGTTTTAGAGGGAAGTTTATAGCAATGCAATTCTACCTCAAGGAACAAGAAACATCTCAAATAAACAACCTAACCTTACACCTAAAGCCATTAGAGAAAGAAGAACAAAAAGCCCCAAAGTTAGCAGAAGGAAAGAAATCATAAAGATCAGATCAGAAATAAATGAAAAAGAAATGAAGGAAATGATAGCAAAGATCAATAAGACTAAAAGCTGGTTCTTTGAGAAGATAAAATTGATAAACCATTAGCCAGACTAATCAACAAAAAAGGGAGAAGACTTAAATCAATAGAATTAGAAATGAAGAAGAAGTAACAACTGACACTACAGAAATACAAAGGATCATGAGAGATTACTACAAGCAACTATATGCCAATAAAATGGACAACCTGGAAGAAATGGACAAATTCTTAGAAAAGCACAACTTTCTGAGACTGAACCAGGAAGAAAGAGAAAATATAAACAGACCAATTACAAGCACTGAAATTGAGACTGTGATTAAAAATCTTCCAACAAACAAAAGCCCAGGACCAGATGGCTTCACAGGCAAATTCTATCAAACATTTAGGGAAGAGCTAACACCTATCCTTCTCAAACTCTTCCAAAATATAGCAGAGGGAGGGACACTCCCAAACTCATTCTACGAGGCCACCATCACCCTGAAACCAAAACCAGACAAATATGTCACAAAGAAAGTAAAATACAGGCCACTATCACTGATGAACATAGATGCAAAAACCCTCAACAAAATACTAGCAAACAGAATCCAACAACACGTTAAAAGGATCACACACCATATCAAGCGGGGTTTATCCCAGGAATGCTAGGATTCTTCAATATACGCAAATCAATCAATGTGATACATCCTATTAACAAATTGAAGGAGAAAAACCATATGATCATCTCAATAGATGAAGAAAAAGCTTTTGACAAAATTCAAAACCATTTATGATAAAAACCCTCCAGGAAGTAGGCAAAGAGGGAACTTACGTCAATATAATAAGGGCCATATATGACAAACTCACAGCCAACATCGTTCTCAATGGTTTAAAACAAACAATTCCCACTAAGATCAGGAACAAGACAAGGTTGCCCACTCTCACCGCTATTGTTCAACATAGTTTGGAAGTTTTAGCCATATCAGAGAACAAAAAGAAATAAAAGGAATCCAAATCAGAAAAGAAGAAGTAAAGCTGTCACTGTCTGTAGATGACATGATACTACACATAGAGAATCCTATTAAAGATGCTACCACAAAACTACTAGAGCTAATCAATGAATTTAGTAAAGTAGCAGGATACAAAATTAATGCACAGAAATCTCTTGCATTCCTATACACTAATGATGAAAAATCTGAAAGAGAAATTGAGGAAACACTCCCATTTACCACTGCAACAAAAAGAATAAAATACCTAGGAATAAACCTACGTAAGAAGACAAAGGACCTCTATGCAGAAAATTATAAGACACTGATGAAAAAAATTAAAGATGATACAAATAGATGGAGGGATACACCATGTTCTTGGATTGGAAGAATCAATATTGTGAAAATGAGTCTACTAACCAAAGCAATCTACAGATTCAATGCAATCCCTATCAAACTACCACTGGCATTTTTCACAGAAATAGAACAAAAAATTTCACAATTTCTATGGAAACACAAAAGACCATGAATAGTCAAAGCAATCTTGAGGAAGAAAAATGGAGCTGGAGGAATCAGGCTCCCTGACTTCAGACTCCACTACAAAGCTACAGTAATCAAGACAGTATGGTACTGGCAAAAAACCAGAAATATACATCAATGGAACAGGATAGAAAGCCCAGAGATAAACCCACGCACATATGGTCACCTTATGTTTAATAAAGAAGGCAAGAATATACAATGGAGAAAAGACAGCCTCTTCAATAAGTGGTGCAGTGAAAACTGGACAGCTACATGTAAAAGAATGATATTAGAATGCTTCCTATCACCATACACAAATATAAATTCAAAATGGATTAAAGACCTAAATGTAAGGGCAGACACTATAAAACTGTTAGAGAGGGGTTTCCCTGGTGGTGCAGTGGTTAAGAATCTGCCTGCCAATGCAGGGGACATGGGTTCGAGCCCTGGTCCTGGAAGATTCCACATGCCACTAAGCAACTAAGCCTGTGTGCCACAACTACTCAGCCTGAGCTCTAGAGTTCAAGAGCCACAACCACGGAAGTCCGCACGCCTACAGCCCGTGCTCCACAACAAGAGAAGCCACCGCAATGAGAAGCCCGCACTCGCTGCAACTAGAGAAAGCCCACATGCAGCAATGAAGACCCAACACAGCCAAAAATTAATTAATTAAATTTATTAAAAAAAAAAAAAACCTCTTAGAAGCCAGGTCCTTTTTGACCCACCTCCTAGAGAAATGGAAATGAAAACAAAAATAAACAAATGGGACCTAATGAAACTTAAAAGCTTTTGCACAGCAAAGGAAACCATAAACAAGATGCAAAGACAACCCTCAGTATGGGATAAAATATTTGCAAATGAAGCAACTGACAAAGGATTAATCTCCAAAACATACAAGCAGCTCATGCAGCTCAATATCAAAAAAACAAACAACCCAATCCAAAAACGGGGAGAAGATCTAAGTAGACTTTTCTCCAAAGAAGATATACAGATTGCCAACAAACGCATGAAAGGATGCTCAACATCACTAATTATTAGAGAAATGCAAATCAAAACTACAATGAGGTATCACCTCACGCCGGTCAGAATGGCCAGCATCAAAAAATCTACAAACAGTAAATGCTGGAGAGGGTGTGGAGATAAGAGAACCATCTTGCACTGTTCATGGGAATGTAAACTGATGCAACCACTATGGAGAACAGTATGGAGGTTCCGCAAAAACCTAAAAATAGAACTACCATACAACCCAGCAATCCCACTACTGCGCATATACCCTGAGAAAACCATAATTCAAAAAGAGTCATGTGGGCTTCCCTGGTGGCGCAGTGGTTGAGAGTCTGCCTGCCGATGCAGGGGACACGGGTTCGTGCCCCGGTCCAGGAGGATCCTACGTGCCGCAGAGCGGCTGGGCCCGTGAGCCATGGCCGATGAGCCTGCGCGTCTGGAGCCTCTGCTCCGCGATGGGAGAGGCCACAACAGTGACAGGCCCGTGTACCGCAAAAAAAAAAAAAAAAAAAGTCATGTACCACAATGTTCATTGCAGCTCTATTTACAATAGCCAGGACATGGAAGCAACCTAAGTTTCCTTCAACAGTTTAATGGAGAAAGAAGATGTGGCACGTGTATACAATGGAATATTATATATGGAATATTATTCAGCCCTAAAAAGAAATGAAATTGAGCTATTTGTAGCCAGGTGGATGTACCTAGAAACTGTCATACAGAGTGAATTAACTCAGAAAGAGAAAAACAAGTACCTTATGCTAACACATATATATGGAATCTATAAAAAGAGGTTTTGAAGAACCTAGGGGCAGGACAGGAATAAAGACGCAGACAGTTGATCAGGGTATAATGTGGACATGTAACATTTTACAGCCTTTCAGGAAGGCATTCTGATAAGATGTTTTAAGGGTCTTCAATACAGTGTTTCACTCCTAGGAATTTCTTTTAAAGATATAATCATCAAAACTTTTGAACTCATGTAAATGGTGAAAACATCATGGCACCTTCGTAAGACAAATGACTTATCCAGTATTAAAATCCAAGTTTAAAATGAGTATAACTACATGGGACACGACAGTTACACAATATTAAGAGGACTGGATATAAAACAAAGTATAAAATATAAGCTCATTGCCAAATTTTGTATGAAAACTACATTTATATAAAGTACTGGGTATATAAAAATAATTATCTATAAACATAATACTTATAAACTGATAGGTATTTATAGAAAATAATTAATAGTTATTTATATATTTAAGAAAAAAGACCAAAATAACAGTAGGGGTTATGAAATTACGAAAATGATTTTGGGGAAGAGGTGTTCATTTTCTTATTGAAACTCTTCCATACTTCCTTAATTTTCTACAAATGAATATGTATTCCTTAGCTAATACAAATACATAAATATAACCAAATGAAAAATAAATGGTTAAGAATAATCCCATTGTCTTTCAGGTAGAATCCAATTAAAACTTCTAACTATACTAAAGCAGTGTTGCTAAGCCTTCATCAGCTTTTCTTAATAGAGGGAAAATGCTAATTAATTTATAGGTACTATTTTAAGTTTATTTTATGTAACATGTCAGCAGACACAGTTAGATAAGTGTGTTTTACAGTCCAATGGAAGGTAATAAATGTCAGACACATGTAGATACAGTTATAACTTTATGAACACCGAGGATAATTTGCACAAGGAAAACCTTACCCAAACACTAAATGAAAAGACATGTTTTCCTAGCACAGTCAGGGGACTGTTTTTAACTCCATGTGTAATATAGGTGAGATAGAGGGTTAAGCACTGTAGTGCAATGGTCTGACAATAAACCCCCTGCAAGTGTGCTATTTGATGGGGTGTTAATTGAGTAGCAGGTGAACATAAATAGAAAGCACCAAGGGTGTGTAGGGGGGAGTCTTTTTGTTGATGAGGGAACATAAAAATGCTGAGCTTTGCAATAAGAAACAAAGACGGTCTGGGGTTTATTTCTCTGACTTCGTTCTACGTTCCATTGCATAGGCCTCTCTAGTTTAAAATCCTTGCTAGGGAATAATAACATTGCTTTTAAAATGTGTGGGTGATTACAGAATAAGTCGGATGGGTTCCCGAAGCCTATGAAAATCTAAGGGTTTGTTTTAGTGTTGTTTGTTTGCTTAGGGTTAGATACGATGTTTTGTATGATTGTTGCTTCTTCCTGAAATAATTGGCTCAGAATGTTTCAGGACATATAGAGTAGCTGGGTCACTCAGCATCTAATGTGAAATTTCATCAGGATTTCATCAGGACATAGACGGCAAAAAAATATTTAAAAAGCAGATAGAGGGCTTCCCTGGTGGCACAGTGGTTGAGAGTCCGCCTGCTGATGCAGGGGACGCAGGTTCATGCCCCGGTCCAGGAAGATCCCACATGCCGCGGAGCGGCTAGGCCCGTGAGCCGTGGCCGCTGAGCCTGCGCGTCCGGAGCCTATGCTCCGCAACAGGAGAGGCCGCAACAGTGAGAGGCCCGCATACCGCAAAAAAAAAAAAAAAAAAAAAAAAAGCAGATAGAAACATGAAGAATGATTCAAGCTTTCTAAAGTTCAAGATTTTTTTAAAGAAAGGGGATTTTTCTGTATAGTTCACCTAGACCGGTTGTATGAGATTATACAAGAAAATCCTTGAATAAAATATTTTTTAAGTTCTAATGTGGATATTTCTTTTTTTTCCAGGAAATTGTCATAACACAAATACATACAACCACCGTATTAAAGATTTACTTTCTCTGAGAAGTACCTGCAGGTCCTTGTACACTAACATATTGTCCAAGAATGTTGCTCATTTGAAAAGAACGAGGTCCCTGCACACTATAGTGTTACTTCTAACAAGGCATTAAATACATCCAAGATGCACATAAGACATTTTAAACTATTAAGTTTTAACAATGGTAGCTAATATTTGTGATGCGTTCCTGTGCACAAGGAACTGTGCTAACCACTTCACAAATACTGTCTCATTTGAGCCTCACAACAATCTTAAGAGGTAAGAACTCTTAATTCGCGTTTACAAATGAAGACACCAACCTGTAGAAAAATCAAGTATCTTTCCCATAGTCACATAACTAATTAGTTGTGAAGCCAGATTCGAATGTACATTAACTGCCTCCATAGAGAGCACAAATCCTTAAATTGCTATATTATACTCACTCCTTACATTAACTCTTTCAAGTTCCTATAGAATATTGAATATTCATTCAATACAGTATCTTGCTATTCTAAGAAAGTTAAGGTAGAATCACAAAAAGTTCACTTCCTAACATGGTCTCGAGCAGTGATTCTCAACCTTTAATGTTCAGAGGAATCACCTCGAGATCTTGTTAAAAGGCAGATATTGATTCATTGGTCTCAGGTGGGACCTGAGAGTCTGCATTGGTAACAAGCCCCCAGATGATGTCCCTCCTGCTGCTACTTGAGTAGTAAGTATAGAGGATCTGTTGGAGATGGGTGGAAGGAACAGGAGCAAAGTTCCAGTTATTTTTCTGTACCTTCTTTCCATTCTCTAATTTCTGTGAAGTCACAATCGACTCCAGAATACCCATCTCAACTTCCTGCCTCTTTCTACATCTATCTTATTCTTCTCTCTTCTTGAAGAAGACAACTGGAATGCTAATATAAATATAAATGCTGTAATCAAATTCTGGCAGAGAGATAGCCAGTTCAGATGTGCATTAAGGAAAAATAATCCTATGTCTTCTTTGTACTATTTTGTAGATTGCAGACTATGCTTATAGAAGTTCTAAAGTAGGTCTTGTAACCAAATCCTATCTATCACTAAGCTTGCAGGGTACAATCAGACAAACGTCCATCTCCAAAAGCACCATTTTGAGAAGTATTAGAACAATTCAGCAAGAATGAGAACCATACGAAGTATAATGTGTAGTATCTTAAGAGTCAAGGTATTGCCCAGGAACCTAAGATTCACCCTACCTCTCACCCAACCCTATCCCTTCATATTCAACCGTTAACCATATACCCTGCAGATTTAACCTCACAAACAGCATCTCTGCTCCATCTGCCACTGCCTTGGTTTAGTCCATCGTCACTTCTCGCTTTGCCATAGTTGCCAGATATGTGGAAGGAGGAAGGGTCCTATCTACCCTCTGGACTACTTTAAGACCATTCTCTCTACACTGCTGCCAGAGAAACCTTTCTGAATTAGTAATCTAATGTCAACTCCTTGCTTTACACACTTCAACAACTCCCTATAGCATTAAAGTTCCAACTTCCCAGTTTAGCACACGTGGCTCATTGTGATCAGCTCCATCAGCCTCCATGGTTCACTCCTTCCATCACCTCACACAAACCCCCTACTGGAAGCATACTGAACCAGAATATAGCTCTGCTATTGCATCACGGTGTTTTACACCTTCATGCTTTCCCACTGCTATTTTTATTTGGAAGTCTTTCTCTTTCTTTCCTGCTCCCTTCTTTCCAGCCCTCTCTTCTATACACCTAGGTGATTTTTCAAGTATTCTGGAAAATCTGGAAGGTCCCATAATCCTCCCATTAAAATAGAGCAACTATAGTAGGAAAAATAAGACCCCATGGACTACATCTACAATAGTACTAGGTTATAAGATCTACCCACAAATCCAAAAGATGACTGGGTGTGGCTAAATAAAAACTACAAGACCCATACAGTATCAAAACTTATGTGGGAGAGGACTTCCCTGGTGGTATAGTGGTTAAGAATCCGCCTGCCAATGCAGGGGACATGGGCTCGAGTCCTGGTCCTGGAAGATCCCACATGCCGCGGAGCAACTAAGCCCGTGTGCCACAACTACTGAGCCCGGATGCCACAGCTACTGAAGCCCGCATGCCTAGAGCCTGTGCTCTGCGACACGAGAACCCACCGCAATGAGAAGCCTGCACACCGCAACGAAGAGTAGCCCCCGCTCACCACACCTAGAGAAAGCCCACGCGCAGCAACGAAGACCCAACGCAGCCAAAAATAAATAAACTATGTGGGAGAAATCAGAAAAAAGGCAAAGGTACCAGTGATAACCCCAAGAACTGGAAACCCCCAACCCACTATCAGATATTCACTGGAAAGCACAGTGGGCCTTGTTCAGAACAGCAGGAGAAAATGGGAGAGGATTTTGAAAGTTTCAGATCAATTGATGAGTGCAAGATGTCCAACATATGATCAATGGTCCTAGACAGCTTTGGGGTCTGAGGCCTATAAACTCTCAAAACAGATAAGACAACCTTTACATCGTAAAGCTTAGCACTGAGGTGAACCTGCTGGGATTATAAACCAAAGTGAGCAGAACAGGCACTATGAGGGCAAAGAAAAGAGAAAAGAAAATTGGGGAAAATGACAGAGCAGAAATATCTAAGAATGTTTAAGGCCATTTCTTCATTAAAGTGGCAAAAGAGTTAGCTGTTCTAGCCCACTCTTCTCATCAAAAAGTACAGAAAAAGTCATTTCACTTCAAAATGAACAACAGCCAAAGAAAACTACAGAATCCCACATAAAAACAGTATAAAAATGAGAGAATAGAGAGTGAAATAAATCCCTCAGATAATGGAAGCATACCAGGAAAATGTGCCCACAAAACAGACAAAAAGCTTAATGTTTCAAAATGAAATAAAGTAATTAAGTAATGATAGAACCTATAAAAAACAACATAAATCAGAATGTGAAAACTCATAAGTGAGATGATTGAGAAAAAGAAGATTTAAAGAGAGAATTAAAGGAAAGAATTCAAAGTGAAAGGAAAAAAGTATCTACAAAGTTAAGAAAACAAAAGCAAATAAACATATCAGAATATACTTTAAGAGACAGAATATGGAAAATAACAAAGTTTTATAGATATCAGAAATTAAGAATGATACTTTAAAAAGTGTTCAAGAGTAATCAATGGATAAAGATCCAATATAAATATAATAGTCCTCTGAAGAAGAATACCAAAGCATTGAACAGAAGAAATACTAAAACTATACTTGAGGGAAACTTCTCTGAAATAATAAAAAGATTTAAAAATTAATATTGAGGGCTTCCCTGGTGGCGCAGTGGTTGAGAGTCCGCCTGCCGATGCAGGGGACACGGGTTCGTGCCCTGGTCCAGGAAGATCCCACATGCCGCGGAGCGGCTGGGCCCGTGAGCCATGGCCGCTGAGCCTGCGCGTCCGGAGCCTGTGCTCCGCAACGGGAGAGGCCACAACAGTGAGAGGCTCGCGTACCGCAAAAAAAAAAAATTAATATTGAAAAGGCATATCACAGAACTGGGAAAACAATCCACAAAGGCCAACACTGAGACATATTTCTACTAAATCATTAGACTTAAATTAAAAATGTATATGTATATATAATGACATCCAGACAAAAACACCAAGGGAAAAAAAATCATATTGCCATCAAACCTCTCAGCAATAAATCTGTATGGCAGAATATAATGATATATTTAAATTACTCAATAAAAGAAAGCATAAGCAAGGACACAAACCGAACTTCAGGTGGAAAAGCTATGAACTACTATGAACTTGCAAGTGCTCAGGGAATATCATTTCCTTGAACTCTTCCTGAAGAATCTGTCATAGAAGGAGCTTCATATAACAAAAATAACTTGAGAAGCTTTGGCATAAGGACTAGAAGTATGCATAACATAGTTTTCTACAGAATTAAGGCTAATGGTTGTAAGAATATAATGGCTGTGTACTCTAAAAATATAAATAAGGTACAAGTATCAAAAACTGAGAAGTACAATAAACTCACTGGTCGTTTAATAGGTATTTATTCTGTTTACAAGGATACTGCATCAGCAGTTGTTGGATGAGAGGCAGGAAAGAAGAATAAAGTAAGCAGCTGGTTTCACTATTTCTCATAGCAGGAAACAATAGTCAGAGTCAATAGGCAAAAAGAGGGAAGGGAGATGGATATTTTATAAAGATAATGTTAGTAGAAAGGTAATCATTAAAATAAAAATATAAACCTTTCTAAATGCCAAAAGATATTTTTAAAACTTTTAAATTTACTTGTAGAGGAAGGAAGGAAAGAATTAGAACAATGTAATCAGAGATAGAGCTAGAATTCTTTGATTCTTCCTTGCTTCAAAGATTTAATTTTATAAATATTTTACATAATTATAAAACAACTTTAATTTACCAAACTACAAATTTAAAAATAAAAGTACAAAGATTACCTAACTGAATAACCAGTGGGGGGCATAGCTACACAGAAGGGAACTAGTTCAAGTGACTTTAAAACATGGTAATTTGATTTTGCATCCCTGGTGGGACATGCCCTAAGGATTAAAAGTAAAACAAAACAACAACAAAACAAAAAATTAAACTGGTTTTGGAAATCAATTGTTGGTAGACATGTTGATATTGTTATTCCAGAATTATTGTGTGATTAGTATGGGATAAACAAATGAGAATTTTGCTGGTGTTATTAAAAGCAGAGACTTTTCACAGTGAGAGAAAGGAGATACTAGTGTAACATGGATAAGGTTACATAAAAGTCTTATAGTCTTGGTTGTGAATTGGAAGTATCAATATGAACTCATGATTTACTTTTTGCAAAATATTTCCTAACTCTATCCTCCAAAATGTCTATAAACAATGACAAGCCCAGCCAAAATGAGTGCCTCTAGCCCTCAGAATGTGGGCTCTAAATAGGATCCCCCGCTAAAAAGAACCAGGGATCCTTGGAGAAATTGCTGACTCCAGGTGTGGGATGTGAAATATTCAAGATGAGCCTTGAACCCCTAATGAATTAATGAGCTACCTGGAACAGTTGTCAGAGTGTGGCCACTGGGCCAGCAGCACCAGTCACCTGGGAACTCGTTAGGAATGCAAATTCTCTATCTTTCCTCAGAACCACTGAAACAGAAACTCTGGGGGTGGGGCCCAGCAATCTGGGTTTTAACAAGCCTTCCAGGTGATGCTGATGAATACTGAAGTTTGAAAACCACTAGCCTAGGGCAATGCTTATCAATGGCTTTTAACATCAAAAAAGAGAAACAGCCAGACATTATATTCCTTCTGACAAAAATAGATATCGCCAATCTATGAAATACTTCCCTCCACCAAAAAAAAAAAAAAAAAAAGATTGAGTCTGAGTCAAATTAAGCTCTAGTTGTAACTATCAAGTTATGAGATATAGAGAGGAACATAATGAACAACAATACAGTAATGCAATTAACAAAATCCAAACTGAGGGAAATTCTCTAGGTCAAATAACCTGGTTTTTCCAACAAAGAAATTGTGAAATATATATATATATATATATATATATATATATAGACAGAGAGAGAGAGAGAGAGAGAGAGACCTATAAATTAGAAGAGACCAATTATAGTAATATATGCCTTACTTGATTCTGATTCAAATAAATAAACTGGAAAAAAAACATTTATAGTACAACTAGATAATTTTGAACTCTTAATCATATTGAGGCTTTGCAGTTGAGTTTTTTGAGGATGGTGATACTGTGCTTATGTTTTGGAGATACATACTGAAATATTTAGAGATGAACTCATATATTGTCCAGAAATCATTTTAAAAATAATCCTAGAGAAGGGGTGGGGAAGTGGATAAGGGCAAATAATCTGGCCATGAGTTGAAGGAATTGATGATTGTTGAAACGGTGTGATGTTACTTAGGCGTTTATTAAAATAGTCTTTTTATTTTTGTATATTTGAATTTTTCAATAACGTACAGTTTTATATCAGGCATCATCTCTTCCCCAAAAACTCTTCCCTTGGCACCACTCTCAACCTGACTTGGATAACCTTTTGCTATGTTTCCCCATCACTGTATATAACTCCTTCTCTGCTGTGAACAATTCCTTGTGGGGAGGTCTGGGCTTTGTTTGCCTTTATAACCCCAGTGGCTATACAGTGCCTGCACAGCATCTTTTTCAATTCAGGGTCCTCATGGGAAACAGAAAGCACACTCAAACAGAGTAATTGAAAGGGTTAATTAAAAGAATTATTTACAAGGATGTAATCAGAGTTAAGAGAAGCAACCAGGGTTGGAGAGAGCACCTGGGCCTGGTGACCGCAGGAGGCTATTACTCCTCTTTCCCAGTGGGCAAGGGACAGGGAGATCCACCTGCAACCCAGTGAAAGCTGTAGCTGTGGCCTTTGCTAGAGCAACAGACCTAGAGCCCTTCGGAGGGGTTGCCGGGAAATAAATACCTCAAAGTAACTCCAGTATCTTGTTGGTACCTCCCATTAGCTGAATCCAAATCTGAGTGACAGCCTATTAACCAGTCACTGGGAAGAAGGGTAGAAAGTGGATCTGGAAGGTGAGATGCAATGTCACAGAGACAAGAGGCTTCTTAACAGATTTAGAAGGTTTCCAGTCACGATTCTCAAACTGTTTGCTGTATGTATGCACACACATGTATGTGAGTGTGTGTGTAGATGTGTGTGGGGGAAGGGACATTGGACAACACCTTTCTCAGATGGATCCTCATGCTTTCGGTCCACAGAGCACAGATTTAGAAACAAATCAGATCATTGTGGCAGATTATTAAAATAGCTGCATTTTTCTATCAATTATTTGAAAGAATCTTTGTCTTTTCTGCCAGTTTCTCCTTTCTAATAAAGAAAATTTATCTGGATGCATACTGTATCACCTCCAGTAGTATTTTTAAGCAACATGCTAATATCAGAATATCAGTGTAAATACACCTGCAATTGTCAGTTAACCTCATGCTATTATTTTTAGACTGCCTGCGGCAGTGTATCAGTACTGTCAGATGGAAAAAAAAAATGACACAGAATAAGGCATTTTCACATTCTTTTCCACGAGCCAAGACACAAAATGGGCTCACTATCAACATGTGGTTTCTTACAGTTCAATATGAATATATCTTTAGCTCTTCAATAACTGCTGTGGAGTTGTATAATTTAACAAAATGTAAACACGTGTTCCCTCAGGAATGATACGCTGCCAGGCAAGTAGATTTTTCCCCCTTAATCCTTCCTTGAAATAAACTAATTAAGCCTGAAGATTCCAGGGCACAATTCTGAAGTAAAATGTTTTTTTCTGAAGATCACATTGTTGCTTCTACTCCATCAGTTCAAGCTGACGGCCTTGTTAAAAATATTCATATCAAGAAGAGATTTTTTTTTCTTGTCCCAGATTCTCATAGAACCTTTATCTATGAATATCTACTAATACCTATGGGAACTAAAAAGAATCTTATTTTGAAAAATGTTATAAATCTCTATGCTTTGGATAATATCTGCAATCAAAGTGCTTTTATCTACCTGGTGGCAGGGACTTAAATTGTGGGTATTTAAGTTACAGTACCAGATTTACAAATCTAAATATTGAAGCATTACTAAATATCACAACAGATGATAATAAAACATATACTATCTTTCATATGCAAAGATGGTTTAACCCTCTACCAGGAAGATACAGAACATACATTCTTGTTCTAACAAAGGTGACGGATTTGTATTATATAGTACACAGATACCTTGTTCTCCTTGAAACTAAAAAGAATTTATTTGTGTTATAAGTGACTATGGCTTTTACTCTAAATAGCTACCAAGATACACAAGAATCAAAGCTGCCACTTACACCATAAGGGCCAGCTGAACTCTCAAATGACCTGAGTCATTTGAAACAACTGTAAAGTGGGGTGGTATGGTTAATAGAGTACACAGTCTACAGAGAGAAGCTTGTGGTTTTGGTTATTTCTGTCACTTACAAGCTGTGTGAATGTGGGCAAGCAACTAAACATATTTGAATCTTAGTTTTCTTATTTATAAACTATTTATAATCACTTTTTCCCTTACAGAGCTGTTATGACAATCAAATAATATAATGTATGTGAAAGAACTTTATAATTTGCTTAGTGCCATATAAGGTAGTTCACTGGCCTCTGATTTATTTAATTGTTTTATCTGATCTATCAACATTGAGATTTGCCAACACAGGAGTTCTAGTTCTAGTTCTGTTTTCATTGCCATTTGTCTTTCGTTTATCCTCTCTTTCTCGTCTTCCCATTCTTCTTCTTGATTTAAAATATTAATTCCCTATAAAAATCTCAAATCAAATACTATGGAGAAAATAGTTTAGCAAAAATTCACTCTCTCTTATTACCTTTAAAAGTGAATCTAGGGCTTCCCTGGGTGGCGCAGTGGTTGAGAGTCCACCTGCCGATGCAGGGGAGGCGGGTTCGTGCCCCGGTCCAGGAAGATCCCACATGCTGCGGAGCGGCTGGGCCCGTGAGCCATGGCCGCTGAGCCTGTGCGTCTGGAGCCTGTGCTCCGCAACGGGAGAGGCCACAGCAGTGAGAAGCCCGCGTACCGCAAAAAAAAAATAAAATAAAATATAAAATAAATTTAAAAAAGGGAATCTATTTCTAGCCCAGCTTTAGGGATTGAAGCCAGAGAGACCACAAATATAAAGTCAGGCCAAGAGACAGCCTCAGAATTGGGGACACAATGAGGCTGATGAGGTAAAAGGCCAGCCTAGAACAGCCTCATGTAGAGGCAGAGAGAGTGTGTCTCAAGGAGATGTGAGCCTGCAGCACTGGGGGTTGGGAGACTCCAACACTATGCACACAGATGCCAGAAAGAGAAAAGCAAAGCCACCTCAGAATGTTTGGGTTCACCTGCAACTTCTCTGGCCAATGGCAGCTTGTAAAGAATTATGACTGGCTAAATGCTTTATCAGGAAAAGCATTTGACTAATAGTAAGAACTAGGTTCCACTTTCTGTTTTGTTCCAAACTACCTCCATAACTACTTTGAGCAAGTCATTTGACCTGTCTGGGCTTCAGGTTCTCCAACTGTGAAAAACCTAGATTATTTCTAAATTCTCTCCAAGCTCTAAAACACTACAGTAGTCATAAGTAATTTATTTCTGTTTTCACTATGCAAACAAAACAAGGTACACTTGCCGGAAAATTAAAATACATAAAACTAAGTGAAAAACAACCACAATCACTAAAATTTGTGGTTGATATGGTTTTTAGGTTTTCCCGTTCATTTGGGAAAATTCAAGGGTTCAATAAAAGTCAAATTAATGTCATTTTTACCTACCTCTTCAAGATGATCCCTTAACAGGAATCCTGACAAACAATAAGAGTTTCTGCCTGCAGCAGCCAATCAAAATGTATTATCAGAGGAACAGTCCATGTAATCTCATGTCAGTAAATCTTTGGTGTGTGGAATTTGTAATGTTTACCTACAGAGAAAATTATAATCCTTTGAATCTGAAAAATTATAATTAGAAACTCCTCCTGTGCCACATTCCAGAGTTCTTTTCAGTTTTGCAACACAGGCCACAGAAAAGGAAACCACCAGTCCACTATGGAAGTGTCCTTCACTTAGTATAAAACTCTAACTTAGGGCTTCCCTGGTGGCGCAGTGGTTGAGAGTCCACCTGCAGATGCAGGGGACACGGGTTCGTGTCCCGGTCCGGGAAGATCCCACATACCGCGGAGCGGCTGGGCCCGTGAGCCACGGCCGCTGAGCCTGCGCATCCAGAGCCTGTGCTCCGCAACGGGAGAGGCCATAACAGTGAGAGGCCCGCGTACCGCAAAAAAAACCCCACAAAAACTCTTAACTTAGCCCTAAGCCTTTTCATCTGGAGAGGAACCCTCTCTTCCCCACAGCATCTCTTTTCACCTTTCTTATCCTCTTTCTTGTACCCACAAAAAATTATTATAAATATGAAAACTGATAAACTACTGAAGAGATAAGAGCAGATAACTTTTGTTTTGCTTTGTTTTGATGTTGTTGTTTTAACCCAGAAAAACATTGAGTTGAGTTAGTGAAACAGGAAGAAGAATGAATCTAACCTGATGAGGAGTGGGGGATGTTAAGCAAATGACTTGTTGTCCAATGGGGAGTCAATAAATATTTTATGTCAATAAAATCAGGAGCAAGCAAAGCTAATATACACACATGTATTTATTTAGCCATAAAATACTATATAAATGCTATAATTATTATCATTATTTTAAGGAGAGAAAAAAATGGAAAGGAACCAGTAAAATTACTTAAGAAAGAGATTCCTGCTAAGTGCTAGTTCTGCCCCCACCACAAATGTGTACATGGCTGGGAGGCAGCCCTTTGAGTTTCTCCATATGATGCTACAACTCTTGCTCTCTTCTGAGTTTACCTTCCTTTCCTCCACCCACATTGCATTGATGCCTAAATAACACCAGTCTCAGTTACATACTCAGTTCAGTTTGGGGGTCCACGGTTCATAGACAGACTCTTATAAACTCATTGAAAGAAGTTCATGTTTAATTGAAGATGCAAGAATCATTTAGAGGCACCTTCCTTTTTAGCAATTGCAAAGAAGCAGTGTTTTCAGCTCAGCGTCTCAGGAGCTCTGTTGGAAAGCACAGACTTTAGACTCTCAAGATCCAGCTCCTAGTGTTCTCTGGGGCTAAGATGGCAAATGTGAGCCCATCAGCTTCTCTTTGACCCTTGACCATAGACCGTTCCACAGCTTTGTCCATCTATCTTGTGCGTATGTAGCTTTGTCTCCAAGAACACTGGTGAGATGATGATAGGGAAGATCCACTGTCTCGACTGGCTAAAAGTCTAGAAAATCAAAAAGCCCTTCCTAGAGATAGAGATCAAGCAGCATCACCTCCCTACGCGCAGGACAATTCACCCATTATCCAAGGAAAGACAGATGAATCTCTATGCTGGTGCTTTGTCCACTGCTAGTCAGCCTACTATTTCTGGTGTTAACACTAAAACAAAAAATTAAAATGTTGAATGTTGGTCCCAGAAAACTCGGCCTTTAAGAATTTTCCTACTCTGCAAGTAGCCTTCCTGCCATATCTGCAAGCAAAGGACTAAAGGAGCTCACAGGGCCCCAGAAAGCCCTTCCTAGTGTCATGGCCCATCTTTAAATGTTAGGAGCTATTCTGTAGAACTTGATGCTTCAAAAACATAGACATCTTGCTCTTAATGCCCAGGTAGAACACAGGCCTGCCATTGCGAATACTTGATAGTTTTCCCCAGTTTGAGGACTACGGGGACTGGGGAGATGGGGAAACAAAGGAGAGGAAACCTCTCAGAGTCACAACAACAAATTTATGCTCATCGGAGGAAAGACAGTTCCAACTGCCGGAGTTCACTGCTAGGCTCTGAATAGAATTACCTACATGTCAGTCAGTCGAGGTAGTTTAAAATACCTGTGCTCCTAAAGCCAGGGTGTCATTATAGATTTAGCACTACCAGCAGCGTTCTCTTTGTCACACGATGAAGCAATATGGCTAATTAACGCTCACTAGGGAGCCTGAAATAATGATGCCTCTCTCTTCCTAGAGCCAATTACCCCAAATATTCAGATTACCTACCTACTATTTCACTGAAAGAAATGTCTGGGACTTTTTTTTATTTAATTCAGGCATTATGTATCATGTAACGTCACATTATGTGATGTTGTGTCACAGCCTGACAGCTTACAACAAGGGATATGCTGAATATATTGGGTAGTTAATACCTGCCTGAAGTAACAAGACAACCAACTTTCCAAAGAAAGAAAGTCTGAGAAATATCTGCTATACCTCCTGGGATATCTGGAGGGAGTACATGTCTGATTCACTCAGTCAACCACTGTGTGTCACTGTTGCTTCTTGTAAAGACACATGAAAGAGTATTTGTCTGCAGAGACGGCACACCCATTTGCACAAAAACTATAGATGGGTTTGTACAGAATCCTTAATGAATACTCATTCATAAAGATTCTACTTTTTTCAACACTGTTTAAATGATCTCAGTCATGTAGGAATTAAGTATCGAGAGGCAGGGTAATTATAATGGAAAGGGTACGTATGGGCTTGGGACTGAGCAAACAAGTTGAGAACCTGAAATATGACCTTTCTTCATTTATTCATCTAGTTATTCAGGAAATATTTATTGCATTCCTATTCTCTAAAGGTATCCTGTTAAGGGAACATGGAATATGCCCCGGTTCCATTTTCTTTGCTGTTCCTGAACAAGTTAGGCATGATGCTACCTCAGGGCCTTTGCACTGGCTGATACTACTACCTGGGATGCATTTTTTCCAAGATACCTTCATGACTAACTGCCTTACCATCTTTAAAGTTTCCCAAATGTCAACGTCTGAATGAGGCCTTCCCTGGCCAACCAATTTAAATTCCTATCCCCTTTTCCTTCCAGCTCTCCTGGTTCTATTTTTCCCCCATGGAAGAAGAAATTTAGACAGCGCTGTCAGAAAAATCCTCTTTGAATAGGGAACACGGAAGCAGAAAGATAAATTATGAAAGACAGCACAGAGAGGAATGGAAAAAAGAGATGGCTCACTTTTCTCCTCTGTAAACCGGGGATAAATACCACCTAACTGGTAAGGAGAGGATTAAATGAGATAACGTATGTAAAGAGCCTAGAATGTACTTTCTAAGCATTCTAATTATGCCACTTCCCTATTCAAAACTTTCAGTGGCTTCCCATTTTCTTCTGAAAGAAAATCAGACTTTCAGATCAATACAAGATGTTCCATTACCCCATTTCCCATCCCCAGTTTCTCTTTCAGGCCTCTTCCTTTCATCACCAACTTCCTCAGCTTCCACCAACACACACACACTCTCTCTCTTCCAACACGCCATATTTATTTAACTCTGTATATAACCCAAGCACCAATGTCCTCTTTACATATTTCCATTGGTTGTCCCTACCTGGAATAGATAGTGTCCTGTCTATTCCAGGACAAGCCTTCTCTTAACATTCCCAACATGTTCTTAACATGTCCCATGCACCCTCTGCCCTTCTCTATTGTGGTACCTATTATATAATATTAAAATTTCACTTTTATTGTCCTTTCTCCAAATTATACTGAAGATGATTGAGGGTAGAGCTGTATCTTATCTTTCTAGTTCTCAATACACAGCCTGGGACATAGTAGACCCACAATACATACATTTGAATTAGCAACTGAATCCATCCAATAGGTCAGCACTAGATAAGTGCTTGACACATAGTTTCTTCGTAATAAATGTTGGCAACTGTCCCTCATTCTCAACTGATTTATTTAAGTTTAAATGTGAATATTCAATTTGACTGTCTCAATGTACATTGGTTGCATGAATCTGTACTTATAATTATATCAAATTTTATATCATTTAATAAAATATTTTGTTTAATGGTGCAACAAATATACTTTAAGATGTATTATAAGCAGAAGACTGATTTTACTTGGGAAAGAAGTAGGCATAAGGTCATAGATGAGCAATGTAAGATCACTGCCTTCAGTGAACTTATAAGCCACAAAAGAAGACAGAGATATGTGAACAACTCATCAACTATAGTTTCAGACAAAATGCCTCATCATAACAGTGCATATAAGAAAAAAAACTGTTGACAGGATTACAAAGAAATGGAAAATAAGAAAAAGGAAAGGATGGACCTTTAAGGAAATGTTATGGGGGTGAGGCTGGAATGTTAGGCACATTCAATGGGTACAGGGTCTGGATGCACACAACACAGAGTTAAAAAGGTAGATGAGGACTAAACTGGAGAATAAGGAATAGGAGAGCTCACTGGGATGTTTATTCCAATATCCCAATGCTAAGAAGTTTGGAGTTTATTTTGCAGGCACATAGGATTTCATATCAATATGGGGATGGGATCCAAGAATGTGTGCCAACGTGTACAGAACGGTTGAGGTTGAGGTTAGAGAAGAGGAAGTGGGAAAAAATGGCATTCTGAATTCAGGGAGGCATGTTAGGAGGTTATTATAAAGTGTAAAAAAAACATGGGGAAGCAATAAATTAGAGCACAACGGCGATGTATAGAAAATACTCAGCGCAGAGGCAGATCAGAGTCTATCTGGCAAGTGACTGGTGGGATCAACAATAATCCATTATCCTGGAAAAGGAAATGCATGAAGTATAATTTAGGAAGCAGTGGGGAGGGGCATATCACTAATTATTATGCAGTCTTGAACATGATTGGTTGGCTGCAAAGGGACATTAGGTGTTCAGGAGACATCCAGATAAAGGTCAAACAGAGCAGGTAGTTAGTTACGAACTAGGTTGAGATTTAATCAAAAGAATTCTATTTTTGCTAATATAAGTAAAGCTACAAGAAACATTTACATGAAGATAGTTTTTTCTCTTTCTCTTTTGAATTATTTCCTTAGGACAAGTTTCCACACCTATACCACTTGTCTGTTACTAAGGCCTCTCCCAGTCCTCTTACCCTTTTACTTCAAGCCAGCAATGTATTCTACTTCAGGGATTCTTCAGAAACCTTGACATTTGTTTTGCTTTGTTTTGTTCCAACATCCCCAAATACCACATTCTTTGTGACAGCCCCCAATAATATACAGCAATCCCTTTAATAATTCTATGACACCTTCTCAAGACAAGATCTCAGTGGTTCAGCCAGCGCTTTGAGAACAGTTTCTAAGTCACTGTGATGATTTTGTTCCGAAAACCTCATTAACGTAAGCCAACTCTGTCCAACGGTAGTAAAAGTGAACCATAATGAAACACTTGATTTCTTGGACTAAATCCACAGCACTACTATGCTATTAACATATAAAGATATGAATTACCAAGAATCAAGTTTAGATGTGGGATTTCCAAGTCTGCCTATTTCTGTTGACAACATAAGTGCAGAGGCCATAAATAGTATTTTTGCCTTTCACAAACCCTGGTACATCCAACAAACATATCTCTGGGTCTTCCTCTAGTTGCTGTAAATGCAGCCCCTCACATTCTAAGGGGATAATCAGTAAATATAGAAGGTAATTCCTATTTTCATTGGCTACACTGAAATGGACAGACATATCCATCCTGAGTATTGACTCTGATGAAGGTTTCAGACATGATGGATTCAATAAAAACCCCAAGCAAACTGTGTTAAGTGCCTTACCTCTGCATGTTAAATCAATCTGTTAAGAAACTATATTCTACATCATTTGAGTTTCTTTCTTCTTGGTTCATCAGAATTGCACTTTTTTATTGTCTGGTAAAATTTGCTTTTGCAAAGCTAATTATTTCTTTTAAAAAGACTAAATAAATTATATTTTTCCCAGAATAAATGAAAGGATTCGCTTTAGTTCAAAATTCCAAATCCAAAACATTTGGAGAGATTTTACAAAGTGGCACAGCATGTTCTATTGGCCTTATAGGAACAAGATGATCCAGGGAGAAGAAACAGCTCAGATATCACCATCAGCGTTTCTTGACCACCGAAGGCAATATGTGAGATCATCTTGCCACACCCCAAAAAAACTCCTTGGGTCTTTTTGTCATCTCTTGTCTTACCTACATATAAGAGTCATTTGAGTGCTTGCTCACCATGTGATGGCCACCATGCTCAAAAACGAAAATATAAAGTTAAGACAGGTCATTTCATCATGGGTTAATAGATAACTTTGCCCATATGCCCTCTTATTGTCTTCCTAGCCACCACTTCTCTTCCTTCAATACTCAGGTCAAACGTCACCTCGTCTGTGAAGCCTTATCTAATGCTTCTCCTCTCTGCCCAGGAGAAGTAGCACCTTCCTCTTAGCTCCTCCATAACTCTATCCATAAATGAATTTTCTTTTCTTTTCTTTTCTTTTTTTGCAGTACGCGGGCCTCTCACGTTGTGGCCTCTCCCGTTGCAGAGCACAGGCTCTGGACGCACAGGCTCAGCGGCCATGGCTCACAGGCCCAGCTGCTCCGCGGCATGTGGGATCTTCCCGGACCGGGGCACGAACCCATGTCCCCTGCATCGGCAGGCGGACTCTCAACCACTGTGCCACCAGGGAAGCCCTATTCTGCTGCTTTTTAATGTATTTGTTTATATTACTAAAACTCCTGTGTAAGGACTATGCCTTACTTATTAGAGATAGGAAATCACAAATGGAAATTGGGAGGGAGGCGACATCCATTACAGCATAGAAATGAAAAGCTCAGACTACAGTGCTAGACTGCTTGGGTTCAAATTCAATCTATGCAACTTACCAACTATGTGACCTTGATTTATACCTGAATTAGTTACTTAATCTCTGTGTATTAGTTTTCTTAGCTGTAAAATGGAGAATATGGTAATATTGACCTCATAGAGATATTTCTTGGCAACTTAAAAGACACAACTCTATAGAATGAAAGTAGGGGAAGAGAGCTTGGTTTAATTAACTTTTCTATCCCCTACATTAATCATTAAGAGAGTCTACTCTCTAAACATTGCAAGAAAATTAGCTCAATGTGAGGTTTCAAGTTTTTTTGTGTACTACAGATATACATTTCACAGTATATTAATAACCTGTTACTTCTATCAAAGAACCAAGTTGCACTGAAATATTTTAAATGATGTATATATTTGTATATTTATATATATTACAATTAGCAAGTTTGGTTTTATAGTCAGAGAGAAGTCATTTAAAAAATAACTGGTATATGTATGTTTATTTATTATAAGAAAATAAGAAAAAAGCAAACATAACTTATAATTCTTTAACCCACAGTCCTTCAAAACCTGTTAAAATTTTTATGACTTTATTCTGTTCATATTTTGGTTTATAATTCAATTTTATTGGATAGATTTTTCGTACAACATACTTAGTGAAAATTTTCCCAAGTTATTAAATACTATTTGAAAATATAATTATTCTTCTATATTTATTTAATTATCCCCTCATTATTTGATATTTAGGCAATAATTTTTTGACAAATATCTTGGTACATATGTATTTTCCATATATTATACAACACATTTCATAGCATTTTCATATCTTAAACTTGCAATGATCCTGGGAAACAGGTCAAATGTTACAATCTTTACAGGAGAGGAAACAAAGGATTATGTTTTAAGTGATTTTCTTAGCAAGTGTATGGTGAAATCAAGACCATAAGCTAAGCTTTCTGACTCCGTTTAGTGCCCTTTCTACTATTTCATTTCATTTGTAAAAATGAAGTTACAAAGCTATTATCAGTATAAAATGAACTATGGGGTGGGTTGTGTGTGTGTGTGTGTGTGTGTGTGTGTGTGTGTGTGTGTGTGTTGATAGGTATGTGCTTATCTACTCACACACTCTTTCATGATCCCTTTTGTAATCAATGGCAAATATATGGGATATGCTCCTAAGGAACCAGATCCCCCATCTTGTGCTCAAATTACCACTGGGCTTTTATCCATTCAGCTAATCAGCCAATTTCTGCAATAGAAATTAAATAGATATCGGCAACATTAAAGCCCCACTGAGGGGCAGAGAAGGGAAATCTCCAGTGGACAGAAATCTGAGAGGCATAAGGTGGTCCACTTTGCCTGGCAAGAGCTATGACCAGAGGTAGGGATCTACATTGATTTCTGGTCCACAGCTATCAGTTTGCCTGGATAAGCCAGGACTGAAAGGAACAAGGTTAGAGCACTGACGATGTAAGACCATAAGGCCAAGATTTTGCTCACTGCTGTAACCCGTGTGTTAAGAATAGTTTGATACATTACATACCCTCAAAAAGATTGTTGAATGAAGATATGAAGGCATTTAGGAGAGACAGAAGGATGTAACTCTCAGAATTGTCCTAGAATTTAAGAATATTTGTGTTCCTATGAATTGTCATCCAAGGAATTCAAAGGAGAAAGGGTCCTTTAGTGAGAATGTATCAAACCTTTCTCTCAATCAGCTTTTCTCCGTAACTTCTCAGGACTGGTCCAAAGCACCCATGAACAAACTGGCCATGGTGGCAGGGCTTGATGTTATTTACACATTCGACCATTAGGATTTACCCTGTCTTCCAATAGCAGAAATCTATGCTAAGCTTCCACTATGGCACCAGTTCCTACCAACTGATAACATTGGATTCATCCCCCAAAGAGTGGATAGAAATTACTTCTCACTAGAAGAGAACAGAAAGGATATGTCTTTCCTGCCTGACCTGCATCTACAAGCCCACATCCATAGTCTTATTTTATGCCATATTTATTATCACGATATCCTTTTATTGTAATCAAAGAAGTCACTATGCAGAAAAAGAAAGTGAAGCAGTGGATTGAGACCCATGGGATTCACTGATGTACCCCATCATTTGGAAGCAGCTGGACTTATAGAATTGTGCAATTGGCCTTTACAGACTTAACTGTGGCACCAGCTGGAGGATGACAACTTACAAGCTTGGCACTGACCTGTATGATGTGAAATGTGCTCTAAATCTGCAATTATATATGACGCCATTTCTCTCATAACCAGAATGCATGTACTTGGAAGCCAAGAGGTAGAAGTAGGTTTGTGATTTCTCTCACTATTATGCCTTATAATTCACTTGGAAAATTTTTGCTTCCCATCATTGCAACTTTGGGCTTTGCTGGTTTTGAGGTATTAGTTTCTAAGAGAAGAATGCTTCCACCAAGGAGACATATGAAAATGAACTGAAAGTTGATGGTCATTTTCATTTCCTATTGTTACTGAACCAACAGGAAAAAAGTAGGTTAATATATCGACCAGCGTATTTGACCTTAACCCACAACGGGAAATAAGATAGACAATGGGTCAAGGATGCTTGTAGTATCTAGATCCAAGGGATTATTTAGGGGTGCCCCTAACACTTTCATGTCCAATAGTAAAATTGATTGGAAGCCTGGAGCAATACTGGTAGGACAACCAAGGAATCATATCCCTTCAAGAATTAAGAGTGGAGTCATCCTTCATTCAGTAAAGTAAAAAACCAGCTGAAGTACTGAGGGAAAATGGATTATTTAAGGCATAGTAGTGGAAGGAAGTTCTAAATATTAATTATGGTCTTGTGACTAGTTGAAGTAATAGATTTCATTAGCTATCTTTTTTCTTTATTTTATGTACATTTACATATAGTAACCTATTTAATTTTTTTTATACCCTTATGCTTTTTTATATCACAGCTATAAATTTATACTTTATTCATTAGTTTATAGAATACCAAGGTAGGATTGTGATTGAACAAAAAGGGAAATGAGTATCACTCGGAGATGTAGTCACAATTAATGGGACAGAGGTTTCCCTTTCAGTGACAGTGCTGTTTCACTTATCCAACAGATAGTTGGATTTGTGTGGGATCATGCTGGTTTTTTATTATTATTTGTTAAGATTTTTGTACATTGAGTAAGGGGAGGATTATGTTCCATATTGTGACTTCACACTCAGCACCCATTCCAATATACCTCCCTCTGCTTCAGAGGCTAGAAAGCTACAAACTACATTTCCAAGACTCCCTTGAAGCTAGAGTTCTGAATGTGAAATTGATTCCCATTAATGACATGCACTTGCATGAGTTTTGGAAACTGGAAGTTAAAAAGAACAACTTTGCTGGTATTTTGGTTGTTGCAATGAAACAAGGTTATAAAGCTGTTAGCTGTTATTTATAGAAGTGTTCTGATGTCTGGCTCCTCGTAAGTATTAAGACACATTTGTGTTGGCAGTAATATCATGTTTACTGGACCACAGCTATGGCACTGGATTCCTGAACACAGTTCACATGATTTCCTCTTGATTCCCAACACCCATGATTGCAGTCCAGGTAGTGGCATGTCATTTCAGCATCTTATTCCAGAAATTATTCTTGGATGGTCAACATAGAGTCTGCTTCTCTTGTACTTTCAATAATTTTACTGAAAAGTTTTAATTCCCCATATTAGAACATTTTTGCTTAAACTAGCTGGAGCAGGTTTTGGCTGTTGCAGCTGAATCCTAATGGAACCTAACATGCAATCCGCAGCGGGAAAATCTCTGTCTTATATGCAAACAATGTTTACTTTGTTATATTTTGAAGCCAAAAATGGGAGAAAACACAGTCTTTCAGGTTATCTTCTTTCAAACCCAACTTCTACCCTAATAATCTCCGACAGTGGCACCACCATTATTCTAGTCATCCAATTTAACATCTTGACATCACCCTTGAATCCTTTCTTCATTTCCTTCATCTAAATCAGTCAGCATATCTTGTTGAGTCTTCCTTTGAAAACATCCATTATCTTTACTCCTCTAGTCCAAATACTCTTCTCACTTCATATCTTATTCCTATTATCACCTTCTAACTGGATGCCTTGTCTCCATTATTCCCACACGAAGAAAACAAAGGCAAAAACAGTTGGAAAACCTTGGTTAAAGGTAGAAAATTTATTATTCATATTTTCCTCCAATCCCTTTCCAAATCGCACAAAAATTAGTGTAAAAGGATATTTAAAACATAAACCCCAAGAACAAAGATGTTGGGTTAAAGGCAATAACAGCAAAATGTTGAAAGCTAGAAAAGGAATAGAAGAATGGTAAATGACATAGAAGACATAAAAAAGCTGAATTCTTAACCAGAAGTAGGGAAGACAAAAGCAACCTACAGAACTCTCAAAACATTCAGAATTCTACAGTACAATGTTCCTCCGGAAATGGATTGAAGGTGGAGCCAAAAATTATAGAAGTAATTACAAATTTGGCTAAGAAAAAACGAAGTGTCTAGATCTCCTCTATCACGCTGTACAGCTGGGCCACTGCCCTCCCTAATCTTGCAAGAGGACTAAAGGTGTGTTTTTGAAAAAAAACAGCTAATCATTATTGACTGAGATTTTCAGGTATATCATACTGAAACTGGGAAGATTAAAACAGTGTATATCCTGAAGGTTGAGACTCCCACCTTTGTCAGATCTGAGAATGTGGTCAGCCAGACTTACACACATAAAGCATGAGATTTAAAGGCACTTCTTTTCTAAAGCTCAGAGGAAAGCTTTAGAAAAGTAATCAGTTGAGGAGTTACCTATTAAGCAACCCAGCCAGATGATCCTAATGATCCAGAGGATATGCCTGCCCTATGAGCTCAGACTTCCCCCTGAAATTTTGTATTTCTTCTTCTTAAATCTGAGTGAACTACTAAGACATTTTTTTTTAAGCCTCTAATGGAAAAGCTGGAGACCAAGGATCACAGGTAACAGAAACTTGGAGAAAAAGAACATTTCACAACTGCCATTTATATATAATCAGATAGATAAGAAAAGATGTTACAGCTACAAAACAAGAAAAGGATGTTGTCTTAAAAAGGAAGTTTGAGAGTAAATGAAAGCTTTTGGAAATTAGAAGCAAGAGAGCAAAAATGGAAAAAAAAATTCGAAGGATCAAAGATGAAACCACAGGAATCTCTCAGAAAGAAGAGAAAAAGGACAAAACATCTAAAATAGGCGTAAAAAATAAGAAAATTAGAGGAACATTCAAAATAACAAAAAGACCCAAGAAGAGAGAAAATAGGAGGAGGAAGCCATCAAATACATAATTGCAGCATTTTTTCCAGAACTAAAGTACATGTGATTTCAACATAAATGGTCTACCGAGAGCCCAGCACAGTGTATGAAAACAGACCCACACTAAGGCGTAGCTCTGTGAAAATTCAAAACAGCAGAACATACAGAAAATCTTAGAGAGGAAAAATTGGTTTCAAATAACTACATTGGAAGGATAGGAAGACAGGAAGTGGTTGCCTGAAAAGCAGGACATAGCAATATAAGCATGTTATGTAGAGCTAGGTAAACAAAAAGAATCTGAAGTTAAAAGTATGAACAAGTATGATTTTTTTCCAAGAAGCAGAATAGAAGAAAGAGGGCTAGAGGAGGGGTAGAATGTTTGCCACTTTAAACTATGTCAATGTGTAATTTTGATGAAATAAAAAACTGAATTAGGAAAAATAGAGAGGGAAAGAGACTGAAAGAGAGCCCAAACAAAATCCTCTTGCACTTTATCCTGCATAATTCTTTTGTTAAAATGCCACTTTCAGCATTTTGTTCCCTATTTTCCAGCTTTCCAAAACTCCCGTTTAGAATCCCTTTGCTAATAGTTAAAGTCTCTGAAAATATGATTCCATAGCTCTTTTTCTTTCAGTCTAAATCTTCTGTTCTAGTCAAAGTGGTCTTCTTATTAACCCTTAAATATAAGAAGGTATGCATCATTCATTACTCTCTCATCACAACATGGGTAGCCTTCTCATTTTTCTCTTTCCTACTGACACCCAACACACATGATTAGCTCTCTTCTTTGAATTCCTCTGAATTTATAATTTAATGTGATTTATTATATTAATATTAGCATGTATTAGTTCTGCTCATGACTGCCAAGTAGATAATACTCCTGTGTCCAAACAGGACTTGAAACCATGCCAACTATAAATCCCAAAGCACTGTTCATTAATCAGAAACAAAATGAAAGAATGAATGAATATATACATAAATGCAAGAAGCTAATAAATAGTAAGTAAATATTCAACTCAAACCTGAATTTAAAAACATGATATACCTTTTCAGCTTTAAAGAAAAAACATGTTACCCACAAATTGCTACTTCCCAGGGTTTTTCTCTGAACTAAGAAGACATTGTTAAGGATTTGTAAACACTCTCGTTTTAAGGCCTGTATAGACTTAAGAAATGAGGAATCAGCATTCAATCAAAACTTCTGGAAGCATCTTGTCCACAATAATGAAACACAAAAATCTTATGACCATGGGTAATTTTTACAATATTTTCTAAATATTTTTTTCCTGGAATAAAATGTTCAATTGAGAAATAATTTCAAATGCCATAACAAGTCATTTTTTAGCTGAGAAGAAAAATAGATGCATCTGATATTGTAAGTGAAGCAAGAGGCTGACAATTCCCAATCATCAGAGTGAGTACCAAAGTGTCTTCTGGGGGGTCACTTGCCAGAGAGAATAATGGTTCACTTGGACTTGGTGACAAGTTGGTAACCTTTCTTTTATTATTCTCTTCCTTTGCCAAACCACAAATATCCAGGCTCAATCACATCTGTAGTCTTAGCCAGTGATTATACCCTCCCACCCACGACAAACATACAAAAAAGTTAAAACACCATCCCTTCTTATGCTTTGAAATTACAAAAAACTCTCAACTGTATTTTCTGTCATCTCTAATTTGTTTTATTTAAACATGAGGGTAAAAATTAGGCTCTTGTATTTTAACCAACAAAACTGACTCCAAATAAAACTCAGATTATTTAACAAGGATAGTGGATTATAAGTCACCAAAATTGGCAGGAACTAGAGTCAATGGGTGTGAAGGACACATAAAAAAAAATTAAAGCAGAATGATGAGAATGTTCAGTAAGGTGAGGAAGATAACCAGCCTGAGCCACACACCTTCGAGCCTAGAAGGCTGTGTCTGGTGCAGGTGTGGTGCCCCTCAGAGACCTGTTCCCTGTCAACCACTGTCCCTCTGGAGTCCCTTGTGAAAGTCACGTAAACTCTTCTTCACTGAAAGTATAAATGTGATTATTTAAGAAATAATAACTACCATTTATGCTGTCTACTTCTGTTTACTAAAAACTTTTCTAAGTGATAAATATTTTATCTTGTCTAATTCTTAAAGCAAACCTGTGAGTTATTCCACTTTGCAAACAAGGAAAATGAGGCTCAGATAAGTTCAACCATTTCCCCAAATTTACACAGATATCAAGTGGAGGAGGCCGAAATTCCACTTGGCTCCCTTTAATCCCAATATGGGTTATAAGCATAGATAGAAAAGTGTGTTTTGAAAAGTCTTTGAACACAATATTGTATTTTATTCTCAAAAACACACAACATTTGGGGTAGGATAAGCAGAATTTTTAAAGCCATTTTATTAATAACTCAAAGAGCCTGTGATGTGCCTAAAGACAATTGTTAACGGAATTAAAATGACAACTAACCCTATTTAACTTCTAGTTAAAAATCACTGCATCAAAAGTGCTCACCACCAGAGACTGGAGATTACCTAATTCAACATTCTCATTACAAAGAGGTAAGGACTGGCCTGAAATCCAGCCAACTTCCCAGCAGTTCAGGGCTCACTCCTCTGCAGAGGGCACTGCCTGTTTTACACATACACACACACACACACACTTACACACACACACATACACACCATGTGTTCCTGCATGCTCTGATAGTGCTAACATTCAGGATCTTTTGACTAATAGGGAAATATTTCTCTTTTTAAGCTCAGAGGAGGAAATAGCATGACCATTTCTCTTTTTAAATTTCCACTGTGCACAGTATAGCGAAGAGAATCTGACGGAGATTGACAGTGGAGTACCACTATGATGACAAGGATCTGTCAAGGGTGCGATCAGAAAAGAGCCCAAGATATAAATATTCAGAATTTTCTGCTTCAAGCTGGTGCTTCTAACATGCCACTGCTGAGAGATCCACCCCTTCTCCCAGCCGTGGGCCCCTCCCGCCAGTCCCCAGTGTTATTACCATAGTATAGCTTTCATTCTGAATATCCAAAGCAAAAGATTTGTACGATGTTTAACATTTTTGCTGAGGCAATTAGGAAAAAAGAAAGTGGAAGTTAGAGAAAGAAGAAGGAAAGTGGAACTTTTTGCTCACGATAACAACAAAACCACATACTACTTTCGGCCAATACACTATATTCACAGTCAATTTAGGGATCGTGGAATTAGCTACTGAGATACAGCAACCCCTGAGGTGAAACTCAGCAGTCCCAATAGCCAAACAGCTCAAAACGTTAACTTAAGGTGGGAAAAAAGAATAAATGCTTAAGTCAGCCCAAACTGCCAAAGTAGTGGCATGTCAGAATTTCAATTCAGTCAGAGAAATCATAAAGTCTTAGACCTGGAAGAAATTTTAGGAAACAACTCCAATCTCTATGTTATCCACAGAGGGAAACCAAGGCTGACAGAGATGAAATGCTTGGCCCAAGAATCACACAGAAAGTGTCAAATCCAGAAATAGAACCCGGGTTTTCACATCCCACTAGAACTAATATGTCACAGTAAAGTAAACTTGGCAATAGTTAGGATCCATTGCTCAGTCCTTTTATGCTGACACTAAGGAGAGAGACTACCATGCCTCCACCTGGAGTCTCTTACTACACAATGAGAAACAGACTCTTCTGAGCCAGGCAGGGGGCCTGAGTTTTTAGGAGGATGTGGGACTCCTCATTTCTTAAGGCCTTGAGATCACAGGGGCCAGAAGGGCTAACAATGAAGCACCTGAACAGGACAGGGAGTGGACACAACTGCTAAAAATATTTCTTGCCCTCCTGAGATTCCAGCACTGTTAGGAATAGGGTGATGACTGCAAGAGCTGCCTCACAAGCTTAGAGAGCTACTAGTAGATAAGAACAATGAATACATAAGCCAGGAACTATGCTGAGTACTTTCATGTTGCTTCCTTGTTTAAACTTTACAACATCTCTGAGAGGTAGAGATGATGATCACTATTTGTAGTGAACACTGTATGTTGCCTACCTCTTCTTGTAAGTTCTTAACAAAACCAGGACTTTTTTTTTCATCTCTCAGTATTCACAAAAATTTTCCCACAGTGAAAACTCCAGGTTCAAACATTCTAGAAACAAATCATTCAAATCTTATAAAAACTGTTCCATAGAAAATAAAAAATAAAGAGATACCCACTAATAACAATATATTTATGAAGCTAGCATAGCCTTGATACCAAAGCCTAACATTGACAGCTAGAAAAAGAAAGGCTGTTATAGGGCTTCCCTGGCGGCACAGTGGTTGAGAGCCCGCCTGCCGATGCAGGGGACGCGGGTTCGTGCCCCGGTCCGGGAGGATCCCACATGCCACGGAGCAGCTGGGCCCGTGAGCCATGGCCGCTGAGCCTGTGCATCTGGAGCCTGTGCTCCGCAACAGGAGAGGCCACCACAGTGAGAGGCCCACATACCACAAAAAACAAACAAACAAAAAAAAGAAAGGTGTTATAAACAAAGGTGAAAAGTCCTAAACTAAATAAATTCAGCAGTGTAGAAAAAGACTAGTCTCATGACCAGACTGAGTTACCACAAGATAATTCTAATCTTAAGCAAGGTTAGTGGACTTCCCTGGTGGCGCAGTGCTTAAGATTCCACCTGCCAACGCAGGGGACACGGGTTTGAGCCCTGGTCCAGGAAGATCTCACACACTGCGGAGCAGCTAAACCCATGCGCCACAAGAGCCTGCGCTCTAGAGCTCGTGAGCCACAACTACTGAGCCTGCGTGCCACGACTACTGAAGCCCACGTGCTTAGAGCCTCTGCTCTACAATAAGAGAAGCCACCACAATGAGAAGCCTGCACACTGCAACAAAGAGTAGCCCCCCGCTCGCCGCAACTAGAGAAAGCCTGCGCACAGCAACAAAGACCCAACACAGCCAAAAATAAATAAATAAATAGATAAATAAATAAGCAAGGCTAGTTTAAGATGAGAAAACAAATCAATTAATTAATCTATTAAAATTAACATTAACTAATGAACTATGAAAAGATGTAATTTTTAAATAGAGGCAAAGAAATCACAGAATTCAATGTTAAATCTTGCTTTAAAAGAAAAATCTCTTAGCAACACAGAAATAGAAGAGGATTTTCTTTCTATCTAAAAAAAAGTCATTTAAAATGTTGGTATATTGAAATTTATACCTTTGATATTCAAAACAAGGAAATGATGTTCTCTAGGTCAAAAACTTGAGATCCTGGCCAATGCAGGTTGGCAAGAAAAAAGGTAGAAGGATTGAAAAATAGATATAATTATGGTTACCAAAAATGATATGACTATGTACCCCCCAAATATAAAAGAATTTATGATAAAATGTTAAAACATATGAGAAAATGTTTAGCAAATTTGCTGGATATAAAATTATTATTTTAAAAATATATTTCATTTCTATGTACCAGGCAGAAACAGAAAATCAAAATTTTAAGGAAGTTATTATTTAGGGTACCACCAAATATATGCATAGAAATAAATCTAACAAAAGATGCTTAAGACAATTCTGGAGAAAGTTATAAAACATTATGGAAAAACATGTAGCTCTAAATATATGAACAGATATACCATATTCATGAATTGAAAGACAGTATTGTAAGGATGTCAATTTGTACAAAGCTGATGTATAAGTTCAACGTCCTGTTGATAATACCACAACACTTTTTGGAGAAATCTAATGTTAAACCTAAAGTATACAACAAATATCAAAGAGCCAAGAAAAGCCCCTTGAAGAAATAGAACAAGGCAGAAGGACTTTCCCTACCATATATCAGGTCTTACTATAAAGCTGCAGTAATTAGGACAATTTGGTATTGATGCTGGATAGCTCAGTGGAACAGAAGTATGTGTATAAAGACCTACACATACAATGCGCATGGTACATGACAGGTGCTATTGCAAATCTGTGAAGAAAGAATAATTTTTTCCAGAAAGTTTTGCTGGGGTTGCTATTTATCTGAAAAGGGGAGAATATAAACAGATTCGTTTATGTACTTTTAATATTTTTTTTTAAAAAAGGAGGGCTTCCCTGGTGGCGCAGTGGTTGAGAGTCCGCCTGCCGATGCAGGGGACGTGGGTTCGGGCCCCGGTCTGGGAAGATCCCACATGCCGCGGAGCAGCTGGGCCCGTGAGCCATGGCCGCTGAGCCTGCGCGTCCGGAGCCTGTGCTCCACATCGGGAGAGGCCACAACAGTGAGAGGACCGTGTACAGCAAAAAAAAAAAAAAATTAAAGGATAAGCTATGAAACAACTAAAGTTTACCTATACAAGAAGGATGTAATAGAGTAAGGAGAGAGGGACAGGCACTAGACTTCTCTAAATATCCATTATTTTGTAGATTTGACCTTGGGACCCTCAATATGTTATAAAATTATAAAAGTAAACTAAATTATTTTAAAAGTAATTCCTAACAACTAAAATCAGAAAGAAACAAACAAACCTAACACTATATCTAGTTGGTGACAGAACCACTGCATAATGAAGAATTAACCTCACCCAAAGAGAGGTCTAGCATTTACCCTGGGCTACTGGGAGGTAACCTCTAGGCCCCTGTAATATCCTGCCTGAATAAACTGTCTTTGTTCATTGGGGGCTTTGGCAACCAATCAGTCTAACATTGTGATTTATGTTGGGGACTTTGAGCTATGACATATCAGCTCTGGCCTGCAGGAGTGTAAGGCAGCCACAAGGGCAGTATGTGGTTGAGTTCCAATAAAAACTCTGAATGCCAAAGACTCAGGTGAGCTTCCCTGGCTGGCAGTACACTCTGGAGTTTCATCACACATAGTAGTCTGGAGGAAGGAATGCTGCCTGGGGCTCTGGAGGTGAAAGGACAACTGAAAACTTCACATTTGGACCTTCCCAGACTTCAACCTATGTGTTATTCCCTTTGGCTGGTTCTATTTTGTATCCTTTTATGTAATAAAACTGTAATTGTAAGCACAGCACTGTCTTGAGTCCTGCTAACCATTCAACGTGAGTGTGGTCCTGGGAATGCTCACAGGTGGTCTGAAATGAGGGTAGCTCTGGGAGCCCTGAACTTGTGGCTGGTGTCATAAGTGAGGGAAGTTTTGAGGGGAGCTTCTCCCTCAGACTTTGAAGTTTGACCAAAAACCTTTGCAACTACATGGAGAACAACTTCAGTAGTCCCCCTTATCCACAGGGAATACACTCCAAGACCCCCAGTGGGTGCCTGAAACCGCAAATAGTACCAAACCCTATATATACTGTTTTTTCCTATATATACATACCATGAGAACATTTAATTTATAAACGAGGCACTAAAGAGACTAACAACAACAACTAATAATGAAATAGAACAACTATAACAACAATATTGTAATAAAAATTACACGAATGTGATCTCTGTTAAAAAGTCAAGAACTTTCACCTTTTCACTTAAAGGAAGCACTTTATGGCTTCTCTTTTGCTGCTCTGAATTGCCAGCATCACTACTCTTGCTCTCCGGGGACATTATTAAGTAAAATAAGGGTTACTTGAACATAAGCATTGTGATACCGTAACAGTTGACCTGATAACAGAGATGGCTACTAAGTGACTAAGGGGTGGGATACACTGGACAAAGGGATGATTCATGTCCCTGGCAGGATGGTGCAGGACGGCACTAGATTTCATCATGCTACTCAGAATGGTACACAATTTAAAATGTATGGGCTTCCCTGGTGGCACAGTGGTTAAGAAGCTGCCTGCCAATGCAGGGGATATGGGTTTGAGCCCTGGTCTGGGAAGATCCCACATACCGCGGAGCAACTAAGCCCATGCGCCACAACTACTGAGCTTGTGCTCTACAGCCCGCGAGCTATAACTACTGAGCCTGCATGCCACAACTACTGAAGCCCACATGCCTAGAGCCCACGCTCCAGAAGAGAAGCCACCACAGTGAGAAGCCCATGCACCGCAACGAAAAGCAACCCCCGCTCGCCGCAACTAAAGCCCACACGCAGCAACGAAGACTCAGTGCAGCCAAAAATAAATAGACAAAATCTATACAAAAAAATCTATTAAAAAATATAAATAAATAAAAACTATACTCAATGTCTCTTAATTTCCCTATTTCTATGCACTTAATCACTGGCTGCATTCCACATAATTTTCTTAGATTTCTTTTCCAATTCATTAGTTCTCTCTTTACTTGTGTCAAAACTGCTCTTAAAACCACCCATTGAGATTTTAATTTCAATGTTTATATATTGAATTTCAGAAAGTTTTATCTGCTTCTTTTTCAGATCTGCCTTATCTTTTTCATATTATCCTTTTTTAGTCAAGATTTTTATTCTTTTTAAATTATTTTAAGTACTAATTTTATAGTTTTTCCAGATTATTCTCTTGTCACAAGTTCATAGAACTCTGATTTTTCTGAAGTTCTTTGTTTTTCTGCTGGCTCCACCTCCTGACTTTCTTGTTTCCCTCTGTGCTATATAAGTTCAATTGTGAACTCAGCATCAGTGGGGATGACTTTTCTCATGTGCGTCCTGTGCACAGTGAGCTGTGAAATTATCCCTGTGGTATAATCTTTAGCTTCCAATTTCCCCTTCTGGCACATGTACAGCATTTAATGTATTTCATTTTTGAACTATTTTACCCATAGTTTCTGAATGTTTTGAATGGAACAGGGTGCTGAACTCACTTGATCTGCCATGTCACTGAAAGCCAATTATTTCAGATAGATCAATCATACCACTGTAGTCTTACTACCTTTATTGGCTGCCTATTTTCTACCATCCCATCGGCAATCCCAACTCTTTATCTTGGCTTGTAAGACCTTCCAAGATAAGGCCCATTCATTAGTGGTCTTGTTTTATACAGGTTACGAGTGCAGATCTAAAATTTTACCATGTATTTCAACACATAATAGTAAACAATGCCATCCTGGCTATATCCCAAGAGGTAAATTTATGTATAACATAAGCCTCATAACATTCATCCAGATGTTCTGATAACATCAAATTTTAATAACAATAGTTCTAATCATAATCATTATTATGACAATAATAATAATAGATAAGGTTTGAGGGTATTTGGTATGTAGATGGCATTACATGCTTTACATATGTTTTCATATTTAACTCTCACCAAAATCCTGTATTATTAATCCATTTAAGATTGTCTCATTACACCATTACTCACTAATATCCTTGAGCTGACAGCACTTTCTAAAACACAAAATAACCAATGTTTGTGCCATAGGCCTCAATGTCAAGCTTCTAGAAAAGCACTGAACTGTGGCTCTAACACATGCCAAGTATTACTGCTGCTCTTCTAAAGATTTCTTTTTTCCTAAACAGTGTAAAATGAAGAAAAATATATAAACAGACATAAAAAACAAAGTGAATATGGTGCATTGTAATATAAAGCTCTCAGTGTCTCTACTACCCTTTTCTTCTCTTTACCCCAGTCACCCCATATCATGAGAGAGTGAGAAATGGCACATCATGGGAAGCCAAGCACAGCAATTAGCTGCTCAGCATGCTCCTGGAATCAAAGACTTAGTCCACTGTAAGTATTTTGCTTTCTGAAATATTAATTTTTCTTTCCATAACTTTTATTTCATTTAGTGGATTACCTCAATGACTTAATCAACAGTGAGAAAAAATGTCAGGAATAGTAATAAAATGCATATGAATATAGCTCATCAGGGCCTGAAAACGACATATTGGCTCTTAGATGTTACAATTTAGACTTCACCCTAGAGACTATTTGCAGTTTAACAGATAGATTGATTCATCAATAGTGTAAATGTAGATATACGTAAATTTAGGTATATGGAAGTTTATATATATATATACACACACACACACGCACACACACACACAAATTTACATGTTTACGTGTATCCAGTTGATTCACTTTGGACGACAGCTTATTATCTCTTCTCTCTTTAAAGCTTCAACACCACTTCCTTTTCCTCATTTTAAGCTAATTAAGGTTTTCTTATTTTATTGAAAAACAGAAGGGATGAGAAGAGAGTTTTCACATGCTCCCAGTGTCAAATTTAGTCACTTACCTGAACCTGCCCATCTACTCTGCTTATTCTCCCATTATAGTGGGTTTAGAGTGTATATGCTCTATCTATGCCAACCCCTGCACTGTGTACTACGTCCCATGACTCTCAGCTAGTCCAGGACCTTACTCCTGCAGTTGTCCTCTTCCTCTCCTGAATCATCAGTTTTTTCTTCCCTTCTGGATTATGCTCCACACACCAAATAGAGTAATCTTGCAAGAATATTCATTAAATTATTTCATCCTCCTGTTCTCTTCTATCTTATGGCAACTCATACCTAGAATAAAATCCTGAATCCACACCACTTCCACCCCAATTTCCCATCACTTTTCCCCTTGGTTATTCTATTCCTCACACCCTAAGCTAGTTCTCATTGTGGGCCTTTGTTCTTCTTCCTATTTGTTTCTTCAGAATTCATTCATGTTTTACCTTCTCCTTCCATTCTAGTTATTATTCAAATGTCACATCCTCAGAATGAGCTTCCTTGACTCTCTTATATAAAAAGGTCTCTGACCATAAACATTTGCCAACCCACTTTATAAATTTTTTTGTAGCATGTATCATTTCTTGACATCATTTTGTTTATCTATTTAGTTATTTGTCTACTTATTGTTTGGCATCCATGCTAAAATGTAAATCACTTTAGAATAGGGACTTTGCTTTTTGTTCACTACAATATCCACAACCTAGGACAGGACAGGCACAGAGCAGGCATTCAGTGAATATTTGCTGTCAGAATAAATGAATAAATATAAAATGTATTCATACAGTACTTCATTATTATCATTTGAGGACAGATTCCATGATACATATATAGATAAAACAATCCAAATATTATAAACACACAGTGAGAGTTAAGCTTTCTCCATTAAAAAGTTTCTGTATATACCTTTTCACACAAAAAAATAAGATCATGAAATACATATCTTGTTAAATTATTTAAAAGTCTCTCCCACTATGCATAGTATTAGATTTAAAAAAATAAACACAACTTTTTTTTAATTTAAAAAGTATCTTTTTAAAAAATTTTTTGACACTAAGAAACAAAAACATATAATATATACTATTTATTTTGTTCATGACTGCTAAAAGTTCCTCTAGCTTATACACAAACTGTTTGCTAAACAGACATAGAAGTATTTAATCAAAAGTGAAAAGAGAATATGATTCCTCTTTATTGTACCATTAACTAGTTTTGTAAAGTGTTGAAACAGATGCACTCTGAAGTCCCTTGCAGCTATAACATTCTTTGAGACTAGGAATTATTCATTTTTATGACACACTCAAATTGTCTAATGCCATGCAGTTAGTATCAGTAACCAAAAAGGGAAATGATAAAATAGTGACCTATTGATTCTTTATCTCTTTGAGATGCTCAAAATGTTCTAGAAAATCTTACATTACATTCAATGAATATATAACAAACAAGCAAATAAACCCTACTGCTTCTACTGTAAAGTTCTTCATTTTGAAATGTACAGAACAGATGAAACTTATAACTGGTTTTTATAATAATGCAAACATTTCCATTCAACCAAAAATTTGAAAATATTAACAAATGACAATGACATATAATGTCACTTATCAGGTCAATCACCTAATTATCTACATTATTTTCATACCTTTAACAATGAACAGTGGATCCACTCCCTTTTCATTATTGACTTAACATCACTCCAATACTTGGAAAAAGTTTACTCTCATTTCTCAGCCTGGTACACATCAATTCGAAAGATAATCCTTTCTAGGACTAATGGCAATTTTAATGCTAACTGAATCCCCTATTTCCTTCCCAGAACTTCTGACCTGCAAAAACACACCTGGTCGTGACAGTTTGTTAAGTGCAGTTTAAGAGTACAGCAGAAATTTCTCACACTGAGACAAAATGATAACCTGTCATCTTTCCAGTCTTTTCCCAGGCAATGTAGGAGTTTAGAATCCTCCATAGTACTGAAAATGGAAATGGGCTAAATGTGTCCCCTATGCCCAAAACTTCCCTCACTATTTATTACAGATACATCATCCAGAAATTTACTCAAATACTTTAACAATATTTTTGGCCTAGATCACCTCTCTTAAAAATATGCTATTTAAATTCTGCTACCCTCTACCACAACTTACCCAAATAATACTAAGTTAACACTAAAATTATGTATTATGTGTTAAAGTAATATATTTTATAACTACATGATTGACTTCCTTTTGTTATATTTTACTAAATGATACTGTATTTCACTACTCACTGCTTTGGAGGCAACCAAGGAAGTCGTTGCTGAGAAGTATGATCTTCACAGTTTGGGGCAAATCTTTATCTTGATTTTGAAGTGGGGAGAGGTCACTTCAACCAGCTTTTATTTCTTTACCTCCTGGTGGCTTGCAATAAATTCCAGCAATCTGTCTAAGTTCTGTCTGTACATCTCACTCTCTTCAACACTACTTTTCCCAAATTCACGTATATCAGGTATATTTAGATCTTTATCAAAGCATGTATTACTCACACCTTCTGGTCTGATAAAAACTAAAGAAGGAACTTATCCAGTGATCTGAAACAGGTTCTCCTCCCCTATAATGGATACACACACACTGTCTATGAGGAAAACCAGCACTTTATGACCTAATGTTGACTTGAAGCTCAGTCAGATCAAGTCTGACCAGGGAGTATCAGAATCACATATTTACATACTTCTTCTCCAAACAACAGCTCAAATACCATTTTATTTATGGAATTTCTCCCACATTAACCCTAGGCAGAAGAAGGAAGGGTAAGAGGTATAAACCAAAGTGGCCCACTAAAAGTGGAAGTTTCTTTGAAGACTGATGTTTTATTTTAAAAATGAATGTGAATTTATGCTCTAACCATAATATACATATTATTTTTAACATTTAAATAATATTTTTAGTTATCATCAATAAAAATGTTTGCTAATTTTGTCAACAGTCAATGGGATAAATGATGTTGTATTGAATCCATCAGTTTAGGATAACTGCACAGAGATAAAGCAAGAAGGCATTGTTCAAAGGTTGAGCATCCAAGCACTGCTTCTTCTCTGACTCAACATCACACTATCCTGAGATCCCAGACTCACTTAAATACGTGGACACAAATGCCAATGGTTTTCTTAATGCTTTTTGAGCTATTTCCAGGAAAACCCTGGCAGTGTTATGCCCAGAATCCTGCCAAAGATATGGCACAGTGTTTGATACTCATAGTGGGAATTTAAATAGCTGTATCTTACTACAGGGTCAGATCACACGTGCCTAATGATGAAACTGAAATTTCTATGATGCATTCTTTACCATCTTAAGAAAATATTTATCAAAGACCCTTTATTCAATTTAAAAAAGACTTATAAAGACTCCCATGTTACCTAATTGATACTAAACCTGAAATTCATTTAACTCTCAGATTTCAATTTCAGTTCAACTATGTCAGGTAATGTAAAATCATTTAGAGTCCTACCATATGGATGTTAATTGAGAGAGTCAGCTAAACAAGTCAATGTAATCAGCAGCTTTTTATTATAAGGGTGAAAATATATTCATTCTTTCCAGGTTTTTGTCCCTTACTGTGATATCTCACTTTCTCCAATTTCTTAAACACACACACACACACACACACACACACACACACACACACACACAAGATCAGCTACCTTTTCTAGGACTTTCCCCATGCTAAGTAATAACAATGTTGATGTAATAATAACGATGATAATGGCAGCAAACATTTATGGTATATTTACTATGAGCCAGTGATTTGTAATTGCTTTACATAGGTTATCTACTTAATACTTTAAGCAACTCCACTTGGTAGGTACTATAATTATCTCCATTTTACATTTTTAAAAAAGTGAAGATTTCACAGGTAGGAACAGGATTCTAACTCAGGCTCTCCAGAGCTCAATTCGTAACCATTATGCTACATTGCATTCATCTATTTAGAAGACATTTTCCCAGTCACTTCCCATTTCATTACAAATTTACAGGGATAAAAATGATAAATGTATGAATATCCCAGGCCTTTCTTCTTTCCTCTTTCCCTGCTTGTTAGTAAGATTTCTAACTTCATTTACTTTAGCTTTTTATTTCTTCTGCCCTTGAAAGGGTTCCTTCCTCCCCGGGCGTTTCTCAGATTTTTGTGAATGAGGGAAAGAGGACAGAGGGGAAAGAAGACAGCATGGGGTTCCCAGGTGTGGTCTGGGAGGGTATCTCTAGAAATTTTGAGGAGAAAGGAAAAGGAGCAATTATGATTTATGAGAAAGAAACAAAAATGACTACACTACATTCCTTCATTTTGTTCAACAAACACAAGAAATACTCTTTAGAAATTTGTTTGCTGTGAATCTGTTCTTTGGACCACAGTGACACTGGGAGCCAACTGTGAGGGTTGGTGTTTTAAAAGGAATTTTTCTTAAAAGAAAATTATCCAAACAATTGCTTTAAACAAACCTTATCTTGTAGCACCTTATTGTATACATAAAGAAAGTCAAGAAGCTAACCACAGGTGTAGTGCTCTGACTGAAACTGTGACGGCTCCTGCTGGGGAGAGAGCACCTTGGCTTTCATAGCAGGCTTTTCATATCTTGACTTTTGCCCCATCTGGGCTCAATTGCATGTTTTTCCCAGTCAACACTGTGATTGTGAAAATGCTTATTGACTGAGCACTTTTCTACCATTTACATTTAATGTAACTCTAAATACTTTTCAAATTAGCATGTCTTCATGTACATCATCATTGTAGAGCATAAGAATGAATGCTTTCATGCTACATATTCAAGAACTAGGTTTTGGGCTTCCCTGGTGGCGCAGTGGTTGAGAGTCCGCCTGCCGATGCAGGGGACACAGGTTCGTGCCCCGGTCCGGGAGGATCCCACATGCCGCGGAGCGGCTGGGCCCGTGAGCCATGGCCGCTGAGCCTGCGCGTCCGGAGCCTGTGCTCCGCAACGGGAGAGGCCACAACAGTGAGAGGCCCACGTACCGCAAAAAAAAAAAAAAAAAAAAAAGAACTAGGTTTAACCTTAGATTTTTAAACAGTTGTTCAGGAATATATTTGGGCCACAACAAAATACATCATTTGAACAATCAGTAACAGCAACTTTTTCAGTCTGGTTGTTTCTTTGTGATCCAAAACAGATGTGACCAGGTCTACAACAAAGAGTATCACCACACTTTTGTCCCTTATTTGAGTTTCAGTTTTGGTGATAATTCTGAAATTGCCCTTGAAGGAGGCTTAAAGCAATTTTGTTGTTGTTTACAGTGAATGTAACTCTAGCAGATGCTGGGTACCTTTCCTTCCTCTTAGGAGAAACCAAACCTGCTGACACCTGGACCTCAGACTTCTAGCCTCCACAGTTGTGAGAGAATAAATTTTTGTTTTTTTAAGTTACCTAGTTTGTGGCACTTTGTTATGACAGCCCTAGGAAATTAAAAGCGCTCCCCAATGGACTCTCTTTCTTGTTTTCTCAGAGAACATGTGGGAAGAACAAGTACAAGACTATGCATTTAGAGACCTGTGTTACTAAGCTGGTTGCAGGAACTTGGATATATCATTTAATTGTTCCAGGTTTCAGTTCCTTCATCTGAAAGATGAGGGTACCATCCAACTCAAAATCTCTAAAGTATAAAAACCAACACAGGATTTTTCAAGAGAGGATATTTTTATATTCAATTGTGCTTCATCTGCTCTACAAAAATACAGACTTAAAAAACAGTTAGTTAATGGATGACTATACACATGGAAAAGGGGTTCTTAATATTAAAGCTACATTGAATGCAACTTTTCTTTAATGGCAGGTTTCCTATCTCCTTCAAAGCACAACTCTATTTACTAAAATTTGAGTTACACAAATCTTATTCTAAGTATCTCTTATAGTGAGTGATATATGATTACAGCAGTAAAATTCATTCCCATTACTTTTATAGGCAGTACTTGTGCTGCAGGATTAGCCATAATGTATCTATTCCCGAAGAATTTTCTATTACAATTTTTTGGGGGCCATCGTATCCCAGATGAGTGATGCTTAGGTGCTTTTTGCAAAAGAAAAAAAAAAAAAAAAACTGTGAGGTGAGAAATGGTTTCCCTGAAAAAGTTTCTCGATATCCAATCATCTTATCACATGTGCCAATTTAACTCTTGTTTGTGTCTAAGAATAACTGCAACCTATGCCCGGGACATGGAGTCAGTACTGACACAGATATCCTGAACCATTTTCAAGATGGTTTGGTGTAAGCCATAACCTTTAGCTGCTCTAGAGGTTAAATGATTAAGATAGGAATATCTAAATATGATGGGTCTGAAACTGAAATGACCAGAATGAAGAAATCTTTCATCTCCAATCTCAGCATCATTTGCTGAATAGTCATATATAGTATATGCAGTGGGGAGAGTCATTATTTTCTTTACAAGCTCAAAAACCAGCCCACGTTACCAGGAAGTAGAGACCATGATGAGTGTGCGGAACTTTCCTTTTTTTCTGGGAACTCAAGTCTCTCCTTCAAGAAATAATAACAGAGCTATAGTTATATATATATAATTATCTGATTAAAGTGGGACTTGCGGTCACAACTGAAGGTTAATTAAAATGTCTTCAGGAGGAAAAAAAAAACAAACTTTAGGTGACTACATCCATGAAATGGTTGCTAAATGAAAGGCAAATGAAGTCTTGCCTGCTTTCAGCCTGAAAGTGGCTTGTCTGGCTAAGGGCTGCATATATTTAGTTCAGGTAACTATTCCAGCTCAGCTCAACTGATACAGTTGTTGTTTCAGTGTTTGGCCAAATAGCTTTTTATGTTGCAATCAAGTAATAGATACAAGATTGACATGTAACAAAGAAAAAGAGTTTTCAGTCAACATGGACTAAAATCCATTATTGTGGTGTTTACACTGTGCCAGGGATCTGTAAACACATCTTCATTGATCTTGCAGAAAGATAGAAATATCTCTCCTTGTATGGCTCAATCAAGATCCTTTTCAGAAAAGTAAAGTGCAAACAATATTGAAGAAGCAGAAAGAGACTGACATTACAGTCAAACAGTAAATAGTGGTTGAGCTCAGGAAACCTATCTATAATAATTCAAATTCCTGTCAGCACAGATGAAATGTATAACCTCTCTATTACAACCTCAGAAAGATCAGAAAATGGGGACCGTGCATTCCTCTTATTCTCATCCCCCTTTTGCCAACTGACCAAATCAATAAGGAAAAAAAATCTCATTTACAGTTTTGCATTTTCAAAGGTATCTAAGTGGATAAGCCTTTGAAAAAGATCTCATCTGTGAAGGTCAATAATTCACTCCTTCCCCTCTCCTATAATTGGGATCTGCTGCCATTTATATGAAAAAATTTTGTTGACTATAAAATGGAAAAAAATAACATGGTGGAAGTAGAACTGGATCTTCCTGTCAATTTGAAGTTTTATTAGAATTGCCCACTGCATCAATTCTAAACTTCCACTTTCATTTATGTTTAAATACTTGCAATTAGAAGCTATTTGGGCACTGTAGACACCAATAAATAGTTTGTATGGATTTCTAAAAAGGTTGGCAGGATGGTCAGGAGCTCAGCATAGTTTATAAACAGACTCATCTGTTATGTAAACCTTCATCCATAATCGTTATTTATCCATTATAGCTAATCAGCATTCTAAGAAAGGAAAAGTGAAAAGAATTGGTAATGTCTTAAAAATGATGGCTCTTATACCTGCAGATTCCTTAAATTTAGCCATCAACCAACTAGGCACTAAATCATTTGTTCCTCTTTTTTTTAAATGCCTAAGAGAAATCAATACTGTACATTTAAAAACAATGTTCTCATTTAGATACAGAATAAGCAAATAAGAAACAAATTGGATTACCCTTTTACACCACTTATTATCTTGCCTTTTCCTCCTTTCCTTCCCAAACATAAAATTCCAAAGAAAACAAAGACTATTTAACTCAGGATGAGGTAGAGGTTATGCCTAAGTGTACTGGAATAGACGTGACATGATACTTTCAATACCTGAGATTCCTGTGTAGAGAGCGTTAATGAGGTGTTAACACAGCTCATGGCATGGTCCTTTGATGTAGGTTTATAATCAGAGTCCCAAGCAAATACTCAGCATCAGGCAATGCACGATTCTATCTTCAAGACCCCAGGAAGAAGTTTATTAGAACAAAACCAAACCCAGTCATTAGTAAACTGAATCCTCACCCCAGTGTTCCATGCTTTACCTCACATTTCAGAGAAGACTTGGGAACTTGGTGTTACTTTATAAACAGATACTTACTGATCTAGTATGTGTTAAGCACTGTGCTATCTATGGTTAGCTTGCGCTGGAAAACACCAGTTAGAACATTTGCACAAATTTAAGTCCCTCTCTGGAATATGGGATGAATAATTTCTTTTTCAAGACCCAGGACCAAAGAAAAGGAATATGCACACTCCAGAAATGACATATACTCAGCTGAAAAATGTGGTAAAATTGTACAATTGAATATTGTATTTATTATACATTTTCTTCTTACTCTCTGATTCCATTCTCTGTTAGATGAATATATCCCCCGCCTTTACTGTCTCCAGCCCTTCTGGACCAACTTTCAAAATCCAACTATCCTCCAAGTCCCAGGGAAAAGCCTGTTCGCTCCAAGGTTTCTTTCCATAATTCTTCAGCCAGAAATGCTCTTTTCTTCCTCTGATGTCCCATCAAGAGTTGTTCCTGCCTCCCACGATGTTTGTACCATACCTGTCATTGAACAAGCTTATTTGGGCTCACAGTTCACCTTCCCTACATGCCAGAAGCTGTGTTTTATTTCTTTTTATTCCTACCCACAAGCACTTAAAAAGCTACCTTAAGCATAGTAGTTGTAAAATAAATACCTACTGAACTGAATCATACATGTGCAAACTGAATGCTAAACCAAAAAGTAAAGGGACTCCTTAATTTTAAGTAAAGCTCCAAAGCACTAGCTCAAAAAGAGGAGGGATTTCTCGGAAGGATTGTATCAATAGTTTTGTAAATAGCAAATAATTAGCAAAATCACCCCAATTTGTTCTCAGGTTTTCTAACCAGAATATAATTCTGAATAGTCAAATTTTTAAGGAAGCTGAATTGAACTCTGAGATTTAAAATTCTCTAATGTCAACCGTTTGTGATGGTTCTTATCATGGGTTTTAAATAACACTTTACTGAAATATTTATTGCTTATATGTATATATGTGTCATGGTTGAGAATCCAGCTCCATCCAAATTGGCCCTGGAGAATGGGATGAATTTAACTTGAAAGTGAGGCCTAAAATGTACCAATTTCAGAGAGGGTAGGAATTCAATAGCCAGAAACTATGCAGAGCCTCAAACATAAATCCTATTTCATCACTTTTCTTCTACATGCAGCCTAAATAAATCTCTCAGCCAACTACTGTCTCATTTCTCTCTTCCACGCCAACTTGTGTGCCTTGAACAGCATCCAAGTCCTGGAACATCCAGCCATTTGCCTTCCCTCAATTTAAAACTATTTTAAAGACCATCTTTAAGAAGCTTATTTCAATGAACTAGGTGGCCAACCACTAAAGATGATTTATGGCACCTATTTCCTGGACTAGTAATACTTAAGATCTAAGAATTAAAGAGGATATAAAGAGATGATGGGTTGGCTAACTCTTTCAAGCACATAGGAAAGCAGTGCAGTGGCAAGCACTGCTCTGTCATTCACAAGATAGGGGCACTTTGGCGTCATGCTGATGGTCCAATTAGAGGCTTGGGTTCTCAGAGTAATACTAAACTAAACCAGTGTAAATTCAAAGAATAACTGGGCTTAAAGTTACTGTTTTTGTTTTTTTTGGTTTCATTCTTTCTGTTCTTTTTCTTCCCAAACCTCCATGCCTTAAGATACTCAGGAAACAGTAGCCCCGAATAATACAAAACCTTGGCATTCATGTATTTAGCATTCAAGATTTCGACTACTTATGAGCAACCCCAAAGACTCATGACACGTGGTAATATGTAATTTTGCTAAAGACTGAGGTGTGGGAATGAATCCCTTGGCTACTGAGTGAGTCTAGCTGACTTACTGGCAGCTTCATTCATCTTCATGTAGCTGGATGTCTGCTCCTATTATTTTGTAAAAGTTTATGGGGCATATTTTATTCTACATTTTTGGTGTGATTTGAGGAAGATCATTCCATCATATTAGGTGGTCATTTCTTATTTGTATGTTTAACAAATGATCTGCTAAATTTATAAGCTGACTGGAAATATTTGGTGACCCTAAGTGCCAGGATGACATGTGCCCTACACTGCATTATGCTCTTAAAATAGAATGCCATGAGCAACATCTTTTCTCTTATTTACTACAGTGTCTGCAAACATCTTCTTAGGAAAACAGCCCAGCCATAAACACATTCCAGACAGTTGAAGCCTGACCTCCTCTCTTAATTCCTTCTAGTACCTTTTCTCTAGAGTCAGGAGCTGCTTCCAGTATTTCTTATATTAACTCAATGATCTATCCCTTAAAAGCTTCCATGATGAGAGTGGTGAACTTCAACTTCTCAACACAATGGAGTAACAAAGAGTCACAGGGACTAGATTTATCCTCCCTTTTGAAACAACAGCAAAAAAGAAACAAAATGTATTAAACAGTGGTTTTCAGACATCAGGCATCACAGGACAAAAGAAGGCAAATAAATAAGATGAGCCCTAAGACTGCCCCAGTTAATCACTTGGATGGATTTTCCAGCCCACTGCAGTGGGCAGGAAACCAGAACCACATAAAACCTAGCCTCATATTCATAAGTTGATGAGACAGAGCTGGGAGGGAACAGAGTCCAAAGCAACTACACAGAGTACACAGGGCAGAGTACCAGGAAAAATATATCTGCATAGAGAGCATTCCAAGTCTTCAGAGGGTCTCAAGTACTGATCAGTGCATGAAATGAAGGAACTAACTACCTAAGGCTGGAAAATGAAGGAAATGACTACCTAAGGCTGCAAAAAGATCTACCCAAAAAGGAACTGAGAGAACAATTCTGAGAACTCATACAGGGCCGGGAACAGTTCACTTTACCACAAGGCAGAGTAGCAAAAACCTTGTCAATCACTAAGTATCGAGTAGGATACTCAGAAGTGTATTGGCTCATGGTCAGACAAAATTAACACTGGGTTAAAGGCAGCTCTGGTTGGGCCTTAAAAAGCTTCAAAGGAAGCTTCAAAAAATCTTTTTTGAGTAATTTAACTGCATCCCATAACAAAGTATATGACTATTTACAGAACTACAAAAACATCCAACACCCAACAGTATAAAACTTAAAATGTTTGGCCTTCAATCAAAGTTCACAAGGTATGCAAAGAACTAAGAAAATATAACCTTTAATAATCTAATCAAAACCTACCCAGAGAGCCTCATCCACCAGAGAGCAGAGAGCAGAAGCAAGAAGAACTACAATCCTGCAGCCTGTGGAACAAAAACCACATTCACAGAAAAATAGACAAAATGAAAAGGCAGAGCGCTATGTACCAGATGAAGGAACAAGATACAAACCCAGAAAAACAACTAAATAAAGTGGAGATAGGCAACCTTCCAGAAAAAGAATTCAGAAAAATGATAGTGAAGATGATCCAGGACCTCAGAAACAGAATGGAGGCAAAGATCGAGAAGATGCAAGAAATGTTTAACAAAGACCTAGAATAATTAAAGAACAAACAGAGATGAACAATACAATAACTGAAATGAAAACTACACTAGAAGGAATCAATAGCAGAGTAACTGAGGCAGAAAAACAGATAAGTGACCTGGAAGACAGAATGGTGGAATTCACTGCTGTGGAACAGACTAAAGAAAAAAGAATGAAAAGAAATGGAGACAGCCTAAGATACTTCTGGGACAACATTAAACACAACAACATTCGCATTATAGGGGTCCCAGAAGGAGAAGAGAGAGAGAAAGGACCCGAGAAAATATTTGAAGAGATTATAGTTGAAAACTTCCCTAACGTGGGAAAGGAAATAGCCACCCAAGTCCAGGAAGCACAGTGAGTCCCATACAGAATAAACCCAAGGAGAAACACGCCGAGACAAATAGTAATCAAATTGGCAAAAATTAAAAACAAAGAAAAATTATTGAAAGCAGCAAGGGAAAAATGAAAAATAACATACAAGGGAACTCCCATAATGTTAACAGCTGATTTCGCAGCAGAAACTCTACAAGCCAGAAGGGAGTGGCATGATATACTTAAAGTGATGAAAGGGAAGAACCTACAACCAAGATTACTATACCCAGCAAAAATCTCATTCAGATTCGATGGAGAAATCAAAAAATTTACAGACAAGCAAAACCTAAGAGAATTCAGCACCACCAAACCAGCTCTACAACAAATGCTACAGGAACTTCTCTAAGTGGGAAATACAAGAGAAGAAAAGGACCTACAAAAAACAAACCCAAAACAATTAAGAAAATGGTCATAGGAACATACATATCGATAATTACCTTAAACGTGAATGGATTAAATGCTCCAACCAAAAGACACAGGCTTGCTGAATGGATATAAAAACAAGACACATGTATATGCTGTCTACAAGAGACCCACTTCAAACCTAGGGACACATACAGACAGAAAGTGAGGGGATGAAAAAGATATTCCATGAAAATGGAAATCAAAAGAAAGCTGGAGTAGCAATACTCATATCAGATAAAATAGACTTTAAAATAAAGAAGGTTACAAGAGACAAGGAAGGACACTAAATAATGATCAAGGGATCAATCCAAGAAAAAGATATAACAAATATAAATATATATGCACCCAACATAGGAGCACCTCAAAACATAAAGCAACTGCTAACAGCTCTAAAAGAGGAAATCGACAGTAACACAATAATAGTGGGGGACTTTAACACCTCACTTACACCAATGGACAGGTCATCCAAAATGAAAATAAATAAGGAAACAGAAGCTTTAAAGGATACAATAGACCACATAGATTTAATTGATATTTATAGGACATTCCATCCAAAAAAAGCAGATTACACTTTCTTCTCAAGTGTGCACAGAACAGGATGAATCACATCTTGGGTCACAAATCAAGCCTCAGTAAATTTACAAAAACTGAAATCATATCAAGCATCTTTTCTGACCACAACGCTATGAGATTAGAAATCAATTACAGGGAAAATAACATAAAAAACACAAACACATGGAGGCTAAACAATACCTTACTAAATAACCAAGAGATCACTGAAGAAATCAAAGAGAAAGTCAAAAAATACCTAGAGACAAATGACAATGAAAAAACGACAATGCAAAACCTATGGGATGCAGCAAAAGCAGTTCTAAGAGGGAAGTTTTTAGCTATACAAGCCTACCTTAAGAAACAAGAAAAATCTCAAGTAAACAATCTAACCTTACACCTAAAGGAACTAGAGAAAGAAGAACAAACAAAACCCAAAGTTAGCAGAGGGAAAGAAATCATAAAGATCAGAACAGAAATAAATAAAATAGAAACAAAGAAAACAATAGCAAAGATCAATAAAACTAAAACCTGGTTCTTTGGGAAGATAAACAAAATTGATAAACCATTAGCCAGACTCATCAAGAAAAAGAGGGAGAGGACTCAAATCAATAAAATTAGAAATGATAAAAGAGAACTTACAACAGACACAGCAGAAATACAAAGCATCCTAAGAGACTACTATAAGCAACTCTATGCCAATAAAATGGACAACCTGGAAGAAATGGACAAATTCTTAGAAAGGTATAACCTTCCAAGACTGAACCATGAAGAAACAGAAAATATGAACAGACCAATCACAAGTAATGAAATTGAAACTGTGATTAAAAATCTTCCAACAGGGGCTTCCCTGGTGGCGCGGTGGTTGAGAGTCCGCCTGCCAATGCAGGGGACACGGGTTCGTGCCCCGGTCTGGGAAGATCCCACATGCCGCGGAGCGGCTGGGCCCGTGAGCCATGGCCTCTGAGCCTGCGCATCCAGAGCCTGTGCTCCGCAACGGGAGAGGCCACAACAGTGAGAGGCCTGCGTACCGCAAAAAAAAAAAAAAAAAAAAAAAGAAAAAAAAAAAAATCTTCCAACAAACAAAAGTCCAGGACCAGATGGCTTCACAGGTGAATTCTATCAAACATTTAGAGAACAGCTAACACCCATCCATCTCAAACTCTTCCAAAAAATTGCAGAGGAAGGAATACTTCCAAACTCATTCTATGAGGTCACCATCACCCTGATACCAAAACCAGACAAAGATAGTAAAAAAGAAGAAAATTACAGACCAGTATCACTGATGAATATACATGCAAAAATCCTCAACAAAATACTAGCAAACAGAATCCAACAACACATTAAAAGGATAATACACCATGATCAAGTGGGATTTATCCCAGGGATGCAAGGATTCTTCAATATACGCAAATCAATCAATGTGATACACCATATTAACAAATTGAAGAATAAAAATCATATGATCATCTTAATAGATGCACAAAAAGCTTTTGACCAAAATCAACACCTATTTATGATAAAAACTCTCCAGAAAGTGGGCATAGAGGGTACCTACCTCAATATAATAAAGGCCATATATGACAAACCACAGCAAACCTCATTCTCAATGGTGAAAAATTGAAAGCATTTCTTCTAAGATCAGGAACAAGACAAGGATGTCCACTCTGACCACTATTATTCAACATAGTTTTGGAAGTCCTAGCCACGGCAATCAGAGAAGAAAAAGAAATAAAAGGAATGCAAATTGGAAAAGAAGAAGTAAAACTGTCACTGTTTGCAGATGACATGATACTATACATATAGAATCCTAAAAATGCCACCAGAAAACTACTAGAGTTAATCAATGAATTTGGTAAAGTTACAGGATACAAAATTAATGCATAGAAATCTCTTGCATTCCTATACACTAATGATGAAAAATCTGAAAGAGAAATCAAGAAAACACTCCCATTTACCACTGCAACAAAAAGAATAAAATACCTAGGAATAAACCTACCTAGGGAGACAAGACCTGTAGGCAGAAAACTATAAGACACTGATGAAAGAAGTTAAAGATGTTATCAACAAATGGAGAGATATACCATGTTCTTGGATTGGAAGAATCAATATTTTGAAAATGTCTATACTACCCAAAGCAATCTACAGATTCAATATGCAATCTCTATCAAATTACCAATAGCATTTTTTATGGATCTAGAACAAATAACCTTAAAATTTGAATGGAGACAAAAAAGACCCCGAATAGCCAAAGCAGTCTTGAGGGAAAAAAACGGAACTGGAGGAATCAGACTCTCTGACTTCAGACAATACTACAAAGCTACAGTAACCAAGCCAATATGGTACTGGCACAAAAACAGAAACATAGATCAATGGAACAAGATAGAAAGCCCAGAGATAAATCCACACACATATGGTCAACTAATCTATGACAAAGGAGGCAAAGTTATACAATGGAGAAAAGACAGTCTCTTCAATAAGTGGTGCTGGGAAAACTGGACAGCTACATGTAAAAGAATGAAATTAGAACACTCCCTAACACCATACACAAAAATAAACTCAAAATGGATTCGAGACCTAAATGTAAGACCAGACACTCTAAACCTCTTAGAGGGAAACATAGGAAGAACACTCTTTGACAAAAATCACAGCAAGATCTTTTTTGATCCACCTCCTAGAATAATGGAAACAAAAATAAACAAATGGGACCTAATGAAACTTAAAAGCTTTTGTACAGCAAAGGAAATCATAAACAAGACGAAAAGACAACCCTCAGAATGGGAGAAAATATTTGCAAACGAATAAATAGACAAAGGATTAATCTCCAAAAAATATAAACAGCTCTTGCAGCTCAATATTAAAGAAACAAACAACCCAATCCAAAAATGGGCAGAGGACCTAAATAGACATTTCTCCAAAGAAGTTATACAGATTGCCAACAAACAAATGAAAGGATGCTCAACATCACTAATCATTAGAGAAATGCAAATCAAAACTACAATGAGGTATCACCTCACACCAGTTAGAATGGGCATCATCAGAAAATCTACAAACAACAAATGCTGGAGAGGGTGTGGAGAAAAGGGAACCCTCTCACACTGTTGGTGGGAATGTAAACTGATACAGCAACTATGGAGAACAGTATGGAGGTTCCTTAAAAAATAAAAATAGAATTACCATATGATCCAACAATCCCACTACTGGCCATATACCCAGAGAAAACCATAATTCAAAAAGAGCCATGTACCCCAGTGTTCATTGCAGCACTATTTACAATAGCCAGGTCATGGACAAAACCTAAATGCCCACCGACAGACGAATGGATAAAGAAGATGTGGTACATATATACAATGGAATATTACTCAGCCATAAAAAGGAACGAAATTGAGTCATTTGTTGAGACGTGGATGGATCTAGAGACTGTCATACAGAGTGAAGTAAGTCAGAAAGAGAAAAAGAAATATCGTATATTAATGCATGTATGTGGAACCTAGAAAACTGGTACAGATGAACCAGTTTGCAGGGTAGAAGTTAAGACACAGATGTAGAGAACAAACGTATGGACACCAAGGGGGGAAAACTGCGGTGGGGTGGGGATGGTGGTGTGTTGAATTGGGCGATTGGGATTGACATGTGTACACTGATGTGTATAAAACTGATGACCAATAAGAAACTGTACTGTAAAAAAACGAACAAATAAAACAACTAATACTAAACTTTCTTTGGGTTATTTGTATGGAAATATGTTAACATAAATGTTTCAGACATTACATGAAGTTTCTAAAAATCTTATATGTTCTGGTATAATGTTATAAGTCATAATTCTAGTTATTACTTTAAAATGTATATCTCAGAAATAACTAAATTTCCTTGTCAATTTCATTATTATGAACTTTCATCAAATCTTTAACCGTGGTCATTTTTAAGTTTTTTGTCATTTACAGACAGTTCTGGGTGTACTCTGATGCTTTTGCAAAAATGTTCTTATAAAAAGGTTTCATGAAAAAAAAACCAAAAACCTACCCAGAATTGACATAGATGTCAAGATGTCAAAATTAGTAGACAAGGACATTAAAATAGTATTTTATAATTATATTTCATATGTTCAAAAAGGTAGAGGAAAAGATGAACATTTAAGAAAGTGTGTAAACAACGAAGTCAAACTTCTGGAGATGAAAATAACAATGTCTTAAATAAAAACAAGTACAGTGAATGGAAGTAACAACAGATTAGACTCTACCAAAGAAAAACATTAGTGAACTTGAAGACACAGCAAAGTAGAAACTATGCATAAGGAAACACAGAGAGAAAAAAACAAAAAACAAAAGAACTGAAGAGATTATTAGTCAGCTGTGGAATAACTTCAAGTGGCCAAATGTTCATGTAATTAGAATCACTGAAGGAAATGACAGGTGAAAGATAGAAAAAAATATTTGAAGAACTAATGGACAAAATGTTCTTCTAGCTTCTTTTAATATTTGGAGATAGGGTTTTAAAAATGTAAAATGAGGTCACATGTGTGAGCCCTAATCCAATATGACTGATGGCCTTATAAAAAGAGGAAATCTGGACACAGACATACACAGAGGGAAGAACACGTGAAGACAGGGAGAAGACAGCCATCTACAAGCCAAGGAGAGTGACCTCAGAAGAAGTATAAAGAAGGCACTCAATATTTATTTTTGAATGAATAGATTTAGTTAAAATTAGGAATCATTTTTTTTCTCCAAAATAACATGCTCTTTGACTCAGTGCACCAACTTTCTCTGAGGAAATTATTTTAGAACTGTATAATGCCTACTTTATAAATCATGTAGGTTTTTATGACTCCTGAATCATTGGTTGGTAGACTAGCACTAAGTTTAGAGAAAATACATTTTATTTTGACTCATCACCATCACATTATTCTAAAATACATATGAGATTCCTATTTACAAAAAATATAATAATAATCTTTTCTCCTTTCCTAGTTAAGATGGGGAAGAAAGCTTTTGAGAGACAAGTCATTTTTATATTCCATGGATTTAAGTAAGCTGAAATAGATTAAGTCAAAATTATCGTGCATAACATTTCTAAAAATACCAGACATAATTTTATGGCAAGAGTACATAGCAAACCTCAGTTTTATGCATTGTATTTTAGTATTCATATCACCCTGAAATACAAAGAAGTCCCAGGCTCATCATTAAGCACAAACCCTGTGTGTGAGCTCCAGGCAGTGTCAGTATGTTCTTGTAATTTCTACAAAACTAGGGAAATGGATAGTGAAAAGATCAGAGCTTCAATGCTAAATTGATGAATGGTTGTGGGAATGTTAATATGGAATTACTTTTTTAAAAGAGGATTTCAAATGCAAAGCAAAAGAGCATGAAAAACGTACTCATTAAAACTCAACTTAGGGGCTTCCCTGGTGGCGCAGTGGTTGAGAGTCCACCTACCGATGCAGGGGACATGGGTTCGTGCCCCGGTCCGGTAAGATCCCACATGCCGCAGAGCGGCTGGGCCCATGAGCCATGGCCGCTGAGCCTGCGCATCCGGAGCCTGTGCTCCGCAACGGGAGAGGCTACAACAGTGAGAGGCCCGTGTACCACAAAAATAAAAAAAGACTCAACTTAGCTAAAAGGAGATTCAATTCTAAAATGGTGCCATTTTAAGGAAACAGAAGAAAAGGTTCATTCAACCATGGCTTTTTATCAATCTCTGCCCCTCTTAAACTCCACAGAAGTGTTCAAGAGTTTAAAATGCTCAGAATAATCCACTTATATTTATTAAAAAGTGAATTTTTCAAGGGCAGCACTGTGACTTTTGTGTCTCCCCATCTTTTATCTCATTACCCTATATGTGAGCAGTGTTGGGCAAAAGGATGCATTCAATAAATGGATATCTTTTACTCATGTTATCCTCCAACCTCAGAAAGACCTCTAGTTCCTTGATCCCTCTTCTCTCTCTTAGCTATCAGCTGCTTCCTGCCTTTACTTCTTTCTCTTTTAGCTGAGTGCCCACAGCCCCATACTTTGAGCACTCTTTTGCCATCTTCCTCAAATCTCCTGCCACGCCAATGATTTATTCTACTTGCTTGGAAAGCCTTCAAACTTGAGAAAACTCAAACATCACCAACTCTGGCCTCCATTCTGGCTACCCAATGCAGCTTTAAAAAAAGCACATCAAGCAATTGGTGCCAATATTAACATGGGGTCTTCAACCTTAGCTGGACCCTCAATGCTGCCCAATAGTCCTTGGTCAAACCATTGCGCAGAAATGGTTTCAAAGCTTTCCCACTCTCCTAAAAGTTCTAACCCCACCGCAGACATCCTCTCTCTCAGCTGAAGACCTTACATCACAGAGAGAAGTGCTTGAAATTTCAGCAAAGCTACAAATGTGTCTGCACCTCTCCCTAGACTTCCTTTCTCTCCCCCTGGTATAATGGAAGAAGGGACTGAGCCTCCACCTAATCTCTGAAGCTCATGACTTTCAGTTGTCACAGAGACATGGCTCAATTAATGATTCCCTCTCTATCACCTCTATCTTTAAGTGGTTGAAGGTTTGTCCTTCAGAAGAAAGAAAATATGTATTCTATGTTGTTTCAGAGGGCAAAACATAGATCAAAGAATGGAAGTTTCAGGGAGTCACATTTTTTACTTGATAGAGAACCTACAACAAAAATTTAACAGGTTGCATCACAATAAGTTCCATATCATGAGAGATATTCAAAGAGAAGTTGAATATGATAAAACAATAACAACAGTTACTATTTGCTGAGTACCCGTAATGTGCCAGACACTATGCTAGGCATTTGCATAAATATCTCGTTTAACACCCACCACAACTCTGTGAAACCAGTATCATTATTCCTATTTCCTTCATAAATAAGCTGAAGTTCATAGAGAAAGGTCACTTACCCAAGATCACATACAGGTAAAAGTTAGAAGGTAGGATTTGAAGCCAGGTGTTTCTGACTCTAAATTCCTCCAACCTACCACCACCACTATTCTTTCCTTAAGTCCATCATCCATCCCAATGGAAGGAGAAGTCTAAAGAAACGATATTTAAAGCTCACTTTCAAATTTAAGAATCTCTAATCATCAACCCATTAGTTCAAGATGGTTAGGGGAATTTAATTATAAACATCCCACAGAAAGACAGCCTTGTGAGCTTGAACTCTGAATACTGACAGGTGAATAAAAATGTTTCTTTGCAGCAAACATAAAGCCATCAGAAAACAGCATCATAAGACTAATTCCTTTATAATTTTTTAAGAATGCTGACAAAATGAGACATATTATTTCCCGTATTTTAATCACTTCTATCTTTTTTGTGTTTCTATACCCTTCATTTTCTTTTTGTGCAGAAAAAAATAAATTTTGTTTCAGATTGCTGCATGAAAGATTACAATTTGAAGAATTAATTAAATTTGAATTTATGATCTATTTTCATTCTATTAAGAGTGATTATTTAATTCCATAAGGAATCCATAGGATTATAGTAAAAGCAAGATGCTTTCCTGGATTACAAAAAGTAAGGTGGCATTTCCCCGGGATTTGTCATACCTCAAGGTAGGTTAAGACATTCCTACTCAAATAAGCTCAGACTAAAAATGATTAGAGTGGAATTTTCTTTCTTAGAAAGTCCAATTACATGAGTATGTCCTTATTATAATAGACAGGTTAGCATTCAGATACTTTATTAACAATTCAGTTAGAGCTCCCAAGACCCCTCTATAGTACATATCTTCAACAATACCTCTCTTTACATTCCAACAAGTTGGTTTAACCAGTGAAAAAAGGATCATTTCTTATCTGTATTCTTTTCAATCTAAGGCTTTCTTTCATTCCCTGTGCCTTCCTCCCAGATCACACTTCTTTACCTCTTATCTAAACTATGATAAACACTTTCTAACTTATCTCCAGTCTCTGATATTACACTGCCAGACTCAGTTTCCAAATAACAGCTCTTAGCTTGTCACTTCCCCCTAAAACAAACAAACAAAATACCCAGTGGATTTCTACTAACTACAAAATATAGTCCAAACTTTGAGGCAAAAAATAAGATACTAATGACCTAAAAATTACACTTATGAATTCCATTTCTAACAGTATAGCAGACTAAATGCCCTGACTGACCTGCATAGCTAAAACAACTAAAATGCTAAATAAAATGTAAAAATAATCTTTTGAAACTTATTGTTGGGCTCACGTGAAAAAATATTCGAGGACCTAAAACATAAATGACAGAGGGAATCCCTAATGGTCTTGAGCTCCTCTGTAATGGCTACATCATGCCTAAGAAGCAGTAGAAAGACCGTAGTCCTCACCTAGAAGTAAGGATGGTTAACCCCAAGATACACTTGGATCCCAAAGGGCATTACACTTAGTGTAAGAATGAACAAGAAATAAACAGAAGGAGAAAGCTGGAAAACTTATCTTAAAACTTATCCTGGTGCTGAAGTGAAAGGAGGGAAATCTGCCTTGAGAAGCATATGTGGTCTCTGCTCATGGTTTTATAGGTCTGAATTCTCAATGCCTCTATAGGCCAAAAAACTTCAAATGAATCATTTACTTAAAGTGATCTCATGTTGGTAGTACCACCACACAACTCTCAAAAGCAAAGTCAAATTCCCTCTGGAAGAACCTACTTCAAATCAGGCCTCAAAGAACTCCAGTGAAAATGAGTGGCTCATAATCAAAAATCTAAAAAAAAAAAACATACCAAATTTTGCTGAGTGGAAGTAAGCAGAAACAGCAGAGAGCAGAGTCCAACATATGCAAATCTCAGATACTGTAATTATGAAACAGATTATGAAATACCATGTTTAATATAGTAAAGAATTATTAAAGCTTGAAAATAGAGCAAAGAATAACAAACTATAAAGATGGACAAAACTGACTTAAAAAAAAGTAATAGAACTTCTGTAAATAAAAATAAAATTGAAATTAAATGATAATTTTCCAATCTCATCACCCATCAGATTTCTAATTGTTGGCTAAATGTTTCCTGGCCTTTCTTACCTCTGTTCTTTTGCTCCCATTACTCTCCCATTCTAAACTATATTTTTCTCTCTCTGCACTTTGAACTCATATCCATTGATTCCAATGTCAACTCTTCCATTTAGCCACATTAGACATCTTTCCAAGTGAAATTATTCTTATGTGTTTCCATGCTTTATTTATACATTATATGTGATAGTTAGAATATCTCTCTTTGCTTAGTTAGTTCCTGCTAGGTCTATTTGCCCAAATAAATTATAAAAAACTTGAGGAAAAGAGGCCATGATACAAGCAACTCTGTTTGTCCCAACACACCTGGCTAAGTATCTCACCCAGAAAAAAGAGTCAATATATGTTGATTGAACAGAATTAGAGTGAAAAAGTATTTTTTTTCCTTTAATGTACTCCCATTCGGTAGTCATAGAAACTGAAGCAATGAACAACAAAGAGACCCACTGGGGCTAATTCTCACTGCAGATTATTTACAAAAGTGAATCTAAAATTGCATCCCCTGGCTCTATATCCTGCTGTCTTTCCACTGAGCCAGATTTATGATAGCAGGAGACCTATATTCTTTCTTGCATCAAAATAAGTCTCAGTTTTTCTCAAATTTGTTATGATATTATTATGTTAATAATTTTAAAATGTATTTAAGACCAATTCTGTCAACCTTTCTTAGTGGGTTTTTAGGTCATTAACACAAGTTGTTGAACTGAATTAGAGCTGAAAAATCTTTTTTTGTACTTTTGAGGAGAGGTAAAGTGATACAAGGTAGATGGTAGGCATACTGGGCACTAAAAAGAGGATGACTTGGGGTGAGATCTGGCTTGGGGGACCTAAGAGATTTTAAACTAGAGTGTAGGTTGTCTATGGGTTGTACAATAATCGAGAAGGTATTAGAGAGGGAAGAAAAATAATTAAATAGAAAACATGCATAATGATAAAAAAAGAAATAGGATGGAAAGGACACAACGGGAATTAAATATAGTAAATATCTTTGAGAGAAAGGAAAGCATTCACTGAAAAACAATGTGGATAATCTTATAAGCATCAGGTAAACAGTCTACCATTCTTTAATACTCTTTCTCTTGGATAATACCAAAATGGTTTCAATTTTTAAAAAGGAAATTTGGCATGAAAGGTTCTGTAACATGGCCTGCCCACTTATGGGATTTAGGGTAAAAAATGTAAACCAGCTGTGATATTGAGGTTTAAGAATCATCTGTTGCCCATATTCAGTAGCTTTTCCCATGGAATTACAAAAAGAATTGTATGATAGATAGTCTACATCCTAATTATATAATTACACAGTAGAAAAGAACAGCTGAAGAGGAGCCATTTCATCCTTGTGTCCAATGTCTGCATAATCTACATCTCACATAATGGATGGAGCTCTTGCTATATAGTAAACCATAATTTTATTATGAAAGAATGAAATGTTGGCTTTCATATGGGATTAGACTACATATGCTCAAACCAGTAGAGATAAAAGTAGGACTAATCTAAAGCTTCAACCTGAACATCAACCAAATCCAAAAGAATTATTATTAAAATTTAAATTCTTTTAAATTTAAAAGAATTATTATTAAAATTTAAAATTATTATTAAAATTTAAATTTTAATTATTATTAAAATTTTAAATTTAAATTAGGGAAAAATGTTCCTAACTTAGTTCCTCTGCTCTTTTCATGTGCAGCTACTCTACTCCCAAAGCAGGAATATAAGAGTGTATCCCAGCAGATAAAGATACTAAGGGCCAATGCCAAAATTTTCCAGGTGTAAACCTAAGGTAAGTTTCTGAACCTAATGGAAAATCTAAGTGCTGAGCTCAGTGTAGGGAATCAATCATCTATTTTAGCAACTTTCTCTGTGTCCTTGATGTCAAGAGAGGTTATATGTGCTGTAACTCTCAGAAAACTCTCTCCCTTCCAGGTCAACAGATAGCAATTCTAAGTGCAGAAAATATTATCACAACTATTAGCTATTCAAGAACGGAGGAATGTGAAGTCAAAGAAATAAGACGATTCACAAGCTCAGCTACCCTGGAAATATGACATAATGGAAAATATTACTTACAAAGTGTTGGAGGGAAAGTAGATTGGGGAAAACTTATAAGGAAAGATGCAGAAGCCTCACTGTGCAAACCAGTCACCAGCAGGTGACTTTTCGAGACAACTGTAGCAAAACCTTTTCTGACCTTAATTCTTAATCTTTATTAAAACCATAATGAACTCTAGAGTTATTTTGGTAACGAACAGAGAAGCTGACCAAAATAAACAAGTGAAATAATCATTGGCAAAATCTTTCACTTAAATTTTCCAGGGTAAAAACATCCTGGACCCTTCTCTACTCATTTTTCTTCGTTGTGTTTTGACCTCTCTCCATCGTGTGGGGTTTCCGGTCGGCTAGCAAAACTCTCCTCACAGAGCCCATGTCTTTGCTTACTGCAGCAACATGTCTTTCACTGCTACAACATGTGACATGCTCAGGCTCGGAAATGGATTCGGATCAGGCTACCGAGACAAATTGCAGAGAACAGCTTGCTCAAACTCTGGGGGAAAGATGCTGACTTACAGTAATTGATAAGGTCATTCCTGCTGGATGATCCTCTAGTGGAGGAAAGGTAGCTACTCTGCTTAGGAGAGAACTGGTAACATCAGTTCCAGAAAAATGGCTTCACATTTCACATGACATCTAAGAATTATATCACTCCCTGTAGTCCACCGTATAACAAGAAGTTTGTAGCTTTCATTCTGTAAAAATTATTAATTATTTGTGGCTGAAAAATGAATCAGTGAAGTTAACCTACATTGTCAGGTTTGATTTATCTGGAGGTAAACAACATTCTAAGAGGATTTAGTGGGCTAGTGTTTAGTAAAAGGGTATGTCCAGGTCATGGCACTACATAGATTTAATGTCCAAACATTTAAAAACTCCTTCATTATTGGGCTGAATAAGAAAATGACAGCCATCATTTAGTGACCTTAGAATGTCCTATTTGTAACAGACTTTCAGTAGTGAATCTAACCTCCCATCAGGCTAGGGTTAAATAAATGACAAGTTATTTTTCTGAGTTTAAGATTAATGTTGAGGGGCCCTGTTATAAATCTGTTCTTCTAAATAGAACATTAAATTACAATTATTTGGAGGAGTATGTGAGGGAGGAAAGAAGAGAGAAGTGAATAATTTTTTTGTTCTCTTTCACTTTATTTCATTTGGTTGGTATCTCTACATCCCATCATAATATTTTTCTGTCGATATAGTGATTGCTACAGTAACCACCTGTGCTAGACAAGCACCTGCCTTAAAAATGCAATTTTTAGCAAAGATTTAAATTGCAAACTAGAATTCCAAGGCCCCCTGCCAAAACAAACTCACTCTTCTTTTGAAGAGTATGTTGTCTCCCAAGGAAGGTTTTCCTGTACTGCACCCTGTATTTTGACTTAATAGTAAATCTCTCTTTCTTACTCTCTCACTAAATGTTTTTCTCTCTTGTCAGCTGGTTCAAGGCAATATCTGCACCAAGATCTCAAACAGCAAAGTGGGAGGCCCTTTTCAAATTCTAAAAACAAACTTCTCTCAGTTATTATCTCACTCATAGTTCAGGGATCACTTTGTTCCCTACACACTTTTGCAGCAATGAAGATTTCCAAGAGAAAATTATGAATGTGACAAGCTCAGCAAATGTAGAATATTTGTTTATGTTATTGAAGCTTTCTGGGGGGAGCATACGAGGGCTTATTTTATAAACTGGCTCTGAAGAAAACTAAGAAGCTCTGTCCTTTACTTCTCATGTCTCCTGGTTCCCAGGGTACAGTGGTGCCAATGGAATGAGCCCAGGCTCTCAAGAGAGACCAGTTTGAATCTTTACTTAGTCAAAAGAGGTATCAACCCATCATGCTACCTCTTTTGGCATAAACCCATTAATCCAAGTAGTGCTAAGAGATGAAAATCAAATGTGAATTTTCCTAATGAAAACGCGTGGAGTTTTGGCACCATTTCAATATGAGATATCAGAAAGCCAGTGTCCCTTCTTAAGGAATTTTTTGGTTTCTTCATGAGTTTTCATTAGGAAAAGTCACATTTAATTTTAGAAAAATGGCCAATGGAGGCCCTAGGAAGTGTTTTTGAGAGATGAAGCAAATGCCAAGTGAAGACATCTCACTGAATGAATTCAGTTATAAGACAGGAAGAAACCTTGCTGAGCACTTCATAGGATTAAAATCCTTTATCACTATGATGTTCCACCATGAAACACACCCATCAGTAGGAGTTCCATAAACAGCTGGCAATAGGAATAATTAAAAGAAAAAGCAGTTGACTTTGTGTTTGACATGGAATGGGACTAAAATCCCTTACATTATTAATGAGTCTCATCACTTGCTAGTTTCTTTCTTATGACTATTGGGAGACACTCCTCTGTGGATCTCTTGTGTTTCTATGCATCTTGCTGGGTACACCAAGAGTTCAAGGTCCTGACTGCTCTTTACTGGGGCCATTTCTCAGGACTGTACTTGTAGCAGTGTTGGAAAGATGAAGTAACCTCTCCTCCAGGGCAAAGAGCAGATTTGCTTACTGTTTGCTATAAAACTGTAGGTCCCACAAGCTCAACGCTCCTCAGCTACAACACAAACCCTCCGCATGTACAATATCCACCCTGCATTTCTTGTTACCACCACCTACCCCGGGACCAGAGGTCAAAGGGAACCAATACAAACATGATGCTACTTGCAGTGCTGTGAATAATAAAATCCTTTGTCTCTTGGGTTCTACCAACATCCGTGGAATAGCAACAGGCTAAGTCATTAGTCTGTAAGTTGGGTAAAATCAAGTCCCAAACCCAACAATGATGTATTTTGCATCTCCTGTGTAGCTGTAACCTTCTTGAGGATAGTATTTGTTTTGGATTCATTTTTGTACCACCTGAACACAGTGCTTACATGGAATAAGCACTAAGAAAAATGTATTGAATAGTTAGATGATTAAATTTAAACTAACTTATTTACCAACATTACAATAGCAAATTTTGTGTTTAGGCTTACATGAAAGAACCTATGACTGACTCTAAAATAGACCTGGAATCCATGTTCAAGATAAAAAGTGGGAAAAAATGAGAAAAATATACAGTGACCCAATATAATATCAATAAGCTTAACTCTTATACCCGAACAGAAGAAAATAATACCTTACATTTGAACAATGATTTATATCTTCCAAAGTTCTTCCACAGTTCTTATTTTGAACTTCAAAACACATAGGTAGGGAAAGTACTGTTATCCCCTAGTGAATAAGAAAAGTGAGTTCATAAGACAAACCCAAGGTTGTCCAGCTGGTGAGTGGCTGAAAAAGTTCTACAACCCAGATTTCCACTCCTCAGACTTAGGGTTCATTCCAAAATGCAGCATTATCCACAGTATCGTAATTTATCCATATTGCTTCTTCTGAAAGCATGCACTGATTAAATTTAATAGATATAGTCCTGCCATTCTTTTCAAATTTGTTCTGTGTGTATGGTTGGGAAAGAATGTAATTTCATTATTTAATAGGAAAAACAGGCCTGCAAATCTTTTCAAGTATGACCTGTTTTGAATATTACATCTTCTCACACCCCATATACTGAACTCAACAAAGCAATGAAGCTAGAAGACTGAATAGATACATCTATTTCAGTGCAAATTTCAAAAGCTAGCCAATACACTCAAGATTCTCTTTTAAAATAAAACATAAATCCCACAGTGTAGTATCTATTAAATCATATATTTGGTAATAGACTAATTTTTTATTGTTTTATTTGGGAACAGGGCCAGGCTTAAACCACCATTAACACAAAACTTATTAGTTTTAAATTTCCCAAATCCTCTTTCTAGATGCTCTATAGTCAGGTGTGAACTCTTAAAGGACTGCTTTTTTGCACTAGTTTTCCATATTTTAAAAGCAGCTTAATTTATGACAATATATGCTATCACATGCTAAGTGAAATAAACTGCCTAAAAGGCAAACAAAATGTACGTAAGTGTTATACAAATCAGAAATCATTCGCATATCCATGTTTTTCCCTAAGAAAAACTATGAAATATAAGCAGTTAAAACTTTCCTTCAGATCTCTGTGTCTCTCTGCTCAGTACTATCTCCTCCAGAGTATTTGGGGCTTTTATCTGACATATGAGATAAAACCACCAGTGTTTGAATAACTGAGTAGTTCTGCTTTCAGTGATGCAGCTTGTTGCAAAAAATAATCAGCTTGATATATCAAGATCATATTTCATAATTTCTAACTTCTACTTAATTGATAAACTCCAAAATTCTAGGCTGGCAAAAATAACACACTTTCATGTGTTATGGGGTGGAAGGGAGAGATGAGTGAGGTCATGAAAACTCTGCCCACATAAGGCTACTAACTGCTCTCAGTGAGTCCAGTGGTGGCAGAGCATCACTGCTTTAAGTTATCGTCCATTTTCAATTTGATTTAGAAGTCCCCTGAAGAAGGTCATAAATCACCCTGGATTCACCTGTTTTTAGGAAAATGCTATCCATACACTAATACACAGTTGCCCCTTGGCATCTGTGGGAGATTTGTTGGAGGACTCCCTGGGATACTCAAATAGAGGATGCTCAAGTCCCTTGTATAAAATGGTGTAGTATTTGCATATAACCTATGCACATACTCCCATGTCTAGATTACTTATAATACCTAATACAACATGAATGCTATGTAAACAGTCGTAAATACAATGTAAATGCTATGTAAAGAATTGCTGGTGTGAGGCAAATTAAAGTTTTGCTTTTTGGAATTTTTTGGAATTTAAAAAATTATTTACAATCTATGGTTTGTTTGAATCCATGAATGTGTAACCCTCAGATACAGAGGGCTGACTGTATGTACAATTAACCAAATTTCTGGCTATGTGTGTGTATTTCTTTTGTCATTCTTAGTTGTATCACATACCTAAAATAAGAAATACCTATGAATTTATGTTATTTATGTAAACCCTAGACTAGAGGAAGATAATCTGATATGGTAGTGAATTTTCTAAAGAAAGAGTAGGAAAGGGAAAAGAGGGAGAGAGTAAGAGAGTGAAGGAGTAAATAAGGGATAGAAAAAAGTGAACAGAGAGAAGACAGAAAAACCCTCTTTCAAGGTTGCCCAGCAAAATGACCTTGTGTTCTTATCTACATCATGTTCCTGCTTCTGCTCAATTCCAAGCTTGTTCTCAGGTTACTAGCCTGGTAGAGACCACCGAGTTAATGAACCTGCCTATCTTTTACCTAACATATAGTCACACAGGGTTTTATTTCAATTCTTATTGGAGCTACCACTCAATACACAGGCAATAAAATCAACCATATGGTAGTCCAATTTCAATTTCAGACCTTAAATGGATACTTAGGTATTATCTTCATATTAATAAAGACATAACTCATATCTGAGAAGACATAATTAACCCTCATAAGTACATCAAATCTAACAAAATCTAATGGTAGAATTTTCTTAACTGAATCATCACTTAAACAGTGTCAACAAGTAACAACGTACAGACCTCCAAAAAGGCTAAGCCAGTCAAAAATAATGTATTTCCTACATCAGAGAAGACTCTCTTCTTTATGCTCATTAATTTGCCATTTATAATTTCCTTAGAAGTCTACTTCTCTATTCCGAAGAATAAAGAGTTCTGAGAACACTGTTACACTGTATAATATGTAGCTACTTATCAACAATCTTGTCATTTGATAGCAAAAGGGGGAGGAAGAACTAGATGAATGGTGATTTTCCTCTTTCCAGGAACATGAGCAAGCAGAGCTTCACATGTCATCTTTCCTGTGATATTGCAGAACAGAATTGTAACTAGAAAATTTATAACTGTGAATGAGAGGAAATTAATGAAAATTAGTTGGTAACTTTGCTGTAATTCTGCTAATATCAAAAGTAAAGTAAGCTCTGCTAAAGACAATGTGTCCATCATATAACATAACTGCACTTCATTTGGTCTTGTAAACCAGAGTTATCACCTTGGAACATGGGTGTTCATCAAGAAGTCAGAATGTATTTCTGCTTCTGCTTCTGCTTCTGCTTCATATTGTGAATCCAGCCCCAAAGTAGATGTTGCGGGAAACCCAAATGAAATTTTAAAAAACAGACTTCTATTATCGAGGACTTGAAAATCTGCTTGAAAGTGCTGGGTTCTGTCTCTTCTGTTTATTCCTCTCCTTCCTACACAGGTCTGTATGTGATCCACTCCTAGGTGAGGAGCTCTCTGTTTCCTCTCAGAATTCAAATAGAATCTTCTATTTCCTTGGCCATATCAAGAAAATCAACTTGTTTTTCTAAGTGAATGAGGAGGTCCTCTCCAACTGGCATCAGCCTTTCCCAACCGTCACAGCAGAAAACCATCCTACAACTTCAGGCCCTCCTTGCTTTTCCTACTTCTTGCCACTTACCATGCTGATCTTAGGAGAGAAAATTCTCAGATATCCCTCTTTTTTCCAGAAGAAAATAAGAGATTTGAAGAACAGCAGCAGATTCAGGAGATATGACCAGTCACAAGTACAATGCCTTCACAAGACATTTTGTCCCTGAGAGTGAGGGGTATAACCCATTTTGCTATGCAGAATGAAAGTACTTTAGGACTTGTAAGCTCTCTGTTCCTTATGGCATGAGCAAATGAAACACACAATAAGTGCCTAGTAGGAACATGAACCACTGAATAAACATAGAGACTATTTGACTGCCTGTGTGTTCCCTTTTAGATGTCAAGTTCACCCAACAAACACAATACGAGCTTTTGTAGACTCGTGACAAACTGGTTAAAAGTAATGGACATTTTTTCAAAAGATCTAACAACAGTGTGTCAAAAATATTTACTCAAAGTTTTCATTAATGTATTTCTTTTCAGCACTGCTGAAGCAGTGCATTAATGACAAATTAAATCAAAGTCCGCAACTCAGTTTCCTAAATTTCACAATTAATAGGACCAAAAATAACATAGTAATTTCTGTAGGATGAGGAGACTTAACACTTAAAAATATTCCACATTATTGATAAATTCAGTTCATTTTCACAAATGGAGTTTGTTTCAATTCTCGGCTGTTGGATGATGGTTTGACTTGGAGCAAAGGCAATGTTACTGGATAACAGCCGAGGTGCGCTTGTTTGAGTAGGGCTGAAAGATCCGATGCAGGATTTCCAAGAGTGTGAATTACAATTCCAATGATATCAGAAGCAACTAAGTCTGTTCTTTAGAAGTGCGGACATAAAAGAAGTTTGAGGTTTTCTTATTTCGAGCTTTAATTGAGGTCTAGGCTGTAATTCATTTTCATCCCTGAGTGAGTGGTAAAAACATACACAGCAGGTAATTCACACCACCTCAAAAACTGTTGGTGCAGTCAGAAGACTAATCAGGGTAAGCTTCCAGTAGCAAATTATCAGCTACAAATTAAAACCTTGCCTCATGCTTGCTAAAAGCAACCTTCCTTTTCACCAACACACACATGTGAATATTAGTAACTGTTGGACTGCAGCAGGATGGGAAGATTAGGGATCCTACCTACTTGCATTAAAGAGAGCCCTGGAAAGGTGTGAAATAAACTAGACTTCAAACAATGTTAAATTTTTGGCTTAAAAATGAAGAGTCATCATAATCCCAGGTGGTGTGGTGTTTATTCTGAGAATGGAGATTTAATGTCACACACAAATAACATAGTAAGCTTAGATTCCGAATAGAGTTTAAAACAGTTTGCATTTAGGTCCTGGGTAAGCATCTTCTTGAACTATATTTCTCAAAATAAACACAAAAGACTGCTGACAACAATAGGAATTAATTAAATTCCTGATATTAATTAATATCAAGGAAATAGAGGATTATCAGATAAAAATTCTTTGATTCTTCTGGCTTTAAGCCATAACCTCAATATAATTTAAAAGTATACTTTTAGCACTTAACCTTCTCCATAATGTTTGCTTAGATGATGTTGAAAATTGTTTCAAGAAAGCTGCAAAGTGGCAACGATAATACATAAAGAGTTCAAAATGGCTGCACACATCTGATAAATATATACACTATATACATAATTATGTCATTGGCTTAAATGACCATAATTGCACCTTTTGGACTGTAGATCCAGTTTTAGTTCCATCTCTCTCTGAACAAAGCTGTTACAAGAGCAATAGAGTCATGGGAATACACATCGTAAAAATATTGTGCTTCACTAGAGAGAATTTTCTAATCCCCCAAATCTGCACTATTTTTAATTTGGAAAATAAAGAGAGAGCGGGCAATACCTTGATGTAGATTAGCAAAAGAAAACTTTCCTTTAAGAAAAAAACACATCCTGTTTTTAGAGCTGTGTGGACCCACAGCAAATCTCTGACCTGCCCAGCACTTTGTTTTTCCATCAAGTGTCTGTCTTTAAAGGGTACCAAGAAACGCCTTTCTGAAAACTCAGATAAATCACTCAAGAGTTGCTAAGCTGATTTCCTGAATGCCAAATTTCAAGCCTGAAGCAAATTTAAACACTCTCATTGAAATCTCTGGAGGGGGTGAAGGAGATGGAGAAGGGAACAGAGGTTTAAAAATGGAAATCTGGAAACAGCCTTGTGTACCACTGCAACGCCCTCACTCTAATCAGGAGCCACTAAGTCGTTCACTTCTCTAAACTCACAGAGGTTTAATGCACGCTGGACCCTGCTTGGTAATCATGTACATAAGTCCTGGGTTCATCTACACGGGCACAGATATATTTCTGACTGACTGCATCATAAAAATTCTGTGTGTGTGTGTGGTATGTGTGTTCAGCTTAATTTACCAATTTCTCTATAATTGAGGCAAAATTATCATACATGAGGAAGGGTTGAGAGCTCTCAGCCTTTTTTCAACAGATCCCTGTTTACGTTTTAAGACCTGGCTGCTTTGTCCAGTTACACTGAAAGAAACAAGTATTTTCTAAGTTCTTCCTCTAAGTAAGGCAGTGTGCACTGAGGATCTTCTTGGGAAACGGTATGTTTGCAGCAAAGCCAGTCTTGGGTTTGGACTCCAGTTGGAAGAAGAAAACAAAACAAACCTGGGATGACCGTCTGTCTTACTTTAAAGGTCCCTGAACATTTCTTGGAAGAGTTAAGTGATACGCAAGTCTCATTAAATCTAAGATAACTGTTTGATCTGTTACTCAATAGATGAAACACAAAACTGTTCTTTAAAAATCAGTTAAATTGCTTAAAGAAACAACAAATTCATACATCAGCCCATTCTTTATGTTCGAAAGTGCAATTTATGGGGCTAAACGAAAGTAAATGTCATACCTTTAATTTCGTAAAAAGTTATGTACAAGTCTATTATTCCAAATAATCACATAACAGAGAACAGCTACCTTTCTGCTCAGTGGGGTGCCATTTTATAGACTTTAAAATTCGCTAAGTTCAAGCAGCTTTCATTCTAAATAACACATGTGCTAAATATGTCACATTAAAAGTGCTTTTGGCATGTAAATGATCCGTTTTCTCATAGAAATGCTTTTAAAAGAATCTGAGCTCACTTTTTTTTTTTTTTTTTTGGAAATTCTAAGTGCATTGAATTTCATTGTCCTACAGAACCGTGCAGAGTTGAGTGAAGTGAAACTGCAGGGACAAACCAGCCGTTGTCAGCCTGTGTACTTATGTATCATTTGAACTGTCAGAAGTATATAGAGTTCTATTTGCTTCAACATTATTTTCTGTTCCAATCCAGGGGAAATTTTCTCTTTCGCTCTCTTTTTTTCCCCCTGGAACTAAGTGTTAGCAGGCAGCGCCAGGTCTAAAAAGTTGGTGATTTACTGTTAAAACATAAGGCATGTGTATGAACAAGTTTCCTGTGTATTCCCTTAATTCTTTAAACTCTTTGCTATTTCTTCTGTTCTTTAACAATGAACAATAAAGTTGATATTTTTATGGGTGATTTAAGGTGCTTACCCACAAAAAAACTAATTCAAAATTCTTGTGCATAATACGAATAAAACTGAAAGCATAATCTCTCCCTCTTGTAGCTTTATCATAATGCTGCATACGGAGGCGGCTGCCCAGCCATACGTGCAGCCTACTAAGGAGGAGTGTTTCAGAACTTCTGGATTGATCATTCTTTCTCCCTCTTTGCAATGCCATATAGTACAATTTGATGATATCAGCTATCTTCTGCTTTTAGAGATCTTTTAATTTCGTGTATTAAAACAGAGCAATGTGAATGCAGCTGATATTCATTATGCAGTTTGTATAAATTATTTCTCATAGACTATGTAGCTTCAGGGGTCTCCCTGAATTTTAACTTCACCATCCCTTTCCTATATAAAGCAAAAAATGTCTCAAGAAATAACTCATAAATAATATGTATAACAAGGCCTGAGATCAATTATAAGCAAAGGAGTTGGTTTTAGGGTAGGAAAATCCATAATATAACCTTCAAATGTAAAATGAATTTAGAATATGAGTGGGGTTGCCAGATTCAGCAAATAAAAATATGAGACAACAAGTTTGAATTTCAGATGAACAACAGATAACATTTCAGCGTTACAATGCCCCATGCAATATTTGGAACATAATTACACTACAAAAGTATTCACTGTTTATCTGAAATTCAAATTTAACTGGGCATCCTATAATTTATTTGGCAACTCTAAATATGAACCTAGTTAAAATGTATAGCTTAAATAATGCAATATAAACTTTTCACATAAACAGGTCTATTTACTTTTTTGATTTAGGCAATGATTATCCATTACATTTATATACTTTACCCACTCTGATACCAACACATTCCTAAGGAACAGATTCAAGTTTTTTCATCTAATATGATTACCCAAGAATGCAGACAGGCAGATACAGCAAAAGAGTTCCCTTTTATCTGTTCAACTAGAATTTGAAAAATTGCAAGTGTGTCTGTTTTATGGATATCAAAATGTTTCCTTCCCCTCAATTTCTCTATTTTATCACTTAAATATGTTTACCTGAAAACTCATTTCCTCTAAATGTATGACTGGATTTCAATTTTCTAGTAAAATCAGACTATTCTATTGATGAGAACTGCTTTTAGAAAGAGGGCTTACATTTATTGAGCACCTATTATGAGCCAAAGGCTTTAATACTTTAAACTTTATTTAATCATTACAAGACCCTGAAAGCTACATATCAATTATGATCTTCATTTACAAAGCTAGCACAAGTTACAGAGCTAATATGGGTAGTGGTGTGACTGGTAGCCAAGTCAATTGAATGTGAAAGTCCATATTCTTGTCTCTATGAAAGGCTGCCTCAGAATAGTTGGCAAAGTCTTACTTCCTTCTGTCTTTTCAAGATAAGATGAGACTTGGGAAAACCCAAGATGGTAAAATCAGGATATGACTCTTGCACTAACTCAACACTGTAAGAAGGAACATTTATTTTTCATTTAGCTGTTCTTTTAGCAAACCTAAAATGGATCAGTTAATGAAAATTTTTCTATAACAGGTCCTTGGAACGAGAACATTTCTTCCTACATTTTTTCTGCCCTTTAGATTCATTTCCATAACACAGAATAGTTAAGAATTAGATACCCACAGAGCTCAATTTTAGAAGAAAAGTCTTAAGCCAAATCTACATTAAGCCTGTAACTCGTTCATAAGCCCCAGGAGCTACTTCTTTGCACCAGGCCCCTCAACAACCACTGGGAATTATTCATTAGCATTCACAGTGCGAAAAATGCATGGGTAACACCACTGCATTTTGTAAAATGCAATTTTTGGCAGGTTGACTAAAATCTTGGCAAGCATAACCATTTTCCCCAAATGTATTTGCATATAGGCTTACTGATTTTTATTACTCTATCTGGACTCTCTCCAAATTCTCCCTGTCCCTAAACTCACTTCAGTAAAGCTTTCTTATAAATGAAAAAGCCCTATTAGAACAGGTGGAAACATGAAACTAGCACTTTATGTATTATAAACGAAAAGCCCTAAAATATATTCAGAGGCATTTATTTACTGTGTTTCTAAAACTACATTTATTCTTGATAAAGTAGAAGTGTTTAACCAGGAAGAAAACCTTCCTAGGGAGCATTCTAAGACAAGAACACAAATCCTGAGAAAGTTGTGTAGGAAGAAAAAAGAGGCCCTGTAATTTTTATTTTAGTATCACCACCAAGCATTCAAAGGTTATGGGCTAATACACATAATTCATAAAGTTGATCTGAATACACACACATACACACACACACATACATAGTCAGCCCTCCATATCTGTGGATTCTGTATCCAAGGATTCAACCAACTGCACATGGAAAATATTCAGAAAAAGATTCCAGAAAGCAAAACTTGAATTTGCTGTACGCCAGCAACTATTTACATAAAATTACATTGCAATAGGTATTATAAGTAATCTAGAGATGATTTAAAATATATGGAGGGCATGCACAGGTTATATGGAAATACTATGCCATTTAAGTAAGGGACTTGAGCATCCATGAATTTTGGTGTCCTTGGATCCTGGCACTGATACCCTGCAGATACTGAGGGATGACTATGTATATTCAGGCAAACAGATGTACAAAGGAAACACTGACGAACAGGGTACATTTGCTCTTTCTCAACTATATTTACAAAAGCAAATGAAACTGAATGAGGACACTTTAAAAATAAGACTCCAAGTCTTTTACCACAAATCTTTAGATAATGTAGAGAGAAACAATGAACACAATCCACCAGGATGCCGGTCTTGCTTCTCCCCCCTCGTTGATGCCATCACATCAGCCACATTGCCGAGGACAGCTTTTGAGTAATGCAGAGAATATTTGAGAGGATTAATTGAATTGATGGTGTTGCTGACCTTATGAAAGGAAACGTTACAGCTCTCCGATGTGTCTGAAGATTTTAATTGCACAAAAACAATTCTCATTTGATATAAAGAGTTTCTAGATCCATTGTGAAATGATGGAAATCTTTTTCTTTGTATAATTTATTTTACAAAATGGTTTTTGCCAAGAGATAACACTACAGAATCTCTGGATTTAAAGTGTTTCTGTGTGTTTTTTGAACAAAATATTGTACCATTTTATAATCTGTCTTTTGAAAATATTATTTAATATTTTTAATGCAGTCTTGCATAGACTTTTCCATAATTCATTTTCTACATTCAAAGACTCTGAGCAGGATTATATTTTTTAATTAAGAAAAATAGGTGCAATAATATATCTATTCTACAAAGGTAGTAAGAATTTAAGCATAAGAAATCATGAATTTTCAGGAAGATGGTATTTTTTTTTGCATTCCTGAACGGTCAGGTTGTTCTCAGGTCTAAAGGTAGATTCTACCCTTTGAGGAAGGTGGTACGTGTATGCATAAATAAAATGATGTGTATAGTTTTTGTATATAAAAATAAAGCTTTTTGTTACAATGAAAAAATTAAGATGACTGTGGGGTTTGGAAGTGTGAACACTAATGTGATTTTGGTTTGCACTGAGCTAAAACTTACCTAATATATAACTTCATGAAGTTATGAAAACCTCAGCTTTATTATTGCAAAGTGTATTGCCCTTCATGAATAAGGATGGCATTTATTAAGCCCAAGAATCAACTGAAATTGCAGCAAGAAGGACTCAAGTTGGATCTCAAGAAAAATCTCCTGCCAACATGGTTATCAGTAGGTTACTGAGAGAGTTCATAAAAGTCTACCTTTAATAAAACTTTTGTAACTTTCGGCTGAGTACCGCTGCTTAGGCAATCTTTAAGTGAAGAGATGACTCACGTGTCATCAAGCCCCTTTTAATCACATAATTTTAAAAAATGTTGGATGAAAGCAATGGAAAAGGAATATGTTAAAGGGTTTTTTTTTTATTATTCCTAAGAAACATGAGGAGAGCTAGCCTGATGCCAAAAACATTCTTCACGTAACTTCCAACAATAACATTTCCCACCTAATCCTAGTTCATGTGACCAAAAAAAATGCAAATAGAGAATAATCCTGCAATATTCGTTTTTCTTTTCCTCCCTTTGAATATTTCAGAAATTAATTGGTAAACCCTGAGAAAATGTCCAGGTTTTCATGAACTTATTTCATGAACCCTTTCCATGGTTGCCTAAATTAGGTGCTTAAGATGACATTTGTACAAGAAAAAGGAATGCTTACTAATTTCTAGCACTTAAGTGAATGTAGGACTTGAACGCTGTCACCTTGTAGAGGACTTCAGGTCCTATTTGAGATGAAGTATCATTTCATTTTTAGTATTACATCAAGACCAGTGCAGTATAAAACGAAAACCTAGATTTCAGTGGACCCATGAATATTAAAGCAGTAGGAGCCAGGGCAAAAATGGAAACAAATTAAGTAGGCATGTATTATGAAGAAAGGCAATGTGGTAGAATGGAATAGAAGGCACTGGGTTAGCATCCTTTGCTAGTCATGTGACCTTGGATGTATTATTTCATTTCACTGAAGTTCAATTTCCTCATTAACTAAAAAGAATATTGGAGGGATTTTTGTTGTTGTTTATCATCACCTGTTTTAAAGAATGAAGTAAGAAAGTTAAGTAAACTATCTGCAATTTGGAAACTTTAAACTTTCTGAAAACCAAAAGTTGTCTGTAACTGATTTGGTGCAACACAGACCTGAACTGATATGAATATGCATACATTTTACTACAGATACATTAATGCAATGATTAAGGATACCGCCCAGATGCCACTAAACATATTAGCATAGTATATATTTGTGCTCTATTCAGTTTCTAAAATCCAAAAATTGTGATTCTAAAACACATCTGGCCTCCAGGAATTTAGATACAGGGATTGTGGGCCCATGTGGATATTAACAATTTCACTTTCCTTGGACTTTTAGGAAATTAAAATATTTAAGTCCAAGTTAAGTAAATTTTTAGAGTGGCTGTATCTAACCTTCACCTAGGTCATCTGTTAAATTCTTCATTTCATATGGCTTTACAGTGATTGGTCATATGGATAGGGAAGAATAAAGTTGCTTACAAACGTGAACTTAAAGAGGTCTAAAAATCAAAACTGTCTAAATAAACTGTTGCACAACGTGCCATGAAAAATTACACAGCATTCTAGGAGTAAAGCTGGCAAGTCATTAGACATACAGATAGCGTTGTCTGGAAAGAAGAGAGGGAAAGGCTTCTCAAAAACAATCTCACCTTGAACCTGACTACAACAGGATTTGTATTTACTTATTCACTTAAAGTCCAAATCAACAAAACAGACCTACTAGCACTGATCATGGATTTTTCTATCAGAGTGCTGTTAAGGATGAATGGACATGTGTACAGTGGTGTATTAATAGCAGTAGTGTCCCTTTCTGTCCAGTCCTGAATAGGCTTTTACTCAACTAGACTATTCCTATTTTTTAACTAATAAGAATAACACCACTTGGCTTGAGATGAAACACAAAACAAGGAAGGGTTTAGACACTTGCAGTCCCTGAGGTCTTATAACAAAGGGCAGGGATTGCATCTCTTGGGTCCTGGCCTCATTCTTACATCAATGATTATGTTCAACCTCCCAAAATCCCTTCAGCTCACTGCTTCATTTCTTATTCTCAACTGTTGTGTCATGAGCACCTGCCAAGCTTCTCTTAAATTCCTCTTGGATGAATTTTCAGGCAGTTTCCAAAGTATCTCCCTTTTGTGATAAGGACTCTGCAATGTATTTCAGGTGAGGCGTTTAAAATCCCACTCATAATTGTTTGAAATATTCCCTCATTCAAGCTGTCAGAGTTTGACAGCCCTGGTTCTGTTGTTATGCACTATTAAATGGGAGCTGCTCTCCAGCCTAGGGGTACCTCTCTTTTCAGTGGTAGGAAAATGGGCGAAGCTTATTGGGGATCCTTGGGGAGAGCAACATCGTATAAATGGGAGTTTCAGCAGGAGGAATGAAAATAATAAGTCCCTTTCTGAAAGCTCAAACCTACAAAATTCTTAAGTTTGTTGACATTGCTGCATTTTGATGCTCCCATTTCTATTTCCGAGTTTCAAAATAGCTTTGAAGTGTGCAATTTTATAGGTCAGAATATGAGAAAGGCACACAACATGTTGTCTGTGTTTTCAGTTTGGGGTTTTCCTTAAAAGCCGTAGAAGGGTAAATGTTTTGAAGATACTAAATATTTTCTGCATTTAGGTTGGGGTGAAGCGAGGAGGAAAAGATGCAATGGATTTTCCATCTTATTTCTATTTCTGATAAATACCCTAATGACTTCTGTTGCAAGATTCAGAGGTCATTAGAAAGCAGTATTACTAATCTAGATGGAAACAAATTTCAATCTGGGCCAGTAATATATTTTACAGCTCGTAAACACGTTGTATCCAATTACCTTGATATGCTTTACTTGATAAGAGCAATTACAAAATATCTGGAAGAATTGATGTGCTGTGGGTAACCATTTTAATAATAATTGTGTGTGTGTGTGTGTGTGTGTGTCCTGACACACATTGTAGTGTTAGTGTCTTGAAATAAGAGACAAAGCAGGTTAGCATGCAAAGAACTGGAAGCCAAAAAATGTAAATTGAGCTACACTTAAAGAGGAGATTAGGAGCTTAGGTAAGCTTCCCTTGTTGGAAACACTTTGCAAGTGTTGTCACACATTGTTGCTAGGAGAATGCATCACTAGCCCTGTGACCCCACTGGGATAGGGCGGCTGAAAGCTTGCTCCTGGTTCCTCTGGACTGCTCCCAACGCACCTTTTTCCTCTGATAATTTTAATTTGTGTTCTTTCACTAGAATAAACCATAGCTGTGAGTATAACAGTTTTCTGAGCTTTGTGAGTCCTTCTTGCGAATTATAGAACCTGATGCTGGTCTTAGGGAGCCGCAGCACACTCTCTAACACTTTCTATTGCCTTTCCCTGCTTTATTTTCTCATCAAAGCACTTTACACTACTGAAATTACTCAATGACATTATGTGTTAGAATATGCCTTATCATATTATACATATTTTTCTATCAATTGTACTCTCTCCCTCTGCCCACCGGCCCCCCCCCCACACACACACATACACCATTAAATGTAGATTTCTTTGAGGGTAGATACTTTGTCCTTTTCACTGCTGAAGAGCCAGTACTCAGAATAGCACCTGGTGCAAAACAGGTACTCAGTAAACATTTGTAAAATGAATGAATGAATGAATTAACTAAACAGAAATATATGATTGGAAATGAAAATGAAGATCATGGTGTAGTCTAATGCTGTGTATAAATAGACCTTCATACTAGGAAAAGGAAAATCTCAATCTCCCAATGACTTCTAGCTTGGCTATTAACAATTTTGGCAACTTGTCACTTTACCTGATTTTCCTGTTCCTACAAGGAAAAGCCTACTCAAAGTAGTTAGGTTAAATAAAACGGGGAGTGAATCTGCATTATTTTGAAAAATGAACAGAATGTGTGAGCACAGTTACTTTAATAACTCTCTTTTTAACATAACTATCATCTCTAGGTCAACTCAGTCAACTCTTCCATATTTACTACAGGGTTTGGGTAAAAATTAAGTAGATAATTAAAATCAAAGAGTAAAGGCCTGTTTTATGTTAAAAGAATAAACCAAAGGATTCTATCCTATAGAATTATTATTATTCATCCACTTCACCTTGTGAACCTCCAGTTACTCTTCAAGACCCAGATAAAGCTCACCCTCCCCACCTCACTGTGAGGTCTTCTACAGCTAAACTGTGCTCCCCTCAGTGCTTCCAAAGATCTCTTTACATCTCTCCCAACCACAGGTCACATTGTAGGCACAAAGTATTTGTCTCCCTGTCTCTCTAATTTACAGGATTGTGAGCTCACCATAGTTAGGATAGTATTTAATTGTAGGATAGTATTTAATTGATGTTTCTGGTCTGCAAGAACTTTCCTATGTCCTCACATAGAAGGCACTCACCAAATGTTAAATACATAAATTAACTAACTAATGAATGCATGGATGAGTAAAGGAATAAATTAGTACACATTGATCTTGAGCTCATGCAGACAACTCAGTTAGGTAAAAGAGATAATACACAGCTCTATTTGCAAGGTCATCAGAAATAATTCGTCCTCTTAAGAGATTTGATGAGCAAAGTGTTGGACCAAGTTCTATCTATGAAAAGTCTGATGTTTTTCAGGCAAAAAACCCTCACATCATTGATGCTGTAAGGATGAGGAATAAAGTATATATTTATATTTCCTGGTACATAGAAGAATAATGAAAAATACTTGGGTTAGCTATTATTTTTAAATTATAATTATTTTTATCAAAGATATCCAGATTTCTGAATAGGGTTCTTACATCTGAATAAACAAAAAATAGTACCCTATTTTCAAAAAATCAAAATCAACTTATGTGTAGCTTGAATCCCTAGTAAAATTGGCAGGAAGATGGTGGAAGAAGCCTGCAATGATACTAATGATAAGAGTCAACATCGAAATATTCAGAGTCTAGTCTATCAGCCTTCAAACTTCCTGAATCTGTCTTGCTAGAAGGACCATTCGGAGGAGGGAGTTGTTTCTTTCAACCAATATTTATGAAGCATCTACCATGTGAGAGGCTTTGTGATAAGTTCTGCGAGGATTACAGAAATGAATAAGCCATGGTCACTGCCCTCAAGGAATTTTCAATAAAGCATTTCTCCTCAGATGCCGAAAAGTGAGGAGTACTATCACAACACAAAGAAATAAGATAGTCTGGAACAGAGAATTACATGCTAACTCTTGGTTTAGTTGTAAAAGCCATGTTCAAAAGTGATTTGTGAATGAGAGTCTCATTTACATTGAGTTCCTGCTTTGAGGATCAGGAACTACAGATCATTTCATGGAGTAAACCACGTGCAGATGTTACCTTTCCATTAGTTTCTAGTACTCCATGACCATAAGATGACAGAGGCAGATTAAAAAGAAAAAGGAAGAATTTGTCATTTATAACCCAAGTGAGCTCACCCCTGAACCATACTGGGGCCTTAAAAGAGACTGTCAGGGAAGAGAAAGTAAGCTGAGGTGAGTTGGCTATGGTAGGAAAACTGACAAAGCTATTGCCTGAAAGTCAAGGCCAGTGCATAGGAATCTTGTAGTAACAGTCCTATCTATCCCATTTAAAGCTAGTGGGAACAGCATCCAGCGACTACCAGGAAGTGATGTGCAATAATAATAACACCTGGGATTTATCAGGTGTATACTACATGCCAAGAAGCGTAGAAGTACTTAATCTTCAAAATCATGCTCTAAAAATTATATATTATAGATGATAAAACAGACTTTTAGAAGGTAACTACCCAACATCATACAACTAGAAAATGGCACCAACTTTTCTTATTGCAGAACCTGTACTTCTGAAGATCAAGAACTAGGTGAGGGATAAGAAACAGTGGGCTGAGTTCCAAGGTCAGGACTCAGTTTCGACTGATTCATAAGGCAGAAGCCTAGTCACAGTGGCAACTATGGAAAAAGTCAGAGAAAAACATGCAATTCATTGAGTACAGATATCTAGGACCTGCAAAGTTAGGGCAATAAAACCAATTTTAATTCCCTAGAGGTTAAGTTCCAAAGAAAACAGGAAAAAAGGAAATGGAATAAAATACAGCATATAATATTTAAGAAATACTTAGTATGAATAATATTTTCTTTCAGTTATTTAACACTGGAAATAAGCAAGGTCATGTATCTGCTCTTTTAAATGTCTTTAAAAGTGGGATTCTCATATGGAATGGTTTAGGAAAATCTACACAGGGAAACAAAACAGACTGGGGAGTCAATTAAGGTGAGAAATCCTAGAGAACAGTAATATTATCAACTTGATGAGAAGTCAAAGGACAGATTGAATACAGAGGAAAATACTAGCTTTCATTGAATATAAGATGCTACTATAAGCCCTCATAAAGAAACTGAATTGATGAACTGGTTTTGGTTATTATCATCTTCCTACAAACCTTTTTTTAGGAAAAAAAAAGATTCCGAGAAAAGAGATAAAAGTACCACATAAGTAGAATTTTAGTTCTAGTCCATCTTAGGTAACCCCTGAGCTTCGAAAAGTGGCTCCTGTTCCCAGCATGTTCTCCATCCATTACCTTACTTAAATCTAGTGAGAAAAAGCTATCATTCTGCCACTAGATGGTACTGCCACGAATTGGTATGGACAGTACTCTGTGGACCCTAAACTTGTAAATATAACAATTTGGAGAAAAAGCAATAAAGATTTAATACACCAAAATGCAATAAACATTAGAGTGATGCACAGAACAGTGCAACAAACAAACAAAATATACTGAAATAGTATTGTCCTACTGGGACATACATCAGTAAATACTCTACTTTATGACTATATTCTCTCTAGATACGCTAAGATAGAATGTTATTTGTCCAACATATTTTGGTTCCCAATATTTTTCCTTTCAAGCTATTGAAGTTAATATTTAACAAACACATTTTCTGCCAAATTTTAATGTGATATCATCCTCTGAAGAAACAAAATCCAGAAATAATTTGTCTTTTTTGCAATATTTATTAGTATTTTGACACAAACCCTGAATTATTATTTAAAGTAAATAGGAAATCAAGGGTTCTGATGTTTTGAATTTTTTCAGGTGCTCTCAACATGTACTCTGTGGCAATGAAAAGGCAGATAAATAAAGGCTATCTGGTGTCACATAATCTGTAATATTTCCTATAACTGTGACTATTTTTTAAATAAAATTTTCTGGCTGACAAGTTTAATTTCCCCTTTTGGTTTTGTTTATACATTAGAGTCCCTGGTGTCATGGGACTGAGCACAGACCTAAGTGCTGCCAGTCTTTCTCCTTCCCTTTTGATTCTTTATCTGTCATTTACAGCTGTGAACTTCCCATGAGATCTTTTTATCATAAAAAATTATATATATATATATATATATATCCACTTTTTAAAAAGTCTCAACTTGGTGAACTACCAGAGTCCCCTCAGGAAGTTTCTGAAACACCTACTGGAACAACATGGAAGACAGCAAGTTCCGTCCTCACACAGCTGGCTGTGTTTAAAAGAACCACAGGAAATGAACCAGCTTCCAACCTGTCAGGCACATCCAAAGGGCAAATGGCTGCAAGCCCTTGGGGACTGAGGGATCTCATTTGAGATGGCAGGCACACCAGTTCCAGCCTTGAATGAATATGTGTGTGAGTGTATGTGTGTGTGTGTGTGTATAAAAAAATACACACACAGAGCCAATAAATGTGATAGGAACTCCCCAGACATTCTGGTCTAAATTTAAACAGGAAATAAAGTTAGGTCATTGTTACCTTTTGGTCAGGATAAAGGTGACAATCACAATAATTTTGCAAAACACTCAAATGAGGAAACAGAAGGATGCAAAGGGTTGACAGTCTACTAATACAATCCAAAAAAATTGTTTATAATAAACATCCCAGGCCCACAGAAAGGCTGTGAAATCTAGAGTGAATTTTTCCATCCTTTAGCTGTGCCTTCATTGTGAAGGTCTGGACTTTAATTAGGGCTCTTCTGAATGGGCAGTGTAGAGACCATGAGCAGGGCTATTTGTGAGCATTTGCCGCTGTTCCAAGGGAAAAACTGTCCAGTCAGTCACTGAGAGTCTGACTCCTTCCAGAGCTTTACCATTTCTCCACAGTTGTTTGTTCTGAGAATACAGAGAGACCAAGGAAAATCTGAAACCCCACAGAAGCATTCCTTTCACAATGAGCCTCAACACTGAAGCATACAATATTTGACAGCCTTTTGTGAGTAGCAGAGTCCGTGGATTTTTTTTCTCCAGCAATGATATCCTTTCACCTCATTATAAAATATAACCTGTCATAGCTAAATGGAGGAGTTTTTTCAACAGGGCTGGAAAACTCATCTTTAATTACTGTATAGAAGAATGCTTCTGAATTATCAACTATGCAGAAAAAGGCTGAAAGGCAATCTGATCACTATAAGAAACAGATGCTCCTTGATAAAGAAGCCATGTTGTTGGGTTTTAGTTTCTCAGGTGATGATGCTTTGATACGGATGGCTTTGAAATCCACATATGATTAAAAAAAAAAAAAAGAAAAGAAAGAAAGGAGCACTTTCATTAGTCTAACCGTATTGTGTGTACACTTTAACTCTCTGCACACAGACTGGTTTTAAGGATTTTATTGGTCACCGTTCTTGGATTATAAATATCTAGATGTGCGCTCTAAGACAATTTCTAATGGAAGTTTTCTTTACACCAGCTTAATGTGTTGGTTACTATCTTAAGTTGTGACAAACCTGGTTCCAAATTCAAGCTCTTCCCCTAACCAGTCGATGACTATGGCAATTACTAACCCTCTCTAAGCTTCAGTTATCTTCAAAAGGGAGAGAATCATCATACCTACATCATATGACTATTGAGAAGATTAACGAGACAATGAATGTGAAGAGGTTAGCAAAGTACTTAGCCCATTATAGCCACTCAATAAATGGTAGCAATTATTATTAGAAGCATTCTGCACTGAATTTCTGATACTTTTGGCTGCAAATGAAAATTACATTTTCAAAGCCAGATTGAGTATTATATAGAAGTGTCCCATTTTTGCAGGGGGCAGGGGCCTAGGACAAAAATACCTCAGGTGTACATCTCCCAGTTGCAGAAACAAGACAGTGGTTATAAAGGAGCCAAACCAATAAACCCCTGAGCATCTGGCACACTGATTCCCATTTTTATTAATGTTCACTCAAAGTCAATATTTCCAGAAGCAGATTCTGCAGAAGTCACTAAAGCTATTTCTCAAAAACAAAAACAAACAAACAAAAAGTTTCCTATACAAATGACTCTGGGCAATACTACATATAACATTTCAGTCTTGGAAATTTACAATGCATGTTTTCACATTAAAGGCTTTAAGAAGTCCTGCAGTGGAGAAACTATCTTTACTTTGATTGACACAGTATCCCCAAACCTATCTGATAATGCAATTCCTTTTTTCATTCAATGACTACTGATGTAGTAATAATTCATTGAGTGCTATTACAGGCCAGCCATAGTGTCAAGCATTTTACATGTATTAACTCGTTAAATCACAATAACAATACTATGAGATAGGTACCACTATTAACTCTATTGTATTTGCCCAGGATTACTCAGTCAGTAAGTGTAAGCAGGATTCAAACCCCAGCACTCTGACACCAGGGTCACATTCTGAACCAGCACTTCCTACCTCTTCTCACAGCATGAGTCATATTACTTCTATCAGTTAGGATGCCTTCACTCACAAATAACAGGAACCTAAACCAACACTAATTTAATGAATAAAGGGAGTTTATAGCTGCATTAACTAAAAAAGTAGGGTGAGCTTCAGGCACCAGGGCTATAGTTCCAGTCACTCATCTCTGCCCTCCTTCTGTCAGCTTCATCCTTAAGTGGGTTTCCCTTACGGTAGTCACTCCCAGGTAGTCTTCACTTATAGCCAAAGAGGAGAGAAAGCTTCTTCTGATTAAGGCACATGCCCTTTAGGAGTCATTTGCTATCCATGGAAATGGGATGTGCTGATTGTTTTAGGTTTGATTATTCCTTAGCTGACCAGGGTGGGGTGGATTGGCTTAGGCCAATCAGGGCCCATTGTTGAAGCTGAGAGTAAGGCTAATTCCAGGCAAACCACATAACAGAGAAATAGGCTCCTTCTAAAAAGGGAAAGGGGAAATGGAGTCCTATGGATCACACTTTGAATAATAGGATTCCCACTCAAATCCGAGACAAGTGTTCTGTGGAATATACCTTCAAAAATATCACTCTAGGCTTTTCTTATTCCTCTGATGTCTCATGACCAAATGGGAATAAAGATAATCAAGGAAACTGAAGTCACTGAAGAAAGACAATATATCCAAGCTTTGACTTTTCCCTGACAATTCTGGATCTTCTAGCCATCAATTTTGATCGTACTTAGAACTGAAATAGACTATAGAGCTACTTTGACAATTTTTAGATGAAAAACTGGAAGCAGAGAAAGCTGATTAAATTTTTTCCAGACCAAATAGAAATGGCTCTGAAATATATTTATTATTTTTATATAAAAATATCTGAGTATGTTCTCATAGCTTATAAAAACCCAAAGGATATAGAAATACAGAGAATAAAAGTCACCTGCTTCCTAGCTCATTCTTTCTATAATCCTTCTCAGAGGTTATCAATTTGATATGTATATTTCCAAGCTTTTCTCTACCTTTACTTATACACATGTGTAAAAATGTGTCTTTCGTTACTTAAATAAAAACATTTCATTCTTTTTTCTTCCATTCAAATATACATCTGAAGAGCCCTTCATCAGTATGAAGAGATCTTCATTCTTTTTAACTGCCGTATAGGATGCCAAAGTGTGGCTGAAACATCATTTAAGTTTTTCCACTTGTTACTTGGCAGACACTTAAGGGTTTCTAATATTTTACTATCTTAAAAAATGTTCAAATGATCATCCCTGCACATGCTACTTTGTGCACATGGGGAATTTTTTCTCTATGCTAGAAACCCACCAGTGAAACTTCTTGGTTAAAGGGGGGGTTTGAGCACTTTAAATTTTGCTAGAATTTGCCAAATTGCCCTCCAAAAAGGCTGTTCCAATTTACACTCCCACCAACAGCGTCTGAGAGTACCTGTTTCCCCACTGGATGTTAACAATCTTTTTCCCCACTGGATATTAACAATCTTTCTGCATTCAATTTCAAAGAGTAATCAACAACAGGACTCCAGTTAGCTCTATGATGAAAGTGGCTCCCTAAGAGCTTTAAGAATGTATCATTAGACACGAAAGAAAACAATTATTCGATGTGAGCCCACTATGTGATTAGTATTATAATAGTAAAGAAAACCCTCATGAATGAATAGCTACTTACCTTAGACCTTAAAAGACATTAACTATCTGCCTTACAGTGTTTTTAAGAGGTCAATAAAGGTCACTTATCCCCATTTTGCAGATGCAAATTTTAAAGTAAAAAAAGTAAGCAGAATTTTTATCAGGCTGTGTACAAGAATAGAAGAATTCAGTTCTTTTGAGTCCTTACTTTATTTTCTGGTGATGAGGCAGCCTCTCAAATTCAGAAGCAAAACTCTGATCTGTACCCCTTTGAAGTCAGCCAAAGTCCAGCTCCTTCCATTAGAAACATATTCCTGCCTTAACTTCCACTTCAAGCCGGATGATGATTTAGAAATACAGTGGATTCCAAGCCAATGAAACTTCAAATTCAATTCTCAGACACATGGTGGCCTTTGCTCTCTCCAGGAAAGGTTACTAGTGTTCTTTTATTGTCTGACCTTGGTGATCTGAAGCAAAATGAGCAGAAACTAAGATGCCATCTGCAGAACTCAATATTTATTTTTCTCTATGCTCCTGGATGGTCGGGGAAGAATTCATGGGCTTGCAAACTTGAAATCTCTGTACAGTAGGCAGCAGAAACATTGGCAACTAACTCAGGGCAATTTTGCGATCATCACTTTGAGCTCAGCCCCAGATACATGTCCCAGAGGAAAGCCACGTGGGCTTTAATGCATGACTTATTCCCTTGCAGAGAAGTCACAACTTACCCAAAGATACTTGTTTACAGACAATCTAAATGAAATCTCCAGATTGATGACAGCTGGCCCAGGAAAGGAACCAACACCCTGGAAGCAAACCACTTGCACACTTTGAGATGAATACGCTTTTCTGACTACTCGGTGGTTGTTTTTAATTTCAATTTCAGGTCAATGAATTGTAATAGCATCAATACAAATATAAAGCAGTTGGAATGCTTGTGACAAAGTGGCTTTCCAGACCAGAAATAAAAGTTTTCTGAAAGTAGTAGTGCTCAGCAAGTTTAAGAGTAAATGTCAGTAACTTTTCTTTCTATAAAGACTATTTTTCTCTCCTTCCTACTTCAGTAGCTTCACTTGGAGGCACAATCCTGTTCTACATCAACCCAGGCTCCATCAGCATCCAGTATGCCCTGTCTAAAGCTTTGACACATTTGTCACAACAGCTAAGGTTAAGGAAAGGAGTTGAAACAATTTTACAAGGCTTGTTATGACTCACATGGTCCCTGTGTAGTCCGCTTAAGATCCTTTGTTCCCATCCTTCCAATAAAACATGAGTCCCAGCCGCTTCCCTTGCACAGTATGAGTCAGAAAGGCTGGAGCCTTTGAGCTCCGGCTCTAGTCTACAGATCATTAGAGCAGATGATATTGTTCTGTACATCAAGCCTTTCATGCCAACTTCTAAATGAGGGAGAAAGACTGCAGTGATGACAATGATCTATCACTGTACCCCTTCAAATAAAGATACCCCTTTTAATAAAGATACTTATTGTAATAAATTTAAAGAGAATTTTGAGGTCTTGGGGCCAAGCAGAGAGGGGGATGGAGGTATAGCTGAGAAGGGAGAGGGTGACCAGAGAAAACAAGGTGGGGCATGGAATAAGGATAGTAAAAAAAAAAAAAAAATACATATTTGGTTTCCTAGGCTTATCCTCCTGTTGCTCTGTCTCCCACTAAGATCTACAGATCTGCAGTTCTTTAGAAGTTGTCAGATAGCTCCAACTGTTTCCTAAAGTTTAAATATCACAAACTGAGGGGCCCTGAGTTAAGATGGAAACATCTATGGTTGAATGTGTCTATAAAAAACAAGCAAATGACAACTTGTATTTTCAGAGGGTCTTTCTCTCACGGTTCAAGGAATTTTATAGATTTTATCGAATTATTCCTCTACAACATCTATGGCATCTGGGAAGAAAGGAGGGGATGGGGCAGTGAGTACTGAGGGGGTGAAGGTATAAATACTATAGTTACTTTTTGCCTAGGGAAAATAAAACATGAAATGTTTATTAAAATGCCCTAAGTCAAGATTTTAAAAAAACTTTTTAGCTGTTCTACCCTTTTATTCAAACAAAAACTGATGTTGAACACTAACATAAAAAACAAAAACAAGACCCTCCCCTAAAGAAAAATCACTGCTTAACTGCCCTTGCTGAAACTGTCTCAAGACCCACTTGCCTAATCTTTTTCTCTACTACACCCTATCTTACAAATTTCCATAGAGCTCAAGATTACAAAGAAAAGCACAGCTTTCCCAGGTGAGGCAAAAAAGAAACTTCCAACGTAGAACATGAACCACTCTCCCAAAGTCCACTCCAAACAGGCAATACAACCTCCCAAGAATGACAGAAAGCCAGCTTCTGTTTCTACATGGCAGGAATGCAAACCGGGTCTTCCAGAGACCATCATAATGTGTGACCCAGTAGATCATCTTCTTAACACATTCTCCTTTGGGGTAAAATTTTTACTGAAAAGCCTTTTAATGACTGAATGGTAGTACTACATTTGCCAACCACAAAATTATGACTCTGGTTATCCAAGGCATTCTGAATAAGACTGACCTTATTGACATGACTTATTGTTTCTGCCCCTTACATCATCATCAAAGACTCCAAGGACACCCCTATTTTTCCAAAGAGTATCTGAAAACACCATTTTTGGAATTTCAGATTTGACAAAAGGGAACCCTACCCTTACTCCCACCCTGACTGAAATGTTTGTCTCTTCTCTGGGTGCTAAAGCAGTGTTGGTAGTAGTAGCAAGTATATGTGTGCATTTAAGGAGATATGAACTAAAAATACGGTCTTGCAGGTCTGTTATGACCAAGCAGAACATGTCTTTCCATGACAGCTTAGTGACGTGACAGACTGGAGCAGATCCCACATCCTTTCTTGGTGCCAAGGGAAGATTTGTGCCCTAGAATGAAAATGATGTGATAAAAATGTGTGAAATTCTGTGGGAAAACAATTCAAGTGTCCTCATGTATGGTTTTCTGTCTTATGTAATGGGATATTTAACCCTATCTGCCATGTCCTCTCTACCCAGAGTGCCCTCTAAATATGCACTTTAAGAAAAATACAGTAAGTCCCCTACATATAAATGAGTTCCACTTTGAGAATGCATTCACAAGTCAAATTTTTCTTTTTTTTTTTTTGGCGGTACGCTGGCCTCTCACTGTTGTGGCCTCTCCCATTGCGGAACACAGGCTCCGGACGCACAGGCTCAGTGGCCATGGCTCACGGGCCCAGCCGCTCAGTGGCATGGGGGATCTTCCCAGACAGGGGCACAAACCTGTGTCCCCTGCATCGGCAGGCAGACTCTCAAACACTGTGCCACCAGGGAAGCCCCACAAGTCCAATTTGTTTGTGAGTCCAATGAAGTTAGTCTAGGTACCCAACTAACATAATCGGCTATATAGTACTATAATAGGTTTATAACACTTTTCACACAAATAATACATAAAAAACAAACAAAAAATAATGAAAACATTTTTAATCTTACAGTACAGTACCATGAATAGTACAGTAGTCCAGTAAAAAAGCTGGCATACAGGGGCTGGCATCTAGTGAACAGGCAAGAAGAGTTACTGACTGGAGGAGAGAAGGAGGTGGGAGATGGTAGAGCTGAAGGATCGTCAGCAATAGGAGACAGAGGGCAAGCTGCAATTTCACTCATGCCTGACATTGATGGCACCAGTTCTGGTTCCTTGCTGGAACCAGATGCATGTTCACACTTTGAAAGTTCTCACCTTGAAGGTTCGTATGTAGTGGACTTACAGTACATCAAAACATTAAGGGTGAAATTAGCTTATGTTCTTGTCTTTTGCTGTTCCCATCAGTACGAAAAAATTAAAATTCTTTGTTGATGATAATGCCTCACTTTTCCATGATTTTTGGTAAGAAACTCAAAACGCCTTGTAGTCTAAAGTCATGCTCTAACTTTGACTGGCGTGTCATCACAGTGACATGAGAAAAGGACGTTAGTGTGGAGAAATGAATGAAAAGGATGAAGAGGAGGTGAGTTTGAAAGGATCGGGTACCCAGTAATGTTACCACTGTGTCAGGGTGGCCTATCAACCAGTGGTTACAGATCAGCAATCAAATGTTAGAAAAGGAGCCCATTATTCTCAACCTACCCATCTATAGGAAGAGAATTAGGGAGGTTAGGACATTTTCACAAATCACAGTCATTATAAAACAACACTTTTTTCCACAGTGTTGAAAAAAGTTTAGAGCATAGTACAAAGTTTTCACAGAACTTTGCAGGTTCCAGCTAGCATCTGTCCTACTGTTATTGACCTACTAATTTTTTTCTTCATTCTATTTCTGCTCCTCAAACCCACAGCAAGTCAATAATAGAATTGGCAACAGGTACATGAAAGGTGCTCAACCTCACTAATTATTAGAGAAATACAAATCAAAACTACAATAAGGTACCACCTCACACCAGTCAGAACGGCCATCATTAAAAAGTCCATAATAACAAATGCTGCAGAGAGTGTGGAGAAAAGGGAACCTTCCTACATTGTCGGTGGGAATATAAATTGGTGCAGCCACTATAGAAAACAGTATGGAGGTTCCTCAAAAAGCTAAAAACAGAGTTGTCATATGATCTTGCAATCCTGCTTCTGGGCACATATCCAGAGAAAACTATAAATCAAAAAGATACATGCACCCTAATGTTCATTGCAGCACTATTTATAATAGCCAAGACATGGAAACAACCCAAATGCCCATCAACAGATGAATGGATAAAGAAGATGTGGTACATATGTATGATGGAATACTATTCTGCCATTAAAAAAGAATAAAATAATGCCATCTGCAGCAACATGGATGGACCTAGAGGTTATCATACTAAGTGAAGTGAGTCAGAAAGAGAAAGACAAATACCATATGATATCACTTATATGTGGAATCTAAAATATGACACCAATGAACTTATCTATGAAACAAACAGATTCACAGACATACGGAACAGGCTTGTGATTGCCAAAGGGGAAGAGAGATGAGGGAGGAATGGATTGGAAGTTTGGGGTTAGCAGATGCAAACTATTATAAATAGAATGGATAAACAATAAGGTCCTACTGTATAGCACAGGGAACTATAGTCAATATCCTGTGATAAACCATAATGGAAAAGAATATGAAAAAGAGTGTATATATATATATATATATATATATATATATATATATATATCTGAACCACTTTGCTATACAGTAGAAATTAATACATTGTAAATCAACTATACTTCAATAAAATAAATTTTAAAAAATAATAGAATCAGCATGAGAATTCATCCACTTATAGTTTTTTCTCTAGATCTTGAGGCCCTTGTCATTCTCCTAACATTTGACTGACTGGTGGTCTCTAAGTAGGATAAGCAACACTGACACAGTGGGGACACTGCTTGACAATTATCAGCTCTGGTGGTCCATATGCTTTTATATATCTGACTTCCATTCTGCCCAAGACAAGAGGTATGATTATGTCAGTGTATTAGTCAGTATTAGTTTCCAGAGAAACAGAACCAATAGGATATATTATAATAATATAATAAATCTCTTTATATCTGAATCTATATGTGTATACATAATATACAGATGCAGATATAAAGAGATTTATTATAAGAAATTTGCTCATGTGATTACGAAGGCTGAGAAGTCCCAGGATCTGCCATCTGCAACCTGGAGACCCAGGAGAACCAGTGATATAATTCTGAGGATGAGGGGGCCAATGGTCTAAGTCCCAATCCAAGGACAGAAGATGGATGTTCCGGCTCAAACAAGCAGGCAGAGAGAGCAAGTTCTCCTTTCCTCTGCCTTTTTGCTCTATTCAAGCCCTCAAAGGACTGGAGGATGCCCACCCACAGTGGGAAGAGCAATCTGCTTTACTCAGTCTACCAATTCAAATGCTAATCTCATCTAGTAAACCCTCACAGGCACAGAAATAATGTTTAGCTAAATATCTGGGCAGCCCATGATTCAGTCAAGTTGACCCATAAAATTAACCATCACAGTCAGTCTTTCACCAACCACAATGGCAGGTAGGTTATTGTCTTGCTTACACCCAGGCTATAAATGTTTGCATTTGGCACTACACCCTGGTCAAAGATTTGTGACCAAGCTAGCTGAGATGGTCTGACTTGATGCACACAGCAGTGTCAGGAAGAAAGAAAGATTGCGGGCCACTTTCCTCAAAAGGCCTGGCAGTTATTTTAAATTTCAATGGCTACTTTCTAAAATAACACCAATGGCCTAAATCAAAGAACTGGCAACGCATCTGCACCATAGGTCTTATGTAGTTTATATGATAGTGCATTTGAAATGGAACTATAAAACTTTGTGTGTCTGTGGCCATGAAAGATATTTAAGAGTGTTAAACAATATCACAGGGTCTATATCTTTAGATAGGGAAATTCCTTTTCAGCACAGATTATTCAATAGGTTGGTTTTCCAATGAAAAATGAGAACAGAGTACTGCAGGTGAACAGAGAAAAACACCAGTCACAGAGCACTGAGCATCAGATCAGAGACACAAAACAGACTTCAAGAAACTCAAAAATACAGAGAAGCCATTCCAAGGACAATAATAAGTTGGTGACAGGCATTTTACAGAATGTATTAGAAGGAAGCAAAACTTTGGAAATGTAGTTAATTTAGACTTTAATAAAGTCTGAACTTCGAGAAATTCCCAACTATAAAATTAAGAAATTTCTTAATTAGGATTGAAAGCCATGATTCAAGGAAATTATTTTTATAAGACAGCATAGGGAAAAAAAAATGGAATCCTATATACAGAGAAAGAATTCAGGACAGCAAAAACAGAACTAAATACCAGAATGGAGACATTTTCTTTATGTCCGCTGAGTTAAGCATTTTGCTGATTTTTAAAGAAGTAGAAACAGTAGATGATATAGAGTACTTATGGTTTGCACATCTGTATTCATGATTAAGCTAATCCTATGCTAAACAGAATGCAGTTCCCAGTTGATAATGCATGTTTAGTTATTCTCACACTTTTTATTTTCATTACAAATACTCAGGGTAAGGACCCTCTTTCTTCAAGTCCTTCCTTCTCAACCATCTTAACTTAATCTTCTTCCTGTGTCAGCCCATTAATGCCAGGGGGTTGATCTTTAACCCTCTTCTCACCTAAAATACACACAATGCTTCCGAGTTGTCTCAGTAACTCCCATGTTTATTTCCCCAATGTGATAGACACAGAGAAATACTGCTCAGATCCCCACTGAAGGTAAGACTTGCTGCTGCACAACTGCAGATACTGTGCCAGCAGACAATCATTAGGATATGCCTCAGCTACAGAGGGCCACCTCACCTGAGGAGCAGACCATCTTTGGTGACTGAGTGAAGTAAAAGTACAAAAGTCTAGCCTTTCCAACCCATTGCAAGACAACCCTGATGAATGATATTTTCTCCAAAGCTCTCCACTGGATTGGCCAAAGCTTTGCCAGTCCTACATTAAAGTTTGACTTCTCTCTCTGCCCAGGGCTACTTAATCTTTACTAAATGTCTTGCACTCCAAATTTCATCTCAGTGTCTGCTTTCAGAAAAAGTAAACATAAATCCTCTTTGGAGACATTCATCTTCAACTCAGAGATCAATTATCACTGATAATTAATATGAACTAACAATAATAAAATACAGAGAATTTCATATGCCTTGGTCAAGAGGCTTCAGAAAAAACAAAATAGCATAAAAATAACGAAAAAAAGATTTAAGATATTAGAATTATTAATGTAACTAATATATTTTAAGTATAATTAATATATTTTAAGTAAAAAATAATTGAAAGTATGAAAGTAAAAAGTAATTTAAACTATCAAAAATGATCATATTTGGAAAAGAACTAAATAGAAAAAGAAGACTAAATCAATTGAAAAATTTTAAAAGCTCAATAAATAAATGAATCAGTAGCTCAGATATAGCTGAAGAGAGAAGTAGAGAACTAGAATATAAAAATGAAGAAACTAGACACTATAAAGTACAGAAAGGAAAAGGAAAACAAAAGAGAGAGAAGAAAAAGAACTTTTAAAGGATACAGCGAGACAGTATAACAGATGTTTAATTCATGTTAGAGAAGGAAATTTTTTGCAATGGGAAAGTACTGTATTTACTGAGAACTTCATGAGACTTCCTCAAAGCTGATGAATAACAAGAATCCTCGAGACCTTCAAGATGGCGGAGGACTAAGATGTGCAGATCACCTTCCTCCCCACAAATACATCAGAAATACATCTACATGTGAAACAACTCCTACAGAACACCTACTGAACGCTGGCAGAAGACCTCAGACTTCCCAAAAGGCAAGAAACTCCCCACATACCTGGGTAGGGCAAAAGAAAGAAGAAAAAACAGACAAAAGAATAGGGACAGGACCTGCACCTCTGGGAGGGAGATGTGAAGGAGGAAAAGTTTCCACACACTAGGAAGCCTAGTGTCTTCATTGGCAGAGACGGAGGGTGGCAGGGAGGAAGCTTCAGAGCCTCAGAGGAGAGAGCAGCAATAGGGGTGCAGAGGGCAAAGCGGAGAGATTCCCACACAGAGGATCAGTGCAGACCAGCACTCACCAGCCCGAGAGGCTTGTCTGCTCACCTGCTGGGTGGGGTGGGGACTGGGAGCTGAGGCTTGGGCTTTGGAGGTCAGATCCCAGGGAGAGGACTGGGGTTGGCTGTGTGAACACAGCCTGAAGGGGGCTAGTGCGCCACAGCTAGCTGTGAGGGAGTCCGGGAAAAAGTCTGGACCTGCCTAAGAGGCAAGACACCACTGTTTCGCGGTGCGTGAGGAAAGGGGATTCAGAGCACTGCCTAAATGAGCTCCACAGACTGGGAGAGAGCTGCGGCTATCAGCATGGACACCAGAGATGGGCATGAAATGCTAAGGCTGCTGCTGCAGCCACGAAGAAGCCTCTGTGCAAGCACACGTCACTGTCCACATCTCCTGTCCTGGGAGCCTGTACATCCCACCACTGCCAGGGTCCCGTGATCCAGGGACAACTTCCCTGGGAGAACAAACTGCGCACCTCAGGCTGTTGCGAAGTAATGCTGGCCTCTGCTGCCGCAGGCTCCCCACATTCCATACCCCTCCGTCCGCCCCCCCTCCCACCCCCACCCCCACCCCGCCTGAGTGAGCCAGAGTCCCTGAATCAGCTGCTACTTTAACCCCATCCTGTTTGGGCAGGAAACAGATGCCCTCAGGCAACATAAACGCAGAGGCAGGGCCAAATCCAAAGCTGAACCCCCGGAGCTGTGCGAACAAAGAAGAGAAAGGGAAATCTCTCCCAGCACCCTCAGGAGCAGCTGATTAAATATCCACAGTCAACTTGATGTACCCTGCCTCTCTGGAAAACCTGAATAGACAATGAATCATCCCAAAATTGAGGTGTTGGACTTTGGAAGCAATGGTAGACTAGGGTTTTGCATTCTGCATCTAATTTGTTCCTGGTTTTATGTTTATCTTAGTTTAGTAATTACAGTTTATTATCATTGGTTGATTTGTTTATTGATTTGGTTGCTCTCTTGCTTTTTTTTATATATAAAGATATATATATATATCTTTTTTCCTTTTTCTCTTTTTGTGAGTGTGTATGTTTATGCTTCTTTGTGTGATTTTGTCTGTATAGCTTTGCTTTTACCATTTGTCCTAGGGTTCTGTCTGTCCGTTTTCTGTTTTTTTGGCATTTTTTAGTATACTTTTTAGCACTTGTTATCATTGGTGGATTTGTTTTTTGGGTTGGTTGCTCTCTTCTTTCTTTCTTTCTTTTCTTTTATTACTTTTAATTTTTTATTTTTAATAATTATTTTTATTTTAATAACTTTTATTTTATTTTATTTATTTATATTTTCCTTCTTTCCTCTTATCTCCCTTTTCTTCTGAGCCATGTGGATGACAGGGTTTTCATGCTCCGGCTGGGTGTCAGGCCTGTGCCTCTGAGGTGGGAGAGCCAAGTTCAGGACACTGGTCAACCAGAGACCTCCAGGCTCAACATAATATGAAAAAGCAAAAGCTCTCCCAGAGATATCCATCTCGCTGCTAAGACCCGGCTCCACTCAACGACCAGCAAGCTCCAGTGCTGGACACCCTATGCCAAACAACTAGCAAGACAGAACAAAACGCCAGCCTTCAGCAGAGAGGCTGCCTAAAATCATAATAAGGTCACAGACACCCCAGAACACACCACCAGACACGGTCCTGCCGACCAGAAAATCAAGCTCCAGCCTCACCCAGCAGAACACAGGCACCAGTCCCCTCCACCAGGAAGCCCACACAGCTCACTGAACCACCTTAGCAACTGGGGGCAGACACCAAAAACAATGGAAACTACGAGCTTGCAGCCTGTGAAAAGGAGACCCCAAACACAGTAATTTAAGCAAAATGAGAAGACAGAGAAACACACAGCAGATGAAGGAGCAAGGTAAAAACACAAGAGACCAAATAAATGAAGAGGAAAATGGCAGTCTACCTGAAAAAGAACTGGGAGTAATGCTAGTAAAGATGATGCAAAATCTTGGAAATTGAATGGAAAAAAATATAAGAGACATTTAACAAGGACCTAGAAGAACTAAAGAGCAAACTAACAATGACGAACAATACAATACGTGAAATTTATAATCCTCTAGAAAGCATCAATAGCAAAATAACTGAGGCAGAAGAATGGATAAGTGACTTGGAAGACAAAATAGTAGAAATAACTACTGCAGAGCAGAATAAAGAAAATCGAATGAAAATAATTGAGGACAGTATCAGAGACCTCTGGGACAATATTAAACACACCAACATTCGAATTATAGGAGTCCCAGAAGAAGAAGAGAAAAAGGGAATGAGAAAATATTTGAAGAGATTATAGTTGAAAACTTCCCTAATATGGGAAAGGAAACAGTCAATCAAGTCCAGAAAGTGCAGATAAATCCAAGGAGAAACATGCCAAGACACATACTAATCAAACTACCAAAAGTTAAATACAAAGAAAAAAAATTAAAAGCAGCTAGGGAAAAACAACAAATAACATACAAGGGAATCCCCATAAGGTTAACAGCTGATATTTCAGCAGAAACTGCAAGCCAGAAGGGAGTGGCAGGACATGTTTAAAGTGATGAAAGGGAAAAACCTACAACCAAGGTTACTCTACCCAGCAAGAATCTCATTCAGATTCGATGGAGAAATTAAAAACTTTACAGACAGACAAAAGCTGAGAGAATTCAGCACCACCAAACCAGCTTTACAACAAATGCTAAAGGAACTTCTCTAGGCAGGAAACACAAGAGAAGGAAAAGACCTACAATAATAAACCGAAAACAATTAAGAAAATGGTAATAGGAACATACATATTGAAAATTACCTTAAATGTAAAAGGATTAAATGCTCCCACCAAAAGACACAGACTGGCTGAATGGATACAAAAACAGACCCATATATATGCTGTCTACAAGAGACCCACTTCAGACCTAGGGACACACACAGACTGAAAGTGAGGGGATGGAAAAAGATATTCCATGCAAATGGAAATCAAAAGAAAGCTGGAGTAGCAAGTCTCACATCAAACAAAATAGACTTTAAAATAAACACTATTATAAGAGACAAAGAAGGACGCTACATAATGATCAAGGGATCGATCCAAGAAGAAGATATAACAATTGTAAATATTGATGCACCCAACATAAGAGCACCTCAATACATAAGGCAAATACTAACAGCCATAAAAGGGGAAATTGACAGTAACACAATCATAGTAGGGGACTTTAACATCCCACTTTCACCAATGGACAGATCATCTAAAATGAAAATAAATAAGGAAACACAAACTTTAAACGACACATTAAACAAGATGGACTTAATTTATATTTATAAGACATTCCATCCAAAACCAACAGAATAAACTTTCTTCTCAAGTGCTCATGGAACATTCTCCAGGAGAGACAATATCTTGGGTCACAAATCAAGCCTTGGTAAATTTAAGAATATTGAAATCATACCAAGTAACTTTTCTTACCCCAAGGCTATGAGACTAGATATCAATTACAGGAAAAAATCTTAAAAATACAAACACGTGGAGGCTAAACAATACAATAGTTAATAACCAAGAGATCACTGAAGAAATCAAAGAGGAAATCAAAAAATATGTAGAAACAAATGACAATGAAAACATGACAATCTGAACCTAGGGGATGCAGCAAAAGCAGTTCTGAGAGGGAAGTTTATAGCAATATAATCCTACCTCAACAAGCAAGACACATTCCAAATAAACAACCTAACCTTACACCTAAAGCAATTAGAGAAAGAAGAACAAAAAAAACAACAAAGTTAGCAGAAGGAAAGAAATCATAAAGATCAGATCAGAAATAAATGAAAAAGAAATGAAGGAAATGATAGCAAAGATCAATAAAACTGAAGCTGGTTCTTTGAGAAGATAAACAGATAAACCATTAGCCAAACTCATCAAGAAAAAAAGGAAGAAGACTGAAATCAATAGAATTAGAAATGAAAAAGGAGAAGTAACCACTGACACTGCAGAAATACAAAGGATTATGAAAGATTACTACAAGCAACGATATGCCAATAAAATGCACAACCTGGAAGAAATGGACAAATTTGTAGAAAAGCACAACCTTCCAAGAGTGAACCAGGAAGAAATAGAAAACATAAAAAGACCAATCACAAGCACTGAAATTGAGAATGTGATTAAAAATCTTCGAACACACAAAAGCCCAGGACGAGAAGGTTTCACAGGGGAATTCTACCAAACATTTAGAGAAGAGCTAACACTTATCCTTCTCAAACTCTTCCAAAATACAGCAGAGGGAAAAACACTCCGAAACTAATTCTACAAGGTCACCGTCATGCAGATATCAAAACCAGACAAAGATTTCACAAAGAAAGAAAACTATAGGCCAATATCACTGATGAACATAGATGCAAAAATCCTCAACATAATACTAGCAAACAGAATCCAACAGCACATTAAAAGGATCATACACCATGATCAAGTGGGGTTTATCCCAGGAATGCAAGGATTCTTCAGTATACGCAAATCAATCAATGTGATAAACCATATTAACAAACTGAAGGATAAAAACCATATCATCATCTCAACAGATGCAGAAAAAGCTTTTGACAAAATTCAACACCCATTTATTATAAAAATCCTCCAGAAAGTAGGCATAGAGGGAACTTTCCTCAACATAATAAAGGCCATATATGACAAACCCACAGCCAACATCATCCTCAATAGTGAAAAACTGAAACCATTTCCACTAAGATCAGGAACAAGACAAGGTTGCCCACTCTCACCAATATTATTCAACATAGTTTTGGAAGTTTTAGCCACACCAATCAGAGACGAAAAAGAAATAAAAGGAATCCAAATTGGAAAAGAAGTAAAGCTGTCACTGTTGGCAGATGACATGATTCTATACATAGAGAATGCTAAAGATGCTACCAGAAAACTACTAGAGCTAATCAATGAATTTGGTAAAGTAGCAGGATACAAAATTAATGCACAGAAATCTCTTTCATTCTTATATACTAATGATGAAACATCTGAAAGAGAAATTAAGGAAACACTCCCATTTACCACTGCAAGAAAAATAATAAACTACCTAGGAATAAACCTACATAAGGAGACAAAAGACCTGTATGCAGAAAACTATAAGACTCTGATGAAGGAAATTAAAGATGATACAAACAGATGGAGAAATATACCGTGTTCTTTGATTTGAAAGAATCAACATTGTGAAAATGACTATACTACCCAAAGCATTCTGCAGATTCAGTGTAATCCCTAGCAAACTACCAATGGCATTTTTCACAGAACTAGAACAAAAAATTTCACAATTCGTATGGAAACACAAGAGACCCTGAATAGCCAAAGCAATCTTCAGAAAGAAAAACGGAGCTGGAGGAAAAAGGCTCCCAGATTTCAGACTCTACTACAAAGCTACAGTAATCAAGACAGTATGGTACTGGCACAAAAGCAGAAATATAGATCAATGGAACAGGACAGAAAGCCCAGATATAAACCCACGCATATATGGTCACCTTATTTTTCATAAAGGACGCAAGAATATGCAATGGAGAAGAGACAGCCTCTTCAATAGTGGTGCTGGGAAAACTGGACAGCTACACATAAAAGAATGAAATTAGAACTCTCCGTAATACCATACACAAAAATAAACTCAAAATGGATTAAAGACCTAAATGTAAGCTCAGACACTATAAAACTCTTAGAGGAAAACATAGGCAGAACACTCTATGACATAAATCACAGCAAGATCCTTTTTGACCCACCTCCTAGAGAAATGGAAATAAAAACAAAAATAAACAAATGGGACCTGATGAAACTTAAAAGCTTTTGCAGCGCAAAGGAAAACATAAACAAGATGAAAAGGCAACCCTCAGAATGGGAGAAAATATTTGCAAATGAAGCAACTGACAAAGGATTAATCTCCAAAATATACAGGCAGCTCATGCAGCTCAATATCAAAAAAACAAATAACCCAATACAAAAATGGGCAGAAGACCTAAATAGACATTTCTCCAAAGAAGATATACAGACTGCCAACAAACACGTGAAAGATGCTCAACATCACTAATCATTAGAGAAAATAAAATCAAAACTACAATGAGGTATCACCTCAACTAGTCAGAATGGCCACCAACAAAAAGTCTACAAACAATAAATGCTGGAGAGGGTGTGGAGAAAAGGAAACCCTCTTGCATTGTTGGTGGGAATGTAAATTGATACAGCCACTATGGAGAACAGTATGGAGATTCCTTAAAATACTAAAAATAGAACTACCATACAGCCCAGCAATCCCACTACTGGGCATATGCCCTGAGAAAACCATAATTCAAAGAGTCATGTACCACAGTTTTCATTGCAGCCCTTTTACAATAGCCAGGATATGGAAGCAACCTAAGTGTCCATTGACAGATGAATGGATAAAGAAGATGTGGCACATATATACAATGAAATATTACTCTGCCATAAAAAGAAACAAAATTGAGTTATTTGTAGTGAGGTGGATGGACCTAGAGTCTGTCATACAGAGTGAAGTAAGTCAGAAAGAGAAAAACAAATATTGTATGCTAACACATATATATGGAATCTAAAAAAAAAAAAAAAAATGGTTCAGAAGAACCTAGGGGCCGGACAGGAATAAAGATACATAGAGAATGGACTTGAGGACATGGGGATGGGGAATGGGAAGCTGGGACGAAGTGAGAGAGTGGCATGGACATATATACACTACCAAATGTAAATTAGATAGCTAGTGGGAAGCAGCCGCATAGCACAGGGAGATGAGCTCGGTGCTTTGTGACCACCTAGAGGGGTGGGATAGGAAGGGTGGAGGGAGATGCAAGAGGGAGGAGATATGGGGATATATGTATATGTAGAGCTGATTCACTTTGTTATAAAGCAGAAACTAACACACCACTGTAAAGCAATTATACTCCAATAAAGATGTTAAAAAAAAAAAAAGAATCTTTGCTTTGAAATAGTATTGTGAATAACAACCAGGACATAATAAAAGAAATGCATACCTAGACTAATTGTTTTGGAATTGCTGGACCAAAGATAAATTTAAAATCCTAAAAGCAACCAGGGAGACTACAAATGAATGAATTACAAGATGGATAGCTTTTTTGTTAAATTAAAAAGGGGAGCGGAGGAAAAATATAATGGAATAACATCTTTAAAGGACTCAAGAGAAAAATCTAACAACCTAGAGTTCTATATCCAGTGAAACTTCCTTTAAAAATGAGAGTGAAATAGAAATATTTCTTTCAAACAAACACTAAGAGAATTTAGCACCAATATGTTCTCAATAAAGACATTTTTTTTCATCTTGACTGGATTATTTATTACAAAGAATACTTGTCTTTATCTGCTTTTCCCTGCATACTCATTAAAGAACACTTCTAAAAGCTCTCCTTCAGTAAGAAGAATGGCATGAAATGCAAGAACTAATGAGAATTGAAAGAAAATTGTAAACATGTTAATAAATATTAACAAAAATAAGTGAATAAAATATGCATAATGTCTAATTTGTTTAATAAAGAGAAAACTGAAATACTAAAATACAGTATAGTACGTAAAGTAAGTCAGGAGGGTGATTAGAGATAACAGTAAATTGCTTTTTTCTGTTTGGGAGCAGGGCAAAGATATTAGTTTAGATTGTACTAAGTATGTTGTTTTGATTTCTAGAATAACTCCTAAAAGATTATATATAGAGTACGTAACATCCAAACATCCTTGTAGAAAGGCAAACATAAATGAGAACAAATTCAATCCAGAAGTCTAAGAGACTACAGAAGAAGTACAAAAAAGTGAGAAAAATACAAAATAAAGTGTAAAAATTAATCCATTAATCATACTAAGTAAACTATGTTCTTCAATTAAAAGAATAAAATTGTCAGAGTATGGTTATAAAACTTGTAAGAGTTATGATAAAACATACGGATACAGAAATACTGAAACGTAAGTGATGGAAATAATCCCAAGAAAAAACTAACCAAAAGGCAATTGTGCAGCTGTATTATTATAAAATGAAATAAACTTTAAGGAAAAAAGCCTTGCTAATATGTAATGAAGAGAGTCACTATATAACAATGTAAAGGTTCCTTTACTAGGAAGATACCAAAATTCTAAATATTTATGGATCTAATAACTTTAAAATATTTTAAGATAAGAACCAAAATTCATAAAATAAAAAGTAAAGATATAATAGAGAATATCAAAGAATTTAACCACTGGCTTTTTGAAAGACAAAACTGACAAACCTTTAGCAAGAGATATGAAAAGAGAAGCACAGATAATAATATGAATGAAACAGAAGACACACTGATTCAGCAGACATTAGATAAATAATAGAATAATACAAACTAGTTTGTGCCGTTAAATATAAAAAATTAAACAACATAAACATACGCCTACAAAAATATACTTCAAAGAAACTGACTCTAGAAGAAATAGAAGCTCAATTATCACATGAACAATTGAACATCTTCTCAAGATAAAACATTAGGCCTAGATTATTTTATGGAAATACTCTGCAAAATATTCAAGGAACAGATCATTTTAAGCTTTTACTAACTCTTCCATAAAACAGGAAAAGAGGGCACATTTCCCAAATTATCTTATTTTGCCAGTATATCTTTGATATCAAAACCAGATAAACAGGAAAAGTGTAAAAAGAAAATCATAAGCCAATTCAATTATGACATGAATGCAAAAGTAACTCAACAAAATGTTAAGTACAAAAAACATAATACATACATCATGACCAATTTGAATTTACTCAAGTAATGAATGGTTGTTTCAACATTATAAAATCAATTATTCAAATTCACTATGCTTCCTTACTATTAGAGTTGGCTATAAATCTTGCTTTGACTAATAAAAGTCAAAATGACACGTGACATTTCTAGGCAGAAGTATTTAGTTGCCATGTTAAACACTCCACAGCTATCTTCTCTGCCATATTAAGCATGGAATCATGAGTTGTTATGAAGATACAACATTGAGCCATTTCATTAAAGACAGCTTCTCTGGTTAGTTTTGCAAACCTGCAACAGATTTTTCATAAGAGATAACTATACTTTTTGTGGCGCTAAATCATTGTTTTCAGAGTTGCCACTAGCATAGCCTAGTCCAATCAGACTGATCTAGCGATAACAACTAATATAGCACAGAATTGGCTCAGAGAAAGACAAATGGACCAATGAAACAAAACAGAGTGCCAGAAACAGATCCACTTGACAGCTATGTTCAATAAAGTCACTGCAAATGCTGAATTAGCAAATACTGAACCATTGCTTCTAGGGGAAACACAGAGTTAAGTTCCTGCAAGCCTCTAAGCACATTTTAACCAACCCATCAATATATAATCTTGTTTTATGTGTTTATGTTTAAAGACCTCTTATTTAATATATATTGTCGATTCAATAACATTGAACTCATGGCCAGCAGTGTTATGATCCATGCCTGAACAAATCTTATCTAACACACATATTTTCTGTGTAAGGCACATCACAACCTTCTTGCAATTAGGAACACAAGACAGCACTTCAGTACTACACTTGGGGCCATTTTAAACAGTAAAGTCACAGACAGAAAACACAGAAATGTGAAAGACATGGCACTAAAGAGACTGCACAAAGGACACTTGTAAACATTAAGAGAGCTGGAACAAGAAGGCAGAGCATCGCCTTGTTGGATCTCAGCTGGGAACATGCATGTCAGGTGACTCAAATTTTTCACAGCCCTGCACATGTTTGCAAATGACAAAGAAAACACCACTAGTATTGATTTTGAGGTTACAAACAAGTTTTAGCAACTAGGTAAATTTTCAAATATGGAAGCTTTGAATAATGGGAATCAAGCATATGCACTCACACACACATACTTTTGCATGTATTAAATATTCAATAATATTTTAATAGGAAGGAAAAAATATGCCTTGTACTTTTGTAGCTCAAAGGTATGACTGGGTCAAAAGCATACACCCATATGATAAAAAGGCCTTAATCTCCCGCACCCATTAAACCTCCTACTCAAGTAGGAGGTTTAATCATCTCATGGTGATTTCTAGAAAATGCTGCCTCCCAAGGCTCTCTTTGAGCCCTAGTCAGCCTGCTGTACTGGCCCCATCTCTTGGAGGTTGCTGTGCTCCCACTGGTCCACATGTGCTGCTTTCAAAAACTTTCAGGGAAGCTTCACCACCTCTACCATCCAACATGAGCAAGCCAATGGCCATGGCTAGTGGATTGTTTCTGGTTTCACCCAGAATCATCTCATCCTGTGGGAGATGATGGGTATCTTGCACAGGCAGAGGAAAGGGTCTTCTCCACAACTGCATTCTAAACTTGGTTGCTTGGCCTCCTAAAGCTGTCCCGGAGACCAGAGTCTTACAAAATCTCTACTAAATAGGCACTTGATCTACTGCCTCTAACATTCTCTATTGTGCTGAAAATTAATCCAAAGAATTCAGTGGGGGATTGACTTCCTCTTTCCCATCTCCAGGCCCCCGTCTCTACCAAATTCATCTCTCCTCCTCATTTCTACAATTGAACATGTAAAGAGAGATGACAAGTAAAAGAAGATACAGGGAGAAAGAAGGTAGGTTATAATCCACACCTGGCAGCTGACAGCCTTGCTAGCATTCACTGGAGGAAATCTCAGCTTTATTATCTACCAAAAAATTTTGTGGGTGGGATTTCCTTGAAAACTCCTAATTAAAAACCTTCTTTTGCTCACAGTGTTGAAATAAATTGGAAATAAACTGATCATATGTTTCCCATTTTCTTTTCCCACAGCTGAGTGAATATGAAAGTTCTATAACTCAAAATGTGAAAAGAGAAAAGACATTTTTCTTGAAAGACAGAAACCCTGATGATTGCCTGATGAACAGATCTCATCAAAGATTTTCACTATTTAAGCTGTAATTTGAATATATATTTGAACATCAGCCTTAACTCTCAACAAAGAAACAGGTTTAGTGCTACTTCCAAGGGAACAAGGGTCCTTAACATACTAAATATTTACCTTAAATCTAATTAGAGGTTTTTATAAGAGTGTCACTTAATTTTGTGCCTCCCTTCAATTCTGAACTGCACGAACTGAATAAATGTGATCATCTCTTCTGAAAGCAGCTATCATACCCCCATGTACGTATCTTTCTTCTACCTGAGAGTCAATCACAATAATAGTACTTTAATAAGGGTATATGCAAATCAGATAATCACGATCATGATAAATTTTAACTACTCTTGAACTTACAGCAACTTAGCTAAGTGTGTGGAATGTGATTAACGGTTATACCTAGAATTTAAATATTTTACTTTTTTTCTAAGCTTTGTGCATTAAGTCCAGATGCTCAATCTTCTCCATGTGATTGAAATATAATTATTTAGAATTGATGGTAGGACAAATTCTATCATTTGGAGTTGTCGTTATAACGAATTTTTTTATTATAAAATACCTCTGTGTTTTATAATGATCTCTTGGCTTTCATTCTTAGATCTCCCTTCAAATTCTAGTTTCTTTTCTCTCAGCTTCTCTGAACTTTTCAGATTTTAAGGTCCTAAATGTCTTACAAATGCAACAATGAAACAGCATGGATAACTAGCTAAAATTGTGTTTCAAGGAAAAGCAAATCAAATTTTTATTGTTTTTTCCCTTAGTCAAAGAAAAAATTTATTTCCTTGAATTAATATATGTCTAGTTTGTCTTTCATGCCATATTTAAAGGCAAGCCTCCAGAATATGTTTCAAAATCTTAAGCTAAAGATTCCTGAGAACCCCTTATAAAGTAAGAATTGAAGTTTAATATCCAAGGATAATGCATGTATATTCTCAGCCCTTCAGCAATAACAATGAGATGCCATTATTCTAAGATGTATATATTCTGAAACTTAGATAAATTTGGTATTATGAATGTAACTTCAAGAGTATAATATACTTAGTTTCACTAATTGACATTTCCTTTCAAACTATTCTCTCTAATTCCTATGCCCATCTTCCTTTTTAAACCCACAACTCCTTTAGTAAGTCCCAGATTACTCTTTGAAGAATTTCTAGTCTACTTTTTGCTCTTCCTAACAGCGTAACTAAGGGTACATTTGCTTGTGGCTAAAACCACAATGGACTCAAAGTTCTAAACATGACTCTACAATTCCTCTTAATTTATTTTATCCTAACGTCCACCATTGTTTATTTACCATCCTGTTAGACTGTGCATAACTTTTTAATTGTCTTAAATCCTTTTTGGAATAAGACAAAAGAAAAAGACAGGCACACATATACAAAAGCCTATTTATAACTCTGATTGGTCTGATTTCCCTTTGGTTGCAATGGAGATATTAATATTTATTCATTAATTATTTGGCCAATTAGTCATCGCCTACTATAGACTAGACATGGCAATATAAAAATGAAGAACTTTATTTCTGTCAGTGAAGCACTTAACAGCCCAGAAATGTAAAACAGATGCCTAAACAAATATAGTTAATGAGATGTTATAGTTGTTACAATTAAAATACTCATAGATACAACTGGGCACAAAAGACTGAGTGACCAATTCCCCTGGGGTGGGGTGTTAGGGTGAAGAAAGGGAATCTAGATGAAAGTGTTTAGGACAGGCTGTGTGGAAGAAGTTACAATCCTGGAGAATTCTGGGAAATGCAGAGCAATCTCTTATGACCGGAGCTTGTTAGGCAAAAGGGTATTTTTTTTTACATCTTTATTGGAGTATAATTGTTTCACAATGGTGTGTTAGTTTCTGCTTTACAACAAAGTGAATCAGTTATACATATACATATGTTCCCATATCTCTTCCCTCTTGCGTCTCCCTCCCCCCCTCCCTATCCCACCCCTCTAGGTGGTCACAAAGCACGGAGCTCATCTCCCTGTGCTATGCGGCTGCTTCCCACTAGCTATCTACCTTACGTTTGGTAATGTATATATGTCCATGCCTCTCTCTCGCTTTGTCACAGCTTACCCTTCCTCCTCCCCATATCCTCAAGTCCATTCTCTAGTAGGTCTGTGTCTTTATTCCTGTCTTACCCCTAGGTTCTTCATGACATTTTTTTTTTCTTAAATTCCATAGATATGTGTTAGCATATGGTATTTTTCTTTCTCTTTCTGACTTACTTCACTCTGTATGATAGACTCTAGGTCTATGCACCTCATTACAAATAGCTCAATTTTGTTTCTTTTTATGGCTGAGTTGAAAGAAAAAGCTGGGAGAGGATTGAGAGCAGGGCCCACCTGACACAACCAGAGTTTGAAATCTATCCCACCGGCAAAAGGGAGCCATGGAAAGAAGCAAGGGAGTAATATGACCAAGTAGCTCTGTATAAGGAGCATTCAGTATCCAAAAGGACTAGATAAAGGCAGAAAGAGAAGTTTGAAAACTATTGCAAGAGTCCTGACAAAAGATTTGGCTCCTTCCTCTTGAGGATATGGTGAGAATAAAGTGGTTACTATTAAGAAAGTATCTTAATTCCCTCTGAAAGTAGAAAGTGGTGCAGGATGAAAAATATCATATCAGAAAAGAGTCACTCTAGACCTTCTGATGCATTTTCTACATTTGAGCCCAGTAATAAAATTTCTGGAGGTCTTGACTGCCCCAGTTGAGACGTGACCAGTGCTTAATTGGGGGCTAAGATATGGAGTGGTAAGAGGGAGCACTGGAAACAATTTGCTCATAACTCTCCCCCACAGAAACTCAAAAGTCTTAATTGTGCATGTGCTGCAAATATGCTCTTTGAAAAGGTCTAAAAGGAACAACTAAAAGACATTAAAAACAGATATTGTGTTCATCCAAACATTCTCTGAGTGTGCCCAGGCCTCAAGAGTGTCTGTTGCTTGCATCCTTGGGAGTTTAGAAGGATATCACATCATCAGCATGATGAAACAATTTCACTGAAGGAGGGCATAAAGGTCATCAGTACTTGTTTTTATCCAAGTACCCTGATTCATTGGAATTTGGAACTTTCTAGTTCTCAGAACCCCAATGGCAAAATCATAGCTGCTGTTGGTATTCTCTTGTCCCTAAGATTTTTCAATTCTCCTTTTATTAAACCAGCAGATGAAGCAATAGAATATATAGTCATTTTGGCCTAAAACAAAGGAGGGAAAAGCCAAAAAGTAATTTTTCTGTTACTGGATAGACTGGGGGCAACAGAATCAGCCCAGAAAATAGTGAGAAGCACAACAGAAGAGATTTTGTTCTCAGTGACACTGTTTTACCCCAAATCTTAACACTAATTTCTCTGTGGTTTATTTTTGCTCAGTTGCCTTCTGTCCACTATCTGTGATAGCATATAGATGTGCCAATGCAAATTTATTAACTCACAAAATATTCTACGGAGTATGAAAATGCAGATCAGCCCTGATATAAATCAGGCATGGCAGCAGGCAATAACATACCCAATCTGTGAGGTGTGTATTATCTTCCTTAAGAGAAAGATTATACTCAAGGAAGATTATTTATAGTTTCCTTTTGAATGATGTTTGAAAATATTCATAAGGCCTAATTAAACTTGGATAGGTGATTCAGTGGTTTTCTTTTCCACAGATATGCACTGCCTTAGTTCACAAAGTTGGCTGTATACTGTCAGGCAATTAAACCCAACAAATAAATACATAACCACTCATTGTTTTGAAGACCAAGTCTAGCTGAGCTACACTTGGTCTCCAACCCAGGATTATCTGATATGTGAAGATCAAGATCTTATAATGAGAAGGTTTTGTAAAGTCCTTCCATACATCACCTGTAAAGATGTTAAATGAACCCAACAACCTTATTTTTGGTACCAAGACTTCAGAAATAGCAGCACAAAAGCCTTAAGGTATAAGAAAAAGAGTATCTATTATAGTTGGTAATAGTCCAAAATTAGAAATAATCTAAATATCCTTCTATAGAAAAGTGTACATGTATGTGTGTATATATATATATATATATATGTGTGTGTGTGTGTGTGTGTGTATATATATATACATTAGGTATTATCTATATGCATAAGTCTGGAAAGATGTCAATGACATAGTCCAAAGTAAATAAAAGCAAGTTATACAACAATAAGGGCAGATTAATCCCATTTTTTTTTAAGGAAAAAAAAACTATTAGTACTGGTTAACTCTAGTGGTGGATGTATGGAACTTCAGGTTTTTATTGAATACTTTATAAACTTCTATATTGTTTGATTTTTAAAACAAGAAAGTACAATTTTTTTAATTTAAAAAATAGCTATCAAATTCATCTTCCTGCCTCTAAGAAATGTATCTCCTGGACACAAAATCTCCCTGGTACCTTTCAGCCATTTTGGATTAATTTAGCTCTGGGAATTCCAGCCAATACAAATCAGAATTTCTGAGGACACTCAAGGGATATGACCTCACATGACTAGGACTTTAAAAATAATTTGTATAAATCTCTGTAGACTAAAGATATTAACTTTCACACAGCTCTAGTGGAAAACAAAGTCAATAGAATTTTAAGATCTTCCTTAGACATGGTTGGATATCCCTTCCTAAATCTTTCTACCAGCTCCCACTCTCCCTCTTTTATAAATGGATAAACTGGAATGCAGAACAGACTGTAACTTCTAAAGGAGATGGACAGTGAGTGCTGGTAATTACAAACATAACACTCAGAAATGACCCAGTATCTTTAGACATCTTATCATAAGAATATCATTTTTAAAAGCAAATATTTTCTCCAGTGTATGTATGTATGTATATATATATATATCAAAAGCTGAAAGGATTTTTCTCAGTTTCACAGCCAGCTGGATTTGCCTAAGCTGTTGACTAAAAAATAACCTTGGAATTATAAAAAGCTTCACCTATAGGTAATGAGAGATTAATTCATGTACCTCATAATGTTTAGATATATCAATGAAGAAAATTTTAATTCACTTCTAAGTGAGAATATCTGCAAGGATTTAACATTATCCAGATGCAAAGAAGCCATTTTACCCTATTTCTCATATTACAAAATGAAAATTAAGGAATTATAGAACTTTTTTCAAAATCTTATAAATCAGTATATGTCAAGAAATTAGTCTTACTGCTCTCTATTTCAAAATCATCTTTGTTGGAGTCACAGATGCTCTTGTTCTAAGTAAGAATCCTTAATTTATTTTGAAAGTAGGGACACTCAGAGTAAAGAAAAGGAAAGAAAAGTACCTAGCACTAAGAAATCTGTAACACATTGGAACTAGCTGGCACTCCTACAAGAGATTGTGAAATAAACCCTCAATATTATGTTCCTCCTGCCCCATCACATTTTAATAATTTTTTGTCTTTTTAAGACTATACCAATCATACAATAAGGTTTTCAAGTGTCAAAAGCTTAGCAATCGGGAATTCCCTGGTGACACAGTGGTTAAGAATCTGCCTGCCAATGCAGGGGACATAGATTCAAGCCCTGGTCCGGGAAGATCCCACATGCCGCGGAGCAACTAAGCCCGTGCGCCACAACTACTGAGCCTACGCTCTAGAGCCTGCTCGCCACAACTACTGAAGCCCGTGCACCTAGAGCCCGTGCTCCACAACAAGAGAAGCCACCGCAATGAGAAGCCTGCGCACCGCAACAGAGTAGCCCCCGCTCGCCACAAATAAAGAAAGCCCGTGCGCAGCAACAAAGACCCAATACAGCCAAAAATAAAAATAAATAACTAAATTTAAAAAAATAAATAAAGCTTAGCAATCACCAAATGTTTTACAGACCCAGATTTCCCTTATGCCTGTAGTAAGTGCAAGGGGTACATTACATTCTTTCCTAAATAGCTTACTATAAATTGTCTTGCAGACCTGTCAGTCTGGATATTTGCTGAGACATATTTAAATAATCTCTGATTTGAGACCTACTATCTTGAAATTAAGAGTCAATTCTAAGTCAGAAGTCAGAGGTCATCTCTGGAACAGACACATATACCCATTTTTAAAGGAGTTAATGTGAAGAAAATCAGAATTCCATTTACTAAGTGTGTAAGTCCACAAATCAGTGAATCGCTATTGATTGGTAACTTAGGGAGAAGCATCATTTCATACTGAAAACACTAATAGAGAGGGGTATTACTAGAAATCAAGGACGAAAAGAGTTTCTAGGAAACAACCAAGTTCAACTCTTTTGCTTTATAGATGAGGAAACTGAAGGCCAGGATGTATTTGATTTAACTTTTTAGAGCCCTACGAAATGGTTTTTCATAAATATAGAGATATCTTTCAATGTTATGTTGTTGACATTTTTCTGGAAATTTAACTTTCTTTATAATTAGAATCAATTATGCTAGCAAAAAAACTCAATACATGAGCCCTGAAGTCTTCTCATTACATCTTCAACATATTGGGCTACCAGAAGGCTTAGAAATTTAGGTCTAAAACTCTCCAGGACTGGAGAAAAAAATTTAAATCAAATGCTTATGAATGTTTATTAAAACCATCAGTGCATATGAGGTAACCTGGTAGGAGTAAATAGAGTATAAAGCAAGCCAAGCTTCAGATCACAACCTCCAACATTTTTTGACCGTTTAATTCATCAATTTAAAAAAAAATGAGGATGCACCATCAATACATTACATTTACTTACTTTAAAATTATATTCAATAGTTCATCTTGAGCTAATTACTTAACTTCTCTGGACTTCAGTACTTATAGGATTATAGTAAGAAATAACCTAACATAGACTTAGTATACAGTAAGACTCCAATAAATACTATTCACACACACACACACACACACACACACACACACACACACATATAATATACATGTATATCATATGAATACTTCTCTAATGTAATATTTACATAATAAAACCCACATAAGATAAAAATTTGAAAAAAGATAAGTTAACAATTAAATATAAACAGAATATTTTATATATTATTTTCACACTCCAATAGATTATCCTGTAGAAACCACTGAATATATTCAATCCAATTTGGAAACCACTCTTCCAGAGAACTATTTTGAGAGGCAAGCTAATAAAAGAAGACCAAGAGTAGGTGGTATGTTGGAGTTGACTTGAACCAGTTGAAGACAAAATTATTCACATCTCTTCTCAGTTCTGCATTCAGTGATTTTACTTTGGTAGCTTGAAATGGACCATGGTGAGAGTATTTGCACTGTGGAAATTAGAAAACAGTACGCACCAGAGCCTTTTTTTTTTTTCTCCAGCAAGATGGTTGTTAGACATTCACCAGCAAATCACTATCAGCATTTCAGAAGTAGGAAGAGAAGAAGGACAAGGTATTGTGGAGTCAGAAAGTCAAAAAAAAAAAAGAGAGAGAAAACAAGAAAGATGGTCAAAATTGTCAGAATCTGTGCAGGAGTCACTGGGTTTGACAAATCATTAGTGACTTTTGAAAAAAACAGTTTCTGTAAAGTGGCTGGGTAGAACCAGAAAACTGTGGGTTGGAGAGGGAATGAGAAGCTAGGGAGAAAAAGAAGACAGTGAAGGAAACAAGTACAACACAGCCACAGTCTGAGGAGAAAGTTGTATCATGGAAGAGTTGGGGGTAGAAAGTGGACAAAGGGGTCAAAGTTAAAGCAGAGAGTGGAACAGGGGTTGAGTGAAGCCAAGATGAATTGTGGTTAGAGCCACAAAAGCCACAAAGCAGCTATGGGATGCAGAGCTGTGTGTGCTGGTGTGTGGATGCAGCCATGTTCTTTGAGAGGTGATTACAGGAAGACAAGAGACCAGTTAGAGGGCACAGGCTGAGCCAAACAAGTGGAAGTTCGAAAATTCTGTAAGGGAGGAAATGCTGTAAAGGGATCCAAAGAATGGGAATTAGAAAATCAAGAAGAATAAAAACATCTTAAGTCTAGATTCTAACTAGATAAGAACTACTTGAAAGAAATATATATGATATTCTAAGGCATTTGTTTCTAAATTTTTAAAGAGGCTAGAACTTCATCAAAAGCAATGATGCTTAATCCTCTGAACCTGGTGACGTAACCATTATTTCCACATGGTTAAGTTCTTCTATTTTATTTTGTTGACAGAAAAAAATTACCATGACGAGATTATTTTTATACACCAAGTTTAAACATCTGATTGGAAACTAACTGAAAACAGTACATCTCATTTGTGTATTTAGCACTTACAAATTCACTCTACCTGAGAGACTGCTGAAAGCACAGGCAGAATACTGCATTGATGCCTTTGTAACTGAGACAAAATCACCCTGTACAAATACATCTGTCACTTACAGTCAAAGACAAGCCTTTAATTAATTGGGTTTAAAGTTTTGTTTACTTTTTCTATTACTTCTCTTAACCTAATGTTCACTTTCCATGCCCCTAAAAGAGGAACAGTAAAGGCCAGGTGAAAAATAAACTTTCACAGGCAATATTTGCAGAGCTGTTTCTGGTAAACAGTCAAACTCACCAGGCTCTTGTATCATCATTTATTTGCACCTCTCACTGAGTATGGGTTTTTGTGTTGCCATAAGCAATTCTTAATTTCCATCAATAACCTTTCATTTTAGGCATGGCCAATTTGTATTATGAGCATGAGAACTGAGAATTGTCCTTTTTGGAGCTGGAAAGTAAGGACTACAACATAGGCGGATAATTTAAAGACTGGCCTAAACTCAGCTATCACAGATCAAGTGGGTCCTGATCAGTAATTTTGGTCAGTTAGGGTCACCTTACTAGGGAGAAGAGTTATCAAATCTAATGGGACTATTACTGGGAAAACTTTTAAGGATGTACCTTGTCCACCTGGAGTGGCTTTTGCTCTTGATCAAATTGTATATGTTTGATTCGTGCTGTCAATTACCCACCTAGAGTTAATTAGACCCCCTGAGAAATGCCTACTAAGTGCTTATTAAACCTGCATGAAATTACCCTGCTGCCTTCTGAAGAAAAACCATACCTGGCTTCCAAATGCCACAACTCCAAATAAGATGTGAAATATGCAAGTAAGTTAGAACATATTAGTTCCGAATTTCTAGCAAGAGGCTAGAAGAAATTCAGATTTGGCAGAAGCAGAGAGGAATGGTCCAGAAATTGTGTTCAATTGGATCTAGAGACAATACTCTATTAATTGGTTGGATACTTCTATGATTTCAAAAATGTGCATCACCTAGACTTAGAACTTTGAATATTGTTAAGAGTTGTGCTCAGAGATTCCACAAAAAAAATCCTGCAACAGATTTTGGCAAACATAAGCATTTTGTAACTTCTAATCCAACAGCTTAATTAACAAATTATTAAAATTTGGTTCACAAATGTTTTCAGCACCTTCTATTTGGTGGAATCAGTCCCTTCCAAACCACTGATATTACAGAGTCACAGCCATTTATCATGGGGATTTTCCTTTCAAGACTGAGGCAAATCATACAAGTACCTGGCTTACAGAACAGCAGCAGGGATTAGAATGCATTTGGATCTGCGTTAAAGTCAGGAGGGATAGTACATAACCAAGTGGTCTGACATATATTGCAAGAATGAGGGAGCATGGCAGGAAGACCTGAATCACCACCTGTGAAGAACCATGATGATAGCCACAAAGACCACCAGGCAGAAATGCAAGGCCGAAAGCAAGCACTGCTATCAGAAGCTGGGGAACTGGAGACCAGGTGTTCATGCAGAGGAAGGAATGAGTAGGGTAAAGGGATCAGATCTAAGGCTAAGAATTCAGAACTCCATAAGGAACTGGTTTCCTTTTACGCATGGCCTGGTAAAGAGCAGTAAGTATAGCACAAAGACCCTAAACCATTAGAACCTTTGCCCAGCAAAATCTGGTACCATTTCACTAAGTAGATGACTGCGGCAGGTTTTGGAATATGTTTGATTTGAGACATTGTAACTCTCAAGTCTTAATTTTCTATCTTTATTGCTGGTTCTGCTTAGAGTTTAAAATAAGTAGGATCCCTTAACAACTGAGGCCTACTATCTCATTTTTAAATCTACTGCAATATTTTGAGGGACATAAGCAGAGAGGGGTAAGAAATGAGTCTTTGGTTAATATAACAAAAAGAAAGATCTGCATATCTCTTTGGTTTTATTCTGCACTTTTTCACTATCTTCTAACATATTTTAATATTTGATTATGACATGCCATTTCATACCTGGGATAGGAGATCATGTTAGGGTATGTCAGTAAAGCCCAGCTAATTATTGTTTTATTTGCTATTACTAAGACATTTTCACTATTGCATTTTTCTATATTAGGGAGCAATTTCAACATATAGGAAAATATGAATTTTGTAGGAAATGCAACTTATAAAATTTTTGATAGGATACTTTATCATAAGTAGCCAAATCTAAAAGAGCTCACTATGCCAAACATTTTTCAGAGTTTTCTAAAGTTCACAAATCTAGGGCAATGATCATTTCTTATTGTCGCTCATCACCTTTTCTCCTCCTTTTTCATGATAGAAAAACCAAGAGGCACTGGAATAATGTGGTCTTTATACCATCATGGAAAGAATCACACTCATAAAATCCAACAGGAATGGATATTTCAGTGAGTGTGGAGTTGGGATAAGAGATGGCCAGAACTGATGGAATTCTGCACACTAAGGAATCTAGGTAAGAGACAGACAATGGATTGCAACCCAGAATTCTCTCCTCACACTTGAGCTGAACCAAAGAGAAGCTGAGAGTAAAGGGCAAGTCATCTTCCTTATTTTCCTTCGCTTCTCAGTGTCAAACCTTTTCACTTTCGCGAAGCTGAACCACACCCGAATTTCAAGAATCACTACTTTTACCTTCTTGTTATTTCCTTCACCTTTAACACCAACCCTACTTCTCAAATTCCCATCAAAATTCATTTTGCAAATATCAATCCCAGAGTTAATCCAGATAAGGGAAAGCAAATAAGAGATGTCTTTGTATTTCACTACAGTAGGTTGAGGAAATTAGAACTACTGAAAAAATCAGAGAAAATATATTAAACCTAGTCATTGTATACTGCAAAATACCTAGGAAGGGGATTTATAACTAGTTACCAAAGAGTTACTTTATCATCACTTTTGTGTACTCAAAAAATATAGAAAGGTGACTTCATTACCACAAATATTTTTCTAGTCCTTTATTTCTCCATTTTCAAATCTTCTTATATGTTATCTTTACTGACCAGTTCAGGAAGTACAGAACAAGAGCTTGACAAGCTCGGCTTCTTCGGTTTTCTTAGAATCAAGTTGTCAGAACTTGCCACCGTTGAGCTGGCCTCACCTGCCCAAACACCAACTTAAATAAACTAACAGTACCTGAAACAAATGGAATTTCAACCACGAGTGTTAAATAAGCCCTCAAAATGTCAGAGACCGATGACTATTGTTGCTTAGTCTCTTCAAATATTGAAATGTTATTGTAAACCTTGAGTGTGACTTTCAGTGTACTTACGGGGGGCGGGGGGTGGGCAGCATGGGGTGGCGGGGGAGAGTCCACACTCCTCAAAACAGACACCCTCCTCTCCCGCTAAGCCTGGTGGGATATGTGAAAAAAAATGAAAGTGCCAGAATTTCTTTTGCTATCAGGTACTCCAGAAGAAACGTAAATTTGTGTCTGTCATAAAGTTACGGAGAATGAATTAAAGTCATTAATGCTAAACCCTTACTCACAAAATGTAACACTTTTTCCAAAGTAGAAACTCAATCAATATAATGCAATAAATCAAACATGATTCAGTACAGAAAGCAACTGGTTTTGTAGTTCACTTTAAAGGGATTCAGGATAAGGCAGCAGAAAAAGTTACTGTTTAGCACATTTTTCACTAAAAATAGATAAAATGTCTAATTCCAGGCTCAGAACAGAATTTGTTTTATTGCAATTTCCTTGAAAATTGCTGTTTCTCATGCACCTCTGAATATATGCTCAATGTGAATTAATTACCACTGGTTTCTTAGCTTAAATTTTAGTCACTGCAAAAAGTGAAACCTGTTCCCTTTGTCTTTCCACTAGAAAAAGGAAGGTAGCACCTATAACATTAGCATGGCGTATGGCCCTAGAATCAATGTGACACACGGAAAGTTTTTCTATAAAACTGGGTACATAGAACCATTACGTCTTATGTGATTGTATCTCTGAGATCTGCGATAACATTTGCTCAGTTTCTTTGTTTCTCCTGTTAACATTTTCATTTCAGTGTTGCTGATCATTTTCTATTATCTCTGCCTTCTTTATGTTTCTCGTGTATTTCCCTTTCAGATAGCCTCGTTGAATTAACTGAAGAATAAAACTATATAATATAGTCTTATTATAAGCAGAAGAAAATGAAGATGATCTGATGAGATAAATCACTGAAGGTTAATAGCTTTAAAAATCAATCTTCCTTCAAAGGAAAAGGCTAAATGGCTTAGTGGATGAAATGCTAGCCTCTCACCTCTGAGTTCAAGTCTTAACTGTGAAGCCTTAGGCGACACGGTTACTGGGCAGAGATGTCTCTAGTGGACAAAAATCTGCACTGCACAAGTTGGAGGCTGCCCAATAACCCTTGCCCCATGCACCATCAGCCCCTGTCAGTGGGACTGATGGGTTTTTGTGTTTCCAGTCCATCCTGTCCCTTTGGAAATGGTCCAGGTAGATGCTAACATCACTGTCAGGAAACCATCTTTTCAGAGCAGCCTCCTCAAATAGCACCAGTGGTGTGAAGTCACTAGAGGTTGCTGCTTTGCAGGTCTGACCCCTCAGCTGCCACTCAAATAACCTGACCTTCCCTTCCTGTAAATTGAGTGACACCTTTTCATGTCAATTAAAAAACTAGGACAAACAGAACTAATCACTGGGCTATTTCAGACTGGCCAAGGACTCATTTGCCAGAGGGTGGCTACACATGTGGAAGGCAAACTTCAATAATTAAAAATGAATATATTCAAATAAAAGAGGGAGGCATGAACAAGCACATGTATGTCCTCATACACGAACATGTATATTCCTAAAAATGCATGTAGTCATTTTTTAACAGATACAAGTTGGACCATTTGTTTATCCACACAGGTAATCCTCTATTGCTGGCGACTTAAAGGGCTTCTTTGTGTTCACCCCGAGCAATGTGTTTTTCTGTTTCTGCCCTTCAATAGTATAATGCACTGCATTTTGAGCCTCCAAAAGAGATATCCAAACTGTTTACAAAACATACACGTGGCACAAATAGCTGTTATTTAAGGAGATTGCAGTCAGTTCGATCTTATGAGCAGAGATGTTTATGTTGAATAAGACAACCGTAGTGTCCAACTAAAATCAGCACTCTATTTCACAGTTTTATGGTGAGATATGTTTTCTCTGTGCCCTTTTATGCATTGTGCAATAACCCACTTGAAAGTGGAAGTAATGTCTAATTTGGAACCATTTGGACAAGGCATGGTATTTGCATACAGTGAAATAGTATGAAAAGTTCAAGAAGTAGAATCATGTTAAAATGTTGACGCAGCCATGATATTTCCATATTCTTCCAAAATGATTTATTAATGATTGTTGTTTACTGCTAATTCAAACCAACTGCAAATCCCTTTGTTATGATTAAAGCGAGCATTTTTCACCCCAGGCTGATAGATGGCTCTGTAATTTCGGAGGAAATATGCTAAAGGTCATGAGTTAATACATCCTCTGGTACTTTCTCTTCCCATCCTTTCTTTCCCAAATGGAAGGAAAGCTGTGTTGTATTATTTCCACGTCTTTGTAATGTCCATTCAAAATAAAATTAGAGAGTGCATTAGAAAGAGAGTATCTGTGTGTACACACAGCAAAATCCACACGTATTCTGTAGAGTCTATTACTAAAATTATACAATTGCCTTTTGAGAAATTTCATACAAAAAAATCTTTCCTTAATAATCTATGAATATCACTGTTTGAATCAAATAGTATTATTCCTTTTAAAATTAAACTATCCACAAAACATGCATTTACTTTCCACTATACAAAATGCTAATAATGCTTTTAGAATGGTCTTTAAAAAGTCTAATTATATCATTTAAAAACTGAGAGACCAAAGGGCAAACTAAATTCTCCTAACATAAATCAGACTTTTTTATTTCAATGACTTTAAAAACCTCAAATGCAGCAATTTTAATAGCAATGAAAGAATGAATAAGTCATAACTCCGCCTGATCACATAACTGTCTATAACTGTTATTAAATGCTCCAAAATAAGTGAACTCATTATGTTTCTGCACTGCTTTTAGCTAATCTAAGATTCTGCTCACTTAATCATGCAGAAAAGGCTTTGGTGCAGTTTTAGACCCTCAGCAAGGTCACTTCAATGCCTTTTTTTTTTTTTTTTTTTTTTATGCGTTACGCGGGCCTCTCACTGTTGTGGCCTCTCCCGTTGCGGAGGACAGGCTCCGGACGCGCAGGCTCAGCGGCCATGGCTCACGGGCCCAGCCGCTCCGCGGCACGTGGAATCCTCCCAGACCGGGGCACGAACCCGTGTCCCCTGCATCAGCAGGCGGACTCCCAACCACTGCGCCACCAGGGAAGCCCCAATGCCTTTTTTCTGTTCTATACTGATCATTTAAGAACAGCACTTTGACCCGAAACTGATGCTGTCTCATATAAGCCTGAATGTTTAACCCCCACAGAGCTGCATTTTAGACATACATTTGCAAAGCCTACTGTCATATTTGCTGCAAACTGAGCTAGGTTTCCTTCAACAAAAAATGAAATGCCAATCAGAATTTGGAAATGCCATATGCCCAGTGGAACTCCCTCTCATGATACCTATGGAGACAGAATTTGTGATTTTAAAAACACACTATCCTTCTATGAACACTTTATTAAGTTTTAATTGCCTTTAAAGTTGTGGTGATTAAGTATTTTTTACTATCTGTTTTTGTCAGATCATATGTAAACTTCATGTGGATAATTTACCTAGCAAAGCAATTCTTTCAGAGACAGGTTGAGGTTTTCCATGCACTTAAGGAGGTTATAAGATAAAGAATATGGTACTTGACTTTGGTCAGGTTCTGGTTCTTTGCCAATGAAACAAATGCTGATTTCAAACTTGAATAATATTCCTTTATACCTGTTAAGCCACAATTATGAAAATAAGTATTATAGGAAGGGTCCTAACAGCTGTTCTAGAACCTGGAGTGTTTCCTATTGTGAAACAAAAAAAGAATCTGCATGTAAAGAGAAACCAAGTGGAGCAGTGTTGAGCATAGATGAGAAGAAAAAGACAACAGCTGAAAGCAAAATGGAAGCAAGCAGTGCAAAAGATGAGAATTTAAGAATAGAGAGAGAGGAGGAGGAGAAAGAAAAAAAAGAGGAAGAAGAGGGGGAGGAAGAAGAAGAAGTAAAAGGGAGAAGCCAAAGAAGATTATTAAGGCCCAAACAAGAGTTTTGTAAAAAGATGATTCACATCTGGAAAACAGGCAAATCAAAGGAAATTTTGGTGTCTTGTGAAATTTCACTGGAGGTTCCTAAAAAGGGAAGGACATCCTTTGAATCTTGTACTTGAGGCATGGTGCTAGACTGCATGGCTTCTTAGGAGTTATTCCCTGGGGTCTGACTTCCAGAAACAGACACTCCAATTCAGTACAATCTCACCAGCTAAAAGATCTAGTGCATGACTCAGCTCACATCCCCCATCCTGACAATTTTGAGTGATCATTTCTCAGACCAGAAAATCAAGAACTGAATTCCAATCTTGAACCTTACTCATGGTGCATTCAATATTTTTTCTGTATCTCTTTGAAGAGTATTCACCATGGAAACGGAAATACCAAGCAGAAATGCACATGGAATACGTATTGAGACACAGCAAGTGTGGTATAACTAGGTTCCAATCACTTCCAAACCAGGTGTATTAAATCTGTTAACTATGTCAGTTTTCTATTTTTGCTTAAGTATAAAGTGTTCACTTGAGTTTGTATAAGTGTTCACTTGAGTTTGTATTAGTCTTTAGCCATGAAATCATGCTTTTGAATAAATCTAACTCTATACAGCACACACGTATTAAGCAACTACCATGAGCATTGTAATATACCATGTGAGATGCCAGGGTGGGACACTAACAATAGGAACATGTGTCCTTGCTCTCAGGGCACAGAGAATATACCAGAATCTAGGGCACTCCTCTGAGAGTCAGAATACCAGGCTTCTTTTGTTGGTTCATGTTCTGACACCAGTTGGTGTACTGCAATTTCAATTCTGGCTAACCACCTGGAGTTAGCACAGACCCCATAAGTTAAGGGTTGAGTCCTCCATAAAACTGCTTCACTTTAAATATCAACCGCATTTCAGGGGTCTCCAGACCATCAGCATTCCGACCAACTGGCTACAAATTTGGGGGTTCCCATGGCCCCCTTAGGTCAATAATTCAATTCAGTAGAATGACACACAGAACCCAGGAGAGCACTACACTTATTATTATAATTATTATAGTTTTGTTATTAAAATACAAATCAAGACCATCCAAATGAAGAGACAACTAGAGTGAGGTCTGGGAAGGTCCTGAACATAGAGCTTCTGTGCCATCTCTCTGTGGAATGAGGTCATGTCACCTACCTGGCACACAGATGTGTGCACCAACACTAGGAAGCTCCACTGAGCTCGATGTCCAGAGTTTTTATTGGGTTTTCACTATGTAGGCATAATTGATTGAATCATTGGCTACAGATTGAACTCAATCTCCAGCACCCTCCACCACCCCACAGGGTGGGAGGTCCAGCTGATACAAAGTGGCTCAAAGGTCCAACCCTCTAATCATATGGTTGGTCTTTCCAGCATGACCAGCCTCTATCCTGAAGCTTTCAGGGGCCCACTAGGAGTCACCTCATTAGCATAAATATCAGGTATGACCCAAGCAGTGCATGAATAACAGACACTCCTATTACTCATGAAATTCCAAGGAATTTTCCTAGGAACCAGATACAAAAGCCAGTCAGATTCTTTATTATAAACCTGTTTATTTGTTCATTTGTTGATGAATTTATACAGCACCTACTTGGCAAGCATGCCTTCTAAGAGGGGTCTTCAAGGCTTTAAATCAGGGTTTCTCAAAGTTCTGTGGAACCTGGTAGCTCAATGAGATGTTTCTTGAACAAAGGTTTCCGATAATCAAAAAAGTTTAGAAAATATAGCGTGCCTATATAGGTCCCTGTAAGATAAGTATTTCACAATCCTACAGTAAGAAGCAGGTTTAACTGTTGAACTGTTTCCCAAATTATCGTTCTCTTGCAAAAAACTTAGATAATGTTTCAGAAAGCCTGCTTTAATTGAAAAGAATTTTACTCCCTCTGTCAGGTCCTTGAAGGAAGTATATTTGGAAGTAGATATTCTATATTAAACCACTTATAAAATAATAAAGCAAAATATAAGTATTATTATTCCTTTAAAGGAAGATCCAAGTATAATTAATGAGTAATTAAGCTACTGTCTAGCAAGAATTAAGATAATCCTATTCATGAAGCATTATTATTGCATTTATTACTATTACTACTAAAAATACATCTTTTTTATAAGGTATAAAGTGTCCACGCTTAGCAGAAAAATATAATTGAGGAGAAAAAAATAATACAGTCATATAACCACCCCCACCCTGCATTTGATCCTTTCTCTGTCTTCAAATATATCTTCTACTTGCATCTGATTAAAACTGTAGCTGGGGATGTGTCAGATGTGTCTGATCAGTTCCACTGGAAATATAGCCAAGACTCAGATACAGTCCTTGCCCTCAAGGAGCTCACAGGAAAAGGGAGGAAAAGACCAGATACAGATAATGTCCATACTTTAGAGATTAGAACAAAGGAGAGAAAGTGATGGGAGTGTAACAGTCCACAAATAGAAATTAACATGAACTAGGACCCAAGGAGGAGAAGCTGTTGGACCAATGCAGGGAACTGCCTTAGGGGCACTAGTGGTCAACAATGGAGAGAGGGGATCCTGGAGATATTACTTTGAACGAGCTTGTATATCATTCTTAAGCTACTTCTCTAGTCTCTAGAGCTGGGTCACCAAAGGGGTGTGCAAAGATCCTTGGAATATTAGGAAGAAACTAGAATTTCTGATTACATTTAGTGCTTTTAAAAATTTTATTTATCTGTTTTTTTAAAGCACTTAATACCTTAGTACTTTGTATGTGCATATTATTTACAACTAAATAAATACATATATATTGGAGTAGGGAAATTCTTGAACTTTTTTCTTTAATGATAAGAGTGTGATCAAATAGATTGAAGACCATTTTCTAGGCAATATGGAGCATATGAAGAGTTTTAAATATGGGAGTTAACTCACATATGAAGTTTTAAATATAGGAGTCAGATTCACATTTTTGATAGATAAAAGTTCATTTTATGGATTCACTGGAACCCTTCTCATCCACTATTCATTATGAAACAAAATTTAGTACAAAGGTGTTCTGTGCTTAGCTTCTACCCTTTCCCTCCTTATGCATCTTCAATACTATCAGTGGAATGAACTTTCCAAATGCAGATATTATTACGTAAATTCCCTTGTTTAAAATACTTCAACAGATACCCATCACCTCTAGGAGAAAATTCAAATTCCTTAAAAGAAAACATCATGCAGTCTCACCTCTGAGCTTGTGCACGTAACATGCTTTAGGGATAGAGAGAGGGTTAGGTCCTTTTTTGTATGCCTTTAGCCCCTGCTCTGGCCCTGACCTTGGGTTGAGTTCTTGCAGGGAAGATAGCAATAAATAATCAGGTTTTAGTGCACACCCACAGTCTCCAGCTCCCACTCTCCAGGGGGAGCCCACAGCCCAGTAGGACAAAGTATATATGGCTCTTTTGAAGATTTGAGTAGGGACACTCATGCCTCCAAAGAATGTTCAGACCCTTACTGGGCTTCCAAACTGGGCTGGCTTGCCTGAACACTAATGGCAGAAACAGGCCTTCTTGGGCTTTGGAAAAACAGGCATCTGCTCAGGTCTATTTCAGGTAGCTGCCCCGTTTGTTAGGGCTCATTCCCAGTTTACTGTCACTAGTGTCTTCTCTTGAGATAAAGTGATGGACTATCTGATGACCAGCCGCTTGGGCACTCGGGCTTAGCTGTTGGGCCTGAGCTGTAGGAATTCTCATCAGGCTGAGCAAGAGGGTTCAAGTCATCATTTTAATGCTTAGCCTAAACAGTGGTAAATCTTAACAGCTGGTGTTTACTTTGACAACACTCCCTGTTGCCATGACTTACAGAGGTGAACTTATAGATATTTTCTATATATGCTAACTTCAGTATCTTTTTTTCATTATCAAACAACCCATAATTTTACACTTAATTCATATGTGTATTTAACATTTCCACAGCCCAACTGAGCAGGCATTAGACCCATGACATGGTTTCCTTTGTACTGAGAGAGTCCTTGAAGTGGGTGGGAATTCTCCACAGAAACCGTTCTCCTATACAGGCAGGAAATCCTATCCCAGTATGGAAATCCCTGTGGACCCCTTGAGATTACTCAGAGATCTCTCTTCTCCCCTTTGGTGAGGCATTCCTTAACAGCACCCCCTGCAGTTCCTTAGTTGACCTATAGCACCCTAGGTCTGGGTCATTTCTCCCCTGGAACTTACTTTCCACTGGTTCATACATCTCCCTCCCACAATGCACTAAAGATTCTTGGAAATGAAGGTTTACCTCATCTGTCACAGCCAGGGTCTCAGGGAATGTTGGGTGATTGAGTAGCTGGTCCAGTCTAAAGATGTTAATGGTTGCTGTGATATTTGATGCATAATAAATATATTTATCTGGTCTTTGTCCCTGTTTCTGGACAGAGTTCCTAAAACCCTTGGAATTTCCTAAGTGATGAGAGAGATAAAGGTATCTTTTATTATGAACTTGAGGTTACTTTTGGAAAGCATTTAAGGCTGGGGCCTGGTTGCCAGTGAAGCTAACCCTGTGATTAGTGGGCTATAACTTTCAGTTCTACCACCAACCTCTGAGGAGAGGAGAGGGGCTGGAAGTTGAATCAATCACCAATGACCAATGAGTTAGTCAATCATGCCTATATAATGAAGCCTCCATAAAAACCCAAAAGGACAGGGTTCAGAGAGCTTCCAGGTTGGTGAACACGTGGAGGTGCTGGGAGAGTGAAGAGCCAGGAGAGGGTGTGGAAGCTCCGTGCCCTTTCCTCAAGTCTTGCTCTATGTATCTCTTCCATCTGGCTGTTCCTGAGTTACATCCTTTTATGATAAACTAGTAATCTAGTAAGTAAAATGTTTCACTGAGTTCTGTGCATTGCTCTAGCAAATAATCAAACCCGAGGAGGGGGTCGTGAGAACCTCTGATTTACAGTCGATCAGTCAGAAGCACAGGTAACAACCTAGACTTGCAACTGGCTTCTGAAGTCCAAGGAAGAGGCAGTCTTGTAGGACTGAGCCTTTAACCTGTGGGATCCAATTCTGTCTCCAGGTAGACAGTGTCAGAATTGATTTGAATTATAAGACAACCAGCTGGTGTGGCAGAGAATTGCTTAGTGTGGGGAAAACCTCACACATTCGGTGACCAGAAGTGTAAGAGGTGAATCTTTCTAAGTGAGCAGTAAGGAGACTCACAGGGAAGAAAAACACAGCGGGGAAGAACTGAGTTTTTCCCTAAACAGAACGGAAAAAAAGGCTGAGCTCTTCCTTTAGAGTTGCTGACAAAAAGAAACAACCTCCATTATTAACAGTTCTCCGATATAAACCCCTAAGGCAATAGGACAGGTGAGGTACATCCAGTGATTCTAAAACAGGAAAAGGGGTAAGAATCACTGGGCAAGCTCTTTTCCCCAAAGAACATCCCAAATACTTCCCTCCCCTGCCACCCCATGTAAATCCACATCAGAAAGTCACTTTGAGAGATTCAAAGGGGCTAAGCTACCAAAGGATCAGGACCTAACTGGTTGACTAGTGTTTAGGAAGCATTTTTTTGTTTTTTGTTTTTTTGCGGTATGCGGGCCTCTCACTATTGCGGCCTCTCCCGCTGCGGAGCACAGGCTCCGGACGCGCAGGCTCAGCGGCCACGGCTCACGGGCCCAGCCGCTCCGCGGCACATGGGATCTTCCTGGACCGGGGCACGAACCCGTGTCCCCTGCATCGGCAGGCGTACTCTCAACCACTGCGCCACCAGGAAAGCCCTAGGAAGCATTTTTTAAAATTTATTCCTGTAGCTGCATGTAGTCCTCCCCAAAATGGGCTTAAGTAAGTGGGTTATCCGAGGCCAGACCACTGTTCTCTGCATCATGTCCATCTTTCAGATCGGTGTTCTCAGAGTGTGGTCCCTGGAACGGCAGCATCAGCATCACCTGGAAACGTGTCAGAACTAGAACAATACAAACTGTCAAACAACACCTTCGACCTACTGAATCAGAAACTCTGGAGGGGGCGGGGCAGCAATCAGTGTTTTAACACACCCTCCAGTGATCCTGAGATCCTGAGGCACGCTAACTTCTACATTCTAGAGGGAACCATCTCTCCGTCCTGTTTTTCAGCCACCTGAAAGAACCACTTCTCAGGCTTGACTCTTCATTCACATCATTTCACTGAAACACCTTGCCCATTCCACATGGTATATTTGCTTTAATGGTAATGATACCCATGGTATATTTCCACATGGTAATTTGCTTGAATCAAAAGTGCCAATGAGTTCCACTGAAGAGTAAACCTAAAAAGAGTAAACCTAAAAACAGAAAATGACCGAAATTGAGACCATCTGCCCCTTCTGCCACCCCCGCATGATAAACACACAGGCTGTTGTTAGCAAGACAGGTTTTTCGCTCAAAGAGACACCATGCATAGTACCCAAACAGTACCACTCTGTATTTAAACACAGAAGCTCCCAACAATTAAAGATACAAATGACATAAATTTACATGGAAAGTGATATGTTTTAAAAACATATGTTGGGCTTAAAATAATTGATCTTGGTAAAAAAAGAATTAAAATGCTTACAAAAAGGATTCAAGGATATAATGATATTAATGCCATCTGCGCAGTAGCCATCATAAATGAATCAGCAACACACATTTTTAAAATTTTTTTTTTTAATCCTATAATGGGTGCTCCTGAGCAACACTGTAGTTTCCATGAAAATGCGCTTGAAACTTACTACTGTATTTTAAATACATTAATTCATTATCATTTTCTCCTATGTTTACCCCCTCCTTTTTCTTGGAAGGTATTAAAACCACGAATCATGTTTTTCAGATAATTTTCATCTCTTTAAAGTACACTGTTGGGCTGTAGATGTTTTTCTAAATATATTACCATTACTGATATATTTCATTATTTTGCTCAATATTCTGCTAAATATTGTTTTTCTTTAAAATGACACATGAAAAGCTGCTATTCCCTGAAGTACTTTAAGCCCAAATCATCTCACAGATCAAACGCATTCAACTCTCGGCTCATTATTTGAATTTCCCGTCTATTGAGACTTACTAAGAGGATTTCAGTTCTGCTCCTACGAAACTATTAAAAGAGTAAGAGATGTTGGGACTTCCCTGGTGGTGCAGTAGTTAAGAATCACCTGCCAATGCAGGGGACACGGGTTCGAGCCCTGGTCTGGGAAGATCCCACATGTCACAGGGCAACTAAGCCCGTGCGCCACAACTTCTGAACCCGCATGCCACAGCTACTGAAGCCCATACGCCTAGAGCCCGTGCTCCGCAACAAGAGAAACCACGACAATGAGAAGCCTGCGCACCGCAACGTAGCCCCCACTCACCACAACTAGAGAAAGCACACGCACAGCAACGAAGACCCAACACAGCCAAAAATAAATATTTTTTTAAAAAAAAAACAGAGTAAGAGATGTTAAAGAACTTAACTTTTTTCTCTATAAAAGGATTCTAGGACCTTGGAGAGCAGGCACCAAACAAGGAACAAAAGTTGTAAAGAGAAAATTTAAATGACTATTAAAATAATGTGAAAAATAGGTGAAATTAATCTATGCTATTAGAAGCCAAGGTCATGGTACCCTTGGTAGAGGGGTCCATAGTGACTGGAAGGGAGCAAGAGCGGGTTTCTTCAGTGCTGGTGATGTTCTTTTCTTGATCTGGGTGGTGGTCACACAGTTGTAGAGTTTGTAAAAATCAGCACTTATTCTTTGTACACTTTTCTGAAATTTAATGTTTCATGAAAACTTCAATATTCAATAGAAATAGTTAATGATCCTTTAGTAAAACTCAAAAATAATAAAGGTACAAGCATATTTAGCTCTATTTTAATATTCAAACCAGTATCTGCTAAATCAATACTGCGCTTCCAAGGAATACGCACAATACATATGGCCGGGGTAAGGCATGGGATCACTTAATTCTGGAAAAAAAAAAAAAAAAAAAAAAATATATATATATATATATATATATATATATATTAGAGAATAAACAAGCCAAAACAGGCTGAGGCAATCACATATTCCTTCTTTTAGCAAAAACGCATTCGCTCTGCCCCTGGCTCCATTCTTGGTGCATGAGTACAGAGAAGCAAGTCCCTGCCTTTGGTAGTTTACATTCCCCCAGGGTAGGCCAGCAACCAGGAGATAAATCCATGCTAGGACGTTAGGGAGGAACAAGTGCTGGGAAGAAAAATAAGGCATGGTGAGGGAGCAGAGTGGAGCGGTGGTATTAGGATGATCAGGGTAGGCCATAAGTCCTCTGCAGAGGAGGTGACACTTGAACAGAGACCCAAATGAAGTGAGCGAGCAAGCCCTGCACACATCTGTGGGAAAGTGTTCAGGCACAGGGAAGCAAATACAATGGCTCGGATGTTCCTCGAGTTGAAGGAAATTTCATGAAAGCCAAATGGCTAAAGCAAAGTGGGCTGAGTAAGCGATAGCTGATGAGCGGCCAAATCACATAGGCAGTGGACAGTATCATGTAAAGCTTGGATGTTATCTTCTGAGTAATGGGAAGCCATTAGAGAATTATGGGGAGGAGAGTAGCATGATGTAATTAGAAGACAGACGTTTAGATTCTGCTCCCAGGACTGCAATGCTATAATTAAGTTTTAAAGTATATACTAATTGTGCTTCATAAATCCTCGTGATTTGATCTGATTAGCTGCTGGTCATTTGACCATTTTTAGTTAGCTTGCTGAAAGACTAGAAAGGTTTTGAGTCCTGAGTTCAAATGTGACCTCTACCAATTCCTAAATTTTTAACTTGGGTATGTTTCTTAACCGTATCAGAAATGGTGGGGGCTGGGGGGGAACACAACACAAAGTAAATGCTCAACAAATGATATTTAGTGCACTTTTTAAAGGTGAAAGAAATCCAGAAGTATGTTTTAAAAACATATTCTTTGCTAATAAATTATGTCCTATAGTAGGAGAGACTCATTTCAGGCTGCTATAATAAAATATCACAAACTGGGTAGCTTATAAACAACAAAAAATTTATTTCTCCAGTTCTGGGAGGTCCAAGATCAAGATGCCAGCACAGATGCCTTCTGGTGAGAGCCCTCTTCCTTGTTCATAGTGGCATCATCTTGCTGTGTCCCCACATGGTGGAAGGGGTGAGGGAGTTCTGTAGGGTCTCTTTTGTAATAGCACTGATCCTATTCATGAGGGCTCCACTCTGAGGACCTAAACACCTCCCAAAGTCCCACCTCCTAATACCATCATCTTTGGGGTCAGAGTTTCAACCTAAGAATGTGGGGGTGTGCAAACACCCAGATCACAGCACAGGCCCACTCACACAGCTGTTCCCTGAGAGGTGCAGCAAAGAATTATGATACTCTGATCCTGCAGGGGGCTTGACTATATTTTATTCACTGGAAACATAAAGGCTTCAGAGAAATCATGGTTTCTATTTTAGATTTTTGAAAAACAAATTCTAAATGTTTGGCAAACAAAAAGTCTATCTTAAAAAATCAGATGTAACCTAGTTGTCATTCACTAGGAGAATGATTAATTTGTGCCTACCATGGAATACTATGCAGCAGCTTAAAAAAACAAAGTAGATCCAGTGAACCTGTGAAAGCAAGCTGCAAAACTATATAGACAGCAGTCTTCCCTCAGTATCCACAGGGGGATTGGTTCCAGGAGCGTCCACAGAGAGCAAAAATCCCCAGATGCTCAAGCCCCTTACATTAAACTGGTGGGCTACAATGAATACAGTTGGCTCCTTGTATCCATTGGTTGAATCCACAAATGCAAAACCTGAGGACTGGCTGGAGCTTCAAGATGGCAGAAGAGTAAGACGTGGAGATTAGCTTCCTCCCCACAAATACAACAGAAATACATCTATATGTGGAACAACTCGTACAGAACACCTACTGAACGCTGGCAGAAGACCTCAGACTTCCCAAAAGGCAAGAAACTCCCCATGTACCTGGATAGGGCACAAGAAAAAAGAAAAAACAGAGACAAAAGAATAGGGACGGGACCTGCTCCTCTGGGAGGGAGCTGTTAAGGAGGAAAGGTTTCCACACACTAGGAAGCCCCTTCGCAGGCGGAGACTGCAGGTGGCGGAGGGTGGAGCTTTGGAGCCACGGAGGAGAGCACAGCAACAGCAGTGCGGAGGGCAAAGCAGAGAGATTCCCGCAGAGAGGATCGGAGCCGACCAGCACTCACCAGCCTGAGAGGCTTGTCTGCTCACCCGCCGGGGCGGGCGGGGGCTGGGAGCTGAGGCTCAGGCTTCGGTGGGATCCCAGGGAGAGGACTGGGGTTGGCGCCGTGAACACAGCCTGAAGGGGCTAGTGCACCACAGCTAGACAGGAGGGAGTCCTGGAAAAGGTCTGGACCTGCCAAAGAGGCAAGAGACTTTTCTCGCCTCTGTTTCCTGGTGCGCAAGAAGAGGGGATTAAGAGCGCTGCTTAAAGGAGCTCCAGAGACAGGCGCGAGCCACGGCTACCAGCGTGGACCCCAGAGACAGGAATGGGACGCTAAGGCTGCTGCTGCTGCCACCAAGAACCTTTGTGCAAGCACAGCTCACTATCCACACCTCCCCTCCCAGGAGCCTGTGCAGCCCACCACTGCCAGGGTCCCGTGATACAGGGACAACTTCCTCAAGAGAAGGCATGGTGCGCCTCAGGCTGGTGCAACGTCATGCCAGCCTCTGCCGCCGCAGGCTCGCCCCACATCCTTACCCCTACCTCCCCCCGGCCTGAGTGAGCCAGAGCCCCCAAATCTGCTGTTTCTTTAAACCCCGTCCTCTCTGAGCAAACAGACACCCTCAGGCACCAACACACAGAGGCGGGGCCAAATCCAAAGCTGAACCCCAGGAGCTGTGCGAACAAAGAAGAGAAAGGGACATTTCTCCCAGCAGCCTCAGTAGCAGTGGTATAAATCTCCACAATCAACCTGATGTACCCTGCATCTGTGGAATACCTGAATACACAATGAATCATCCCAAATTGAGAAGGTGGACTTTGGGAGTAACAATATATATTTTTTTCCCTTTTTCTCTTTTGTGAGTGTACGCGTATGCTTCTGTGTGAGATTTAGCCTGTATACCTTTGCTTTTACCATTTGTCCTAGGTTTCTATCTGTCCATTTTTGTTTGTTTTGGTTTGGTTTTTAGTACAGTTTTCAGTGCTTGTTATCATTGGTGGATTTGTTTTTTGGTTTGCTTGTTCTTTCTTTCTTTCAATTACTTTGACAATTTTATTTAATAATTATTTTTTGTTTTTGATTTTCATAAAATTTTGATCTGATTTGATTTGATCATTTTATTATTTATTTATTTTTCTCCCTTTTATTCTGAGCCGTGTGGATGACAGGCTCTCACTGCTCCAGCCAGGCATAAGGGCTGTGCCTCTGAGGTGGGAGAGCCAAGTTCAGGACATTGGGCCACGAGAGACCTCCCAGCTCCACATAATATCAAACAGCAAAAATCTCCCAGAGATCTCCAACGCAACACCAAGACCCAGCTCCACTCGATGACCAGCAAGATACAGTGCTAGACACCCTATGCCAAAACAACTAGCAAGACAGGAACACACCCAACCCAATAGCAGAGAGGCTGCCTAAAATCATAATAAGGTCACAGACAACCCAAACACACCACCAGATGTGGACCTGCCACCAGAAAGACAAGATCCAACTCATCCACCAAAAACACAGGCACTAGTCCCCTCCACCAGGGAAGCCTACACAACCCACTGAACCAAAACTTAGCCACTGGGGCAGACACCAAAAAACAACGGGAACTACGAACCTGCAGCTGTGAAAAGGAGACCCAAAACCAGTAAGTTAAGCAAAATGAGAAGACACTCAGCAGATGAAGGAGCAAGTAAAAAAACCCACCAGATCGAACAAATTAAGAGGAAATAGGCAGCCTACCTGAAAAAGAATTCAGAATGATAGTAAAGATGATCCAAAATCTTGGAAATAGAATGGAGAAAATGCAAGAAACATTTAACAAGGACCTAGAAGAACTAACAGCAAACAAATAATCATGTACAACACAAGAATGAAATCAAAAATCTCTAGAATGGACCAATAGCAGAATAACTGAGGCAAAAGAACGGAGAAGTGACCTGAAGACAAAAATAGTGGAAATAACTACCAAGAACAGATAAAGAAAAAAAGAATGAAAGAATTGAGGACAGTCTCAGAGACCTCTGGGGACAATATTAAATCCCCAACATTCTAATTATAGGGGTCCCAGAAGAAGGAGAGAAAAAGAATGGACTGAGAAAATATTTGAAGACATTATAGTTGAAAACTTCCCTAATATGGGAAAGGAAATAGTCATCAAGTCCAGGAAGCACAGAGAGTCCCATACGGATAAATCCAGGAGAAACACACCAAGACACATATTAATCAAACTACCAAAAAATTATATACAAAGAAAAAATATTAAAAGCAGCTAGGGAAAAATAACAAGTAGGGAATCCCCATAAGGTTAACAGCTGATCTTTCAGCAGAAACTGCAAGCCAGAAGGGAGGTGACAGGACATATTTAAAGTGATGAAAGGGAAAAACCTACAACCAAGATTACTCTAAACCAGCAAGGATCTCATTCAGATTTGACAAGAGAAATTAAAACCTTTACAGACAAGCAAACCTAAGAGAATTCAGCACAACCAGACCAGCTTTACAACAAATGCTAAAAGGAACTTCTCTCGGCAGGAAAAACAAGAGAAAGGAAAGACCTACAAAACAAACCCAAAACAATTAAGAAAATGGTAATAGGAACATATATATCGATAATTACCTTAAATGTAAATGGATAAAATGTTCCAACCAAAAGACATAGACTGGATGAATGGATACAAAACAAGACCCATATATATGCTGTCTACAAGAGACCCACTTCAGACCTAGGGACACACACAGACTGAAAGTGAGGGATGGAGAAAAGATATTGCATGCAAATGGAAATCAAAAGAAAGCTGGAGGAGCCATACTCATATCAGACAAAATAGACCTTAAAACAAAGACTACCACAAAGACCAAAGAAGGACACTACATAATGATCTAAGATCAATCCAAGAAGATACAACAACTGTAAAATATTTATGCACCCAACACAGGGAGCACCTCAATACATAAGACAAATACTACAGCCATAAAAGGGGGAAATCACAGTAACAGAATAATAGTAGGGGACTTTAACACCCACTTTCACCAATGGATGGATCAACCAAATGAAAATAAATAAGGAAACACAAGCTTTAAAATGATACATTAAACACGATGGACTTTAACTGATATTTATAGGGCATTCCATCCAAAACAACAGATTACACTTTCTTCTCAGTGCTCATGGAACCTTCTCCAGGATAGATCGATATCTTGGGTCACAATCAAGCCTTGGTAAAATTTAGAAATATTGAAATTGTTTCAAAATATCTTTTCTGATCACATGCTATAAGACTAGATTCAACTACAGGAAAAAATCTGTAAAAAATTACAAACACATGGAGCTAACATACACTACTTAATAACCAGAGATCACTGAAGAAATCAAAGAGGAAATCAAAAAATGCCTAGAAACAAATGACAATGAAAACACGAAGACCCAAAACTTATGAGATGCAGTAAAAGCAGTTCTAAGAGGGAAGTTTATAGCAATACAATCCTACCTTAAGAAACAAGCAACATCTCAAATAAACAACCTAACCTTACACCTAAAGCAATTAGAAAGAACAAAAAAAACCCAAAGTTAGCAGAAGGAAAGAAATCATAAAGATCAGAAATAAATAAAAAAGAAATGAAGGAAATGATAGCAAAGATCAATAAAACTAAATGCTTGTTTTTTGAGAAGATAAACAAAATTGATAAACCATTAGCCAAACTCATCAATAAAAAAAGGGAGAAGACTCAAATCAACAGAATTAGAAATGAAAAAGGAGAAGTAACCACTGACACTGCAGAAATACAAAGGATTATGAGAGATTACTACAAGCAACTGTATTCCAATAAAATGGACAACCTGGAAGAAATGGACAAATTCTTAGAAATGCACAACGTTCCGAGACTGAACAGGAAGAAACAGAAAATATGAACAGACCAATCACAAGCACTGAAATTGAAACTGTGATTTAAAATCTTCCAACAAACAAAAGCCCAGGACCATATGGCTTCACAGGCGAATTCTATCAAACATTTAGAGAAGTGCTAACACCTATCCTTCTCAAACTCTTCCAAAATATAGCAAAGGGAAGAACACTTCCAAGCTCATTCTAAAAGGCCACCATCACCCTGATACCAAAACCAGAAAAAGATGTCACAAAAAAAGAAAATTACTGCCATACATCACTGAGGAAAACAGATGCAAAAATCCTCAACAAAATACTAGCAAACAGAATCCAAAAGCACATTAAGAGGATCATACACCATGATCAAGTGGGGTTTATTCCCAGGAATGCAAGGATTCTTCAATCTATGCAAATCAATCAATGTGATACACCATGTTAACAAACAGGAGAAAAACCATATGATCATCTCAAGAGATGCAGAGAAAGCTTTCGACAAAATTCAACACCTATTTATGATAAAAACCCTCCAGAAAGTAGGCATAGAGGGAACTTTCCTCAACATAATAAAGGCCATACATGACAAACCCATAGCCAACATCATCCTGAATGGTGAAAAACTGAAACCATTTCCACAAAGATCAGGAATAAGACAAGATTGCCCACTCACACCACTTATTCAACATAATTTTGAAAGTTTTAGCCACACCAGTCAGAAGAAAAGAAATAAAAGGAACCCAATTAGCAAAGAAGTAAAGCTGTCACTGTTTGCAGATGACATGATACTATACATAGAGAATCCTAAAGATGCTACCAGAAAACTACTAGAGCTAATCAATGAATTTGGTAAAGTAGCAGGATACATAATTAATGCACTGAAATCTCTTCCATTCCTATAAACTAATGATGAAAATTCTGAAAGTGAAATTAAGAAAACACTCTCATTTACCACTGCAACAAAAAGAATAAAATACCTAGTAATAACCTACCTAAGGAGACAAAAGACCTGTATGCAGAAAATTATAAGACACTGATGAAAGAAATTAAAGATGATACAAATAGATGGAGAGATATACCATGTTTTTTGGATTGGAAGAATCAACATTGTGAAAATGACTCTACTACCCAAAGCAATCTACAGATTCAATGCAATCCTATCACTCTACCAATGGCATTTTTGCTATTGAAAAGGGAACCCTCAAACACTGTTTGGTGGTAGAAAAGGGAAACTTCATACACTGTTGGTGGGAATGTAAATTGATACAGCCCACTATGGAGAACAGTATGGAGGTTCCTTAAAAAACTAAAATAGAACTAACATATGACCCAGAACTAGAACAAAAAATTTTGCAATTTGTATGGAAACACAATCACCTCGAGTAGTCAAAGCAACCTCGGAAAACAAAAACGGAGCTGGAGGAATCAGGCTCCTTGACTTCGGACTATACTACAAAGCTACAGCAACCAAGACAGTATGGTACTGGCAACAAAACAGAAATATAGATCAACGGAACAGGATAGAAAGCCCAGAGGTAAACCCACACACATATAGTCACCTTATTTTTGATAAAGGAGGCAAGAATATACAATGGAGAAGAGACAGCCTCTTCAATAAGTGGTGCTGGGAAAACTGGACAGCTACATGTAAAATAATGAACTTAGAACACTCCCTAATACCATACACAAAAATAAACTCAAAATGGATTAAAGACCTAAATGTAAGTCCAGACACTATCAAACTCTTAGAGGAAAACATAGGCAGAACACTCTATGACATAAATCACAGCCAGATCCTTTTTGACCCAGCTCCTAGAGGAATGGAAATAAAAACAAAAATAAACAAATGGGACCTAATGAAACTTAAAAGCTTTTGCACAGCAAAGGAAACCATAAACAAGACGAAAAGACAACCCTCAGAATGGGAGAAAATATTTGCAAATGAAGCAACTGACAAAGGATTAATCTCCAAAATTTATAAGCAGCTCATGCAGCTCAATATCAAAAAAAAAAAAACAACCGCAATCCAAAATTGGGCAGAAGAACCTAAATAGACATTTCTCCAAAGAAGATATACAGATTGCCAACAAACATATGAAGAATGCTCAACATCATTAATCATCAGAGAAATGCAAATCAAACTACAATGCATTATTATCTCACACCGGTCAGAATGGCCATCATCAAAAATCTACAAACAATAAATGCTGGAGAGGGTGCAGAGAAAAGGGAACCTTCATACACTGTTGTGTGGAATGTAAATTGATACAGCCACTGTGGAGAACAGTAAGGAGGTTCCTTAAAAACTAAAAGTAGACTACCACACGACCCAGCAACCCCACTACTGGGCATAAACCCTGAGAAACATAATTGAAAAAGAGTCATGTACCACAATGTTTATTGCAGCTCTATTTACAACAGCCAGGACATGGAAGCAACCTAAATGTCCATCAACAGATGAATGGATAAAGATGTGGCACATATACAATGGAATATTACTCAGCCATAAAAAGAAACAAAATTGAGTTATTTGTAGTGAGGTGGATGGACCTAGAGACTGTCATACAGAATGAAGTCAGAAAGAGAATACAAATACTGTATGCTAACACATATATATGGAATAAAAAAAAAACATGGTCATGAAGAACCTAGGGGCAAGACAGGAATAAAGATGCAGACCTACTAGAGAATGGACTTGAGTATACGGGGATGGGGAAGGGTAAGCTGGGACAAAGTGAGAGAGTGTAAAATAGATAACTAGTGGGAAGCAGACGCATAGCACAGGGAGATCAGCTCAGCGCTTTGTGACCAGCTAGAAGGGTGGGATAGGGAGGGTGGGAGGGAGGGAGACGCAAGAGGGAAGAGATATGGGGATATATGTATATGTATAACTGATTCACTTTGTTATAAAGCAGAAACTAACATACCATTGTAAAGCAATTATACTCCAATAAAAAATGTTAATTAAAAAAAAAACCTGAGGATTCTGATGGTCCAATTGTAAAACTATGTAAGTAAAATCATTCTATATGCGTCTAAGAGACACTTGAGAAAAAGTTCATGATTTGTTCACCTTTTCCTCTCTTTTCATTTTTATACTTATGCCATTTAAATACTTTTCAACTAACAAGTATCTAAACAAACAAACAAAATAAGATTTTAAGTATATCCTCAAGAAAATTAAGGTCTATACAACTGGAGTTAAGAATCCAAACAATTGAAATAATTAAAACAACAAGAACCATATTTCAGTATCCACTGAACGAATATAGTGCCAGGGACCATACCAACTGCATAGCTTTATTTATTTCTCACAACACTGTAAAGTGGGTACCATTCTATAGATATTACAAGTGAGTCATGTGGCAATAAATAACTTGTCCATACTCACGTGTAGAGCTGAATTCTATCCAGGTCCATCTGTTTCCAAAGAATACTCTTTACCCATGACGTAACCGCTTTCACATACAATGGAGATAAGACTAAATTTACAGGATCGTTACCTTTGCAATTTATGCTCTGTTTAACTTCCTGGCTAATCTGCACCTCTATTAGTGACAGTGGGGTGATTCATTTTACGTATTGGTATAAACTGTAACCCGAAATTCTGTCACCAGAATTACTATCATCTTAAATTGTAACCCCACAGAGGGTAAGGATTGTATATAATAGAAATAGGTTTAATGTTTCAGATAATAATTGTAATGTTGCTGATACAAGATCCCCTATTAAAAATTGCTTATTAAGTTAACAAATGCAACATATAATATTTAGTTTATACTATAATACAAATCAACAACTTTACCAAACGAAGTGTAGTCTTTGTTTTAAGTTGACTACTTACTTGTCATTCTGTCCTTTTGTCCTGTGACAGTTCTTAAAGAGTATTTTACTGAATTTGAGCAAATAAAATACATTTAGTGAATTTAATGATTCAGTTAATCTTTATAAACAAAACGGTGGCCAGGAACACTTTTCCAATGGGCACATCTTATGTATTTTAAGAGAGTGCCATGCAGTGTGGTAGAGGATACAGAGAGAAAATGTCTCAGACGAAAAGGAAAGTTAACATTTACTCTGAAAACTGTTTCCTTGCCATGTAGCTTGACAAGTGATGTGGATAATTTATCCCCTAGTGAGGTTTACAATTTGCAGAACTAGTAATTATGTTGATTCATCGAACCAAGTGAAAAAGTGTAGACATTACCTAAATATCATGCCTCAGATGGAATAATCCATATGGCAAATGGATTCCATTTTTATCGGGAAATTTTTTACTCTGGAGATTCTGCAGGAGCTTGATTGGTTCCTAGTATCCTCTCTTTAGGTAAAAATTCCATTTTTTTCTATTTGTATAAATCTTCCCCCTTGATAATCACAAATATTGACTGGGTCATGCTAGCTGGCTAGGAGGAAGGTGGTATGGGCAGTGGTTCTGTGTAGTATATCAGACATTGTGTTAAGTATGAAATCCATTTTGTAAATGTGTGTCTATGTTCCAAAGAAAAAATAAGTTTAGCCCTAAATATTACACCTTAAAAATGGATTTCATACATATCATCATCATTACACTTAACATTAAATCTATCCTATAAAAATCACTTAGGAGGTTCATGGGAAACAGTGACCTCCAGTTTAACTTTCATTGTTTCATTCTTGTATCACATACTCTGGCCACCACCTCAGCAGCTGCAGCTCAGGACAGATACCACATATCTCAATACTTTCAATGCATCATTCTTCCACTCGGTGACAGTAACCAACAAGACTGTAACGTAGTCCAGTTGACGTATGGTGGTTTTTGTTTCTCCTAATTAATATTCACAAAACCTTCTGCATCTCTTTTTTTCATTGTTAAACAAGACATCTGGGAGCATTTTCATATGTGTTAGTGTGTGAGTGTGTATGTGTATATATACTATTAGGCAAATTTTTTTATACTTTATTGGAGTATAATTGCTTTACGATGTCGTGCTAGTTTTCTGTATACAACAAGGTGAATCAGCTACATGTATACATATATCCCCATATCCCCTCCCTCTTGAGCCTCCCTCCCACCCTCCCCTATCCCACCCCTCTAGGTGGTCACAAAAGCATAGAGCTGATCTCCCTGTGCTATGCAGCAGCTTCCCACTAGTCATCCATTTTAACATTTGGTAGTGTATATATGTCAATGCTACTCTCTCACTTCATTCATCCCAGCTTCCCCTTCCCCCGCTGTGTCCTCAAGTCTGTTCTCTACGTCTGCGTCTTTATTCCTGCCCTGCCACTAGGTTCATCGGTACCATTTTTTAGATTCCATATATGTGTGTTAGCATACGGTGTTTGTTTTTCTCTTTCTGACTTACTTCACTCTGTATGACAGACTCTAGGTCCATTCACCTCATTAAAAATAACTCAATTTTGTTCCTTTTTATGGCTGAGTAATATTCCATTGTATATACGTGCCACATCTTCTTTATCCATTCATCTGTTGATGGACATATAGGTTGCTTCCATGTCCTGGCAATTGTAAACAGTGTTGCAATGAACATTATGGTACATGTTATCTTTTTGAATTATGGTTTCTCAGGGTATATGCCCAGTAGTGGGACTGCTGGGTCATATGGTAGTTCTATTTTTAGTTTTTTTAAAGAACCTCCATACTGTTCTCCCACAGTGGCTGTATCAATTTACATTCCCACCAACAGTGCAGGAGGGTTCCCTTTTCTCCCACATCCTCTCCAGCATTTATTGTTTGTAGATTTTTTGATGATGGCCATAGGCAAATATTTTGCCAGCATTTTCTGCCATATTAAATTAATTAACTTATCTGACGGTCACCAACTACATCCTCTCACTTATGTGATAGAGCCATCCTTATATTTAGTTTTATTTCCCACATTCTAAAACACTGAGTTATAGACAGATGCTACTACATGCTCATTGGGTTCATACCAGTATTTTTCTAGACTTCTTGAGTTCCTGTCTTAGGACATGAGTCGGCTGCCTCTCTTAAACCTTCCATCACTTCACCTTTTAAGACTTTCCCTTCCTTAACCCCTTGGACCAGACTCAGTGGACATTGTGCAATTTCTCACACTGGATGTAACAAGATCATTTTAAAACCAGAAATATTTTTGCTAGTATTATTTTTAAAAATTAAGTAAATCCATCAATGTAAAATCAGTGGGAAGTTACTGATCACCTAACATCATGGTTCTCAAACCTGTGAGGAACACAACAAGGCTGTCTTGTTAGTTTCTTGGGACCCATGGCCTGGAACTATGCTGGCAATAGCTACATGTGCTTATTGAACACTTGAAGGTGGGCTGGAACAACCAAGAGACTGAATTCTTAATTTTCTTTCACTTTAAATTAAACGCCCACATGTGGCTAGTGGCTCCACATGGGACAGTATAGACATCAATCATTTTCATTAGCCCAGTAACATCTTGGCAATTTCAGTAGATCTAGCATTTGGCTCTAGAATCTATATGTTTCGAAACTCCTTGGGTACTTCTGGAGTAGAACCAGATTTGGGAACCATGGAAATAAGTGGTGGAGAAGCATAAACAGAATTGGAGGAAATTGGAAAGGCAGTTGAGAATTAGGTATCCGAACTGTGTTTGTGCCAAATCCAGATAGGAGGTATATTTTTCTCAAAATAGTCTAAAGTAGCCACGTTAAGAGGAGCTAAAGTTTCTAACAGCAGATCAAAAGAACAGAGAGATCTAAAAATAAGATCAAGAACCAGGATACCAGCATGTAAGTTGTTCTGAAGCAGGAGAAATCAGATGCAAGGACTGGATAAATCATAAGGTGCAGTGCTAAGTCAGTGAAGTATGGAGCACCAGTGTTATTTGATGCTTTGTTGCAAGACAGTAGCAGCCAGTTGAAGGATCCATGCAAGGAAGAAGGTAGGAAAAAGGAAAGGAGATTTTAAGTAAAATAGAAAGAAGTATAAAAATACAGTAAAGAGAAGACCACTAACAACTGTCTGAGCTGCCACTTGGTAGTATCAGAGTCAACTGCTTCTCTATCTTAGCCTTACAATTTAGCCAGGGAGAATCTCTTGACATACATGGCATCAACTAAACATCTGTTATTTCATGGATCTGTAGTCTTCATGTCTTATATGCTGATTTTCAACATAAAAGTCTATCTTTGAGCCCAACAAAAAAGTATACATAGTGATAGCAAGTTATTGCTTTTCACAGTCACTGCATATCATAACAAGAGATATGTAGTGATACAAAAGATATGCAGAACTACAAAAGAGTCATAGTATCCTTGTCCTACTAGACACTTCTCTGCCCTCTTCCTTTCTATGTCTCTTCTCTCCCCAGATATCCAAATGAGATAGGTGTAGGTGATTAGAGACACAAAAACTGGTGGTTGCCAAGGGCTCTTGTTTCCAATATGGATAGTAGTTCTTAAATGTGTCTCTCTGTCTATCAATTCCTAAATAATATTAAATACCAGCACCAGGATGAAGTATCAGTGTCTCCACAATGTGCTTCTATTAGTAAATATAAATGGAAAGCTGCAGAAATGGAAACTGTTTGCTTCTGAGCCAGTTAATGGATTGCCCATCTAGCTCAGTGCCTAAAACATGGTACATGCTCAAAAGTATTTAATGGATGAGTGAGTAAACGAATGAATTTCCTTCCAATAGTGTTGATTAACAGTTATTAACCAAGAGATATAACCCAGAATCATGTGGGAGTTTATTTTTGTTGTTTGGTTGGTTGTTTAAAATATGTACACTTAAGTCTCTCTGAAATTCTCATACATCCTAAAGAATGGAGTAAGGTGGAAGAAGAGTTAGGATTAATAAGGGCATAATAAATATTTTGAAAAATCTTCCTGGATCATTCTGATATGTTCTGTTCTCCCCAACCCTTATTCTGCTGAGAAGTACAGTTGTATGCGGTAACTAAACTGATACGTAGTAGTACTAATAACTGTAGCAATAATATTATTCATAAAGTTTGACTTTACTTATAATAATGCCTCATGTTTATAGATTTGTCAAAAGAGGTTCATGTATATTGTCTCACTAGACACAAAAACTCCAATGGCAGGATTAACATGAGTATGCAAAGATGGTAATATTTAGTGTTTTCAAAGGAACTTGAACTTGTAATGCACAGAAAAATGAGAAAATGGAAAATTAGGTTACTGAAAAAGAACACAGTCAAGCTAAGGGATTAAAAAAAGGACCTTGAATATTATCATATTGCAATTATAGTATTTTTGCTACTTCTATCATTACTAACAATTTTTGCTCTTAGCATTACTGACTTTCTCCTTATAGTGAAAACACCCTTGAATTAGATGTTGAGAAATAAATTCTAATCTTCATTCTGCCACTTACTAAATGGAACTGTAGGCTATAATACAATTCATCTCTTTGAGTCAAGGCAGTAAGATTTTCCATCTAAAAACTACAATGTTTAGTTCAGTCACCCTCTCTGAGCCTCAATTTCCTGATCTATAAAATGGAAATAATTGGGACTTCCCTGCCAGTCCAGTAGTTAAGACTCTGTGCTCCCAGTGTGGGGGGCATGGGTTTCATCCCTGGTCGGGGAACTAAGATCCCACATCCCTCATGCCTCATGGTGTGGCCTAAATAAATAAATAAATAAAATAGGAATAATTATATACCTGCCTAGCCATCCTCAAATACTGTTGGCATGATCAAATACAGTATGTCATATAATAAATGCATTTTATCCTGTTTGAATTCAACTAAATGTGCTCAGCCAACATTTAGAGACAGAACAATTTAATTAGTGCTGGTGTTTTCATCTGCTGTATCCTATGATGACTGTGAAGTAGGTACAGGAATCCAGAGCTCAGTTGGAGAGAGGGAAAACCAACTGCTTGGCCTTTTTTGAAAGAAAGTATATTGGTCTGTAGTGTGCTTTCCTAAGAGATTTATAATGGCAATTGTGATTCCTTGTGATTTTTGCCTCACTCACTGACTTTGGCACCAACCATTATGTGTGATAAAAATTCAATGTTGATGGCGTATTCCCCTGTTAATGATCTTGACATTTTGTTATCATAGTTGTTCTTAATCTATTTTTTAATCACAGACTCTTTGAGAGTCTCCTACACATAGACATAGGCAAATGCACATTTGTACAGAGTTTGCACACCATTCCATGAGGGTTTGAGTTTACTGAAGCCCACACTAAGAATCCCCTACCTCAAAGGAAGCTGCCCTTAGTTATGTTCACAGCCCAAGACTCTAGTGATGACGTACCTGGAGTTGTCGGCTATAATTCCAAGTATAACAGCAAGAGATTGCCTAAGTAATTCTTCTCAATCAAGGCATTTCTTGTTGTCTCCTAAGTAAAGCTCCAATGTCACTGGTGATCTTTACCAAAGGAGTACATACATCGATCTCTGGTGCTTATTCATTACCAGGCAGGTGACAACACAGCTTTATTTCATTTTCCCCCTCTGATGCTAAAGCATAAACTACCTTTTAATTCTGACACATTTATCCATTCAGGAGACAGTATGAAAAACAGTTGAGGATCACCTAGCCATCTATCACCTTGGACTTTTCAGGCCAAAATGGGGTTGCTGTCTCATTTATAAGCCAGGGCAACAAGGGTGATTCCAGGTGGATGGGTTAAAAATGGAAACTCCAAGCTCTTCAACAGTGGAATCTGATGTTCTATGTTGCCACAGGCTAGTCTGAGAGCCTCTCGGCACAGGACCAAAGAAGTCCAAGTGAAATAAAAGAGCTACCGTATGACAACTGAAGTCTAAGCCCACATCTGTCTGAATGTGCTAACAAATGCCACAATCCAATGGATATATGGCTCCAAAATGCAGCTATATGACTGTGTCCTTTTCATGTAAAAACAAAAATGTGTCTATGCTGGCCTCATCTCTTCTTCCCTTTTTTAAATCCCCATGAACTTCTCCTAAATATATTCTTTGCTACCACAAAACAAAACTGGTAATGGAATTCCAAGTTATCTATATCCTTACCTATTTTGTTGATCACTTTATCTACAATGATGAGACCTCCAGAAAGGACTGAACAAACAGCTTTGGGAGGCTGTGCAGAGGGACCCTCATCACTTCAGAGGGTGCCTCATACAAATAAATACCACATTCCATACTAATAAGAGGATTGAATGTACCACTTAGAGGTTCATTTAGAGATCACTGAGGTCAGTCTATTAGCAAAGCCATCTACTATTATTTGACTTCCAATGTCTGAAATTTTTTGACATTCCACTACCATTCAGTGAAAACAGAATTCTCAATCAGATTAGCAAGGCATAACTTTGATTCCATAACTTTGAAATCTACCCAAAGCTAAAATATAGGTGATCCTTGAACCCCTGTGCAGGAAGCTTTTGATGAAATCACAATTAATTTTCTCCCCTGAAATACACAGTAGTCAGAAGCTGCTTTTTAATCATCACTCTTTCTCTATTTTACATGAATACCAATGAATTGTGCAGTACTGTTTTAAAAAAACATTTAGAAGGAAAACTCATCACCGGTTGCACATTATTTTTTTTTATAAATGTCATTCTACATTTATACCGGCAACTGTAGCAATCTATGCAAACCAGATTTGAATGGTTAGCAAAGCAGAGTATTTACAAACACCTTGGCTACTTTAGCATTCACACTCTCTTCCTGCCACAGTGAATTTGAATTGGATACCACAGCTGCTGTCAGATCCAAACACGAGTGCATCCTTCAGCTGCCGCCCCCTACCAAGAACGCCAGGCAAAATCTGCCCATCTTTCATCCACATCTCCTATCCTGTAGCTCATTAATTAGTATTTTCAATGGAAAAGGAAAATCAAAGGACACCAGAAGTACAGCTTCCTTCCCATCACTGATGGACATGAGAGCTGTCAGAAACACCAACTGAACAAAATCCATCCCTACAATACTGCACTTCTCCTGAACTAGCACTCCCCCCACCCAACCACCACCACCATCATTTTGGTTTGCAATATATAATCAGCAGAACCCACTGGGAGTCACACTACATTTCAATGATTAGAACAACATCTCATACACCTTTGTTTGAAGCACTTTCCCCATCAGGCCTATAGCTAAACCCCCAAAGATCGTGATATCACAATATGGCACTGTAGATGTTCTATAAGAGCTACAAAATAAAACAAAAGCCTATGTTCTGTTTTCCTTTCTATCCAAAAATCATAAATTTGTCCTTACTAGTGAGAGATTAGCACATTGCATTATTCATCCATGTATCTTCTGTACCTATTTTAATCTAAAGCTGAGTGTGTTCAGGGAGACTTTTAATAACTACCTTTTCAGAGCAACTCATTATAACAGGGATTTTAATATCTCTTGTTGCCCATTTTTCTACCGGTAGCAGGCAGCACTAGAACTGCATGCACCAAAGTAGGCTTTAATGAAACCTAATGTTCGTTCAAATGAATCTCTCATGGCTATATAGGTAATACTGAAACACAAATATTTTTGTCTTTGAAGCAGATTCTCTAGAGAAAGGCACAGGCAATGGGAGTAATGAGTGACAGTTTCTTAAAGGTTAATATCTTCCTTAATCTATTTCCATAACAGAAAGGGAAAATACTGTATTAATAAGCATTGGGTATGCTTTGGGGATTGCAGAAACAATTTCAACTATTATGTATATGTTAAACCATAGGGAAACAAGGAATCCTACACATACGTTTTATTTCATAAGAGAAGTGCTTTAAATATATTTTTTATTTCTTATTAAAGAAGTGCCTTAGTTGCATGTGAGCATGTGTATGTGTGTGCAAAAAAGAAGAGAAATAAAACTGCCCTCAATACTGGACCAGGAACTGTGATTGTCACATCAGGTAATGAAACCATTAAATGCGCGGTATTAAGAAGAGACAAGATGCAATTAGCCAAGAAATTACTCTGATCTCAGTGACATTTTCAAAAAATCATAATACAATATACATCGGAAGATGTGATTGACAGCCTAATCCAGTTTTGATGGGACGTAGTCCACATACTGCGAGTAAAGCAGTGCATGTCCAGATAAAGCTCACAGCTGTGAATGTCTGATATGTCCTTACAGTCTTGTCACCCAGGAAATTCCTCAGGTTTAAAAGATGATGAAAGTATCGACCATTAATGACAGGATCATCTCCTGCCCTGAAATAAAATGTACTAATCCCTTTTGCTAGGTCTATGAATTCCTAATATAAATTATATAAACTCTAGTAATTCATCTCTGTTAGCACAGTTGTGTTTGGAAATTGTACAGCAGTCTTTGCCCTATTTGAAATGCTAGATGAAAGCAAGACATGTTCGTTTAAGCTGCAGCATAAAGTAATTTAACAGAAGGGACAGAATAACTTCTGGATAATGAGAACTACAGATGTAAAAGAAGGGAAGTTTAAAAGTTATAAGGTGGCTTGATGGATTTATGTTTCATCTTTGCAAAAGAGGACAGAAATACAAGTGTATAATGTTTTAATTAAGCATAGGTCCCTTAACTTTGAATAGCTAAATAAATGACATCAAACAACTGTTTGTGACTAACAAATAATTATATGGAATTAACAATTATTAATCAGAGACCTTAGAATTTTCAAATAAACAGAGTATTAATGAATAGCTAAGGCAAGATGATTTTCACCAGTTTCATAATTGTATGTGATTATGTTAATGAAACATTTCAGTGTGGCTCCACATATATATTCTGCATTAGATAGACACAATGCATGTTATGAGATATCTACACACAAATACACAGCGAAAAGAGTACATAAAGGGTGTTTGATCTTTCAGAGTCTGCACTTATTTCATGGTAATAAAGCATTTAAAAGGTAATGATGGTGTTGTCAATGTATTTATAATCTGGTGAATATTACATTAATTATATTTCCTGTTTTTTTTAAAATGTGAACACTATATACTACTTTGTTTATCTATCAGAGTTATTATTCAAGGAAAAGTACAGACGGACTAAACTTTGCTCTCTGAAATGTAAACTGGAAAAAATGGAATGCATATCTTAGGACAAGACTAAATAGTAGTCAGATTCATTTTTTAACTAAATGTACTAGATCTCATCTATGGGGAGAATAATTAAATGATAAAGAAACTGCCATTACTCAAAACATGTTGATAACTGCTCTTTGGAAATGCCTTCAGAACAACTGGTGAATTGTATGAATTTCTCCTATAATCATACTTTCTTTTAACAACAACCAATATTTTTGTACTTTGTCAGCCTTATCAATTAGACTTCAAATGACTTTGTTCTGTTCTCCAAACCTAAAGTTATCTTCAATCCTTAAGATTTGCTATTATTAATATTCTTTAGCAAATTTGGATAGCACCATTTATCATAATAGCCAAAAAGTAGACATAATGCAAATATCTATCACCTGGTAAACAGATAAACAAAACTTGGTATAAAAACACACACACAAACAAAAAAAACTTTGTATATCCATCCATACAATGGAATGCCACTCAGCAATAAAAAGGCATCGGCTACTGAGAAATGCTACAACATGGATGGATCTCAAGAACATTATACTAAGTGAAAAAATCCCGACACAAAAAACTACATATTGTTTGATTCGATTTATACAAAATGTCCAGAGAAAGAAAATGTATGCTAGCAGGAAACAAATTAGAGGTTGCCTGGGGCAAGCGGGGGGTGGGGGAGTGGGGGCGGGACGACAGGGACTGACTCCAAATGGGTATGAGGTTGCTTTTTGAGGTAATGGAAATGTTTTAAAACTAGACTGTGGTGCTGGTTACACAACTCTGTAAATTACTAAAACTCATTGACTTGTACTCTTAAAATGGCTGAATTTTATGGTACATAAATTATACCTCAATAAAGCTCTTTTAAATAGAGAAGAAAAAATTAAATGAGATAATTTTTTTTAAAAAAGCAAGAAGAATTTTGAACAGAATATGAGGCAAATTATAAAGAGGGCCTTTGAAAAACTAACATTACTAACACTTCCTAAGTTTATTGTTGATGGGAACGATATTAATTTGAAATAACAGTCATTACATTTTAGTCAGCCCTCATGTGTGTTGACATATGGATGGTTACTATTGCCTTGAACAGCTTATTAATGGTTACTACGGCCCTGAAATGCGGTTTCAACCGAAGCAAAGAAACAGAACAATTTTCAAATAAACTAACACTCAAGAGAGCTTATTTGAAAAGGAAAGCAAAGACAATTATTTTTCACCAATATCCTGTCCATCTTGCCATAAAACTCCAGCAGGAATCATTAGCACACATACACCTCTCCTTCCATCCGTGAAAATTTACCTTCACAAAGCCCACCCCTAACTTCAGAGCTCACAGTATTCCCTATTTTGAGAGCCCTATAAGAAACAGAATAGGGGGAACCAATTCTTTTACGTCTGCTTAGCAAGCAGATTGTAGTCAAAACCATTGTCATAAGATCAAATGCTAACAATGTACATAAATTCCCACTACTTCCAGGGATTAAATAGACCCTACAGGTGTGATGGGTTACATCTGATTCAAGTTCCTCAAACTTCAGCAGGTTTCAGCAAACAAAATTTAAACCAACCCAGATTTTATGTGGGAAAGAGGAAAGGGAAATGACCTATTTTATGTTAGTTACTTGAAATGTTTAAATATGTGCATAGTGGTGTCAGGCCATAAAGCAGAAGCATATCAACTTTAAAAGTCACATACAAAGATGGGGTGGGGGTAGGTAATGGATTATCCACTTATGACTCAGCTTTACAAAATACTGCAATTCCACTACTCTAAATGGCTTTAAATTTATTCAAGATGGGTAGAACCGTGGGTGTTAACATGCTCAGCAACCTGTTAATGTTAAGAAGGTGCTTGTCCTAGAATCATTATTTGCATCTGAATGTTTGATACACTGGATCTTAAACCTCATGATATTTTCTTTGTATTCCAAACTCCAGCATCTTTTAAAATTACGCACAAATTGTGTTCTGCTTACAATTCTCGTGGCAACTTTTGTTGTACTTTGAAGTATCAATTTCCATTACTCTTTGCTTTTTTTCCCCTAGAAAAGCACTTTTAAAGAAAAAAACAAAGATTAAACTTCTTCAAGTTGTTATCAAGTTTAAACAGCAAAGAGAAGGAAAAAACTCTTATCCAGAGAAAAGAAAAAATATAGCCACAAAATAGCATTTAAAAATAAAGTTACTGTGAAACTCCTGGTAACCACTCTTCACAATTTTTTACCCCACTTGTTTATTTATAAACGTTGATCATACAGTGAAGAACAACACTGAGAATGTATTAATTTTTTTCTTTGTCTTCATTTTGGAACAAAGTTTCCAGGCATCTTGACAATGAAAAAAAGTACATATAATTTTTCTAAATTTTTATATATGGCATTTTTTCACTGTAAATCACAATTGTACTTTACGTGTGACTAAGTATGATTGTTTCTTTATTTAAGGTAACTAAAGATCATTGACCCGAATTGTTTCGAATTGCTCTGTATTATTCACACTTTAATCCATAAAAGCACAAATCATTGGAATTTAGATTTTTTCTTAAAATGTAATCTTTAGTGTATTTTGTGTTGTTTAGAGAAATACACTATAACTTAAAAAGATGACTCCGATTTAAAATGGGTCAAAAAGTAAACAAATATGCTTAAAATTGTCTGATAAAATGCATAAGGATAGAGCTAGCATTTGAAATTTTTTTCAGAGGTTTTATCAACTTGTCATTTATATTCCATTTCTGGGCAATCAACTACAATTTTGGCATTGTGTTCTAAAGCAGAAAACTACCTCAATGAAAGCAACCTCATCACTGCCCACTTGGGTTGCTATTTCAGTCTACATAATGTGAGGGGTTAAATGGACATGATGAATAAACTGTTTCAGGGCCATTAACATTTCTAACTTTAAAAATGAGTGCCTTTCTGGTACGTACCAATTATGAAATGCCTTTTGTTAAAAATACAGCGCTCTTACCAAAAACATTGCATGCTTACTCTTATTGTCATTAGACTTAACGATTTGCCTGACATTTCTCTTTTAATATAAAAATTCATTTGCAAAAAATATTTCCAAAAGCGAAGACCAACTTCTATACCTCCCTTTGCCACAAAAAGACCTGGATAGACAAATAAAAATAAGTAAAATACAGGAAAATCTTCAGAAATAAAGTTTAATTTCTAGAATAATGGGTCAGGATTGTTATGTAAAAGATCATTATCTTTTTTTTCCTGTACCTACTAGAAACAAAGGCACATGAGACAGTCCTTTCATAAGGAAAGTTTATCACTTGTGTTTCATTCCAAAGGGTTGTATCTCACAAATGCCATTGGGGCCTAGTTTAATATTTAAGGAAAAAAATTAATACAGTAGTAAATCACTATTTTAGGAGGAAGGAAGAAAAAAAGAAAGGAGGGTGAGAGGGGACCCTCCAGCTCCCATGTACTTTTAATCACTATTTAGATGACCAAAAGTATACTATACCTTTTTAGCATTCTCTATGTAGGGGCAAATTTCCCCACCTAGAGCTTTTTTTCAAACCTGCATCAACTATAAAAGCATTGTACAATTAATATAAGTCAAAAGAACTGGAAATTAATTTAAATGCTACTTATCATGTAATTAAGAGAGCGGCAATAGGAAAGCTTGCAAGAATAGAATTGCTTCTGAATTTTCTGAGCTAGATGATTTTTGTTTTCCACTTAAAGCAAATGTTAAAAATTTTTTTCCATCAAAATCCTAAATAGCTTTCTGACAGGTTTGTTATGGTTAATTAATTACTTTCATTTGCACTAAGTTGTATACTTGAAGATGAATAGTACAAGATAACAAGGCCAGCCTCTGTGAGGGAGACCTTTGGTGGTCTATTCAGTCTGCTGCCTCATTACAGGACTAGCTATCTGCAGGAAGCCCGACTTTGAAAGGTACAGCACATCCCATAACACCCTCCCCTAACTGAGATGATTGTAGCTTCTTCCGAAAAGTGATGATTAGGAGAGAGAAAAGCAAAACGGAATGCTGTATGAATATTTCATGTAAATGAAAGCAGGCACTTAGTGACGTGCATCTTGATTGATGCTAGAGTGCCTCTAAACGTCTTGACATTGAAGGGTTCCGACTCCCCTTCCCTAGATGACTGCTTCAAGAGCTGCAGTTAATAGTGGAATATGGCCATAGTTAGCTCAAGGGCTCTTTATTACCGGCTGCTACTAAATAAGACCACAGGCATCCGGTTAGCATAAGTGAATTCTAGATAAAAGAGACTTCCGAGGGAACCCTAAATGAGATATGATAGTTATTTTGGGGGAGGGGGGGCGGTATTTTTTCCCTCCCTGGAGCATAACTGTTTATTTCATTGTTAACCATTCTCAAGAAAGAGCCAAAGAACTCAAATTGCTATGCAGAAAGAGGCCAAGTAAATAAAAATGGGGTGGGATGTACACAGATGCACATGATCTCCAAATCATTTTAAGTAAGTAGTAGTATAGTAGTAATAGTGGCAGTAGTATTAAATAAGAGAAAAGCCCTCATCATGGGAGTTTTTAGAAATATAATTATTTTAGAGATAAGTAGCATTTTTCTAAATTTGTGCAATAAACCATCAGTCCTTTACCCTCCCTCCATATATGCAAGGTTTATCTTCCTAACAAGTAAGGAGACTTAAGAAACTTAAGGGACAGAATATTTCAAAATGCAAATTCAGTTGGATGAGTTCAAGGCTTTAGAAACACAGTTCTATGGCAGGGGTGTGAGGGATAACAGTGATAGGTCTGATGACATCACCACAAACCACTCCCCACCATGTCAGAGACTTAGATCGTTTTCCTCCAGAGAATGCTTGGGTAACTGTGCTTTGCTTAGCCCAGGATTTCTACCTCCATTGGCTCTTCATGAATCATTTGTCATTGAAAGGTAAATAAACTCTCCATAAGCTGTGACCACCAGAGAGCTTTCTTTCCATGACTCGACCAGAACAAGAGCCCAAGGAGAGTCACTGGCAGTATCCCAGCATGCCAGCAGCCCCCAGCCTCAGCTGCCACTACTTTTCTTCAAGAGTCATCTAAAGACAGAAAGAAAAGGAAAGTAGAAAGCTCAGGAAATAACTCAGAATCCCTGAAATCACTTAGAGACTTTCTGTTGCATTTAAAATATCCAACTGCTGGGTCACACAAAACCCAATAACCTGTTTTTACTTTCCCAATGTCCCTTCTCTTCTGACTCCCACTCTGTAACTCCTGAGGCTCCTTTAAGGGGAGACTTAATATTTCACGCAGAAACAATATAAACCTCTGAGATGTACAGAAACACATGCATATGGATTTAAGAATGGAAAACTTGATATGCTTTTGAGTCTGCTCAGATCTGGATCACTGAATCAGAGAACTGGAAAAGACTTTTCAAAATCACTTAGCCCAGTCTCCTGATCAAACGAGGCAAAGGGCGGGACTTGCCAAAAATCACATACTTAAGGAATAGCAGAGCCAGTACGAGGTTTTAGATCTCATGATTCTCCATCTTTTTTTTTTTTAATGTCACCAAAATTACTCTGTCATTAATATATCATTTTTGCCTGAATTTACATAGTGTCTTTCTTTCAAAAACCCAATTTTTAATTGATAGTAATTTATCTCTTGTCTTAATAGTATTCTAGACCCTCTTATACTTGTTAAACATCAATCCATGTGTAGCAATTTCATTACAGAATAACAATACATCACATATATTTATACAAGTTTTCAAAGCACTTTCACATTAATTATCCAATTCAGCCCATCCAGAAGTCTTGGAAAGCAGTTATTTCCTCTGCTTTCAAGAGGAAGAAACTGAGATTGAGGTCCTTGTCTTAACTGATGGAGATTGTGAATGACAGAGCAGAGTCTCATACCCACATCTTCTGGCTCCAAGGTCATTGCTCATTATCCTTCCTTCTATTATTTAATAAATATTTATTAAGCATCTACTATGTAACAGGCTTCTGATTCAATCCTGGGGTCATCTATTACAACTAAGAGACTGTTTCATATTTTCCCTACGTTAGAATACAATCTTCCCATATTTGTCCAATCAAGTTTTGTCTAATAGCCAGTTAGAGATAGTTGAAAAGCTGACCTTATGCTCACTTAATTTTTATCTACTATATTACCTCTGTTTTTCACAGATGCCCCGTATGGTACACATATGGCTTCTAAGTGAGGTCTTTATGTAAAAACTCTACATACGAGGATGCAGTGACTTTTCAAATGGCATTAGTACTATAAGACAGAACAAAGAAATCTGCAGTCCTGTCAGCTTTTAGTGAGTTACAAAGCCTGACAGTAACACATGCAGCTTTCAGGGCCATAGGCAGCAGGCATGAAAAAATGTGCACACAGCGTTTCGAAAATGACAAGTTTTGGATCCCGGATGCTATTATTTATTATTATTATTATTATTATTATTAAAATTAAACAGAGATTTAATCTAACATTCTATGGGCAGTCATGCAGCTGACTTTAATAACTGTAAACTGAGGCATACATCGTACTGCACTGAACCTAATGCTTTAATTAAGTTTCAATGCAGCCAGTGACAATGACCAGGATGCACTCGGGTGCTGCGAGCTGCAGGCCATTCTCTCTCTGCCGGAGCACAGTTCCTGGGAGCCCCGCAGGAGCAGCAGCCACTGATGCCACAGTTAGATATTTATGAAAGAGATGCTCTGAATTTTATCATAGTGGTATAGATCAATTTTCAGGACAGAGTCCTTAACAGTATATTTGGAGGCTAGGTACAAAACTAATTTTATCTGCTTCAGTGATGTGTGAACTGCATGAGGAAAGACATGTCCCAACTCTCTGATAGCTTATCTTCCCTGGTGACCATTTATGCATTCTCTTGTAAATATACATATTTTACAAGGAAAGGGAGGGGGGAGAGGAATGCTCTTTCAACTCTCCTTTGAGATGACCTTGAAGAAGGAGCATTTGAATCTTCCGGGAAATTAGCAGCCACATGTATTTCGATAATGATTGAGTGGGTGGGAAGTGCCACTCAGGGAACTGGCAATATCCTAGGTTGTGGGCACTTGACCAGTATGTCTTTCCCACTGAGGCTTTTTCTTCAAGGAGACAGAGAAAAGCAGAGCTGCCTGGACCTGCAAGTCAAGTCCTCCCCCTACACTGGAGGGCTTAGCCCATAAAGAGGCTATTACAAAGAAAGTAGCAATGAAAGAGATGTTGATTTGGTATTTTCTCAAGCATGTAACTCTAATGAACACCAAGAGAGAAATGAAAAAGCCCTTCCAAGCAAATGTATAGGTAAGCAGTTGCTCTCTCAAAAAAGCAAGGATGACAGGATAACAGCAACGAAAATTAACCTTTGCTTTGTGTTGTTTATACCAAGACCATGGAGTCCATATGTAAGCCAGACGGATGGAAGCATGTTTTCCTTTTTTCTGTTTCCAGAGTGTCTGTATATAGGATGCCACTTTAAATCTTACACTTTCTTTTTTCAGCTATGTCTCCCTTCTCCCACTTTTGAAAACACATCTGAGGAATGATTCCTCTCCTACACCCAACATTTGGGCTCAAATATCCAGTGGACAGATTTTTATATGCATTGCCACATACCTTCAAATAAGTACCTCTTCACTGCCTAGACCACAGGCAGACAAATTTTTATATAAAGGGCCAGATAATAAATACTTTAGGCCTTGAGGGCCATGTGGTCTCTGTCACTACAATTCAACTCTGTCATCATAGCATGAAAGCAGACAAGGACTATACATAAATAAATTAATGTAGCTATGTTTCAGTAAAACTTTATTTATGGACACTGAAAGCTGAATTTCATATAATTGTTGTATTTCAAAAAATATTATTATTTTCAACCATTTAACATGTTTGAAAACCATTCTTAGTTTGTAGGTCATACAAAAAAAAACAAACAGCAGGTAGAATTTGGACTGTGGGCTATAATTTGCCAACCCTTGGTACAGAGAAAGCATAGTCAGAATTACATGGGCTACCATACTTAGACTATTAGAGATATTTTATACAGGTATTTTCTATAAAGCATGTGCACCATTTCACAGCTATACCCTAATCTAACTTTTACAACACTGTTAGGAGGCAAACAATGGGCAAAGCATCTACCTGGCTTGTGAATGTGCTTCTGACTGTGTGTTCTGCTTTCACACAGAACACTGCTGTGTGAAACCCTAGGCACAAGGACAATCAAGTGAGATGACCAAGAATAGAAATGAGGACATTTATATACTGAATCCACTAATCATACACAGCTCTAGATATGTGCTGCATTCGTAACCGATCTTTATATACCTTAACAATCACACACACCTTCCACTTACGTCCAGATATTTACATATTTCAGTCAAAATAAATCATAACAAGTAAATGTGATCTTATTACTTCTCTCCTCTGAAAATGTATGAGACCATCCACAATCAGTATAATTTTGTGGGAGGAGAGGAGAAGGCAGCACAGAATGGGTGGTTATTACTACCTTTAAGTTTTCTATCAGAAGCAACATGGTACAGTTGATTTTGAGGTTAAGAGATCTGGTTTTGAATCCTGGCACCTTGGGCCTATTTACCTCTGTGACTTCCAAGGCGCTATAAATGGGAATTATAATATTTAATTTATGGAATTTTTGTGAGCTGAAGGAAAACACATGTAAAGCTGGGCTCTCGTTAGATGCTCAGTCAGTCTTCGTACCCATTCCCTTTTCCAATGCATCCTCAGAAAACAAAGAGATGGCCGCTATAAAGTGGTGAGCTGACATCCTTGCTATTTTTCTCAGGTTCATCATATCTGCAATGCTACACTCACTGCTATGGGTTTTTGAGAGGACATTTCTCCCATTTATTCTTATATAGCCCATAGAAGGAAGCCTGATGCTAATGTGACTTTACTTCTCCTTTCATCCAGGTTCATTCCATCAAATTCCCAGGACTTAAAAAGAAAATAGAGAAGACTTTCCAAATGCAACACGTTTTCTCTTTCATGAATCCATTTGTCAAATCAGCTTGGTGGTGCCAATTCCAGGATTAAATCGCCTGTTCACAAGCAGGCATCATTAAAGTTTCAATGGTAATGGCATTTTCAGCTCTATAGAGAGCCAGTAAATTGTGATTCCTCAACTGACCAATTTCAATAATGAGAAGAACCTCCATTCTGGGCAGGAACCTGAGACAGTCCGTGACACGGTAGATTCTTTCATATGAACAGTGCCTGCAATTGCTCTTTCTACTACTTTCTTCAGTCCACCCAGACCCTGTTCTCAGCCCTGGGAACATGAAAATCAGCAAGCCAGTCCCTATCCTCACCTCTTTCCAGCCCAGTGGTGGACACAGATGCATGTGGAGACAACAGCACAACCTCATAAGGGTGTGTGAGCACCTACAAGGGGTGTGCAACACTGTCTGACTGCAAGAATCAGGGAAGACTTCACCAAGGAGGTAAACCTGGATCTCAGCCTTGAAAGATGGAGTTTGCCAAGGATGGACAACATTCCACACAGAACAAACAGAGAAGACCAGATAAAGAACTTCTCCACTGTGGCAAGTCCCCAGATTACCCATCAGGCTGAGGCAAGCACACTCTCCTGCATGCCACCACTATGCCTCATTAAATCCTCCATTTCAGAATTAATCACACAGCACTCCTTTTTTTTCCCCACTAAGCTGTAGTATAGACTCCCCAGAGGCAATATGTATCTATCTAATGGAAAGGAGATAATCAAACACTTGGAAGATGAACAAAAATGTAGAAGATGATATATTTTAACCTCAAATGTACTTCCAAAAAAATTGAGATTTTTAAAAAAAAAATTTTTTTTTTAAATTTAGGTTAATTTGTAATCTATAGTTTACTTATAAATACTTGTGAGCCCTGCCATAAGAATTAGTTTAAAAAAAAAGCATACAATAAATGATGAATCAATATGTGTTATGTTAGTGAATGAATTAAAAACATTAGGTCAGAACCAACTCAGGCCTTTTCAAATATTAGTCCATATCAAAATTTTAAAAAGTTACAAGATCTGACACTTTAAGAGGATGTCTGTCCTACAGCAGAAGTAACCTGTCTGTCCCTACCAATTCAGCTTCAAACATTGGGAGCCTCCAGAAATACCAGTCCCACTGGCAGGCGATGTCTGGAATCAGTCCTACTTACCCAAAGCAGATGTGAATCATATTTGGGGTAAGTCTGTTGAGCTGCTGATATCTCCTTTCCCAAGCATGCTTACCTAGCATTCATGACCAGACTTCTACTCAGACCTCTGAGTCCATGATTCCGATTATAGTACTAACCACAGTTTACCTAAATAAAACCTTGACATCCTGTCTAGACCTCTCTAAAGGCCAGACTATGTCTCTAAAAACCCCAACTACACACAAACCATGGTTCTGGGATGGCCTGTATGGACCGCCCAGAATAGCAGTGATGACAGCCTCACACCTCCTCTTCTTCTTCTCTATTGGGAGCCCCTTCCTGCTTCACTACACCAATTACTTTATCTCACCCCTGTCTACATCAGACAGCCAGGATGGAGCTAGTGTTTGCCATCCCCTGCCACAAACACTGACATCTGGATTGCTGGCTCCACAGATTAGGGGCCCAGAACCATCTCAGCATTCCCCTACCTGCATCTCAAACTCAGGACTCTCCTTGCCTAGAGGCAGGGCTTATTGAAGCTAGCCCACGGCAGAACACTTACAGGTGTGTTGCTTTCCACTGAAGTTCTGTTTAAAACACTAAGTATTTGACGGTGTTTTTAAAAAATAATGGAGGCGACAATTTCTGCTAATGCAAGTACGTCTTAAACCTCTTTAAACTAGTCGATGGTGAGTATTGCCTCATTGTGGGACTGAGATTCAGGTTTTAGAATTTACTGAATTATTACCTTTACAGTACAACTCTTTGATAAACTTTTGCACCCTGTGCAGCTTGGTGGTATATACATGGCGCTTAAAGTCGTAAGCGAAAGTTACTTCTATTTCCACCTTTGGTTTTAAAGTATGTCCTCTTTTAATCTCATTTTGCATGTTCATTTCCCCATTCTTTTCTTCTTTTTCTTTTTTTTTTTTTTTTGCGGTATGTGGGCCTCTCACAGTTGTGGCCTCTCCCATTGCGGAGCACAGGCTCAGTGGCCATGGCTCACTGGCCCAGCTGCTCTGTGGCACGTGGGATCTTCCCGGACCAGGGCACGAACCCATGTCCCCTGCATCAGCAGGTGGACTCAACCACTGCACCACCAGGGAAGCCCCATTTCCTCATTCTTTAGCAAAATCTATGAAGCAATCAGGTGAACACTAAGTACATGAAAGAAAATAACCTAAAATAAACTCTAAGGAATACATCCTCATATGTAAAGAGAAAATAGGTTTTAATATCAAGACTTTTTTTAGTATCCTAGAGTGAAAAGTGTGAGTCCCACAGATAGCTGTTTTCCTTTTTGAAAGCATAATTCACCTTTGTCAACTTAAAGGTTCCTTTCATTATGAACGATCGTAACCCCCAAACCCAGCCAACCTTTTACGTACATTTAACAATTATTCTCATGTTAGAAATCAAAATAAGTCTCATTAAAATTACAAGAGCTTTTCTAATCTTAAGAGCTGAGGTTTAAAAAAAAATCTTTAGTGTGTTGAGATTGTCATTTACTTTTTATACCCAATTTGCTGTCTTCACTGGTTAGACAATTAACCAGTATTCAAGTATGCGAAATAGTGAGAAGTATGAAATTTACATAAATAAAATAAATTAACACTGTTAAACAATACAATATTGCCTCCTGACATCTCCATTTTCAGATGTCATCAACAAATAATCAAGATACCAACTCAGGGTAGGCATTGTTCCTTAATAATTGCTTAGATTATCATAGATTCACTAATCATTACAATATTATTCAGAAATTTGTTTTTAATCCAGTGAACATATTGCTAATTACTGAAACAGCTAACAGCATCATCTTTTCTAACAGCAGCAAAATGCCAGGGAATTGATTTTAATTAGGTTGTAGAAAAAGAATTATGTGGAATTTAAATATGTCATTCAATTTATATGTCAAGGAGACTCTCAAAAAGGATTATGTGGTTAACCGGACTTTGGGATAAAGGGAGGTCTGTGTTTGGAATTCTGTAATTCATTTCGAAAGCTCTTCTATACATACACATACTGCTGCTGAATGTCTTAGCCCCTCTGCATTTTCCAACAGGTTTCCTTCTCTCTCCTTCTTCCATAGCAATAACCACCAAGGCAGAACGTTGCGATGTCTCAGTATCAAGAAAAGTGATCACTTGCCTATATCTTTCTTTTATATGTAACCACAGGGGCCTCAGGCTTCCATTTAGTAAGGCAGTACAGAATTTTGAAGCGAGGATTTATTTAATGAGGATTAGAATAAACAAAGTCTTCCAAGCAGGCACAATAGAAGGGAAACAGAAAAATGCCACTGCCATTAAAAATGGGACATTCTGAGATGGTTAAATGGGGGAAGGGGTGCAAATTAGATATGTCTTTATCCTCTAAAATTCTAGCAATCCACATGCTTAATTACTTTAGATGACCCTTGAGGAGAAGCCAACAGTATTGCTTCTTGTGCATTCCGGGTATCTTTGCTGCACTGGGACCTGTGAGGCTAATACCCATTCAGTAAGATCCATTAAAGCGCCCTGGGCTTCCTGAAGGAAAATTTTCTAAATCAACATTACATCAAAGGATGAGTAAAACATGATGTGAATGTTTTCAAATATTCTTTTGAAAACCAACTCCACCTAAACAATACATTCCACTAAACACATTAACTAACTAACAAAAACCTATAAAGAAATTCTGACTCCAGTCAGATATTTGAGCTCCTAAACTCCCTCAAGTCCTTTGGAAACAATCCATATTTTGGGTTGAAAACCCTTGGAAATTCCTTCTTATAAGTAACTACCTTTTCAGTTACTGCATACCTGATGTACACAAGATTTATAAAATTAATGTCCAAAGCTGATAATGTTTCCATAAAGAAAGGTTAAACCTCTCATTATTTATTCATTCCTTCTTTCACTCATTTATCCACCTTTCCACCACTCATCCACTTAAGATTGTTGAACACCTACTATACTATCTATTCCACTCACTAGCAGTGGAACAGCTCTCTCCTTACCTCAAATAAAGCCAGGATATTCATGCAAGAATCTTGCAACAGGGTAAACACAAACACAGTATGCAAAGTAAAAACATTCTAGAGAATATAGCCAAGTTTCACAAATGGTACAGAAATTTTTTTTTATATACAGCATGTTTTTATTAGTTATCCATTTTATACATATTAGTGTATATATGTCAATCCCAATCTCCCAATTCATCACACCACCACCCCCCACCACCACTTTCCCAATTTGGTGTCCATACGTTTGTTCTCTACAACTCCGTCTCAATTTCTGCCCTGCAAACCAGTTCATCTGTACCATTTCTCTAGGTTCCACATATATGCGTTAATATACGATATTTGGTTTTCTCTTTCTGACTTACTTCACTCTGTATGACAGGCTCTAGATCCACCCATGTCTCTACAAATGACCCAATTTCATTCCTTTTTATGGCTGAGTAATATTCCATTGTATATATGTATCACAACTTCTTTATCCATTCGTCTGTCGATGGGCATTTAGCTTGCTTCCATGACCTGGCTATTGTAAATAGTGCTGCAATGAACATTGGGGTGCATGTATCATTTTGAATTATGGTTTTCTCTGGGTATATGCCCAGTAGTGGGATTGCTGGGTCATATGGTAGTTCTATTTTTAGTTTTTTAAGGAACCACCATACTGTTCTCCATAGTGGCTGTATCAATTTACATTCCCACCAACAGTGCAAGACGGTTCCCTCCCTTTTCTCCACACCCTCTCCAGCATTTGTTGTTTGTAGATTTTCTGATGATGCCCATTCTAACTGGTGTGAAGTGATACCTCATTGCAGTTTTGGTTTGCATTTCTCTAATAATTTGTGACACTGAACAGCTTTTCATGTGCTTCTTGGCCATCTGTATGTCTTCTTTGGAGAAGTGTCTATTTAGATCTTCTGCCCATTTTTGGATTGGGTTGTTTGTTTCTTTAATATTGAGCTGCATGAGCTGTTTATATATTTTGGAGATTAACCCTTTGTCTGCTGATTCGTTTACAAATATTTTCTCCCATTCTGAGGGTTGTCTTTTCGTTTTGTTTGTAGTTTCCTTTGCTGTGCAAAAACTTTTAAGTTTCATTAGGTCCCATTTATTTATTTTTGTTTTTATTTCCATTACTCTAGGAGGTGGATCAAAAAAGATCTTGCTGTGATTTATGTCAAAGTGTGTTCTTCCTATGTTTTCATCTAAGAGTTTAATACTGTCCAGTCTTAGATTTAGGTCTCTAATCCATTTTGAGTTTATTTTTGTGTATGGTGTTAGGGAGTGATCTAATTTCATTCTTTTACATGTAGCTGTCCAGTTTTCCCAGCACCACTTATTGAAGAGACTGTCTTTTCTCCATTGTATATCCTTGCCTCCTTTGTCATAGATTAGTTGACCATAGGTGCATGGGTTTATCTCTGGGCTTTCTATCATATTCTTTAAGCAATGGATTGTCACTACAGGGATTTTACTTTTTAGAACCATCAGGACAACACATACCTCTTCAAATATGGTCAATATTTGACTGTTCTTAAAATTGATATAAGTAAAGTAGTTATGGGTAACTTTTTGTCAATCAACTTGAAAGTTTAAACAAAATGGACAGGTAACTAGAAAAATATAATTTACAAAAACTTACACAAAAAGAAACAGAAATCCTGAATAGTCTGCTATTCATCTTGAAAGCGCTAATAAAGTCATATCATTTATCTACAGCTGTCATCCATTGATCAGTCAGGTGTCCACTCCGGTTGGCCTATGCTTATACCCTATCTAATGTTAAAGATATAAAATGTTATACTGACCTATATTCATAAAAAGATTGAATCAAAATAACCTTCCTGCAAATAAAATTCCAAATCCAAATGGCTTCACTATCTAGATATACCAAACATTCAAGGAAAAAAAAAATTATTCTAAATTTTTGCAAATTATTCCACAGAAGAGGTAAAAAAGAACCATTCTCTAACTCATTTTAAGAGATTAATACAGCCTTGATGCCAAAACCTGACAAAGAGTATACAAGAAAGGAAAACTTAAAAGACCTCAGTCATGAACCTAGATTCATAATTCCAAAATAAATTAAAGCAAACTGAGTATAGCAATATATAAAAAGGATAATACATCATGGCTAAGGTAAATTCATCTAAGGAATGTTAGGGTGCTTTAATATTAGAAAATCAATTAATGTACTTTATCATATTAATAGATTAAAGGAAAATAATGATATGACCATATCAATAGATATGGAAAAAGCAGGTGATAAAATTCCACATCTTTTCTTTTCAGCACTGGTCTGGAAGTCTTACCTAGCACAATAAGCGGTGTGGGGGGAGTTATTATTTGCAGATGATATAATTGTGTAAACCCAAAAAACTATGCATATATATTTTAGCATTTGTTACAGACTTTAACAAGTTGTCATGATATAGGGTCAATATTTTAAAAATCAATTATATATCAGGAAAAAAACAGAATATGAAGTAAAATTTTAAATACAATTTAAAATACTATCAAATATGTGAAATAGCTAGGAACAAATATAACAAAAGATTCCAAGAATTTCTCTTTCCCCTTAGGAGAGAGGAAAATAAAGTATACTGAGAAACATTGATGAAGACTTAAATGAATGGAGAGATACTCAGTATTTATGTATTAAAAGACTCTATTATAAATTTACTAATTCTCCCAAATTAACTAATAAACTCTAAGGAATCCCAATAAAAATCCCAACAGGCTTCTTGTGTAAAGTAACAATGTGATTCTAATATTTAAATGGAAATTCATTGGTAAAACAGCCAAACTGCTCTGGAAGATATAGTACAAGATGAGAAGACATGCTATACCAGATATGATGAGTTATTTTAAAATATAGTAATCAACATATTGTTGACTAAAAAAATTGCCTAAAATAGAACCAAAAAACAGCCCTATATATGCATATGGACTTGATTTATAACTGAGATGATATTTCAGAGCATTATGAAAGAACTTTCTCTTTTAAATAAAATATGCTGGTAACATGGGATATACATATGGGGATTCATACCTCACAGTGAGCACAAAAATCAATTCTAATTGTGAACAAAAAAACTCTAAAGCCCTTAGAAAGTAATATAAATATCTTTATATCCTCAGAGTTTGGGAGGGATTTCTCAAATAAGACACCAAAAAGCAGTAACCTAATACTGGCACAAAAACAGACACATAGATCAATGGAACAGAATAGAGAGCCCAGAAATAAACCCATGCACCTATGGTCAATCAATCTACAACAAAGGAGGCAAGAGTATATAATGGAGAAAAGACAGTCTCTTCAACAAGTGGTGCTGGGAACACTGGACAACCACATGTAAAACGAGATTAGAACATTTCCTCACAGCATATAAAGAAATAAACTCAAAACAGATTAAAGACCTAAATGTAAGACCTGAAACCATAAACCTAGAAGAGAGCATAGGCAAAACACTCTTTGACACAAATAGTAGCAATATTTCTTTTTGGATCTGTCTCCTAGGGTAAAAGGAAAAAAAGCAAAAAAAAAATAAATGGGGCCTAATTAAACTGAAAAGCTTTGGCACAGCAAAAGAAACCACTGGCAAAACAAAAAGACAACCTATTGAATGGGAGAAAATATTTGCAAATAATATGACCAATAAGGGGTTACTATTCAAAATATATAATCAGCTCAATACCAAAAACCTAGACAGATTAAAAAATGGACAGAAGACCTGAATAGACATTTTTCCAAAGAAGACATACAGATGGCTAACAGGCACTTGAAAAGATGCTCAACATTGCTAATTATTAGAGAAATGCAAATCAAAACAAGAACGAGATATCACCTCACACCTGTCAGGATGGTTATCACCAAAAGTCTACAAATTACAAACATTGGTGAGGATGTAGAGAAAAGAGAACTCTTGTACCCTGTTGGTGGAAATGTAAATTAGTGCAGCCACTGTGGAAAACAGTATGGAGATTTCTCAAAAAACTAAAAAAAGAAGCATCATATGATCCCTCAATTCTACTTCTGGGTATATATCCAAAGAAAATGAAAACACTAATTCAAAAAGATACATGCACCTCAATGTTCTAAGCAGCATTATTTACAATATGCAAGATATGGAAGCAACTTAAGTGTCCATCAACAGATGAATGGATAAAGAAGATGTATGTATGTGTACATGTATATACATATACATACATACAATGGAATATTACTCAGCCATAAAAAAGAATGAAATTCTGCCATTTGCAACAGCATGGACAGAACTAGAGAGCATTATGCTTAGTGAAATAAGTCAGACAAAGAAAGACAAATACTATATGTTATCACTTATATGTGGAATCTAAAAAACAAACAAACAAGTGTATATAACAAAACTTAAACAGGCTCACAGCTATAGAGAAAAAACTAGTGATTACTAGTTGGGAAAGGGTGGGGGAGGGGGCAACATGGGATATGTGATTAAGAAATACAAACTACTGTGTACAAAACAAATAAGCAACAAGGATATATAGTATAGGACAGGGAAATATAGCCAGTGTTTTGTAATAAATAATGTTAGATGGAGTACAATCTATAAAATACTGAATCACTATGTTGTATACCTGAAAAATATAATATTGTAAATCAACCAAACTTCAATTTAAAAACTACTAACCTAAAAGGAAATGATTGAATAATGAGTATATTAAAATTCAGACTTTTTTTCTTCATGAAAAACACCATAAAATATTAAAAACACCCCAGAGATTAGGAAAAGTTATTTGCACAGCATCTACATCAAAGACTAGGGTCTGGAATATATAAAGAATTTCTACAAATAAGTAAGACAGATAATCCAACAGAAATATAGGCCAAAAAAAGAAAAAGAAGAAGAAGAAGAAGGTATATGACAAACTCACAGCCAACATCATTCTCAATGGTGAAAAACTGAAACTATTTCCACTAAGATAAGGAACAAGACAAGGTTGCCCACTCACACGACTGTTATTCAACATAGTTTTGGAAGTTTTAGCCACAGCATTCAGAGAAGAAAAAGAAATAAAAGGAATCCAAATCAGAAAAGAAGAAGTAAAGCTGTCACTGTTTGCACATGACATGATACTATACATAGAGAATCCCACAGATGCTACCAGAAAACTACTAGAGCTAATCAATGAATTTGGTAAAGTAGCAGGATACAAAATTAATGCACAGAAATCTCTTGCTTTACTATACACTAATAATGAAAAATCTGAAAGAGAAATTAAGGAAACACTCCCATTTACCACTGCAACAAAAGAATAAAATACCTAGGAATAAACCTACCTAAGGAGAGAAAAGACCTGTAAGCAGAAAACTATAAGACACTGATGAAAGAAACAAAAGATGATACAAACAGATGGAGAGATAAACCACATTCTTGGCTTGGAAGAATCAACATTGTGAAAATGACTATACTACCCAAAGCAATCTACAGATTCAATCCAATCCCTAGCAAACTACCAATGGCATTTTTCACTGAACTAGAACAAAAAATTTCACAATTTGTATGGAAACACAAAAGGCCCCAAATAGCCAAAGCAATCTTGAGAAAGAAAAACGGACCTGGAGGAATCAGGCTCCCTGACTTTAGACTATACTACAAAGCTACAGTAATCAAAACAGTATGGTACTGGCATAAAACCAGAAATATAGATCAATGGAACAGGAATGAAAGCCCAGAGATAAACCGACACACATATGGTCACCTTATTTTTGATAAAGGAGGCAAGAATATACAATGGAGAAAAACATCCTCTTCAATAAGTGGTGCTGGGGAAACTGGACAGCTACATGTAAAAGAATGAAATTAGAACACTCCCTAACACCATACACAAAAATAAACTCAAAATGGATTAAAGACCTAAATGTAAGGCCAGACACTATAAAACTCTTAGAGCAAAACATAGGCAGAACACTCTATGACATACATCACAGCAAGATCCTTTTTGATCCATCTCCTAGAGTAATGGAAATGAAAACAAAAATAAACAAATGGGACTTAATGAAACTTAAAAACTTTTGCACAGCAAAGGAAACCATAAACAAGATGAAAAGACATCCCTCAGAACAGGAGAAAATATTTGCAAATGAAGCAACTGACAAAGGATTAATCTCCAAAATTTACAAGCAGCTCATGCAGCTTAATATCAAAAAAACAAACAATCCAATCCAAAAATGGGCAGAAGACCTAAATAGACACTTCTCCAAAGAATATATACAGATGGCCAACAAACACATGAAAGGATGCTCAACATCACTAATTATTAGAGAAATGAAAATCAAAACTACAATGAGGTATCACCTCACACTGGTCAGAATGGCCATCATCAAAAAATCTACAAGCAATGAATGCTGGAGAGGGTGTGGAGAAAAGGGAACCCTCTTGCATTGTTGGTGGGAATGTAAATTGATACAGCCACTATGGAAAACAGTATGGAGGTTCCTTAAAAAACTAAAAATAGAACTACCATATGACCCAGCAATCCCACTACTGGGCATATACCCTGAGAAAACCATAATTCAGAAAGAGTCATGTACCACAATGTTCACTGCAGCTCTATTTACAACAGCCAGGACATGGAAGCAACCTATGTGTCCATCAACAGATTAATGGATAAAAAAGATGTGGCACATATATACAATGGAATATTACTCAGCCATAGAAAGAAACGAAATTGAGTTATTTGTAGTGAGGTGGATGGAACTAGAGACTGTCATACAGAATAAAGTAAGTCAGAAAAAGAAAAACAAATACCGTATACTAACACATATATATGGAATCTAAAAAAGAAAACAAATGGTTGTGATGAACCTAGAGGCAGGACAGGAATAAAGACGCTGATGTAGAGAATGGACTTGAGGACATGGGGAGGGGGAAGGGTAAGCTGGGACGAAGTGAGAGAGTGGCATGGACATATATACACTACCAAACGTAAAATAGATAGCTAGTGGGAAGCAGCCACATAGCACAGGGAGATCAGCTCGGTGCTCTGTGACCACCTAGAAGGGTAGGATAGGGAGGATGGGAGGGAGACGCAAGAGGGAGGAGATATGGGGATATATTTATACGTATAGCTGATTCACCTTGTTATACAGCAGCAACTAACACAACAATGTAAAGCAATTATACTCCAATAAAGATGTTAAAAAAAAAAAAACAGAACGGATATTCCACAAAAGAAGAAATCCAGATGGCCAGCAAACGTATGTGTACTTCATATGTACCATGTCAGATCTTCTTGGCCTTAAAACTGTCTCCATGGCCTCTAGAAACTTGTTCCAGCCCCAGCCAACTCTGAGCGGTTGTGACCAACTTCAGCCAGATACAATCCAAGAGCACGTAGCTGCACACCCATGCCAAGAACCTCTCACCTCTTTCCCCAGAGACTTCTTGGTTGACAGTTAGAACCACTTAACACCCATGCCTGCAGAGTCATAAGTGAATTAATGTCCCATGGGATTGATCAATCGTTGACTAGTAGAAGATAGGAGCCAATGAATGAATTCTCCCTTCTTCCTGTCTTTCTTTCTTCGCACTCTATTACCAGCAGATTGTCATGAGAAACAATCCTTTAAGCAGCTTCTCAAAAGGTAGTTCCCTGAGACTGACAATCATTCGAATTTGAAAAGAGAAGTGGGTAGTTGAAAACACATCCTTGCATTAGCCATTTCTCCTCCTCTGCCTCACTCCCAGTACCCTCCATACTGCTCCCTTGGATTACACCCTCTATTAAAGCAATAGCACAGAAATCTTTACCACAAGCTCTGCTTTCTGGAGAACATAAGCTAAGGTAATATGAAAAGTTGCTCAGCCTTATCTGTAATCAGTGACCTACCACAAGGAAATACCAAACACACCTATCAGATGAGCAAAAATTTAGAATTCTGACAGACCAAATGTTAACAAGAATATGGAAAAACATAAACTCATACACTGTAAGTAAGAGTGCAAATTAGTGCAAATTGGAATACTATTTGGCATTATCTACTAAAGGTAAATATTTGCATATCCTAGAATTGAGCATTTCAACTCCTGATTATATACCCTAGAGACATAGCAGATGTACCATGAAGTGAATCAAAGGCCTTTCACTGGCATGGATCCCCTACAGGTCTTGGTACTTAATTTGTGTGTGTGTGTGTGTGTGTGTGTGTGTGTGTGTGTCTATCAATATATGTTTTAAAGCAAGCCCCTAAATTGTATGAGCTTAAGGCTTCAAAAATACTGGATCCACCCTTGCCTAGATAAAAGTTGTTCAGGATACAACTACAAGAATCAACATTGTTCCTAATAGCCCCAAACTGGAAACAACCCAAATGACCATCAAATGTTGAATGATGCATCAGTCAGGGAAGTCTGACTGGGAAAAGGAATTTATTGTAGGAATTCAACCTTTTACTATTGTGGGACAAGCTAGAGAAATAAAGGTCCAGAAGGGGGAGTTGGAGGATCACAGAAGGAGCTGCTAACTAGGCAATCTTAAAAGCCAAACTGAAGTGGAGGGAGGAAGGGAAAAGCTCATGGAGATGTCTCTAGCAAGTTGCTGCTTCTAGGTAGCTATCGCCTCTCTGGGCCCAGAGCCAAGGGGATATGGAGGTTCTGTTGGTCAACAGAACCAACAGTCAAGATGAAATGGACAAAGAGAAGAGTATGAACAAGCTAGGATCCGCTGGGCATCTCTGTGTCTGTCTGTCACCATAACTTCATCACCATAAAGACTTTTAGAGGATAATGGTTGCTGCTTTATTTCTGCCTTGCAAGTATCACACATGTTATCCTTTTGGCCAACTCCAACTCAAAACCCCATGAGGAAGGGAATTCTAGAAAATACAGTTTATGGCTTACCCAAATCAGCACATCACAGTCCAGCACAAATAGACAAATTGTGGAATATACTTGCAATGGAATTCTATATTGCACTAATTATGAATAAAATTCACCTACACACACACAACACAGATGAATCTTACAAACTTAATGTTGAGGGAAAGAAGCAACCTTCATTCAAGTAAGAATTCATAGTGTACGATTCCATTTACATAAGCCTCAAAAAGAGGCTAAACCAAACCAAACATTAATGATGCATGCATAGGTGATAAAACTAAAGAGAAAAGAAAGGAATCAATTATCACCAAATCAGGATAATGATTACCTCTGGGGGGATTGGGAGGTTATACTCTAGAAGGGATTCTGAAAAGCTAGCATCATTCTATTTTTTGTCCATGGTGTTTGTTACACAGCTATTGCTTTATAATTATTAATTTTGCATTTCTATTTTTTGCATTTTTCTGCATATATATTACATTTCATAAAATTAAGGAAAAACTAATATTTAATAAACTGATTTCCATCACTCTGTCTTTCTGTCCCTGTGGGACTAGAAGACCATACATCACATCTAGTCCTAGAGGAATAGGGAGGGAAGGGAGGGAGTATTCCCTTGCAGAAGATCTAGTAGTGAGGTTCTCACTCATGAGTCTGCTTTCAGCAATTACGATGAATTCCTTGCAGGTTATTATGCCTGGATTTGTAGACTTATGAATATCATAAGTGTAAAGATTGAATATTTGTGTTCCTGAAAAATGTGTATGTTAAAACTTAATCCCCAGTATAAAGGTAATTGGAAGTGCAGGCTTTGGGTTTTTCTCCTAGCATAAGCTTTTTTGCAGTCTCAATATTAAGGTGAAATCAATAGTGATCAGCCAAACAGTAAGCAAAGGTATCAAGAATATAATTTGGTAAATATTTAAATTAACGATTGTTTACATTAAAATCTGCCCTAAGAGTATATTATGTATGAATAAAAAAAATCTAGAGGACTAACACTTTGTGTTGACGTTGAGCATGTTATTTAACCTCCCTAAGGCCTGAGTGGCCTATAAAATTATGATAAATTGAGTACCCATATCCCACGTGAGGATTAAATGGGATAATCCATGTGAAATGGTTAGGACAGTACCTGGGAAATAGCAGACACTCAGTATATCTTTTATTTTTTTGTTTTTGATTTTGTTTTGGGCAGTTTATTGTTTTTCAGAGAGTCCATAAACTCCCTAAAGTAGGTAAAAAGAGATGTGATGGAAAAATTTTTAATTGAATATTTATTTTCTGAGGAACTACAAAATCTGCATGAAGAAAATCAAGTCCCCTAAGCATTTAAACTTGAAACAAGAAAAAGAGCGAGCATCTTTCCAGTAGATACTCAGTATCAGTGTCTGGTGTTAAAAGCACAAAATACTTCTTATATAAGGCCTTCAAATACAGTGGTAGCAAACTGTATATAATAGACCTATGGATAAACCATCTATCTATCTTCAATAATAGTCTCTGAAATTAACCCTATTTTTTTTCAGCTTGAAGATTCCATTTTTTAAGAAGCAAGAGAAAATTTTGTGTTGGAAATACTAAAAGATTTTCTTTTATTTATAAGATAAAAAACAAAACATTTCAATAACTCAAAGGTAAAACATCCAATTTAGCAAGAAAATAGTCTTCAATGAAGAAACATATGCTTTTCAATGAGAAAAAAATACTTATTTCAATTCCATTCAATTGGCTTCAAATTGTATCACTGTGAAGTGAAAATGTTATAAAAGTAATATTATTGACTTGAATAGACATTGTGCTAGTTTTATCATAGTTGACGCTTAAGCTATAATTCCTGTACATATACCACAAGAAACTTTTAAAATCCATAGAGGAGACACTATAGCAATTCCCTCTTGTGGTGTAAAAAAGACTTGTCTCAATGCTCAGATTAACTTTTTGACATGTTAGGGAAAGATCTACAAGGATCTCCAGAATAATTTTTCTCTTAAAGTATGGTAAGATTTAGTGACACCTTGCATATTCTGTGCTTGAGTAACATATGTCCAAAGAGCCCAATCTATTTTTCAATAATTTTTGAATTAAAATACAATTGAAAGAAAAGAGATTCTTTTGGTTGGTTGAACCTGCAGATGCAGAACCTGCAGAAATGGAGGGCCAACAGTACCATGCTATTTCATATAAGGGACTTGAACATCCTGATGTTGGTATCTGCAGGGGTCCGGGAATCAATCTCCAGCAGACACCAAGGGATGACTGTGTGCTGAAAAGGTACTGAAATTCACTAGTGGTGACAGAAATGTTTTAACAAGAGACATCACTGTGCAAGAATCAGACTGACAAATATATGAAAAAGCAGTAACACCTATTTTAGGTTGGACGTGAGGAAAGGGACACTTGCATACATTACTGGGGGGACTAAATAGTGTTTCAAGCAAATGGATGAGTGAATGAGATTTTAAAAACCTTGGCCAACTTCACATTTTGCCAACCAGGATCCAACTATGGACTCTTTAAAAAGATAAGGCAAATTCCACACAATAATGGCAGTTTCAAAAACAAACAGAAAGCAGCTCTCAACATGGACAGATTTTTCCCCATTGTCAAATAAGTTAGAAAAACTATGGCCTGATAAGTAGTAGATTTCACTGTATGTGTCAGTGGTACACAAGAAAATTAAGGGTTTTTGCAGTCAAAGAGCCCTAAATTTAGCAATCCATTAGCTACTTAACTTGGAAGGTTTTTTAACCTCTATAAATCCTAGTTTCCTCATCTCTAAGATATTATAGCCCTAACTTGTTGGGTTATTGTGCTTAGTACCTAACACAGTATAATGCTGTGTCTTTCTGGAGGCCAGAGGGTGGTGACCCTTTTTTATTGTATCTAGCTAGCAATTAGGTCTCATATCTCTCAAACGAAGAACTAAGGTTATTTTAGGTCAATCATGAAGAAGTAAATCTATTCTTTCATTGATACACATGGATAACTTACAGTGATTCATGTTAAGGTGAGTTGACTGTCTCATCTTCTCCCTAGGACCTGCACAATATCCTGTCTTTACACTGACCATTTTCCTCCAGAACAGAGACTATTCAACCCCTACCAATTCAGTGAATTTAACCACCCCTGACATTCAATAATAAACCTAGAAATAATTGATCTATAATTTCAGTTTAAATGATCTGACATAGCCAAGCTACTTTTAAATGACAGCAAATGGGATTTTTTTAATGGAAATATTGATAGGCCCTTAAGTGTATTGGGGAGTCGAGGGCAATGACAATGATATTGCACTAATAAACCTAATGCCATGGAGATTGTCTTTTTAAAAAATGTGTCTTTTCTTTATCACAGCATAATACCTAGCTTGACAACAGAAATGTCAACAGTTAGGGCTCTATTCTTCAAACCGTCATGCTCTATTAATGCTGTTTTTCAGCGGGATTTACTTTGTCAAGGAAGGAAGGACCAAAGAGGAAAGTCTGTGGTCTTCCTATTCACTAAATCCCTCTTCTCACTGACGCACAAATGACTAACTACTCCCAATGCCACAGAAAGAATGAGAGTTGAAAATGGGCCAAAATCATCTAGGGAACAGGCGGAAAAAGCTAGCCTTGTATAAGCAAAGTCATGCTTAGACAAGAAGAAAAAAAAAAACACAGAGTAGGTGATAGGAATGCCAACGGGTGCTCCCAGTGCTGTGTGTGTGCTCTTTCAGTCGCGGGGAGCAGTAGAGAAAGGCTTCGTCATGCAAATAAAATTGAGCACTAATGGCTGGGGCTGAGAAGAGTGTCTTAACTGGGTTCCAAAAAAGTCCATGCAGTTTAACCCCCTTAATCCAAACAGGAGGAGGAAAATAAACTATTTGGCTGGCAGAGACACATAGGGATGTAAAATAAGGCTAAGGAGGGGTTAAAAGGATTACAGATGGGGACTGTTCATTGTAATCAGAGGGCCTCAAGAGCAACAAGACAGCAGAAAGGAGGCAGAATGGAGCTTTGTTTAGCTTGGATTCATTGTGAAATTTGGGTCTAGAAGAGATTTTGGTTTACCCCTTACATTTAGAGCATAATCTGATAAACGTTGATAGGGAATAATGAGATAAACAAGTTCTAAATAAGGATCCAGAGCTCAGAAACTACTTGAAGCTTTAAATATCTGAGTCAAAAAATCTGCTGTGTCACCCACCTATGTAGTAGTTTCCTGTCTCCAAACTACATTTACACATACTCTCTTTTTTCAATTTTCACACAACTCCCACAAGGTAAGCACAACAGGGTTTATCCTCTCCATTCTACATGTGATGACAACTGAGGGTCACTGAGGGTAGAGACTTTCCCAAAGTGACACAACCAGAAAGGATCTCCTGTGACCATCTGTTGTCAGGCTCTGCGTCTGTGCCTAAGAATCTCCCTACAGGACACAATGTCTTCCAAAAAGTTTTTAAAAAATATTTAGCATTGAAAAAACCCAGATGCCAAGGCAGAAAACTCCCCTACTAATGTTTAATTTGGCGACAAAGCAATATTCAACCCTAATTCTAGAATTTATCTAACTTCTTTCCCAAAGAAATGTTGTAGGAAATAAACATAAAAGTTAGAATTTTTTTCATAGCAAGCTGCTGTAGAAGCATAAAATTATCCCTGTGTTAACCTTATTATGTCTTGTTTTTCTGTATAAATGGTTGGGGAAATTATGCTCTTTATCTACCTTCCATTTATGACTGACAATTAGGAAATGTCCAGAAAGCATGTGAATTATTACTACAGTGGCCAAACCCCAATATCTGTGTTTCTGAATATGCACTCATGAATAACATCATTAGAATTGCATACAAAATATATGATCTGTCTAGGTATTTTTCAACATTCTAAAACAAAAGTTATGTTCATCAAATAAAAAAGCATAGACTTTCACTTCTGGCTGAGATCAGATAGCTGATGAGGCAACCAGGATTTGAGGGACCATAATCCAAGAGAGAAGAATATTTCACTGAGGTAAACCCATATTCTGCATGCTTCTTTTCCTCCTGAAGGAGCTTGCCAATTCTTTGCTCAGAGAGGGTAAGAAGTGAGGTACGAGGACTTCCCCGGTGGAAAAGTGGTTAAGAATCCACCTGCCAACGCAGGGAACACGGGTTCGATCCCTGGTCTGGGAATATCCCACAAGCCACGGAGCAACTAAGCCCATGTGCCACAACCACTGAGCCTGTGCTCTGGAGCCTGCGAGCCACAACTACTGAGCCTGTGCACCACAACTACTGGAGCCCGCAACGAAGAACCAACACAGCCAGAAAAAAAAAGTGAGGTAGGAGATCCACTGTTTAGCAGCAGAGAAGCCAACAGAGCTTTTGGCTCTCTCATGGTGCTGGGGCAGTAACAATTGGGGTTATTAAGGCTAACTCCCAGGGACAAGGGAGGCTCAAAGTAAGCCCAGCACTCTGCACAGCTTTTTCCTCTCCCCAGTCCCCATCACCCCCTACCCCAGGCATTTGCTGATCAAATGGGCAAGACAAGAAGCTAAGAACCAAAAAAAAACAACTAAAAAGCAGAGTGGAATTTTTGTAAATCTCACAGTGTACAGAAGACAAAAATAAGAAATCAAGACTCAACAATGAGAAAGGACTCCAGTAGAGCCCCTGGGTTGCCAATTACTACATCCTAGGAGTCAATGTGAACTTGAGGTCAACCAAGCCTTACAAAGACTGATAATTATCCTTGAATTAAATTTGCCCCTGTTTGGATTGGGATGATGGCTTGCACTTTTTCTGTCTGCCAGAGTAAAGGATGAATGTACTCTAGAGAAGGAAAACATTCAGAGACTATAAAAGTTATCATTCAAAATGTCCAGCATTCCATCAAAAATAACCAAGCCTGCTAAGAAATAGGATGGAGACAGGGAAAAGAAAGACAGTAACTGTAAACCTATAGGTGATCTGAATATTATCAAACAAGGATTCTTCTATAACTATGATTTAGTCAAAAAACAGATAACAAAAATAGAGATTTTTCACCAAAGAACTGCAATCGATAAAAATAATCTAGTGGAATTTCTAGAACCAGAAAAATATAACTGAAAATAAGAATTCAATCAATGGATTTAAAAGCAGATTAGACTCAGCTCAGGAATGAATTAATTAAATAGAAGATAAGTCAGTAGCATAGAGAACAAAAGAATACAGAAAAGACAGGAAATTCTAAAAGGGACACAGACATGTGGGATAATGGGGAAAAATCTAGTAAATGTATAATTGGAATCTAAGAAAGAGAAGAAAGAAATACTAGTATAAAGCTAGAAATCAAAAGCAAAAAAGAATAGCTATAAGAACTCCAATTATTTATAAATTAAACAATGTACTTATACTGTATATCACTCATGGTCAAAGAAATCACAGTGGAAATTAGAAAATTATCTGAACTGAATGAATTTAGGATGAGGCTAAGGCTATAGTTAGAGGAAAATTTAAAGCCTTACAATGTATATTTTTAAAAAGAAGGCTGATATCAATATACTAAGGATACAACTCTAAAAAAGAGCAGCAAGTTAAACCAAAAGATAAAAGCAGATATTAACAAAGTTGAAACTAAACTTAAAAATGCAGAAAAATCAACAAAACCAACATCTGATTCTTTGAGATTATTAAACCCTCTAATAACACTGATCAAGGAAACAGACAATATACCATTTATCATAGTCAGATACTTGAAAGGGGATGCTACGACTAGATTCTAGGATACTACAAAGAATATAAATAATATTCTGAACTATTTTGTGTCAGCAAATTTGATAATTTGGATGAAATGGGAAAACACACTTACCAAAAATGACACAGGAAGAAATTTTAAAAACATTTTTATTGCAGTACAGTTGCTTTACAATGTTGTGTTAGTTTCTACTGTACAGCAAAGTGAATCAACTATATGTATACATATATCCCCTGACACAGGAAGAAATTTTTTAAAAATAATACTTTCTGTACTTGGAACAGCAAGAAGAAATCTTAAGGGGACTGGGCAAAAGCCAACAGGCTAAGAAATAAAGCAAGAGGGATTGCAGTCAGATATGTGGAAGAACTTGCTGACCATCTCTGGGATAAAATGTTGATCCAAGGTACCCATTGACCAGAGATACTCAGAAACATGATACATATTTCTATTTGGTTCCCTAATTACACAGTGGGAGTTTTCTCTTCCTCAGAATCTTTTAAGAGCACAAATATCCTTCAATATATATTTGACCCTCCAAAATATATACATTAACCCATATTTGTTGTTTAGCAATATTGTCTCAAACATTTAACTATATTGCTCTGATTTCCTAGCTCTGCTTAAAGAATGTGTTAACTTATTTCCTGGAGTTGTCATTATCTTCTCCACAGACTTTGCTCAGTATTTTTCTATTTAGAGAAAATATTTACACATTTAAATCCTTTTTCAGAATGCTCTCTTCTCTGATGGAAATGTTCTGGAATTAGAGAGTGGCAACGGTTGCACAACATAGTGAATATACCAAAAACCACTTTAAAATGGCAAGATTTCTGTTATGTGACTTATATTTCAATAAAATGTTAAAAATAACAAGCTTTGGTTAAAAAAAATAAAATAAAATTTTCTGTATCTAAAAATACCTGGGCTTCCCTGGTGGCGCAGTGGTTGAGAGTCCGCCTGCCGATGCAGGGGACACGGGTTCGTGCCCCGGTCAGGGAAGATCCCACATGCCACGGAGCAGCTGGGCCCGTGAGCCATGGCCGCTGAGCCTGTGCGTCCGGAGCCTGTGCTCTGCAACGGGAGAGGCCACAACAGTGAGAGGTCTGCATACCGCAAAATAAATAAATAGATAAATAAATAAATAAAAATACCTAATTAAATCTTTAATTAAAGACATACCTACAAAGAAAAGCTGACTTCACTGGTGAATTCTACCAAACAGTTAAAGATAAAATAGTACCAAATTTACACAAACACTTCCATAGAAGAACAAAAGAGGTGACACTTTTTAACTCATTTTAACAGTTTAGGATAAGCTTAATAGAAAAATCTGATAGGGACATTACAAAAAATGAAAATTATAAATTACTTTCATTAATAAATATAAAATTTTAAAATCTAAACAAAATATTAGCAAATTGAATCCAGTAAGATTTTTTTTTAATTTTATGAACAAGTGGGGCTTATTCAGGAACATAAGGTTAGTTCTCATTAAAAAAAAAAAATTAATATAGCTAACCAAAATAAATGAAAAGTAAAGGAGAAAGATTTTATCATCCTCAAAACAAAACATCTGATAAAATTTATCATCCATTCATGATAAAAAGCCACAAAACGTTTAAATCTGATTAAAAAGAAATGAGGGAACTTTTTGTTTTAACTATTGAAAAGTTTATTTTTAAATTTACCATTAAATTGTCACCCAGACCAGATGACTTCTAACCTTGTATTTACATACATATTTGTAACAGACTTTATTTTTTGGAGTAGTTTTATGTCACAAAAAACTTGAGCAGAAAGTACAGAGATTTCTCATGTACCCCTGACCCTACACATGCACCGCCTCCCTCACCATCAACATCCAGCATTAGAGTGGTACATTTGTTAAAATTGATGAACATATATTGGTACAGAATTATCATCTAAAGTCCATAGTTTCCACTCAGGTTCACTTTAGTGTTGAACAGTCCATGGATTTTGACAAAAGTAACATGTATCCACCACTATAATATCGTAGAGAATAGTTTCATTGCCCTAAAAAATCCTCGGTGCTCTATTACTCTCTCCATCCCTGTAAACTCCTGGAAAACACTGATCTTTTTACTGTCTCCATCCTTTTCCAGAATGTCATATAGTTGGAACCATATAGTATGTAGCCTTTTCAGATTGGTTTATTTCACTTAGCAATATGCATTTAAGGTTCTTCCATGTCTGCAGTGACTTGATAGCTCATTTCTTTTTAGCACCGAATAATAGTCCATTGTCTGGATGTACCACAGTTTATTTATCCATTCACTTAGTAAAGGACATCTTAGTTGTTTCCAAGTTTTGACAATTAATAAATCTGCTAAAATATCTTTTGCTGATTTTTTATATAGATATAAGTTTTTAATTCTTTGGGCTAAATACCAAGGAGCACGATTGCTGGATTAGATGGTAAAAGTATATTTAGTTTTGTAGGAAACTGTCAAACTGTCTTTCAAAGTGATTGTACCATGTTGCATTCCCACTAGCAATGAATTGGAATTCTTCTTGCTCCACATCCTCACCTGTATTTAATGTTTTAATGTTTCAGATTATTACATTTATGGGTGTGTAATGGTATCCAATTCTTCTTTGTTTTAATTTTTAATTTCCTAATGACATATAATGTTGAGTATAAAAGGGAATTTTCAATATTATAAGGAATATCTACAAAAACCATACAGCAAACGTAATAACTGCAAACTCTTAAAATCTTCCCACCTAATATTGGTAATAAGATGAAGATGTCAGCTATCACTAATTCTATTCAAAATTTTACTAAAAATCCCAGCAGTCAATATAGCAAAAAAAAAGATATAAGAAATGGAGAGGAAAATATAAAACTATAATTACTTAAAAACAGCAAGAAATTCCAGAAGAATCTACATTCAAACTATTAGAATTACCAGTTGAACTTAGCAAGATCCCTGACTCAATGTCAACACACAGAAATTAATTATATTTCCTTATAGCAGTAATAAAACAAGAAAGAATTATTGAGAAACTTTATTTAAAAATCTAAATTGACAAGATACATAATGAGGGAGTGAAAGGCTCAATACTGAAAAAGTGTCAATGCTCCTAAAATTGATGTGAGAGCTATCATTACCTCAAACAACTCCAAACAAACTTCTGTGTGTGTGTGTTTATGTAACTTGATATGCTGATTCTAAAATATACACAGGTGTACAAAGAAGCAAGAATAGTGAAAACAATCTCGAAAAATAAAAACAAAACTGAAGGACTTATATTTAGATATATCAAAAATTACTGTAAAACTACAGTAATTAAGAATTTTGATATTGGCCCCCCAAAAATATAAACAGATCAGGGGAACATAACATAGAATCCAGAAACAAATCCATACATATGTGGTTATTTGATTTATGAAAAAGATTATATTGAAGGCAATGGGGAAAGGATGGTCTTTTGAATGTGCTGTTGGGTCAAATGAATGCCCATATAGAAAAAAGTATTGATCCCTACCTCACACTATATGTAAAAATCAATTCCAGATGGAATGCAGATTTAAATATGAAAGTAAAAACAATATGTCTTCTGGAAGAAAACAGGCTATCTTGGGAATGGCAAATATTTTTTAACAGTACACAAAATATTAATCATAAGAAATAAATTGATAAATTAGACTACATGAAAAGTAAGAATTTCTGTTCATTAAAAGACACTATTTTGAAGAGGCAAGTCACAGAGTAGAACCATTTGCAATACATACATGACAAAGACCTTGTATCTTACATATATAAGTAACTCCAACAGGTTGATAAGAAAATAAAACCCAACAGAAAAAATAACGGGCAAAAGACTCAATAGGCACTTCACAAAGAATACCAAATGGCCAGTAAATTTATAAAAAGTGTACAACAGGGCTTCCCTGGTGGCGCAGCGGTTGGGGGTCCGCCTGCCGATGCAGGGGGCGCGGGTTCATGCCCCGGTCCGGGAGGATCCCATGTGCCACGGAGCGGCTGGGCCCGTGGGCCGTGGCCGCTGGACCGGCGCGTCTGGAGCCTGTGCTCCGCAGCGGGGGAGGCCGCGGCGGTGAGAGGCCCGTGTCTCGCAAAAAAAACAAAAAACAAAAAAAGTGTACAACGTCTTTAGTCCTTAGGAAAAGAATATTCAAAACACAATCATAAATTTAAAAGCTGAGTATACCAAGTGTTGATGAGAATATGGAACAACAGAAATGCTCATAAATTGGTGGTATTCCTTTGGAAAATTGTTTGCCAATATCTTCTAAAGCTGAGCACAGTTTATGACTCACCAGTTACTCCTAGACATATACCCAACAGACATGCATACATATATGCATCAAAAGACATTTCCAAATGGCCATCGTAGCACTAAATAGTCCAAACTGGAAACAACCCAAATGTCCATCAACAGTAGAATGGACAGATAAACTGTGTGTGTGTATGCATTGCAATACTATATGGCATTGAAAATGAACGAACTTTTGTTACTCCAAACAACATGGGTGTAGCAACATGATACGTCTCAGGAATAATGTTCAGAGGGAATAAAAATAGCATAGACTATATATTTCCATTTATTATATACAGTTAAAGACAGGTAAAATGAACTAATTGTGACATCAGAAAGCTTCTATTTACCTTCAGGAGTGTGTAGTGAGGATAGAGAATGAGGAGGATTTTGAGGAACACTGATAACTATTTCTTGAACTGGGTGTTGACTGCATGGATGTGTTTATTTTGTGACAATGTGTCACTTGATAGTTGCTCTGTATGTATGCTACACTTCAGTAAAAACTTTACTTAAAAAAAGTCATAATGGGCTCAAAGGGACATTTAGTTATAAGTAGGAAGCTAACCTAGATAATAAAGGAGAGGGATAAATAAATTCTTTAGATGGATAAGTTTAAGCACTGAAAATTCCTAAGGATCAAAGCCAAGGCATGTTTATAAATAATCTAAATGAGGGAGTATCTAATGAAATCCCCAGGCTTGCAGATAATACTGATATATTTTAGGCTGTAGAAAACCCAGTCAATGGGGATAAACTGCAGGAAGATTGAAAAGGCTTTGCTAGTAAACTGAATAGTGGCAAATGTGTTTCTCTGTGGTCAGCTAAATTGTAATGCAGGGAATAAAAAGAATATAAAGATGTCTTCTTCAACTTTATATATGCATCAGAACATATAGGAGAGAGCATTTTACATACTCAGTACTAAAAATCATTGTTGATGAATGAAGGATTAAATGAATGAATAAATAATGGGCTCAGACTAAGCCATCAGTTAGAACTGAGGAAAATGTCAAAGTTAGGAGTTATTATAGACTATCCCCTGAAGAAACAGACCTAATGTGCTAGTGAATGGGAGGTAATACTCCCAACAGCAAGAAAGATTTTAAATGTAAAGTAGAAAACCTCATTCAATGGAAGCTCTTAAAATATATGGACAAGACCTCCAAAATATAGGAATAGGACCTCAAAGAGGAGAGTGGGTAGAAAAATCTGACCTGTAAAGATGAAGGTTAGTCAGGAATATAACTGGAGGCCATAAAATTATCACTACTATAAACCATTTAAATATAGATATTAATGCCTGTGATGCTTAGTTTTATTTGTCAACTTGGCTAGGCTGTAGTACCTAGTTATTTAATCAAAAGCTAATCTAGGTGTTGTAGTAAAGATATTTTGTAGATATGGTTAACATCTACAGTCAGCTGGCTTTAAGTAAAGGAGATTACCCTTCATAATGTGGTTGTGCCTCATCCCATCAGTCACAAGGCCTTACTTAAGAGGAAACACTGAGGTTTCCTGGAGAAGAAATTCTGCCTCAATACTATGTTGTCAACTCCTGCTGAATTTCCAGCCTGCCAGGCTGCCCTACAGTTTTCAGACTCTCCAGCCCCCACAACTGTATGAGCCAATTGCTTAAAATAAGTCTGTGTGTGTGGGTACGTGACTAGATATAGAGGTAGATATACATATGGATATCTCCTGTTGGCTCTATTTCTCTGGAGAAGCCTGACTGATAAAATGCCCAAAGTACATCAATGCCCAAAGTACATCAGCTGAAATGAGAGAATTAGAAACAAAAGAGTAGGAAAATTAACGGTAGACATAGAGAGCAACACATGAAAGAATATGAGAACAAAAGGAGAGTGGTTCATTTGATAACTTTTAAATACGGGTTGTGTGAAAAGAACAAGAGAGAGAGAAGTATAAAGTGAATGCAGAGAAGTAGCAGGAGTTAGGCGTGCCTAGATCTCCATGGGCCATCCTAACTCCTGTTCATTCTTTAAATTTCAACTCAAATATCACCTCCTCCAGGAAGACTTTCCTGACTCAACCCATACCAATTCCCCCATTCTGCTCTCTGATAGAATCCAATTCTTTTTTCTTCATGGCAGTTATCACAGTTTATTATTATTGGACTATTAGGAGGATCTCATTATCTAGACTATAAGGTTCATAAGAGCTCAATATATGACTGCTTTGCTCAGGGCCTGAAACATAGTATGTACTCAAAAAATAGTTGTTGCGTGAATTAATAGATATTCCTACTTTGTAACATTTTCACTTTGTATGTAAGATTCAAGATGTTTTGGTATCACAGAGAATAAGGCAATACTAAAATTTTAGTAAAAGTTCTTGAGTGAAATCCACTACCAAGTATAATGTAATTAGATAAAATGCACATTAAGTTGCTGCTTTATGCTGGAAATTATATTGACTGTGGAAACTCAAATGAGCTTTAGACAGTTTCTTGATCTCAAGAAGATTATAATGACAATATTCAGCCCATTTATGAAAACTTTTGAATACTGAGAAAATAATATTTAAATTAGTAGAAACAAAAGTTCATAAATAATGAAAGGATCACAGATTAAATCCAGCCATAAAGACATCAAGAACAGACTTTGTAAGCTAAACAGTTTGGGTTTGAATCTCCACTACTTCTTAGCTGTAAACCTTGACCTCAGATTCCTCATCCATAAAATGGTAAAACCACATTACTTATTTCATATGATTTATGTAAAGATTTTTGAAAATCAATATATATAAAGCTTTCAGAACATTGCCTGACACCTAATAATTGCCACAGACATGGTTGTGTAGAAATAGTTGAGGCTGTTGTTATTACTTATGTAGAAACTGGACTGAAAGAATAATCAGAATGGACTGAAGTAAGTTGAGAAAAGCTTTAAAACTTGTGAATATTTAAGCTGTGTTTTCAAAGAGGGTTGAGTTAAGAATTAGAAATGAGATGGTTAGGTCTTCCTGATGAATAGGAGTCATAGTGGTGATTTTTAAATATTTAAAATTTAAAGTATTTTGCTTGCAAATATTAGTTTGTTGATTTGGTAACCTTTTCCCCATAAGGTCTGGGCATCCACCTGCCTTGGGAAGATTAGAAATGATACATAAGAAATGTAAATAGAGGAACTTCCCTGGTGGCGCAGTGGTTAAGAATCCACCTGCCAATGCAGGGGACGCAGTTCAAGCCCTGGTCCAGGAAGATCCCACATGCTGCGGAGCAACTAAGCCTGTGTGCCACAACTATTGAGCCTGCGCTCTAGAGCCCTCGAGCCACAACTACTGAGCCCGCATGCCTAGAGCCCGTGCTCCGCAACAAGAGAAGCCACTGCAATGAGAAGCCCGTGCACCACAACGAAGAGTAGCCCCCGCTCGCCACAACTAGAGAAAGCCTGCACACAGCAACAAAGACCCAATGCAGCCACAAATATATAAATTAATTTTTTTAAAAAAAAAGAAAGAGGGCTTCCCTGGTGGCGCAGTGGTTGAGAGTCCGCCTGCTGATGCAGGGGATACGGGTTCGTGCCCCAGTCTGGGAAGATCCCACATGCTGTGGAGCGGCTGGGCCCGTGAGCCATGGCCGCTGAGCCTGCGCATCCAGAGCCTGCGCTCCGCAACGGGAGATGCCACAACAGTGAGAGGCCCGCGTAACACACACACAAAAAAAAAGAAAAATAAAAGAAAGAAATGTAAATAGGTAATAGTTACCTTCTGATAAACAAGATTATACAAAACAGTAGGCCATAGGCTAATCTACTGTCTTAAGAATTTTTTCCTTATGTAATTCCCCCTTGAGTTAATATTCAATTCTGTCACCAAAAAACCCTACTGATCATCCTCCTCCCTGGTCCATCAGCCTGACTGACACTGTGTTTTAGGGGCCTTCTCTCTAACACAGAGAACAGTCCTCCCCATATTTTCCTTCATCTAAGTCCCAGACCTCACACTCTTGTCCACCAGAAGAGATCCAAAGTTCCTTCCTTTAAAACAATCTTTGCCAAGAACCATAGCCTCTCCCTTAAATTGTTTAAGAGAAGTAAACATCCTAGCCTGGAGTATTGGCCTTCAGATTTTTTTAACCAATGTCAGAAACAGTCAATGTCAAGTCCATGACTTCAAGGTTTGTGGCCAAGACAGAGAGTTCTCCAAAACAACCCTTTGCAGAATGAAGTATCTCCCCCCAAAATTAACTCCTGCTCTGCTCTTAGAACCACTGGAAGCTGGTTCCTGGATAATGGGAATAGCCACTTCATCTCCTTGGCTAGCCATCAGAGGTGTGGGAAGAGTCAGCTCTGGTGGTTAATTAATCAGTCGTTAAAGAAGCAAGTTGCCAAAAATCATAAAGATCAGCTGCCTTCAGGCAGTTATTTTTTCTGAAGCCTGTTTATATGAAATTGGGCTACCTATAGTGGCTGTAAATCCCAAAATAAGGAGAGCATGTTAGGGTCTTTCAAAGAACTGAATCAGGGAGTCCCTGACCTAAGAATGCTGTTGTATTCTTACTGCTAAGGGAGGGAAAGGATGGAAAACAAACCCTTTCATAAGTATAGATGAACTTTCCCCACCTCTCCTCAGGTTCTCCCATAATTATTCAGGATTTGAATCACTGAGAGCTCTTTTTTGTCAACTAATAAATGGTTTGAGTACTAGCTGCATGTTGCTAATGGTTCAAGTGACATTTCTAAGTCAGTCTTTCAAAAATACAATATGATGAGGAAATTCATCCTCTTCCTGTCCCACCCCCTTTCCTGTTGTTTCCCAATGCCCAGTTGTGCTGTGGCAACACCTGAGATTAAATAACTCCCAAAATATGAAGCATCAGTCTTCATATTTTGCTCTCCAGCTCCCAAGTCCAGAGAGATGTACCAATGGACAATTCAGTGCCCAGAACAGTACCTATTGTCCTACTGTGGCCAGCAGATGAGAATGGGTTCATTTTGATTATGAAGCAGGCAAGAAAATATGCATAAGATACAGAACTTAGGGCTTCCCTGGTGGCGCAGTGGTTGAGAGTCCACCTGCTAATGCGGGGGACACGGGTTCATGCCCCGGTCCAGGAGGATCCCACATGCCACAGAGCGGCTGGGCCCTGAGCCATGGCCGCTGGGCCTGCGCATCCGGAGCCTGTGCTCCGCGGTGGGAGAGGCCACAGCGGTGAGAGGCCTGCATACCGCTAAAAAAAGATACAGAACTTGGATATACATGGGAAACAGGTTGGATACTCATGTGGGAAAATATTTCAAACATAAAATTACATGAAAATCTCTCTAAATAAGGGACTCTATCCATCAAGCAATCAAGAGGCATTCCTCATGTAACCCATTAATATTCCTAGTGGATCACAGCATATGCTGTGAGGGTATAAAAAACTGATGCTTAAAGAACTAACATATGAAATAAGTGCTCAGCTATGTAGCTGTGACTATAAGTTTAACAGGACTTCAGAGACAGTGAAGCAGCTATTCTCTCTCTCGGCTACATTCCTTTAATTACCCACCCCTACCACAGCTGAGAGTGCTGGTGATATGTGAAATGTTCCAGCAAATACTTTCACATATTTAGCTCCCTCTTATTGGGCACTGGTTTCAGCTTGCCCATTACTGGCTGTTACTCATTCTCTAGCTGCCCAGTTCTTTCAGCTTTTTTACATTATCTGCTGCTAGTCTCTATCTCTCTTTTCGAGTCTGATTCTATTCTGTCTACTGGTGAGCATTCCCTTGGACAGAAAACTCAGAAAAGAGTCTCACTCATCTCCATGTGTTTGAACTCCTATGCTTTCCTCACCCATTCTGGTCAGGACTCAGCCCTATGGTCGGGAACCAGATTTTATGCCAATAGCCCCTCATCCCTGGGGCATGAAGAACAGTGGAGTATAGAAGTACGCGAGTGTGCCGAATGTTCTAGTTCTCTGGATTAAAGCTCTGTCCAGGTGACTTCCTCTGGGTGAAAACAGACCCCTGTTGGGACATCTGGGCACATTTTTGTGTGGTTGACTAATATACATACACACAACTCACCCTTGCCAACAAGGCACATCTGGCCACACTTCCAACAACTACACTTAAACCATTTTTAGAAAATCTGGATGTGCTGCCTCAGTTTCTGATTTATCTGGACGATTTTATGACCAGCTCAGCTCCCAACTGAGTCAGAAAAAGAAGTATTTTTGATCTTCTGAACGTAGCCTAAATATAGAGAAGTGCTAAGTAGGTACCTACTCCTTCAAATACTCAGTCTGCTGCAACAGCTCCAAGGGCTTAGGCCTTAACGAGGCTGTATCTGCAGGTGGTATAACACACACTCACATAGGACAGTGATAAATGGACAACCAAACAATACTCAAACCCATTTGTTATATTCAACCCTTCAGCTTTCCCAATGTCCAGACAATGCTCCAGCACCTACTGAAGAATAACCTTTACAGTCTCTTGCAGAATATGGTGAGGAATGTGATGTAGTTCCTGGACTTGGGTTTTATACCCATAATTCATTCACAGGACCTGACCTCCAGAAGCCTTTGGCAGAGATGGACCTGAGTCAACAGCAATATGTTATCTTGGTATAAATCAAGTTACTACATTTTTGAGTGACCCAACATTGTATTCCTGGGCTATTATCCTTTTCCCTTAAGAGATATGGATGCTACAAAAGCAGCAATAGTGTAGAGGCTGAGGCTCACATTACCTTCCCACACATAGTCCACTTCCAGCCCTTAGGTAACAAGGTATTGGGTCCCATGGCTGTACTCTAACCACTTCTGGTGAGAGTTGATGGGGCCAGAGAAATCTCTGGTTCAGGTTCCCACAGTGCAAAGGTTAGCCAGAATTCTCAAGAACTCTGAAGCTTGAATTATAGAACAAATAGGCAGATAACCGATGGGAGCAGAAGTTGAGAAAGAATCAGGCCTATTAATAGGTCACATGCCAACTGAAATTTAATGGAATTTACAGGGAAGAGGAAAAAATATGCAGATTTTTGAAGAAGAACAAGGTTATTAAAAGTGGGAGGGAAAGACACAGACCCAAGTCAGGTTCAGTCGCACTGAAAATGGAGCACTAGAGTAAATAAATACCAAGTACCCTGTTGATGGAATCCCTATCAACTCCTTAAAGCCAAGACCACATCCATTAGATCCTCTTTTCTCAGATTTCTGTGAGATGGAAATCTGTTCTTTACATCCAGAAAACCAAACATACAGGCCATATTTCTGAAATGACAGGTCCCTAAGCTATTACATATTTCCCTTGGTTTCATGCTTCACAGGTTTCTTATATCTGTTTATCATACATGCTGCAAACCTAGCCTTCCTGCTGACAATTCACCTGTATTAGTCTGCTAGGGCTACCATACAGAATACCACAGACTGGGTGGCTTAAATAACAGAAATTATTTTCTCACAGTTCCTGAGGCTAGAGTGCCAGATCAAGGTGTTGGCAGGTTTTGTTTTCTCCTGAGGCCTCTCTCCTTTGCATACAGAGGGCCATCTTCTCACCGTGTCCTCACGTAGCCTTTCTTCTGTGTGTGTGTGCACTCCTGATGTCACTTTCTCTTATAAGAATACCAGTCCTTTTAGATTAGAGTCCCCACCTTATGACTTCACTTAACCTTAATTACCTCCTCATAGGCCCTATCTCCAAATGCAGTCACACTGGGAATTAGGGCTTCAAAATGTGAGTTGGTGGCAGGGGTTGGGGGACACAGTTCACTCCATAACAGCACCTATAGGAAGACCCTGGGTTCAACTGGATCCCAGGAAGGGCAGAGTATTTAAGAAGCTGAAGGTGCTATGCACCTGTAAACCAGTCCAAGTTCTCTGGTATCTGAAATCAATTTATGGTAGACTTATGCTTCCAAAGTTAGAGCGGCAACTGTCTTATCTCAAAAAGAAAAAAAAAAAAACTCCCAGAAAAGGATGTGACTGCAACATGCTTATTTTTGGCTAGCAAGGTGATTCTAGAATCCCAAAGGCACCATACAGAGATTTTTCTGGTCAAACCACTGGAGTCCAAGTATCCGTGAGTTTCCTAAGAATTTGGGGTGCTTGCACCCTCTATTACTTGGCTGATAGCTCTTACATATTCTAGGGATCCAGACTACTGTCCCAGCACCTTGTCCAGAAGACCCAGTCCTGGAGGCCACACTCCCTGTGGGATCTCCTGTCAGGAGAATTTCTCAACCATGCCATTCCAGCCAGATCTACTAAGTTTCATCTAATGTACTCAACAGTGTTCTGATACCCTCAGTTAGCAATACTTGGTGGAGTTTCAGGACAGTACCTGGCACATTGTAAGCACTCAACACATTCTTGAATAAATAAATAACAGAATAAACCTAATCCATTTGGATGTCTGGTGGCACTCTATCAAAGGAAAATGTTGTACAAATACCTGTGTCAGTAGCTTCTAGTTGTGTTCATTCTAACTGGCAGATCTCAGGGCCAATAAGTTGGTAAATACTTCTAATATCACTTTTGTTTATTCCTGGGGGAAAAATGGGGGTATCTATGTTGAGTTCAAGGACTTCAGAGCTGATCAAGGGAAAGACAAGACTGTAAGATGGCACTACTGCACAATAAGCTTTATCAAGCAGAGCCTGAAGAGGTTGCATGAAGAAGCCCTCTTCCTTCCAAGAGGAGTAAAAAGCTTTCCAGAGACAGCAGCGCAGGGCCAACATCCAGAAGTGGAGAGGACAACTCCAGGGGGAGGGAGAAATCAGAGATGGGCTGATGTGTCCAGGTGGTGTCACTCGACAGTCTCTGGGCCAGAAAGCTCTAAAGGGCAGCAGTGGTTTGGGGTCTTTTATAGCTACAGGGTTTGTCTTACCTGCAGGTGGCAGATATTGGATATAATTTTGTAGGGTATGTGCTCTAGATGACTTAAAATATACTTATTTGAGTGATATTTAAAGCAACTACATATGTAAGATTTTGAGTTTGGCACTGGCAGGCTTTGAGCTACCTGGACTGCTATAAAGAAATAAACAACATAGGGGCCAATATATAGGAGACATCTTTAGCCTATTGTACAATAATGTTCTATTAAACTTCAAAGAAAAGTGTCACTACATTTCTCAGAAGCTTTGCAGAGAGATCTGACCCCCACTCTCCAAAAAGAGTTAGACACCAAAGGAGGACTGCGTTTCTCTACAAGCTACAGAGACAAGCCCTGGTGATCAGGTGGAGATGGTGAGGAATTCTGATGGCTGCAGTGGAGGGAGTTCAGAGCCTCTGGATTATCCTATTGCTGTGAGAAATATACTGGGCTTATTATCTGTTTTAACCAAGAACACCTGTTTATATCTCAGTTTTAGATGGGCCTCTTTAGAGCACTTTCTGGGCAAGAACCACCTCTTCCTTGCATACCACCAATACCAGACTGATAGCCATGAAATGTGTAAACTGTGCATTGCAAAAGCATCTCAGATGCAGTGTTTTTCCTTCTTACAAATGTCTCCTCAAGTCAGAGTTAACTTAATCTAACTATTTATGACTGCATTTATTTTTTTAAAGGTTTGATATATTTTATGCGTGTCAATAAAATACACTCTGAAAAACAGTTAACTCACTGGTTTTTTTTCTCTTTTTTTTAACATCTACTGGAGTATAATTGCTTTACAATGGTGTGTTAGTTTCTGCTGTATAACAAAGTGAATCAGCTATACATATACATATATCCCCATATCCCCTCCCTCTTGCGTATCCCTCGCACCCTCCCTATCCCTCCCCTGTAGGTGGTCACAAAGCACCAAGCTGATCTCCCTGTGCTATGCGGCTGCTTCCCACTAGCTATCTATTATTTTACATTTGGTAGTGTATATATGCCTCAATTTAGAATATAACATTTTATTGAAATATGGACTTCACACACACACACACACACACACACAAAACCAGTGCTTCCCTGCTTTTATCCACCACACTAGAGAAGTCTCAGTCTACACAGGAGGACTTTCAGATTTTCTTCTGTTAAGTTGTATAGATTTCAAGTTTATATATATCCAACTTTACATTCTAGGGGAAATCATTCAGACATCAGCTTATCATTGTGATACCGCAAAAGTTCATCAACTTGAAATCAAGTTCCGGAACCAGGGAATCTATCTCCTTCAGTATCTACCTTTCACTCACCCATCCTATTGCTTTCTGCTATAGCCAGCCGGGAAGGAAAAAGCTTTGCTCATCATGGATCTGGGGTCTGCCCCAGTGATTAGAGAAGAGGAGCCAAAATACTCTTGTGGGCCATCCTATACTCTTAGTTTAGTGGAGATTTATTGGTATGTTCATAACGGAACCTTCCTTCTTTTGAGGAATTAGCCACAGGAATCCTTTGCTGTTGAGTAAATTAAATTAGTTTAAGCTAGTTTGTGTTTCTGTTATTTACAATTAAGAGCCATGACTAATTTGCCCAGAAACCTAAAGGCCTATAACTTGTAGAATTAGGGATCCATGGACCTTGGAGAACATATGCATAACCCTCTACTCCCACAAGTATATTCTCAACTAACAGCAATTTAGCCTTTCATTACGAACTAAGAAAACCTTAGACTGGCCTTGTTGGTAGGCGTGATAGAAAGTTGGTAAACAATCTCTTGAGATGCCAACTCTTAGTCCCACAAGAGACACTAGACTACAGTTAAAATAAGCATCCCAGCAAATATTTAGCAATCATGAAATTAGGCCCCGTTTTGCCCACATACAACTTTCTCTGTTTTTTTTGGTTTATCCACTGTTAACTGTCCCTAATTTTCTTGTATCTCCTGTTTGATCATTGATGGGTCACCTCTCAAAGTTTGGCTCCATTTTCTGGACTCCCCCTGTAAAAAATTATTCCATCTTCACTCACATTCCTTGAAGCTCCAACATGAGATTTATGATTTATTGGGTTAAATATAAAAAGCATAATTCAGTACCAAGTGTAGCCACTAGAAATTTTTTTGCTTTTAGTAATAAAAGAAGGTTTAGTCAAAGTGTTGGACTTGGAACTGTCTTTTAATGAACTGGTAAATCAAAGATAGGAGAGGAGGAGTAGGAAGGAAGAGAACCCCAAGATAAAGAACAGTATGAACAAAGGGTCTAAGCTCAGAATGAACTGCTCAACAGGATCAGAGATTCTACGTAATGAAAGAAGTTCACAGAGAGAGACTAAATTATAGGAAGCACAGAAACAAAGAAGTTTAGACTTAATTTAGGATTCACTGAAAGCTCTTATTCTAGGGATATTCTGGAAATTTTATTTGGGCGTGGAACCATGAATAAAGGGCATGACATACCCTTACCTCAACCTCCAGAGAATGCTGTATAAATCAAGATCATACCCAGGTACAAACACACTAAAACATGCAAAAGCTTGTGCTACATGTAGAAGTCTGCTTAGTTCCACAGTCTTTTCCTTAAGAAAGTTGCTTGGGAATACATTATCCCTGAGAGAGTATTACCCGCTAACTAAGAACTTAAGCTTGAGAAAGTTTGAGCTATCCTTTGTATTGCATCAGCCAATTTTATACGTTCTTAAAGTTAGTGTAACTTCAATGCCAAAAATTTAGATGATATTTGGAAAATTATATTTAGGGCCCAGCAATTCCTAGACCACTTCTCAGATGCTTTCAAATTAAAGATCAATTGAAAACCACAGTCATGCATTCCAAATTTCAGTGATCTAATGGGCCATGGGTAAAGCAATATGTCTTTATTTTTACAGTGAAAGAAAAGAAATAGACATTTTGAAAGCCTTTCATTTTCTTCATTTTGAACTCTTTCTCTAGAACTGGACATTTGTAAATTCCAAAATTGCCAGGGACTATTCTCTTCAAATACATGGAAGAAATATTGGGATATAACATTTTTTTGTGTCAGCACTTCTTGGTTTCTTATTACACACAGGGAGAGGTCAAGTCAAGACATTTTGTAAGAAAGTTACAGAGGAAAAATCATTGAGGACAGAGGAAAAGGATGTTCACCTTATATGAATTTAGATACTCAGAGAAACCCTATATAAGAGGAGAACAATTTGGATAAAGGGTCAAGCGGAGAACAAAAGAACCAAAAAAAAGTAATGGATTTTTATTAAAAATAAAATTCTGAATAAAAAAGCACCCTTAACATGTTTTAGGCAGGATAAGCTAGGTTATGCTATGGTAATAAATAACTCTGAAACCCCAAAGGCTTAACCCAGTAAAAGTTAGTGTTTTCCTCATGTAAAATCCACTACAGGTATTGGCGCCTCCTCAGAGCATCTCCAAATAATTAACTGCATAGTTTTAATCCTACCATTGCAACTCAAAGTCTCCTTCAAAATTGCCAAGGCAATTAGAAGAAGTAGATAGAGGGGTGCATAACAGCTTTTCAATTCTGCAACGGAGAAGGGACACACTTCATTTCTACCCACACTCCATTAGCCAGAACTAGTCATAAAGCTCTGTGCAACTCACCAGTCAGAATGGCCATCATCAAAAAATCTACAAACAATAAATGCTGGAGAGGGTGTAAAGAAAAGGGAATCCTCTTGCACTGTTGGTGGGAATGTAAATTGATACAGCCACTATGGAGAACAGTATGGAGGTTCCTTAAAAAACTAAAAATAGAACTACCATACGACCCAGCAATCCCACTACGGGGCATATACCCTGAGAAAACCATAATTCAAGACGAGTCATGTACCACAGTGTTCACTGCAGCTCTATTTACAATAGCCAGGACATGGAAGCAACCTAGGTGTCCATTGACAGATGAATGGATAAAGATGTGGCACATATATACAGTGGAATATTACTCAGCCGTAAAAAGAAACGAAATTGAGTTATTTGTAGTGAGGTGGATGGACCTAGAGACTGTCATACAGAGTGAAGTTAAGTCAGAAAGAGAAAAATACCATATGCTAACAAATGTATATGGAATCTTTTTTTTTTTAGATTTTAGATATATATGGAAGCTAAAAAAAAAAATCTAGGTCTCTAGGTCCATCCACCTCACTACAAATAACTCAATTTCGTTTCTTTTTACGGCTGAGTAATATTCCACTGTATATATGTGCCACATCTTTATCCATTCATCTGTCGATGGACATTTAGGTTGCTTCCAAGTCCTGGCTATTGTAAATAGAGCTGCAGTGAACACTGTGGTACATGACTCGTCTTGAATTATGGTTTTCTCAGGGTATATGCCCCGTAGTGGGATTGCTGGGTCGTATGGTAGTTCTATTTTTAGTTTTTTAAGGAACCTCCATACTGTTCTCCATAGTGGCTGTATCAATTTAAAAAAAAAAATGGTCATGAAGAACGTAGGAGCATGATGGGAATAAAGAAGCAGACCTACTAGAGAATGGACTTGAGGGCACGGGGAGGGGGAAGGGTAAGCTGGGACAAAGTGACAGAGTGACATGGACATATATACACTACCAAATGTAAAACCAATAGCTAGTGGGAAGCAGCCGCATAGCACAGGGAGATCAGCTCAGTGCTTTGTGACCACCTAGGGGGTAGGATAGGGAGGGTGGGAGGGAAGGAGATGCAAGAGGGAAGAGATATGGGGATATATGCACATGTACAGATGATTCACTTTGTTATAAAGCAGAAACTAACACACCATTGTAAAGCAATTATACTCCAATAAAGATGTTTAAAAAAAAAAGATTTACAGAATCACTTTTGCAACAGTTAGCTTCTACCTTCTATTTTAGCATTCATTATGTCCTATGACACTGTTATAATATTTGCAATGAGCCATGTTTAAATTTGATATATTGCCTATGATCCATGACCTGTTACTTAGACATTATGACAAATGCATTGTTTAACAGAGCCTACAATGTTCTATTTACTTTGGGAATATTTTAGCCCCTTTAATACAATTTTAAACATTTATTAAAATGTTGTACGTCTTTCCCTGATAAAAAAAAAATTAAAGCTCTGTGCAACTTCCAGAAGATCTGGAAATGCAGGGCACCAACACTGTCCAAATAAGAGAGTGGTCAGTAGACAGCCAAAGACAGAAGGAAAGGAGGGAAATGAAGGGAAAATTGAACTTACAGAAGGAGGAGGAGGAAAAGACATGATATCATTCAACCACAGATTTAGAACCAAAAATCTCTAAGTTCTGAATTCTAATCTCAACTCTGCCCCAGTCTTCTACAACATTTAGGTTCTCTGAGCCTTAGGATCCTTAGCTGTGTAAAGAGAATTTCTTGAGATAGACGTGAAAAGCAACATGAAAAAATAACTATTCTAAAGAGTAAAGTTCTCTGAAAAGAGAAGTTAGCAAAATATACATATATATAAGCCAGAAACATAAGAGGTAGAAGCAAAAGCCTCACAGAAATGCAGAATACTCTGTATTTTATATATAGAAGGTAGAAAGACCCTTGAAAATGCCATCTACATTTTCACCTGTAGACATCAAAACATTCAACTAAACATTCTAAAGAACTTCTCACCTTAAGAAACCACAAATTTGACATAGACATCCTGGTGAAGAAGGAGCCAAGAGCCAGTGGTAGGACTCAAGTCTGCAAGTCTGTGATAGTCATATAGCCCTATCACTAACTTTGCCAGCTCTATAACTCAATTTTCTCATGTATTAAAAAGAACTAATACCAGCATCATCTACCTGCAATTAGAAAGTTTTCTGATATGCACCCTCAGTGTTCACAGTGGCATTGTGTACAACAGCCAAGACATGGAAGCAACCTAAACGTCCATCAAGAGATGAATGGATAAAGAAGATATGGTGGGTATGTATACGTGTATACACACACACACACACACACACACACACACACACACACACACAATGGAATACTACTCAGCCAAAAAAAGAATGAAATAATGCCATTTGCAGCAACATGGATGCAACTAGAGATTATCATACTAAGTGAAGTAAGTCAGAAAGAGAAAGACAAATATCTACCATATGATATCACTTATATGTGGAATCTAAAATAAAATACAAATGAACTATTTTCAAAACAGAAACAGACTCACAGACATAGAAAACAAACGTATGGTTACCAAAGGGGAAAGGGGGTAGGGGAGGGATAAATTAGGAGTTTGGGATTATCAGGTACAAACTACTAGACATGAAATAAACAATAAGGTCTTACTGTATAGCACGAGGAACTATATTCAATATCCTGTAATAAACCATAATGGAAAGAAAAAAAAAAGTTTTCTGAAAGACTCAGAACGCTCTATAAAATAAGCATTACCCAGAAATTTGCCATATCTCCAAGGTGGCAGTGGCACCTAGAGGTTCTTTCAAAGAGTACCCTTGCTTCTAGAAGAATTTTTTAGATCACATGGTCATAAAGCCATTTAATTTTTTGGTATTATTTCCTTCCTAACTGGGACCAATCTGATATTATGTGTTCCCTATTAGAAACACACTATATATCCTTGGAGAGTGTTTCTGTTTTACTGAATTCCAAGGTTATCTTCCTTTTTTAAAAAAAGTATGTTTATTTACATGCTTATATGTTTGTATGCATACATATGTACAAACATTTATTGTTGGTGTATGTGCCTGCATGTATGCTCTTTTCTCCGTGTCCCCCCATTTGTCTCTTCGCTAGAATCCAGCCTAGGAGGCACGCAGAACAAACACGGGCCATCTGAATTCAGCAGACTCATGTATCTGGATGCTCAAAAGCAGCAGTCATCTATCAAAGGAAGTGTATCGGACTCAATGGGGAGATTTTTAATAAGAGGCAAGGGGGTGCACTCTACCTAATAAAAAGAGCATAGAGAGACCCCGGCTGTGGCTAATGGGCATAAAAAATTCAGCCTGTCAGATCCTCACTTTTCTAATTCAGTAATCTAAATAATTTATTTGACATTTTAGCTCAAGATGACCTTTCTTAGGAAAAAATTACTGTTTTAAACTTTTAGCAAGTACAACCTCAGCCACAGAATCCCTATTGAAGTCTGCATTTTCCCAAAGGAGCAAAGGTTAATCTTGTAACGCTCAAACACATTGCTGACCCTTTTAAACAGCTCACAAAATGTCATTTAATTTTTTAATCTAGTTTCAATTATATTGTAATATTTGGGTTGAGTATTTGGTGGGGATGGGGGTGGGAATGTGAGATTCCAGCCAGGTGCTACTTAGAGAAGTTTAGGCAAATGATCCTTTTAAATAAAACAGGTATCAGATAGGGCCGTGCATCCTTCTACGGTATGAATATATATGAAATATAATCATGCACAGTACGCAACAATTTTGTGCACAATTCCCCTGAAGGATTAACAAGGAGGGATTAAGGTAGTTGATTCTTGTGAGAAACAATATGAGAATCCAAGGTTCTCAGAGGTGCTGTGTGATTGAGGCAATTAGTCTTTAAGCCAAGCTACTCCAAGGAGACTCGTGCCCTAAGCCACACAGTGTCCAATTTATCCTCAGATTCCGTTCTAGGACAGTTCTGAATCAACCCAGGTGATCAGTAGGGTGACAGATGTCATAGACACATTACCCTCTCATCCATTCCACAAGCAGCTCATGAAATCCCAACCTTTTCTCTCAAAAGTCACTCCTTACTTAGCTTGCTAATAGGTCAGAAAAACAAAAAAAGTTAAATTGTTAATATCAGGATAATTGAATCTTCCACTCTGCACAATAAGCTATCATTTCATCATCCCCCCGGGAAAACTTGTTTAGGAGATTTAGCACTTTGTTAACCAGGCTTTCCTCCTACCCACACTGAAGAATAATAGAATTTGATCCTCTAATTTGACAAACAGCCCATTTTCTGCAAAATTGTTCACTGTCATTTTTTAAGCAATGTCCTCATGGGAACACTGGGTGGCTTAAGTTTCTCAGTCATTTGCAAATCCAAAATACCATCATTGGTAGCTGTGCCAGCGATCTGAGTAGATGGGCTGATGTGAACATCAAGCTAAGAAAAGAAAACTCATCTCCATTACTCTCTTCTCATTATCACCTCTCTTGATACAAGCATTCCCCAGAGATTCTGCTGCTCCTTATTTTCCTTACCCTGAAATATCATATTTCCCTTAATCAAAAGTGCCTACAAACCACACTCTTACAGAAGTCACCTCAAAAAAAGTAGTTCTGTACCTAACAACCTACATGAAGATGAGCCAGTCTCCTGCCTCTCCCCCTCCCCCTTACTCTACTTCCGATGCCAAATTTACCCCTGCAAAATGTTTAGATGGTAAAACACAGACACAAATAAGGATGTTTGCTAATCACTTTCACTTTAAAATCTACATTCTTACAGGCACTATCATCAAGGAGAACTGTGAAGTCTAGCATACCATGCTGTTTCATAAATGAAAAATAATCCATGTCTGTTATTTTAATTATATTCATCCCAAGGATTGTCAAAGCAAGGTGTGTACCAGAACCACCCAGGAGCATTGTTGGAAAAAAACACAAGCTGGGGAGCCCCTCCCAAATCTTACCGAATCGGAATCTGCAGGTGCGGGCCCAGGCTCATTTTCTTGCAAATAGTTATACAGAATTGTTTATGCTTACCTCTCCCTGGTTAAGAATCATTAACCAGGTAAGTAAGTTTTCACTTGAGTTATCTGGTATAATTAAAACAGTGAATGAGTATGTGACCTGAAGAAGAGAATTCCCACTATGCCTTAGTTAAGAGATAATCATTAAGAATACCTGAAAGATTTAAATCATGTACAACACAAAAGTTCTCTGTAAAAAGGTATTCACAACACTTCTTATGATTTTTGTTTATAATTATAAAATATATCATACCCCTGGCCCTCATCACTGTTTGAAGTATTTGCTGCTGAAATTTTTGTGCATTAAAAAAATTCAAAAAAATTCTTTTAAATTGCTAGCATTTATTTAATAAAAACACACAGCCACTCTGGTATTAATTAAAAAAAAAAAAAAACTACACAGCACCACATTGCCACACCACTCGTAGAAGAGTAACATACGGAATTTTGCCCAGGAGTTACCACTGAATTTCCCCACTCCAAACTTCCTGGTTATGACTGAAGTGCAAATGGAATATATTGGGATCATGCTGGAGAGAAAGCACAGATCACCAAGAGCTGAGTCCTAAAATCTCCCTAGTCTTTTTCTTTTCTTACTCCTCTAAAAGATTCTAGAGGATTCTTTCCACTTCAACAACTCAGATGGCAAGAGTCCTGGCTGTCCCATGTTTTCCTAGAAACAAGTTTCCCAAAGCTTGATCCATGGAACACAAGTTCTGCAATAGTCATGAAACAGAATATTTCTAGGATCAAATAAGTTTGGTAGATCCAAATGCATGTTAGCATAGTTAAGTTTCTGGGAAACTCTTAAACAGAAATGAAACCTCTTTAACCAGGCTTTCCCAGTCTGTGAAATAAGGATCCTTATTTCATATGATGCATTAACATCCAAAGAGAAGCTCCACAAAACGTACTCCGAGAAACACAATAACAGCTGTGAACCAACCAAGAATGCTGTCCTTTTCTACCTCTGTGTAATTTTTTAGCGTTCAATGGAATTAAAATAGTAGTAAATAGATGGATCTGTACATTCCTTTAGAATGTTGAAAAACAGATTGAAGACAGAATTAATGAAATTGGAGAAAGAGGGAGAGAAGAATATGTGCCTGACAAAATATTCCATAGATTGAGAGTATAAATCCAGGAATCCTTTTGCTTTTGAAAGCTCAGCAGCATTCTAATGTAATTAACTGTTGCTTCTTTCTTCTTAACTTTGAGTAAACTTGCTTACTATATTTAAGCATAAGATGGGAAATAATTTAATTGCAACGTTCAGGATTGCCCAACCTACAACATAGCCATTAACATTAACGTTCAGATTTCAGTATCTCCAAGCTCCATTCATTTAGGTGCCACTCCCAAATGCCAAAAACAAAGTGTTACAACTTCCAGTGAGCTACTCATTATTGAAGGCTTTACTGCCAGCTGCTGGTCTAACATCTTTACCTACATTATCTGAAAGATTTAAAATAAGTCCTTAGAACTGTACAATGAGATAGGCATTATATAATCATCATTTTTCAAATGAGAAACTGAGGTTTAGGGAAGTTCAATAACTCGCACAAGAGAGAGTCATGGACATATACACACTAACAAACGTAGTAAGGTAGATAGCTGGGGGGAAGCAGCCGCAAGGCACAGGGATATTAGCTCGGTGCTTTGTGACAGCCTGGAAGGGTGGGATGGGGAGAGTGGGAGGGAGGGAGACGCAAGAGGGAAGACATATGGGAACATATGTATATGTATAGCTGATTCACTTTGTTGTAAAGCAGAAACTAACACACCATTGTAAAGCAATTATACCCCAATAAAGATGTTTAAAAAAAAAAAAAAAAAAAAAAAATAACTCGCACAAGTACTTGGGAGAACTGTGATTGGAATTCAGGACCGTGTGGTTTTTAAATACCCCACTGCTGGAGAAGTACAACGCTTGTTCTCAGTGTTTTCATGGATCGTCCCTGGCTGACCAAAGATGGGGTCCTGACTGGAATCATGAAGGCTGGCACTCCATTACCAGCCCCTTCAATAAAGCTACCACAGCCACCACCAGCACTGCCACCTTCCACAGAGTCACCATTTCCTGCTTGTTGATTCCTGTTGAGCGGCCAGTGATACTTTTGTAAAATAAGAATGTTGCCTCCTTCCTTGCTTCTGTGTGATGGTGAGTTGGAGCTTCATCAGAGCCCCAGAGTGTTCCAGATCCCAATGAGACAGATTGTTTTTTTTTCACTCAGACAAGCCTTGCCATTCCTGCCACCAGCCAAGCTGCAGCTGCTGTCTCACCACCTATCAGAATGGAATCCTATATTCTCTGTGCCCACCGAAGGACAGAGGAGAAATAGCACCACTGTCCCTTTGGTGTCGATGAAAGAAGGGAGAAATAAGACATCTTCCTTATCTTTGTGTACTGATAGCTCCAGAAGGGGGCTAAGTGGCTTGGTCCCAAAATATTCTGGTATTTTGAGAAAGAGTTCCTTCAACAGACACATACATACCTGATAGAAGGATGGGCTACAACAATTCCATGAGAGCTACAGCACTGCCCCCAAAACTGCAATTACCCACTGAGGCCCTGCTGCTAAGTTAGGCTTGTGTCAGACTCCATCTCCCACCATTGGAGAGTAGTCCCTTTCTTCTCTCTCATCTTTTCTCTAAAACATGACTTTCATTCAGTCCCTCTTGTCATCCCTACCCTTTCCCATCAGAACATACTTCCCCTTTAATCGGACTTCTAAACAGTCCCTTCTCCATCCCATCCCTAGCCTCTATCATCCAAGTTCTCCCCAGACCCCTACCAGGAATGTCCACAAACCCCCAGGTAAGTCATTGGTTACAAAGGGAAAGATTTCGCCTCTATTCATATGCTCATTGAGGCTGAGTCATGACTGACCCCATCCAGTCCCACCTCCCTCCCTGGGAACTCACTCCATGTCTTCAACCTAGTCCTCTTTTCCAGCCCCTTCCGCTTGGGCTACCGGGGTTTATTATGCCCTTGGTCTTTTAGCCAGATCTTGTGAATGCCTTCTCCCTCACCTTCCTTTCATTTTTGAACTCCATTCTCCATCTTTCCTCCTAACCATTCATTCGCTCACGGAGCTTGTGCATGCAGGCTTCTAAAACTGTCCTTATTCCAATCCCCATTCTTAATATCTGGTATCCCCAATGGCTACTTTTCAGTCCTTAACTTTCTTGACCTCCGAGCAGCTGACCACTCCCTCTGTCTTGATCTATTCTCTCCCTTCCCTTCAATGCCATAAACCTTATTTGCCCAATTATCTTCTTGCTCCTTGGACAAATACTGCCTCTGTTTGGTTTGCAGGCTTCTCGTACTCTGCCTACTCTTGAAGCACTGGGCCCTCACCCTCTTATTACTCTATACATGCCCTTTGAAAAGATCTCCTCTATTTCATGGTTTTACTTGCCACCTAAATGCTGATAATGCCCACATCTTCATTTCCCACTCAGTTGTCTCCCTTGAGCTCAGACCCATATTTCCAATAGCCAGTTGGACAAATGTACCCAGGTATCCAATACACACTTAAATTCTACTTATTCAAAACAGACTCATCTTCTCTATTGACACTGCTACATGTATTTATTTTAGTGAAAAGCACCATCATCTCTGCATTCACTGGAGAAAGAAAACTGAGAGTCCTTCTTCTTCATCTCCCAGGTCACCAGGTCCCATCAATCTCATTTCCTATCTCTCGAATCTGTTCTCTTCCTGCCATTCTCACTGCCACAGTTCAGGCACTCATTCTTCACACTTAGCCAGCATCCAACTGTAAGTAAAGTCCAAAATATTTGTCCTGAACTTGAATTCAGTCCCTCAGTGCTTCATTCACTTTAGCACTTCCACGACTTCACCCATTCTGCCCTTCTATTCAAAGTATCTTCCTTCTCCTTGTTCATCTGGTAAAATCCTATTTATCCTCAAAAACTTCAAACATAAGTTTCTCCATAAAGTCATCCCTGACTTTACTGTAAAGACTTCCGTCTTTCCCCTTCATGCTGCCATAGCACACTGGATACACACCCCTACGAACAGCATTGTCCTCACTGGCTTGAAACTTTCTCTTCATGTTTCTCCCACTGTAGACAGAAAGTGTGTCAAGGGTAGGTAGGGATTGTGTTCTGTTCATCTTCACATCTCCCAAATTTAACACGGTGCTTTGAGTCACTGTGTGTTTAATGATTGCTGAATGAACAAACGTGTCTGTTGTGCTCTAAAAGAAGTGATAGAAATCAATGTTAAGAGAGAGAAGGGCAGAGCTTTCTAGTTGGGGGAGCAACAGGGAAACAATATGGAAAGAATTCTGGAGGGGCAGGTCATCGGGAACTTGCCATTAACTGTGCAACCTAGATTAAGTCAATTGCTGCCTCAGAGTCTCAATTTAATCATCTGAAAAATGAAATAAATACACAACTCAGTTACCTCCAAGATTCCTCTCATCTCTGAGCCTTTAAATACAAACAAGAGCTGGCCAGAAAAGAAGGGGAAACTAAAAGAGAGTCTGGCGTAACACTCAGGCCTGGGTTCAAAGCCTGGCTCTGTCAGTTATCAGCCATAACCTTAAGGAGACTAACTTCTCTAAAATACCCCATGTTCTTCCATCACAGGATTATGGGGGAATTAAAACAGTCAATACATGTACAGCATTAGAACAGCACCCACTATGCAAAGCACTTAACAAATAAAAGACCAAGAATGAACCTAGATTTGACTTCTCAGCTTGTTACTCAAAGGCTGACTAGCTGTGACTTTGGGACTCCCCACATCTTATAAATCAATACACCTGTAAGTACATAGATACTCTGTATATTATGTCTCAGATCTGCTGTTTCTGCCGAAGAATGAACCATTCTTCCATAATGCTGATACAAAGAAATCTGGCATTCCATGAAACTGGTTTTTCATGAAAAACATGAGGTTCTGAAAGTCCATCTTGACCTTTATCCTCCACCAACCCCAGGGAGGCCATAATCAGTTTTCCTCAATTCTGGGGAAAGGAGGCAGAAGATCAGAAGGCACTGGGGAAAAGGAGTCGATGCCTTCTGAGCTCCTCTCAGAGAAGAGAGGAGTCTATCATAAGCCTGGTGCTTATGAGGAGCTAGGAGTGAAAAGGAATAACTCCAAAAAAACAAATTTCCCTCATTTTGAGACCATCACTTTGACTACTGATACCACCTTCTCCATCAACCTCCTTCCTTTTCTCACAAGCCAATCTCTTTTAGTGAGCTTTCTAAGAAGGACCTTCACCTCAGTCTTAACAGACCAACAGGTAACAGAAGTGGGTGGGCAGGTAACTTTGATTTTCCTCTTGCTGGGTCAGCTCTCAGACTGAGGAGCTCAGCAACAAGAACTTCCCACCCCCATCCAAAAGCGAACTCACCCTTCAGAGACACTATAAAGTTCGCCACCATTTCTCATACATCAGACAGATTCTATTACTTAACCCCTCCCTATAATGAGTGGCACAACACATAGAGGAGAAACAAAGCACTCTGTTCAGAATGCCTTGAGAACAAGCCATGCAGCTGGCAATGGGATTCCCTAACCATTGCTAAGAAGACGACCAGATGGGGGCTTTTAATAAATGTGTGAGCCCTAGCTACATCATTATGGCCACTGACAAAGAAAACGCAGGACAGGAAATTTTGGCTACAGGTTGCCACTAGTCCAAATTAGTAACAGAGAACTTGGAAGACACTGCAGCAATGCCATTAGTCCTAGCTGCCCTCATTATTTTTAACATGCCTTTGTTCACTTTCATTTCCCTTTAAGAATAGGGAAATCCTTGTAAGAATTCATGATTTTCTATCACATCTGCCTATGTATAAAGCGGTACCCCTGAAATGGCACTGCCTTACTAGACACTTGGCTGCCCGTACTAGCAGACTCTGCCAGGTAAGTTGCTCCTCCTCCAAGTCTGACAGGAACACTGGGAGTGGGCTAGAAGCTAGCGTCCCTCACCTGACCACAATGGGGCAACCTTTAAAAGGAGAAGCAAGCAGCCTAGTTTTTTTTTTCCTCAAGGCAATAGTGAGGGGTTTTGATCTTTCCTGGGTTTGTTTCTCAGCCAGCCCTCTTCCTTTGTCTCACTCCTTTCAATGAAGTTCTGCAGTTTTATTTTTTCTAAACAGAAAATGTAGTGTGATTCTGTAAATGTTTTCTTGCTGTTGTACTTTTCAGACTATTTTCTTCCTTGTTTTTTGGGGGCCTGAATCTGCCTTTGGTCACACTATCTGCTCCTCTATGGTCACCTCGGAGAAGATTAACCCTTTCATTAAAAAAGCCTGGCCAGGGTCAAACTACCGCCTGGCTAGGGACTCTTACATCCCTTTGATCTCCCAGCTATGGAGAAATTATTAGCAAATTCTAAGCCTTCCCATGTGATTTGTTTTTGTAAATTTGTAGAAATTATTCCTAATCCTATTACGTGGCCTAGGGCAAACCTGCATTAAATATAGGAGACTTTTTGTTATGTGGCAGATGGATAATAAAGGAATGCTGAATGCAGCTCCATTCCAAGTTATGGGAATCTGGACACTTCATCAGCATTCTCTTAATCCTCTGCCATGGCTCCGCCTTTGATGAATGCTCTCATTTATGACCACTGATGCCGCTCACTTAATTTCAGAGAAGAAAAATAATACCTAGCTGTTAATGTGAATATTTGAGTTTATGGCTGTACAATGAATAATTGTGACATTATCAAAGGAACATCTCCTTATACATTATTCAGTTGTATAGACCACATTAACCAGAGATTGGAAACTTGCAGTTTTGCATCTTCCATCTTCTTTGGAACGGAGACACCACGCAGACAAAAGTCAGTGTCTCAAACCAAATTCTACCTGACAATGCGTATCAGCCCGCACTATATTTTGCTCATTGTGGTGCCAATCTCCTATCTTACCAACGACATTTTTTCAAAGAAAGAGGGGATTTCCTAGAGACTCGACCCTATGCAACTTCCATAGCTTATTATCAAATAGGAAAATGTAGTCCTGGTTCCTGCTTTAATACTGATGCCATGGAAGATGTCTTGAGGGTTAGACTGAAAATTAAGACAGCACACCTTTGCTGTTTATACTTTATATATAAACTGAGTATAAACATACTTTTCAATGTATGTTTTCGCTTAGAAAGCAGGAGAGAATGTTTGCAAGTCATCCATGAATCACTGGGTCTTTGCTAGGTTCAGCCAGGCAGAGATTGTGCTGGTACCATTAGGGACAGTCATGCAGAATCACTCACTTCTCTGTTACAGAGATAGATGTGTCTCAGCTGCTTCAGCATTTACGCCTTTGTTTCTGGGGAGATAAGGGATGCGGCACCAGAGAAAGGAGGTAAAGAACAGGATGGAGCATTTTCATTGTAAAAAGTCATTGAGTAGTATTTTTAACTAAGACATGTATAGGATGTGCACAGGCATGTCATTTAAAAATACCAGGAATATTTTATAAAATAGCAAATTTTATTTTATAAGACAGCAAATACCTTTGTCAGACTAGGAATGGCACTACTGGGCTACTGACTTTTAAAAAATACTTCCATTTTAATTTAACCTAATAATGCTTGGTAAATAGACTTTGGGATTAAGATCAGATTTCCCTAAAGATGCTTTTCTGAGTCACTATTTGGGTAATCCTCAGGAGGCTAGTTATAGTCATTGATGGCAAAACACCTGCAAACAGGTCTGTGAGACCTGGGAGGTACACTCAGGTAAATGAAATCAGTAATATATGTCATTTTTCCAGTTTAGTAAGCCATAAGCTGAACATTTTCATATTCTACCGGTTTCTACATGATAGTCAATTTATTGACACTAACCACTAACTGGAAGGTTGTAGGAAAAAAGTATTTTAGCCCATTTCAAAAAAATTCATATAGAAGTTTACTATAGCATTTATGATTGCTCAATGCCAGAAGCAGGTATAAACAGGGCATGAACAGTCCTATTCAACAGTCCTATTCAAACTGCATGTGATTTAGTAATACATGATGTAAGCAATACACAATATCTCTAGGCAGTTAAAAGAGGGGCTGTAGTTGATCTTAATTCTAATACTATATGAAACTAATGAACTGAATACCAAATTTGAACTTACCAAATTTGAACTTGCAAACAAGGCTTCCTCACCCAGGTCTCCTAAGACTGATATTGACGCCACTGAGAATCAGGTGTGGACTCTCAGAATCTCTGAGAATGATACACATTAAACCAAATACCCTCCGCTGAGGAAACTGCAAAGTACTTCTGAAATGGGTGACTTGGTAAATGCCCTCAACCCACAGGTCACCATTTTGCTTGTGGTTATTTATTGTCTTCAACAGATAAAATTGCCTCTAAAAACAATTCTAACAGCCATTCTACAAGCATTTATTAGTGGCTATTTTGCGTTATCTATCCCAGAAAAATGGATGAAGAAAAAGGAAACTTAAATGGAACAGCATATCAACTATATTAAGGATCAATAGATACTGCATCTGGTGCCAACTTAACACAAGTGTCTTCTGTCTTATCAGAACTGTCTTATTACTAACTGGAATAGAGGGAGGGACAGTCTATGCCAGTGGCTCTTAATGTTGGGCATCAGAAACCTGTGGTGTTTCAAAAACTACTGATGCCAATTTCCCACCCTAAATCTATTTATTAAATTAGATTTTCAGAAGTGGAAATCAAGCACTGGAATTTTTTAAAGTTCCACAAGGATGATTCTGATCCACAGCCACGGTTGATAACTGCTCCTCTATAATAATAAATGCCACAGTTACCTTTACTTTCAAGGCATTGTGATAGAGGGGGAAAGGCACCGGCTTTGAAGCCAGACAGTCCTGGATTCACATCCTGGCACAGCTCTCACCGGCTGTGTGCTCTAGGACAAGGTATTTTAGCTCTTTAAGTCTCAGTGTCTACCTCTGCAAAATGGGGATAATCCCACTTACCTCACACAACTACTCTAAAGTTACTAATAGGACAGGTCTGGGACAGAGTAGGGACTCAATAACTGTGGTGTTTATGTGAAGTTGGGCTAACTCCCCATTGCACGAGGAGGAGAAGGAAGAGAAAAGGAGGGAAGGGAGATCAAGTCTGCCAAGGCTTCCTTCACTGAAAACAAACTGGGAATTCCCTGGCGGTCCAGTGGTTAGGACTCCACACTCTCACTGCCAAGGGCCCAGGTTTGATCCCTGGTGAGGGAACTAAAATCTCACAAGCCACATGGTGTGGCAAAAAAAAAAAAAAAAAAAAAAAAAAAAATAAAACAAACTTTACTGTCCAAATAATTCAATGTTCACTTGTATTCTGAAAACAGAACAGCTTTTCAAGATAGTCCCAACTTTCTTTTCTTCAGAAAAAAATGGCATCTTAAAAAAATACTTGCTAAATTAAAATTTGTTTTTATTGTCATTTAGAGTAGGCAGGGAAGAGAAAGGGAAAGAAACCATCCTGTCACTTTATCTAAGACCTTTATCTCCTTTTGAAGAAAATCTAAAAGAATAAGACAAAGCCAAATGAGACATCTGAGACAAAACTGTATGTATATTTTTTTTCATATGGGAAATGAAAGAAGTGAAGTGGAAGTGGGGTTACATGCTGCAATCAGATGAGCTTGCCTGGGCAAAAACACATACAGACAGATGGACAATCAAACAGACAGACAGACACAAACACATATAAACATATATACATACATACAAACATGGCACAGTAATAGAGAAAAATGTACTCTTCCCCATCTAAGCTAGCACTTACATTATTTGGGACTCTGACATCAAGTAAAGCAAATCTCTTGGCCTCACTGATGTTTTTATAAAGGCAGAACAACCACTACAGGACTCAAGAACCACACTAAAATTTTCTACTTTAATCCAATATGCCTAGTGTCAGTTTTCTTTTGTGCAAACACATCTACAGCAAATGGGTTGGGAAGCTCACCATCTATATCATATGCAATAAATTATACTTTACTGAAATGTTGCCTCGCTAAAATATGCTAAGAAAGCTGTGAACAATATTTACAAATAGTTCAGATGTCACAACAAAACACCCACCACTCAGGCATTCTTACATTTCACTATAATAAGTATGGCAATAGAGGATACCGCTCTTAAACATTAGAAAAGTATTCTTTATGGAGATATAATTGGGAGAAATTCTTCAAATTTATACAAAAATCCTGGGCTTTTTTCCTTCCTGAAGAGTCTGCTCTCTCAACTGTCAAGACAGCAGCCTCAATTTCACTCGCTTCCAGCATCACGCCACACAGCAGGCTGTTAGTACTTATTTTTATTTTGGTACATTGTTAATTTCCTGACAAAGCAGAAAACTTTGTTTTTTGCTATTATATACTACTGACGTTCTTAAAAATTGATGCAAACTAACAAACACTATGTCATTTCAGGGAAGGAGAAAAGAGTTGCCTTCCACATAAGCCCAATGACCTGACTGTGTTTTAATCCAGGAGGCAAGTGATAGGTAAGGTCCTTGGAAAAAGCCTGGGCACAGGGGAGTAAGTGTGTCTAAAGGCTTAACAAGTAAGAAGGGCCTATATTATAACTCAGTTTGCCTGACTCTAGAACTCATATTATTTCAAAATGAGACAAGCATGAAAAGGAACTTTCAAAGTAAAATGCAAGATACTAGTGGGAGATGTTATTTTGAAAAAAGCAGAAACAATCTACAATGTGAAAGATATCAAAAGTAAGATATTTGAATATCAGGCATTCTTACAGCAAAAGAGATCCTTCTATGACATATGAGAGAGATCAGGAAAAAGTGCTACACCAAAGGAGTACAAAAAGTTTTCCAATTTAGCTATTATTGATTTTTTTCATGAACCAACACTGAATTTCAATATTGTGGTGCTTAAAAAATTTGTACTATTTTTCTCTACACTGGAGAATCAGCCACATGTTATGTTGGTGTTTTTTTAATAAAAAGTGATGAACATATAAAGAGAATCACTTTTTTAAATCAGGAAATCAAATAATTTTTAAAATAAAGCATCTGGTCCATCGGTTGATTTGCAACTGCTTTGCTATTTAAGTACAAAAACCTCCCTCACTTCTTTACTCTTGGGTCTGTCTTCTAAACTCCACCACTGGGTATTTTGTCCCTTAATTAAATTAACCCCGTATTCACATTCTAAAGGTGGTACTTGAAAAAGAAAACCCTCAATTCTTAATTCCCGCTGATGTAAGCACCATCCCCTCAGCTGCCTTTTTGGCATTGTAAATACAGAAAACAGAATCGGGTGAAAAATAAATGTGTTTACCTACGATCAAAACACCTTTCGAGTCCAATACACATTTTTGTTCTATTAATGCCAACACAAATATGCAGGCACGGTGGCAAGGGGTGCTTTAAAACATAGCTAGACAGACCGATTAAAATGCGTTGCTTTCTCTCTGCCAAATTCCTGCCTATGGGGAGCAATTAAATGTGCCGTCCGCACATTCAAATACTGAGTAAGAAGTGAATCTTGTATCTCTGCCACTTAGACAAGTATAATTCCAATGGAAAGATTTATCAACAACTCGCAGGCAATTTGGGGTTTGGTTTTGTTTGTCAAACAGCACAAGCACTCACGCTGCATCTGGACTCTGTTACAAAGTCACACAGGGACAGGAACCACAGGAGAAGGGCGCTCATTATGGCCGATGAACAAGCAAATAAACCCAAACATCAAGGAGGCAGCTTTAAACAAATAAACCACTCTATCCTAGACTGAACACACATAACATTAGCCAGGAATATAACTAAACAACAGAAGAGCTACTTTATTGTGGCTTCTTTGCAGTTAGAGAAGTCAAATGTAATTGCAGAAGCCTGTAATTGAAATTTTTTTTAATGTGAATTTATTCCACCAATGCCATACGAAATCACCAAAGGTTTCCTGTATGACGAAAGACGCCAGCATTTAAGGACAGTTGAAAATAATAATAGGATTAAATATTTGTCAAAAACCAAAATGAATCTAGAAGATTCGTGCTGACATTATTTTATTTTTAGGTTTTAAAATTTTTTTCTGCTCCATTGATTATTTCATGTCTGTAGGTTTGTGATTGCCAGAGAGACAAACGGTTGACGGCTGTTATTACACTGCCCCAGTTACGACACTTCCACCCCGACTGCATGGCTTCAGTGATCTTTTGGGTATGACATTTCGGCTTTGGCCTGGGTCCTCATCAGCCTCTGAGGCAGAGTCCAGGCAATGATCTTTCTGCGGACCTGACTAAATGCCTAGTTAACTACAAGGTTACTCACACTGGAGCAGGTCACAAAGAAACATTCAAGCCCCCAGATGTCTTTCTTCTTGCCTCAAATAAAGCAGATGTCTTAAGATTTTGCAAGGCTGCGTGTAATCTATTTTGGCTTTGCAATTAAGAAACTATATATTTACTATGTCTTTGGACATTCTGTCCTTGTTGTTTCAAGGGGAATTTTTCTTTCAAGTACATATAAATCAAATAACATTTGAAACTTTGCAAGTAATGGAAGCTTCTTCACATAGATTTAGGATAAAACGTGGGAGGGCAAACTGTTTTCTACTTATCAGTTTATTCAGATCACAGATACCACAAGATTATCAAGTGCTGTGTTTTTAATAAAAGGTGATTCTGTTAATACTACTGAAATCACGGAGCATTTCTATTTTGATATTTACTTTCTAGACTTACACGCAGATGAATTCACACTAGACTGAGAACTGGCATACAGATTATAATATGCCAGAGCTTTGTTCTTAATGAATTTTGATGTTTCTGTTTCAGTATATAAAGACATTTTCACATGATTGTAAAAGAAATATCTTAGTTTCCTGGGAAAAAGGAAAAATGAAGAATAAGTAGCTACCTTAATTGACATTAAAAATATTTGAATAAAACTCAATACTTATATAGGTTTCATGTACACACATATACTCATATGACATATACATATGGGTATCACATTCTAAAAGGATTTATATCAATTCAACTAATTTGATATGTCTTCACAGAATCTATCCAAAACCCACTTAGAAGTTTTTCTAAATATGTTTTTTCATTTCATTCAGAAGTTTTTCTAAATATGCTTTTTCATTTCATTCTTTATTGGTTCCAAACATCACAGCCTAGCCATTAAGTGTAACCACTGTCTTTAAAGCATTATAAATATTCATTTTTAGACAATAAAGTCTTTAAAAATCCTCTCAAAGAATTTCAAGCTATTGCAAATGGATAAATCACCGCACACCTAAGTCTGTATTTGCATAGTTAAATTATGTATTGTAACTGTGGAGTCTTTTACTTTTATTATATCAAGGCATGTACCGGTATGTTTCCATGAATCTTTCCTTTAGGGCCTGCAGCATTATCACAATAAAGCCAAATATCCCATATGCTACTATAGGTGCTCCATTTTCACCTGGGAGGGCTCAGACAAAAAACCAAAATGTACCAGCCTGAGAGTCTGAATTCCTTTCACTTTGGTGGCTTATGTCATCTTCTTTGTAGTAACTGAATTGCTCTTGTTCTGTGGATTAATTCCAGCAGACTTTCTCTTATTGGCATACAGACAAAATTAAAAGCATTTTTGAAATAAACTTAATATATACTACGTTATCATCTCTTTTTTAGTTTTGTTTCTCTTTTTTCCCTAAAAGTGCACTGAAGTGCTTTAAAGCTTTTTCTAGACTGTAAATTTTAGGATAAAATAAAGTTTTAATAAAGAGAAGTTATGCCACCCTGTCAACCACAATGGCTATAGTCATTCTTCTTTAAATTTAAAACACAAGCTTATTAGAAGTTAAGATTTTAGCCAGTTTTTGTGAATTCATGTATATTTATGAGATTTATTTTGGGGGGTGGGGTTGTCTTTAATCTGAGGCAATCACTAAAGCATCAACTGAGATTTCTGGTTGTCTTCATAAATGTCTAATATTACAAAAGGCTGCTAGAAGAAACAAAATTTCCATCTAAAGAATTTGTAGAAAATAAAATACCAAATTTGTATAAAATATAAAACTTATAAAATATAAAATAATCTATAGACCATAGTTGTCCTTTAACATAATATACTTGAATCATCATTAAATTATTGGTGGAAATAATTTTTTTTCTTTTTTTTGTATTTATTGCCTTGTTTTTGTTTGGTTTCTGTTTTTATTTTTACTTTGTCTTTAAGTAAATGCATTGGAGGAATTTTTTATTTTACATGACTACAGACTTGATTTTTACTTCTGGCGTTATAAGAAATCAAAGGCGATTTAGAGTACAATAAAGAATAAAAATGTGATCAATTGAATAAAGTATTTCTGTGAAGTCTGAACAAAGTGGAAATCTGAATTGCAGCCCCAAGTATTTAAATAAGCTATTACAAAAGGAGTGCTAGAAACCATTATAGTGTGTGATTTCTTGTGAATAATGGAAATGCTCTCTATCAGGTATTTTTGTTTAAATGGAATAAATGTTTGAGAGAGATGTTCAGCCATTGTAACCTTCCACACCACTAGTATTAGTACTGTTATAACTTCATCTTTTGAAAAGGAGACATACATTAAAAAGAAATTCACAAAGTTATAAAAAGAAGTGCAATTTAAATCTATCCTCCATCTCCATCATTTGAGAGTGGATTATTTCTCCTATAAGGACATTGATGATGACTTTCAAGCACCCTTACCCTGAGAATTCTGTCAGAGCTAAACAACATTACAGCACTCTTTTAGGATAGTATGTCTCCTCCAATTCAGAATGCCATGCATTGACAGTGCTCTCAGAAGTTCTTAAAGAAATTAGAGACAGGTTTACTATAAACAGACTGCCAACGCCTTTATATTAATTGAACTTGCCATCTCCCAAAGATCCTTTGGTATGGTTATCTAAAGGGTAATACAATTTGACCACTATCCACTTAAAGTAATTTAAATACAATCTGTGTTGCACAGAATTAAAATCATATTTGGTGACAATATTCATCAATAAGGACCATACCTAATCATACTGGATTGCTCCCAATTTCTCATTTGTAAATAGCATTTCCATCTAGGGGTGGAGGCTAGAGGAGGCATTTCAGATATTTCTCTGTTGGATTCTGTATTGCCATGGAAGTAGAAGGAGCAGTGGACATAGTTAAGGGGTTGGTAGAAGTCCTGAATCACCACTATGTGTGTCCAGACAAATCCTAGTGTATCTGCGGGTCTCAGTCACTTTTTATATAAAAAATGACTAGATGATCTAGAAGGGTCTCTACTCTCCTTCAATGATGTGTCTCATCGAAGTAAACATGAATAGGAAGATGTTTCCAGTGTACGATGTGAACTATAAGCAGAGAGAATGTCATTATACAACAGATCTTCAGAAACAAGTGTTTTCCCAAGTCAGTATGGCTCAGCCAGAGCCCAATTTTGCTATCATATAAAAGGTTAAACATGCAAAGTTTTCATCTAACTGAGTAGAAAAATACAAGGGTATTTAAGATTATTTTGATATTTAACCAGAACATTACCACTTTTAATTTATTATATTTTAAGTAACTTCTAATAAGAAATTCTGCACACTCAGATGGCTTGCAGAGCTAAAACCAACCCCAGAAAATAAAACACAAATAAAAAGAGTCTTTTGTTGTTGCCATTGTTGTTCCAGTATTTTTGGTCCAAAACATAAAGTAAGGATTTGACAGGAATCTAAGTATTGACAGGAGTCTCTTCTGAAGACCATAGTTGAGATACAAAGAACTTTTCCACGAGTGCTTTTTATTTGACTGCGTGGTGAGAAAATGCTAGCTACTGTTTACAGAGAATTTATGTGCTCATTCCTGGGATATGAATTATCAGAGAGAAGTAGTAAATGCATTATATGAGAGAAGTATTAAATTCCTCTTCTCACTTGCTAAGGTAATACCTGATTTCTAGTAGTTTATTCCTCTACTCACTATACCTGAGAAATCAGAGTGTGGGAACCCAAACAGTTTCACCCTGTGTGGGGCAAGGGGATCACTGCTGCCAAAAGGTAGAACTTGACTTCACAACCCATGCTTCTTTTTCTTCTTTTCTTTTTTAATTCTCCAGTTGCTGCCAAGAACCGTAAACCTCCCGCAGCAACTCACAGTGTTTTCATGAAAATAACAATGCTACTAGAACACAATAAATACATAAACAAATCAATAAAGGCAAAATGACAGAGTTTTGAATCATCATGTCTAGATGGCAGAAAAATGATCTCGTCCTCAAAACACATAAAACTATTTGAAGTTTGCAGGAAGAATTTTTTAGTTTTCTTTGAACTCTTTTTATGTAAAAGTCTGTCTCTTAATAATGAAACTTATTAAAGATCAAACATACATTTAGACAGAATGGCCAAATGTAAAACTGGCAAATCCTCATCATGGTTAGTCTTTATATCTCTGCATGTTTACAACTCGCAACTAAACACAGGTTTAAAATTTTCTAACAAACATTATGGTTCAATTATCCCATTTATTATTATTTTGTGACAATCTGAAAATTAACTACAAGACGCACCCGGTTTCTTTCCCGTTTCTCTAATTACGCATGCAATGATGCCTGTTTAGCATGCAGTGTCTGCTTGATCCTAACTTTCCAGGGGATTTCAGATGACTCTGTCAGCTACGCGACCAAGCTAGTTCAAAGAGAGCAAGAAGCACTTGAATCCAAATGGAATCTATATTTGGTCATTCTTAAAATACCATTTTTCCATGGCTCGTAGGGCACACTGCTTACTCACATAATGCGCATGCCTTTCCTATGAGGTACTTTTTTGAAATGTGATCTTGGGTCACTTTATGTTAAACTTACTTACTCTACACATAGGATGAGTAATGCCAGATAAAGTACTGTCATTAAAAGCATTTTTATTAAGGGGATTGGGAGAGAAACCCTTTAAGCAGTATTATCGAGCTCTTTGTTGAACCAGGTGGGACATCCATATGAATAGAATCTCTTCAAACCTAGACCTCAGCCACAGTCCACCTGGCCTATGTTTGAAAAAGAAAGTCACTCTTGTTTGGCTACACAGTAGGCTACAAAGAGCCAAGACAATCTTAATTTATCCATTAAGAATAGAGGCCCATATTTAAGAGTCATCAGCAATAAAGGAAAATACACTGCATCATTTCAAGTGCATGCTAATCATTTAATGTAATAAATGGAGCAACTCTAATTATATCCCGAGGAAATGATTTCACACTAAAACAATGGGAATGAAGAGGTTACTTCAGGAGCATAATACACAGATGAAAATTACTCATGTGAATCTGGAGAAGATTCCTCTTGCATTTAAAAGAGAGAGAACTTTTCCACCACGTACTCCTAATTCAGTGCCTCCCTAATTCTGTGGGATATGGTAAATGGGGTTAAAGATATTTAGTACCAAGCCCGTGGTGTTCTTGTTTATAACCACAAGCAAGCTCCCACCAGGCTCAAGATCAGTGTCCATCAAAACTGCTTTGAAAGCTGCTCCCTAATAAGAGGGTATCTGACTCAAATGCAGCAAAACAAATAAATTAGTCTACAGACTACTGTAGCCTCGCCACTTCCCGTTCCTCTCCTCCCTAAAAATCATCAGTTTGCCACCTACACTAGCCATTACAAAAGGAAATCCAGTGAGATGCTTGAAACTTTCTTTTAATGTTTCAATCTGTTGTGACCAACATTTTTTTTATTTTAAAAATCGTTTTTTTAAGTTATTTCTGCTTAGGTGTGTGTTTCACTTTCTTTTAACATCACAAAATTGAGGTTACAAAATGTAATAGAGGATTTGTGGAAGAATAAAAGGTTTAATGATGTGATCGGTTCCCTTGCAAAAGCCAGGTTTCACCATAAGCTTTAAATGGTTTGCTAAATTCCATACTTCTGTTGCCTCGTTGTTCTGTTTCTTTTCATGAGACAAACAAAATGAGCACTATCTTCTTAGGCACTTAAAAAAATATTCACATTAAATAGAATAACTGCAGTGGATGGGCATACAACCCCTCAACACTAGGTAACAATGATTTTGATGTCTTTCAAATCCTTCCCTTAAGTAGTCATAATCTAAAAAACAAAAACAAAAATAGATAATAGGGACATAATATTTGAATAATCCTTCCTCCAATCTCCCATTGCTTTGATTCAGGGGATGAAGAGCAGATTAGAAAAATTCTGCTCTTCAGAAATAGCAAAGAATTAGGGAACTGTATCTGTATAAGTTCTACATATAACCTAAGACATTCTAAGTACATATTTATCAATGTGAAAACAGTAAGTGTAAATAAATTCACAAACTTTGTTTCTGTTTTGGTTATATTCAAAGGCATGTTGAATAAAGAATCAAATCATTGCTAGATTAAAATTAGTAAACAAATTAGAGAACATAAAACAACTACACAAAACAGAAACAACCCAATGCAAGACTGATTAATTCTCTAATCAGTGTAAAAAGCATAAGTAGAAATCATAATTTTGAGGGAGCAGATTTGCATTTATTTAAAACTGACAACTATACTTCATGAGAGGGAATGCTTTGGCTTTCTTTTTACCTTAGGATCATTGCTCTCTGTGTACATGAAAACAACTGACATCAGATATGAAGTTAATTGGAATCAACTGTGCCCGTCTTTACAGGCACATACCGGAATGTGTACCACTCAGGCTCGGCTTACCATAATATTCTCTACGGAATAGTTGACCACAGGATTCTCATTCACAAACAGCCAGGTTAAACAGTTAAATGCTAGCAAATCCTGCATAGCCCTGTGGGAAATTTCACTTTAATCCCGAACTTATAAGAGGACAATCAAAGCCCAAAGCCTGGTAACAAATCTGATCCTCTGTTGCAATCTGCGTCCTCATGGGAAGGAGAGAGGTGCTTTCTGTACAAGCCCGAGATGGATAAATACCTAAATGATGAGATAGATGGGGAATGCAGAAGAGGCGTCTGGCCTCAGCCATTCGCTTCCAATTCCATATTACACTGTGAGAGGCAATTCTTGTGCAGCTCAGGAGCAGCCAGTCCTGATTACTAGAAGTTGAAGTGTGGCTTAAGGAATGATTAATGACAGTGTCGGGAGAAAAACAAAGCACAATGAGAGTTATCTCTAATCCACCTGCTTGCAGATGGTATAGTAAGGGAATGAAAATGGCCCCGGTGAGCCCTGATGATAAAAAAATCAAACTAGAAAGGTGCAAAGCTGTAGATATGTATTAATCTGATATATAAAAACTAGGTCTTAGCTTGAATAAAGCATTAGGCATGAATGGAGCCCCATAAGTGATAGATACTGGGCCATAGTGGACTTCACATTGTCTGTATTTTTTAAATCAAACACAACTGTTCCCTTCAGTATTGCCTTTGACATTAATAGGTTGGTATTTGAAAAGTCACAGTTCACTAGATGAGCAGGTTTGTGAGGGCAAGCTCATTAAACAAACCCCCTTTTCTTGTTGTTCTTAAAAAATATGGTGACACCATACCACCACCTTGTGGTTTCTCTGTGCATGTACATGCCACCCCCAGAGAGAGGTCTAAAATTCAATCACACTTTCCAAATATATAAATCCAGGTGGAACGTAATTATAAAATCAATAGTGTATTTTATAAGCAAGACCATTTATGAACAGCTTTCACCTAAGACAACACATTGCCGATATGATCATTGGAGTTTCATAATGTATTTTTGAATTCAATATGAGGGAGGTCTCAGCCTGGTCATTCCATTTATATCTGTTCTAATTTCAGGCCACCAGTGCAATGACGATCAGAAGACATCAACTATCCATCTGAACAGAATGAACAAAAGCCTCTTACCCACTGTTCCCCTCCAAGTAGCTACTGATTTCCAAAATTTGACATAGCTAAGTAAGGACACTTTAAGCTTTTCATAATTTCTCTATGTGTGGAAAAGACTGTAGAAAAATGAAATCTATACGTGCTTTATTCTAAAACAAAGGCTGTTTTTGTCCATGTCCCCAGATATATATCAACAGAACTCTAAGGACCTTTATAAGCTGAATTTTCATGTTCAGACATTTTGATGGTTCACCATGCATTAGCCTTTTGATAGAAACTTAATTCCATGGATGCGACAGCATTTAGTAATTCCATTTGGGATGCAGTCACTCCTGTTAGAAGGTAATGATGGATGATTCCCTGATCCATGTGGCCTCTAGAGACCAACTTATTCCCAGGTTTGGGAAAGCCGATTCTGCTTTTGTCCAAAATGCTAGATGCCTATTGCATTCTCTCCCCTTTAAACTAACTAGCAACAAGTTAAATGCTAATTCATATTTCATGCAAGTTTTTTAATATTGAAAGTCTAATGAAGATTTAGCGTTCCGTTTTTTAACCAGGCTGACATTACTGTTGAAAGAAAGCAAATACATTATTTTAATTAATATCAATTCATAAGTGCTCCTGATTTATATATTAAACAAAGAGAGAAAGTGTCTTGTCACACACTACAATTGATTCTGTATTCACCCATCATTTACTCAGAGCCCGTTTCCCCCCCTTCTTCCATGGGAAATGCATGATGGAAGCTGCCATGTAGAATTGTGTGTCTCGCAGGCGCAGTTAATGCCGTTCTGTGATCACCTCGCCCCTTATTTCCTTATGACGAGCTTCAAGTCAGTTCTAGCCAACTGTGCTTGTCTCCCTCTGACATCTTCCACTATCAAATAAGCAGCCTCTATTGTTTTAAGCTTAATGCCTTTGTGTATGGCATAGCCTTCCAATAATCACAGAGAGCCTGACAGTATGTGTGTTATAAAGGCATAATGTTAGGCCAAAGGAGGTAATTAATAACAGCAGTTTAATGCAGCTGGGAACAAGAATTGCCTTACAAACCAAAACATCTTCAGCCATTTAGCCAAGTACAGAATTAGCAAGATGACAAGGACCTGAACGGAGAAACAAATGCCGTGCCGTACATATAAGGACACAGTAGGCAGTTAGGAAGATTCCAGAATTTTGGAAGATTCTCTGATCCCATCAGACCATCATTAAATTGAACAATTATCAACTAAGTTCTGTGGGATTTGTCTTCTTCCCTTCAGTTCTCTCAACGGCTGCAAACTGTCTTCTGCAAAGCCATGTTTTCCTCCTGTTTAATCTCTACCCCAAAGTGCAAGGCTCTCATCTTACTTCCTTACCTCTCCCCCATCCCACGCCTACATATACACTCTGAAAGTTATGTCAATTTCTAAAGAAACATAAATTTAAAAAAAAGAGAGACACTAGGGCATTTTACATTCTCTGCTTTGAATAAAAAATATTTTTCTCTGAGATATACTGCTACATGCCTGCCCCAGAAAGACCCCAGAGATAAAGACAGAGCCCAGAAGATATGCAGTAGGTGGGCCAGTGGGAGGAGCAGGAACCCCAGGACTTACGTAGAAATGTTTTTAAGCCAAAGAAAGGATTTTATTTCTTCTTAATTGTTGGGCTGTGGTACAATCCAGTAATTATTTTGTCCCCAGTACCTCGACAAAAAAAAAACCACTTCCCTTACTGCTTTATGCCTGAATCACTCTAACCCATAATGCTGACTGCCGTTTCTGGGGAGAAAACATTCCAAAGCCCCAAGTCAAGATATTAATCCCACTCCATTTTTAAGAGAAAAATAAATCATTTGCCAAGAGCAAGACAACTGGGACCAAGGGAGAAGACCTGACCCGGAATACCAGCCAAATTCCTCTCCAGCTAAACCCAGTCCCTTTATTCAACCAGTTTAAATCTCAAGGTATGTTTGTCTTTCTGGACTGGACTGAGGCTCCATCTCTGGCAGTGGAATGGCTTCCTCCCCCAACTTCCTGAAAGGTGGAAATGGCATGAGTGTTCCATGTACATACGTATTGCTCTACAGGGTCAGCTAGGACTTCAAAAGATGTTTCAGAAATCAACATGCAAAGAGAAGCTCCACCCCAAAAGGAATGCAAATTACATTTACGCTCTACAAAATCAGGCCTCTCCCAATTCATTTACCCTGGCATGATTATTTACCTGGTGCAGCAGCAACCCAGAGAGTTGCTTTGTAGTTACTGTTACCACTCTTGTTTTACAGTAACTCTGTAAATAACTTGTGTCACTATTCTATGTCCCATTTCCAGATGGAAGATAAGACGTTATTTCTGCTTCAGTGAAAAATCTTAACAGCTGATATAAGAAGGTGTTCAGATTCCTATCTAAATTACATGACAAACATTCTGCATTAGCATTGTTAGGTGGAATATTTATCTACAACCTGAATATATTTCCAAGATATCAAATGATGCCTTATAAGCCATCTCCTATGATGTGATGTGCAAACCTAGAGCAATATAAGAAAAATTTTAAAAGCACCTCCACTGAAGATCTTAGCTTAGAAAACCCATTTCAACATTGTTCTATTTACCTTAATTAGCACAAATCCTAGCCATATTTGTTTATAACACTGTGAAAGTGACTACATGAAACAGTTATGAAGCTGTCTAGAAGGCTACTGGGTATGCAAGGAAAACTACACAGTCATTACTACCCAGTAGAGGGCAAACACATTGCATTTTATTGCTAATTTGGACCAAAGCGCTGTAATTTGGTGTTTAAAGATTGTGCATGCGTTACGAGCATACAGTTGTTGAATTAATGTACCATGGTATGTTTTTAGCATCTGTGGATGTTTTAATTGAATGATAGTCTCCTTTCTTTAGAGCCTAATGAAATGTATTGTGTATTTGGGAATTCGAGCAAGGTACACTATTTGGAAGAAATCACAAAAGAATTTGCTTGTGCTGTCTAGAACTCCCATACCCGGCTAGAAACTGGAAGGGGGAAAAAAATTACATTCAGGTGGACAAATGATTTTTATTTTTTATTTTTCATCTGATCTTCAGCCTCCTTTGTTAAGAATGAAGCTCTATGCATCCTCCACCCCACACTAAGGTTTTCTCTCTCCCCAAGTGGAAGGCAGTTTGGGCCAGTGTGTTGTGTTATTCCATTAGTTTATGTTTTAAGACTAAGAAGAGATATTTCTGTGTTATAAATTATTTATAAACACAAGAACAAAGAGAGGCTGTCAGAGCTGCTGCTACTTTGAGAAAATAAAAAAGAAATGATGAATTTATGGAGAATCCAATTTGATAAAGAGGGAGGAGATGCAACTGCTAATTATTAACATCCATCTGCAGACAGAGACCTGAGAGCAGAAAATTAGATGGATACATTTACATCTGTCTATCACCAAAAGAAATCTCACTAATGGTATTCCTCACTGTCACCAAACTCTCCCCATCCAGCTTAGAGAGCCTTGGAGACATGTGAAGATATTTTAATCAACAGTAGAGCAAGGAAGAGAGGTAAAGAACTTCAGAAACGGACATTTAAAAACAAATTTTCCTTCTTTACTCTTTCTGCCTTTCTCAAAAACATAAATTTAAAAAAAAAATTAAGTGGCATAGCCTTTATCTTTGTAGCTAGTTGATACGGGAGCCAGCAAGTTTTGAAAACTTTTCTGTTTAAGCAGCTGCAAGCCTCTCCCTCACTGATATCAAGCACAGTGTGGAGGCAAAGGCACAATGAAGAATGTCCAGCAAAACAAAGAAAAAATGGTTTATGATGTGAGAAATATATATTTTTTTTTAATATTGTCGCTGAGCCTACCTCGTCTCCTGGACATTGCTTTCATCACAGGAGGGAACTGAAAATGGGATATGCTTTTTGAAAACTCACAATCCTGGGCCACTGCCTTTCTTTCTTGAAAGGAACAGAGGGGAAGGATAAATATATTAAGAATTTGTCAAAGAAAATGAAATGCTCTGTGCCTGTGTGCAGCTTGCTGATGAGGGGGGAAATTAGCTCTTTTTCTTGAACATTAGCTTAAGTCTACAGATCCTTGAAAGAGGTTGCAATTTCAACTTTGCCCTTGTCATCTTATTTTCAGTAGCAAGGTCATCTACACTGGGAAGTTTCAAATCACCTTTGAAAAATTTAGGGCACTATTTTTATCTGTCACCCTTCTACACACAAGCCTTGGGCTGGTTCCCATATCTGCTATTCATAGATTTGGCTGTTTTCAGCCTGGATTTTTGATGTGTTGTCCATCATGTGATTTTTCCCAGTTGGTCTGAATTAGCCAGACAGGGTATGGGAAGAGGGTTTTTTCCAATTCTCTTACTTTGTCACATATTTTTAAATCAGGCAGGAGGAAAGAGTGGTGTGGCTCTTTTCAAAATTTTGGAGATGCTACTTTATTTATAGTTTTTTGTACTGTGGAGACTTTTGTAAAGTAAGACTTTCTGACAACATCACAAGCCAGATTTGTTTTTTCTTTAAATATTATTGTGTTTTTAATTAAAATCTTACCAGTTAATAAAGCTGCTTTATAAATTTTTACGAGCTTACTTAAAGAATCTGGGAAACATGAATTTAAGAAAATGGGAATGACTATCCATTCCAAAGATTTCTATAAATGTTTCATTTCGTATTTTGTGCTGGAAATAATGACAATCCACAGGAAGAAGACTAATATCAGAGACAAAGAAAAAAAAAAAAAAGCTGACCATAACTTGTGCCCTTTCTGCATGGGCACTTCCCCCCAAAAAAATGGGACAGGTGAAGAGACTGGTCTATATTTTGCAATTATCTACAAAATTAATTTTGATCAAATTTTCAAACATTGTATAATAATCTATAAAATAGAGATGTTTAAAAAGTATTTTCCCTCAGGTTCAGTTATCAGTAAAGTCATTTGTTTTTACCAGGGAAGTTAAATGCTGGAAACAAGCCTGCAAAGCTTTAAAGCCATGGATTTAATGGGGTCACATGTGGTGAATTGGAATAGATGGGCTTGTTTTTAATAGCAATATTGTTAGAAAGGTACAGAGAGGTCAGCCAATAAATCAATCTAAAGAAAACTTTTGAGAATTGTTCAGTTCTAATTCTTTCCCAAATACTTTTCATTTATTATCTGGAATGTGTAGAGAGATAATATAGAAATTGCAGAAGTAGCTTTTCCAACATGGTTTACCAGATGTCAGAGTTAGACCAGGGAGCTTGGAGACCAGAGGTTCATGAAAAGCTGTAGATTGGAGGGACCAGTGTAAGAACACATGGGCTGGAGAAGCGGCTCACAAAGGGAGACCTATTCGTGTCTGGAATACAAACCCTGCCTTCCAAAGAAGCACAGTCTCTGTTCTCCAAACTTGTGAAATTTCGACAAAGTAGGAGAAAATAACTGAGACATGGGGGAGCTGGGCAAGAAATGAAAGGAACAAAAGTAGATTAGGAGATGAGCACTGAGGAAGGAAAGATGACTCTGTGGGGTCAGTGCCCTGAAACATGGCCATTGAATCCAGTATCCCTTTATCTAGAAAGCAAATGTCCAGAAGCATATCTCTAGCTCTCATGTGTAGTTCAGATACTGGAGTTCTGATAATACCTCCTTGAGCTTAAAGACAAGCAAGAGATCCTGGTGGAAAAGAAGGCATGTTGACCCGAGAAGCAGGAAACTTGCTCCCCCACTAATTCTCTTGTGACATGAGCAAAACACTTCACATTTCTAGGCCTCCATTTCTTCATCATCTGTGTAAAAAGTTTAATAAGAGGCTTCTTGTAAGAGTCTTATTACTGGGGGCTGCATTCAGGTGATGAAGGAAGAAAGTGAAGAAAAATCAATGGCATTAGCTCTTATAATTGTATGTTCTTAGGATTTAGACTAAAAATACTTTAACATATTCTCTCTCTCTCTCTCTCCATACACATGTACACTTGAAAAATAACCTACACAGACTTCTTTTTGGTATTATTTATACCATATATTACAGAAAGGTAATTTTTCAATTTTTCCTTTTTCATAAAATAAAATCACATTTCATAAAATAAAATAAAATATTTATTTCATAATTCATAAAATAAAATCACATTCAAAGACTGACAATAAACAAATTCTCCACCAAGTTTCCTTCGTCTAATTTTGAGAGACCCAATCAGTTTTTTCAACAACTGAACTGTAGGTCTGCAGAAGGCACTGAATTCTTAGTAGACAGCATGATAAATGCTTGATGAAGGTACTCTGAGTCCCGACGATGGAACTGATAGAAAGGGAAATGCATGTTCTTGTAAAGAATAATTTCTACAAATTTATGGGCATTAATATTAAGATAATAAGATAAATTTGTTAAGCCTTCCATCTAAAAACCTTATTCAAAAATTACTATTTCATCTTTACAATGTGCTTCTCTCTCAGGCCACACATTAAGCTTATTCACTCCACACCTCCAGCACCCATTTCTTTGTTCACACAAGTCCCTACACGCACAGTGTTCTTCACTGATTCTCCTCTTCCCCACATCCAGATCTATTCGCCCCTTGGGCCCAGCTCCCATATAGGGTAAACATATCTCTAGTTTCTCCTAGGACAGTTCTAATTTATACCTATTGGCTCAGTATAAATATTAATGGATCTCCCCTTTGCTTCCTAGTTTAGACAATAAATTCCATAGTCACTGTGTCAGTTATCAACTTACTGCTTTTGGGCTCCAAATATACACTTCTTTGCTCTGATTTGTGACACTGGAGCTGGACCCTGTAAACATTCTCCTTTACCAGATGCCACAGCATTAGGTCTTGTCAGCAGAAGACACTAGAGAGACAAGACCAAATGACTACTCTTCCTGATTCTGGTTTTCTCCTTCTTTCTCCCACCACAGTGGCCAGCAGGTGGCTTTCTGGCCAGTGGCGTGCAGCACCCAGAAGCAGACATCCTCCAGCGGGTTCCATCCACACCCACACAGGTGGCTTCTCTGTGAGTTCTGTTGGCACCCAAAACACTGTTTCCCGCTCACCAACACCCTGGCAAACTTCTCTGCCATTTCAGGGGGAGGGGGGCAAAAGAAGAGTTCACGAATCCAGTTTCTAGCTCTTCCAAGAAAAGCATAAAATAACACAGTAGACAAACTTCTAACTGCTCCCACCCTAGAAAATTTGTTCTGGAGTTGACAAAGGTAAAGAAAAAGTCTAAGATACAATACTACAATAAGACATACTAATAAAACAACACCCTCCTGGACTCAGGAAATGTGTGGTTTTTTTTAAATACGTGTTTATAATGATACAAAAACCTAGAATACAGAATCAAAGCTATCTGATGAACTCAAGGAGAAGAAGTTTCCTAGAGTGTGGAATTACAAATACATATGCTTGTTTGGCCAACTGATTGTACAGTAGACCCCCTTATCCTCGGGGGATACGTTCCAAGACCCCCAGTGGATGCCTGAAACCACAGATAGTACCAAGCCTTATATATATACTATTTTTTTCCCTAAATACACATACGTATGATAAAGTTTAATCTATAAATTAGGCACAGTAAGAGACTGACAATAATTAGTAATAAAACAGAACAATTATAACAATATACTGTAAAAAAAATTATGTAAATGTGGTCTCTATTTCCCCCCACCCCCCTCTCTCAAAATACAGCTGACCCTTGAACAACATGGGTTTGAACTGCATGGGTCCACTGGTACACAGACTGTTTTTAATAAATATACTGGAAAATTTTTTGAAGATTTTCAACAATTTGAATAACCTCACAGATGAACCACATAGTCTAGAAACACTAAAAAAAATTAAGAAAAATTAGGTATGTCATGAATATATAAGATATATGTAGATATACATATAACATACAAAATATGTGTTAATCAGCAGTTTATATTATCAGTAAGGCTTTTGTTAAACAGTAGGCTATTAGTAAAATTTGGGGGGTGTCAAAAGTTACATATGAATTTTCAACTGCATGGGGGGTCTGCACCCCTAACCCCCATGTTGTTCAAGGGTCAACTGTATCTTATAAAAACTTAATGCCTTTTCCATCTTAACTAAGCACTTATCACACACTGTGGCTGTAACTTCTGCAGTTTGAGGTGCAACATCAATACTAATACAAATTTCTTTTTCCTTCTTCATAATTTCGTGAATAGAAGATTCATTCCTACTGTAGATCTTAGCAACCTCAGTATAGGATTTCTTTTATTTTCTTAATAAGTCAAGAACTTTCACCTTTTCACTTACAGGAAGCCGGCATCATGACTCCTGTGCTTTGGGGCCACTATTAAGTAAAATAAGAGTGACTTAAACACAAGTACTGAATATCAGGACAGTCAGTCTGATAACTGAAAGGGCTGCTAAGTGACTAAGGGTAGGTTACAATGCACAAAGGGATTATTCGTGTCCTGTGCAGGAAGTAATGGGATAACAAGGCTTCATCACCCTACTCGGAACATCATGCAATTTAAAACTTATAAATTTTCTATTTTCAGACCTTTGTTGACCACAGGTAACTGAAACCACAGAAAGTAAAACTACAGATAAGGGAGACTATAATACATGTTTTTAAACCATGGTATTGCAATTTCCCTTAAGATAGAGCTGGCATTTTAGCTTGATGATGTGCACCTAGTATTTGATAAGAAAATATTGATTGGAGAAGAGGCATGCCAAATAGCACTAAAATTTGGTAAGAGGGGAATCTTCCAGTTTTCAATCTCAAACTGTTTTGGTAAAGTCAAATTCTTACCAATAAATGCATAAGAAGAAGTGTGAATCCTAATGGTTCTCTGAAGAGAGATGTGATCTCAACAAAGTATCTCAGCTAAGTCTAAAGTGGATCATGGTAGATGACATTACTCTTCTATCAAATATTCCAGTTCTCCTTCTGTGGTCCCCCAACCCCTCACCTTGTTGACAAGCTTGGCCATGTGACTTGCTTGGGACATATGTAGGTAAGCAGGAGAAATGTATCACTTCCAAGCCAAGACAAGCCTTTCAGAGTGAGTCTGTGACTGGCCATTCCTTCTTTCCCTGCCCCATAAAACTAGCCCCATATCCACAATAGCTGTGCCTTTAGCCTGGGTCCCAAAGTGAGACAACATGGAACAGTTAACCCACAATGGACATGCAAAAAAAAGAGTCTTTTTGGTTATAAGCCATGGAAAATTTCAAGTTGTTACCACAGCATTTTTTCTAACTAATTTCAAACAGCAATAGATAATTGGAATTGAGGTAAGAAGAAGATATACTTAAATAAACAGATAAGCAGACTGAATGACTGGGAGAAGAGTGGAGCCCAGGGAGATCATGCCAAGAACATCTTCACAACACAAGTCCAGGCACCCTGTTTTGAATGATTTTACCCTGGCTTCTAAATTACTATTCATTACTACATATTTGGGAACCCACCATACCTCCATTAATTAGAGTTAATTAAAGCACAAAATGTTTCATGTTCTTTATATAAGCCAAATATGGGAGGGATAGATATACACTAACAAGAGAATTAAGGTTGGGGGGGACCTTCAAGATGGCAGAGGAGTAAGACGTGGATATCACCTTCCTCCCCACAAATACATCAAAAATACATCTACATGTGGGACAACTCCTACAGAACACCTACTGAATGCTGGCAGAAGACCTCAGACCTCCCAAAAGGCAAGAAAGTCCCCATGTACCTGGGTAGGGCAAAAGAAAAAAGAAAAAACAAGACAAAAGAATAGGGACAGGACCTGCACCTCTGGGATGGAGCTGTGAAGGAGGAAAGGTTTCCACACACTAGGAAGCCCCTTCACTGGCAGAGACAGGTGGTGGCAGGGGCAAGCTTCGGAGCCACGGAGGAGAGCGAAGCAACAGGGTGCAGAGGACAAAGCGGAGAGATTCCCGCACAGAAGATTTGTGTGGACGGGCAACTCACCAGCCTGAGAGGCTTGTCTACTCACCCACCGGGGCGGGTGGAGGCTGGGAGCTGAGGCTTGGGCTTTGGAGGTCAGATCGCAGGGAGAGGACTGGGGTTGGCTGCATGAACACAGCCTGAAGGGGGCTAGTGCACCACAGCTAGCCGGAAGGGAGTATGGGGAAAGACTCTGGACCTGCCTAAGAGGCAAGAGACCATTGTTTTGGGGTGCGCAAGGAGAGGGGATCCAGAGCACCACCTAAACAGTCTCCAGAGACGGGCACAAGCTGTGGCTATCAACTCAGACACCAGAGACAGGCATGAAATGCTAACACTGCTGCTACAGCCACCAAGAATCCTATGTACAAGCACAAGTCACTATCCACTAGCCACCCCCATCACCGGCGGGGAGCCTGTGCAGCCCCCCACTGCCAGGGTCCCATGATCCAGGGACAACTTCCCTGGGAGAACCCACGGCGTGCCTCAAGCTGCTGCAACGTCACTCCAGCCTCTGCTGCCTCACCCAGCATTCCAATTATAACTACTGTACCCCTCCCTCCCCGCCAACACCCCCACCCACCCCCCCACCCCCCACCACCCCAGTCATGAGTGAGCCAGAGCACCCTAATCAGCCACTGTTTTAACCCTGTCCTGTCTGGGTGGGAACAGAAGCCTGAGGGCAACCTACATGCAGAGGTGGGGCCAAAACAAAAGCTAAACCCCAGGAACTGAGCAAACAAAGAAGAGAAAGGGAACTTCTCTGGGCAGCTCAGCAGCAGCAGATTAAATCCCCACAATCAACTTGAGATACGCTGCATCTGTGGAATACCTAAGTAGACAATGAATCAACCCAAAATTGAGGCGGTGGACTTTGGGGGCAACTGTAGACTTGGGGTTTGCTGTCAGTGACTGACTTGTTTCTGATTTTTTATGTTCATTTTAGTATAGTTTTTAGTGCTTATTATCATTGGTGGATTTGTTTACTGGTTTGCTTGCTCTCTTTTTTTATTACTTTTTAAATTTTTATTATTTTAATAATTTTTTATATTAATTTTTTTCTTTCTTCTTTTCTCCCTTTTCTTCTGAGCCATGTGGCTGACACGGTCTTGGTGCTCTGGACTGATGTCAGGCCAGAGCCTCTGAAGTGGGAGAGACGACTTCAGGACATTGGACCACTAGAGACCTGCCGGCCCCACGTAATATCAATGAGCAAGAGCTCTCCAAGACATCTCCGTCTCAAAGCTAAGACCCAGCTCCACCCAATGGCCAGCAAACTCTACTGCGGGATGCCCCCATGCCAAACAACTAGCAAGACAGGAACAAAACCCCACCCATTACCAGACAGGCTGCCTAAAATAATACTAACTTAAAAGACACCCCAAAAAACACCAGATGCAGCCCTTTGCACCAGAAAGACACGATCCAGCCCCACCCACCAGAATACAGGCACCAGTCCCTTCCACGAGGAACCCTACATAAGCACTGAATCAACCTTACCTACTGAAGGCAGACACCAAAAACAAAGGGAACTACAAACCTGCAGCCTGCGAAAAGAGGACCCAGAATACAGCAAGTTAAGCAAAATGGGAAGACAGAGAAATATGCAGCAGATGAAAGAGGAAGGTAAAAACCTACCAGACCAAACAAATGAAGAGGAAATAGGCAGTCTACCTGAAAAAGAATTCAGAGTAATGATATTAAAGATGATCCAAAATCTTGGAAAAAGAATGGAGAAAATACAAGAAACGTTTAACAAGGACCTAGAAGAACTAAAGTGCAAACAAACAATGATGAACAATACAATAAATGAAATTTAAAATTCTCCAGAAGCAATCAATAGCAGAATAACTGAGGCAAAGGAACAGATAAGCGACCTGGAAGATGAAGTAGTGGAAATAACTACCACAGAGCAGAATAAAGAAAAAAGAATGAAAAGAATTGAGGACAGTCTCAGGGACCTCTGGGACAACATTAAACGCATCAACATTTGAATTATACGGGTCCCAGAAGAAGGAGAGAAAAAGAAAGGGACTGAGAAAATATTTGAAGAGATTATAATTGAAAACTTCCCTATCAAGGGAAAGGAAATAGTCAATCAAGTCCAGGAAGCCCAAAGAGTCTCATACAGGATAAATCCAAGGAGAAGCACACCAAGACACATATTAATCAAGCTATCATATATTAAACACAAAGAAAAAATATTAAAAGCAGCAAGGGAAAAGCAACAAATAAGATACAAGGGAATCCCCATAAGGTTAACAGCTGATCTTTCAGCAGAAACTCTGCAAGCCAGAAGGGAGTGGCAGGACATATTTAAAGTGATGAAAGGGAAAAACCTACAACCAAGAGTACACTACCCAGCAAGGATCTCAACCAAATTCGATGTAGAAATTGAAATCTTTACAGGCAAGCAAAAGTTAAGAGAATTTAGCACCACCAAACCAGCTTTACAACAAATGCTAAAGGAACTTCTCTAGGCAGGAAATACAACAGAAGGAAAAGACCTACAAAAACAAACCCAAAACAATTAAGAAAATGGTAATAGGAACATACATATCGATAATTACCTTAAATGTAAATGGATAAAATGCTCCAACCAAAAGACACAGACTGGCTGAATGGATATAAAAACAAGACCTGTATATATGCTGTCTACAAGAGACGAACTTCAGACCTAGAAACACATACAGACTGAAAGGGGTGGGATGGAAAAAGATATTCCATACAAATGGAAATCAAAAGAAAGCTGGAGGAGCAATACTCATATCAGACAAAATAGACCTTAAAACAAAGACTACCACAAGAGACAAAGAAGGACACTACATAATGATCTAAGGATCAATCCAAGAAGATACAACAACTGTAAATATTTATGCACCCAACACAGGAGGACCTCAATACATAAGACAAATACTAACAGCCATAAAAGGGGAAATCAACAGTAACAGAATAATAGTAGGGGACTTTAACACCCACTTTCACCAATGGATGGATCATCCAAAATGAAAATAAATAAGGAAACACAAACTTTAAATGACATATTAAACAAGGTGGACTTAATTGATACATATAGGAAATTCCATCAGAAACCAACAGAATACAATTTCTTCTCAAATGCTCATGGAACATTCTCTAGGATAGATCAAATCTTTAGTCACAAATCAAGCCTTGGTAAATTTAAGAAAACTGAAATCATATCAAGTATCTTTTCCAACCACAATGCTATAGAACTAGATATCAATTACAGGAAAAAAACTATAAAAAATACAAACACATGGAGGCTAAACAATATGCTACTAAATAACCAAGAGATCACTGAAGAAATCAAAGAGGAAATCAAAAAATACCTAAAGACAAATGACAATGAAAAGACGATGACTCAAAACCTATGGGATGCAGCAAAAGCAGCTTTAAGAGGGAAATTTATAGCAATATAATCCTACTTCAAGATATAAGAAAAATCTCAAATAAACAACCTAACCTCACACCTAAAGCCATTAGAGAAAGAAGGACAGAAAATCCCAAAGTTAGCAAAAGAAAAGAAATCATAAAGATCAGGTCAGAAAAAAAAAGAAATGAAGGAAACAACAGCAAAGATCAATAAAACAAAAAGCTAGTGAGGAGATAAACAAAACTGATAAACCACTAGCCAGACTCATCAAGGAAAAAAAGGGACAAGACTCAAATCAACAGAATTAGAAATGAAAAAGAAGTAACAACTGACCCGGAAGAAATACAAAGAATCATGAGGGATTACTACAAGCAACTATATGCCAATGAAGTGGACAACCTGGAAGAAATGGACAAATTCTTAGAAAAATACAACCTTCTGAGACTCAACCAGGAAGAAATAGAAAATATAAAAAGACCAATCACAAGCACTGAAATGGAAACTGTGGTTAAAACTCTTCCAACAAACAAAAGCAAAGGACCAGATGGCTTCACAGGTGAATTCTATCAAACATTTAGAGATGAGCTAACACTTATCCTTCTCAAACTCTTCCAAAATATAGCAGAGGGAGAAACACTCCCAAACTCATTCTAGGAGGCCACCATCACCCTGATACCAAAACCAGACAAAGATGTCACAAAAAAAGAGAACTACAGGCCAATATCACTGATGAACATAGATGCAAAAATCCTCAACAAAATACTAGCAAACAGAATCCAATAGCATTAAAAGGATCATACACCATGATCAAGTGGGGTTTATTCCAGGAATGCAAGGATTCTTCAATATATGCAGATCAATCAATGTGATATACCATATTAACAAACTGAAGGAGAAAAACCATATGATAATCTCAACAGATGCAGAAAAAGCTTTCAACAAAATTCAACACCCATTTATGATAAAAACTCTCCAAAGAGTGGGTATAGAGGGAACCTACCTCAACATAATAAAGGTCATATATGACACACCCACAGCCAACATCGTTCTCAATGGTGAAAAACTGAAACCATTTCCTCTAAAATCAGGAACAAGACAAGGATGCCCACTCTCACCAATATTATTCAACAGAGTTTTGGAAGTTTTAGCCACAGCAATCAGGGAAGAAAAAGAAATAAAAGGAATCCAAACCAGAAAAGAAGAAGTAAAGCTGTCACTCTTTGCAGATGACATGATACTATACATAGAGAATCTAAAGATGCCACCAGAAAACTACTAGAGCTAATCAATGAATTTAGTAAAGCAGCAGGATACAAAATTAATGCACAGAAATCTCTTGCTTTCCTATACACTAATGATGAAAAAGCTGAAAGAGAAATTAAGGAAACACTCCCATTTACCACTGCAACAAAAGGAATAAAAGACTTAGGAATAAACCTACCTAAGGAGACAAAAGACCTGTATGCAGAAAACTATAAGACACTGATGAAAGAAATTAAAGATGATACAAATAGATGGAGAGATATACCATGTTCTTGGATGGGAAGAATCAACATTGTGAAAATGACAATACTACCCAAAAGCAATCTACAGATTCAATGCAATCCCTATCAAACTACCAATGGCATTTTTCACAGAACTAGAACAAAAAATTCACAATTTGCATGGAACCACAAAAGACCCTGAATAGTAAAAGCAATCTTGAGAAAGAAAAATGGAGCTGGAAGAATCAGGCTCCCGGACTTCAGACTATACTACAAAGTTACAGTAATCAAGACAGTATGGTACTGGCAGAAAAACAGAAATATAGATCAGTGGAACAGGATAGACAGCCCAGAGATGAACACACAGACATATGGTCACCTTATCTTTGATAAAGGAGGCAAGAATATACAATGGAGAAAAGACAGCTTCTTCAATAGTGGTGCTGGGAAAACTGGACAGCTACATGTAAAAGAATGAAATTAGAACACTTCCTAACACTATACACAAAAATAAACTCAAAATGGATTAAAGACCTAAATATAAGGCCAGAAACTATAAAATTCTTATAAAAACATAGGCAGAACAGTCTATGACATAAATCACAGCAAGATCCTTTTTGACTCATCTCCTAGAGAAATGGAAATGAAAAAACAAATATAAACAAATGAGACCTAATGAAACTTCAAAGCTTCTGCACAGCAAAGGAAACCATAAACAAGACGAAAAGACAACCCTCAGAATGGGAGAAAATATTTTCAAATAAAGCAACTGACAAATGATTAATCTCCAAAATATACCAGCAGCTCATGCAGCTCAATATCAAAAAAACAAACAACACAATCTAAAAATCGGCAGAAGGCCTAAACAGACTTCTCCAGAGAAGATATACAGATTGTCAACAAACACATGAAAGGATGCTCAACATCACTAATGCAAATCAAAACTACAATGAGGTATCACGCTCACACCAGTCAGAATGGTCATCATCAAAAAATCCACAAACAACAAATGCTGGAGAGGGTGTGGAGGAAAGGGAACCCTCTTGCACTGTTGGTTGGAATGTAAATTGATACAGCCACTACAGAGAACAGTATGGAGGTTCCTTAAAAAACTAAAAATAGAACTACCATATGACCCAGCAATCCCACTACTGGGCATATACCCTGAGAAAGCCATAATTCAGGAAGAGTCATGTACCACAATGTTCACTGCAGCTCTATTTACAATAGCCAGGACATGGAAGCAACCTAAGTGTCCATTGACAGATGAATGGATAAAGAAGATGTGGCACATATATACAATGGAATATTACTCAGCCATAGAAATAAACGAAATTGAGTTATTTGTAGTGAGGTGGATGGACCTTGAGACTGTCATAGAGAGTGAAGTTAAGTCAGAAAGAGAAGAACAAATATCGTATGCTAACACATATATATGGAATCTAAAAAAAAAAAAAAAAGGGTTCTGATGCACCTAGGGGCAGGATAGGAATAAAGACACAGATGTAGAGAATGGACTTGAGGACATGGGGAGGGGGAAGGGTAAGCTGGGATGAAGTGAGAGAGTAGCATTGACATACACAGACTACCAAATGTAAAACAGATAGCTAGTTGGAAACAGCTACATAGCATAGGGAGATCAGCTTGGTGCTTTGTGACCACCTAGAGGGGTGGGATAGGGAGGGTAGGAGGGAGATGCAAGAGGGAGGGGATATAGGGATAGCTGATTCACCTTGTTATACAGCAAAACTAACACAACATTGTAAAGCAATTATACTCCAATAAAGATGTTAACGGAAAAAAAAGGAACTAAGGCTATCAAGTATAAAATCCAACAGAAAGTGTGAAAATGTGATGGTATGTTCATACCCACCAATACCCAAGAAAGGCAAGGTAAGGTACAAATGTATTTACATTTGTCCATGAAATTTGAAGAACTCTTTGTTAATAGGAGTTGATATTTGAGTCTAATAATGATGGCATGTTGATTATATTGGACAAATCATAAATACGTCCCTCTTATCTATAAAGTGAAAAGATAATTAAACTCTTTAGCATATGCAAAGTATTATTGTAAATACGTATAAGGATACACAGAACACCCTATTATTTGGTGCAGTAAGAGTACTGAGTGTTTAAGCTAATCATGTATTTCAGTCTTTTATAGTTTGTCAATTTTGAAGGAATTATAAAACAAAACAGAAAAAAGAAACTTAATACCAAAACTATGTTGAATACAATTCAGTTTTGTGAAGATTCATATGACACCACAGGATCTAGCCATGCTTCATAATCATCATTTATTATAACTCTGCTAACAATGGGAAGATGCAGAAATCATATCCTTTGAGAGCACAGCGTATTGAACATAGAATTAGAAGACCTAGATACATGTTCTCACTTTGTCACTTATTACTAACACTCTATTTTCTGAGAACAGTTCCAGCTTGTGCCATTGAACTGAAATACTTATTAATGCTATTCTCTTTTAATCACAAAACTATCCCAAACTGAACAAATGATATGGTCACCTGACTTACATTTGACCTTGAAGAGCCATTTAAGATATCACAACGCTGGTTTCCTCAATTACAGAAATGAGGATCAAACTGAAATAATATACATAAAAGGGATCTGCAAGCTACTAAAGCTATTAAGCACTATATACTTGTAAGGCATCATCACCATTATCGGAATTTTTTTTCCACAAAGTATCAAATACGATATGCAAAAAGAATGAAGGAAGGAAAGAACTCTTATACAAGCAAAGCTGTGAGAAAGATCCCCATGTAACCAAGTAGGACCAGAAAAAGACATTGAGACGGGACCAGTGTCCCTAGGAGGGAGCTATGAAAGAAGAAATATCCACAGGGGCGTCCTCCCACCATGGGAACTCCCTTCACAGGCTGGGAGGTCCACCAGGACAGACAGAGGAGTTACGTACAGGTGGCACATAGGTTCGCTGTGACCACACTGGCCTCACTTGCTCCAGCATACACATCCTTGGGGACAGAGCACACACTCAAGGGCAATAAAGCCTTATCAAATCTGACCCTCAGAGCTTCCACTCCAACAACTGGGAGGCAGACCCAGCCTCTGACAAGGTTATGACAGCCACGGAGCAAAGAAGAGGCCCTGCCCAACATCCAGTGCAGGCTCTGGTCACCACAACACCAAGGACATATCCATATTAAGGGGATAACGACCACCACACTCTGAGGAAAGATGTGGCTAGCATCCATACCTAAAACAGCCCTTGCACCAAAAAGATTAGATTCATACAGTCTACACAGGTATGCTCCCACATAAAAACAGCCCTTCAAGACCACAGTAGATAACTAATTCTCCTAAATTCATAATTCACAGAGATAGAAAAATTTTAATGAGATGAGAAAAAAAAGAGGAACTACTCTCAATTAAAGGAACAAGAGAAATCCCCTGAAAGAACAAAGAATAAAACAGACCCCTCCAGTCTATTAGAGCCTGAGTTCAAAAAGGAGGTAATAAGGGCTTCCCTGGTGGCGCAGTGGTTGAGAGTCCACCTGCCGATGCAGGGGACACGGGTTCGTGCCCCGGTCCGGGAAGATCCCACATGCCGCAGAGCGGCTGGGCCCGTGAGCCATGGCCGCTGGGCCTGCGCATCCGGAGCCTGTGCTCTGCAACAGGAGAGGCCACAACAGTGAGAGGCCCACATACCGCAAAAAAAAAGAAAAGGAGGTAATAAAAATGCTAAAGGAATTAAGAAAGACTATCAATAGAAATGTAGATCACTGTAACAAAGAACTAGAAACTACAAAGAGGAACCAATCAAAATCAGACAACTCAATTGCCGAGATAAAAGCAATGAATAGCAGATTAAATAATGCATAAGAATGAATAAGTGATCTGGAAGATGGAATAATGGAAATCACCCAATCAGAACAGCAGACAGAAAGACAAATGAAAAAAATAAAAGCAACATAAGAGATTTATGGGATAAGATAAGGCATGCCAACCTATGCATAATAGGGGTTCCAGAAGAAGAAGAAAGAGAGAAGGAGATTAAAAATGTCTAAAGAAATTATGGCTGAAATCTTCCCAAACCTCAAGAAGGAAACAGATATCCAGGTACAGGAAGCAGAGAGGCTCCCAAGCAAGAGAACCCAAACAGATTCACATCATATCATAATTAAACATATCATAATTAAAATTGCAAAAGTTAAAGAAAGGATTCTAAAAGCAGCAGGAGAAAAACAAAGAGTCAGTCACAAGGGAACCCCCATAAGGCTATCAGCTGATTTCTCTACAGAAAATTTTTGGGCCTGAAGGGAGTGGCATGATATATTCAAAGCCCTAAAGAGGAAAAACTTGCAACCTAGGATACTCTACCCAGTAAGAATATCATTTAGAATAGGAGAGACAAAGAATTTCTCAGACAAGCAAAAACTAAAAGAATACAGCAATACTAAACCTAACTTAAAAGAAATATTGATTCTCTAAATAGAAAAGAAGCAAGGATGTATAGGAAAGGAAAAAACACAATAGAAAAGGCAAATATATAAAAGGATTGAAGATCACTTAAATAAGCCAGTGTATAGATTAAAAAACAATCAAAAAAAATTTTGTAAAAGTGATTATAACTACAATTAACAGCAAACATGAAGATGTAAAATAGGACATCAAAATCACACATTGTGGAGGAAGGAAGTAAAAAAATACAGCTCTTTTAGAATGCGTCTGAACTTTTATGACTATCAACCTAAAGCAAGTAGATATAGGTATGGGTTAACATACATGAAAACCAGGTATCCACAAATCAAAAACATACACTCACAAAAAACAAAAAGAAAAGAACTCAAGCATAATACAAAAGAAAACCATCAAACAACAAAAGGAAAAACAAAAATAACAAGAGAGGAATAAAGAACTACAAAATCAACTGGAAAACAAGATTTAAAATGTCAATAATTACAGACCTATTAATAATTACTTTAAATGTCAATGGACTAAATGCTTCAATCAAAAGACACAGAGTGGGGCTTCCCTGGTGGCGCTGTGGTTGAGAGTCCACCTGCCGATGCAGGGGACACGGGTTCCTGCCCTGGTCCGGGAAGATCCCACATGCCGCGGAGTGGCTAGGCCCATGAGCCATGGGCCGCTGAGCCTGCGCGTCCAGAGCCTTGCTCTGCAACGGGAGAGGCCACAACAGTGAGAGCCCCACGTACCACAAAAAAAAAAAAGGCACAGAGTGGCAGATTGGATTAAAACACAAGAAACTACAATATGTGTTGCCTACAAGAGAGTCACTTTAGGGCAAAAGATACACATAGATTGAAATTGAGGGGATGGAAAAAGATATTTCATGCAAATGGAAACAGGGTAGGGGTAGCAATACTCATATCAGACTAAATACACTTTAAAACAAAGTCTGCAAAGAAAAAGAAGGACACTGTATAATGATAAAGAGATCAGTATAAGAAGAGGCTATTACAAACATTAATATATATGCACCCAATATAGGAGCACCTAAATATATAATACCAATACTAACAGACATAAAGGGACCTATTTGACAAGAATACAATAACAGCAGGAGACTTTTAACACCCCACTGACATCAATGGACAGGTCTAACAGACAGAAAATCAATAAGACAACAGAGATCCTAAATGACACAATAAACAGGTGGACTTAATTGATACCTATAGGACACTATGTCCAAAATTCAAACAAAAAAACAAAAAAACAATACACATTCTTTTCAAGCACACATGGAACATTTTCTAGGAAAGACCACATATTAGAACACAAAACAAGCCTCAACAAATTTAAGAGGACAGAAATTATTTCAAGCATCTTTTCTGACTAAAACAGTATGAAACTAGAAGTCAACCAAAGAAAGAAAAACAGGAAAAAAAAGATCACATGCATGCTAAAAAACATGCTACTAAAACACCAATGAGTCAATGATGATATTAGAAAATACCTCGAGACAAACAACAATGAAAAGATAACCTTACAAAATCTATGGGATGCAGCAAAAGCAGTCCTAAGAAGGAAATTCATAGTGATACAGGCCTTCCTCAAGAAATAAGAAAAATCTCAACCAACCTAACCTACCACTTAAAAGAATTAGAAAAAGAAGAAGAACAACAAAAAAAAACTCAAAATAAGCAGAAGGAAGGAAATAATAAAGATCACAGAGGAAATAAATAAAATAGAGACAAAAAACATTAGAAAAGATTAACAAAATCAAGGAGCAGGTTTTTAAAAAGATTTAAAAAATTGACAAACCTCTAGCCAGGATCACCAAGAAGAAAAGAAAGAGGACCCAAATAAACAAAAGAAGACATGAAAGAGGAAAAATAATAACCAATATTGCAGAAATACAAAAAATCATAAGAAATACTATGAACAGTTAAATCCCAACAAACTGGACAACGTAGAAGAAATGGACAAGTTTCTATAAACATACAGCCTGCCAAGATTAAGTCAAGAAGAAACAGATAATTTGAACAGACCAATCACTAGAAGTGATATAGAATCGGTAATTTTTGGAAAAAAAAAAACCAAAAACTCCCTGCAAACAAAAGTCCAGGGTCATATGGCTTCACTAGGGAATTCTACCAAAAATACAAAGAACTTATAACTAACCTTCTCAAACTAGTCCAAAAGACTGAAGAGTAGGGAACACTTTCAAAGTCATTCTATGAAGTTACCATCACCCTGATACCAAAACCAGACAAAGACACAACCAAAAAAGAAAATTACAGGTCAATATCTCTGATAAATATAGATGCAAAAATCCTCAACAAAATATTGGCAAACCAAATCCAATAATACATAAAAAGGATCTTACACCTTGATCAAGTTGGATTTATCCCAGGGTCATAAGGATGGTTCAAATATGCAATCAATGTGATGCACCACATTAACAAAAGAAAAGACAAAAACCACATGATCATCTCAATAGATGCATAAAAAGCATTTGATAAAATTCATCCATTCATGATAAAACTCTCACCAAAGTGGGTATAGAGGAAACATATATCAACATAAAAAAGGCCATTTATGACAAATCCAAAGCCAACATAATACTAATCTGTGAAAAGCTGAATGGCTTCTAACTAAATCCTGGAACAAAACAAGGATGCCCACTCTCACCACTTCTATTCAACATAGTATTATTGGAAGTCCTAGCCACAGCAATCAGACAAGAAAAAGAAAGAAAAGCTATCCAAATTGGAAGGGAAGAGGTAAAATTGTCATTATCTGCAGATGACATGATACCTTTTATAGAAAACCCTAATAAAGACTCCACACAAAAACTATTAGAACTAATAAGTGAATTCAGCAAGTAGCAGGCTACAAGATTAAATACAGAAATCTGTTGTATTTCTTTACACTCACAATAAAATATGAGAAAGAGAAAGTAAAAACCAAAAAATCCTGTTTAAAATCACATCAAGAAATAAAATAAAATACCTAGAAATAAACCTAATGAAGCGAAAGAACTATATGCTGAAAACTATAAAACACTGATAAAGAAAGCTGGAGATGATTCAAAGGAATGGAAAGATAGCCCATGCTCTTGGATTGGAAGAATTAATATTGTTAAAATGGCCACATTACCCAAAGCAATCTACATATTTAATGCAATCCCTATCAAAATACCCATTATATTTTTCACAGAACTTGAACAAATAATCCTAAAATTTATATAGAAAGACCCAGAATTGCCAAAGCAATCCTGAGGAGAAAGAACAAAGCTAGAGGCATAACCCTCCCAGACATCGGACAACACTACAAAACTACAGGAATCAAAACAGCATAGTACTGACAAAAAGACAGATATATGGATCGATGGAACATAACAAAGAGCCGATAAATAAACCCACACACCTATGGTCAATTAATCTACAACAAAGGAGCAAGAATATACAATGGAGAAAAGACACTCTCTTCAGCAAGTGGTGCTGGGAAAGCTAAAAAGCCTCATGTAAATCAAGGAATTTAGAACACTCCCTCACATCATACACAAAAATAAGCTCAAAATGGTTTAAAGACCTAAATATAAGATATGACACCATAAAACTCCTAGAAGAGAACATAAGCAGAACATTCTCAGACATAAATTATAGCAATATTTTCTTACATCAGTCTCCCAAGGCAAAAGAAATAAAAGCAAAATAAACAAATGGGACCTAATCAAACTTAAAAGATTTTTCGGCAAAGGACATCATAAACAAGACAAAAAGACAACCTACAGAATGGGAGAAAATATTTGCAGATAATGCGACCAAGAAGGGGTTAATTTCCAAAATATACAAACAGCTCATACAATTCAATATCAAAAAAAACCCAACTGAAAAATGGGCAGAAGACCTAAATGGACAATTCTCCAAAGAAGACATACAGATGGCCAAGAAACACGTGAAAAGATGCTCAACATTGTTAAGTATTAGGGAAATGCAACTCAAAACCACAATGAGGTATCACCCCACATCAGTTAGAATGGCTGTCATCAAGAGGTCTACAAATAATAAATGCTGAAAAGGGTGTGGAGAAAAGTGAACCCTCCTACACTGTTAATGGGAATGTAAATTGGCACAGCCACTATGGAAAACAGAATGGAGGTTCCTTAAAAAACTAAAAATAGAGTTACCACATGATCCAGCAATCCCACTCCTGGAAAAGATGAAAACTAGTTCGAAAAGATAACATGCACCCCAATGTTCATAGCAGCACTATTTACAATAGCCAAGACATGGAAACAACCCCAAATGCCCCATCAACAGATGACTGGTTTGAAAAGATGTGATATATGTGATTGAGATATATATATACGATGGAATATTACTTAGCTATAAAAAAAGAATGAAATATGCCATTTGCAGCAACATGGATAAACCTAGAGAATATCACACTAAGTGAAGTAAGTCAGATAGAGAAAGACAAATACTATATGATATCACTTATATGTGGAATCTAAAAAATAATACAAATGAAAATGAAACAGACTCACAGACATAGAAAACAAATTTAGGGTTACCAAAGAGGAAAGGGGGGGGCATAAATTAAGAGTATGGGATTAACAGATACAAACGACTTACATAAAATCAATAAGCAACAAGGATTTACCATGTAACACAGGGAACTATAATCATATCTGTAATAACCTATTTTGGAAAATAATCTGAAAAAATATATATGCTATATATATATACACACACGTGTGTGTGTGTATATATATGTGTATATATGTGTGTATGTGTGTATATATATATACATAACTAAATACTTCACAGTACACCTGAAACTAACACAATATTATAAGTCAACTATACATCAAAAAAAAGAAGAAACAAATGGTCCTTGCTCAACCATAGATTTTATACTAGTGCCTCTAAAAATTCTGTTGGGAAAATCTATTTTTTCCATTTAATTGGGGAGACAACTAAAGTGCAGAAAGGTGAGCTTCTCAGATCACTCTGCAACTCGGTCCATTTTGGACAGAAGCTAAAATTTAAGCATCCTAGTTCATATCCATGCTCTAATCAGTTCATTATTTTGTTTTTAAAGGATTAATGGAAATTCTTATAGTGTCCTTGATCTTACCTCAAGAGATCTCCTAGTTCATCCTGGCCTCTAGGCAGGATTGCCCTTAAAGGCACAACAAAAATAAGGCTAATCCTGGCAATTGTGAACAAAGTTGGTCAGTCATGTTTATACTGGCTCCACAAACCAATCTTCAGGATGTTATTTTCAAGCTTAACAGTCTCATCTTCAGAACTTTATGAGCTGCTATAGCCCTGTAAACCTCAAAACAGTCTAACATTCTGTTAAGAAATGGAGGACTTTGAAGGGAAATGAAAGGAAGGAGGGAAGCCTTCCATAATTAAATGTCCAAACAAATCACAACTGAGCAGTTTTGGCAAAGGATCTACAAAAGTTTTGGGGGTGAATATAAATGTCTTTTCTCTGCTATATTGTGTGATTATCAAAACAGCAGCTCCTTTGGATACTAATATATTACTATACTATAAATACAAAGGGAGTAAGATTATGAATCACTAATATTAGGTGCACCTAAATAAATGTGTGTCTTCAGCTTGAAAAGACCAGGTCAGAGCCTAACCAACTGTGTCTTCCACATAGCTTCTAGGTTCAAAAACCGTATTTTAATTAGATCTATGCTATGGGAGTCAGAAAACATCCTGACAAATCTAAGTCAAATGCCTGCCCTGATGCAGCTGTAACACCATTCAGAGAGCTCCAAGTGCCCTCTTTTGGCCTAAAGAGAGAATTGCAATCCCCTTCTGTTGTCAAAAGAGCCCTTTGTAAAAAAGAACGTGTTTACAACAAAGCCCTTTACTTATGAGCAAACCACAATGATGGCAAGTGGAAGTTGCCTCTAGTCAAAGCACTTCTGCTTTCAGAAAGCCTCATTAAATGAGTTTCATTATACTTTCCTCTCAACCCTGGTCGGCAAACACTGCTCATTCTTAACCCTCAGTCAAATACTGGATTTTAATAGCAATTCGTCAGGGAACGGCATGGTTCTGTCTTATAAGCTGCCTCTGAAGACAGTTTGTGGCCACCAGTTACCTGTCCTCTTCTTCTCTTCATTTAGCATTTATTTCATCCTGTCCTATACTGTAGTTAGCGATCTACAAAACAGCTCGTCAATTCCTTGAGGAAAAGTAAACTTGTCAGTAGCTTTCCTTCTAGGACTTTTGGAACTTGAACACAGCAATAAGAACCCAATGGTATTAGGTGGCCTAAGTGTTTCAAAGGAAAAGGAGATACTTAAAGTTTTAGGGTCCCCTTCCTAGGTCTCTGCCTTTAAAAAATTTACAGAAAATGCAGTATGATGTTAGTTGCAACCCTTAGTCTTCTACCTTGGCACAGAGATATACAGTTGGTTATACACAGGTAACAAATTCAAAACCTACCAGGTCAGCATCAAACCTTATAACATATTGTCATAGGAAATGCAGCCTTTGTCTGAAAGATATCCTTGAGCAGATCTTAAGATTCTAAACTAAATATTTTCTCAGGCAATATGCACATCAACTTTACCGTTCTGATTAGTGCTACAGCTGAGTATGGTGGATGTGCACTGGAAATGCTTGCTTGATAAATTACACTGAAAATTTTTAATGTGACATATACATCAGATGTTATATCACATCTTTACTAAATGTGGCTTTCTGAAATTCCAAAAGACAACGTTGGCTGTATATTCCATATACAGCCTAAATCACAGCATAATACAAGTCCATAATGGTCACCTATATGACTAAGTTTTATCAGCAGTTACCTCAAAAGAGATTTGAAGATGTACTAGGCGCACTTTGATAAGAGAGGGCCATTCTTTGCCATGAATTGGTTACCGAGCACCTACCAGATCCAGGGCACCTTGGCAGCTACTTGGCTAGAAAAGCAACAGATGCTGCCAAGGACCACGGTCCCCAACCAGGGGGACTCAGTCCACTTAACTAACTGGCTGAGTGGCCGACATTTACAGAAAGTAGTTGAAACACAAACAACTAGAGACACCCAATATAAATAAACAGAATAAACCCCATTATAGCAAGATGCTAATAGACGGCACACTCAAGTCTACTTGATATCTGCATAGAACAAGCATATGAAAAAATAATGAATCTTCTAAATGATTATTTGTTGGAAGGGGTATATTGAAGGTATATCATCCCTGCCTTTCCTTAGCCCAAGAAGGCTTTATAAAGTAACTAAAATAGAAACATTGCTTTCAATTAGAAGCTGTGGTAAAGGATCAAGACTAAAGTGTCAGCGGATTAAAAAATAGTGAAGTATTCAGATACCTTTCTCAGAAATAAATAATTTCACAAGTAAATTTAAAATCTAAAATTTTACCTCACTTTTTAAACTAATATATGAGGAACTGATGACATATTTGAGGAAATATGACATAGCAATACAACCTAATGGGACAAAAGTAATTAGCGGATATTTTATAAATTTTATAAATTTATTTTTAAAAACCTCAATAGATAAGCAGCAGAGAGATTTGTAAATGGAGAATACTAGTCATTTATATTTTTTTTTTTAATTTATTTATTTATTTATTTATTTTTGGCTGCATTGGGTCTTAGTTACTACACGCTGGCTTTCTCTAGCTGCAGCAAGCGGGGGCCACTCTTCACTGTGGTGCACAGGCCTCTCATTGTGGTGGCCTCTCTTGCTGCGGAGCAGGGGCTCTAGCACACGGGCTTCAGTAGCTGTGGCGCATGGGCTCAGTAGTTGTGGCTCGCGGGGTCTAGAGCGCAGGCTTAGTGGTTGTGGCACACAGGCTTAGTTGCTCCGAGGCATGTGGGATCTTCCCGGACCAGGGCTCGAACCCATGTCCCCTGCATTGGCAGGCGGTTTCCTAACCACTGTGCCACCAGGGAAGCCCGAGAATACTAGTCTTTAAGGTACTGAGACACTTCCATTTTTAAGTCTTAGCCCTAAAATATATCATTAACAAAAATAACTTTACTGCACAGTTGATAAAACTTTGATATCTACATATGTCCATATATGTGCACATAAATATAGACCTGTATGTATAAATATTTACACACACAAACACACACACACATACACATAATCACAAAACATAGTTGCTTGGGGAAATATTTAAATCAAAAGACAAACCCATAAATTTCTTTTGCAGAAACTATTTGTTAGCATTTCCCCTGAACACATATTCAGCAAAGAAAATATGGTATTAAATATGATATATTTATTAACATTTCCAATTTTGTTCCAGGTTTATAAATTTTCTGTCTGGGCTAAAGCATTCTGTATTTGATCATCATGCATAACCATTTAGGGAAGCAGAAAAAAAAAGGTTTTGTGAAAAATATGTTTAGTCCTACAGCTATTTGTCAACAAGGTAAGAGTATCACTGCTGCTAGATCATCCACTGCTTCATGAAAATAGAAGAGGCAAAGGAGGAAGCCAGACCTTATGGTGGTGGTATCTACTATTTATCTATCTATCTATCTGTCACTCTAGATCTATTTCAGAACATTATCTAGTCCAGGGTTCATAATTTTTTGTGTGCCATGGGCTCCTTTGACAATCTGGTGAGATCTGTGGATCTTTTCTGAAATAATATTTTTAAATGTGTATAATAAAATACATTTTTATAACAAAGAAAACAATTATATTTAAGTATATTAAAACATTTTAAAATGGAAAATTATAATAAAATATGTGCTTCTTTAACTTATTAAATATCAATATCTAGTGGTGGATTTAATAACTACCATAATTTCAAAGTAGTGATGACTATAAATGACATTTTGAGATACCTGCAACAACTCTAGTATGCTATAATAATATCTCTGGTTGTAAAAATCTCACTCATTCTTCAAGACGAAGCTCAATGTCAATTCATTGAAGTCTTTTCTAGTGAACACTCTCTAGTTAGAATTAATCTGTACTTCTCTACTTTGGCCTTTCAGCATTCTACCATACCACATTATGCTCTCCATTGGGTTGGTTTTGTAAACGACTGGTTAGAGTGACCAGATCTTTATGGCAAAAGATCATAAGCTCCTCATGTTTGATATTCTCCGTAGCATTTACTATCATGCCTAGAATATAACAGGTACTTAATAAATGTTTATATATTATCATAAATATCTCATCAACAAGAACCAAATCCAATGATTCTGTACCATTCATGGAGTCATGCTGCTTCTGACCAGTAGAAATGCCCAGAATGAAGACATAATTGTCTACTCATTAGATACCAGCTCCGGAAATGACCTCACCAGCCATCTACTACTTTGCTGGGTTTTAACGATGACAAAATTAAAGTCCAGAAAAAATTTTGCTTATTACTGAATATCACAGCATAAAAAATAATGTGGGGCTTCCTTGGTGGCACAGTGGTTGAGAATCTGCCTGCTAATGCAGGGGACACGGGTTCGAGCCTTGTGGGAAGATCCCACATGCCGCGGAGCAACTAGGCCTGTAAGCCACAACTACTGAGCCTGCGCGTCTGGAGCGGGTGCTCCGCAACAAGAGAGGCCACGACAGTGAGAGGCCCGCGCACCGCGATGAAGAGTGGCCCCCACTTGCCACAACTAGAGAAAGCCCTTGCACAGAAACGAAGACCCAGCACAGCCAAAAATTTTTTAATTAATTAATTAATTAATTAAAAGAAGGCTCAACATTAAAAAAATAATAATAATAATGTGGATTTCCTAACATCCAGTCCACCAATCTTTTGGCTTCACCCTAACATATATTAAGAAGAGAAGAAAATAGGAACTCTGAGTTAAAAGGCCATAATTCTCATCACATTAAATTTAGCTCTGGGGGGTGTGCTTTTATGTTTTGTTATGTTTTTAGTAACTACAAACTAAAAATAAATGGAAAAATAAACAAGATGGCAAATAATATATCACAGGAAAAACTGAGACAATTTCAAAACTGAACTTGAAGGTGAAAGACAGTGAACAAGCTGTAAAGAGTTGAGGAAGGCAAAAGAAGCAACGTGTGCGTAGGAGATGCAGAGATGAGTGGAGGGGAGAAGCTAGCACATGTCTCCCTGATGTGTACCATCATCACTTTAGTTCTTCCAGCTCCTCAGACAAAATGCCATGCTGTCATCTCTAGCTCTCCTTTTTCTCACCTCCTCATGTAGTAGTCTATCAGCATTTCCCATTGGTTCTACCTTTAACATACAGGCAGAATTTAAACGTTCTCACCATCTCCACCGTCATCTCTTGTCTAGATTCTTGCAATATCTACCTAAATTGCCTCCACTTCTGTCTTTGCAATCTATACACAGCATAGCAATCAGGGTAACCCTGCCAAAATGTTTGTGAGATCACATCACTTCTCTGCTCAAAGCTCTCCAATGGCTCTCCATTGGCCTCAAGGTAAGAGTCAGTGTACTTACTGTGGCCTACAAGGCCTACGTGATCACCCCTCACTCCCCATTAACTCTAACCTCATCTCCACTATCATCCTTACTCACTCAATTCCAGCCACACTGGCTTCCTCTCTAACCTCTCTAACCCACACCCACGCTGCCTCAAGGCCTTTGAACTTGCTCTTCTGGGAAAAAGAAGAGCCTGGCCACAGACGGGTTCAAAAGTCACATTCTCAGTGAGACCTTCCCTGGCTACCTATCTAAATTGAACTCCCCATCCCCTCATGATTCATTTGTCCTGCATGTGCTTTTAAAATTCTTTTAAAAGCTCCTAGCACTGAATTTTACATATTTGTCTTGTTTATAGTCTAATGCCCAAATAAAACGTTAGCTCAATTGGGGCAATTTTTGCCTTTTTTTTTAATCACTAATATATTCCTAGTACCTGGAATGCTGGCTGATAGCTAGCTGGTGCTGAATAAATATTTGTTGAATAAACTAATGAATAAACTCACAAATCACACTCTGCTCTTAATAGGCTCTTAACATATTAAGCCTTGCACCTACCTAAAGGAAAACTATACCCACACTCTAAAATCATTTAAAACTAAACAAATTCTCTAAAAGGTAATTAAGGTGTTTTGTTTCAGAGACAAATTAGACAATTTCCTACTGACTAAAGAACTCCCTACTTGATCACTGGAATTTATTAAGCATACCAAATTCTCAGGCTGCACGTTAGAGAAGGGATGTGTGTGTGTGTGCATGCACAGGCGCACAAGAAAAGGGGAAAAAGAGACGTGTTTAGAGAGAAACTAATGTCCTTCAGACCTAAAGACTGGTAAAGGCATAATTGGTGGGCACCAAGTCATTTGGTTACCGAGAAACCAGAATAAAGAGTTATGAAGAGTTTCGCCAAAACTGGAATATGAACTAAAAAGATCTCCAGGAAGGACAGAAGCTACTATCTGGAACTCAGAAGTTGTCCTTCTGAGCCTCTGGAACTTCGGAAATAATTCTCATTCTAAAAATTAGTTCCATCCTGTTTCATAATATTCATTTCAGAAATTCTCTATAAATTTCAGGCATTTTTATGTTCCAAACTTAGTGAAAGTATGCTAAGAATAGATGGTACCTAGAACCTAGAAAACAATATAGTTTATAAATATTATTAACTAATATTGAATAAAACTTTACAGTTCACAAGGCATTTTAATGTACATTTTTGAAGTATATGAACTATATTTCTACATTTTACCTTCCCCCTCAATCTTTATTGCCCACTGTACTTGTATTTTCCCTGAGCATGAATTTCATCTGTTTTATCTATTTTAATTTAAATCATATATGGAACAACGTAAAAAGAGCATGTGAGGTAAATATAGTGGGTGTGTAAGTACAAAGTTTCATTATCTATATTTTGCAGGTAAGGAAACTGAAACTCAGAGAGTTTAAGGGAATATGTCCAAGGCCACACACCTCACTAAATTATGAAGCTGAGATGCATACAGAGCTGATCTGACCCATGCTTTGTCTACCAAACCATACTTCTTTTCTGTGATATGCCATCCAAGCTAGCACAATGCTTTGTCCAAAACACTAATCTAGTATAAAATATCACCTTGTATTGTGATTGTTTATACAAGGCTGTCCCTCCAGCTGCAGTATGAACACTACAAGTTTTCATATGTAAATACGGAATGTCAGATTGGCCTCTCCGCACTTAGACTTTTGACTGGCCCAATGCATGGCACAGTGGTATTCATCTTGGCTGAGAGCATGGCCTTGTGAGCACACACACCCACTCTACCTAGTGCTCTGCCCATTCTCTATTCCTCACCCAACATCCACTCACGTGCACATTCAGCTACTGTCCAAAGGAATTTGTTGGACATAATTTTAGAAATTTGGGGCTATCTTATCATCATGCAGTACTGGCATATAGTGGATATTCAGTAAGAGTAGTTTAATTGCTTAAAATGATGGAAATGCTTAAAATGAGGGATCTATGAATTGGAACATGGACATTTATATTATAACCAGTATTTGTGACAGTCTGTTCATAATAATGCTCCTAGCAAGATTTGATCTATAATGACATCATTAAACTCATTTTTAAAATCCAGATGCATCAGGATTATTTCCCACCACAACCATTTAGGCCAAATGAGTGAAGCTTCAAGAAAACCTCTCAGAAGGCTTAACATGCAACCCCTGGAATCTGGAGGACACAGAGCCTTGGAGGCTGACTCTAGTCTGGAAAGAGTCCAAATGTATGAAGCTTTTTCTGGCCAAGGAGAAGAGAGGGCTATGGTGGGAGCAGCCTGCACTTCAAAGTTAATGGGACAAAAGAGCCAAATGTTTCCTCTGAGCCAGAACGAATGCCAAGGAAAGTAGTAGTACCTGAGTTGCCATCAAAGGGTCATGCCCAAGTGGTCACCCTCCAGAGCCAGGTGACTCTAACAGAAAGAATCAGAACCAGGGTCAACCAGAGGGTACAACTCCTTTGCCAGGGGACAATGCTATAAGAAATATATCCCATATTCCATTCAGAGGGCTACAAAGTCATATGATCACTATACTAATTAACTTTACTCCTTCCCTTCCTCTCCCTCACCTCACTGTGACCTTGAGAAGTGAGGAGGACAAGGTGGAATATACCAATAGAAAGCAAAAATACACCACATATCCTCTTCCCAGTGCAAGCTTCTGAGCCTGTGTCAGGCTGGGAATTATAGGGTGGAGATGGGGAGAGGATCTTTAAACTGAATGAGAGATTGAATATTTGGCATTCCAAATACTGGGCCTTCCAAGATGAATACTTTTTTTTTTTTTTTTTTTTTTTTTGGCCACACCATGCAGCATGTGGGATCTTAGTTCCCCAACCAGGGATCGAACCCAAGCTCTCTGCAGTGGAAGCGTGAAGTCTTAACCACTGGACTGCTAGGGAAGTCCTCTAAGATGAGTACTCTTTCTGTGCATTGTGTTGCTAACTCATAGCAACTTCCTGTTTTCATATATACCTATTATACAGTGTATTTATCAGACCACACAGTGTAGAGCACAGGAGCTCTGGCCAAGGAGGCAGAGAGACATGACTTTGGGCAAGTTATGTCACCTCTCTAAGCTTCAGTTTCCTTACACACAGAAAGTAAATAACAGTAGCATTACAGGATCAGGTTGTTGTGAAAGATGTGGTAGTATACATGAAGCAGTAGAAAATTCATGTATATAACCAATATTTATAGACTATCTACTGTATTCGTTTCCCAGGGCTACCATAACACAGTACCACAAACTGGGTGGCTTAGAACAAGATCTCACAGTTCTGGGGGCCAGAAGCCCGAAATCAAGGGGTCAACAGGGCCCTACCCTCTGAAGGTGTGAGGGAAGGCTCTGTTCTAGGTCTCTCTCCTAGCCTCTCTTAGGACCTTGACTTAGGCCAGCATAACTCCAGTCTTCACATGTCATTCTCCCTATGTGCAGGTCTGTGCCTAAGCTTCTCCTTTTTATAAGGGCACCAGTCATACTGTATTGAGGCCTACCCTTCTCCTGTACGACCTCATCTTAACTAGTTACATGTGCAACAACCCATTTCCAAATAAGGTCACATTCTGAGGTAGTGGGGATTAGAATTTAAGCATATGAATTTTTAGGGTATATAATTCAACCCATAACACGTATTTTGTGCCAGACACTCGCACTGGAAGTCCAGCAGTGAATAGACTGTACTTGGGGTATTTATGTTCTAGCTGGAGAAAGTCACACAATAAATGTACAAACAAATAAATAAACAAACTAATTTCAGGTAGATGTAAGAGCTCTAAAGAAAGTAAAATAATGGACTAGCGCAATGGTCCTCAAACATTTTGGTTTCAGGACCCTGAAGCGTTTGTGTATGTGCGTTATATATCTGTCGATATTTACCATATAAGAAATTTATTCTATTTTATCCATTGTTCCAAGTTCAAAAATTGGTGACATGTATTTAATGCTTCATGTGGAAACACCAAGTCTAATATTTAAAAATACTAAAGTAATGCTCAAAAAAATGTAAAATTTTAATGTCAACATTTATAACAAAACACATGATTTTTACACTATCATGGCATGTTGGCTCAAGTGATCACTCAAAAATCATGCCTAGCTGAGCCACATCTAGCCAAATACCTAAGCAGTGTGTCCCTTTTGGTAGTAATTTATTGCCACTTACCTCTGAATTTGTGGTTCTCAGCCTCACTGCACCTAAGAATCACCTGGGGAACTTAACATTTTTTGATGACTAAATGCCACCCTAAATCATTTTGGTCAGAATGTTTGGACGTGGGTTCTCTGGATATCAGTGTTAATTTCCTGATGCCACCATAGATAATTATGTATGCTACAGTAGCTATGGAGAATCAAAACCAAACAAACACAAATGCTATACAGGTAATTTTAAGCCAGGATTGAGAACCATTGCTCTATTCTAGATGAATATGAACTCCAGCAGGCATAGATTAGTAAAAGCAACCTCTCGTTCAATATTCTGAGAGTCCCCAACCTGACCTTGTTCTACTCTATGGAATCATTTTGATCCAACATGAATATGAACTAGAATATGTACATTATATTAATTCCACCTGTATATAGACAGCCACGTGATTTCAATGCTGGAAGGAAAAGTTCAGCTCTTGCTGCCTTGGAAAATGCCCAACAATCTGTCCTGCAAAAAGGTTGAAATGTCAAATGACGTTGCTTCCTACAAAACTGAATTAGAGCATGACCTCAAATGTTAATATATTCAGATTTTTCCTCTGCCCTTAGAAGGTCAAATATTCACAACAGTCATAAAATCTAAACTGCCCTATCCTCCCAGGACTTCTGAAGCTGCAGTAACAAATTATAAAATAAAAAGAAATTCCCTACTGAAGGAAAGTTATAGCCTAAGAAAAAGTAAGACTTCATGAAGTTGCAGCTAAACAGAGAAACATGTCAATTCCATGTTAATATCTAACAGCTATGCCATGCTATACAACTTAACAAAACTCTCTTGCATCTGTCAATTGATTTGATCCTCACAACAGTTGTATTTGGTGATTATTACACATATTTCCATTTTCTATAAAAGAAAATAGAAATTACAAATGGTTAAGTGACCCATCCAAAGGTAACAGCACAGATAAGACCTAAATTTAGGTCTTAGTCAAGAAAGGCCCTTTCAACTGCTTTTCCCTATATAGGGGAATGTGTCAACATTTCTTGAACCTGTTTTCCTGTTAGATGCTACCCAAAATAAAAACTTCCTTCCCAGAACAAGTAAATGCAAAATCTGTTTTTAAATTTTATCAATATATTATACCACTCATAAGTCAGAAAGGATAAATTCATTCATTAAAATAGCATTTTTCCTCAAAAGATTACTGGAGATTTTCTATTCTATATTTTCATTAACAATGGTTAAAACCAATAGTTACACAGGAGGGCCAGTTTGGGGCAGATTCCTTAAATGCTAGATAGAATATTTTTTCAGAACTATTTTTCTCAGTATTATCTCTCATGTAAGTCATATAAAATGTAATAACGATGAAAAATCTAACCAAACAGACATGAACACAATTATCCCTAGGAGACAATTCTGAGTCAAATGAAAAGGCACAACGGTTAAAGAAGAAAGAGCTCTCTAGCATTTCACCTAAAAATCTGATCTGACAAACAATGTAGTAATGGTAACCTATATAAAAGGCAGTACTTTGAGTAATAGTGATGAATTTGAAATCCAGTCAATGTCCCATTTTAAATAACATCTGTGGCTCTTTGTAATCAATAATAATAAAATAATCCTCTTTAGTTTGTGTTCTTGTGTAGAGGCTGAGGGGGAAATCGCCCTCAGAGTAACAAGATGGCAGGGACATGCTCTCCTTTCATATTATTCCCCCCAAATAGCAGCCGTTTGTTACAGAATCAAACAGCCAAATGAAGACTGGACAGAATAAGAGACCAAGGGCAACAGAAAATCAGATGCTTTGGCAAGAAGGCAGCCTATAAATGTTGGTTTCCCAGGATTTTGATAGCAGTAGTGTTTTATCTTTATCTCTGCTTGAAAGCAGAGTCTAATTGAATAAAAGAGTTTTTAAAATAGTGGGCCATTAATTAGGCGGCATGGGGTAAAGCACAGATTCAGTAATGTATGAGGCTTCTGGGAGCCACAGACTGCACTCATCGATTCTGTCAGGGTGCCAGAGAAACGAGAGAGCCGAATGTTTTGCCTCTTCTGGAAACCTACCTGATACATTTGGAAGTGGCTTCCCCATGCATTGCCTCTGCCCAAATCATGCCATAATTACTCTGGCACTGTAAGCTGTGAACTTGGCGGGCTCTGAGAGATATCAGATGTTTTTCTCATGCTTGCTGAACCTCTCTTAGACAAATTTTGCATTGTTTTTTGTGTCAGTTTTATCGTGAAACATCGTGTTGCCATCTGGGAAGAAAAACAACATGGTAGAGGAACAGCTGGTAATGGCAATGGCCAAATAAACATTGGCAGGCACCCGCCATTAGGTGAGATAAGAGGGATGGGTGGCCGCCAACACCGACAATCCCTCACCGCTGGAACATTTTTCACTGTCCCCTTCTCTCTTATCTTCATTCAAATTCATGGCAATTTTTCATTCAGATACTCAAGCTCTCCAAGTGTCAGGTGTTGGGCTTTTCCTGCTCTGTCCTGGAGGAACAAGACAGACCTCTAAATTCCCCCTCCAACTGAATTTCTCTCCTGGGCAGGACAATGGGCTTCTTGAAGCAACAGGTGAGCTTCTGGTACCTTAACAGAAAGGCTCCCCTGAGGAATAAGAGGAAACCAAGACTCTTACCAAGCTTTTCAACCAATTTGATGGCCTTTATTTTGGTCACACCCAACAACATCAGTATTTGTGGCTCTCAAATCCTTAACTCTTTTAAAGGCCATATGTATGATAAACCAACAGAAATAATATTATCATGCCTTTGGGAGCAGGGCAGTGAGAGGAAGTAAGTTACACCTGATTTACAAAGTTATACCCCATGCTTTCTTGTTTCTAAGGTAAAAATTTTCCATTGCAACATTTCTAAAATTGAGATGCATAGAATAGATGTCTAAAAAATATCTGACAACCTCCAGACAGCAGAATAAGTTGTGAAGTGCCAATAGTCACCATTGCCTGCGCATGTGCAAACTGGTGAACATTTGAAGGTAAACATTCATCCAATCACCTCAGTTGTATTATTTCTATTGTTGGAACCAACATCGTTGAACTTTTAACTTAAATTTGGATTCCAAGTTTTGGCTTAAAATATCTTCAAAATATTACATTGAAATACAGCATTTTTAATTTGTTCAGTTTGCAGAAATTTGTTTCACACAGGCAATGTGATCAGAGGCAATAGAAATTGCTGAATCACTCAAAATAACTCAAAAATTTTTAAGTTAATAGAGGTTGGAATGATGAGCACAGTGTCTTGGAGACTGACACTCAAAAGCTAGTACATCACCTGACAAAACCTTTCAACTAACTTTCAATACACAATTCAATTATATATACTCACTATATATTATATTCATTAAATTGTATATTCAGTATATTACATTCAATATATTCAACATATAATTCAATTAAGGGAAATTTTATATGAAATATAATTGACATGTATTATACATAATTTTCCCTCAATTGAATTATACATCGAATATAATCTATATTGAATATATACTGTTATATATTGAATATATATAAGATTTTTTCATATGTATGAATTTAACCAAAAGTGAAACGGAAATGCAAACAAAACCCTGGAACTCTTGACAAGATTTAGCTCTAGGTTCTAGAAAGGATGAGGTTACAAGAAAGAAGAGCAGTGTACCACCATGCCATTTATAAAGGCCAGTGACTGAGGACCTTTGAATGCTGGAGTATAAAATGCTTAAATATAAATTTCACTTGTGAGAGTTATGAAAACGGCATGAAATTGTATGCATCATTGATTATTTTTAAAAAATCATACATAAAACCTATGTACAGTTAACGTATTGTTTCTTCTACTACCAAAAAAAGAAAAATTGATGGTGATATAGGAAATATGCTAAATTTCAGAATTGTTGAGAATCACCTAATTCATCCTTTTGTTTTAAAAAGTAAGACCCTAAGGTCGCACAGCTCACTTGCAACAGAACTCAAACTAGAATTGTGAACTAAGCAAGTGGACATGAAAGGGAGAATGGGAGAGCGTGAAATGACATGCCTTGACCTAAGGGACAGACCAAATTAGGACCAGCCAGGAACTCTCCTTAAACAACATTAGAACAAGTTCTCTGGAAAAATTCCTCCTTCTAGAGATCAATCATCACTTATACAACTATGATTAAACACAAACAAGAAGACTGCTGTGAAAATCTAAGCAAAACCAAAGCATAAAGAAAACTTCCTAAAAATCTGTTTAGATTTGTTTCAATATTATTCATGAGAAAAGTCAGTCACTCTGAATGTTTCAATAAGTAATATAATTTATGTGTAGCCACATTCTTTTGTCAATGTATTACTCATTCTTTTGATATCTGTCAGGTAAATATATGACTATTGTTAATACCCTGATTTGAGCTCCAATGAAATTAACTGAATGAGTCTCTCGTTATATTGCTAATTCAGAAATTCTGAGACTGTAATCCATTAGTCCATAATGCTTAATCTATAAACTCAATAAAATTTTTGCCTACAGACCACTCATTTATAAGACGTTTGATACTAGAACAGCAGGGAAATACTTTTTAAAGTAAACCCATCATTGGAAAAAAGAAACTGCAAGTACTTCTTCCTTTCTTAAGCATCTACTGTGTATATAACACTTAATGGACTCTGTAGTAATGTCAAGAAAGGTCATTCTTGGCCCTATTTTACAGAAGAAGAAACTGAAGCCTACAAAGGTAAATAACTTGCCCAAGGTCAAGCAGCTTGAAAATCTAGAAAATCTGTCTCTAAGAGCTATGACCTTAACTGCTACACTATGATTCAAGGTGTCCAATAATTAAATACTAAACTAGTAGCATATAACTGATATTGTGACTTAGAAGTCAGTTAAAGTAGTTCAGCAGGCTGGAAAATAAATAGGGCCTTGAAGGATAAATAAGCTTGGTAAAGGTAGATTTTGTCAGAGTCAGCAAATAGACAAATAAAACTAACAACTATTGGACAACAAGAAAGGGAAACTCAGAAGGAAATAGTTGGAATTTTGTAGAAGGCCCACAGGAGAAGAAACTGAAATTGGAATTACATGTTGGCCAAGGCAGTGCAAATCAATCTGTAAACGATGGATGTTCCTTTGGAAGGCTTCCAGGGAGACGTCTACAGGAGTATAGACAAGAAGTAGCCCCCTCTTGATGAGTAAGTCAGTGCCTTCCTGAGAAGGGTAATAGCCTCACCTTTCAGTAGAGCCCAGATGACAGAACGCAAGAAAGCGACAAAGCTAATATGATCATTGCATTATAAATTAGAGCATTTAACCACATGGATATTTTTCACCCCAGAAGACAGGATCTTGTCACTTAACAGGATCAGTGAAGAAAGAAGCATATCCCTGGCCACAGAGAACACCCAGAGCTGCTGTATCTCTGCCCTGTTGAGAGTAAGATGGTTTGGGCACAGCTACAAGTTCATCTTTTGACTTACCAGAAGGTCCCTATCAACAACAGAATTTCATAGAAATAGAATAAAATGTAATTATTAAGTACCCCAAACTCCGAGAGGGGTATGCAAGTTAAAGCTCAGGCTTTGACGAGCCCAGATTTGTGATGTCTAAGGTAGAAAAATCTGGTAACATCAACATTAGCAAAAGGGGCACACTGAGTTTAAAAAACTAAGTAAAGTATCCTATCACAAGTAGAAACAAACAAACAATAAAACAAAAACCAACCTATACACTGCACACTTAAAAACAAAGCCAGGCCTGGGGCGAGGGGTGGGAGAAGTATTGGGAGAACCAGGGAGTCCTTGCCACAAAGTGGGCATAGGTGGGAACCCTAAAGGCTATAGAGTCTGTTTAAATATGTAAGGCAATTTATTCTAACCTCTAAATGGACTGCTTGGAACAATGTCAAGTACTTTAGGTCCTCAGAGTGGGAGCCTAATCTCTGGGGAAGCAAATGCAAGGAACTAAGAACAACTGGACCTGACAATGAACGCCTTAAAGAATGGGATAATATTTTATTTATATTAGAATTTCCAGTACCAAGCACAATGCCCAGAAAATATTAAGAGTTTAATAAACATGTGATGGCTAAACAGAGGCATGATGTCCCTTCTAAGAGTCCGTGAACTGTAGATGGATGATACAGAATAAGCCTCACCCTGAGATAAAATGTACATCGCTTAGGTGATGTTATCTGAGAAGGGCAGAGGGCACCTTCTTCCACTGAACTTCTTTGACAGCCCTCATGTTAGGCTCAAATGTGACCATTAGAGGGTCATTGCTCAGTGTTAGGCATTGCCCTCTCTCCTGGAAGAATGGCCCTGGGAGCAGCAAGCTCATGAAATACAGTACAACATCTAACTGATGTCACTCTCCAAAGCACAAGTGGCATGAACAGCCTGATCTGGAGATATTAAAAGCAAATGAGGACCAAAAAAAGGAATTTTCAGAAAGAAACCACCCACTTAATTTGCTTTGAGCTCCAAATAGAGAAGACCACATCTTTTGTAACACAGAGACACCGCCATGTTTTATAGCGGTAGCAATATGTGGATTCTCTGGTGCTACGTCCTCCCTTTCTTACTCTCTTCTTCCTTTTTTAATTTTTTATTTATTTTTTTAGCATCTTTACTGGAGTATAATTGCTTTACAATGGTGTCTTAGTTTCTGCTTTAATAATTGCTTTACAATGGTGTGTTAGTTTCTGCTTTATAACAAAGTGAATCAGCTATAAATATACATATATCCCCATATCTCCTCCCTCTTACGTCTCCCTCCCATCCTCCCTATCCCACTCCTCTAGGTGGTCACAAAGCACTGAGCTGATCTCCCTGTGCTATGTGGCTGCTTCCCATTAGCTTTCTATTTTACATTTGGTAGTGTATATATGTCCATGTCACTCTCTCACTTCGTCCCAGCTTACCCTTCCCCCTCCCCATGTCCTCAAGTCCATTTTCTATGTTTGCATCTTTACTCCTGTCCTGCCCCTAGATTCTTCAGAACCATTTTTTTAAGGTTCCATATATATGTGTTAGCATATGGTATTTGTTTTTCTCTTCCTGACTTACTTCACTCTGTGTGACAGACTCTAGGTCCATCTACCTCACTACAAATAACCCAATTTCGTTTCTTTTTATGGCTGAGTAATATTCCATTGTATATATGTGCCACATCTTCTTCATCCATTCATCTGTCGATGGACACTTAGGTTGTTTCCCTTAACCTCAGCTCCAGGACAGTCCAGGTACATAGGCTGCCTCTTCTGGGTGAAAATAGGCTCTGTTACTGTAGGTAAACCTCCTGGCTCCAGGTCTTTCTATCCCCTCTCATTCAAGCTACCTGCCATTTATTTGCCCCACCAAATATCAAAGCATATCACATAGCTACAATAACTAAAATACTGTGGGCCTGGAATAAGACAGAAAAAAAGTCAATAACTGGCTTAGAAATAGAAAGCAGTGTTGATTAAAATGTATATATTGTAAATGTGATAACAAATCAGTTTCAGCAATATTATCTATTTGGCTTTTAAATCTATTTAATTCTAGTCTATTTTAAAGATAAATGCAAAAATATAAACCATAAAAAATTGAAAAAAGTAATTTTATTGACTTTTTGGCTCTTTAAGGTTAGATAAGAAATTATAGAAAACGTTAAATTTAACAACATATTCTTTGTTTTCATATCTGAATACACCTTGAACAAAAAAATATAATAGACATCTAATTTTTTTGGTAGCAGAACCTTAATTTCCCTTTGGGCAAACAGTGCTCCCGCTTGGTCTATTTGGGTCTGTCTCCAATCCCTCCAAAAGTGGATGAGCAAGGTAAATATGCACAATACCACCACATTTTATATCCCTGGATATGGACTGTTTCAGGAATGGGCACAAGGCCATGTCCACCCCGTGAGACTCACTTCAAGAGACTGTACTACAATGTCTGGGAAAGAGAATCTTCCTTCACTGTGGTGACTGAGAGGGCTCAATCTCTACATGGTCATTTCACCACCAAGAGAAAAGATCAGTCTGAATTAGGTCAACCCAGAGGAAATCTCAGCTGAGAGATGGACAGATTCTGAGTCTGGATGATGCTTATTAAGTCCCTGAACTAGGCTCTACCCAAAGGCAGTTCTCTGGAGCCTTCAGTGAGTCGGTAAATACCCATTTTTATTAAGCTACTTTGATGTGGCTTTCTGTCTCTTCTAACCAAAAAGCATTAAAACTCAAAACAAGGGGGGAAGAAAAATACAATATAGATTTCATAAAGGTGGTAATTTTCTGGCCATATAAGTTACTCATGTAAATTGTTAAGCATTTAACCTCGTCAAAAAATGAGCAATTTAATAAGAGGATAAAATGGCTAATAAAAATGAAAATTTTTAAATACACCATATTAATAATCAAAGAGATATAATTAATAATATTTTAGATGTCATTTTTTACCTATAAAGTTGTGATAATCATGAAAAATGGAAACAAAGATGAGATAAGACAAGTACTCTCAAGCACTGCTTGTGGGAAGATAAGTCTATACAGATATTTTTGTTGGTTCAAAACCTCGAGAGCTTCCCAGGTGAAATTTGAAACTGGCCCCCATACAATGAGGGTAAGGAGAGACAGAAGAAAAAGGCAGATCACTTCAGACTGGTAGGTTGCAGACTTAGCAAGCAAGGGAACTTACATTCAAGGCTTGTCTTGAGTGACCTCTAGATGAGTAGAGTTCTGTACCTGCCCACCAGAATCTTAAAAGTTTATATGGATGCCTTAACGGGGTTCAGTCATATATTCAATCCAGATGGTCTCAGCAACACATTACTATCTCAAGGCTACGTCCTTGAATCAGCTCCAGCTGTGGGAACAATAGGCAGAATGCACATTCCAAGGACAGGGGTGGGGTAAGAAGCCTCTGATTGCCTGGGTCCAGCTTGAGGGTCAACAGGCAGTCACGTCCTCTCTGTGACCTCCTCCAACAACTTTTTAAAGAACTACTGGATAATATATTATATACAAGAGAGAGAAAGACTCAAAGCCTCCAACACTTTGTTATAATAATTCCACATTATTATAATCATCATCCTAAGGAATAATATGAAATAGAGATAATACAATATGTATAAGAAACCTCAAAAATCATGTCATTAAAAATAAAATTTACAAAGTTTTAAAAGCATAGTAAAATATTTTCATTATATCCTTAAATCAAAAAGGTAGTAAACAAACTTGCATTTATAATGTGATTGTGACTAGAAAATTATGTAGGCAGAGAAAAAAACAGTAAAAACTAAACCAATGTTTATAGTGACTATCACTGGGTAGTTGGGTAATATTTATTTTCTTCACCCTACTTTTCTGAATTTTCCTAATTGCCTATAATAAGTGTAATCTTGGTAGTCAAAGGAATTTTTTTTAAAAGTTACTTGCTCCTCTGTCCCATTTTCTCAGAAGTATACAGACTCTTGGAGGGTGCAGGATACCACAGACTCAAAGGGTACTCTAATTAGAAGAGGTTTCAGAGACGATGTGGATCAACATTTCCTCTATTTGAAGACCTGCAGTGAGAATGCGAGGGGCAAGGCACAGAGTTCATCCATAGTCAAGAAGGCTCATAGCTGTAAATGATGGAGAGTTCCTCCTTCTATTAACTGAGCACCTTATTTGGAACTTACGCTGACTCACATCTTGGTAACTTCAAATCATTAATCTTAGTTTTACTCTCTGGGGCAATGAAAATCATGTCATGGGAGGATCATGGGTTTATCATCAGGTAGATCAAAGTTTGAATCTTGGCTACCATTGTACTAGTATTATCATCTTGGGCAACAACTCTGAACCTCTGTTTCCTCAACTGTAAAACCAATATAATGATAGCCATCTCTCAGACAAGCAAAAATGATCCTACGTGTAAAACACCTAGCATAAGTATACACAGAAGACACTTATCGAATGTTAATTCTCTATTCTCTTATCCTGAGGGTTAGTTAAGCACATGCCTAGAATACAAGAATTCAAAAATATTTCTTGAATGAATTTCTTCTCGAACAGCTGTGAATCCACCTATGAAAACAATAATGCACCCTAGTTTCCCCATGACATCTTTGAGAATGCAATGAGAGAATGTGAGATGTTCTATGGAATTTAGGATACATTATATTTCAGCTTTACTCTGAATTCCTCATCTAACAAAAGGGAAAAGATATTTGAATAGTCCAGCTAATGTTTCTCTTGAATCCATGTTACTCTCAGTGAACACCCTCCTCTCATAACTGCTCATAAACCATCTACAGAATAGCTTAGTCAAGAATTATGCTTACAATGACATCAAAATTATTAGGCTATAGTTTTCAAAATCCTTTTCCTTTTTTTTTTTAATTGACTTTTTGGCATTTTCTCTGTAAACTTTCAGTAAACTTTCAAGAAAAATACTGAAACAACAACAAAAAAAAACAACTACTCTTAGTGATGACCAAAATGTAATCAAAAATCATATTCAGGGCTTCCCTGGTGGCGCAGTGGTTGAGAGTCCGCCTGCCGATGCAGGGGACACGGGTTCGTGCCCCGGTGTGGGAGGATCCCACATGCCGCGGAGCGGCTGGGCCCGTGAGCCATGGCCACTGAGCCTGCGCGTCCGGAGCCTGTTGCTCCGCAACGGGAGAGGCCACAACAGTGAGAGGCCCGGTACCGCAAAAAAAAAAAAAAAAAATCATATTCATCGGTTCTTTGTATCCTGGGATGTAATGTATCAGGGTCTGAAGATCTGAACTTACTTAAAGCACATTCGTACTCTCTGTTTCCCTCCAACTCCCTATAATTTGATTCTATCTTCATATTTTCAGTTCTGCTCTTCCCAGGAAGGAGATCAGGGACTCATAACAGAAGCATAATGTGATTATTGGTTTTTTTCTATTAACTGTGACTATTATTCCAGGTGCCCCAGAAAGGAGTCTCATCCCTCTGGACTCCTTTTAGGATTTCTGGCAAGCCTCTCCCTCACTGGGCCAGCAAATTTCCCCAAATGGTTCATAGTAGTTTCTGCCCATTCACCTTTGGTTATTTGACTCTGATTTTATTCTTTTAGGATAGGAACAGCAACAGTGATTTTATTTAATGTTCTCCCCTTTTCTTTTTCCTCTGGATTGAAGCAGGATATCAAGTGGAAATTTTCCAATTTCCCCAGTACGGCATCTAAGATCAAAGGTGAATGCTAGCATACTATAAGACCCCCATATTCTAATATATGGGAGCTTACTAATAGGCATCAGTTTAGAACAAGCCTTACTACTAATCATTACCATCTCTCCCTGGGCAATGTGAGAAAAGAACTTAGAGGGCAGTAAGGAGGGTAGCTGTTTAAAGAGACACTATTCCATGAGGGAGAAAGAAAATAGGTTACCTTGTTACCAAAAACCAAGGGAAGAGGGCTCCAAGGGAATTCATGTTAAGAATAGGGGGTGGGAAAAAAAAAAAAGAATAGGGGGTGAAAGAGAAAAACAAATACCATGTGCTAACAGATATATATGGAATCTAAAAAAAAAAATGTTCATGAATAAAGACGCAGACCTAGTAGAGAATGGACTTGAGGATACGGGGAGGGGGAAGGGTAAGCTGGGACAAAGTGAGAGAGTGGCATGGATATATATATACACTACCAAACGTAAGGTAGATAGCTAGTGGGAAGCAGCCGCATAGCACAGGGAGATCAGCTTGGTGCTTTGTGACCACCTAGAGGGGTGGGATAGGGAGGGTGGGAGGGAGGGAGACGCAAGAGGGAAGAGATATGGGGACATATGTGTATGTATAACTGATTCAATTTGTTATAAAGCAGAAACTAATACACCATTGTAAAGCAATTATACTCCAATAAAGATGTTAAAAAAAAATTTTTTAAAATAGGGGGTGACTACATGAAAGGAATATGTGCAGTTCATTTTCCAGTTGGCAATCTGTTTGGCTAGCACACCTGAGTCACCCGAGCCAAAGAAAAGAGAATTAGAGAGCACAGTGAGGCTGGGAGGAGAGGCAGCCAAGAAATTATTTGCCTCATTATTTGACATGTCATGGATGGATGATTTTCCTAAGGGTCAACAGATGAGGAGAAAATCTGCTAAACTCTGTCTTTCCAGACCACCAAGAGGGCTGATCACCAAGAAAAGGGATCTCAGTTTGGAGGTGATCACCTTTTGGAGGGCCTAAGGGTAAAAGGTAAAGCCAGATTTCTCACACCAGGAAACAAGCATTAAGAACGGAAGGAGGGCTTCCCTGGTGGCGCAGTGGTTGAGAGTCCGCCTGCTGCTGCGGGGGACACGGGTTCATGCCCCGGTCCGGGAAGATCCCACATGCCGTGGAGCAGCTGGGCCCGTGAGCCATGGCTGCTGAGCCTATGCGTCCGGAGCCTGTGCTCCGCAACGGGAGAGGCCACAACAGTGAGAAGCTTGCGTACAGCAAAAAAAAAAAAAAAAAAAAAAAAAAAAAAGAAGGGAAGGACTTTGGAGACGCTCAAAAGAACTCACATACGAGAGGACCAGCAACTACGTGCCACCCACACAGAAGGCATTAATGATTACCTTGAGCCAAACCAATGAGGACAGCTAGCCAAGCAAAGAACTCAACCTCACCATGGGCAGTGAAGGAGGTGTTTGCCCTGTCCCTCTTCTTCTACACTGCATGAACATGGCAGAAGCTAGAGGAGGGAGGAGGGTGAAGTCAATTCTTTGTAGAATGAGAGGAAAAGAGCTCCGAATTTAATTTAAAACTTAAAACAACAACACAAGACTACTCTAATAATTAAAAGTGACTGGAACATTCTGCAATCTAGCCAACATATTATTAAGGTACCTGTTATTAATTGCCTACAGTGAGGTAGTATAGTACTTAATGGTACTATAGTACAATGAAAAGGAGCAGTAATTGGAAGCTTAAACCCAAATGCACTGAAACTCTTCAACAAATATATTTAGATATATCTTCCCATGCTCTCATCTTCTTTTAGAATGAGGACAGCAGACTGTCATTATTTGATTTCTCTCCCTTTTTCTCCCTTGTCTGGATTATACTGTGGTTCTGTACTCAGGATACTTATGCCTTTTGGTATCCCTTACAGCAACACAATAAAAATGACTCAGAAAAATAATCTGATATGAGAGTCCTCAAAGGGTCCCTATTCTACCTGTGCAGTGCAAGAGTTCAGATATGCCAGTGGGCTTATGTGTGGACTACACAGGATGATTACAGGGCCTTTATCAATGAGAAATGACCTCACGGAGTAGAGACAGGTTACATACACATTCAGCAAAAGGGCCCTGGAACTCCATGGCAGTGTGAAATACAGAGGGAATTCATCTCAATAGGAGATTCGAGATGCCTATTTCAGTAGAGGGCCAGTGGTTAATTTTATAGGTCACCACGACAACATCATTTGTAATACCTCCCAACCCATTTCCATAATAACTCACACAAAATTCCACTAGAAGAGGAGATATAGGAAGTCAAAGGGTGAGGAGAAGAATTATTCAAGTAAAAATAATTAGAAAATCAACAGGCACACTAAGAAAATAAAACTCAAAATCAGATTATTGTACAAAAAAGTCGTAGCTGGTGAAAAGAGTTCTTCCCCACATCATCAGAGCAACACTTACAGCCCTATAGGGTGACATGAATTTCAAGAATTGTGTCACCATAAGGTAATGACAAGTCCCGTGGCCTGAATGAAAGTTCGCCCACCTTACCAGGAATGCCAGCCTAAAGAGAGCTAGAAGGAAACAGAGCACAGACTGGCACACATACAAAAAAAACACATTTAATAAATAGTTGTTAAAATGAGAATAAATGATGGAATACGAGGACTTTTAGGGATACAAGAGAATGTGAACTACTCTGAAGACCCTGCCAAGAAAAGGGATTTCACAGATTACACTGACAGGGATGTGAAAAAAAGAAAACTTTCATCATAGTTCCCTTTATTCTTTATTAATCTTATCATTTGGGTTACACTGAATCCCCAGGTTAACTGTGGTCTGGAAGATTTAATAACTTAAAATGAAGATGAGAATCAATGGTTGAAAACTTAGCATTTGTATTTTAAATGGGCCTTTCAATATCTTAGGCCAAAGTCATACGTAACATAGGAATGTCAGGCACCGCTACAGGGAGAAGAGGAGCCTTTTGAGGACAGACTTCAAATTTATAAAATTCTTAACAGTATTGGCAGCCTAGTACTCTACATTGATATGCTATTCTACAAAGCTGATATTTCTGACCAGTGTTATCAAGGGAAATGTTTTGGGATTTTTTCTGTTTTTTACAGTCACTGGCGATGAATTTGGGCTGATCCAATACATGGCTCACACCTCCCTGTGACCACTGAGTAAAGGAAATTGTATCCTCATGACGCTCATCTTGTTCTGCTTCTTTTTGTCTTACATGAAATTTCCTATAGCCAATGAACAAAACAAACTGGCAAGTTCTGTTTCAGAATAAACCAGCTGAATACTTCATATCCAACTTCTTGTTATGAAGCCCTAAAGTGATATTGGAAGCCTAAAGTGATTACTTCTCCATTTTGAATGTTTTGCTTGGAAAAAAAAAAAAGAGGCAAGTGAATCTGTTGCTATAGGACTAATTCAAAGTTGAAACTTATAACATTCAAAACTCAGCATTACTTATTAGTTAGGAATTCAAAATATCTCTGAGTCATGGTACTTTTTAGAAATTGAAGAAGGAATTGGACTAGCATGCCTTATCTAGCTTGACTAGAGACAACACAACTGCAAAGCAAATAACGTGCACTTTCACCCCCAATGACCTGCGAAATAAGCACAAACAAAATATTCAAGGGCTTAAAATTCAGCTGTGGGAAATTACTGCAGCTAAATAGAGAAGAAAACAGCTGATCCCAGGGGAAGCAAGTAGATGGCAATGTGGGATGCAATTAAGAGCAGTGGCAAAGTCATTCACCATGACTATTTGCTTAATCCAGTCACTCTGAGCAAAGGTAGCTACAATGAGGAACTGTTCTCTCTACTCAGTACCTGGGGAATTCAGGGGTTTCCAGCACAAAGGCCCATCAGTTGAAGGGCAATGTGACAGAGGATTCAGAGAGATTGGCTGGCTAATGGATGGGGGAATAAATTCTCCCAGAACGCTCCCTGTTCAAACCATTGGAAATGGAGTCGCCCTTCAGATCATCTGTATGCCTGTTTCTTTTTTCCATTTTCAATTTATAATAACAATAACGACCTAGACATAGGACGTTTCCTGGGTTTTAATGACTGTCTGAGGTTAATGGCCCTCAACTACACCTCAGGCCATCAACCCCTCCCAGCTGGTCATTAATCTCTGGGAAATATCCTGTTCCTGGGTCATTATTGTTTCAATATCAACTATACCTTAAAAGCTTTATGGATTCTGCAAATACACATCTCTTGCCAAGAGAGGTTATAAAACCTGTTCAGAATTCTGAAATTATCTTGAGTTTAACCTCTCAGAGATGTTTTGTTCAAAACTAAAACTGGCTTAAGAAAACATTCAACTTTATCTGTTTGTTTATTCATATTTTATCAGGAAAGAGGCCTACTGAATATTACAAGGACCCAAACAAAAAGTAATGAATATTGGAAGAAAAAGATCAACTTTAATGGGGAGTAACCTCTCTCCTGAATAGTAGCATAACTCAGCTTTTGACAACACTGTTATTTGTGAAAATAGTTCCCCAAAATGATTTTATGTGTCTAAGTATCACCAGACTACACCCCACACATAGAATTTTCAAAATATATCCCATTTCTAAAAATCTCATTTTTAATTTCCACAAGAAATACTTCAGTTTATACATTAAAATTATTACTACAAGGATTCTATCCATGGCAGAATGTTCCATATGAGGAGGCACTGCTGAGACATGAGTGAAATACAACTTCTGGAAAATGCAGCTTTTAAGATTCCAATTCAGCAGCAAAGAGGAGGATGACTCCCCAGGAAGTGTTTGAGTTGTAGAGAGTTGGTATAAACAAAGGAGGGGGACAGGGCAGGTGTTTAAAGCCAAGGAAATCCAACAAATGGTAAGAGGGGCATGTCCCTGTAAACAGATAGGCCAAGGAAACACGGGGACTTCGGCAGGCACTACCTTGAAGAGATGAGGAAGCCCTGGATGGGCTCCAGCTCTGAGGAAGAAATTAGGGTCCGAGACCTATGCATGAGGTTCTGATAAAAACATACTCCACCTGCAGAATTAGCCAGAACTGCGTTCTCAGGTAGGCTTGTAACAGAGTTCCAGACCCTGCAACTGAGGAACAAAATAGGTCACTCGTCACAGCAATGGGGCATGAGCTCAGGTGCCAGTCTGGGAGCACAGTCAGAGAAAACAGGAGGGCAGGCTAACTGGGCTCTATCTGAGTTAGAGTCCCATGATCAGAGGGAGTGGTCCCGGAGCCTGACTCAGCGCTGAATCTTGCAGCTGTCAGGCGGTGGAACAGAAAAATCAAACAGATCACACACAGCTATCCATTCCAATATAACATTTTGAAATTTTTTCAATAAACCTTTTCTGTGAAATGCCACTTGAAGATTTTATTCTAAGTCATATAAATGTGAAAACTGCAAGGTATCAGGACACAAAGTGGGAAGTAAAAGAAAACAATATGTCCTAGAATTTTCAAAATTAACTCTTCATCAGAGGGAAGTGAATCATTTAACTGATAGATAAATGAAATAATATATTATTGTTTCCCTACTTGACTGCCATTATAATACCTTATGCAGGCACCAAAGTTGACATACTAATTGCTACTGGAATATTTTAACAGGGAAATCAGGAAAGCATAATACAAAAAATGAATTTAAAACAGACTTCGAGATAGACTTGAATGTAAATAGTTTATTTGGAGAACTTCTCAGATGATTCTTAAACTCCTTGTCTACTTTTAGAATTAAAGTTGAAATAAGATTGGAGAGATTTCTTCAGAGGGCTGTGCTGTGAGTCTGTACCCACAGTGGGGGAGGGTGGGAGTGCTACCCCTCCCTAGCCTAGTGAGATGCAAGTTCCTAAGGGAAGGGTGGGAGAGCTGCTTCTCCCTTTCCTTAAGATAAGTGATGTAGACTAATGACCCCTAAATATGTCCATGTTGTAATCCCCAGTGAATATGTTACTTTACATGGCAAGGGGTCTTTGCAGATGATTAAGGATCTTGAAATAGGGAGATTATCCTGGGTTATTTAGATGGACTGGAGGTAATCATTAGGGTCCTTATAAGAGAAGGGAAGGAGGATGAGAGTGAGAGAAGGCACCATGATGACAGAAGCAAAGGTCAGAGGATGAGAGTTAGAGAAGGCACCATGGTGACAGAAGCAAAGGTCAGAGTCTGAGAGAGAGGTGAAGATTCTATACTCCTCCTAGCTGTGAAGGTGAAGGAAGGGGACACAAGTCTAGGAATACAGGTGGCTTCTAGAAGCTGGAAAAGGCAAGGAAACAGATTTGTTCCTAGAGCCTCCAAAAGGAATGCAGGTCTGCCAACACCTTGATTTTATCCAGTGACAGCCATGGAAGACTTCTGACCTCCAGAACTGTACAGTAACAAATTTGTGTTATTGTAATATTTTTCAGGTATAACCTGAAGAACTGTGTTTCCTGTATAGGACAGAAAGAACACAAAGTTAGAAAAATTGAGAAGGGAGTATAAAACTACACCAAATTTCAGTGTACAATTTTTATGAAAGTGTGCATGCACAGGCACTAGTTATCCTTTTGAGGAATCCTCCATTTAATGATCACTCTGTGATTGTAAATTTTTAATTAAAGCTAGAGGAGCAAATTTAAAATAAAATAAAGGGTGATTAGAGACTAAGCATTGGTTACCTCAGAAGAAATAACCTCACTGAAAACAAAGATTATGTCACTTAAATGTGGGTTACACTGAATCAGTACTCCACAATACCAGTTCCATATTATAGCTGAGGAAATTCCCTCTTCCTATTGCACTTTCCCAGGCTTACTGCAGAATGAACTAGAAAATGTTGAGGGATGCGGTCACAGGTATGGGAGTTCTTTTTAATCTTTTTAATCCAAGCAAGACATTTAATCTCTCTTGTCCTTGTTTTCCTATCTGTAAAATATAAAGCAGTTGACTCATATGCTAATGAACAGACATTCAAAAATGGTAAAAATATAAGTGTATATTTTTAACATTATATTTTGGTTATACTTGAAAAATATAATAATTACACAAATATGTTCTTTGAATTGCTTTCATCTGGGAGGAAGGTGGGGAAACAATCTGAATGTTCATAAATTTGGTCACAGTAAAACAATTGTTGAGTATCTCATATTGGTTTAGTTGTGTTCCCCCGAAACTCATAGGCGGAAATCCTAATTCCTAGTACCTGAGAATGTGACTTTGTTTAGACATAGGTCTTTAAAAAGGTAATTAATTTAAAGTTAGGTCATTAGGCTGGGCCCTAATCCTATATGAATGGTGTCCTTATAAGAAGAAGCGATGAGGACATAGCCACACAGAGGAATGACCATGTGAGGATACAGAGAGAACACAGCCATCTGCGAGCCAAGGAGAGAGGCCTCAGGAGGAACCAACTCTGCCAACACCTTGATCAGGACACAACCTCCAGAACTGTGAGAAAATAAATTCCTCTTGTTTAAGCCACCCAGTCTTGTTTAGTACTTCGTTATGGCAGCCCTAGAAAACACAGGCATTCTCCTGGCCCTCAAGAGGGGACAGATAAGTAAACAGAGAAATAGTTTGGTGAGAAGGATATGGTGAAGCAAATTTTGCATATTATCAACTCAGCAGAATTTATGTGGCGACCAAAATGATAATTATAGAGAGCATGTAACAACCTGAAAAAATGTTTATAAAAAACATTAAGTGAAAAGGCAAAACACAGCAACATAGCTATTCTACGATTACTATAAAAGATGGTTTATTAATAGACAAAAAATAGAAGAAAACTTGGAAAAAACAGAGTTTTTTGCTGAGGTGAATCCTTGATGAACTTTCATATTTTAGTTCTTTATTGCTGTTATAATAGCAATGATGCAATAAATTTTTAAATATTTAATTTTACTGATATATTCTCCTTTTTTTCTTTTTTCCTTCACATTTTGGTTTAGTTCAAGTTTCTGCTTTTGAGAAAGTTATTCTTGAAAGGGAATTCAAAAAGATTTTATGAGCCTAAAGATTGTACAGAACACAGAGGTGTACAATATATCTTTTTAAATTCGTGACTATGTTTTCTTCATATAAATACCCAGAAGTGGAATTGCTAGATCATATGATAGTTCTATTTTTAAGTTTCTGAAGAACCTCCATACCATTTTCCATAGTGGCTGCACCGATTTACATTCCCACCAACAGTGCACTAGGATTCCCTTTTCTCCACACCCTCACCGACACTTGTTATTTCTTGTATTTTTGTTAAGAGCCATTCTGACAGGTGTGAGGTGGTATCTCACTGTGGTTTTGATTTGCATTTCCCTGATGATAAGTGATGTTGAGCATCTTTTCATGTGCCTGTTGACCATCTGTATGCCTTCTTTGGAAAAATGTTTATTCAGATCTTCTGCCCACTTTTTTTTTTTTTTTTTGGTGGTACACGGGCCTTTCACTGCTGTGGCCTCTCCCGCTGCGGAGCACAGGCCGGGGCACAAACCCGTGTCTCCTGCATTGGCAGGCAGACTCTCAACCACTGCGCCACCAGGGAAGCCCCCTGCCCATTTTTTTTAAATGGATTGTTTGGGGGGTTTTAGTATTGAGTTGCATATGTTCTTTGTATATTTTGAATATTAGCCCCTTTAGCGGAAATAGCCACTAAAAATAAGTAAGGACTTAAGGAAAATGGCACACTTGATTCTGTATTCGAAAAATAATGATCTAAAATGAGATTATAGAGCCTTGCCTGGCTATAAGCCTCAAGATCCAGCTCATTTATAAAAATATCCAGGGCTTCCCTGGTGGCGCACTGGTTGAGAATCCGCCTGCCGATGCAGGGGACGCAGGTTTGTGCCCTGGTCCGGGAAGATCCCACATGCCGCGGAGCGGCTGGGCCCGTGAGCCATGGCCGCTGAGCCTGTGCGTCCATAGCCTGTGCTCTGCAACAGGAGAGGACACAACAGTGAGAGGCCCGCGTACTGCAAAAAATATATATATATATATCCAAAGAAGAATTTGCCAAAGTAAAAGTGAGGACAAATGAGGTGAGCAGAAGATATAGTTCTCCATCCCTTGAGGCAGCCAGAAGGGCCAGGGCCCAGGCAGCTCCATTCAGGGCTCACACACCTGGCCAGGCCCCTTACAGCAGAAAGGTGAAGCACAGCACACAGAGCCTGAGTGCCCAGCCTGGAAAAGAGCACGTATTTTCACAACAGACTTCCACACAAAGGCCACTGCATTCCTGACAGCAGTACAGCAAAATCTGTCATGTCTCTCAGTAACTTTTGTGTGGGGCAGGGCATAGCAAGGAAAAGTTAACAAGGTGAAAACAGCTGCCCTAAAGCTGCACTGGATGTTAATCAAACCTCCTAAAGAGCAGGAAGGCTTATATCGAGGACCTTAATTTGCCCCCTAGGCCCTGTTTTTACCTTGATTTAGCAGTTTTCACTATAGCAATTTGTCGTCCTCATCCCACACAGGCCCCAAGCTTGGGATTCTGCTGCTCCTACAGGCTTGCCTTTGGTAGCCCCTCAAGGAGAAAAGCTCCCCAGGAAGGAGATAGAGTTTTATTTTTATCCCAGTTAAAGTCCCTATCCAATCCATTAATAGCTACAATAACCTTGGTCCAGGGCATTTCCTGGAGAATCTATAACCAGCTGGGGTTAATGAACTCTCCCTACCATTAATTCCTGGGAGAGGCCATTGGCCTGCATGGTTACTTAATTACTCTTCTGTGTACAGCTTCATAAAGCAATGAAATGCCTTCTTTCAGGAAGAAGGGAGATGGTAATGGGGGTCATCAGAGGCCATTAATTTTACAAATAGTTTGTTGGCAACTACAGTATGTTAAGAAGTCACTCTGGCCCACAAATCAACTCAATGCGGTCCTTATTAAGTTGAGATCCAAACCTTCCCAGTTTCCATGATTCACACACATAAAGTTAACAAGTGGTGCAGAATCTGGTCAAAATGTACATACTCAGGTATGCAGAAACATATTCTTTATATTCTGCAAATGATCTTATCTTCCCCTCTAGCTCTGATTCCTTAAGTTGGCAGAAAAGACTCAGTGGGGCCAATTCAAGACACCATAGACTTTTCCCAGTTAAAAATCTCTTTCAGGTAATTTCTCAGTCTTAGGGAGATTCTCCCTCTCCAGAGCTCTCCTCTTTCCCAGGATATTGGCAGGTGCAGGGAAAAACTACATATCCTTAAGGAGGGTTGAAGGAGGAGCTTTGGGTCTTCATGGCTCCTCTTGCTGCTCCTGGGTCTGCTGGCCTTTCAGGCTGTATGCTGGCCCATGCTGCTTGTGCTATCCCTCCCCCCAGCACACACACACACGCCCTAGAATGTAAACCCCATGAGGGCAGATGTCTTGGCTGTTTTGTTTACTCTGTCTCCCTAATGCTTAGAACAGTGCCTGGCATACATAGGAGCTCCTTCAATGTTTCAGTGTTTGTTCAATGAATGAGTAGTTAGTTGGCTACACGATGGGATTAGACTGCTTGGCCTTAGGAATCAGACTTTCCATATTAGTCACACTTTGAAGCAAGGGAGCACAATCTGCCAGAGAAATAAAAGACAGGGGCTACCCCTTCATACTGCCCAGAAATCAGATCCATTAAACTACTGCTGCCAAAGGGAAGACGTGACCATGAAACACACACAACCATCTAGGGTCTGAAGTCTCCATAGATGATGAGAAACCGTTGCCACCCACCCTACTGTGACATGCTGCCCCCATGTCAATAGCAGGGTCATGACACCTCAGAAGGTTCTGAGATTCTACTGGACAGTTCCACTGGGGAAAGATTAGACTCTTCAGAAGCTAACTGCCTAGAGCAGAATCAGGAAGACCATACACATCAGAAGAGAGGTGGAGTTTAAGGAAGTAATGGATTTAAAGAGGAAACCAAAGGGGCAGAGCAAGCCAAATTTACTTCTGCTTGGTTTTTCTGAGCCCTGTTTAATACTAAGATCTTAATATCTGGAGATTCTTACAGAGGCCAGGCTAGAGAGCAGAGAGATTACTTTTCAGAGAAGTTGTACACCTACACCCAGGCCCATGGGCCCTTTAGGAAAGCAAGTGGCCCTAGAGTAGAAAGGGACTTAAGAACAATTGATAGCCTCTATTGATTCTTATGGCTGTGTATAAATTCCAAAGGGTTTTGTGTTGGTGAACTATCTCTGAATATACCTGCTAGCAGGATATATACTGAAATTTCCAGCATTATCCCTGTATCCTCACTGTATCCTTACTGAGGCATAATCAGAACATGAGCAGAAAACCAAAAGGCTGAATTTTGTCATGGCCAAAATGTGAAGTTGGAGGGAAGAGACCAGTTCTGTTTCTATATTTGGGGGTTCTTGGCTAGTTACTCTACTTCACAAATGACTCATTTCCCCAACTCATTAGATACATATCTGCTGATATTTTAGGGAATCTACAATGGAAGAACACAAGGAAGATCAACTAGATGATGAGTAAGTAATCATGATTAGGCAAAGCCACATCCAAGGGCCAAGGTATGAAGCAGGTCTGCTGTAGATGTCTTCCTTCATCTTCTAGTCTCCCTCTCTCTCTCCATCTACTATCTATCCCTCCCCCATTGCACTCCACCTCAAGCCCTTCATGCCCTCCTGAAGTGAGAGCTATTATAAAGTCTTCTTTTCCAAAATCATCCCTCATCCTTACTCAAAAGTTTGCCTCACTAACTTATTTATGGTTAATTATTTGAAAAGCAAACTAATTAATGATACAAGAAAAAGAAAAGTTTATTGAGAGCTTCCATGTGCCAGGTACCCTTTCTAGATGACTCTAGTGTTACCCCTATTTTATTCAAATTTACTTCAAAAAGATTTTTGAATTCTTGAAAGTGAATGCCTGGATCATATCTGTGTGCTCAATGAAGTGACTCTCATGATAGATACTCAAGCTTTGTAGCAGGTACTGTAAGAGAAGTTTTGAGATGGGAGGAGGAAGGGAAAGACTGAAGCCCTACCTGCTGGTGGAAATCTCTTGTGGCTCTGCATAAAGCTGGGCTCAATCATAAGGAATGTGCCAGCTACCTGGATAAAAGTACTCAATAAAAGTGTATTGCATGAGCAGATTTTGTGAACAACTTGTCTTAGAAACCAATGCAGGACACTATTTAAGGAAGCAAGACTTCTGGAACCAGAGTGGAGGTGCACTAGTATATTGAGCACTTTGGCTGAGAAAGCCTGAGAAAAACCTCTCTTGCTGACCAAGTTGAGAATTATTGAAACAAACTGTAGAGCATGATTAAGAAATATAATTTCCTAAGAATGAAAAAGGACAGATGTGTTTCCAGAAACAGCCAGGTTAATGAATTACGTGCCTTCTAGATATCCCATTTAGTCCAAAGATTACTGATCTTAAGATAACTGGCCCTTGTTCAATTTGGGGACTGAGTCTACAGGTCAGAGAAAGTGGAAATCTTAAGACTGGCCCAGTCAAAGAGGAACATTAACAGTTTGAATATGGACCTTGAAAGGGATATGCAGAGAATTGATGAAGCAAATCAGGACCTTCTTCTCAAAATCCGCAAGAAAGAAGATGAGATTCAGAGGTGAGTGTTGGGGTTCCATGAGGGAAGTTCTCCATCCAGAGGATGGGGTAGAAGAGAAGAGACAACACTAAATTTTCCTGTTTGTTCTAGAGACCTAATTCTTGTACAGCAAAGTTTCTTCTTCATTCTCTGGCATTGCTCTGTGGCTCAAACTCTGAAATACAGCAAGTTTTAAAGAGATTCCTAAAAAAACTGGGTGATACCTGAGCTGAAAGAACATTGGGGTGCTTGACTTGGGAATCAGAGGAATCTTACTTTTCCTGCCTTGAAAGTGATTCTGAGTCTAAGGATCCAGGAAAGAATGGTTTCCGACTTGAGATTCGTGTTTATTGTCACTGAGGTTCCCTTGAAACTGATATTTGTGTTTTATCGGTTCTGAAACTGCCAGATCCTCAGAGTGTGTGCTTGCGTCATCTAGGCTGGAAAATGAGATCACTCAGACCAGAGACCTGGCAGAGGGTGAGGAGTGGGGGAAGGAGAACCGCACCATGATGGAAACGGAAAGAACCTTGCAGGCGCTAGAAGAAGAAACAGCCAGACTGGTAAGCAAGAAGCTGGGAAGAGCTGTATGATAGGTTTTATTCATCATCCTGTCTCTCATCAACTATCAGATAAGCTAGTCTCTCCTTTTTACATACAACTAGTAGTCAACTCAAAAGTCATGGCAAGGACTTCCCTGGTGGCACAGTGGTTGAGAGTCCGCCTGCCGATGCAGGGGACACGGGTTCGTGCCCCGGTCCGGGAAGATCCCACATGCCGTGGAGCGGCTGGGCCCGTGAGCCATGGCTGCTGAGCCTGCAAGTCCGGAGCCTGTGCTCCACAACGGGAGAGGCCACAACAGTGAGAGGCCTGCGTACCGCAGGAAAAAAAAAAAAAAAAAGTCATGGCAGGATGTGTCCATGCATGGAAAGGGATGTGTGGAGGGTAGGGTTTCTTTGGTAATATTTAGTATTGGGAAGCCCTGCGTGTGGGCATCTCTATCCCTGTTAAGTTGGTGTGTATGTATTGAGATCAAACCACAGGTTCTTTACCTGACCTTATACAATAAGGTAGAGTTCCTGCAGGAAATCATCACTGGAGCGAAATGGAGAACAATCAACTAAATAAAGACGGATGATGGTGTGCAGATACACACTTACACTGCTTCTTTCTCTCAACAGGAAAGGAAGAATGAGACTCTGGTCCACAGTATAGCACAACTTGAAAGAAAGGTGGGATGGGGCTCTTGTGTTCCCCAGTGTTCCCACAGCATCCCCAGGCACCAAAGAGGCAAGGGAGCAAAAGTGGTCATAGGGGATCCCACATGTTAGAGAGGCCTGTGCTGGGGTGGATACTACTCTCCTGAGGCTGAGCTTCATGACCTAAATAAATGCCATGGATCTTCCCTGCAAGTATCAGATGGACAGAGGGAGTGGGTTATTCAGGGTATTCAGTGATCCCATAGGTTCCCTCATTCTATTACAAGAAAAGGGATTCCAGTAGACACTCTGTTAAAGTGATTGGCTGGCAGCTCTGTAGTGAGAGTTAATTTTACTTTCAACAGAGACTTAAAAATACTTAATTCCTAAGGATTCCCTCTTCCTTGTCTAGGCATTCCCTCTACCTCAACTCCTGCTCAGAATACAGTGGGCTTCCTATGATACCCTACTTTCTGACCCATTCCTGAATAACCCAGCATGGATGAGGGGTTCAGAAAAGTACCCCTGCCTTGAGCAGGCTCCAGCTTTGGTGGCCAAGACTAGTGAGAAGAAGTTAAAGGTAGAATAAAGATGTCTCCAAGAGCACCAAGTATCCACCAAAGGACCACCTCCTGGCAGCTTTTATCAAGACCAAATTACCAGCCCACACACACACCAGAGAATGTCTTTGTTTTCTTTATTTTTTTTATTTGATGTATTTTTTATTTGCAATGTGTTTTTTTATTTGAAACTGTAGCTTACAAGGAAATCTCAAAAGGCAACTAAGTGTGAACAAGGCAATCTAAAGGGAACCCCAGAAGAGTCAAAGGTAAATGGAAAAGCAATCTTGAATGAGTGTGGACTATGTGAACAGGAAACAAGCTTTCAAGTGGAAACAACTGTCAAAGTTGGGATAAATTCTTTGTAGTTTTACCCATGTCAGGCATAAGCCTGGGCCACTGAGTACTGACATTTCCTCTGCTCTTAGTAAGGAATTTTACTCTGAAGCCATATATTTTGTTTATTCTTCCATGAGGAAGAGCAGAACACAAATGCATATATAACACTGGAGGCAGTTGAAGTCCCTAATTTAAATCCTGTCCCCAGTACTTAGTGTGGTATATGAAGGGCAATTTAATCAGTCCCTCCCAGCCTCCGTTTGAAAATTGAGTGAAATTGTGTATATAAAGTATTCTTTCCTTTTTTTGGAGAGCTAAAACCTGAAGTCACATAATTTTAAAGTGACTATTGAAGAGTGTGGCTAAGGCATATGTATGAATTCATAGAGGCAGAGCTAGGATCTGTAACTCTACTGCATGCTAGGCAACTTACACATCCTGTCATGGAATCCAATCTAGAAAAGAAATCATTAAGTTGGTCATTCAAGTATCTAGTGAGTTCTGCATGCTAAGTGCATCAGACAGTGCTTAGCATTTCTCTAATTGTGTTCCAGAGCTAAGAACCTGGACACAACCACAACACATCCGATCAAAGTTGCAAGAAGAATTAGAGACTTACTTTTTTTATTTAGAGAACAGGTAAAATTCTAACTTGATACTTTCTGTAGAATTACATCTTTATCCTTGCCTTAATTTTTCTTTAGCTTATTAAGTACACACTTAAGCCCATACTGTGTATATGAAGCCTATGAAGATACGGACACACTGAAAATAGAAATATAAAAAGAAAGAATAGAGAAGCACTCTCCTATCTTCTCTTGGCCAAATTAGTGTTGATGGCCACAAAAAAAAAAAAGAAGAAGAAGAAGAAGACGTTTAAGGCCACCAAGTAAGCTTGCTTAGTCGTGCACATCCAGGAAATTTACCTGGAAAGAAAGAAATCTGGATCCTGTGTGTACATCAGGAAGAAAGTGAAGTTAAGACTAGAAAGGATTATGAAGCCCCATGACTATCCTTACCATATAACTGCAGCAGTCAGAGACTGATTTTTCTTCCTTCTCCTGCCCAAAACAAGTTTTCCTGACAGTAAGGCCACCAGAATCTAGTGGGGACACTTTAATGCTGGCTATGTCAGGTGAGCTGAGCTGACAGACTATAAAGTTCCAGGTGTTGTCAGAACAATGGCCATTATTTTCCTAGCAGCAACCAGCCCAGCCCTAAAGAGTTCTAGAGTATTATTAACCCTCTGAATCACTCCCTTTTGCCCACCTGTTTTGTAGAATTCTTAGGTGATATCTCTAATTCTATGAAATATACAGTATCTCCTTTGCTTCTGTTCCCGTTGCATGCTGGTGATTAGTTCAGTAGTTTAATGGGATGCCTGCTTCAACTCCTTGTGACTCAGGCCACTGTCTTGAAAATATAGCCTTTAGCACATTTTTCTTTCTGGCCCTGGTTGTAACTGACTGGAGGGGAAAGGAACTGTTAGAAGCATCCAGATGTAAAATAATGATCCCTAGATGAAAGTGGAACAACAGAGCTGAAAGGGAAGGAAGGGAAAATACAGTTATATCTTCTCTTCCTACAGAATATAACCCAAATGCATCCATTCTTCCCTATCTACTACTACGAATAGTACTACCCTCTTGCAAGCCACCATACCCCTCAACTGGATGCTGAAGTAGCTTCCTAACAAGTCTTCCTGCTTCAACTCTTACTCCTAAACAATCTCACTTTCCACATATTGAAAAGTCTCTTCTTTAAAAACACAGGTCAGATTGTGTCTTTACCACTTGAAGCTCTCTCCTGGCCTTTTACTACAATTAGAATAAAGAACCAAATTTTGGGGATTTCCCTGGTGGCGCACTGGTTAAGAGTTGCCTGCCAATGCAGGGGACACAGTATCAAGCTCTGGTCCGGGAAGCTCCCACATGCCACGGAGCAACTAAGCCCACGTGCCACAACTACTGAGCCTGCGCTCTAGAGCCTAGAAGCCACAGCTACTGAAGCCCACGTGTCTAGAGCCCGTGCTCCACAGAAAGAAAAGCCACTGCAATGAGAAGCCCGCACACAACAACAAAGAGTAGCCCCCACTCGCCACAACTAGAGAAAGCCCGCGTGCAGCAACAAAGACCCAACGCAGCCATAAATAAATAAACAAACAAATAAATAAAAGAACCAAATTTTTTTAGAAGCTATAAGGCCCTACGTATGTAACTTCATCAGTGGCTACCTTTCCCCACCTTACCAGTATCCCCTGTGCTTCAGCCACATAACTTCTTCATACATACCAAAGTTCACAGTCTTGGCCCTTGTTGTAACCTCTGCATGGGACATATTTCCTCCAGATCTCCATTTGACTAATATTTATCTTTCAGATTTCAGCTCAAGTATCATCAGAGAAGCCTTCGCCAACCACCTATATTAGCTCTTATGCCATCACTCACTCTCACTCCGAGCACATTACTCGGCTTTTATTTCCTTCACAGCACTTATCATGTTGATTCATCTGTTATGTCCCCCAACTAGAATGTCAGCTCTGTGAGGCAGAAAGCCTATCAATTCCGTTCACCACTGTATCCTCAGTACTCCCCCTGCCCTTTCCCTGTCACTCCAGTATAGTGGCCGATATAGAATAGGCTTTCATCAAGTATTCAAGGAAGGAAAAGAGGAAAGAAGAAATACAGGGAGAAAGAAAGGAGTGAGCCATGAATATAAAAGCAAAAGTGACAGTGAATTTTTCAAGGTTGATGTTTTTCTAAGAGAAATAGCTAAGGAAGAAGGAAGCTAAGAATTGAAGTTTAAGGGCGAACAAAGCACTGATGAATACTCAGTGGTCAAGAGTGCAGGCTCACCAGGCAGCTGCAAGGACAGTTTGACTGCCCTCCATCAAAAGGATATCTGAAATGGTGCCCAATGCACGTCAACCACCTGTGAGATAACCTCTGCTATAGCATTTCAGAATGGAATCTTGTTTTTGCCTTGCTGAGTTACCAGCCTCCTTCCCTGTCTATAGGTTAAGTTACAACAGCTGGAAGCCTCCTGTGCAGACCAAGAGAAGGAGCTGGCCAAGGTAACCACAGTAACTTCAATGTTACTCCTCCCAAAGGAAGGGATACTCCATTCTTGGTCAGACGATCTAATGCATTCCTCAAATGACTGAGTTATAATAAGGTTCTAGATCCCAAACCATTATGGGATCAGGAGGATATGAAGGAAAGGAAGATGACTATAGTCTCCTAAGTTACCTTCTATTTAATATTTTTATAGGATACACTTCATAATCTATATCTTCCACAAATTAGTATCTATTCTTCTCCCAACTGTCCCCAAATAATCCCCAAGGGACTATAAAATATAGCTTGTTTACCCTCAAAAAAATTAGTTCATATGTACAAAAAAAACATATTTAGAACAATTAGAAGGCCACATTTAGGGTCTGGTACACAGGAGGAAACAAGTATACTGTTGTTCTTACAGCAATTCACTGAGAAAATTTAAGACTAATAAATTTTAGTCTCCCCAGGTAATAGAAGACTATGCACTTTTGGCCCAGCTCTGTGAAGATCAGGCCCTCTGCATAAAGGTACAGCCCTTCAGTAAAGGGACAGCAAAGGGTTTGTTCAGGTACAGGGTGAAATGGAACCAGGTTTTTCAGAGCATACTCTCTGGAACAATTGTAACTCTTCAAGGTGTCATTCCAGAGGGATTTTAGGGTCTATGACACTCCACCACCAATATCATTCTGTTACTTCCCTGGTCTCCCAGCCTCTGTGCTCTTAACTTAATAATGAACACTTTTCCTGTTTATAATCCCAATTACCCCCAGAGACCTGTCCAATGGTGAAATATAGTGAGAGATCAGTAGTGGTGGGGTGGAGGCTAGGAAGGAGAAAAAGTGGCAGTGGGAATACCAAACATTTATGTTACAATGTAATAATGCATGTTTATTATGATTAGGAAAAGCACAGGGCTTTAATTAGTAACCGCGCTTTCTTTTATTTCTCTTTGAAGAAGTACCGGGAAACTTTGAAGAAAATAGAAGAAGAACTAGAGACTCAGTTCCTCGAGAGAGAAGTGTAAGCTTTGGCAAACAAAGGAACATCCTGGTTTTAGTGGTAACTCCATCTCAGCCTGGGTCAGAGCAAACATCTCTCTAATTCCAGTTTGGAATTATGAGGCCCCCAACACCACATATCTTTCCCCTCTGTAGTGATCAGGTCGACTCCCACTGAACCACACCAACTGTAAAACGCAGGTCCTTCCCCCATCCTTCTTCAAAGACTGTAGAAACACATCTCCCTTCATAGCTTTATCACGTTACCAATTATTTGGGTTTATATTAAGGGTAGGAACATGTGCTTTAAAAAGGGTTAGTGGTCAGGCACCTTGATAAGTAGAACATTCATATTAAACATAAATAAAAGCTTCCTTCCCAAAAAAAATACCCCTTGAGTTTGTCAAAAGAGTTTAAATGATGAGAAACTAAACCAAAAACCTCGCTTCCATTTCTTGACCCTCTTTAGATGTTAAATCTTAATTCAGTCAAGAAGTATCTCTATATATTAAATATTTTGGAACCTTGTGATGAAGAGAAAGAGACCCAAACTGCATAAAGCCTCTAAATAGGCAGGTACACAGGTACACCGTGGCCTTGTGTCCAAGACACTAGGACTTGGAGGTCCTCACCCCTAAAGAATACCTTCAAGTCTCCCAAAATCCTTCCTGAGTACTAGGTATGGCTTGACTGCTAAGCTAAGTTTCTAGAACAAGGCTATTCAACAGAAATTTCTATACTATCTATTAAGTATCCACTTGGCCACTTACTGAGTACTTGAAGAACAGGTAGTATGACTGAGGAACTTATTTTTTATTTTAATTAATTTAAATTTAAATAGCTACATGTAGCAACTGGCTACAATAGAATTCGAATATAAGACTGTTTTTAAACAACCATCATATAGTATGAATCTTTGAGGGCACTTTATCCAATCTCTATCTTGGTTCTTTTCCCCCTAGGTCAAAAGTCATAAGCATGAACTCAGCAAGCAAAGAGTGTAATGGCCAAAATAACAAGGTAAGCACCTACTCCATCTTCAGCTTCTTCAGTGTCATCACCTTTCAAAGGAGTTTCCAAAATCATAAGCCACCAAACATCTAGCAATCTTCCCATGTGGATTTTCCAAGAACAGTACCAGATATAATTCCAAAGCATTTCAACCCTAAACAAATAAAGAGGATGCTAAGGAACAGTTGTCTTCCCTCTTACAGCTGTGCAAATGATGTGTTCTCAAAGAAACCAGCCCAAGACCAAAGAAAGTTTAGAATAGAAGCGAGAAGGAACATTAACTGAGGGTGCACTCTATGGAGAGAAGGCCAGTACATGACACATACACCACTCCTCTATCTCCTGTAATCACAGCACTCTTTCCTGATGATCGCAGCATGGTCCAGAATCTTTTACTACACAGAACACCAAGGGCATCTATCACCATCTAATCAGAGTTGGCCTATGAGTTAAAACATAGGAAGCAGTTGCTTCTTTTTTTTTTTTTTTTTTTGCGGTACGCGGGCCTCTCACTGTTGTGGCCTCTCCCGTTGCGGAGCACAGGCTCCGGATGCGCAGGCTCAGTGGCCATGGCTCACGGGCCCAGCCACTCCGCAGCATGTGGGATCTTCCCGGACCGGGGCACGAACCTGTGTCCCCTGTATCGGCAGGCGTACTCTCAACCACTGCGCCACCAGGGAAGCCCAGCAGTTGCTTCTTTATGATACAGCTTCAGTGTCTATTCATCTTTAACATCATGATGTCACCAGCACATATGCAAAGGTCTGAAGGAAACAGATGTGGATGTAGAGCACCCGGCCTCTTGGCCTGCTTGGTGTCTTGTGGAAGCGAGTACATAGATAAAGTTTATTTGACTTTAATTGTAATTTATATTTCCTTTAGAGTCAAAGTGGACATTCAGCAGAAATTTTATGTTGTTGAGATATATGGTCTTTATAATCTCAGAAAAGAGAAGCCATCTCTTCCTTAAAAGCAAATATCAACATTTGACTATTACCCTTGAGGTGCTCCAGATGTTTGAATATGTTAGACCATTTCCACAGTGACTATAGTTCCCACTGTCCTGAACAGGTTATTCTGGTCCCAAGCTTATGTATTCCACTCAGCAAGCAAAACTCCTGAAATTAACTGAAGTCCACCTCTCTAGAACCAAGCTTGGCATGCTACCTGATGTGTCCCACCATCTATTCCCGGTGACTTATTAAAGTATTCCTTCTGTCCACCTATCAGAGAAACAACAGGACTGTCTTCATCAAGATTATCAGAGTCCATGTGATGGTTCAACGACCTATGATGTTTGAGCAATCTCTTTAGAGAGGCTGCCTGAGCAGCTGACCAGCTAGCATGCCACTTAATCTCACTCAAGCTATAGAATCAAATTTGTAACCCAGAAAGCTGCTTTCTAATTCCAATTCTGCAAGCCTCATTTCCACAGTTTTAAAGTGTGATCATAATTCCTCTTCCTTTTTATCTCACAAGGAAGTTTAAAGGAAAATGAAGTAACTGAGAAAATATTTTGGAAGAGGGATGTTACAGAAATCCAGGATATATTCTCATCTTTACATTTTTATAGCTTTCAAAACTTATCCCTTGGAATATGTTTGTGTGGTTTTTATAGCCTGTAAACTTCTCTAAGGGTCACTGGCTAAGTAGAAGGTAAGGGTATAGTTGAGAGAGCCCAAAATGTGAACTGAGAGGACCTGGGTTCCAGGCCTGGTCCTGCCACTTACAAGCTGTATGACCCTACCCTTATAAGTCTTCATTTATTCCTATCAATATATAAAAAGGTAATGCAGATTTATATATATATATATATATACACACACACACACACACACATATATACACACACACATATATATATGTACATATATTTGGCTTTGAAAATTTCATCTGCTTATGTATATGAAAAAATTTGTAAAATTTTACCTAAAATGACATTTAATTAATGGCTCAGTACTACTTGGCAGTGCTCACAGAGTCCAGAAATTGTTTATTTATCACTGCCCTTTCTTCTTCTCCCAGGATAACTCTCTCCAAAAGAAGAAAACAGGATTCTGTAAAACGTAAGTAAATTCCTTTGAGTAAACTTCCCAGAAAACCGGGAGTTCTACTTAGCCATACTAGCAGATAGCAAAGTCTAGACAAGGAGAACATTGTATACACACACACACGCACACACACAGTCAAGTCAACAAATTTGTTTTATCAATGACTACATTTCTCAGTTCACTGTTATGACTTCCTTGTCCAAAGGCGATGACTAATCTCAGTTTTCCAGTATTAGAAGCCAGTGGCCTAGCAGTAATCAGAAACAGGAATCCTATCACCTAGAAGAGATGTGACAAGTGTCATACTTACCCCCTTTTCCCTTCAACACTTTCAACTAGTTTGATGTGTCTGGTTTCCCAGTAACATCAGTTGATTAGAAATGGGGACTCCAATAAAAAAATTAAAAATTAAAAATAGAAAAACAAAAGAAATTTTAAAAAGAATAAACAAGGAGGGCTCTAAAAAAGAAAGAAAGAACTTCTGCAATATATGATAACACTGAGGCACCTTGAGGACATTATGCTAAGTGAAATAAGCTAGTCACAGAAAGACAAATACTGCATGATTCCACTTATATGAGGTATCTAAAACAGTCAAGTTCATGAATCAAAGTGTGGAATGATGGCTGCCAGAGGGTGGGGAGAGGGGGCACGGGAAGTTACTAATCTATCGGCATAAATCTTTGGTTAAACAAGATGATTAAGTTCTAGAGATCTGCTGTATAACATTGCACCTGTGGTCAATGATAATGTGTTGCACACTTAAAAATTTGTTAGGAAGGTAAATCTCATGTTAAGTGTTCTCATCACAATAAAATAATTTTTTTAAAAAACTTAAAAAAAGAAATGGGGAGATCCTTCTGTGGTTCGTAAGCATGAAGGTTGGGTTTTTACACTATTGTGTGAGACGTGCCTCCCTCAAACTTTATCACAATGTCAGCACATTACCCCCTAATGTGAAAAATAAAAATAGGGAGAGAATTTCTAAATGCAAGTATACCACTGCCTTACAGCAGATAAAAGAGAGAGAAAATGATTGGGAAAAGGAGACAGCACCTAACAGTATTCAGCACACAATAACTGCTCAAAAATCTTGTTAAACCAAATAAGAACTCAAGATTCAAACAAATGAGTGGATATTAGTCCTTAGGGAATCACAGTGATAGCAAAGTAAAATTGGTATTGAAGCCCCTGCATTTTTAAGAAAAGGTCAAATTATGTTCAATATAGTATGTTTAAGAAGGCATAGAGAAACATATATATAAAGTGGTATGAAATGTGATTTAGAAAAAGTCCAATCAAAATGGTTAACATAAAATTACTGGTGCTTAAAGGTCAGCTCCAACTGTCTGGAAAATTTGCTTAAGAGGGATACTCCTTCATACCAGATAAGTGAAGAATTATATATTTCAATACCCTTAAATACATGTTCCCAGAACAACTAGCAGAATTTTCCCTAGAACTCCTAGGCCACCTTCACCTATAATTCAACACCAGCGCCCAACATGAAATTGCCCATGTTCCTGGGATAAGGACTATCTGCCATAAAGAGAATTAGTAAGCCCAGCAAGTCTAGCTCATCACATCAAACTACAAATGTCTTTCCTCTTGCTCTGATCCAGCATCCTTGGAGCACTGGTATACCGTGTGCTGATAAGAAGTTAGAAAGCTAGGTTATTCCTAAGATTGTCCCTGGGCACGTCATCCCAGACCGTTCTCATGAATACTGTATCCAGCTTCAAGAAGAGTGGTGGGAAGAGGCTTTTAAAAGGCTTTTGATTCTAATTTTGAGCAAGATCCTGTATTAGAATGGATCCTGGCTCTTGTCATCAAGATTAACTCTACAGGAAAACTTAAGAAAACTGGAGGGGAAGGGGCTGGTTTTCTTTTTTTTTGCGGTACACGGGCCTCTCACTGTTGTGGCCTCTCCCACTGTGGAGCACAGGCTCCGGACACGCAGGCCCAGCGGCCATGGCTCACGGGGCCCAGCTGCTCCGCGGCATGTGGGATCTTCCCGGACCGGGGCACAGACCTGTGTCCCCTGCATCAGCTGGCAGACTCCCAACCACTGTACCACCAGGGAAGCCCAAGGGGCTGTTTTTGACTGGTGAGTGGAGGTGGGCCATGAATTTGTCCTGAGGCAGAATGCAGCCCAGCACAACCAGATAAGGGTAATATAGCAAAGGAAACAGTGGAGGTTTGCTCATGGAAATCATATTAAAACCACAAGGGCAAAATAATTTATCAGTTAAATAAGAAATCAAGACTACCATAAGGAAATTTATTAGGAAATATTAAAGGTAATATAAATGAAAGAAGAGAAATACCATGATCATGGATAGGAAGCCTTAATGTCATAAACATATCAATGGTCTCCAAATAATTAATAGAACAGTTCAATTCCAATCAAACTCCCCAGAAGATTTTTCATGGAATTGAATAAAATGATACTAAAATATTGTATATGGGAGAGTAAATGGGTCAAAAATAACCTGGGCAATTTTAAAGAAGAGCAAGAAATGAGAAACATGCTCTTTGAGATATCAAGACTTACTGGGAAGCTACAGTAATTATGATAGTGTAGTATCATCAGAGGAATAGGAAAATCAACCAATGGAAAAGAACATGTGCTCAGAAACAGTGCACATATAGAACCTTGATATCTGACTGATTATATGTCAGAGGGGAAAGAAAGGATTGACTGTTCAGTAAATATGGTGGGGAAAAAATGGTTATCCAGATGAGAAAGAAATAAGATTGAATTACTACTATACAGTATAACAAAAAAGCAAGCCCAGATGTGTTAAAGACTTAAATACCAATTTAAAAAAAAAAACCTACAAAACTCAGTATTAGTTATCTATTGCCACATAACAAATTACCCCAAAATTTAGTGGCTACAAACAACAAACATTTATCAACTCACACTTTCTGTGCATCATAAATCTGTGAGCTACTTAGCTGGGTGGTTCTAGCTCATGGTCTGTTACAAGGTTGCCATTAAGATGTTGGCTGAAATTACAGTCATTAGAAGGCTGGGCTGAGGCTAAAGGATCTATGTCCAAAGGAGCTTACTCACACAGCTGGTTGCTGGCAGGAGGTCTCAGTTCTTCATCAGATGGACCTCTCCACCAGGTTACTTGTGTGTCCTTATAACCTGACAGCTGGCTTTCTCCTGAGAGTAAGGAGGAAGCCACAGTGCTTTTAGTACATAGTATAGGAAATCACACACTGTCATTTCCATGATACGTTATTCTTTAGAAGCAATTCATTAAGTCTATTCCACACTCCAGTGGAGAAGAATCTCTCTAAGGAAGGAATACCAAAGAATTTGTGGACATATTTTTAAACTACCATAAACTCTTAATACAAAATAGTATCTTTTAGGCCTTGGGGTAGGGAATGATTTTTCAAACAAGATACAAAAAGCAGTGATTCTAACTAAAGGAAACGTTGATAAATTAGACTTTATTAAAAATAACTTTAGGGACTTCCCTGGTGGTACAGTGGTTAAGAATCTGCCTGCCAATGCAGGGGACACGGGTTCAATCCCTGATCCAGGAAGATCCCACATGCCGCAGAGCAACTAAGCCCGTGCGCCACAACTACTGAGCCTGCGCTCTAGAGCTCGCGAGCCACAACTACTGAAGCCCGTGAGCCTAGAGCCTGTGCACCTCAATGAGAGAAGCCACCTCAATGAGAAGCCCATGCACCTCAATGAAGAGTAGCCCACACTCGCCGCAACTAGCGAAAGCCTGGGCGCAGCAACGAAGACCCAGTGCAGCCAAAAATAAATAAATAAAATGCACATTAAAAAGTAAATAAATTTTGTTCTCTAACACCTTAGAGCAAGTGAAAGTTATAAAGTAGAGGGCAGATATTCAAAATATACACAATGGAAAAGGATTAATATCAAGAAAATATAAAGAATTCCTACAAATTAATAAGAAAAGCCCAAACAACATAGTAGATAAATGGGCAAGAGGAAACACCTAAGATGAATAAACCTATGAACAGATGTTCAGCACCATCGTTCATCAAGGAAATGCAAGCCAAGACCATAATGAGATATTACTTTATACCCATCTGATTGGCAAAAGTTTCAAAATCTGATAACATCAAATGTTGGAGAGGATGTGGATCCACAGAAACATAAACCCTGCTGGTGGAGTATAAATTGGTGCAACTGGGGCTTCCCTGGTGGCGCAGTGGTTGAGAGTCTGCCTGCCGATGCGGGGGACACGGGTTCGTGCCCCGGTCCAGGAAGATCCCACATGCCGCGGAGCGGCTGGGCCCGTGAGCCATGGCCGCTAAGCCTGCGCATCCAGAGCCTGTGCTCCGCTACGGGAGAGGCCACAACAGTGAGAGGCCTGTGTACCGCAAAAAAAAATTAAATAAATAAAAATAAATTGGTGCAACTACTTTTGAAAACAATTTTCCAAAATAAAAATAAAAAACAAAACAAGATAATTTCAGATAGTGATAAATGCTGAAAGAAAATTAAACATGGTGATGGGAGAGAGAGTAGCTGGCAGGCCAGCATACGGGAAGAGGCTACCTTTGTAAGGGGCTGTTAAGAGTAGAGACATTTGAATCTCAAGGAGTCAGACATGCATTTAGATTATGACTATTTTGTTCCAGGTTTTCTAACCTCTAGTTAACAGTTTCTTGGCTTTCTCTTTCCAGGATTTTTCAATATTTCTTTTTCACCACCCTGTTTTTCATCAGACTGCTGGGCTACTTGTTGTTCCACATAAGTTTTATAAATCCAGATCTCTTTGTCAATATACTGCCCAAGATACTGAGCAGGAACATCTTGTGGAAGCTAAGATGCTTTCTCTTTCCATCTCTCATGCTTGAGACAGAGGACATATTACCCCACTGACCCCCAAGAAATATCCTGGAGCAAAAGAAGGCAAGTGGTATCTGAGTCCGTAGACTAAGAGATGGTGGAACTTGTGGAGGAAAGGGGTTTTCTTCAGTTATTTCCTTGAAGTTTTCCTACTTGATTACCATCCCTCCTCACAGTCTTTCCAAGATTAACCTTGCCCGGTAAAGAGCTCTGTCAATGGATTTCTGTGGCTATATGGATAAGCTAAATAGTACCAATAGTAAACAAAGTAGACTATTTTTGGAATAATATCATAAATGCTGAGCAAAATTAGAGCTGATCAATTCTTCTAGTGAATCTTAAAAATCTAAGACACAGGATCCCTGCAAAGCAGAAGACTGTTCATTACTTACATTAGAACTCTTTCGTTATAAGTTGCCTTAGTTTAAGCTAATTTATAAATTTATAGCACACAAAAAAGTATTGCCTCATGGAACTAAAAATCTGGGGCTTCAGGCATGGCTGGATCCAGAAGCCTCAATGTAATGTCACTGGAGTTTCATTTCTCTCTTCTCATCTCATTGGATGGGCATTTTCCTTTTAGTGGGAAGATGCTGCCAACAGCCTAAGACTCATACTACCAGATTAGCATCCTCAGCAGAATGAAAGAGTCTTTTCTAATAGCTCCAGCAGGAAATTTCAGATAAACTGACTTAGTTGTGGTCAACTGTCTACCCCATCCCACAATCAATGTGGCCAAAGGGGTGGGAATACTCTGATTAGTCAAGCATGAATCCATGAACCATATGTCCAAACTCTTGTAAGGGGCAGGGGAGGTAAGGGGACAAGAAAGAGATAAGGGAGTCAGCCCCATGTAAACTATATGGAATGTGTTTCCCAAAGGAAAGGGGACACTCAATTCCCAGAGAAGGGGAAAGAGATACTGGACTGGCAAAAACTGACATTCACTTAATCACTAGTTTTAGCCATACATATAAATATCTGACTTGGGCAATTAAAACTCAAAGCTGTAGCTCACTTCATATATCTTCTTACCAGTAAAAACTATAGCTTCTCAAGATCATAAATCGAGGCAAACTACTGCAAAGAGCTCAATATAAATATGTAAAGAACCAGGTCTCTAGGGCTAAAGTAAGCAAGGATTCTAAAGTAAATAGCATGTGACATATAAACTGCTTCACAAACTTGGCGTAACCTAAATATGGTCAAACCTCCTATTTTTCCAATTAATTGCTGAACCATCCATGTGCCTTATTAACAGGATATACTCAAACTACCTCTTGAACTTTCCCACCCTCCTAAGTGATCAGGACCCTTAACATAAGAGCACAAAGGGGTCATTCTGGCTTCCACACTAGCAGGGAATTAACTTTAACTCTTTGGTTCACTGTCATTTCTTCTTGGGGCCACATGATGTCACTGTTGAAAACTGGTCCTACACAGGTTGATTAAATAATTAATTACCCAAATTGAGACATATCTGATAATAGGAAATGACACAATTAATTATGTCAGGACAAGAGAAACTAGACAGGACTGTTTCAGCAAACCAGGATGTACTGCCATACATATATATATATATATATATATATATATATATATATATATATATAAAATCCAAGATCTCATTGACATGGTGTATTTTGCTGAGGCTGCTACGTCTCATTCTTCACTGTTAAGGGTGTCCATGCTCAGGACCCTAGCGCCACAGCTGAAGCTGCACCTCTCCTTCCTTTCACATACCCAGATGTATGTTCCAAGGTCAAGTTCCTAGAGGATTAAGATTGACTCCAGTTTCTGCCACCATCACCCTTGCCTCCACAAGAAGCCCTGCAGTCTGGGAAGTCAGACTACTCTCAGGAAACCCACCCTCTGGAGGTCAAGGGGTTGGTCTGAAGACTCAACCCTCAAAACACAAGGGCTCAGTGATACACTACAAGGGAGGCTCCAAGGTGCACACCTTCCCTTCCAGGCACTTCCCAGTGCCTGGGAACTTTTCTGAACTTCTGCCCCTTGAGAAGAGAAACATTCTACCACACACACTAAGATGTCTCAGCAGACCCAGACGTAATGTTCATGGTCATGAATTCCATTTATTAAGCACCTGCATCACGTGCCAGGCACTGTACTACGTAGTTCATGTGCATTATTGTATTAAATACAACCTTCCAAGGTAGATACTCTACCCAGTTTACAAATAAGCCAGTTCTGAGAGCAAATAAAACCACCAAAGTTCTGAGTTCAAAGAACCAGAATCTGTGCCTGTGTCTGGCTCAAAACCTTGGCCTCTATAACCTCTAATGTTTCTAATATTAATAGCAGACAATTGACCAGACAGCTGTCCAGGGAGAGGCTGAGGCACAGTCCAGAGTGGTGGGATATTTACCCACCTGTGAAGGGGGAAATCCCAGCCATGGCTACATTTATAGAATTAGGGAGACTCTCAGACAAATCATAGATTCATAAAATTGGCAAGGAATTTAGAAATTACTCATTCAGAGCCAGTGAGGCCCTTTCCCCCAAATCACATAACTAGTTAGTGACAGAACCAGAATAAGAACTTGATCTCTTGAGTATTTTTCAGTGTCCCTTCTGGGAAACTACCGTTTCCCAGCTCTTTACAGTCAGACAATAATATAATGAAGATATTGCTGCAATTGTTATTTAAAACCAAAATCAACTGCACCCTCCTGTCTTCTAATGTCTGTCTTCTAATGTCTGTCTAATGTAAAGGCATAATTCTTAGCTCTGGGGAAATAAACCTCTATATTTCTCTCCCTGTCCCTAACAGGAGAGAAGAAAGGGTGACACTTGGCATGCATGAACCTTTTTCTAGCAGAGTACATTAATAAATCTTGAGTTATGCAAAGTGTGCACTGTGGGGGAGTGATAAGTGCTAAAACTGAAATGATCTTCATAATAATGAAATACATGGAATTTTTATCATATCTGAGAGGAGAAGAAGCAGGAGAGAAAGCTAAACAAAATGATGAGACACTGAAATCCAAGTTGGTAGAAATGGACAAGGGACTTTCAGAGGACAAGGAAAGCTGATATTCAATTTTAGATTATTTTCTAATAAGTGGTGCTGCAATATATGCTCTTACACACTTACTTAACTGGCCAGTAAAATCTACCAGATATAGTTGTATATATTTGCCTCTAAAAGTTGCCTTTTATTGACTCCTACAAGTGAATTCTGGGAGAAAAGAAGCTGTTATCTCTCAAGTTTAAGTCAAAGCTGAATTAGATATAAAGAAACAGCCATTAAGTTATAGAATAGAGAAATAACTAGGAGAAAAGATTTGCAGAAATCCTTAGAAAAAGAACAAAAGAACAGTACATGGAATATGGAGGATGGCAGAAAAGGCAATCTTAGCTAGTATCAAAGAGTAGGGTGGCTCCTGGTGACATCTACAACAGAGTGTAGAAGAATCTTCTATACCTCTTCTTTCCTATTGGTTCTCTCCAAAGAGACTGATGTCAAGCAGATTTTCCCCTATGTTTTCTTCTAAGAGTTTTATGATTTCAAGTCTTACATTTAAATCTTTTGAGTTGATCCATTTTGAGTTGCTTTTGTGTATTGTGTAAGATAAGGGTCCAATTTTACTCTTTTGCCTATGGATACCCAGTTTTCCCAACACCATTTATTAAAGAGACTATCCTTTCCCCACTGTGCATTCTTGGCATCTTTGTCAAAAATTACTTGACCAGGGCTTCCCTGGTGGCGCAGTGGTTGAGAGTCCGCCTGCCGATGCAGAGGACGTGGGTTCGTGCCCTGGTCCAGGAGGATCCCGCATGCCACGGAGCGGCTGGGCCCGTGAGCCATGGCCGCTGAGCCTGCGCGTCTGGAGCCTGTGCTCCGCAACGGGAGAGGCCACAACAGTGAGAGGCCCGCGTACCACAAAATAAAAAAATAAAAATTACTTGACCATATATATGTGGATTTAATTCTGGGCTCTGTATTCTGTTCCACTGATCTGTGTGTCTGTTTTTATATGAATATCATACTGTTTTGATTACTACAGCTTAATAATACAGTTTGAACCCAGGAAGTGTGATGCCTCCAGATTTGTTGTTCTTACTCAAGATTGTTTGAGCTATGTGGTGTCTTATGTGATTCCATACGAATTGAGGAATATTTTTTCTGTTTCTGTGAAACTTGCCATTGGAATTTTGATAGAGATTGCATTGGATCTATAGATTGCGTTGGGTAGTAATTCTTCCAATCTACAAACATGAGATGTATTTCCATTTATTTGTCTTCTTCAATTTCTTTCATCACTGTTTAATAGTTTTCAGTGTACAGGTCTTTTACCTCCTTGGTTAATTTTATTCTTTTTGATGCTATTGTAAATGGAATCATTTTCTTAATTTCTTTTTCAGATAATTTATTGTTAGTACACGGAAACACAACTGATTTTTGCATGTTGATTTTGTATCCTGCAATTTTACTGAATGTGTTTATTAGTTCTTATAGCTTTTTGGTGAAGTCTTTAGGGTTTTCTATCTATAAAAGACCACGTCATCTGCAAAGAGATAATTTTTTTACTTCTACCTTTCCAATCTGGATGCCTTTTATTTCTTTTTCTTGCCTAGTTGCTCTGGCTAGGACTCCCAGAGCTATGTTGAATAGAAGTGGTGAGAGTGGGCACACTTGTCTTGTTCTTGATCTTAGAGGAAAAGCTTCTAGCTCTTCATCATTGAGTATAATGTTAGCTGTGGGCTTGTCATATTGGCCTTTATTATGTTGAGGTACAATTCTTCCATTCCTAATTTTTTAAGAGTTATCATGAAAGGATGCTGGATTTTGTTAAATGCATTTTCTGCATCAGTTAAGATGATCATATGGTTTTTGTCCTCATTTTGTTAATGCAGTATATCACATTTATTGATTTGCATATGTTGAACCATCCTTGCATCCCAGGAATAAATCACACTTGATCAAGGTGTATGATCTTTTTAATGTGCTGTTGAATTTGATTTGCTATATTTTTGTCAAGGATTTTTGTATCTATGTTCATCAGGAATACTGGCCTGTAATTTTCTTTTCTTGTAGATTCCTTTTCTGGCTTTGGTATCAGGGTAATGTTGGCCTTGTAAAATGAGTTGGAAATGTACCCTCCTTTTCCATTTTTTGGAAGAGTTCAAGATGGATTTGTATTAATTATTCTTCAAATGCCTGGTAAAATTCACCAGTGAAGCCATCAAATCCTGAACTGTTCTTTGTTGGGAGAGTTTTGATTACTGATTCAATCCCCTTACTTTTTATTGGTCTGTTCAGAGTTTCTATTTCTTCTTAATGTAGCCTTGATAGGTTGTATGTTTCTAGAAATTTATCCATTTATTCTAGGTTATTTTATTTGTTGGCATCTAATTATTCATAGTAGTCTCTCATGATCTTTTGTGTCAGTGGTATCAGTTGTAATGTCCTCTTTTTCATTTATGATTTATTGCATCTTCTCTCTTCTTGGTCTAGCTAAAGGTTTGTCAATTTTGTTCATCTTTTGAAAAAACAACTCTTAGCTTTGTTGATCTTTTCTATTATCTTTTTACTCTTTTATTTCTTCTCTGATTTTTGTTATTTCCTTCCTTCTACAAACTTTGTGCTTAATTCGTTCTTTTTTTTTAATATATTTATTTATTTATTTTTGGCTGCATTGGATCTTTGCTGTGTGTGGGCTTTCTTTAGTTGCAGCGAGCGGGGCCACTCTTCGTTGCAATGTGCAGGCTTCTCATTGCCGGGCTTCTCGTGGTGAAGCACTGGCTCTAGGTGTGCAGGCTTCAGTAGTTGTGGCACGTGGGCTCAGTAGCTGTGGCTCACAGGCTCTAGAGTGCGGGCTCAGTAGTTGTGGCCCACGGGCTTACTTGCTCCACAGCACGTGGGATCCTTCCAGACCAGGGCTCGAACCCGTGTCCCCTTCCTTGGCAGGCAGATTCCCAACCACTGCGCCACCAGGAAAGCCCTAATTTGTTCTTTTTTTCCTTCTTTTTTCTTTCATTTTTGGTCTTAAGACACCAAAAGCACAGACAATAAAAGCAAAAATAAGCAAGTGGGACTACATCAAACTTAAAAGTTTCTGCACAGCCAAGGAAACAATCAACAAAATGAAAAACCAACCTACAGAATGGAAAAATTTTTTGCAAATCATATATCTGATAAGGGGTTAATATCTAAAATATATAAGGAACACTTACAATTCAATAGCAAAAATCCAAATAACCTAATTTAAAAATGGGCAAAGAATCTGAATAGAAATTTCTCCACAGAAGACATATAAATGGCTGACAGGTGTATGAAAAGATGCTCTACATCACTAATGATCAGGGAAATGCAAATCAAAACCACGATGTTATTACTTCATACCTGTTAGGATAGCTATTATCAAAAAATCAAAAGATAACAAGTATTGATGAAGATGTGGAAAAAACCGATAACTTATACACTGTTGATGGGAATATAAACTGAGACAGCTATTATGGAAAACAGTAGGGAGATTCTTCAAAAAATTAAGCTAGAACTACCATATGATTCAGGAATCCCACTTCTGAGTATATATCCAAAGGAAATAAAAATCACTATTTGAAATACATATCTGAACTCCCATGTTCATTGCACCATTATTCACAGTAGCCAAGACATGGAAAAAACTTAAATGTTCATTGACAGACGAATGGATCAAGAAAATGTTGTGTATGTATGTATATGTATACGCACACACACACACACACACACATATACATGTGTGTATATATATATACACAATGGAATTTTAGTCAGCCTAAAAAAAGGAAATCCTGCCATTTGAGACAACATGGATGAACGTGGAGGACATCGTGCTAAGTAAAAGAAACTCATATATATGTGGAATCTTAAAAAAAAAAAAGTTGAACTCATAGTAGTAAAGAGTACAATGGTAGTCATTCTACCAGATTTTAATTTTGAGGTTGTAGGGGAGAACAGTGTTAATTTTTCTTCTAAAATTAGAATGATTTACCCTGGTTTTTATTACTGGGTTCCATGCCCTTATAAAAATATTTCAATGCAAATTAACCAAAATTATATAACTTTTGCTGTCTTCTTTCACCCCAAGTGAAAGCACCCCAACATAAGTTTCTGTTGGAGTTCTAGCAATACATTGTAAAATTTTTTAAGTTCTGTGGATAATTATAGGAAATGTACTGTACCATGATAAGGAAAAATTTTTTTAGGAATTTTAAAATTCCTTTCCATTTTGTTTTTAAGAAAATAATTAAGTAGGTTGAATTTCTCACCTTTAGAGACATCACAGAGAGCTATGAAAATGATTTCAAGGCAGACAGACTAGTGACCCATATTACCTTGAATCCCTTTAATTCAAAAACTGTGTTCATTCAGATGTCTGTATACTAAAGTTTTGCCTTGCTCATATTTATCTATTAATTGAAACATGGCCTCTACCCAGCTACCATGTTATCCTCTCTCAAATCAAATTGTTTTTGAGATTGCATTTATTTAAAACTCAATTTCTCACTAAGTCATATTAGCATTCCCAAAGTTAACCCAAATTTTACTATATTCTCTGCAGAAAGAAGATATCTTGGTAGGGGCCTCTTCTGTTCAAGGAACCAATTATTCACTAAGAAAGTAATATGCCTTTATCATCCGTTAGCTTCCAAAATTTATAGAATTCCTTGTTAGTGTTTACAAATGCAACTGATTTTTGTGTGTTGATTTTGTATCCTGCTATTTTGCTGAATTTTTAAATTAGTTTTAACAGGGTTTTTTTGTATGGAATCTTTATGGGTTTCCATGGATAAGATCATATAACCTGTGAACAGAGATAATTTTACTTCTTCCTTTCCCAGTTGGATGCCTTTTATTTCTTATCCTTGCCTAATTGCTCTGGCTAAGATTTCCAGAACTATATTGAATGGAGGTGATGAATGCTAGCATCCTTGCTTTGTTCCTGATTTTAGAGGAGAAGCTTTCAGTCTTTTACCACTGAATATGATGTTCACTGTAAGTTTTTCATATATGCTTTTAATTTTAATTATGGTTTTCTCCTATTCCCAGTTTGTTGAGTGTTTTTACTTTATCATGAAAGGATGCTGAATTTTGTCAAATGCTTTTTCTGTATCAATTGAGATGATAAAAATGTGAAGATGGCCCACCCAGCTTCCTGTCACATTTAAGTTTGATAAATGGCCTTCTACAGAGGAAAGTTCTATAACATGTCCCTTGAAACCCCCTCCAGATTGGCATCAGCCCATACTCAGCCACAAGAAGCTGTTTCAATCTGAAATCCCATATATGTTAATGTCTACAGCTGTAGGAGCCAGGCCAGTTATGGGAAAGAGTAAAGGAAATATTTAAAGGCAATAGTGATTTGTGGGTGGCAAGGACTGTTCTATACATTTCCCTATCACTTTAGTGGCTCATCAAAGAGAGGAATGCTAGCACATCTTGATTTGTTCTTGACTCCCCCAAATTTCCACAATCACAGCATTCTGTTTTAAGTGCTGGTAAAACTTTTTCTTTTTTGGGGTTAGGAGACTACAGAAAGAGTAAGACTGGAAGGGTGGCCTGTTAGGAGTTAAATAGTGCTAGTTCTTTATAAGCAACAGTTTTCCCTACCTCCACCTATTACAGCCCCATTCCAACACACACACACCAGTCAGTTTGGAAATGAAGAATCAACCTCTCAAGGAGAAGTAGGCTTGCCCCTCTCCAGGGATCTTGGTGCCAGCCACACAGGAAAGGCCACTATGGAGGTACCAATCTTTCTCCTCGCTTTGCTAGCCGCTCCCCTCCGTGGGATTTAAAGCCACAGTAGGTAGAACTGCTCTATATTCATCTCTCCTCTTCATTCTACCAAGAGTCAGGAGAGAAGCTCCACTTCACATTCCCACCCCACAGGAGGCAAACCATGTGGTTTGGTAAAATTCTTTTGCACCCTACCACCAGATCTTATGTCTCTTCCTTTCCTCTGATTCAGCCTGCACCTCTTGGGTAACAGAGGTCAGAAAGTTCCCTCAGAACAGGTCCTGACATTTATCACTGAGTCCAAATTGGTAATATCCACTTTAGAGCCCAGTGGCTAATCCCGAACTAGGTGTCTAATTTACACTCTGCCTGATACAAAGCTGCTCTGTGAATCTGCCACTGTCATCTCCCTGCATGCGATTCAGTCATTTTGTAGAAGCACAAGATCCTTGAGAGCCCAGCACTGTATGACACTGCTGTAAAAAATATTTCTATCACTGTGTTGCTCTGCGATGACTCAGAAAAGATGAAACAGGCGAGAAGATACCAAAATCACGTTGCCAGAGGCACAGCACCGGCCAGTTATGCAAGGCAAAGAAAAGTCTGTATCCACTTTGTCCACACGGTGGTGCTAGCCTCAAAGAATTACCCAAAAAGGAACTAAAAGTGTTCCACTTCCCTCTCATTAATGATAAAGCTGTATACTGTGCTCAAAACATCACTCATGGAAGGGTGATTAATCTACATTAATTCTGCAAATAAGCATGTAAAATAAATGAGTTTCTCCTCATCCTCATTCCCACCCTACTTCCCAGGGAGAATGAAAGGAACCAAATCACTGGGGTTTTTTGTGGGTTTTTTTTCCAACTCACTGATTCAATCTTTACCGACCCTGGGGCAAAAGAATGACTCATGCTGGGCTGTTGGATATGTACAATCCTGGCACAGAATCTTATTATTCCTGAGGGGGAGCTGGGGTAGCCTGGGGAGAGCTGGTCAGCTAGCCATCTATAAGGTTCGTCATTGGGTTCTTGTTAAGTGCTGCTGGCAGTCTAAGAAGGTAGGAACAGCAGACATTTCACTGATGTCACTGAATAAAACAAGGTGGGTTCCATGTGGGTGCCTTCCAGGCCAATGGGCAGAGAAGAACAGAAAGTCTGGTTTTGGCTTCTAAACCCAAAAATATGCCCTCCACCTGGCGTAATAACCAAGTCTCACCAGCCGCCTCTTCTATTTGTGGAATCTCTTTCACTTAAATGTTTTCAAAGCTCAGGGGGATCTCATTAAGCATGCTAAATAGTGCTTAGGCAAAGCAGATGATGCCAGATGGAACCAATTACCAGATATATAAACAAACAACTTTTAAAAACATAGTGCCTGTCAACACCAAAAGCACCCTCAACTTTAGGAAGGGAGAACTGACAAAGTTGGTTAATGGTACTCTGTAAGTACTCTGTAAGTCAGCCCGTACCTGATGCTGATATTGATAACAATGACCATCATGAGCACAACGATGCAAGTCCAAACTGTGTTCAGACCTGGCCCTAGACACTGGCAGCTTCCTAATACCTGTGATTTGGGAGATAACACAAAGTACCACTTACCATTATGCCTAAATATCCCCCTCTGGCCTACCATGGACTTTTGACCCTTTTACATGTTTAAAATCCTCAACTTTAGACAAGAGCTGCAAGAATATTGTCCCTATAATTTCATTCATAAAATATACATCTTAACAGAGAAGAAAGGAAACACCCTAGCAAAAATGCCCATTAGAGTGAGGGAGGTCATTAGATTGCCTGATTTACCCTGGAAATAGCAAGGAGCTGGATCCTGAGAACATGCCATATGAGACAAGTGTGTTGACAAAAGCCAAAGAGTTCAGCAGTCATAGGTTCCAGGGTCCAATGACTTGGAGTACAAGTAAGAATGAATCTGGAATGAGTCTGGAAGGATGTTCCCATTTACCACAGATCAGACATAGCAAAATGATGGCTCACAGGCTCAATCAGAGTTGCATTTCATTTGGCTCAAACAGTGTTGTTGTTGTTTTTTAATTTGAATTTATTGTAAATTCTAGAGATACCATCTAAAATTCTAGATTTTGGACTTTAAAAAGGGAAAAGTTTTGTCACCACTGGACAGAATTCTCATGGGACAATAATTTCTCAAAGCTGAGAAATAACAGCTGAGTCAACAGTACATGGCCATTTGTTCACCATAGCCCCCATTACCCCAATTGTATCATACCTGGTGTACTTCACTCATCTGTGCCATCACATGCCCCTTTAAGTCCTAACTGACCTTGATTCCTGAGGGCCACATAGAAGACAAAATCCTTAAAAGATGGTGATGCCTACAGTGAAGGGAGGTCCCAAAAGACAAAAATTTTCTGGAAAGAACAGCGTCATCATACCTGACAGAACTAAAGGAAACATCTAGAGAAAAGTTAATATAGCACAGCTTATACTGGGCTAAGTAGAAAGCACAGAGTTTCCAGGACTCAGAGCAGTGTGAGAAGGAGAGACAAATGAAAAACCATATGATGAGAAAGTGTTCCTGAATCGCAGGAGGAGGCAAACCACAGACTTACCAACGAGTCATATGAACTTTAGAAATAGCCAAAGGCTCCCTGTGTGGCAAGGATGCAGCCTATGTGCTCACTTTCCCACAGCTCATGGATGAGGAGCGATGGAACTGAGCTGCAATAAAGGAGGTTTGGCTTAGGCTGAACATCAGGAACAAATCATGCTCTAGAATTATATATACATTAAACTCTGAGATAACTGCACAGAATTATAAATAATTCATGCTTAAGCAATCTGTGCCCGAGTCTTAATTTATAAAGGTGACTGAGGGATGATACCAAAAAGTCAGTATCACTGAAAAAGAGTGTATTGTTACAAGTCCCCAGGAATGAGAGGCACATGGGGAAGCACCAGAGTCAATCAGGAGGCAGAAGCAAGAGCAACAGGAAAGCCTGGCCTAGAGTCTTGATTATGTTTTCCATGGAAAAGGCAAAGCAGAGAAGAGAAAGCAGTTTGAAACTGGCTAGTTTGAATAATATTGGCAGCCTCTACAGAGGTGGTCTCTAGTTGTCTAGTACCCGGCCCTAGGTGATTAGGGCAGGAGAATTATTGGGTTTATGTGAGATTTAGATAAAGGAGGTAGTTGGGGGTATGGACTCGGAACTGGTTGGTAAGTTTATGATTTTTGTGCACCTGTGAAAGCTGGACCACAGGGGAGATGTAACCAGCTCTGACCATTAGTTTAGCCTGGTGATTAATGGATGCCAAATAGACAAACACAGAATCTAAGAGAAATCAGATCATTAGGGAATTTAAGAACTCTTCAGTCCAGTCCCTCCATTTTATAAATGAGGAAATTGATACTTAAAGATGTGGTGTCATCTGTCCAAAATCCAGTGAAGCTTGTTAACAGCACTGCACAGAATAGGATTCGTATGCAGGACTAACAGCTCTGACCTATCTGCTACATTGTATTGACTTATGCTGAAAAGCACATTGACATCTGCAATTCCCTTTATCATGTCTTAAGAATCGAAAGCAGGGAATGGCAAACTTTTTCTGTAAAGGATCAGATAATAAATGTCTTAGGCTTGTGGGTCATGTAGTCTCTGTCACAAGTACTCAAACTCTGCGATTAGAGCAGTAAAGCAGCTGCCGGTTAGTGACATAAACAAATGGGTGTGTCTGTGTTCCAATAAAACTTTATGGACATTGAAATTGTAATTTGATATTAATTTTCATTATTGTCATAAAATATTATTTTTAAATTGTTTTCAACCATTTAAAAATGTAATAACTATTCTTAGCTTGCAGGCTGTACAAAAACAGGCAGCAGGCTGAGTTTTGCCCTTAAGCCAGTTTACTAACCCTTGGGCTAGATAATTTGCACACTTCCTATGAAATCTCAGATAACTGAACAAGATGACAGTTCATCACTCTTAGTTTCTCTATTGATAAAATGAGGTAACTAGACTCTAAGGTCCCTTGCAGACCTGTGACCTCGAGGCATTAGCCAAGGGCACTCAAAGACCAAAACTGGCTGTGAAAGGGAATCTGTGGGCCCTTTCATGGGATACTATAATGCGATACTTCTCTCAGATATCTCCAGCAGCCAAATTCAGGAATGATATTGCAAAAAACATTAGATACACAAAATTTTAGAGTAAAAAAAGATGTGTAGAACGGCAAGTTTAGAGAACAGGACTAAGTAAATTTCTCTACTCTAGAACCTCTCAAACCTAACATGCATAGGACTATCCAGAGGCGGGGACTTCCAAAAGCAGGCTTTCAGATAAGGACTTGGGTACAGGTAGTGTATGTCGGAGACAGAAATAGGAAACACAATGAGACAGGGAAAAATGAGATCGGGAAATGGGAAACACCATGTAGTTCATGTTAATGAACAAGTTACTGCTCTGAGAAACTAGAGCTCAATTCTGCTGGAAACTCTCCACGAAACTATGGTGTGGCTTCAGAATTATTTCGAAGAGAGTGAGGTGGTCTCAGAATTTATCAAGTCCAACTTCCCAAAGACGGAGGGCTGTCCTGAGGGCATGAACACTCCCATGGCTTCTGGGTAGCACCTGGAGGGAGCCCAGAGAAGCTCCCAGAGTGCTGAAGAAAGCACTCGGGCAAAGAAGAGAGCTGGATTAAGGTAAGAAGCTATCAGCATGCCAGAAACATATACCACAGCTATATTCAGAGAGGTGTTGAAGAGATAAGGTGTGGCTGTCAACACATTGGCTACAGAGGTAATGGGGGGAGGAAAGGAATTAACATTTCCTAACCTCATTTGCCCTCAAAACACTTTCTTCCATAATTTGATTCCAGAACTCCTTTTTTTCATGAAGCATCTGTCCTTAGAGAGATACCAGTTGAAGGTAAATAGAATAGTGCCAGCGACTGGGTAATCTCAGTAAAATTAGAAGATCTCTTCAGGCTCTATTTTCTAAAAATTGATATGACAAAGCATACACTAAATATCAATAAGACTCTATCATCTCTGGGGCAGAATCTAGGCCAATACGTTTCACACAGTGCCAGGTATGAGGTCAACTCCAGCACAGAAAAAAAAAAAAAAAATAGCAAAGAACAATTCACCTCCAAATGAGGCTGCCATCTGAAGTGATGCATGTCGGAGGAGGGACAGAATGTTCAAAGTGTAGTTGGAACCATGACAAGGCATCACCATCTGCCATCCGAGTCCCATCTCCCTAGTCTTTAACCATCTGCACACCTGCTCAGGCATGTCACATTGGGGAAGGGACAGCCCTGCCATCATTAATGCAGTGGCAATAAAAACAAAAGCTGGAGAAATAGCTTCAAGGCCTCTGACAGCATTACTTCCTTAAATTTGGAATCTGCTTCCAAGAAGAAATCTATAGAAAAGAGATTCATAAGTCTAAAGTTTAAATCTACATAGAGTTGAAATATGTGTGATCTGAATTTTTAGACTAACAGGTCATACACAGAAAATCAGCAAATTGTTAAAGGCATAACATAGCAAATGCTAAGCAGAACATAATCTGGAATACATTACACATTCTCATTTTGAACTTTGATCAACACAAGAATCACCTCTCTCTACCTTTATTCAGATTTCATCTCTAGATGCACTTTTCCCAGGAAAGCTAAAATAAATCTGTTTAAAACTAGTTATGGAGAAGTGCCTTTAAGTGCTCAAAGCAATCAGTTCTTTACAGTTTGACTGTTCCAGCTCTTTAGAGCCCGCACACCAGAGACTGGGTTTATGTAAACGTGGCACATCAAAAGAGGGGTGGACCTCATCCAGGATTCATTCTCTAAGGGATGCTATTTACTTGGTCTATCTTCTCTAGGCAACAGGATTTTGATTCTAAATGTTAGATAAGGTCCTCCCAGTTCAAGTGTCTTTCCTTAAAAATAACTGAAAATTTCAAAATAACTAAGAAATAACTAACATTGTTTTAACTTAGTAATTAAAAAGACACCACAGGACTTCCCTGGTGATGCAGTGGTTAAAAATCCATCTGCCAACACAAGGGACACGGGTTCGAGCCCTGGTCCGGGAAGATCCCACATGCTGCGGAGCAACTAAGTCTGTGTGTCACAACTACTGAGCCTGCGCTCTAGAGCCCGTGAGCCACAACTACTGAGCCCCCCATGCCTAGAGCCTGTGCTCCACAACAAGAGAAGCCACCGCAATGAGAAACCCACGCACCACAACGAAGAGTAGCCCCGGCTCACTGCAACTAGGGAAGGCCCACAAACAACAACGAAGGCCCAACACAGCCAAAAAAAAAATAAATAAATAACTTTATTTTTTAAAAAAAGATACCACAAAACACACCATTAATAAGAACTCACTGAATATATTCTATGCCGTGAAATGGATATACCCTTTTCTAATTAAGCATATGAACCTATGGGGAGGCAATACGAAATAGCAGTTAGATAGACAAGCTCTGAGGTCAGACTGCATGGGTTCACTCTAGCTTCATCACTTACGAGTTGTGTGTCCTGAGACAAGTCACGGAAATTCTCTGAGAGTCAGTTTCTTTGAATATAAATGAGTAGCGATAATCCATATAGATGAAAATACATATAAAGTGTTTACCATGGTATCTAGAGCATAATAAGAGTTTTAAAATGTTAGCTATTTGTGGTAGGCTGAAAAATGGTCCCCCCCAAAGATATCTACATCCAAAAACCTGGAACCTGTAAATATTACCTTATGTGGAACAAGCATCTTCACAGATGTCATTAAGTTAAGGATCTTGAGATGGGGAGCTCATCTAGATTATCTGAGTGGGCCCCCAAAGGCAACCACAGGTATACTTATAAGGAGGCAGAGGGTGATTCCACACACATGTATACACACACATTGAGGAAAAGCCAATATGAAGACTGAGCAGAGAGATTTAAAGGTGCTAGCCTTGAATACTGGAGTGATGTGGTCACAAGGCAAAGAATTTCAGCAGACACCAGAAGCCAGAAGAGGCAAGGATTCTCCCCTAGAGCCTCCAGAGAAAGTGCAGCCCTGCCAACACTTTGATTTCAGCCCAGTGATAAAGATTTTGGACTCCTGGCCTCCAGAATTATGAGAGAACAAACTTCAGTTGTTTTAAGGCCACCAAATTGGTGGTAACTTGTTAGAGCAGCCGTAGGAAAGTAACACTTGTTATATATTCATACTGATTCCCTATTGCTACATAACAAAACTTACTGGCTTATTTATTTATTAAATAACATTTACTGAATAATAAATTAAATAACATTTAATAAATATTTATTACCTCACAGTTTCTGTGAATGTGGAATATGGGTACAGCTTAGCTAGGTATCTCTGCTTCAGTCTCTCACAAAGCTATAATCAAGGTGTGAGCTGTGGTATCATCTTAAGGCTTGAATGAAAAAAACTCCAAGCAGGATTCAGTCCTTCACAAGGTACTAGACTGAGGGCCTCAGATTCTCATTGAATGATGGTCAGAGGCTGCCCTCAGTTCTTTGTCACGTGTGCCTCTCCATAATGCAACTCACAACACGCAGCTGACTTCATCAGACTGAGCACGAGAAAGATCAACAGGGAGGGAGATGGAAGTCGGACATCCTTGTTAACCTAATCTCAGAAGTAATATCCCATCACTTTTGCTGCATCGTCTTTGTTAATAGTGATTCACTAGGTCTAAGATCATTCGCTACCCAGAATGATTGCTGCACATGGTAAATACACCCATGTGCCAGGAAGGTGACAACCCCAACTGCATGAGGACAGAAGCTCCTGTGCTGAGGACCCTTCTAGACCTTGCCTTGGGTACCTCTTTATCTGGCTGTTCATTTGTATGCATTATAATGTCCTCTGTAATAAATACTGGTAATAGTAAAGCACTTTCCTGAGTTCTGTGAGCCATTCTATCAAATTATTGAACCTGAGGAGAGGGCCATGGGAACCCCCAATTTATAGTCAGCTTGTCTAAAGTACAGGTAGTTCAGACTTGAGACTGGCATCTGAAGTGGGGGCAGTCTCGTGGGTCTGAGCCTTTATCCTATGGGGTCTCTGCTAACTCTGGGTAGTGTCAGAATTGAACTAAATTGTGGGGCACCCAGTTGGTATCCACAGAAAACTGGAGAATTGCTTGGTGTGGAAAACCCACACATTTGGTGACAGAAGTGTTTTGGGTAAAAACAGCCCATTACTGGCTGTAACAAATTACCACAAACTTAGTGGTTTAAAATAACACAAACTTATTCACTTACGGCTCTGGAGGTCAGAAGTCTAAAATGAGTCTTCTGGGCTGCATTCCTTCTGTGGGCTCTATGGAAGAATCCATTCTTTTATCTAGTTTCTAGAGATGAGCTACATTCCTTGGCGCCTGGCCTCTTCCTCTATTTTCTTTTTTTTTTTTTTTTCCATAGATCTTTATTGGAGTATAATTGCTTCACAATACTGCCTTAGATTCTGTTGTACAATGAAGTGAATCAGCCATATGCATGCACATGTCCCCATATCCCCTTCCTCTTGAGCCTCCCTCCCACCCTCCCTCTCCCACCACTCCAGGTCACCACAAAGCACCAAGCTGATCTCCCTGTGCTATGCGGCTGCTTCCCACTAGCTAACTATGTTACATTCAGTAGTATATATATGTCGATGCTACTCTCACTTCGCCCCAGCTTCCCCCTCCCACCCCGTGTCCTCAAGTCCATTCGTCCTCAAGTCCATTCTCTATGTCTACATCTTTATTCCTGCCCTGCAACTAGGTTCATCAGTACCATTTTTTTTTTTTTTTAGATTCCATATATATGCGTTAGCATACAGTATTTGTTTTTCTCTTTCTGACTTACTTCACTCTGTGTGACAGACTCTAGGTCCATCTACCTCACTACAAATAACTCAGTTTCGTTCCTTTTTTTGGCTGAGTAATATTCCATTGTATATATGTGCCACATCTTCTTTATCCATTCATCTGTTGATGGACATTTAGGTTGGTTCCATGTCCTGGCTATCAGTATTATCTTCTCCCTGACCTTGCTTTTGTCCTCACATTTTCTGTCTGACTTGTCCTTCCTGCCTCCCTTTTACAAGGACCCTTGTGATTACACTGGACCCACAAGGATAATCCAGAATACCTCCCTACCTAAATATCCTTAATTTAATCACATCTGCAAAGTCTCTTGCCATGAAAAGTAATATACTCACAAGTTATAGAGATTAAGGTAGAGATCTTTGGGAGGCCATTGTTTTTTGTATCATAAAATCCTTCCTAAAATTAAAGTCTCTTGAATATTACCTAGTTTTTGCTTCATGTGTACTTTCTTATATAAAAGGATCTCAAAACCTACCTAACCAGTTTCCAAGATGCCAAAATGAGCCACCAGATACCCTTGGTTTCTCTTCAGCTCCCCTAATTTTAATCTACTTTCACTTCCTTGTAATTCCTTTTTATTAAATGACAGATGATACTTTAGCTTTTGAATTTACTAGACCTAATGACACAAGTTTCCTCACAGATCATTAATAACTCTACCAACCTCTCTACATTAACTTGAACTGTCTTCCAAGATTTAGAGGGATTTCTGGATTAATGAACAGTTGGAAATGGCCATTTGGCACACATACACACATACGAAGTCCTACCCCACAAGCCTAAAGTTGCTTACTTTATTTCCCTCTCTGTTCCAAGTACTCTTTACTGTCATTCTGCTTCTCAGTATATGTATGGCAGTAGAGAAAGTAGAATACATAATTAATTCTAGGGCATTGAAAGATTCTCAGGGCAAAGACAGCTTTCAACCAGAATGCAGAGTATAAAAATGGAATTAGGAAACAACAGTGAGATACCACTACATATGTATTAGATGGTCAGAATCCAAAACACTGACACACCGAATGCTGGTAAGGATGTGGAGCAACAAGCACTCTCATTCGTTGTCGGTGGAAATACTAAATGGTACAGTCATTTCAGAAGACAGTTTGGCAGATTCTTACAAAATTAAACATACTCCTATCAGATTATATGATAATCTACCTAGAAAACCCAAAGCACTAATTAGGATAGGTTAAGCTGCTGTAACGAACACCAAAATTTTAGTTACTTAAAGGATAATAAGTTTATTTATAGTTCAGAGGAAGTGCTGCAGGTCAACATGCAGCTCTCCATGATGTAATACAGGAACTTAGGAGACTTTCACCCTAGGGCTCCAACATTCCCTGGGGACTTACTAGTATATGCATGGCAATGCTTGCAACATACATGAAAAGTGTTGGTTTCCAAAACACACAAAGAGTGGCTACAAATCAATAAAGCCTTTCCGATAGCTAAATGAAACCTCCTTGGAAAACAATTCAGAAATTACCTATTTCATCTAAAGTAATTTGGAGGTACACCCTCCACCTTAAGAATCTTACCAAATATTTTCCCATCATAATAGTTGCTTTCAAGGGCTTTGGCAAGGGTTGGGGCAAGAATCACCCGAAGACATAGTTGATAGAGGTATAAATTAATTACATTAGTCACATTTAAAATGCACCTGGCCTTAGACACAGCTATAACACATTTAGGAGTCTATTCTACAGAAATATTAACCCAAGGATATAAAAAAAATCATTGCTGAAACCCTCTGCTTGAAACATATTCTTTCCAGGAACCTACTGCCTCTATCCCCTCACCTCCTCCTGTTCTTTGCTCAGACCTCATCTTCTCAGGAAGGTTCCTCTAGACCATCTTATTTAAAGTTGCAACACCCTTATGCCCCTTTCCTACTTTATTTTCTTTGTAGCACTTACCTTCATCTGACATTGTATATAATTTTTTTAATGGACTGACTCATCCCACTAGTACGTAAACTCCATTTTTGCTGTTGTTCATTGCTGTATTTCCAGTGACAAAACAATTCTTGGTGCCTCAATAAGAATGTGTTAAATGAATGGATGAATTTCAACATTGTTTTTAATCGTGAAAAGAAAAAATTAGAAACAATCTAAATGCTCTTTAAATAAATAATGGTAACACCATTGCGGAAAAAATTATGCTCTCTTAAAATATGTTGTATATCTATGTATACCAGCTAATAAACATATCCATGACATGTTTAGGATAAAAGAAAGAAATTATTGAACAATATATGAAAACTTCTGGAAGAATATTTACAATGCTTACCTCTGGAGAATGAAACTAGAGAGGAGAAAGAAGGGTGAAGGGAGGTGTCCCTATCTTTTACCAGGTGCTGAGTTTCACTCAGGCCAAAAGACCTGAGGAACATCATTCTACCTTGACTTGAACATAGTGCCACCCTTAGACCCATGCAGAATGGGTCCCCACCCTTAGTCCCTGCACTGTGCCTGTCATTTAAATGGCCCCTCTCTAACAACCATCACTGGGGCTGTGCCCCTTTTTAAAGGGCAAGGAGTTCATGGGGACATGCCAGTCTAGTGCCCATACCTCCCAATCTAGACAAGAGTCTAGGTACCCAGAACCCTTGCATCCCCCCCCTGCTAATAGCCCTGAGCTCATTTCCAGGGCCTGCCTGGACTTTGTCCCAGGACATATCTCCTGAACAAGAACTGGGCCAATAATGTCCTCTCCACTGGGCCAGAATGGCAGGCAAAAGCAGTTGTCAGGATTTAGTGGACAAAGCTCAGATGTGTGGGCTGGGGATTCCCCAGGACACTACCTGGTGTACAGCAAAGCCAGGACTGAGAAGACAAGGGGGAAAACAAGGCTGGGGGCCTCAATTCGTCCCTTTGTACCACGTTCCACAAATGTCAGGAGTGGCCAGTCTGAACTTAACCACATGAACCTTCTCTACCAAGGCCCAAGTGTTTCGAATGCTGGAAATTCTTTCCAATCTCATGTTAGCCTAACTGTGCTTCCCACCCTTTGGGTTGGGCTTTACTGAAACAGAAACCAACTGCTTTCTGAAGGCTACAGTCCACTGACCAGGACACAAACAACACATGTCATCCTGTCACACCAGGGCCTAATGGCTTTGCCAGTCTAAAAGCTGTTTGATGGCAGAAATCCAGTCAGCGTCTTGGGGCCAGTTAATTCACCCATGCCTGTCACTGACTGTCATCCTTCACCACTACCCAAAATGCAAGCCCCTCCGGTCACATGTCCTTTCTTCTATGCTCACCCCCATTCAGTTCTGTGTCTCTGTCCCCAGTATTCACCTATCATCCTCCCAATACTGACATAGCCATCAGCCCTTCTCATGTTATTCTCTGGGATTCCCATTCTTTGTAAACTATCCCTGATTATCTGCCTTTCTCCCAAACACTCCCTCTACCTGCCTGTTTCCACCTCCTAATCCTACGTTGCTCATTTTCTCACTATCCATATGATGAGGGGAGGGACACACATCACATTTTTCTTGCTCTACATTGCTGCCTTCAGAGAACTACCCCGCCTCCTTCACATAAAAACACTTCTATTGAGGATTATATCATCTGTCTATAGCCCCCACTGTTTCCCTTGTCATTGTTATTATTGACTTTATAGTGACTACTCACATTTAATACAGATTAGAGCACCTGGATCATACTTATTACCTTCCATTCTTCTCTAATGCTGTCATCATTCTAGGTCCTAAGTGAATCTGATGTCCATGTGTACAAGGTATCTGGCATCATGGTTCCCTGACTCTCCACTCTATCTCAGCAATTTACTCTTATTCCAAATCCAGTTATTTGCCATTTGCTAAATCTATTCCACCTCTTAAACTAAAATCCTGATATCCACCCCAAACTGCATCTTCACATTCTCTTACTCTTTATTTTCTGTATCCCTATTTTAAACCTTATCAATACCTCTAAAATTTTAATTGTACATTTTCCCCAGCCTGCCCCTTTCTATTGGACTGTGTTACTCTCCTACTTAAAATTCTTCAGAGGCTCTTTGTAAGTTTAAAAAATTTCAAATTCCTTAAACAATGTTTTTTACAATTTGGCCTTGACTGACCACTCCAGCCTTATTCACTGCCCAACACACGCCCTTCACTCCAGTTTTACTGGCCTAGTTTCAGTTCCATTTGTCCATCCACCTAGAATGCCCCTCTCTACTATCGCCTCTCAGCTAACCCAATCTTAAAAACAGTTTAATTTTTTAAACTAAACTTTTGACTTTAAGATAATTGTGGGGCTTCCCTGGAGGCGCAGTGGTTGAGAGTAGGCCTGCTGATGCAGGGGACATGGGTTTGTGCCCCGGTCCGGGAGGATCCCACATGCCATGGAGCGGCTGGGCCCATGGGCCATGGCCGCTGAGGCTGCGCATCCAGAGCCCGTGGTCCGCAACGGGAGAGGCCACAACAGTGAGAGGCCCGCGTACCGCAAAAAAAAAAAAAAAAAGAAAGAAAGAAATACTCCCTCTTCTTCTGTCTTTCGGAAAAGATGATAGAGAAATGGTGCTAATTCTTCTTTGAAAGTAAAATTCTCCAGCGAAAGCCTCTGGTTCTAGAAATTTCTGTTTGGAGAGTCTTTTCATTAAAAATTCCATTTCCTTGGGGCTTCCCTGGTAGCACAGTGGTTAAGAATCCACCTGCCAATGCAGGGGACACAGGTTCGAGCCCTGGTCCGGGAAGATCCCACATTCTGCAGAGCAACTAAGCCCGTGCGCCACAACTACTGAGCCTGCACTCTAGAGCCCACAAGCCACAACTGCTGAAGCCCACACGCCTAGAGCCCGTGCTCCACAACAAGAGAAGCCACCGCGATGAGAAGCCGGCGCACTCCAATGAAGAGTAGCCCCCACTGGGCTTCCCTGGTGGCGCAGTGGTTGGGAGTCCGCCTGCCGATGCAGGGGACATGGGTTCGTGCCCCGGCCCGGGAGGATCCCACGTGCCGCGCAGCGGCTGGGCCCGTGAGCCATGGCTGCTGAGCCTACGCGTCCGGAGCCTGTGCTCCGCGACGGGAGAGGCCACAACAGTGAGAAGCCCGCGTACCGTAAAAAAAAAAAAAAAAAAAAGAGTAGCCCCCGCTCACTGCAACTAGAGAAAGCCCGCGTGCAGCAACAAAGACCCAATGCAACCAAAAATAAATAAAAATAAAATAATTTTTAAAAATAATTCCATTTCCTTAATAGTTATAGGCCACTGTAAGTAACTATTCCATAGTGAATGGAAGTTTTTGTTTTTTGAGGAATTGGTCCATTTCATATTAAGTTGTCAAATCTATGTTTATAGTTGTTCATAGTTTTCCCTTACTATCCTTTTGATATTTGCAGGATCTGTAGTAATATCACCTGTTTCATTCCTGATATTGGTAATTTAAGTCTTCTCTATTTCTTAATCAGTTTTGCTGGAGGTTTGTCAATTTTATGGATCTTTTCAAAGAATTAGCCTCTTTATTGAAATGGTTTTCTCCATTGTTTTCTGTTTTCAATTTCATTGAAATTGAACTCGTTTCTGCTCTTATTTTTATTAGTAGTTCCTTCCTCTTGCTTGCTTTGGGTTTATTTTGCTCTTTTTCTCAGGTTCTTGAGGTGTAGGTTTCAATAAATTATTTGAGACCCATCCTCCTTTCCTAATGTAAATATTAAATGATATAAATTTCCTTCTTAGCATTGCTTCAGCTGTATTCCATAAATTTTTACTTGTTTTATTTCCATTTTCATTTAGTTCAATATTTACTTTTATTCAGTTCAAACTGGGGGGGTTACCCTATTATCTGTCATTTAATTGGTGCATTTGAACTTACAGTTAATGTAATTATTAGTATATCAGAGTTTAAATCTACCATGTCATTTTTTGTTTTCTGTTTGCTCTGGGTTTTTTTGATTTATTTTCTTTTTCTCACCTTCCTATGGATTACTTGAACTTTTTTTTAGAATTCCACTCTGATTTGTCTATAATATTTTTGATTATATCTCTTTGTATAGCTTTTTAGTGTTTGCTCTATGTATTACATTATATGTATACATTATATACATAACATCATAGCCTACTAGTCTTTTTACCAGCTTAAGTAAGGTATAGAATCCTTACCACTCTTATATACTTTTACCCCCCCCTTTGTTTATAATTATCTTAAATAACTCCTCTATATACATTGGGAATAACAACAGAAGCATTACAATTTTTGCTTCAACAATCAAATATAGGGGGACCTTGAAGATGGCGGAAGAGTAAGACGCGGAGATCGCCTTCCTCCCCACGGATACACCAGAAATACATCCACACGTGGAACAACTCCTACAGAACTCCTACTGAAGGCTGGCAGAAGACCTCAGACCTCCCAAAAGGCAAGAAACTCCCCACGTAACTGGGTAGGGCAAAAGAAAAAACAGAGACAAAAGAATAAGGACGGCACCTGCACCAGTGGGAGGGAGCTGTGAAGGAGGAAAAGTTTCCACACACTAGGAAGCCCCTCCGCGGGCGGAGACTGCGGGAGGCAGAGGGGGGAGTTTCGGGACCGCGGAGTAGTGCACAGCGACGGGTGCGGAGGGCAAAGCGGGGAGATTCCTGCACAGACGATCGGTGCCGACCAGCACTCACGAACCCGAGAGGCTTGTCTGCTCACCCGCCGGGGTGGGCGGGACTGCGAGCTGAGGCTCGGGTTTTGGTTTTGGACGGAGCTCAGGGAGAGGACTGGGGTTGGCGGCTTGAACATAGCCTGAAGGGGTTAGTGCACCACGACTAGCCGGGAGGGAGTTCCGGGAAAAGCCTGCACCGGCCGAAGAGGCAAGAGACTTTTTCTTCCCTCTTTGTTTCCTGGTGCGCGAGGAGAGGGGTTTAAGAGCACTGCTTAAAGGAACTCCAGAGACGGGCGCGAGCCGCGGCTAAAAGCGTGAACCCCAGAGACGGGCGCGAGCCGCGGCTGAGGGCGCGAGCCCCCGAGACGGGCGCGAGCCGCGGCTGAAAGCGCAAACCCCAGAGACGGGCGCGAGCCGCGGCTAAAACCGCGGACCCAAGAGCCGGGCGGGAGACGCTAAGGCTGCTGCTGCCGCCACCAAGGGGCCTGTGTGCGAGCACAGGTCACTCTCCACACCCCTCTTCCGCGGAGCCTGTGCAGCCCGCCACTGCCAGGTTCCCGGGATCCAGGGACAACTTCCCCGGGACAACGCACGGCGGGCCTCAGGCTGGTGCAATGTCACGCCGGCCTCTGCCGCAATGTCACGCTGCCTCTGCCGCCGCAGGCCCGCCCCGCACGCAGTGCCCCTCCTTCCCCCATCCCCCAACCCCCGGCCTGAGTGAGCCGGAGGCCCCGAATCAGCGGCTCCTTTAACCCCGTCCTGTCTGAGCGAAAAAACAGACGCCCTCCAGCGACCTACACGCAGAGGCAGGGCCGGGTACAAAGCTGAGCTCCTGTGAGCTGTGAGAACAAAGAAGAGAAAGGGAAATCTCTCCCAGCAGCCACAGAAGCAGCGGATTAAAGCTCCACAATCAACTTGATATACCCTGCATCTGTGGAATACCTGAATAGACAAGGAATGATCCCAAATTGAAGAGGTGGAATTTAGGAGCGAGATATATGATTTTTTTCCCTTTTCCTCTTTTTGTGACTGTGTACGTGTATGCTTCTGTGTGAGATCTTGTCTGTATACTCTTGCTTCCACCATTTGTCCTAGGGCTCTATCCGTCCATGACTTTTTTTTAAAAATTCTTTTTCTTAATAATTAAGTTTAATTGTAATAACTTTATTATACTTTACCTTCGTTCTTTCTTTCTTTCCTTCCTTCCTTCCTTCCCTCCTTTAGACAACGAATCACCCCAAATTGAGGAGGTGGCCTCAGGGAGCAGGATTTATGATTTTTCCCCCTTTACCTCTTTTTGTGAAAGTGTATGTGTATGCTTCTGTGTAAGATTTTCTCTGTATAGCTTTGCTTCCAACATTTGTCCTAAGGTTCTATCCGTCCCTTTTTTTTTTTCTAAATATTTTTTAATTCAATAACTATATTATACTTTATTTTATTTTTACTGTATCATCTTTCTTTCTGTCTTTTTTCCTTCTTTCCCTCCTTCCTTCCTTCCTTCCTCCCTCCCTCCCTCCTTTCTTTCCTTCTTTGCTTCTTTCTTCCTTCCTTCCTTTCCTCCTTTCCTTCTTTCTTTACTCATACTTCTACTAATTCTCCCTACTTTTTCTCCCTTTTATTCTGAGCTGTGTGGATGAAAGGCTCTTGGTGCTCCAGCCAGGAGTCAGGGCTCTGCCTCTGAGGTAGGAGAGCCAACTTCAGGACACTGGTCAACAAGAGACCTCCCAGCTCCACATAATATTAAACGGTGGAAATATCCCAGAGACCTCCATCTTAACACCAGCACCCAGCTTCACTCAACGACCAGCAAGCCACAGTGCTGGACAACCTATGCCAAACAACTAGCAAAACAGGAACACAACCCCACCCATTAGCAGAGAGGCTGCCTAAAATCATAATAAGGCCACAGACACCCCAAAACACACCACCAGACGTGAACCTGCCCACTAGAGAGACAAGATCCAGCCTCATCCAGCACAACACAGGCACTAGTCCCCTCCACCAGGAAGCCTACACAACCCACTGAAACAACCTTAGCCACTGGAGACAGACATCAAAAACAACGGGAACTACGAAAGTGCAGCCTGCAAAAAGGAGACCCCAAACACAGTAAGATAAGCAAAATGAGAAGACAGAAAAACACACAGCAGATGAAGGAGCAAGATAAAAACCCACCAGACCTAACAAATGAAGAGGAAATAGGCAATCTACCTGAAAAAGAATTCAGAATAATGATAGTAAGGATGATCCGAAATCTTGGAAGTAGAATGGACAGAATGCAAGAAACAGTTAACAAGGACCTGCAAGAACTAAAGATGAAACAAGCAACGATGAACAATGCAATAAATGAAATTAAAATCACTCTAGATAGGATCAATAGCAGAATAACTGAGGCAGAAGAACGGATAAGTGACCTGGAAGATAAAGTAGTGGAAATAACTACTGCAGAGCAGAATAAAGAAAAAAGAATGAAAAGAACTGAGGACAGTCCAGAGACCTCTGGGACAACATGAAACGCACCAACATTCGAATTATAGGGGTTCCAGAAGAAGAAGAAAGAAAGAAAGGGACTGAGAAAATATTTGAAGAGATTATAGTTGAAAACTTCCCTAATATGGGAAAGGAAATAGTTAATCAAGTCCAGGAAGCACAGAGGGTCCCATACAGGATAAATACAAGGAGAAACACGCCAAGACACATATTAATCAAACTGTCAAAAATTAAATACAAAGAAAGCATATTAAAAGCAGCAAGGGAAAAACAACAAATAACACACAAGGGAATCCCCATAAGGTTAACAGCTGATCTCTCAGCAGAAACCCTACAAGCCAGAAGGGAGTGGCAGGACATACTGAAAGTGATGAAGGAGAATAGCCTGCAACCAAGACTACTCTACCCAGCAAGGATCTCATTCACATTTGATGGAGAAATTAAAACCTTTACAGACAAGCAAAAGCTGAGAGAGTTTAGCACCACCAAACCAGCTTTACAACAAATGCTAAAGGAACTTCTCTAGACACGAAACACAAGAGAAGGAAATGACATATAGTAGCGAACCCAAAACAATATATAAAATGGAAATAGGAACATACATATCGGTAATTACCTTAAATGTAAATGGACTAAATGCTCCCACCAAGAGACACAGATTGGCTGAATGGATACAAAAACAAGACCCTTATATATGCTGTCTACAAGAGACCCACTTCAGAACTAGAGACACATACAGACTGAAAGTAAGGGGATGGAAAAAGATATTCCATGCAAATGGAAACCAAAAGAAAGCTGGAGTAGCAATTCTCATATCAGACAAAATAGACTTTAAAATAAGGACTATTAAAAGGGACAAAGAAGGACACTACATAATGATCAAGGGATCGATCCAAGAAGAAGATATAACAATTGTAAATATTTATGCACCCAACATAGGAGCACCTCAATACATAAGGCAAATACTAACAACCATAAAAGGGGAGATCAACAGTAACACATTCATAGTAGGGGACTTTAACACCCCACTTTCACCCATGGACAGATCATCCAAAATGAAAATAAATAAGGAAACACAAGCTTTAAATGATACATTAAACAAGATGGACTTAATTGATATTTATAGGACACTCCATCCAAAAACAACAGAATACACATTTTTCTCAAGTGCTCATGGAACATTCTCCAGGATAGATCATATCTTGGGTCACAAATCAAGCCTTGGTAAATTTAAGAAAACTGAAATTGTATCAAGTATCTTTTCCGACCACAACGCCATGAGACTAGATATCAATTACAGGAAAAGATCTGTAAAAAATACAAACACATGGAGGCTAAACAATACACTACTTAATAATGAAGTGATCACTGAAGAAATCAAAGAGGAAATAAAAAAATACCTAGAAACAAATGACAATGGAGACACAACGACCCAAAACCTATGGGATGCAGCAAAAGCAGTTCTAAGGGGGAAGTTTATAGCAATACAAGCCCACCTTAAGAAGCAGGAAACATCTCGAATAAACAGCCTAACCTTGCACCTCAAGCAATTAGAGAAAGAAGAACAAAAAAACCCCAAAGCTAGCAGAAGGAAAGAAATCATAAAAATCAGATCAGAAATAAATGAAAAAGAAATGAAGGAAACAATAGCAAAGATCAATAAAACTAAAAGCTGGTTCTTTGAGAAGATAAACAAAATAGATAAACCACTAGCCAGACTCATCAAGAAAAAAAGGGAGAAGACTCAAATCAATAGAATTAGAAATGAAAAAGGAGAAGTAACAACTGACACTGCAGAAATAAAAAAAACATGAGAGATTACTACAAGCAACTCTATGCCAATAAAATGGACAATCTGGAAGAAATGGACAAATTCTTAGAAATGCACAACCTGCCAAGACTGAATCAGGAAGAAATAGAAAATATGAACAGACCAATCACAAGCACTGAAATTGAAACTGTGATTAAAAACCTTCCAACAAACAAAAGCCCAGGACCAGATGGCTTCACAGGTGAATTCTATCAAACGTTTAGAGAAGAGCTAACACCTATCCTTCTCAAACTCTTCCAAAATATAGCAGAGGGAGGAACACTCCCAAATTCCTTCTACGAAGCCACCATCACCTTGATACCAAAACCAGACAAGGATGTCACAAAGAAAGAAAACTACAGGCCAATATCACTGATGAACATAGATGCAAAAATCCTCAACAAAATACTAGCAAACAGAATCCAACAGCACATTAAAAGGATCATACACCATGATCAAGTGGGGTTTCTTCCAGGAATGCAAGGATTCTTCAATATACGCAAATCTATCAATGTGATAAACCATATTAACAAATTGAAGGAGAAAAACCATATGATCATCTCAATAGATGCAGAGAAAGCTTTCGACAAAATTCAACACCCATCTATGATAAAAACCCTCCAGAAAGTAGGCATAGAGGGAACTTTCCTAAACATAATAAAAGCCATATATGACAAGCCCACAGCAAACATCATCCTCAATGGTGAAAAACTGAAAGCATTTCCACTAAGATCAGGAACAAGACAAGGTTGCCCACTCTCACCACTCTTATTCAACATAGTTTTGGAAGTTTTAGCCACAGCAATCAGAGAAGAAAAGGAAATAAAAGGAATCCAAATCGGAAAAGAAGAAGTAAAGCTGTCACTGTTTGCAGATGACATGATACTATACATAGAGAATCCTAAAGATGCTACCAGAAAACTACTAGAGCTAATCAATGAATTTGGTAAAGTAGCAGGATACAAAATTAATGCACAGAAATCTCTGGCATTCCTATATACTAATGATGAAAAATCTGAAAGTGAAATCAAGAAAACACTCCCATTTACCATTGCAACAAAAAGAATAAAATATCTAGGAATAAACCTACCTAAGGATACGAAAGACCTGTATGCAGAAAATTATAAGACACTGATGAAAGAAATTAAAGATGATACAAATAGATGGAAAGATATACCATGTTCTTGGATGGGAAGAATCAACATTGTGAAAATGACTCTACTACCCAAAGCAATCTACAGATTCAATGCAATCCCTATCAAACTACCACTGGCATTTTTCACAGAACTAGAACAAAAAATTTTGCAATTTGTATGGAAACACAAAAGACCCCGAATAGCCAAAGCAATCTTGAGAACGAAAAAAGGAGCTGGAGGAATAAGGCTCCCTGACTTTAGACTATATTACAAAGCAACAGTAATCAAGACAGTATGGTACTGGCACAAAAACAGAAAGATACATCAGTGGAACAGGATAGAAAGCCCAGAGATAAACCCACGCACATATGGACACCTTATCTTTGATAAAGGAGGCAGGAATGTACAGTGGAGAAAGGACAGCCTCTTCAATAAATGGTGCTGGGAAAACTGGACAGGTACATGTAAAAGTATGAGATTAGATCACTCCCTAACACCATATACAAAAATAAGCTCAAAATGGATTAAAGACCTAAATGTAAGGCCAGAAACTATCAAACTCTTAGAAGAAAACATAGGAAGAACACTCTATGACATAAATCACAGCAAGATCCTTTCTGACCCACCTCCTAGAGTAATGGAAATAAAAACAAAAATAAACAAATGGGACCTAATGAAACTTCAAAGCTTTTGCACAGCAAAGGAAACCATAACCAAGACCAAAAGACAACCCTCAGAATGGGAGAAAACATTTGCAAATGAAGCAACTGACAAAGGATTAATCTCCAAAATTTACAAGCAGCTCATGCAGCTCAATAACAAAAAAACAAACAACCCCATCCAAAAATGGGCAGAAGACCTAAATAGACATTTCTCCAAAGAAGATACACAGAATGCCAACAAACACATGAAAGAATGCTCAACATCATTAATCATTAGAGAAATGCAAATCAAAACTACAATGAGATATCATCTCACACCAGTCAGAATGGCCATCATCAAAAAATCTAGAAACAATAAATGCTGGAGAGGGTGTGGAGAAAAGGGGACACTCTTGCACTGCTGGTGGGAATGTGAATTGGTTCAGCCACTGTGGAGAACAGTATGGAGGTTCCTTAAAAAACTACAAATAGAATTACCATATGACCCAGCAATCCCACTACTTGGCATATACCCTGAGAAAACCAAAATTCAAAAAGAGTCATGTACCAAAATGTTCATTGCAGCTCTATTTACAATAGCCAGGACATGGAAACAACCTAAGCGCCCATCATCGGATGAATGGATAAAGAAGATGTGGCACATATACACAATGGAATATTACTCAGCCTTAAAAAGAAATGAAATTGAGCTATTTGTAATGAGATGGATAGACCTAGAGTCTGTCATACAGAGTGAAGTAAGTCAGAAAGAAAAAGACAAATACCGTATGCTAACACATATATATGGAATTTAAGGGAAAAAAAGGTCATGAAGAACCTAGGGGTAAGATAGGAATAAAGACGCAGACCTACTGGAGAACGGACTTGAGGATATGGGGAGGGGGAAGGGTGAGTTTTGACAGGGCGAGAGAGAGTCATGGACATATACACACTAACAAACGTAGTAAGGTAGATAGCTGGGGGGAAGCAGCCGCAAGGCACAGGGATATTAGCTCGGTGCTTTGTGACAGCCTGGAAGTGTGGGATGGGGAGAGTGGGAGGGAGGGAGACGCAAGAGGGAAGACATATGGGAACATATGTATATGTATAGCTGATTCACTTTGTTATAAAGCAGAAACTAACACACCATTGTAAAGCAATTATACCCCAATAAAGATGTTTAAAAAAAAAAAAATTAAAAAAACATCCAGAGAAAAATTACAAGTTTTTATTTTCAAGGAGAAAAATGACCCTTACAATAACTCAATAGAAATAAATGAAGCCAGAAAACAATGCAATTACATCTTTTAAGTAAAAAGAAAAAAAACCTACCAGCTTAGAAATGTATAATCAGTAAAAATATTCTTCTAAAATGAAGACAAATAAAGACATTTTTAGACAAACTAAAATTATAACATTGTTGCCCACAGATCTTCATAAGAGAAGTATTACAAGTACTTTTTCAAGCAAAAGGAAAATTATAATAGAAGCACAGAAATGCAGGAAAGAATAAAAAACTATGAAATCTTAAAAAAAAAAAAAACAATCAAATATAATTTAGAAAACTCAAGAGGAGGAGGAAACTGTATTGTACTTACCTATATTTTTGCTTACTGTGTTTTTTTCTTCCTTTCTGATGTTCTAAGATTCCTTCTTTTATTATTTCTATGATAGGAAGAAAGGAAAAAGAAAGAAAAGATGGCTAAAATTCCTTAAGCTATTCTTCTACGTTAGGTCTACTGACAACAAATTCTTTTAGCTTTTCTTCATCCAAAAACATCTTGATTTCCCCTTCATTCCGGAAGCATATTTTGCTGGTTATAGGATTCTGGGCTGACAGTTCTTTTCTTTCAGCACTTGAAAAAACTGTTGTATCAGTTCCTTCTGTCTCCATGGTTTCTGATCAATAACTGCTACCATTCAAATCATTCTTCCCCAAAGGTCAGGTGTCATTTCCCTCTCGCTGCTTTCAAGTTTTTTCTTTGTCTTTAGCTTTCACAAGTTTGACAATGATGTACCTTGGCATGTTTTTTGGTTTAAAGTTAGCTCAGCTTCTCGGATCTGTAAATATATTATTTTTGCCACATTTAGAAGGTTTTCAGCCCTTATTCCTTCAAGTCATTTTTAAACACTTCCCTCTTTCTCCTTCCCTTCCAGGACTCTGATGACACATTTGTTACAATCCCACATGTCCCTAAGGCCCTGTTAATTTTTTTCAGTCTATATTCGCTCTGTTGTTCAGATTAGGTAATTTCTATTGTTCTATTTTCCAGTTCACTGATTCCGTCCTCTGTCCTCTCCCTTTCTTCAGTTGAGTCCATTAACTGAGTTTTCATTTCAATTATTATATTTTTTAGTTGCATAATTTCCATTTGGTTTTTCTTTACATTTTCTATTTCTGTCCTGAGATTTTTTTTTTCACTTATTTCACGCACGTTCATAATTGCTCATTGAAAGATTTTTATGACGGCTCCTTTACAGTCTTTAGCAGATCATCCTAATATTTGTCATCTCAGTATTTGTCTTTTTTCTGTTCAAGATGCTAGTTCACAGCATCTATTGATTGTCTTTTTTCATTCAGTAAGAGATATTCCTGGTTGTTGATATAAGTGATTTTTCAATTAAAATTTGGCATATGATCTTCTGGGACTCTGAATCTTAATTAAACTTTCTGTTTTACCTGGTTTCTTCGACAACACTCCAGCAGGGGAAGCGGGGGTAGGGATAGGTATCACCAGCTTATTACTGCCAGGTGTACAACTACTCCACTGCCTTGGCAACAGTCTGGTGTCTAAAATATGTATTATTTTTTCAATCAGAGAAAGTAAAATATGTGCTTTGAAAGACTAAGTTCAATTATAAGTTCCTCCAGGAAGCCTTTCCTAATTCTTCAATCCCATGTTGGGGACCCTTCCTCTATCTGTTCCCAGGTCCACCTATACTTGTCTATAGGTGTCTGTAAGACTGGTAACAAACGTGTCTACTATTTTGTAGATGTCTGTCTACTTGTCTGTCTTCACTAAACTGCAAGCTTGTTGACAGTACAGATACTGTCTTCCTTGATATTGAATCCCTAGACTAGAATAGTGTCTGGCATGTAACTGTCACTCAATAAATATATTTTGGGAAGCTATCATTTTGCTGTTCAAAACCTTCAGGACCTCATTAGTAACTTTGAAAGGAAAGTTCACACTCAACTGGTTATTGAAGACTTTGCAGTCAGGCCTACTAATCTCCAGAAAGGAAGCTCCCACCACTACCCTATATCTTTCTTTGACCAAAATGCTCACCTTGTCTCCAGAAGCCTCCTAGTAGCCTGCATTTCTACCTACCAGTCTGGAGGATAGTGTAGTAGAAGGATCTTATCTCATGTTTGTCACCTCCTTTTCTAGAATCCTTTTCTAACCACCCTGACCTATTTTTTATAGTATTTATGCATTGGAACTATCTTTGACATATTCTGACTCATTTTATTTCTTTCTAAGTACATCATTATTCCCAGGATCTTCACACCTACAAGGTCCATGCAAGTAGGAACTATGTCTTTGGACCTTAACATATGGCACAGTATCATATGCATCTCTTACAAAGAGGCACTCAATAAATATTTGTTGTTGAAGAAAAAGAAAAAGAAAATTTGGAGTATTTTAAGAGGATCTAATATTAAGCCACAATTTAAGAAAACTGGCTTCTCCATCTAACTCACTTCCTTACTCAATGTAACATAGTACCTAGATCCAGTCACTTAACCCCCTATTCTTAACTTTCTTCATCAGTAAAATGGAACAAAACTTGATAATATGTAGACACCTTAAAAGATATTTGAAGTCTGTGAGCAAGTAGTGTTCAACAGAACTGTTTTTGTCTGAGTGTTTGTTAAACATAGCTCAAATAACCAGTTTTATAGGTAACAGGCTGAGGAAGTGAGCTCAAGAGTTTAGAAGTGAATTGCTAGCTTCACATTAATTCAGCCTGTTTCAAGCCTCTTTATATGACAGCTGCCACATGGGATAAGCCTCTGACCTGAGTGACTGGCTCAGCCAGTGCTGATGTTCCATTCAATAATTCTCAGCAAATGCATCTACCTGTGCAAACTCACTTGTGCTTACAGGTTAATTTCTCTATGAATTGTCTCAAACACAAGTATTTTGGAAAAGAGTACAGCACAGGATCTGTTTGCAGAATCACTTTTGGAGAAAAAAATAGTCAAGATAATTGTGGTTGTATAAATGGTTTCTTCCAAAAGGGCAGGGAGTCAAGGATTAACAATCAGTGGGGGATGGACTGTACAGAACAGCAATGAGAGGTGAAAGGCAAGGGGACAGGGCAGTAAACAGCTTAAGAAAACTGCTTTTTCTTCCTGGAAAGGGTCTTCAGCTCACTTGGTACAAAATAGTTAGTCCTACTGGACTCCAAAACTTCTTCCATAAGCTCACAGAATGGACCACAAAGGAATTCTTTGACACAAACAAGAAATAAAACCAAGAAAGTCAGAAAAGTCATCCGAAATAGAGACTTATCTTTGAGCCTATACTCACTGGAACCTAAAGGTGGAGCTTGAGATTCTAGAGAAATACTGCTATACTGTTGAATAGAAAATAATTTTAGCAGTTTCTGTAGGAGGAAAGGAGGAAAGAGAAGCAGATGAATCAGACTAGCTTGGGTGTATAAAAGGACTAGTGGGAGTAGTAATGATCTGGAATAAAGTGGAGAGAAGAGGGAGCCAAATGGAGAGTTATCTGGCTCCCTGTGTTTGACATAATTTTAAATCTTAACCCCCAATGCCAGTTAGGTCTCACTTAGGGTTGCTGTTACATATATAGTATCTACACACACACACACACATACACACACAAACACACAGAGTGGTTGCCTGCTGATTGTTCACTATTCCTAGAAGTGTAATTCAGGAAATCGGTATTGTAAAGTCGATTTCATCACTAATTCAATTCTCTCAGAACTGAGAAGTTTGAAGAGAAAGGTACTGAATAACTGATGTGTATTTACAAACAAGAGGTTTTTATACCAGTAGGGGAAAAAATGAAGTTTCTTACCGGAGGCAAATTTGCTGCTATAGAACATTTTTGGTTAAATTATCTCAGGTAAGAATTGACTTTTCCTTTGCCACCATACAAAACCTCCTGGAATTCACTCCATTGTCTTCTGGGGTATATAAGAGTTCATACTAGTTTGCCCTTGAGTTGGAGGAAATCTTTATAATTCTTAGGAATTGTTTTACTTCCTGTACTCCAACCTCCACAGTAAGGAGGAGCTACATTTGCAAGCTCCCCTCTTCCCAGGATCTGTGACATAATTTTCAGAAGATTTAGAACAAAGTCGACCTTACTGATGATATACTTCTACCCCTGTAGCTGAATCCCAGTAACTGGATCAAAGAGACACAGCCCAGAACTTGTACCTCATTTCTGGTCATTATATCCCTTCCTGCCTTCTTTCCTGCCAGTCGGTCACAGACAGTTAAGCCATGATCCTGGGCATTACTCTAAACTTCCTCTTCCCCACCTTCCAACTAATAATTATCAGATTCTAGCAACTTTACCTCCTAAATATCTCGAGTCCAGTTCTCACTGACCCCAATTTGGGCCACCATCAATTTGCACCTGTATTATTATTATTATCGTGGCTTCTAAATTCCTCTCCCAGCCTCCACATTCGCTAATTTCAAATTATTCACCATGTGGCGGCCAGAGTAATCTTTCTTAAGTGTGTTTTCTTTCCCTAAAGCCCTTTAGTAACTTGCTCTTGCTCCCCAAATAAAGGCCAAACTCTTTAACAAGAATAAAGGGCTCATCCTGATACTGTACTGACTTTATGTTGCTCACCCCTCCACCCACACTCACCTCCAATCTAGACTCCAGACACACTGAATTACTTTCAGTTCCCCAAACAGGCCATTCTCTTGATTATTTCCCAGCCTATGTCCATGCTTGGAACATTACCCTTTGCCTACTCATTCTTTAGGTCCCTGCTTAGATGGCACCTCCTCCAGCAGTCCTTTCCTGATTCTCCCGAATGAGTTATGTTCCCTTCTAATGCTCTCATAGAAACCTGTACTTTACCCTATTATAGAAGTTATTATGCTAAAGTGTAACTGCCCACTTATTAATTTCTATGTCCCCTTGAACTGTAAGCTGCAGGAGGTCAGACTATGAGTAGGTCCTCTCACCTCTGCATTCTCACATCTGGTACATATGGTAGCACATCCAGGCTCCCAGGTAAACATTGGCTGAATGAACTAATGCACACTCAGGCCCTAGGAATGAGGTCATGCCTCTACCTTGCCACTTCCTTACACTCTTCAGTGGCTAGACTCGTAGTCTTGTGGCTAGACTCTGCTTAAAACCCTTCTAAGTCTTCTCATTGTTCTTGTAATAAAGTCTAAAACCCTAAATATGGCTTCTAGTCCATCTAGCCTTGTGGTAGACAGCCTCCAAGATGACCCCAATGACCACAGCCTCCTGGTATTCATATTCTTTTGTAGTCTACCACACATTGTATCAGTATTAGTTTGTGTGAACAACAGCATACATTAAAAGTGATGACATACCACTTTTGAGGCTAGATCATAAAAGTCATTGCATCTTCTGCCTCTCTTTCTTTTGTGGATTGCTTACTTTGGAGAAAGTTAGCTGCTGTGTTGTAAGGAACGCTATGGAGAGACTTCACTCTTTGGTGAAGAAGCAAGGTTCTAAAGCCATGGAAGAACTGAAGGCTCCAGCCAAGAGCCAAATATAAGAGCCTCTTGGAAGCAAATGCTCCAACCCCAGTCAATCCTTCAGATTACTACAGTAATCTGAATAGTAATAGTAATATTACTAATATTACTACTAATATTACCAACGAATATTTTGATTATAACCCCACTAAAGACCCTGAGCCAGAATCACCATCTAAGCCACTCCTCAATACCTGACCCACAGAAACTATGAGACCATTAGATTTTGTTGTTTTAAGGCCCTAAGTTCTAGAGTCATTTGTTATCCAGCAATAGGCAACTAGTATAACACTCTAGCCCCACCATTGCCCACTGCCCCTTGCTAGACTTCCCTCAGTTCCAGAACCATGACAGGCTCCCTCCTGCCTGTAGGTCTTCTCACATGCTGTTCCCTTGCCTTTTTGTCACCATGACAACTGCTTTTTATATCAGCCTAAACAGCATTTCCTCAGGAGCTTTCCCTGTCCCCACAGACCAGGTTAGGCCACCTTTTATATGCTTTCAGGACAGCAGGAATTTTTTCCTTCTTAGCCCTTTTAACATCTATCATATCATTCAGTAACTACTGGGGGATCACCAACTATTTGCCAAATGCTGTACTACGTAAGGGACTATGTAAGGGGCAAAACAAGCATTATCCTGCCCTCATAAAGTTCATAATCTAGAGTAATTCTTCACTTAATTATTCACACAATCATTTACTTGATTATACACATTTGATATTTATAACTACTTGTTAACTTCCATCTTTTCTGCTGGCATAAAACCCCATGGAGGAGTTGGTGCAGCCACTATGGAAAACAGTGTGGAGGTTCCTCAGAAAACTAAAAATAGAATTACCATATGATCCAGCAATCCCACTTGGACAGACCACTGTGTGTGATTTACTTGACCAGATTCCTGAAATGAACAGACTTGTATGTTTGAGTCACAATGTATGTGTGACTGGATCTATGTATGTGTATATAGATCCACTATGTGTGATTGGATCACTAAGTCAGGACCTCCCGCCTCAAGAAATGTATACAATAATAAAAACATAATTCAAAAAGATACATGCATCCTTATGTTCATAGACGCACTATTCACAATAACCAAGACATGGAAACAACCTAAATGTCCATCTACAGATGAATGGATAAAGAAGATGTGGTACATATATACAATGGAATATTACTTAGCCATAAAGAAGAATGAAATAATGTCTTTGCAGCAACGTGGATGTAACTAGAGATTATCATACTAAGTGAAGTAAATCAGAAAGAGAAAGACAAATACCATATGATATCACTTATATGTGGAATCTAAAATATGACACAAGGGAACCTATCTACAAAACAGAAGCAGACTCATAGACATAGAGAATAGACTTGTGGTTGTCGGGGGTGGGGAAGGACTGGGAGCTTGGGGTTAGCGGATGTAAACTATTATATATAGGATGGATAAACAACAAGGTCCTACTGTATAGCACAGTGAACTACATTCAGTATCCTGTGAGAAACAATAATGGAAAAGAATATGAAAAAAAGAATGTATATGTATAACTGAGTCACTATGCTCTACAGCAGAGATTGGCACAACACTGTAAATCAACTATACATCAATTAAAAAAATAATAATAAAATTTAAAAAAAAGAAGTTTGGGGAAAAAAAATCCCATGGGGACTACACCTTGCTGTTCCCCAGGACTGCCCGAGTATCTAGCCATGCTTTCATTCATTCAAATCCTGATCAGAGCAATGCACAACGAACTGAGAGTAGAACTGTTAGGAAACCACATCACAAAACTCATTCTCCCTTACTTTCCTAACAGATTCTTTTGTCACGCTTTCATATGCCTATCTTTCTGTTCCTTCCTCCTTTTCTCCCTAAGGACATCAAGTATCCTTACTTATAGCACAAACGGCTATGAATAGAAGTAGACTAAGCCAATGAACCTAGATTTTTGGTCTTTCTTTGCCACTAAACAGCTGTAAAATTTGGGGTAATTCTCTATGCTTTCTGCACCCTCTCTTTCTTTATTTGGAAAATGGATGAGTCATATTAGATGATCACTTAAGCTCTTCCAGAGCTCTAAGCGTCTATCTAATATTCTTCTACATTAAAGCATTAGAATCAGCCCAATACACTGCATCTGTATAAAACATTTAATTTTTGTCAAAGGGCTTCCCTATCTTTTATTTTACCTGACTCTTACAATAAACTAAAGATGATAGTATTAATCCTATATTACAGTTAAGGAAATGAACACCTAGAGACATATGAGGACTTGAGATCTGAGGAATTTCCCCCTCAGTCCCATAACATCCTTTGTCTACATATCATATTAATGCTTCCAAAAAGTCACTATGCTTCTCCCCAGGTAAGACTTTGTTTCATGTGGACATTGAACACTAGAGTCCTCCGTCTCAGACAGCTTGATGAGCATAATATGACCAGTGATATAATTAAGAGTCTACATACACAGGACATTGAGTGAGTACAAGAAAAGAACACTTTAACTCTATCTTGCTGCTTTAGGGACCAACTTATGTTTGCCTTTTAGCTTAGGAGAAAAAATTCTTTTAAAATGTCAAGACGAAACGCTCTGAGTCACTCCAGGAGGCTGCTGCTCCTTTGCCTCCTTCCCTGGCTCCACCTCCCATCCGCCCCCGGGGTTCTGTTCTTAGACCTGCTTCTCTGCTCAGTCCACCTCATCTTCCTAGTTGAGTCTCTCTACTCCCACCATTCCAAGATGATCCATATGCTGCCAACTTCCAAATATTTATATCAAGCTCCAACTTCTCCAAGCTCCAGATCTATGTTACCAATCACCTACCAGACAGTTCCAGAAGGATGCCCCATGGTTGCACCATGCCTAAATGCTGCCAGAAAGGCCCCCTGAGCCCCAAGGTCTAACCAGCTCCACTGTGGCTTTCCTCTGAGTAGGACTCTCACCACAACATGAGGATTCTCCAGGCCAGTGGGATGTGTCCACCAGAGCTCATGCCCCCACTTCTAAACAGTGCTCCAGGTAGCCAGGACCCACTCTCAGAACCTTCAGTGTCCTCCTTCCCACACTGACCCTCCTGAGGGCAAGCTGCATTGCTTTGTACACATCCCTAGGTGTGAAGGTGGCTCTTTGCTAGAGGTGTGGGCAGAGCTTGCAGGCTGGAGTGTCCAACACAGTATGTGATAGAAAAAGAGGTTGAAAGGGAAGGGGGGTAAGCGGTGGGCCTGGACATTTGCACATAGCCACATTCCGGCATGGAACTCAGAGGAGTCCATGAATTCAACATTCAAATATATATAGGTAGGTGGGAGAATGTAACATTTTATTTAATAACATGTTTGCTTGATTTATAACTTCTAAATATTTAGAAATATAAGATGTGAGTCTCCATTTGTAACCTTTAACCAAGTCCCAAATATAAGCAGAGGGTCCAGTCACCACAGACTTAATTCGTCTAAAGCCAAACCAATCTTTGCCTCTCCACCTATCTTAGCTTAGGTTGCTTGAAAAGTCATGCCTGAAATAAGAACTTAGTTGCAAGTAGTTTACTTGAGAGGTGATCCTAAGGAGCAGACCTGTAGGAGTCGAAAGGGTGAGACAAGGAAAAGGGAAAAGACAAGAAAAGCCAACATAGAAGTGCATTATTAAGGTTCCACAGTGAGCATCAAGGCTTGGTTCTGACAGAAATTCCTGAGAAGGTACAGAATGCATCTTGAGATTGACCACTCACAGGACAGAAGTGGGAGCATTTATCCTCTGGATCCCTTCTGCATTGATTGACCTTGTGCTGTGAGTGTTACCTCCCTCGAGGTATATGCTTGGACTCAAGCCCCAAGACAGAAAGTGAAGACCCAGTGTGCACACACAGGAGGCAAGATGCTCTCAGCACAAGTGAACCGAAGCTGCCCTATAACGGTCGACTCCAGCCATGGTCAAAAACAGAGGGAAGGCCAAGAGGATATGAATTGGACACCAGATGATTGCTATACCACCCTACCTCCCTTCCTCCCAGCCTAAACTTATATCCTTCTCCTGTATTCTATTTTTATTAATAATGCCAACAGCCAATGAATCACCCAAGGAGAAAATTCTGGACTCACCCTCATTCCCCCTCCCTCATCCTTCTCATCCCATCAGTTACAATATCATGAAAATTCTACCTCTGTAATTTTCTCAGCTGGAGTCCCTCCTCTGCATTTCCCTCCCTGTGACTGGGTTGAGTCTTAGCCCAATCCAAGTACCTCATACCCAGATCTACTAATGGAGGGCTCCACGGCAGCTGCGTCCTGTAGGCAGCATTAGATGTCTTTTTATGGAGCCTCCTGACACATCTCTCCCAACTGTACTCTCATCTATATATTTCTACTTGTTCTATCTTCCTATCATGTTACTATTCTGTTTTAGGACTTCCACTGTCCCCCACTGCTACACAACAAGTCAGAATTCCACGCCCAGTCTACAACATCCTTCTCTCTCCCCAAGCTTCCCCACGCCCAGCTCATCTCTCAGAGCCCATCTCCTCTCTCTGTTTCTCACACACACATACACACACACACACACCCTACACGCCAGTCACACCCAATTTCTCATTATTCTCCAAGCCAGCCGTGTCCTTTCATGTCTCTACATAGCCATTCATGCTGTTTCCTCAATCTAGAAATCATTTCTGCAGCTGCCACCCCCACATAACTACACATCTGCTAAATTCTTATGCATCTGTCACCACCCAACTGCAACATCACCTTCTCGGACTCCTCCAGGCTGATTCAATGCTCCTAGCCCTGCTGGAGCACATAAATCCTGTCATAATGATGTGCTTATGTGACTCTCTCCATCTTTGGACGTCCTTCCAAGTCAGGGAATAATGTTTTATTTATCTTTATATTCTTAGTTCCCAGCACAGTGGTTGGCACAAAACAAACACAAAACAAAGTGACACAATTGTTAGATGAATTCAAGAAAGAGTGCCTCTGAGTAAAACAAGAACAACTGGGGCATGTACTAATAACTTACACACTCCTAGTTTAAGACACACTTGAGCAGAGACAGTTAAGAGGAGAATTCAGAAGGGAAACAGTACTGAACAGAATCTGATGCCCGCAGAGGCTTGAGAGCTGAAGTAGATTGAAAACCAGCTAAGTCATTGGTGTTTCTTATGGAAGTAGCAAGGAGGTGTTAATGTGCTATTTAACATGAACAACAAGTAATAGCAAAGAATGAACTGGAGTAGGCAGGACTAATGCTGTGAAAATTACCTAGGAAAGCCTACCTTTAGGAGGAAGAGAAAAACAACAAATGTTCAGCATCAGCTCTATCTCATTTTAATCCTTATGACAATGTATGCCCTTTACACTTATTTATTTAAAACCTTGCTTTTCAATTTATAATTGCAATGTAAAATTAGCTAATTTCTGTTTGGATCCAAGTTAACAAGTATATACCTTTATTAAAAGGATCTGTGAAGCATTAGGAATTACAATTGCAGAGCTGGGGGTTGGCAGAGTGATATACCCAACTCAGGAGGGCCAAGGACGCAGACACTAGAAAAAGCAACCAAGACAGAACTTGTCATCCAGAAAGTTCCCACCAGCTGCCAAGAGGAGTAAGTGGAGAACAGCAAATAGAGACTCAAGGACTTCTACTGTGGAACTGGAGAAATGGGCAAAGGAATGGGGAACTAGAGCAACATGACATCATAAGGTCCCAGCAAATTGCCCGAAGTCAATGGAATCAGCTATGTAAATATAAACATCATCCCTATTGTTCTGCAAGCACTTTTTAAAAATCAATACAGAAGGGCTTCCCTGGTGGCGCAGCGGTTGAGAGTCTGCCTGCCGATGCAGGGGACATGGGTTCGTGCCCCAGTCCAGGAAGATCCCACATGCCGCGGAGCGGCTGAGCCCGTGAGCCATGGCCACTGGGCCTGCGCGTCCGGAGCCTGTGCTCTGCAACGGGAGAGGCCACAACAGTGAGAAGCTCATGTACCGCAAAAAAAAAAAAAAAAAAAAAATCAATCAATATAGAAAATAAAACAAAGAAAAATGATGAGAACCTATTCATGTAAGGCGCTACCCCTATCCTGTCCAAGTAATCTTTTCTTGTTTCCTAGCAAACTTCTTCTACGATGTACATCACCTAAAAAATGATTCCATCCATCTTATCTCTATTACCTATGACTGGAATATGTATGGCACTGTTGTGAAAATAAGGAGAAACACAGTTGATTCCACTCTTAGCAAAACAATGTTTTGCTTTTTTTATGAGACAACTGGTGTGAGACATAGGGAGATGTAATGCCAGCGATGACTGAATCTTCCACTCTACAGTACTAAGTTATCATACATTCATTTTCCATTAGTTTCAATGGCTTTGTTCCCCAAGTACGAAATTTTCAAGTCATCTGAGATAGTTATTTAGCTGTATGTTATAAGCAGCGTGACTTTTCATTTTAGTCACTGTACGCTGAGTCATCTATACAGAGCTTGAAATTAAAATCAGATCACAGCTGGAAATAAAAAGGTATTCCACATGTCTCTGTGCTACAGGATAAAATCCAGCTCACTCTCCTCACCTAAGTCTGTCAGGAATTAAATGTAACAAAACAAAATGATATGACAAAGGCAGTCAAAAGATTCACATAATCAGCTGTCACCATCTGTTTGGGGGCAGGTATGAAAGAACACAGGCTTTCAATGAAGAATAAGGGATTTATGTGAGCTATAAGTTAAAATTTCTGAGTGTGAGAGGTGTTAAATATAGAAATGGATGACTAAGAAAGATGGAATAGTCCTAGGTGGGTTCTAAAAATAGAAGTGATGTTCGCCATGCTGGGACTGTTTGGTTACGATGTGGCCAATAAAGTATAAAGAAAAGTTAGTATCAACTTCAAGCTTATGTCTGCAAAGAGGACTAGGCAAATTAGAACTATTGCATGACTCTATCAGGGCAAGGCCTCAAGTTCGTGCTTACTCTCTCATCCCTATGGTCTTATATAAATTACAATTACTCTGATTATTGTTTCTTCTTGGAATAAAGTTTGTAGAAATGTATGTGTTCCCTATAAGTCAGGCAGGCAGAGTGGAACTCCATTTCTTACTTCTGCCATTCTCTTTTTCCCATACTAGAAATTATACCCCAGGTATGGATTACTTCACAGCCACCAAGCACATACCTGACTTATATGACAGTTTAACCTTTTATGATAATCACACTGATAAAGAGGATATTTGCCTTGACAAGGCAACTCGTGGCATCCAGCTCAGATTATATAATGGAACCAAATTCTAGACTTCTGAATTAGTGTTCTAATGCTGCCTAACAAATTACCACACTTAGCTGCATGAAACACCACATATGTATGATCTCAGTTTCCATGGATCAGGGGTCTGGGCACAACTTAGCTGGGTCTTCTACTCAGCATCTCACAAGGCTGCAATCAAGGTATTAGCTGAGTGGCATTTCTCATCAAAGGCTTAACTGGGGAAGAATTTACTTCTGAGTTCATTCCAGTTGTTGGCAGAATTCATCTCCTTCCAGTTGTATTACTCAGGCCCTATTATTTTGCTAACTGTGGTTCTCAGGTCCTAGGGGTCACCTACAGTTCCTTGATACATGGGTTTCTCAAACTGAGCTGCTTACGTCATCAAGCCCTCAAGGAGAATCTCCAGTCTGCTAAAATGGAATCTTCCACAATATAACATTATCACCAAAATGACATCCCATCATTGTCATATTCTATTGGTTAGAAGCAAATCACAGGTCCCACCCAACTCAAAGAGAGAAAATTACACAAAGACATGAATACCAGGAGGCAGGGGTAACTAGGGGTCACCTTAGGGTCTGTCTGCCATAACTTCTGTAATGGTGTCTTGATGACAAGGACTACATAAGCACTGAAGAGCTCACCAGGCTACAGATTCTGGCATTCTCTTGGAATCATAATTCTACTTCTCTCTGAGCAAATGGAGTTACTATATGACCCAGCAAGTCCACTGCTAGGTGTATTCCCAAGAGAAATAAAAACACATGTCCAGGACTTCCCTGGTGGCACAGTGGTTAAGAATCTGCCTGCCAATGCAAGGGACACGGGTTTGAGCCCTGACCTATGAAGACCCCACATGCCACGGAGCAACTAAGTCTGTGGGCCACAACTACTGAGCCTGAGCTCTAGAGCCCGCAAGCCACAACTACTGAAGCCTGCACACCTAGAGCCCGTGCTCCGCAACAAGAGAAGCCACCGTGGTGAGAAGCCCGTGCACCGCAATGAAGAGTAGCCCCCACTTACCGCAATTAAGAAAGCTCATGCACAGCAACGAAGACCCAACACAGCCAAAAATAAATTAATTAATTTTTTAAAATGTCCACACAAAATCTTATATGTGAATATTCATAGCAGCATTTTCATAATAGTCAAAAAGTGGACACAACACAAATGTCCTTTGACGAATGGATAAGTAAAACGTGGGATAGCCATACAATGGAATGCTATTCAGAAATAAAAAGAAGTACTTAGACATGCTATGACATGGATGAACCTCAAAAACATTATGCTTAGACAAAGAAGCTAGTCACAAAAGACCACATACTGTATAATTCCATGCATGCGAAATAGGCAAGTCTATAGGGAGAAGTAGAAGATCCATGTTTACCAGGGGCTAGAGGGAGGGGAGAATGGTGAATGACTGGTAATGGATTTCTTTACATGATAATAAAATGTTTTAAATTAAGATTGCAGTAATCGTTGCACAACTCTGTGACTATACTAAACACTTTATGTGGGTAAATATTATAGTATGTGAACTATATCTCAATAAAGTTGCTTTTTAAAAAAGAAGAGTGTTATAAAAAAAATCTAAAATATATTACTTAGATCCTAAAATATAGAATTATTTGCATTTCTCTGGCATTTAAATGATTTATAGGCACTATCAATATTCAAAATGGGGACCATATGCTATAATAAGATCTTTCCACAGTACAGACATAGAAAGGTAAAAGCGAGGCACATGGATGGCAAGTGTTTTCCCAACAGCCCAGCAAAAGTAAGTTAGGTTTTCCAGAGCTTATGCCAGAATTCCTTTCTGCATATTCTTTGGTGAAGGTCTCCTCTTGCTCCTTTGTTAACTCAAATATTAAGCAGACACCAGTACAGTTTAAGAAAACTAGTAATTTCCGAAAAGATATTTCTCTGTGTTTCAGAATAGAGAAATTCAACAGGGTATACCTATATCAAAACATCAACAGTGGGGAGGGATAAGATAGGGGTAGGGGATTAAGAGATACAAACTAATAAATAAGCTACAAGGATATATTGTACAACACAGGGAATATAGCCAATATTTTTATAATAACTATAAATGGAGTATAACTTTTAAAAACTGTGAATCACTATGTTATACACCTGAAATTTATATAATATTTTACAACAACTATACCTCAGTAAAAAATAATAATTAAAAAACCACCTTTCTCTCAGGCTTGTTGAGAGGATTAAATGAGGTTTAAAAAAAAACAAACACAAAAAAATCAAGTTTTACATCTTAAATATATACAATTTTTGTCAAAAATATAGAAAAAAAGAAAATTCAAGAGAACAGTCAAGAAATAGTACTAAGAGAAAGATAGATCAATGGAACAGGATAGAAAGCCCAGAGATAAACCCACGCACATACAGACACCTTATCTTTGATAAAGGTGGCAGGAATGTACAGTGGAGAAAGGACAGCCTCTTCAATAAATGGTGCTGGGAAAATTGGACAGGTACATGTAAAAGTATGAGATTAGGTCACTCCCTAACACCATACACAAAAATAAGCTCCAAATGGATTAAAGACCTAAATGTAAGGCCAGAAACTATCAAACTCTTAGAGGAAAACATAGGAAGAACACTCTATGACATAAATCACAGCAAGATCCTTTCTGACCCACCTCCTAGAATAATGGAAATAAAAACAAAAATAAATAAATGGGACCTAATGAAACTTCAAAGCTTTTGCACAGCAAAGGAAACCATAATCAAGACCAAAAGACAACCCTCAGAATGGGAGAAAATATTTGCAAATGAAGCAACTGACAAAGGATTAATCTCCAAAATTTACAAGCAGCTCATGCAGCTCAGTAACAAAAAAACAAACAACCCAATCCAAAAATGGGCAAAAGACCTAAATAGACATTTCTCCAAAGAAGATATACAGAATGCCAACAAACACATGAAAGAATGCTCAACATCATTAATCATTAGAGAAATGCAAATCAAAACTACAATGAGATATCATCTCACACCAGTCAGAATGGCCATCATCAAAAAATCTAGAAACAATAAATGCTGGAGAGGGTGTGGAGAAAAGGGAACCCTTTTGCACTGCTGGTGGGAATGTGAATTGGTTCAGCCACTATGGAGAACAGTATGGAGGTTCCTTAAAAAACTACAAATAGAATTACCATATGACCCAGCAATCCCACTACTGGGCATATACCCTGAGAAAACCAAAATTCAAAGAGTCATGTACCAAAATGTTCATTGCAGCTCTATTTACAATAGCCCGGAGATGGAAACAACCTAAGCGCCCATCATCGGATGAATGGATAAAGAAGATGTGGCACATGTATACAATGGAATATTACTCAGCCTTAAAAAGAAATGAAATTGAGCTATTTGTAATGAGATGGATAGACTTAGAGTCTGTCATACAGAGTGAAGTAAGTCAGAAAGAAAAAGACAAATATCGTATGCTAACACATATATATGGAATTTAAGGGGAAAAAATGTCATGAAGAACCTAGGGCTAAGACAGGAATAAAGACGCAGACCTACTGGAGAACGGACATGAGGATATGGGGAGGGGGAAGGGTGAGCTTTGACAGGGCGAGAGAGAGTCATAGACATATATACACTAACAAACGTAGTAAGGTAGATAGCTAGGGGGAAGCAGCCGCAAGGCACAGGGATATTAGCTCGGTGCTTTGTGACAGCCTGGAGGGGTGGGATAGGGAGAGTGGGAGGGAGGGAGACGCAAGAGGGAAGACATATGGGAACATATGTATATGTATAACTGATTCACTTTGTTATAAAGCAGAAACTAACACACCATTGTAAAGCAATTATACCCCAATAAAGATGTTTAAAAAAAAATAGCTGTGATAAATATATATCAGTAGATAGCAAGTAATAGAATAAAAATGGCTGACAATAACTTCAATGAGATGAAGTATAATACCATTATGTTGTATCTATATGGTTCCTATTTCCGGCATACTTTTTCCAGCCTCATTTTATTCAGTGAGGTGGGATATGTAGAGTGGGTAGATGTCAATCTAGATTGCACAAATTATTTCAAGATTTCCAATCTTCATTTTAAATTTGCATTGTGGTAGTCAAGTATAATTAAATCGCTTTGAAAAGGCATGTGTTAAAAAGAGCCAAATCCTATCTATACAATGGAATATTATTTGGCAATAAAAAGAATGAAGTATTGAGAAATGTTATACCATGAAATAATCTTGAAAACATTATGCTGCATGAAAAAAGGCAGTCACAAAAGACCATAGTTTGTATGATTTCATTATATGAAGTGTCCAGACTAGTATAATCTGTAGAGACAGAAAGTAGAATAATAGCTGCCTAGGACTTGGGCTGCTGGAGACAAATGGAACAAGGCTACTCATGGGTACTAAGGAATTACTTTTGATGGTGATAAAAATGTTCTAAAATGTATTGTGGTTATAGTTACACAACTCTGTGAATATACTAAAAATGATTTATTTTTACAATTTAAGTGGGTGAATTGTATGGTATGTGAATTACATCTCAATAAAGCTGACCAAGAAAAAAAGCCAAAAAAAAAGAAATAGTACTAAGGTTATCCTCTCCTCATTCAGAACAACAGGTACCAGCTCCAGAAAGTACCTTAAAGGATAAAGTGTAACTAGTTTTCAAGGTGACAATTTCAGCAAGGATCCAGAGAACTAACAGTGCCAGAAACCTCAGTCAGCAAAGCACACCTGCTCATACCTGTTTAGAGACAAATTTCAACTGATACCAGTTTAGAGATGTATTTCCCACAATTATTGACTTGTACATTCATAAGCTCCCTCTCTATCCAACCTACCTCATGCTTCCATCTGCCCTTTTGCCCAGATCCACATGTGGAAAAAGACCTAATCCTGAGAAATAGTACTTAACCAGAGGCTTTACATATCTGAGTGACCTAACTGCTGCAGACGTGCTCTACAAAACAGTGATATAGCCTGTAAATTCCTTAGTGCTCTAATTGATGCCTGCCCTCCCCGATCCCTTCCCTTATTATCTTTTGGGAAGCAGGAGAAAAATCAAAGTATGTTATAGACCTTGAAGCAATCTAACCTTTCAAAGAAAACAGTACAGCTTTCCATGCAGAGCTGTTACCTGTAAGACAATAATGGTGGCTTTCTTAAGGTTGTTCCACAGAAAAAGATATACTTTTTTCTTAGCTGCAGAACATCTATTAGAAAACACCACCACTTTAAAAGAACATCTGTATCCAGAGGCAAAGGGAATGGGTTCAGCCTAAGTCAAGGCTCCAGCACTTGAGAACTCATAGCAGTCATCTAAACATGGGACTTCATCCATCTTTCTAGCACTTTGGGGAAAAATTCAAGGGTATGTCATTCTGTCTTCTGTCTCTAGCAAGGACTGCACCTTGGCCATCTCTGACATGCCTTGATTCATTTTCCAAGAAATCTATAGCAAAGGGGATTTCTCCAGCCACATACCCATGATGCTATGTGTACATTTACCTTTTAGAATTTAGCCCTTGGGCTTGTCTCTCAAGCCCACCAAGTTCCCTTGGTGCCATCACTGAATGTGTGAAAAGTCTCCTCCAACCCCTAGATGGTCTTTGGACAGGTGGAAAGTGAAAGCATATTCTTTTCAGATTTCACAAAACAATCACTTGGAATTGTGAGAAACTTCAAGTGTTTTTAAAATTCCTACAGATAAAACCAAATTTTTTATGGGATCCTCTTCATAATCTTATTATCATAATCTTAATATTTAATCGTACACACACACACACACACACACACACACACACACACACACACACACAGACATTCTCCTGGTACAGACCATCTCCTCATTAGATGGGCCTGCTGCCCTAGGATTTGACACATGGGAGGAAACGGTGGGGGGCAGGAGAGGAGCTAAGGCCCTGAGAAGGCATCTACCAGGGCCTAGAAATGAGAATTGCAAAACGCAGTTCAGCAGAGCCCCCCGAAGGGATCACTGCAACCCCCTGTATCTCTACAAGCGCCTCATTTCCATTCCTCAGTGGCCACAAGCCCTGGGGATGCTGGCATTACACAGTCTCAGGGAATCTCAGCCCCGACATGCTGTCTCCAGTTCCACTTTATTGTGCCTCTCAGGCCGGCTGCTTACAAAATTATGCTCGTCCTCCCACTTCCTTTGTCAATACTTCCTCCAGGAGCCAAAACAAACATTCAGCAATAACAGAAACACACCAACCCCAGCACCAGAAAAAAAGAAAGAGAAAGGAAATGAAAACATCACAGCAAACAAGTGGCACAGGAACACAACAGCTCCGTTTCTGGGAGAAAAGAGACAACAGCTATGCTCTGTACCTTTTTTTTTCTCCCCTTCTTCCCCACCTTCATCTTCCTTCTCCATACCACACAGATAAACCCAGAGGTTTCAGCCTGGGATCCTGGCCAAAGGGTCAAGGACACTAGATGTTCCAGGCTCACAGCCCTTCCAGCCCTGCTCCGCCAGTCACTTTTGTTCCGGTGGGGCTGGGCAGCTGGGCGGCAGGCTCATGGTCCGCCACACTAGAGCCTGTGTATGTTCCGGTGTTGGAAGCATTGCGGTGGAGCTTCCAGGAGCCTCACTCTTCCAAGGTTTGACCTTTCCTCACAATGGCTCCACTGCCTGGGCTTAAGAAATGATGATACGCTGCTTGAGAAGGAACACTCCGTGCTAGGAAAAGGCCCTTCACTGGGAGGGAGTTGACCTCAGATATGGCCAGCCTCCTCCATCGCTGGGTCCCTCTTCACCCCAACCTGGGTGAGGTTGGGCAGATCATTTAGACGAGGAGGATTTTGTATAAATGGGGAAAGCAAATTCTGACCTGACTAAAAGGAAAGCCAGGGCTTCATTACATCTTGAGGTCCTTCTGGCCCCAGCATCAATGATTCCTTCATAGTCTAGTCCAGGGATGGCAAACTCAATTGTCAAGGGGCAGGTGACACCAATTGGAGAATGTATGCTGTGTCTAAAGGGGCAGCCACTATTTAGCTCCAGCCAAATTCTGGCATTCAAGAATGTAGGCTTAGTTTCACCAGAAATTCTGTATTTCAAGAGAAGGCAGAAATATGTTTTGTCCTACAAAAACTTCTGATTTTAAAATTTTGACACCTACTTTAAACTCACAATTCTGTGAAAGCCAAACAAAACATATGTTCTACCCATTCTACCTCCCACCAGTTTGTAACCTCCTGTCTAGAAAGTGATTCTCAACTAGGTATGATCCAGCTGGGGGTGACATGGGGGAGCCTTGTATAAAACTCTCTGTGAGGGGCTTTTTCAACTAACGAAGCTCCCACTTACAATCTACCTTTACGCTTATTCCCCCTCCACAATGCTCACTTTTGCTCTTGAAATTTATTGCATGACATGATGGGAGTATATGATGCATGTGAACATTGTGACAACCGAATAAGATTGACAATTACTAGAAAGGAAATGCTTATGTCCATTTGGACCATGCAGTTTTGCAAGTGTTTTCATGTACTTTTTCTCATCATCATCCCTTTAAAAAAAAAAAAGAGGGGTGGCGGGGGGGAAAGAAAACAAAAATAGAAATTATAGCTCAGAGTAATTAACTCACTTGCCCAAAGTCACATGGCTGACACGTGATAAACATGGAATTCAATCCAAGGTCTTCCAACTTGGAACTCTTGAGAAGCCCTGAGTATCTACATACAGACCTGTAAGTGACAGTTTCCTTCATGGACAGTTTCCTAGTCCATGTTTCCTTCTTCCAGACCCTGGCCTGGCCTTGCTCTACTCATGTTCTTCCCAACCCTGACGTGACTCCTCATCTTCCAGAACTTTTGGAGCTCATGACACTATCAGCTTGACCACAGCTGATTGGAAGAATATGTACCATGGCCAGACCATTACCTTTAGAGAGCATAGTGGTTTCCCAAACAAAATTAATGTTCCCACTATTGATCATCCTGGGAAAGGAAAGGGGTTTAGGAGAGTAGGATCAAATTTTGGACATGGAGGAAGAGATCAAAGAAACCACCACTGGGGTCAGGTGGACTGGCCCTTTCAACATGACATGGCCAGAGCAGAGGCCAAAAGAAGACAATGAGAAACTCCTTGTAAAAGGTGTGGTCAATGGGCTCAGGAGCTGGGAAAACTATTCTGAGGTTTTAAATTTGCATTTTATTCATTGTAAACCCCTCTGTTACCTTCAGGCTTTCAGTAAAATATTTTAAATGTCATAATCTTCCTTACTTACATTACTTACATTTTAAAGAATTATAAGAGGGATACTGTCCACACTTAAAATGAAGTGATTCAGGGAAAATGGAAAACTTGATGCTAGGGGTCTTCTGATTGCCCCTCCAGATCTGCTCTCCATCCTCCTCTACCCTCTGTGCTCTGTGAGGCTGAGCTGTACAGAATACAGCTATGGGCTTCCTTACTCCCAGGCTTCTGGCTGGGTTTGTCCAAGGAGCAGATCAGAGGGAGAGAAGGATGAATCTGAGATTAGGGTATTTGTTCCCCCAGTTCCCTCATCATAGGGTTGAGATGTACTGGCTACATCACTTGACCAAAGATCCCAGCTTCTGCCAAAATGGTCTTCTCCATTTGGCACATTTGGATCCATCACATCTTGCACATCACATTCTGGTAACTGCTTCCTTCCTTTGCCTCTTTCTTATAGGAGTGTTAATGGGACTTAGGTTCCAGTGCTAGGGTACTACACCCTACTGACCCTTTTTTTAAGTTGATCTTTTACTAAACTCTCTTCAAATTACCAAATTGAGTGTTTATCTGTTTCCCATTAGGACTGTGACTGCCATAATCACTTTGTTTTTGTTGTTATTGTTAACCAATCATATTAAGGAATAATTTCCATAGATAAAAGACACACAAGATTTTAAGAGTCCACTTCCGTAAATATCGACAATGTAACCAACACTCCAGTGAGGATAAATGAAACTTCCATCACCCAGAAAGTACCCTCATGTTCCTTTCAGGGCTACCTCCTCCAACTCCAAAGAGACAACCACTGGGTGAAACCACTTTTCACAAAATGGAAAGAGAAAGACCAAGAACAAATTTTGGCAGATTAAAATTGACATGTAGGGCTTCCCTGGTGGCGCAGTGGTTAAGAATCCGCCTGCCAATGCAGGGGACACAGGTTTGATCCCTGGTCTGGGAAGATCCCACATGCCGCAGAGCAACTAAGCCCATGCACCACAACTGCTGAGCCTGCGCTCTAGAGCCCGCGAGCTACAACTACTGAGCCCGAGTGCTACAACTACTGAAGCCCGCATGCTGAGAGCCCGTGCTCCACAGCAAGAAAGCCACAACAATGAGAAGCCTGCACACCACAAAGACTAGCTAACTAGCTAACAAAGACTAGCTCCCACTCACCGCAACTAGAGAAAGCCCACACACAGCAATGAAGACCCAACACAGCCAAAAATAAAAACAAATAAATTAATTAAAAGAAATTGACATGTAACAAATAGGAAGGATTCATATCTGAAGAGTAAGTATTCTTCAGATGGGACCCAAAAAACTCGAGAGGAGAAGTTGATAAATGATTTGACTTCCTACGATCATCTGGAACACAAGGCTCAGACTTATTTTTAGTTGGGTATAACAGGTTAGGGTAAACCTGAAGGCTGGAGCACTTTAGGTTACTTGGCTTATACACAGAACATATTTTGTTTACCACAGGACTCTTGTCATCCTGAAGACAGAAGACTGAACTAGAGAAAGGTGCCTGATACAAAGTGTGCATTTATAATTATCAGTGATCTATAGCCTGGCCTGGCATGGGGCCTCTAACCAATGAAGGCCCCTAATCATGGAAAGACCCTGGAAGGTCAACTAAAATATATATACTTTCATGGGGAATTCAAAAAGAAGACTTCAGAGCAATTCAGATAGCAGAAGAATACAGAGACTGTAAAACAGCAGAAGCTATTGTGACTAAACAGAAGCCATTGGGTAGGTAGTAGAGAAAGAGATTGTGAGGTAGAGGAGGAGAATTAGAAAACAGCTGAGTCACCACAATAGTCACGTACTAGACTAAGACCATTGGATGCCTATTTCTAAGGAGATGAAATTCAGAAATCACTGCAGAGTCACCCCAGCTACTGCTACAGATGTATCCCGAACAACACTTCTATTCTCTGTGAGGCCTGGGTAGGTGGGGGCAATAAAGTATTTTTTTCTTTTTTTCCATATAATAAACTCCCAATAATTTAGGAAACTTGATTTATCTCTATTCCTTACCAACTGAACTAGCAAACTGTAGGCAAGTTTTGTAATACAGAGAGATCATAAGACAGAGGCCCAGGAGTCATCAACTCCATGTGGGAGAAACTAGTTTTATTTCCCTAATGTCTTCAAATAGGTCTGGGTAGGGAGGAAACTCCAGTGAAGAGGTTGCTGGGTCATTGGTCAGTTGTGGTTTCTAACCACAACCCCCTACCAAATAAGAACACTTGGCAGGCTTGGAAGGAGCTGCAGGAGGTTCACAGTGAGGGCCAGGATCTATGCCTGAGGCTGGAGTGTGGGCACTGGTATCAATTATTTTAAACAGGGAAACACACTAGATTTTGAAGAGAAAAGGTGACACAGGTCAGAAATAAGATTTGAAAGGGAGACATAAAATATCTTGAAATAAAAGAAGTCATTTATTCAACAAATACAGTTGACCCTTGAACAACACAGGTTTGAACTGTGCAGGTCCACTTACATGCAGATTTTTTTCAATAAATATACAGTCTATATATATATATCATATATAATATCTGTGGATATGGAATTCGTGGATATGGAGAACAACTATGGGACTTTTGCTCCCATAGGTTTTGGTATCCATGGTGAGTCCTGGAACCAAACCCCCAAGGATACTGAGGGACAACTATATTGATGAACACTGTACAATGCGATACGAAACAAAACCAAAAAAAAGAGAAGTGGATGGTGCATGGTTCCTGGGGAGCTCTTGGGGAGCTCATAGTACAATCTGACAATTCTGCACTGATTTTATTATCAGTAACCACTGCAGCAATAGGTAACCCGTGTGTGTGTGTGTGTGTGTGTGTGTGTGTGTTAAACACACATGGCACCTAAGTACTTAGTAGATGAGAGCAATTATTAATGTAATTACAATTTTACTATAAGACCATTTTGATTTTTGCTGTTCCTCTGTCCCCCTCCCCTTGAGAGAATGCCCCTGTGACAAACATCACTGGCTGCCTGCCCAGTAGCCATCCCATTCTCTCTTCTGAGCTAACAGAAGCCTGATTTTGTTGGGGCAGCAGAATATTAAGATTAGTCTTCCAAAGCAAAGCCCTCCTAGCCATTCTCTTCTCCTTCGCAACTTTTCCATTTCCCAAGATCGCCTGCAGCTAGGAGTTACCATGTGACCCAGATCTGACCAATGAGATGTCAGGCCATGTCTGTCAGGGAAAATCCTTTTTCTTCTTGGATAAAAGGAGACTTGAGAGAACAAGACTTGCTCTTTCCCCTTCCAGGTATTAGGACGTCATATCAGAAGCTACTACAGGCATCTTATGACCATGAGATGACAAGCACAAAGAAAGCACACTTCCTCAGTGTGCTGAGGAAGACACATGAGGTAAAAGACTGGAAAGACCTGGATCTCTGATGACATTTTTAGTCCTCTGAACAACTCCCTACCTCCAGTAACCCTGTTAATTAAAAAAAAAAAAAAAAAATGCCCCCACAGTTCAAGCCTTCTTTAATAAGTTATTCTGTCATTTATAGCTAATAACAAATTTTCATGATTTTTAAAAGACAGTATCCCTGCAATGATATCTTCCATCTAGAGCTGCACTGTCCAACCCAGCAGGCACTAGACACATGTGGCTACTGAGCATTTGAAATGTACTTAGTCCAAACTGAGATGTTCTGTAAGTATAAAACATATGCCTGGTTTTAAAGACTTAGTACAAAAAAAAGGGGGGGGGGAGATGTAAAATACTTTGTTAATAATTTGATATTAATGAAATGTTTTGGATATATTGGATTAAATTAAATATTTTATTGAAGTTAATTCTACCTGTTTCTTTTTGCTTTTTTAATGTAGCTACTAGAAAAGTTAAAAATATGTATGCGGCTCATATTATATTTCTATTGAACAGCACTGTCTAGCATATAAACACAGGACCACAAGAGTGTTTAGCTGTGTTGGAAAAATAGAAGTAGAGGAAGGAACAGATTTTAGGACACGGGAGTGGTGGCTCGCTCCATCAGATGGCACTGGTGAAGCTTCTTAGTATTTTATGTATTTCTAGATTGACTTTTATTTCTATGCATTGGGAGAACCAATAAAGTCAGAACTTGCACTTCATAATGTACATAACTGATTTATCACACTTTGGCCCTTTCTATCACATTACCAACAACTTAAGTAATTTTCCTCTCAGTAGTTGAAAGAACATATGCCCACACCCCTTTGTAAATTCTCCATCTTGATACTACGTTAAGCTTACAGTTCAGAACTACACCAAATCAGAAAGTGGAGAGTCTATCCATCTCTGCCTCCCTCACTCTCCTCCTTGTTCTCCTGATGCTCTCTGCATTCCTGAAGACCTGCGATGTCCTACCCTGGGCCTGACTCCACATCAAGTTCCAAGTTTATTTCATCAGAATGTTACCTCTTTACTGCAGCTGATTTCAGTTAAGTATATAAAAGAGATAATCAACCTGAGGTTGCTTTAAGGTACTAAATGTCCCTCATGCATGTTTGCATTTTGCATTTTTAAAACAGATCTCCAGCTAACCCAAATGATTTGCTCATTGTTCATGTCAGAGCTAAGGCAAATCTAGGCAGCAAGGTGGAAACGGTTTGACACAGTAGTTCACTTCCATCAGCTGAAAGGAGACTAAGTAAGCTTTTACCTACTGGGCCTAAGCATGATGCTGTTCCTGCTAATGAAAATGAGTGCATCCACTTAATTCCCCCGTCTTAGACCATTTGGGGTGCTATAACAATACCACGGACTGGGTGGCTTATAAACAGCACAGATTTATTTCTTACAATTCTGGAGACTTGGGAAGTCCAAGCTCAAGGTGCCAGCAGATTCAGTGTCTGGTGAAATCCTACTTCCTAGTTCATAGCTGGCTGTCTTCTTGCTGTTTCTTCACATGGAAGAAGAGCAAGGGAGCTCTCTGTGGGGGTCTCTTTTTAAGGGCACTAATCCGATTTGTGCAGGCTTCACCCTTATGACCTAATCCCATACCAAAGGCCCCACCTCCAAACAGCATCACTGTGGGGATTACGTTTCAACACATGAATTTGAGGGGACAAGAACTTTAGTCTATAGCACCCTCCCAAACCACAAACTAGTTTGATGAAAGAGTAAGTGCTGGCCCTTTTTATACCATCTAGATCGATTAACAATCTCCAACCCTGACCAATACACACAGAAAAAGAAGTTGATTAGATTTTATAAAATGTGGGACAAAATGAGAAAGAAGCGGAAAACTAGGTTCCAGCTCTGAATCTGAAAAACATAAAATTTAGTATCTTCCTAAGAAGGACCAGGAGGCATCAAATGGGAGGGAAATTCTTCCAAAGGACTAGAGAGATACAGATAATGTTCACTTTTAGATCCTGTGCTGTTCCTATCAACAACATGAAATCCAGTTGACTATTTCAGCAGCATATACAATTCAGCTAATCAGAAAAATATGCAAGCAGTTGAGCAGCTGTCTTCTAGACACACTTTAATATATGGATCTGGAAATCATCCCAAATTCTGGGGCAAAACCAAATCCATCAAAAAGCCATTAGGGTTATCTTACCACATGTCAGCAAGGCAGTGCTATTTTCAAAAGAAACAGCTTTTGGATCTACAAGGAGGTCTCTTGAGTTTCCCTTTATTGCAAGAGAAAAGCCACAGGACCTGAAATCTTGACTTGGCTCTATCTCACTGACTCCACTGGTCTTAAAAAAAATCATTTCACCTTTCCAAAAGACCAGATATAGTCCAAGGTCTCATTTAACTCTAACATTTGATGATTTGATTCTCCTGATGAGTTTTTTAACTTGTGCTAATAGCTATTCATTTAAATTTGAGGAGCAATAAAGAAAATGTGAGTTAACATTTTTATGTCTAGCCTATCGAAGATCTAGAAGTATCTATACCAAAATGTTTAAAGTGTTTCCATCAAGTTGGTGAGATTGAGGATGGATATTTTCCTTCACATATGTGAAGAAGTCTTTACTTAAGGATGGGATAACGAAAGGGATTTATATCTGTGTAGTAAAGAATCTGATCTTGCTCAAAGAAAACATCATCCTATGTGCTCAGCTTCTGAGAGGAAATCTCTGAGCCCTCCAGATAGGAGTGTCTTTGTATGGAAGCCTTGGGTCACACTGGACAGTTTAATAATGTGATTTAGGGGAAGGGCTGGTCACGCCATATAGTCTGGAGGAGGAGGGAGGAGCTGACAAAAAAACTAACAATGTCAGTTAGGATGGGAACTTTGGGTTACGCAGGATCAGTCACCTGGAGACTGAGATCAACTATGTGGGCAACAATGAATCATGCCTATGTAATAAAGCCCCCATAAAAAACTCTGGACACTGAGGCTCAGATGTACTTTTCTGGTTGGCAATACTTTGTCATACTGCCACACACTGATGCCAGCAGAGGGATGTGTCCTGAGTCCACAGGGAGAGGACAACAAAAGCTCCATGTGTGGTACTTCTCCTGGATTCTACCATATAACCTCTCCTTTACCAATTTTAATCTGTATCCTTTCCCCTGTAATTAACCACAACCATGAGTATAATAACTGTCAGTGAGTTCTATGAGTCTTTTTCATGAATTATCAAACCTGACGATGGTTTTGGGGACCCTCTGAACTTGGAGTTGCTATCAGATGTAAGGACTATTCCCTCTACTTTTCTGTTGGCCTAAAACTCTATGCACTACCACAGCAATGAAAAGAAAATTTAAAAGATATTCTTCGTAAAAATCCAGTAGCCTTTGACCATTTCCCACAAATCAGCCAACAGCCTCACAACACGTTCTTTATTTATTCTTCCTCTTTCTCTTCTCTTTATCACTCTCCCATGTGTGCACTCTTCTCCCCCAAGAAATGCTTATTTTTAATGCAAGTCATCTTTCCTATTTCTCTTTATTTTTGAATCCTACATATCCATCATGGAATTTCACTTTCCTATTAACAGTTATCTTTATTTCTTTGAATTGTTTATGTGTATATTTGAAATTTTCTCCATGAAAAAAAAAATATGTATGTGTATACATATATGTATGTGCATATATATCTTTTTAGAAAAAATAATCTCCTCCAAACCAGGCCCATATATTTTACTATCTTGACACATATTCACATACAAAAATATAACTGTCCAGCAAGAACAATTAATTGAAAGCAATTTATATTTGACAGCTTTTAAAATTCTCTCTTGCAATTTTCAACACTATGATATAGCTTACATTCCAGCTTCTAATCCCCCAAATTTTCGCTTCTCTTTCAAATTTTTCTTTAAACTTCTCCTGAAGACTTCCCTGGTGGCGTGGTGGTTAAGAATCCGCCTGCCAATGCAGCGGACACAGGTTCAAGCCCTGGTCCAGGAAGATCCCATGTGCTGCGGAGCAGCTAAGCCCGTGAACCACAACTACTGAGCCCGCGTGCCACAACTACTGAAGCCCACATGCCTAGAGCCCATGCTCCACAACAAGAGAAGCCACCACAATGAGAAGCCTGCGCACTGCAATGAAGAGTAGCCCTCACTTGCCGCAACTAGAGAAAGCCCATGTGCAGCAACAAAGACCAAACACAGCCAAAATAAATAAATAAAATAAATTTATAAAAAACAAAACAAAACACTTGTCCTGAGCTCTTCAGTCTTGACACCTCTTCCTCTTTTCTCTGCATCTACTGTCTTCTTCTCTACTAGTTATTCTCTAACCTTTTCTAAGAAAATCCTGATATCCTATTTACCTTTTCCTCTTATTCTCACAGAATACCTCCACTGTATCTTATAAGCGAGACCCAAAACCATCTACACCCACTCCGCTTACTAACCATATTAAAAAACCCTTATTATTCCAATGTGTTTCTCAATATAACTTTATTATTCCAAGAAACTTGCCCCCTCGAAAATAAAAGTTACAAATAACTTCACTCTTAATTCCAGTGACTTTCTGAAAGGCCAATCAATTCTTCAATAGCAAGAGGGCAGACAGCAGATGCAAGAAGTACAATCCTGACGCCTGTGGAACAAAACCACATTCACAGAAAGATAGACAAGATGAAAAGGCAGAGGGCTATGTACCAGATGAAGGAACAAGATAAAACCCCAGAAAAACAACTAAATGAAGGGGAGATAGGCAACCTTCCAGAAAAAGAATTCAGAATAATGATAGTGAAGATGATCCAGGAACTCGGAAAAAGAATGGAGGCAAAGATCGAGAAGATACAAGAAATGTTTAACAAAGATGCAGAAGCATTAAAGAACAAACAAACACAGATGAACAATACAATAACTGAAATGAAAAATACACTAGAAGGGATCAATAGCAGAATAACTGAGGCAGAAGAATGGATAAGTGACCTGGAAGACAGAATGGTGGAATTCACTGCTGTGGAACAGAATAAAGAAAACAAGAATGCAAAGAAATGAAGACAGCCTAAGAGACCTCTGGGAAAACATTAAACACAACAACATTCGTATTATAGGGGTCCCAGAGGAGAAGAGAGAGAGAAAGGACCCGAGAAAACATTTGAAGAGATTATAGTTGAAAACTTCCCTAACATGGGAAAGGAAACAGCCACCCAAGTCCAAGAAGTGCAGAAAGTCCCATACAGGATAAATTCAAGGAGAAACACGCCAAGACACATAGTAATCAAATTGACAAAAATTAAAGTCAAAGAAAAATTATTGTAAGCAGCAAGGGAAAAACGACAAATAACATACAAGGGAAGTCCCATAAGGTTAACAGCTGATTTCTCAGCAGAAACTCTACAAGCCAGAAGGGAGTGGCATGATATACTTAAAGTGATGAAAGGGAAGAACCTACAACCAAGATTACTCTACCTGGCAGGGATCTCATGCAGATTCGAAGGAGAAATCAAAAGCTTTTACAGACAAGCAAATGCTAAGAGAATTCAGCACCACCAAACCAGCTTTACAACAAATGCTAAAGGAACTTCTCTAAGTGGGAAACACAAGAGGAGAAAAGGACCTAAAAATACATACCCCAAACAATCAAGAAATGGTAATAAGAACATACATATCGATAATTACCTTAAATGTGAATAGATTAAATGCTCCAACCAAAAGACACAGGCTTGCTGAATGGATACAAAAACAAGACCCATACATATGCTGTCTACAAGAGATCCACTTCAGACCTAGGGACACATACAGACTGCAAGTGAGGGGATGGAAAAAGATATTTCATGCAAATGGAAATCAAAAGAAAGCTGGAGTAGCAATACTCATATCAGATAAAATAGACTTTAAAATAAAGAAGGTTACAAGAGACAAGGAAGGACACTAAATAATGATCAAGGGATCAATCCAAGAAAAAGATATAACAAATATAAATATATATGCACCCAACATAGGAGCACCTCAAAACATAAAGCAACTGCTAACAACTCTAAAAGAGGAAATCGACAGTAACACAATAATAGTGGGGGACTTTAACACCTCACTTACACCAATGGAAAGATTATCCAAACAGAAAATAAGGAAACAGAAGCTTTAAATGACACAATAGACTAGATAGATTTAATTGATATTTATAGGACATTCCATCCAAAAAAAGCAGATTACACTTTCTTCTCAAGTGTGCATGGAACATTCTCCACGATAAATCACATCTTGGGTCACAAATCAAGCCTCAGTAAATTTAAGAAAACTGAAATCATATCAAGCATCTTTTCTGACCACAACGCTATGAGATTAGAAATCAATTACAGGGAAAATAATGTAAAAAACACAAATCCATGGAGGCTAAACAATACGTTACTAAATAACCAAGAGATCACTGAAGAAACCAAAGAGGAAATCAAAAAATACCTAGAGACAAATGACAATGAAAACACGACAATCCTAAACCTATGGGATGCAGCAAAAGCAGTTCTAAGAGGGAAGTTTATAGCTATACAAGCCTACCACAAGGAACAAGAAAAATATCAAATAAACAATCTAACGTTACACCTAAAGGAACTAGAGAAAGAAGAACAAACAAAAGCCAAAGTTAGCAGAAGGAAAGAAGTCATAAAGATCAGAGCAGAAATAAATGATACAGAAACAAAGAAAACAATAGCAAAGATCAATAAAACTAAAAGCTGGTTCTCTGAGAAGATAAACAAAACTGATAAACCATTAGCCAGACTCATCAAGAAAAAGAGGGAGAGGACTCAAATCAATAAAATTAGAAATGAAACAGGAGAAGTTACAACAGACACCACAGAAATACAAAGCATCCTAAGAGACTCCTACAAGCAACTCTATGCCAATAAAATGGGCAACCTGAAAGAAATGGACAAATTCTTAGAAAGGTATAACCTTCCAAGACTGAACCAGGAAGAAATAGAAAATATGAACAGACCAATCACAAGTAATGAAATTGAAACTGTGATTAAAAATCTTCCAACAAACAAAAGCCCAGGACCAGATGGCTTCACAGGTGAATTCTGTCAAACATTTAGAGAAGAGCTAACACCCATCCTTCTAAAATTCTTCCAAAAAATTGCAGAGGAAGAAAAACTCCCAAGCTCATTCTATGAGGCCACCATCACCCTGATACCAAAACCAAAGATACTACAAAAAAAGAAAATTACAGACCAACATCACTGATGAATATAGATGCAAAAATCCTCAACAAAATACTAGCAAACAGAATCCAACAACACATTAAAAGGATCATACACCATGATCAAGTGGGATTTATCCCAGAGCTGCAAAGATTCTTCAATATATGCGAATCAATCAATGTGATACACCATAATAACAAATTGAAGAATAAAAACCATATGATCATCTCAATAGATGCAGAAAAAGCTTTTGACAAATTTCAACACCCATTTATGATAAAAAATATCCAGAAAGTGGGCATAGAGGGAAGCTACTTCAACATAATAAAGGCCATATACAACAAACCCACAGCAAACATCATTCTCAATGGTGAAAAACTGAAAGCATTTCCTCTAAGATTAGGAACAAGACAAGGATGTCCACTCTCACCACTATTATTCAACATAATTTTGGAAGTCCTAGCCATGGCAATCAGAGAAGAAAAAGAAATAAAAGGAATACAAATGGGAAAAGAAGAAATAAAACTGTCACTGTTTGCAGATGACATGATATTATACATAGAGAATCCTAAAGATGCTACCAGAAAACTACTAGAGCTAAACAATGAATTTGGTGAAGCTGCAGGATACAAAATTAACGCACAGAAATCTCTTGCATTCGTATACACTAATGATGAAAAATCTGAAAAAGAAATTAAGGAAACACTCCCATTTACTATTGCAACAAAAAGACTAAAATACCTAGGAATAAACCTACCTAGGGAGACAAAAGACCTGTATGCAGAAAACTATAAGACACTGATAAAAGAAATTAAAGATTATACCAACAGTTGGAGAGATATACCATGTTCTTGGATTGGAAGAATAAATATTGTGAAAATGACTGTACTACCCAAAGCAATCTACAGATTCAATGCAATCCCTATCAAATTACCAATGGCATTTTATTACAGAACTAGAACAAAAAAATCTTAAAATCTGTATGGAGACACAAAAGACCCCGAATAGACAAAGCAGTCTTGAGGGAAAAAAAGCAGAGCTGGAGGAATCATACTCCCTGACTTCAGACTATACTACAAAGCTACAGTAATCAAGACAATATGGTACTGGCACAAAAACAGAACTATAGATCAGTGGAACAAGATAGAATGCCCAGAGATAAAACCACTCACCTATGGTCAACTAATCTATGACAAAGGAGGCAAGAATATACAATGGAGAAAAGACAGTCTCTTCAATAAGTGGTGCTGGGAAAACTGGACAGCTACATGTAAAAGAATGAAATTAGAACACTCCCTAACACCATACACAAAAATAAACTCAAAATGGATTAAAGACCTAAATGTAAGACTGGACACTATAAAACTCTTAGAGGAAAACATAGGAAGAACACTCTTTGACATATATCACAGCAAGATCTTTTTTGATCCACCTCCTAGAGTAATGGAAATAAAAACAAAAATAAATAAATGGGACCTAATGAAACTTAAAAGCTTTTGCACAGCAAAGGAAACCATAAACAAGACGAAAAGACAACCCTCAGAATGGGAGAAAATATTTGAAAAAGATTCATCAGACAAAGGATTAATCTCCAACATATATAAACAGCTCATGCAGCTCAATATTAAAAAAACAAACAACCCAATCCAAACATGGGCAGAAGACCTAAATAGACATTTCTCCAAAGAAGACATACAGATGGCCAAGAAGCACATGAAAAGTTGCTCAATATCAAAAATTATTAGAGAAATGCAAATCAAAACTACAATGAGGTATCACCTCACACCAGTCAGAATGGGCATCATCAGAAAATCTACAAACAACAAATGCTGGAGAGGGTGTGGAGAAAAGGGAACCCTCTTGCACTGTTGGTGGGAATGTAAATTGATACAGCCACTATGGAGAACAGTATGGAGGTTCCTTAAAAAACTAAAAACAGGGCTTCCCTGGTGGCGCAATGGTTGAGAGTCCACCTGCTGATGCAGAGGACATGGGTTCGTGCCCCAGTCCGGGAAGATCCCACATGCCGCGGAGCGGCTAGGCCCGTGAGCCATGGCTGCTGAGCCTGCGCATCCGAAGCCTGTGCTCCGCAACGGGAGAGGCCACAACAGTGAGAGGCCCATGTACTGGAGAAAAAAGAAAAAAAAATTAAAAACAGAATTACCATACGACCCAGCAATCTCACTACTGGGCATATACCCTGAGAAAACCATAATTCAAAAAGACACATGCACCCCAATGTTCATTGCAGCCCTATTTACAATAGCCAGGTCATGGAAGCAACCTAAATGCCCATCAACAGAAGAATGGATAAAGAAGATGTGGTACATATATACAATGGAATATTACTCAGCCACAAAAAGGAATGAAATTGGGTCATTTGTAGAAATGTGGATGCATCTAGAGACTGTCATATAGAGTGAAGTAAGTCAGAAAGAGCAAAACAAATACCGTATATTAACGCATATATGTGGAGCTTACAAAATGGTACAGATGAACCTGTTTGCAAGGCAGAAATTGAGACACAGAAGTGGAAAAAAAACCTATGGACACCAAGGGGGGAAAGCAGTGGGGGTTGGGGGGTGTGTGTGATGAATTGGGCGATTGGGATTGACATGTATACACTGATGTGCATAAAATGGATGACTAATAAGAACCTGCTGTATAAAAAAATAAATAAAATTAAATTTAAAAAATATTCTTCGGGGGCTTCCCTGGTGGCACAGTGGTTAAGAATCTGCCTAGTGATGCAGGGGACACAGGTTCGAGCCCTGGTCTGGGAAGATCACACATGCCGCGGAGCAACTAGGTCCGTGTGCCACAACTACTGAGCTCTAGAGCCCACATGCCACAACTACTGAAGCCCACGTACCACAACTACTGAAGCCCACGCACCTACAGCCCATGCTCTGCAACAAGAGAAGCCACCACAATGAGAAGCCCGCGCACCGCAACCAAGATTAGCCCCCGCTCGCCGCAACTAGAGAAAGCCGGTGCACAGCAAGGACCCAACACAGCCAAAAATAAATAAATAAAATAAATTTATATTTAAAAAAAAGAATGGATTTAAAAAAATATATTCTTCAGTAGAAACTATTAAATGACAGTATACACACCAAAACTCTTGGACTCCCTCTTCAAAATCCTCACACTGTTACATCCACAAATCCTAGACTATTATATCCAATCCTAACCAAGCCCCTGCACTGAAAGACCCACCTTCATCTAGGTAGGTCTTCAAAATCTCAAAAGATATCCTGACTTTGCCCTTCCACTTCTGAGGTTCTATTAAGACTATATCAAGGTTATGTTCTCCCTTACCACGGTAAGAACAAACTCAGCTCTGCGCTATCAAAGGTAGTTTTGGTGACATTTTCGGGAGCTAGTATTTGACCTAAGGCCCAGAAGTGAAGATAAAGCAGTAAGCCATGGTTTTACTTTGTGATTGAGTGTTTATATGTGAACTTTTGGTGGAGGGGGCAGTAGGGAAATGTGTTGCAGGGTGGTAGGGAAGAGAAAGAAATGTACAGATGTATGCGACTTTAAAATTTACAAGAGACTTCCACAACCAATATCTCATTTGACCCTTATGATAATGCTTTGTAGTAGACAGGTCATATATTACCGTCCTTCTTTTAAAGATAGAGACACTAGACTTATAGAGGTTAAGTGAGTTTAAGATTTGGGACACATAACATGAAACAGATAGAAGAAAATTCTAAAGCAGAGGTCAGCAAACTGCATTCTGTAGGCCAAACCTGGCCCCATGGTCTGTTTATGTAAGGAAAATTGTGTTGGAACACAGCCATGTCCATTTCTTTGCATAATTGTCTACGGCTGCTTTAGTGCTACAACAGCATCACTGAATCGCTCTAACAGAGAACATATGGCCCACAAAGCCTAGCATATTTACTATCTGGATCTCTACAGAAAAGGTCTACCAGCCTCTATTCTAAAGCAAGATGTCATAAAGTTAACTCTCAAATAAATGAGATAAAATGATTAAACACTAAAGGCTTGAAGCTATCAATCAGATAGTTCTTCATCAGGCAAAGGGACATTTGATAATATGAAGTGATAAACTGCCAGGTTCTAAGGTTTCTATATCATAGAAAAGAGTCTTCCTGGGTAGTTCTCAACCCAGATACAGAGTGCGTAGACACTATGAATTGAAATTATGTTGGAAAAGAATGATCCACTAGCCAGATTGCAGGCATCCATGCAGCAGCAAGTAGGAACACAAATAGCTACAGTAATCAAAATATTGTTGATGAAACTTGAACTTTAGAGAATTTGAGCATCAGAAAATATCAGGAGAATGTCCTATAATCACTGAATCAGCAATAGCTGAGAAAGGAAACCAGTGTGACATAAGCAGGAGTGAATTATCAGGAAATACAATAGCTTAGTGGATAACAGAGTCAGCTTTCCGGAAACTCACAAGAGTTATGTCTGCTTTTTTATTTTCCAGCTACAGCCTGAACTTCAGCCTCTGCACAGATCTCCCTGCTTCCAGGGTTGCTCCCCTATAGTCTACTCTCCAAACAAAATGGTCCTTTCTCAACGGCACTTAGATCATGTTACTGCTTGAAACCTTCCAATGGCTTCACATTTCACCAGAGGAAGATTTTCCTTGAAGCTAATAAAGCTGCAGATTCAGGCCCCTCACTTGCACAAGGACCTTTGGAGGCCCTGGCAATGTATTCACATGGTCATTTTATTTTTAATTTGTTAATTGTGAGATATTTTAACCTCCACTGTCTAATTTTGAATTTCCCTCTGTCACAATTCTCTATGAGTTGAGTGGTGCTAATAGCCACAGACACTTTGGGATCTAGTTAAGAAGTTGAGTTAGAAAAGCATTTAGTTTGAGTTAGTGGGATATACTATAGTAGTTCAAGGTTATTGCAGTGTAAAGTTTTTGCTGGCATAGGCATGCCTTCTAGGAATACTTCTACTATCCTCAGTGCCAGCATACATTGTGACATTAAAGATCAAACCTAGAGGTCAAAAGATAGGAACTTGTTTTCATCACACAAGAAATAGTGGCTAGTGAAGGAGAAAAGAGGCTTGAAACATGGAGCCAAGAAGCTAGTCTGTGGAAAATTCTTACAAATCTTATAGTTCATATAAAAAAGAAATCTGAGAGAAACTTCCCCAAATTTAACAACAATCCTAGAAATGTACACAGAATTACCCATAATGAGTTGTGAAATAAAACTTTGCTACACTATGCATAAAAAATAAAAAAGTTTTGATTGAATAAGGTAAAGGAAAGACTGAATTTTCTTTCTATTCTTCCTCTAGAAAATGGTATTACAAAATAATATGTAAAGAGGTACTCAAAAGGACTTCCCTGGTGGCGCAGTGGTTAAGAATCCCCCTGCCAATGCAGGGGACACGGGTTCAATCCCTGGTCCAGGAAGATTCCACATGCCGCAAAGCAACTAAGCCTGTGTGCCACAACTACTGAGCCCACGTGCCGCAACTACTGAAGCCCACGTGCCTAGAGCTCGTGCTCTGCAACAAGCCACCACTATGAGAAGCCTGCACACTGCAACTAAGAGTAGACCCCACTCGCCACAACTAGAGAAAGCCTGCACGCAGCAACAAAGACCCAACACAGACAAAAACAGAAAAAAATTTAATTTAAAAAAATTTTTTAAATAAAGAGGTAATCAAAGAGATTTGAGCCAGAAATAATGAAGTGGAATAAGGTAATACAGAGGGGTGTCTCAGTTAATTAGTAAAATTATTAGGGTTTTTTTTTTTAATTATTTTGTGGTGTGTGTAGTGCAGGGGAGGAAACAAAATTTTTTTTCCTCTACCCTCCCAGGTTCTGCATCTGGGGCCCTGGGAATTAAATTGACAAAAGACAGATTAACAAGGGGAAAATAAGCAGAGTTTATTAACAGGAGCAATGCACAGACACACAGAAGAAACTAAGTAATGAGTAACTCCAAGGGGTAGTTAGAACTTGGGGCTTATATAGTATCTTACCAAAGGATAATAAATTTTTATAGAAGTGGCAAGACAAAAGAAAAGGGATTTGACATTTAGGAGCAGCAAACCGGGAAAGTAAATATATGGTGGAAGTGAATAGAAGATAAGGGCTGTTTTAGTAGTTTGTTATATAGATTCCTCTCTATCTCTGCACTGATAAGAGTCTCTAATGATTAGGTGTCCTTTTGCCCTTCCTCATATGATAGTGGGGAAGACAGGAGCTTTTTTTACATCTGCTGTTCCTCATTGTCTTCAGCTCAAAATAATCCTTATGCCAAAGTAGTATATTTGGGGGTGGCATATTCCTATCCCCTATATTGGTATTTGTCACTTTTAAAAAACTGGTGATTTTTTTTTTAATATATTTATTTATTTTTGGCTGCATTGACTCTTCGGTGCTGCACACAGGCTTTCTCTACTTGCGGCGAGCGGGGGCTGCGGTGCATGGGCTTCTCATTGCGGTGGCTTCTCTTGTTGTGGAACATGGGCTTTAGGCGTATGGGCTCAGTAGTTATGGCTCACGGGCTCTAGAGCACAGGCTCAGTAGTTGTGGTGCACGGGCTTAGCTGCTCTGCGGCATGTGGGATCTTCCTGGATCAGGGCTCGAACCTGTGTCCCCTACACTGGCAGGCAGATTCTTAACCACTTCGCCACCAGGGAAGCCCAAAATTGGTGATTTCTTGTGGGGTCTTTTTTTCCCATTCCAAATAAGTATTCAGGTTTGTCCCTAATTTTATATTCCTTTACATATATTCAATACAAGGCCTCGAGGACTAAAATTCCAAACCCCACAAATCCTGGATGCACCCTTAAATCTCAGAGTTAAATACAATGCCCTAATAATTAGCCTGGCAAGGCTTGCACGATGGGGCCCTGCTACTCTCTGACTCCTCTCCAACACTCTCACCTGCTGGCACTCCACTCAAGATGCTATAGCCAAGCTGTTCCTGAGTCGCACTCAGAACCTCCCCACCACAGGACTTTTGCACTGGCTGTTTCCTGTCTAAAATGCTCTTTCCCCAGATACCACCATGACTTTTCTCTTACTTTCTTCAGATCTGTTATTGTCTTAATGGAGCAGACTTCCTGATTACCCTTCTAAAATAGCACTGCCCTCTAGCTCCCATCACTTTCTATTGTCTTTCCTTGACCTAATTTCCTCCTTAACAATCAGCATCACTTAAAGCTCTAACTAGTTGTTTATTATCAATTTCCCCAAGTAGAGTATAAGCCTCAAGGAGGCAGAGACTATTGTTCATTGCTGTATCCCCAGGGCCTAGAGCAATTTCTGGCTCTTAGTTGAGTCTTTCAAATTATTTGTTGAGAGAATGAACAAAAGAATAAATGAGAGAACAGAATTATTAATACCTGAATTTAAAGGGATTAGTAGTAAATGCAAGACTAGGTTATAGCTGTACCTGATTTTATTTGCAATTTGCTATGTATATTATATAGTTTGATAAACTATATGTGATTCATTGGAGAGCAGGAGTTTAGCTGTTTTCAACTACAACTTATAGTTGCATATAAAAGGCCAAAGTAAAGAACCTTTTCAAGTGTTACTGAGGACAAATAAACTGTATGGACACAGTATGTATGTATGACTCTTTCTGATAAGGTAAACCAGGCGAACAATATTTTTACCAAACAGCACCTGTTGGAGGCCCATTCCTATTGGTTAATAACATTCCTTTCACAATATCTTAAACTTACAGTGCAAACTGCCTTTTCAAAATGTTTTTAAAACTGTGATTTATTTCTCATAAAATTAAACAGAGGACCTCATATCCTGCAAGCCGGAAGAAGTTTCAGAGATTACGGGGCCTGATGGTTCCCAAGCCAGCTGTGTATTAGGAGGACCTGGGGAGTATGTTTCAAGGAAAGAAAAGAAAGAGAGAGAGATTACCAAGCCCAGGAGCTTTTTTTTTTTTTTTAACAGGCTCTCCTCTGACTGTTACCCAGCCTTCCTGACTCGCAGTATTCGGGAGCTGCTGAACTTGTTTGCTCCTCTTGTTTACCGTGTCTCACCAAGTGTATATAAACCTTGAATAGGAAATAGAAAAAAAGAATCCAATACCAGCTGAGATAGTGGTTCTCATTCTGACTAAAGAAATAGAGTCACCTGGAAAGCTTTCATTCCACTGGCTAGGCTCTGCCCCAGTCTAATTGTATCAAAATCTCTGGGTGGGACCTATAGTATTGCTGTTTTAAAAGCGTCACAGTGAGTCTAATGTGTAGCCAGGAATACGGAACCCTGATCTAGAAGAAAATAATTTCAAGAAACAAGGCACTTTCTATTTCCTGAGTCTGGAAATCATACTGCCAAAAATCAACTTGGAGACAGCCCGTTCAACTGACATTTTTATAGTTGAGAATCTTGGATTTTAGAGAGAAACTTGCCCAAGGTCAAATCATTAGTTAGAGGCTGATTTAGAACCTGAACCCAGGTGTCTCATGTTGAAAGCTGGTATCACTTTTACTGCATCAAAATCTCCTGATCCACCGTACTTCATTCCATAAGCAAGCCTTGAGTAAGATTCTATCAGGTCACTCTATCTCCTGGTCATACTAGGGCTTCATTTCTGCAATGAGTCACAGACAGGGAACAGTTACAGGTCAGATTAAATGGTAGGCTAGCTAAGCTGCTCCAGGACACCAATCTCTAACAGTATTTTTCAAACTTGCCTGGTCAAAAGAGTCATATGTAGGGAAATGGTTAATAATACAGATTCTCAGGGCTCTCCACTGAAAAGTCAGCACAGGAACTTGGAATACGTAATTAACAAGGGTTGCAGTTCATTCATGTGCTGCGCAAGTTTGGAAAAGACTGTACTAAAATACATGATATTTTTATCCCACTTAATTCTGATTTCCACATATGACTTTTTACATGAGGAGTCAGCAAACTTTTTTCCATAAAGGGTCAGTTAGAAACAGTTTAGGCTTTGCAAGCCATGTGGTCTCATTTGCAACTGCTCAACTTGCCTTTATAATATGAAGGCAGCCATAGATAATATAAATGAATGGAGTGGCTATATTCCAATATGACTAATTACAAAAACAGATAGGGAGCTGGATTTGACCCATACACCATAATTTGGCAACCTCCTAGTTTAGATAACAACCAAAACATAAGTTTATAATTATATCATTTAGAAATATTTGCCTACAAGACATAAAAACTAACAGTGACTAAAGCAAATGAGGGTTTCTTTTATCTCACATAACAAATTTAGACCCAAGTATTTGCTAATGTTAGTTTAGCAATTTAATGATGTCTTGGAAGTGGCAGCATCTGCCTCCAGAAACCTCTAGAAGACATCTCCTTATGTATCACTGGCTAGATCTGGATTACATACCTATGTAAAGTTCATGACTAAGCTCTCTATCTCTGAAACCAAGGGAATTCTACCGAAAATGTGTGTATGCTGGGGAGGAAGGAGAGGGTACAGAGAACTATTAACAAGGAATAAAGCTGGATACATAGTGCACTTTGGTAGTCAACTAACAGTGCCCAGCACTGTCCGCCCCTTTGGCAATCTAACTGCCACACACATATCCTTCTTCCTACACAGGCAGTTCATAGAGGTGTATTCACATCCTTCCCAAAGGAGATAAACCACAAAGTCCCATCTAGCTACTACATCCAGGTCCAAATCTAGGATCTCTAGGTGATGCTCAATTTTCTTCATTTGGTCCAAAGATATCTACTTATAGATCTGGAAGTTTTCTCTAAAGAACAGGTTATCTGCTACCAACACATTTAATATACAATGGTGGGAAAAGACTAAATCAATAGTTAATATTTACTATCATATACTCCATCCAGTTAGAAAGGAATAGTGGAAAATGCCTGTCCTCTCAATGGAGAAAGTTCCTTGGTTAATCAATCTGACAGTTCCTATTTCTGCTTATGAAAATCTATTTTTCTTCCATAGCCTCTGGTTCTTTCCTCTATAAGATATTCTTTAACCACTATTTTCAATACCTAAATCTGAGATGGGCATTCAGGAGAAAGTTCTTTTCTAATTTTAGCAACCTCTGCATGTTGGTACAAGTTTAGACACCTCGGGATTCCTTTTGAGGTTCAACAATTATATGCAGCGGTTGGTGAGGCTTGCTTCATCTTTAACAATGAAGTTCCTCTCAAAAATTTAGTAGATTCCGTCTATTTGGTCCTGGTCAATTCCTTGCATTAGTAACCACAGCTAAAGATTTTGTCTAGACGTAGTCTTTGAGGCTAAGGACTCTTGTCTCCCTGCTGCTAGATCCTGTACTCTTCCAAATCCTCTGGCATTTAACACACATAATCAGTTCTTTGTGGTAAGAAGCCCCAGTTTTATCGGTCTTAAGGGTGCCACTTTCTCATCTCTGCTTGTTTTAACGTGGGGTACCAAAGACACCATCTATAACACTGCAATGGTATAAATTATGGGACTCTGTTCATTTAGATTGTAGATCATAGTTAGAGTACCTTTGCTTGCAAAGTCATACTTTGCTCTCTGCATGGAGATTAGCTATCTAGCTTAAGTTTGCCTCTCCTAGTAGGACTTCTTTGCTAACAATAGAGCCCCATCCAACATCTGAACCCAATTTAACCGCTACATTGGTCCTCACGTACATCCATGGAAACTGGAGAGAGCCTTGAAGCATAGCTTGAAAATCACAGATTGAAAACACACAACCACTTATGGGTAAATTACCTGAAATTTTACCCCATATAAATTACTTATTTTGACTGGCAAGTGGGTAGTATGAGGGACAGCTAGGAATGTCTTGCCAAGGTCATCTCAGTTCCAATATTCCTTATCGTTTGCCCAAGAGACATGGATGCTGGGATATCAACCACGAGGGAACAGAGTAAGTGACCAGCACTTAGAAAAGCAATTGATATATTTTGCATAAATTTAAGAAAATTTACAGTAAAAAACTTGATGTTTCTTTTTCAAGGCAAGTGAAGATAAATCCAAGAAGGGAAAAAGTGCAAACTTTCCCTGATGGCCTCATTTATTTTTTTATACAGTTGAATAATACACGTATATTTATAAATATGTATATATTTGCAAATTTTTTTTGGAAAGAGGTGAGAAAGGGAGAGTAGAAAAGGAGGAGTTCCAGTTCAAAATGGCGACATAAACGGGTCCTGAACTCAATTCCTCCCACAAACACACCAGATCTACAGATATATATGGAACACAGTCCTCTGGAAACAAAAAAAAAAAACCCTGAAAACTGGCTGAACAACTCCTATACATCAGGTCACTGAGAGAAAGCCCACATAGAAGCAGGTAGAGAGGCTGGGACAATCTCGTCATAAACCCCACACTCGGTACAGCAACCCACAGTGGGGTGGGAACTCAAAACCCGAGCTTCTCCCTGAGGAGCAAAGGGTTTGAACCCCACATGTGGCATACCCAAATTTTAAGACGTACACCTGAGAGACAGGCCTCCAAAACGTCCAGCGTTGAAAACCAAAAGGGCTTGTGTCCCCGAGACCCGCAGGTTATGAAGATCTAAGAATGGGGTCTCATAGGGCTCATGCTCAGACTCACCTGCCCAGGGCCCAGCACAGGAGCAGCAGATCCAGGACCGCCCAGAGCGTGTGGGAGAAGCTCATTTGCTTTGTGCTTGTTCTGGATCCTCGGCCTGAGGGTCAGGCAGCTGGTTTGGAGGCCTACCCCGCCCTCCAGGATGGAGACGAGGACGCCGTCTTTATGCTGCTGCGGCGTTCACGCAGGGATCTCTGGCGGGAGATTCTTCGCGCGGCTGGTGAGCCAATCCCTGCAGCCGCTGCCCTGGGAACGCCCCTTGATCACGTGGCTCTGGGGCCTGAGGGAGATGAGCGGGCTTCAGCGCCTTACGCTTGGGTTACAAGGACAGTATAGAGTTGCTCACTTTCAAAGCTGTTGCTTTCCGGTCAGCCTAAATCTAGGAGCCTAATCCTTTGGGACGCTGACAGTTCTTGGCCCCCTCAACTCCTGGGGGCCATTAAAAAAAAATAGGCTGCTTGGACACTCACAAATGTTTGAGAGACAACCAAGAGCTGGGGCAGAGTTGAGCGAGAAGTTTCATCTTGTACACGAGCCCACTCCTTCAAGACTGTGAGAGGTGAGTGACTTTTCTCTAATGCATAGAAACCAACACAGAAAGTCAAGCAAAAATGAAACAGAGGGAAGGAGGGAGGAAAGACCGTGAAATGGCAAGATGGAAAAAGAAAAGCTATGTGTGATAAAACTGATAAAGATCCAGGGGTCAAAATGGATAAATTCAGGGCTTCCCTGGTGGCGCAGTGTTGAGAGTCCGCCTGCCGGGCCCGTGAGCCATGGCCGCTGAGCCTGCGCATCCGGGGCCTGGGCTCCGCAACGGGAGAGGCCACAACAGTGAGAGGCCCACGTACCGCAAAAAAAAAAAAAAAAAAAAAAAAATGATAAATTCAGCCACTCATTCACTATTCAAGAGTTGTTAGACACTAACTTTGTTCTAGGGATCTCATGCCAGGTCCTGGGGGTACAAAGATGGGAGTGCTGCCTTGGTGGTGCCTAAGAGCAGACGGAGACAGGGCTGTTGTGCTGCAGAATTTCAGAGAATGCCCTCTAGAGGCATACAGTGAGGTGGCCCTGGGTGGGCACACTAGGCTTGAACAATGAAATAAGTCTTATAGGAGTCATGAACTCTGAGAGCAAAGGGATAGTGACTAAGACCATCTGGATGAGTTAGGGACAGCCTTACGTAGAAGGTGATAGCTGAGCAGACTTCAGAAAATGAGTGGAGGCTTGCCAGGCAGAGAAAGGGGGAAGGGTCTGCCAGGCACTGGATAAGGTGACCATGTGTCAGAATTCGGATGCCTAAAGTCTCTGTGCTCCATAAGATGCCTATATTCAAAACAAGCAACCTAGTGTGTAAGGAACTTCCTTAAAGTCACATAGTGGAACTACACAGAAAAATCAGTGAAAACTCACTTGAATCAAGACTTAAAAGAAAACAAAATCTCCTGCTTTTTTGTTTCTGTAATAAGGACAACCAGCCTGGGAGCCCTCTCTGAACTGCTTGCCCCTCTCACCAAGTAGACACATCAAATGCTGTGGGAAAACCCTAGAAGTTTTCAGTTCCTGCATTTTACCCAACTTTTCTTCCCTTCTGAACAGTGCCAGGAAGGCAAAAAGAAGTCACTAGGACAAGTCAGCAATTCTGTGGAATTTGAGGCAGGTTGCAGAGTCTCTGCTTCAGAATTTTTAAATCTAGAGGTAAGGAAGAGTTAGATAATAACTAGCCTCTGACTTACTCAGTGGTAAGGCATGAAATGCATAGCACTTGTGCTGCAAAAAGGTCATCCGGTTTACAAGCAAGCTCAGGATCCAGAATCTGCAGTTCTGCCTTCCCTGATAGAAGAACACTAGACAGAAGAAAAGTCACCTTCTTTATTAACTGCTCAGCATAAAAAGAAATTTGCCTTAAGACCAAAGCAACTTTAAAGACTCAACTTAAATTTAGACCTAAGGAAAAAGAAACATAAACTGAGGGCTCTAGACCCTGATGTTTTAACCTTTTTAAGTTAATCAAACAATTGCAAAGCATGTTTCCACAGTGTAGCATTTTCTTAATTCCCATGATTTATTATCTGGAACAGATGACAAATATGCCAAATATGCTCAAAACATCAGTTTTATCTTTTAAAAATGGTACAGATGAACCTATTTCCATGGCAGGAATAGAGATGCAGATGTAGAGAACGGACATGTGGACACAGAGGGGGATGGAGAGGTGGGACGAATTCGGAGATTAGGAACATATACACTACCATGTGTAAAATAGATAGCTAGTGGGAAGCAGCCGCACAGCACAGGGAGATCAGCTCGGTGCTCTGTGATAACCTAGATGAGTGAGATAGGGGGTGGAAGTGGGATGGGGGGTGAGGGTGGGAGGGAAGTCCAAGAGGGAGGGAATATATGTATACTTACAGCTGATTCACTTTGTTGTACGGCAGAAACTAACACAGCATTGTAAAGCAATTATACTCCAAGAAAAAAAAAAAGCAGTAACGGGTTTCCCGTGAGAAAATATATCATTGTTGCTAAACTTATGGTCTCTGAAATCAGACCTCCTTGGTTTAAATTCTAGCTTCACCCCACCTCCCTGTATAACTTTGGCAAATCACTATGTCTTTCTAAACCATAATCCCCTCAACTGCAGAATGGGGCTAATGATAGTAGCCACCTCGCCAGGTTGTAGTGAGGATTAAAGGAGACGACCTGTGCAAACAACCTACCGTATCTTAACTACTCAATAAATCCACTGTTTATCTCCTCATTTCATTCCTGATATTTTCCCTTTAAATTGTTGGTGGAAAGAGAAACTTATGAGAGTGCTTGGGGTTTTTTTATTTTTGTTGCGTTTTTTGGTGTGGTTTCGGGGTTTGATTTTTTTATTGAGTTATTATTGATTTGCAATATTATATTAGTTTCAGGTGTACAATATAGTGATTCAAAATTTTTCTAGATTATACTCCATTTAAAGTCATTAGAGAGTGCTTGGGTTTGTGTATTTTTGCAGTACGCGGGCGTCTCACCGCCGCGGCCTCTCCCATCGCGGAGCACAGGCTCCGGATACGCAGGCTCAGTGGCCACGGCTCACAGGCCCAGCCGCTCCGCGGCATGTGGGATCCTACCGGACCGGGGCACGAACCCGTGTGCCCCGCATCGGCAGGCAGACTCCCAACCACTGCGCCACCAGGGAAGCCCAGCGCTTGGGTTTTAACGCACTTGCACTCTGGATTTATTTTGAGCTGTCCGTGTTAAGAGCGAGAGAACATCTCTTTCTTCTTTTACTCCTCATATTAGAAAGCCTTAAGCAATGAACTACAGTAGAGACTGCAAGGATAAAGTGTGAATGTATGCAAGAATATTTGAGAGAAGGAATAAAAAAGGAAAATAAAGGTCAAAGGGATTTACAAAATAATTAAAAAGTGGCAATTGGGGCTCCCTGGTGGCGCAGTGGTTGAGAGTCCGCCTGCCGATGCAGGGGACGGGGGTTCGTGCCCCGGTCCGGGAGGATCCCACGTGCCGTGGAGCGGCTAGGCCCGTGAGCCATGGCCGCTGGGCCTGCACGTCTGGAGCCTGTGCTCCGCAACGGGAGAGGCCACAACAGTGAGAGGCCCACGTACCGGAAAAAAAAAAAAAAAAAAAGTGGCAATTGTATTTAGGACAGTCTTAAACATAAAAATCACTAGAGAAAGGAAAGAAGAATCAGCTGGCCTATACAGCCCCAGATCCCAGTCTCCCTGCCTCTCCACAGGTTTGGAATACACTGGAATCACAAACTGATGTGTACTGAAGTCACCTCTACCTGATCAGCACCAGGTCCTGAACCTCACCATCAGTGACATGGGCCTAAGTGAACTACACAAGGCCACCTAACTCACCTTGGCAGTCTGGATGAGTCTAGGCAGGAAATAGCTACATTAAGGGTTTTCTTGGTTTGTTTCTTGTTTGCGTATTTCTTTGTTTGTTTGTTAAAGGGGAGGTGTTAGTTGTTTGGGAGTAGAGGAGAACTCCTATTTCCAGTGAGCTACTGCTCACTGTCTTTGATTTTAACTTTTTTTCTTTCCTAGTAGGAAAAGTGTCCCCTGATGCAGAAATGACTTATGACATAGAAAAATGCTTGATTAGTAACCAATCTGTCTGTCTCCAGCTGTGTAGCAGACTCATCTTAAAAACCTTTGGGAGGTTCTACTTGAAGCTGTGGTTTCATTTCAAAGGAATCCAAAAAGTGGGGGTGGAAGAGTGAGATACTATATAGAAAAATCTCTTCCCTTTGTCTTCTGTACTCTTCTAGAAGGGGAGCACAAAAAGAAAATACACAAGTAAAGGAGGTTCAAACACAGTAAGAATCACAGTTTCTAAAGGATAGTGAGAGGTCAATGATTTGAGAGTCAAGAAATTCATGTCTAATGTTTACTTCAGCTGTGACTCATTATTGAAACGTTGGCGAGGGTCACAGAAACCTCCAGAGCTCAGTTTCCCCATCTGTAAAATGAAGATTTGAATAACTGGGCAACCCATGTTACATCTGATGTGTTTTCAGAGACTCAGAATGAAAGTCATGAGCATGTATTAATACAAAGACGAGAGGTTCGCTTCTGAGAGAGACCAGACTAGCAAAAAAAATTCACATTTGGATGCTAATTGGATGTCCCAGATTAAAGTAATTGAGTAAAAATTAGTGGGAAGAAAAATCTGTGGTTTGGTGATAAAAAGAGAGGACTTCTATAAGAAGAGACAAGAAAAATCATAGCGGTTCAGTGACTCTCATTTACTTGGAGGAATTAAAATGCTTCCCCTTCATCCTATAAGGGAAATCCTTGAGAAGTTTGCAGACTGTCACCATCTGTTCAGCAAAACATGCATCAACATAATATTTTCCACATGTTACGTTTTTTTAATTTTGAAAACAGAAATTAATCTTTTCCTAGCCAAATGTTTTACTATAACCATTGCAAAGAAAATTAGGTAGAAGCTCTCTGGATCCCACTCCTCTCCCTACCCACACCCACCACCAAATCAATTCTTTGCATTTTCTATGGCAATGTATGGCTTAAAGCTAAGAAGAAGCTAGTAATTTGACTTTTTTTCAAAACATAACAAGTCTATATTTCCTAAGTCTGTAGAACTGCTCTGAAGCCCATCTTTCACGTAGTTGCAAAGTCCTATCTCTCCATTTTCCTCCTCAGAACCTCATAGTGACTTCCATCAACAACTTGATCAAGGCCAAGTTAACTATCACCACTTGGATATCCACTCTTGGCTACACCATGGCAGCCAACCACCCCTTTCCCTACTATCCTTCTCCCGCCACCACTCCTCTGACTGATGCACTCAGAAACCAGGCCTAGAAGTCAATGTAGTCGGCCAACTAGTGCTTACCAAGCCCCAGCTCTATGCCCAGCACCATGCAAGGGACAAAAGGACATGGACAAACAATGCTAGACATACTTGCTACCCACAAAGAGCTCACAAACTTGTTGGGAAGAAGCTAGAACTACTAGAGGATAAGACAATAAAAAACATCCAGTGTGACATGGTAAAAATGATGATGACAGCAATGATGATGGTGATGATCATGGTGATCGGTCAGGATCTCAAAGTTAACTCCTTTATTTCATCTGTGCCTTCTCTTGCAAGTTTCTAGACATTGGTTGGCCAGAGGAAAATGAACTTTTAATCTTGTCTGGTTTAATGTCTAGCCTGATCCAATAATTTTGATAGTCCCTTTAAGTAAGACTCAGCTATGTATGCCCATTTTCCAAAATGGTATAATCTTAGACAGTTGTCCTGTCCATTTAGCTGGTTTTGTGTAGCTCTGAGCAAAATCTTGGTCCATCTATGACCTTTGATAATATTATTGTCTCTCCAAAAACTAGATTTATTTCTACCTAACTGCAAGTCCCATAAAGAAAACACTGAGTGATGTGCTTATAAAATACATGTAGAGCAGGCATCATTATTTTCAAACAAGTAAACTGAAGCACAGTGAGTTCAGCAATACTTTAGAATAATTGATATGAGCTGAGTGTGTCACTCCAAAATTCATATGTTAAAGTACTAACTCCCAGTACCTCAGAATGTGACTGTATTTGGAGATAGTCTTTAAAGAGGTAATTAAAATTAAGATGAGGTCATTCAGGTGGGCCTTAATCAGTATCAGGGTGTCCTTCTAAGAACAGGAAATTTGAACACTGATAGGCTCAGCAGGAAGACCATGTTAAGAAACAGGAATATGACAGACCATCCACAAGAAGAGAAACCTCAGAAGAAACTGACCCTGGTGACACCTTTATCTCAGATGTCTGGCCTCCAAAATTGTGTTTAAGCCACTTAGTCTGTGGTGCTTTGTCATGGCAGCCCTAGCAAACTAATACAATAGGCAGCCTCTAAAAACAGCCCTCTCTGATCAGCATAACAGAAAGATAGGGTTTTTAGTCTGTTTTTCCACTGGTATTAGCTCTTTTACATACTTCCAACACTGTCTGGCATAACAGATTTTAAATAACATTTGTTAAACTCATGAGTGAACATTATCCTTTTAGTTAATTCAAGATATAATTTTAATGCACTTTACCAACCAAAATAGAAAATTAGACTGCAAAAGTAACTTCCTCATTTTAAAAAATTCTACACTTATATGCTAGGTAATTTCTGATAATTGTTAAAAATTTTTCTTTTAAGGCCAAAATAGTAACAAGCCACAAAAGTCATTATTTCCACAAATGTTAAGCATTAGCTTTCTTGGAATAAAAGCATCAAATTATGGAGAGGTGACTGATAAAAGTATTTTATTTGAATTTTCATGTATGTTTCTATAGCCAGAGTCCTCCTAAGATTCAGTGCCTTGTTTGCTTTTTTTCCTATCATCTCATTGATCTCTTCCAAGTCCTGGTAAAGTTGTCAGAAGTACAGTTTTCCCCATTTTATAAATGGAGAAAATAAACAAGCAAGTCAAGGAATGTTATTCAGTATTGCAAAGCAGGCTCAAAGCGAAGGCAATTAAACCAGATGAAAACAATGAAGCATATGCACTTGGGAGAGGGAGGGGCAAGGAGGGGAGGAAGGAAATGAGGAGGAACACAGTCTTTGTCCCCCCACTCCACCCATGAGTGCGATCATATCTAGAGCCCAGCAATTTAGAATCCAAAAGGATTTGGTTCCAGAAGTATCTCCAGGATCTAATTAGAAGGCCTTGACCTCTTTGTAAGCAGCCCAATTCACTCATTCATTCAGTAACTACTCATTGAACACCTACTATATGCAAGACACTCTTGTAGGCTGTGTTGTACACTGTCTTATAGTGAACAAAACAGACCAAAACATCCCTGCCCTCACAGGGCTTACATTCCAGGGGTGGAGACAGAAAAATAAAAATGATAAGTAAGTAAAACATATAACATGTTAGATAGTATTCAGTGCTAAAGAGAAAAAAATAAAAGTGGGATGAAGGATATAAAATGTGAAGAATGGGTTGAAATATTAAGTTAGCCAAGAAAGGTCTCATGATGATGAGTTAGGAGGCTGACTGCATGAGAAAACATTGAAACACTTTCTTTTTTTTTTTTTTTCTGGTACGCGGGCCTCTCACTGTTGTGGCCTCTCCCGTTGCGGAGCACAGGCTCCGGATGTGCAGGCTCAGCGGCCATGGCTCACGGGCCCAGCCGCTCCGCGGCATGTGGGATCTTCCCAGACTAGGGCACGAACCCGTGTCCCCTGCATCAGCAGGCAGACTCTCAACCATTGCACCACCAGGGAAGCCCTTTTTTTTTAAAGAAGATGTTGGGGGTAGGAGTTTATTAATTAATTTATTTATTTTTGCTGTGTTGGGTCTTCGTATCTGTGTGAGAGCTTTCTCTAGTTGTGGCAAGCAGGGGCCACCCTTCATCATGGTGCGCGGGCCTCTCACTATCGCGGCCTCTCTTGTTGTGGAGCACAGGCTCCAGATGCGCAGGCTCAGTAGTTGTGGCTCACGGGCCTAGATGCTCCACGGCATGTGGAATCCTCCCAGACCAGGGTTCGAACCCGTGTCCCCTGAATTAGCAGGCAGATTCTCAACCACTGTGCCACCAGGGAAGGCCTGAAACACTTTCTTATCTTCTCAAACAGTATCCTGAATTCTTAGATTCCAACAGCTCGGCTTCCATTCACAACTCCATTCTTTATTTATGTGTGAATTTGAGCAAATTTCCCAAGTTTTCTGGGTCTCAATTTCTTTATCTGTAAAATGAAAATTATACTTAACTTGCAGAATTATAAGGAGTTAAGGCAATATATATATATTGCATTATATATAGATATAAATATATACTTCTCAAGTGCCTAAAACAGTGCCTGACATATAAGAACTCAATAAATATTAGGTTTTGTAATTGCTTTTTTTTTTACTAGTGGTCTTCCTACGACTTGATTTCAACATTGTAAAAATGAGACTAAATGCAGACCACCTCACTGGATTGTTGTGGAAATCAGATGAGATAAGATGTATAAGGAGCCCTTGGAGGCTGGATCACAGTAATGGCTAAATATATGCCTCTTGCTCTTGTTATGGTTGTAACCAGATAAAAATTTTATTTTCTTAACAACTACAACAGCTTTCCTCTTGGAAAAGTAGCCTTTGGGAATAGAAAGTGAGAGCCTAAGGGCATGGATATGTGTCTACAATAATTTGAGCAAAGAAGAAAGGAGAGCTAGTTAAGCTGCTCTGCATTTGAAAACCAGACTGTGGGAGATTGGGAGAAAAATGGGAAGAAGGAGGGAGGATCCAAGGAGCTGTTGTGAGGCTAGGGATTTTACAGGGTGAGGGAACTGGACACATTCTCTAAGGATACATTGGTGCAAAAACATTTTACACATAGGGATGTGTGAAATTTAGCTAGAAATTATCTGTTTTGTTGCAGCATGAACCCTTCTTTGGCCTGCTCATGCCACTAAAATCTGTAGTAAAGCCAATTATACTTACAAGTGCTTTGTATGAATAAATAAGTCTTTTGTACAAATTGGGAAGGGTTTGGTGAGCCAGAAGTGATCATGAAAATATGAACTCCACAAGAATTTGGAGAAATCCTAGAAAGAACTTTGGGCTTCTATAGGGAATGGATGAGGCCTTTGGGACAATCCTACCTAATCTCTGACATCTGGATGACAATATTAGTAATAACGACCACAGCATTAGAAGTGTGTGTGTGTGTGTGTGTGTGTGTGTGTGTGTGTGTGAATTTTGGTGGTGGAAGGGAGTGGACATTATAGGAACCTTATGTAAGGAACAGCACCAAAAACGGAGGAGAGCTTAAACAAGCTTTATTTGGGAACGCTCCCGGACGAGGTTCACTGGTCCGAGAGAAAGGGGCCAGAGAAGTCGCGCCCGGGTGTGGGCGCGAACAAAATTTATAGGGGCGGACGCAGGGGAGGTGCTTGCTGTGTGAAGCAGCCCTTTTTTAGTAATCTCTCGGGTGTTGTGGCAATGTCAGGTGTCGGTTGCATCAGCCTCAGAGCCGTTGGTTCCACCCCTCGGGAAGCTGGAAGACCGGGGCTGAATGGTGTGGCAATGTCAGGTGTCGGTTGCATCAGCCACTTTGGTGGGGGTTCCGTCTGGCTCCCTGGGCCCTTCACCGGACCTGCTGGCCTTACACCTTACACAATGGTGGGGGCCGGTCAAACAATCTCTGTTAGTCTTTTGTCTGAGGCTGGAGCTTGAAGTCCACAGGCAGGTCATCAGAATAAGAAGGTAAGATAGAACGTCGGGGTAAGCAAGTACAATCTGAGACCCACAAGGGCAGGGACAGACTGGAACCCTTGTCAGTGATAGCCGCCTCTAGTCTTGATGATGTAGACATCCTGCCTGAAGAAGCCAGGGACCTTTGTCACAGAACTAAATACACATGTGGCCCAAGAGGCAGAGAACTTTATGGAGGATCCCCAGGAAGGTAGCTGCTGCCTGGTGCCAATGAGGTAAGCCAACAGATAGCAACAGTGCCTGCCAGTGTGAGCTACCAGAGTGCCTGCCCTGACATTGTTTCACTTTCAACCTCCAAACCTATCAAAAACATGTTTTTTGTGGCCCATCCCAACCAGACACATTCAGAGAAGGGATTTCTCAGAAACATAATTCAACCTAGCCACGTTAACATATGACAAAGCTGCCACACTAATAATTCTCACTACAGCCTGAGCTAGATACTTCATCCCCATTTTCAATTGAGAAAAATGAGATTTGGGTGAGGGTCCATAACTTGCCTGGAGTCACAGCAAGTGGCAGAGCCAAAATTCCAGATGCCTCTACATTGCCTAATTAGACATATTAAATAACAATGGTCCAAATGGGAATAGTGATTTAATAGGTATCCCCAAAGGAAGCCTCCAGTATTATTAATTTTTATAATAATCCCTTACAAATGTAAAACACCATACTTTTCAATATTGTTTCTTGTAAACTTTTCCTCTGGATCCTCAGAACACCACTGTGGAAAACGTAGGTGTTTATTACCTACATTATACAGATGAGCAAATTAATTCTTATATAGACTTTTCCTAAACCACACAGCCAGTGGCAGAGCCAACTCTGGAATCCAAGTCTCCTGACTTAACCCATAATTCCAGAGCCCCATTCAATTAAAAGTAACTGGCCAGAGGTGACAAATGAGACAAGAAAGAAAGGAAAGGAAAGATGATAAAAGACCATAAACAACAGTAGATCTCGTGGGAATTCTGTTAAAAAATTTTTAAACACTTGGCCACAGACCTGCTCCTTGTCTAGCAAATGAATTTACCCACTTCTTCCTTAACCTCATCTCTATCCCAGTAATAGTGAGAACCAAACAATTCCCCATTACCTGACATGGTTTGCCATGTCCCAGCACTAGATTCTGAGTCCTGCTGCGTTCTGAGGATGGGAGGTAGGCACTGAGTCCATCCAATTTAGGTAGAATCAATGGTGTCATCTGTGAAAGGAGTCAAAGTCCCATCTACATATTGCAAAAAAACCAAAAACAAAACTGTAGTTCTCTCTTGTCCAGACTTCAGGAGAAATTCAGCTATGTTGAATGTTGTAGCTAGATATTATTCATTCCTTCTACAGACATCTGTGGAATTTCTATCATGGGTAAGCAGAGTGTAAGGCACTCCGCGGGCACAACATGAATCAAACATAGATTCTGCCCTCAAGGAACTTACAGGGAATAAATGGGTGAGACATGAGCATAAATCTATGTACCATTCAGATGCCATTAGAGAATCTGTAGATCAAGTGCTATGGGAGTTCAGTTAGAGATCGTTTCCTCTGGTTGGGGGTAATAAAGGGAGGCTTTGTGGGGCTTGAAGATAGTGTCTAAAGAAAGCAGCTTCGAAAACATGGAGTCCTTTAGATTAGTAGGAGCATGGGCATGTGAGGATAAGTGGGAAGCACAGTTAGAAGGGAGGGTTGGGAGTAGTAGGAAATAAAGTTAGAAGGGTAAATTGGAGCCAGATTGTAGTGGGCCTTGAAAATCTAGATAAGGAATTTGAAATTTAGGTGTGGGACAACTGAAGTTCTCAAAGAGTTTTGGGGAAACTTGAAACACTTGGGTTAACTCTAGTTTGCAAAGTTTGAAGAAAAGCAAATCTCAACTTATTTACATTTAACCATTTTCTCTCCGAATTAAATGTCATGGAATAAATAAAGATGATTAATTATTTTTAATCAAAGGTAATGTATTAACTTGGCAATTATCCCTTCTGATTAGTCCCACATCCTCAATGATGAATGCCTAGGTTTGGATAGAGAATTCAGAAGAGGCAAGGAAGGGAAAATGTCCTGTTGGTGACTAGATCCAATGCTCAGCTTAACTTGCTCAAACTCCAGGATAGTACTGCTTTGTTGTCTTCAATTATTGTTTTCTATAAGCTGATGGCCCTTAATTGGAAGAGAAATCCCTAGTCCATCTGTAAGTTCTAGTACAGGGAAAATAAAAACAGACAAATCAGTACCTAATTTTCTGATGGAGAGAATTCATTACAAGGACAGTTGCCTGTGGAAGTAGCTCAACAGGAATCACATCAAGTCTTTTCATTTCAATGACTAGGAAAATGAACAAACCTAGGTGAGACAGCTCATGAAATTATCCATCCCTGCATCATGCAGCAGTCATACGATAATGTCCCAAGCTATGGTGACTGTATAATATTCATATGAAACTTCATTCTCATGGGAGAGAAGAAATCAAGTCATTACACTGGCACTGTTGCCTAATAAAGATTTCACCGTATGAGACTGTGAAAGAATGGGGGAAACTTTTCATTGTTCCTTTAAATATACATTTCTTTTTAGATTTTTTTAAATTAATTTATTTTTGGCTGCATTGGATCTTCGTTGTTGCGCGTGGGCTTTCTCTAGTTGCAGTGAGCGGGGGCTACTCTTCATTGCGGTGCGGTGCGTGGGCTTCTCATTGTGGTGGCTTCTGTTGTTGTGGAGCATGGGCTTTAGGCATGCGGGCTCAGTAGTTGTGGCTCGAGGACTCTAGAGTGCAGGCTCAGTAGTTGTGGCGCATGGGCTTAGTTGCTCCGCGGCATGTGGGATCCTCCCGGACCAGGGCTCGTACCCATGTCCCTTGCATTGGCAGGCGGATTCATAACCACTGCACCACCAGGGAAGTCCTAAATATACATTTCTATGTGTATACAAATACACAAGTATATTAAACATATTCTTATGTTTTATTAAACATGTTATATTAACATAATAGTATTTTATATTATTTTTAATTAAAATAACTTTCTTCATGAAAAGCAAAAATTACCCATTCCCAATAACACATTCCACAGACCAAAGAGCAAATATCCAGTTGTCCAAATTGTTCATTTTTCTAGAAAAAATAGTTTACGACAGTCAGTTACAATACAAATGATGATGATGACATACACATTCATTTTCACACATTTAGTTATTAATTTTGGCTAAAACTACTTTATAACTACCATTGTCTTCTTTGACCGGCATGAAGAGGCAGGCAAAGAACCCCAAGTACTGGTAGCCTGGAAAATTCTCCAAGTGAGGAAGGAAAGGTGAAGAAGCAGAGGTGAGAAACTCTGGACCAGCCGGACCAGCAACCAGAGAGTGACAGAGGGTTCCATCCTCTCCACTCCTCACCACCATTACTCCCCACGAGCAAACAAACCCCTTCTCAATTCACCTTTTAAGCTTTTATTTAGTCTTTACTATTATTCTCCTGATATGAATACTATTCTCTATCTAATGAATCCTTCTTATCATGCAAGTACAACTAACTGAATTCAGAGAACAATCAAATGAAAACAGAAGTCTCCCTCCAGCAAAACTGTTGAAAACATTCCTTTAAGGTTAAAATTAAACAGCTTCCTCTGACTTTTTTTACCCCATGGCAGCAAACACTGGGTCTGTCTCAAGCCTTCCCTGGCCACCCTGCACATTTATACTAGCTCAGAGGCCTCCAAGAGGCAAGTAACAAGCAGAATTTAAAAGGAACAAATGATCCACAGCCCCAGTGCTTTGTTTCTAGGAGCAACTGGTGTCCACTTCCAGAATCTCTTAAGGCTGTAAATGATAGGGGAACTGTGTGGTCCAGAAAAAAATACGTGTGGGCCTGAAAGGCTTGTCATTATTAAATTTCCCTACTGGGCCAACATACTGCCTCCTCGCAGTTTACCAAATTTTGCCTAACCTCATCCACATTTAAAAGTCTGTGGAAAAACAGGAGAGCCTTTCAGGGGGAAATTCATTCATGTTTGGATTCAGGCAGACTGAGGAACCTTTAATAGCACTGTCATTATCCTGCAGGGCACACCACAGAGCAGCCAGCGAGCTCTCTCTCAATGGACTTGAAATTTCCTCTGGAATTTACAGAGCAGAAACCTTAAACACACATCGCCATAAGAACCAGATTACATAATGTCTCCATCACCCTCCTGACAGCTACAATTATGAGTCAATCCCTGGTTTAAATATGAAACCGGAAGCTCCATGTTTCCCCTCTGACTATGTGGCAGGCTAAGTGGGGCTTTCTGGGTCTGTCGGTATGGAGATCTGAGCTGCTCCCACAGTCACTAATTTAGCATGAGACCAAATGATGGGGTAACTAAAAGCAGTGCTGCAGAGACCCACTCCAGGACCAGATGTTCTCCTTGTTTAACCATTGCCCACATAAGGAACAGAAATAGTGCCCCCCCCTTTAATTTTTCCTTTTCTTTATCCTTCCCAGCTAATTTCCGGCTTCTGATCTTTCAATCCCACAAAATAAAATAAAAATAAAAGCCCCATTACCAAAAGATGACATGTTATTGAACACATGCCTGTAAGTTGTAATGTGCCCTGTAGTCTCCTCTTTGTACTTCTTGAAGCCTTCGAAGCTCAGAAGATTTAAGTTGCCCTGGCAACCTCACAGGACTAACAGCTCTAGAGAGCCCCACCTAGCTGCAAGGACACGAATTTGAGTCAACACAGGCCACTCTGGCACTTAGTAGCCTAGAGACTAGTGAATAGCATTGCTTTTTGGTTTCTTAGGAGCCAAAGACTGGCTGAATGAGGCATCCCCTCCCCTTTTATTGCCAAAAAAGCAGGACAAATAAAGTCTCCACCCTAACTTCTAGAGTGCACTAGCTAAGAACGCCATGGATCATGTGGTAAATAAAGGAGAGGTCTTCTCTTCATTTTTCTGGCTGCTGGACAAATAAGACAGAAAAAAAGGGAAGTTGAGCTAATAATTTAAATCTTTCAAAAATGGAAAGGCAGTATGTGATATAGCTACTCCAATCTAACAGATTAGATGAACTAGCTTTCATATGTCCTTTGGGATCCAGGATCTGGTCACTGTCTAAAGTGCAGGCTTCCCTAGCATTAAAACACCAGAGACTGTAATGACTATCTTGCAAATCAAGAGAATACAGACGCAATTGTAATTCCACAGTTTGTGACCATGGACAAGCCACTTTTACCTCTCTGAAATAATTTCTTAATCTGCACTAGGGAATGATAGTTTTTGCTTTCTTCTCTTCAGGTACTTATCTCTGCAAACTTCAACCTCACCAACTATTTCTAGGCATGTGCACTTCTAGGTTTTTAAAATAAAAGGTATTACCAAATCCTGAGGATTTCCAAATAAATAGGGATAGTCCTTTAAAAACTGAATACATCTAAATGTATGAGACATGACTGTTCACATGGCATTATTGACTCTATCAATGTAATCAGATAAGAACCTCCCATTCTGGCCTTCAACGATCCATTTGGATCATTAATTATCTGGTAGAGTCAGGTAGGTTGAGCCAAGTCACTCCCTATTAATGACCCAATCTGAAATAAGGATAAAGCTGCTCCAAAAGAAATACTGTAAGTCAGAAGGAAACAGAAATACTCAATAATTTGGAGAAAATTCAGGAGTTCTGTAAAGTGAGGGACACTGCTACTGTTACTGTATATAACTTCTGTTCTGTCCGAGAATCATTTCATATGTGGGATTTGATGTGGGTTGTGCCCACCTGGCTAAATAGTAAGGAACCGTCTGAAAAGAGTCTCAACTCTCAGGGATGATATCCACATCAAAACAAAATGCAACCCAGAATGACAGCTAGGCAGGGCCACATGACAAAAAATAAAGTATGTTGGGCATACTGTACCCTGACACAAACAAGGAATCACTGAGTTTCCATCTGTAAACTGGACTTTATATTTCTCACTATCCTGATCGGGGTGTGTGTGTGTGTGTGTGTGTGTGTGTGTGTGTGTTAAGGAAGTTTGGGGAGATGAGGGAAACATCCATTTGTTTATGTCAGTGTTACTTCAGTGGTATTTCCTGCAGATACCTGGAGATGTATTTGGAGTAGGATGTCCTCTACTGTCTCATTTATGAGCTTCCTCATTTGGATGCAAAAATGTACTGGTTTTTACTGAATGGGAAAAATATTCATGTATTCAAGGCCTCAGAGGAAAACACTCAAGTTAGTGGTCTAAAGAAGGCCCAACATAACAAGAACCATGGAGACATATTTAGATCAATATATAAGAAACAATGATGGCCATCACACATAGCCACTGTGTCTTACTGTCCCATATCCATGGGATGTTTAAAGAATGAATGATCAACTCTGTACACCCCTTTGCAAATATAAAACGTGATTCAAGTTTGCCAGTATTAACTATCCACTCAGGGAAAAAGAATGACTCCTCCACATCAGTGCCCCACTCTGCCTTGGGTCATTTCAGAAAACATTTGCAGCATGTTTGTGAGCTCAGAATGTTTTCCTGCCGTTTCCTTCAAACTTCTACTTGGCCAAGAATCCCCAATACCCACTGAGCTCCTCCTATTTCTTGTTTACATTTTAAGTGACAGAAAACGGCAACAAGTTAGTATTCTTTATATACCACTTTGTTGCCCACTTACGATGGTCAGGGGCTGCTCTGGGGACAGGGGATGCCAGAATAAAAGACAGTTTCTGTCCTCAAGGAGATATATTCTAGTGGAAACAGACATAAGACTATTAACCCTAGTAATAAGTGGTACAAAGGCAACAAAACAGGAACTGTACGATATTTTTACATCGACGTTTACGGCAGTTCCAGTCCCATACATCTTCCACATGTGCCAGGAGATAAGGTGCTCACCTCCAATTTAGAAAGAATTCCACCAGCACCCAGAGCTTTATGGTATCAGTTATCTGGCCTTTTAATGTTTATTTTAACAGATGAAAAATATTAAACTCAGAGAGGCTATATGGGTTTTCTGGGGCCACACAGTTGTCTCAATGGAGGAAGCAGGGAAATCTTAGAGAATAATCCTAGTATCAAATAACTGTCGCATCCAAGAATGTCAAAGTTTTCAGGTTACATCATTTAACTGTGATCAGTTCTGGACCTGCGACATAGCCCACTCCACCTCAGAAAATGGAAAACCAGGAGAAATGACCTCAGAAAAACTTCCTCCTCCAAACGCAATTTCTTGTCTGCCTAAACCTTTACAGCAGGGCAGGTGCTGTGAGTCGTACCAAAGAGCCTTTCAAAGCAGGAACTCCGGCCTGCAGGTCGGCCTGGATCTTGTCCAAATTGGGTTCCACCCACGGTGAAAACCAATCTGTTTATGGGTGCGCCTTTACGATGTTACAGAACGTCTGCGAGAGACGGGGCTCCAGTTCCCGCCTGCTCTCTAAGTCGCCCGCCCCACAAAGGTGCACACACAAATACGCTCGAGACAGAAAAAAAGCTGGACGGGCCTTCGCTCCTCCCAGGCCTGCAATGAAATGGGCTTTAATTGCATCAAAGGGCTCTTCTCAATGGGGTTTCAGAGCCGCGAGAGAAGCGTTCCCAGCGAGGGCTCCTTTCCGGCTTGCCAGCATTCCTCCGCTCAGCGAAGGGAAGGGGACGGGGCTCCTTCGGGAGGCCCGCAGGCTCATTTCCATTCCGCTCGCATACAGCCTCCGTTGTGCGGGCCGAGCCTGCCGAGGGCAGCCGCGGCTGCCGGCGAACAAAGCCCCATTCATCCCCGGGGCCGGCTTCCTCCCGGCCGCGCGGCCGCAGATGGGCTGGCCCCGGCAGGCCATCCAGAGACCCGGGCGCGCGGCCCGGCCGGGCGCGCACAGACCCCAATTCAAGAGGCCGGCTCTGGCCAGGGCCACCCCGGCTTCTATTTCGGCAGCCTCCGCAAGGAGGATCCACCGAACCCCGTTTTCATTTCAGGGCGTGGGATCTGCGGACACTGAGTCTTTTCAGGGTGGAAATCCTGAGTTTACTCACGGCTCGTTGAGAACCAAGATGTCAGTTTCCACGGCCCTCTCCCCGGCTCCGCCACCCCTGCCCTTCTGGATGGTACGGCCCAAAGTTCTCCGAGTTGTGAGAGGACTTTGTTTCTCGTCCGCGGCCTCTGAAATCCCGACGAAAGGGTCACTTCCTGACTTTTGTGTCTCTTCAATCCAGTGCCTTGAAAGTTCTTACCCTCTTGTTGTGACTAAGTACATAATTGCAAGCCTTCAACGTTAACTTTTTTCAGAACTTAAACATTCCTCTAGGTTGAAGTTTGGAACTGTGGCTTCACAACAAAGACCACTGTTTTTCCTCCCCCCATCTCACTCCTGGGAAAAAGAAAAACAGAAAAGAGAACGCACTTGTTCACCGCCCCAGTTTACAGCCATCAAGCACATTTCCTCTGCCCCACATATTAGACCAACAACAGGTTAATGCCACAGGGAGCTCTAGCGTCAAATAAAAGGGTTGCAGCCTCACTTAACTCCCAGGCAGCTGGTGGGGGGGGGGGGGGGGGGGCGGGGAGCTAGGGCTTGACTCCTAGTCCACAATCTAAAGCAAAAACAGGCTCCAGTTCCACATTCCTATGATGTAGATGAAACAGGGAATGGCAGAATCAAAGAACACCAGATATAGGAAGACTTACCAACCCTAATCCATTCATTTCACAGATAAGAAGCAGATAAGATCTGGGAGGGGAAATGACTTGCCCACCCTCAAAAGGAAGCTGGTTCATCTTAGTAAAAATCGCCCTCAAGCAAACTTGCAAAATAACACTAAAAATAATTTTCAACAAGAAAAACTCCAAGAAAAATTATTGTTCAAAAAAATATTTGATGTCTTCTTTTTTCCTCTGTGTCAGAAGGGACCTCTCCTTGGGTTGGTGGGGGAAAGGTGAGAGCCCAGGTTTGAAATGAGGATTAGAAGAGAATCTTCAAGTATTTTCGGAAAGAACGCTCCCTGTGTTTCTTTTACTCCCTGCATTTTGAACATTGCTGACCTCCCTCCTTAAAGTAAAATATTGCATCCTTGATGTGGTTAAAAAACACAACAAAATAAAAACTGGTTACTCACCACTTTAAGGCTCCTTTCCTCTCGCTGGAGAAAACCTTCAGCATCTTCAAATGGTGATAGGGTTACTTTGCTGTGGTTATTTGTGAAGGTACAAATGAATCAGTAAACACACAGAAAGAGAGAGTGTGCTGTGGCGTCCCAGGCACTATTCTAAGCACTTGATATACATTACCTTATTTAATCCTCACAGTAACCTCTGAGGTTTACTATTAGTCTTACTCTCATTTTACAGAAAAAGAGATCAAGGCTGAGAGAGGTTAACTGTAACAAGATCACAGAATGTCAAGTGGGCAAGCAGGGGAGCCTGATGCCTGGGCCTGATCTCTTGCGCACTAGGCTTTACTGAAACTTTATGCACAAACACACAAGATCACACTCTGGGCACAGACATCTGGAGTTGGAAGCCTGGGAAGCTCCAGCCGGACATAGGTCTTTGTGCTTCTGAAAGAGGCCACACTGGCAGGCCTGAGGGCTATAGGAGGAAGAAGCTGCTTCATCCAGTCCCACTTGGAAAGAAAGACGACCCTTTTGAGGATTTACTAATGTAACACTGAAACTCCCCTTTCAGAATGCAAAATAGTGTAAGGTAATAGTCACTACCTATTGTGAGCGGCCTTGTGATTTTATCTTTTAAGCAATGCCCTGTAAGCTTACGACAGTGTCTCAGTGTGCCGTGTCAAACAAAACTTGGGTTCGAGTCCAGATCTGCTATTTCCAAGAGATGAGACCTTGGGAAATTTATTTAAACACAATAAACCTCAGTTTCCTCATCTATAAACTGAAGAAAATAAGAACAGCTACCTCATTTGGTTGTTATGAGGATTAAATGAGATTTTCCATGTAAATTGTTCACTGTAGTGTTTATCCTACAGTCAGTATTTGTATGAATCCCCGTAGACTAGGTTTAAAAAAATCTTAATTCTAACAACATAGATTTATTTCTCACTCACTCTCTATATATGTCCATTCCAAGTTAGCTGGAAGTTCTGTTCCATTTCTCTTCACTGATGAAGTATCTGCCATCTCAAACCTTGCCAGTTGTTATGGCACAGGGGACAAGAGAGCACTGGAAGGTAATTATTCTGGTAATAAAATGCTCAGCCTGGGAGTTACACGCATCACTTTCCCTTATAACTCATCAGCCAGAACTAATACATTCCCTCCCATCTCACAACCCAACTACAATAAGGCCAAGAAGTACAGTCCTGGGCTTCCCTGGTGGCGCGGTGGTTGAGAGTCCACCTGCCGATGCAGGGGATGCGGGTTCGTGCCCCGGTCCGGGAAGATCCCACATGCCGCGGAGCGCCTGGGCCCGTGAGCCACGGCCGCTGAGCCTGCGCGTCCGGAGCCTGTGCTCCGCGGCGGGAGAGGCCGCAGCAGTGAGAGTCCCGCGTACCGCAAAAAAAAACAAAACAAAACAAAAAAGAAGTACAGTCCTACCATGTGCCTAGAATGGGGGAGGAGGGGGACTGAAAATACATGGTGACCAGCACTAATGACTTCACCACGCTCAATAAACAAATATTCTTCTTCCTTAGGGTAGCAAATACTAGTCCTTTTTTACAATTTCCAAATGTATAGGTAGTCTCTGCATTTTTAAAAATAATTTTTATTGGAGTATAGTTGATTTACAATGTTGTGTTTCTGCTGTACAGCAAAGTGAATCAGTTATACATATACATATATACACTCTTTTTTAGATTCTTTTCCTATATAGGTCATTACAGAGTATTGAATAGAGTTCCCTGTGTTATACAGTAGGTTCTTATTATCTATTTTATATATAGTAGTGTATTTATGTCAATCCCAATCTCCCAATTTATCCCTCCCCCCGCTTTCCCCCTTGGTAACTGTAAGTTTTGTTTTCTACATCTGGGACTCTATTTCTATTTTATAAATAAGTTCATTTGTACCATTTTTTTAGATTCCGCATATAAGCAACATCATATGATATTTGTCTTTCTCTGTCTGACTTCACTCAGTATGACAATCTCTAGGGCCATCTGTGTCACTGCAAATGGCATTATTTCGTTCATTTTTATGGCTGAGAGTCTGCATTAAAGAGCTGCTTTAATGCAGAAGGCACTGTAATCTCAGGAGTCATGTTTTGATAAGATTCAACAGTAGCTTCTGGCTGCACCAGGGTGCAGAGGTGTTCTGCTTCTTAGGAGCTCCACCCTCCCATAAAAGGAAAAAAAAAAAAACACTTAAAGTGCTCCACTTTGACATACCCAACTTGGAGTTCATCATGAGAGGGAGCAGAAAATATGCTATGTGAATAAGAGCAAACACAAGTTTTGACCACAAAACTAAGAGAGTATCTAGGAAAGATGCTGTAGTGACAGGGAGCATCATGGGTATTCTCTTTCTCACACACATCAGATTGGCCCAGCTGTGTCTTGTGGAAATGATTCTTAACCTCTCCTCAACATTTCCCAAGTCATTTCAAATGAACTTGCCTTTGTTTTCTGAACAATTTAAACCTCATCTGGAGTTAATTTAACACATGCCTTGCTGATTGACTGACCTACATGGAAATGTTCATCTACTCTCTTTTTTGACTTATGCATATATTCAATCTCAGATTATTGTATTATTTGGCCATTCCTCTACTGCTGGGTATTTTAGATTGTTACTGATTTTTTAATGTTATAAATATTAAAAATAGCACTAAAGTGAATATTATGATACATTAAATTCTATCTGCATATATAATTCTCTCTTGAGGCTGGAATAACTAGGTAAAATTGTGTGAATTTTGCTGCAGAAAAGCAATCTGACCCATGTGATAGCCTTTACCTCTACTTGTAGAAACACAGAACATAGGGAGGAGCTGCTGTAGGAAACTGCCTAATTATTGGCATCATGGGAATTCCCTGGCTCACCAGCCTCAGGGATGACAGTGGGACCAAATTCTTCATTGTAATGTATAAAGTGGCCTGGTTTAAAATAATTTATAGGATTGTGTAGCAACAGAGAAGAATGTTGCTACACAACATTAAGCAAAAAAAGGAAACACTCCAATTACAACCATATTTTTTTAATGACTATGAAAAGGATTATTGAGGACTACATAAAAAGTATCTCCGTTGGGCTTCCCTGGTGGTGCAGTGGTTAAGAATCCGCCTGCCAATGCAGGGGACATGGGTTCGAGCCCTGGCCCAGGAAGATCCCACATGCTGCGGAGCAACTAAGCCCATGCACCACAACTACTGAGCCTGCACTCTAGCTCCCTCAAGCCACAGCTACTGAGCCCACGTCCACAACTACTGAAGCCCACGTGCCTAGAGCCCGTGCTTCACAACAAGGGAAGCCACGGCAATGAGAAGCCTGCACACTGCAACAAAGAGTAGCCCCCACTCACTGCAACTAGAGAAAAGCAACGAAGCAGCAACAAAGACCCACCGCAGCCAGAAACAATAAATAAATAAAATAAAATAATAAAATAAGTAAATTTATAAAATAAAAAAAAAGTATCCCTGTATGAAGACAAGAGAAACAATTTTTTCCTTTAATATTCCAGAATTTTAGACTATGGTTATATTGATTTATAATAATTTTAAAAACATAAGTAGAGCGAGGGACACATCTGATGAGAATGCTAGCTAGGAAAGCTGTGTAGCAACTGCTCTTTTAGAAGTTCCTGAGCCAGCCCCAGTTGCCTGGATGTGGAGGCCACATTTGGGTTCCCCAGGGTTTTCTTGTAGCTGCTTCCTCCCCCTCAAAAGGGGAACCACCCAGGTGGCTAAGCAAACAATGCAATGTACATCACTGCCAGACCTGACCATGAGGCCTCCTGAAGGCCTGAGACCTCCAAGAGAGGGGACTGAACTTGCAGGAGGGTTTCAGAGCAAGAAACCATTTAAAAGAAACAGGAAATGAGTCCCTCAAACCCAAACCATGTGGGAAGACAGGCCACATCATTTAAACAAACCAACAATAATACAAGTCTGTATGAATGCCCTGTTACTCCCACATTCCTGAAAATCATTTGCAGTCCAATAGGGAAAATCTGTTTATTTAACAAACATTTCTTAAGCACCTATGTGGGTCAGGCACTTGGATCATCTTAAGGTTTCAGATTAAATGTCTTAGCCCTCCCAGGACATACATTCTGTGGAAAGAAACGTGCAAATAACTAATCAATCTGGCAGTAGGATAGATTTAATATGAGGCAGCACATGCCTCTATGTTAACAGGAGAGGCAACTGAAAGGGCCCACTAGATTTGGCAATTGCAGAAAAAATTCCCAGGTTAAGGAATGAGAGATAGATGCAATGAGGTGGAGAGGTAAGATGGTATAGACTGAATAAAGACTTGTCTCTCCAGAAGCTTAGCCAACAGGAAAAGAGAAAAAAACAGGATAGTAGCTTAAATTGGAATTCAGGATCAAGGAAGGGTAATTTCGCAGGTAGGAGAGGCCTGAATATGTTTATAGATTAAAAGGAAGAATTCCACATAGAGGAAGAAACTGAAGATACAAGATAGGGGAGATGGGAGGGGATGGCTTTTAACACATATTTCACTACTGCTATCTCTTCCTCTTGGAATTTTTACCACATCAACCATAAGTTGCCAAACATTCCTCCCTGTATAAAGAGCTCATAATTTCTAGCTCTTCTCCTTGCCTGTTTTTAGCAGGACATTAGGTCTAAGATTCTATCTTATGTGAATCCGGCACTTTTAAAATAACAATGATCTTTTAGAATTTATAGATTTTGTCTACCCTAAAAGGCATCAAATTAATAGCTAGCTGATACTTCCCTTTGCCTTCTCTTCCCTCCTCAAGATCTTACCTAAGCATGACCTCAGGTGCCAAGAAACAAAGATGCACTGCAAATCACTGCGTGCAGAGAAACCCATTTACCATAAGTTAGAAGAAGAAAAAAGGAAAGCAGTTATCTTGGAATATTATATTTTTCTTTTTGAAGTGTTTTAGTCTTGAATTATATTTCCTTTTAACCCACTTTAAATTATTTACTCTTTCAAAACCCATTGGTTTATCACAGCTATACATCTGGAGACCAAACGTGGGTAATATAAAAAGAATGAAAATATTAGTTGATAGAAATAATACTTTTTCTGTTAATTACCTTTTTTTTCCTTCAGTTAATCTCACTCATGCTAATTTCTTAAAAATAGATCTTTAAGTAGAAAAGACAATAATGAGATGAAATCATCCTTTGCAAGGAATTTTTCAAAATTTTTTTCAAATATGAAACTTTCTACAGAATTCTAGTGGTCAAAGGAAATTCTAGGAGACAGAGTCTAGTCAACTTGAATAGCAAATCTTATTTTATCTATTCTCCATCTTTTAGAGATAATGTTAGTCTAAAAACAAACACTTCTTGTTGTGAGCAGTAGATAATCCTTTAGTGCTAACATGTAAGGTATTTATTATTTCACTTTTACTCAAAACCAGCACCCAAACTAGCACTGACAAACTAAGGGGCCATGAAGTCTGGTGTGGAAGCAGAGTAATACCATGTCTTTATTTATACCATAATGGTGTTTCTGAAGGGTAAATGGAAAATAAATATTTTCCTTTTAATTGCTTATTGCTTTAAAGTCATCTCTATTAGATTGATCTTCAATTGACAGTCTCTTAATAATTTAGCCAGATTTTCTCTACCCAGCTTCCTCTTCCATCATTTAGCAAGAAACTGTCAATAAACAAATGTGTAGTACCAGAGAGGCACAAGAGAAGGACAGTATTTTTACAGAAACCCTGCAGGGAGTTGTTTTGCAAAGCAAGAATGCCCTTGTTATGTGAATAACCATCCCATTATTTACTATTTTGTAAAATTTGTTCTTCTATATTATGCTTTTTTAAAACAAAACATTCCTGAATAGAAGAAGCCTACCAGAGTAACCTTCAGCTTTGCCACTTCTGAAAACATAAAAACCAAAATGCAAATTATCACAACAGTACAGTGTAAGGGATTTGGTCAAATTTAATCAAATTAGTCATAAGAAAGAAAATGGAGATATTTCTAGATATTTCTCTAGTCATCAAATTTCAGACATTTACAAAGGCCCATTCCTTGACCTTTTCCTCCTTCGATTCTCAAATTTTGCAAGACTTTGTTTACTTTTTGGATTGTTAAGGTCTCTAAGTATATTTTCATAAGAACACATTATGTTATTATTTAAGGATTAAAAGGAGTTTTAGGAGGCCAATATCTAGAACAAACTTAAGAAAAGAAAAAGAGTTCCTCTTATACCAGTATATATCAAATGCAATGTATCAAATGCAGTGAGAACCATCTAGGCTGGTTATGGTATCGGAATTCCATTGGGAAATAAATATAGAATTATGAGTATGCTGCTGAATGCTTAGTGATTAATCATTCCCATACAAATGGATATCTCATGAAGTTGAAGACATAATGCTTCTAGGAGGCTTCTAAGAAACATTCACTAAACATCTATTTTGTGCAAGGCACTGTAGGATTCAAAGACAAAGAAGACATAGATTGTGTTTTCTAACCACTCTTTCACCCACAGCCTGGGTTTTTTTGTTTGTTTGTTTTGTTTCTTTTTGTCATTGTTTTGTTTTTGCTGTTTTTTGGTTTTTTTTTTTTAAGGTAGCCAAAAGAATAAAAAGACCTTTCCAGAAAAAGGAAAAAGAGGGGCGCTAGTAGGGACAAATCTATCAAGTGTCATGTGAACAAAAGCATTACTTTTTTTATATAGCTTTTATTTTTTTATATATTTATTTAATTTATATATGTTCTTACTATTTTTGGCTGCATCAGGTCTTCGCTGTGGGATCTTCGTTGAGGCATGTGGGATCTTTCATTGCGACGAGGGCTCTTCGTTGTGGCCCTTGGGCTTCTCTCTAGTTGTGGCGTGCAGATTTTCTCTCTCTAGTTGTGGCTCGTGGGATCCAGAGTGCATGGGCTCTGTAGTTTGTGGCACGCAGCCTCTCCAGTTGAGGCGTGCAGGCTCAGTAGTTGTGGCACATGGGCTTAGTTGCCCTGTGGCATGTGGGATCTTAGTTCCCTGACGAGGGATCGAACCCGTGTCCCCTGCATTGGAAGGCAGATTCTTTACCACTGGACCATCAGATAAGTCCCCAGAAGCATTACTTTTGAATAGCTTGATGAGCAAGGATTTTTCAAGAGATAAAGACAAAACTTGAAAAGATTGAACGGTTGTTCCTACTGGTCAATCCTGGCATACTATAATCCAAAGGAAGGAATGATGAGTTTAGCTGCCAAGATAGTGACATTTTTAGCCCCTGACACTTAGTAAAAAGACGAACAATAACTCAATCACATTTGGTTCTGTTTATCTCAAAATTCTACCCCAAAACTATTCCAAGAAACCAAAAGGTAACTTTACCTAGGTAGTTCTGTAAACTCACTGAGGAAAGAAACCACGCCCTGAGGTCCTTTTGGTGCCACTGGATTAATGGGAGTCTCTAGATTACTATGCCCTGTTACCCAAATGTCAAGTTGAAATGATTTTGAGACTTGTGTTTCCCTGAGTTAAACTCCAGTAAGCATAGAGCCTAGGAACTCTAATTATAGTAGTTTTTATTGAAATACAAACAAGGTAGAGTTTTTAAACTTCCAATAAAAGTGTTAATTCACATGTCTAGAACATTGAAGCCCTCTCTAGAAAACAGACCGCCTATCTCAGAAAAGGTATTTTACTCTCTGAAAGTGCTCAGCTCACCTGTTCCATTGAGGACAAATCAACATTATAAAGTCAGCAGGATTGACAGTCAGGACTATTTATTTTGGATGAACAGAAGGCAGGTATCAGTTATTTCACCATCTGGAAGTAACTTGTCTAGAGCAGGATTGGTACACTACAGGCCCTGGGCCAAATCCAGCTTCCCACCTGCTTTTCTAAATAAAGTATTATTGGAAACCAGCCACATTCATTCATTTATGTATTATCTCTGGCTGCTTTTGTGCTATGATGAGTTGGGTAACTGCAGCAGAGACCATATGCCTCAAAAACCTAAATATTTACTGTCTGGCTCTTTGCAGAAAAGGTTTGCTGACCCTGGTCTAAAGGAGTGTGAAGGCCTATGTCTATTTGAAATATTACATAAACAATTACACAATCTTTTTAACCTGTGGCTCAAAGAGTATCTGTACCTTTACCCAAAAGAAGAAAAACAATGCAAAACTTAGTCCAATAAACAGTTGTTTCTTAAACTTTTTAATTGTCTGTTCATGTCAGCTGTAGTTAAAAACTGGTAACTCCTTTTCTAACACACTTCAAAAATTCCTCCAAATCACTCCTTAAAAAGCATGGTTAGCCTTCCTGTACCACTCTAGAATTTGAAGAGCCTGATCTACTACTATATATACATATTTTGGTCAAAGTGGTTTCTTCCCACTCTTACTGTTCAGTTCTACTTTTCAACATTTCTCCTTCTATATGAGCGTTTTCCCTCTGAACAATAGATAATATCTCAGCCCACTTAGCTATTATTTCTATCCTTGGATTCCTCTCAGTATATTTGGGTTGGGTTTTTTCCTAGTGTGTCTCTGGAAATGTGCTTTTCTATATTTATTCTGTACATGACTGGTTCAGTGTGTTTCATTTTACTTCCTTCCTAGAAACTATTTTGTTAACAGTGTTTATTTTTTCCTCCCATCCTTTATCCTGTTGTGGTTATTTTCAAGGTGCTACTGATTCCCTGACACCGGAACTGCAAGATAAAGTATGTCAGATCTATTTCTCACAAGGCTTGGCCAAAGGTCACAGGAATCTTTGCTTTTCTTAAGATATTTTCCCTGAAAAATCTGCCTTCTTATGAGTGGTGCTTTCTTACTAGATTCAAACTACATGTTTTACTGAACATCTAATTAGGTTACTTTTCTTACATTTTTTTTGGAAATATGTATGGGTATGTGTTGTTATACCAATAAAAATTCCAAGGGATGAAAAAAAGCAGCAAACCCACTTTATATTAAATCATCTAAGTTAAGTGTTATCATGTGCCATTATATGCTAATCAAAATGAAACAACCATCTTTTCTTTAAGATGGAAAATATGGGCTGGACAATGTTCATTTAATGTGCATCCACGAACAGCTGAACAATTGTGCCAAGAGAACATTGATTAATTATTTGATGTCAGCCTGTTCCAAGGTTGTCATTACTAGTGACAGATCACAAGTTTCCATAATCAAAGCTGCCCTTTTCAACATTTTTTTTCTGATTTAAATGAAAGCATCAGAGACTTGCTGGTTATACTGATGGCAAGTTGGAAGGGATACCTAATAGGGAAATAAGCACTATGCTGAAGTAAACAAGATGAAATTAACAATGATAAATGTAAAATTCTATCTTTTAAGTTTTACAGAATCAATTGTTTAGTATCCTGTTAGGAATTTATGTTTGTGCATTAACTCATGCCAACAAATGTGTCACAACAGTGCAACTATCTAAGCCAAAATTTTAACTGGGTTTAAAAAATTAAAAAGGGATCTTTGTGTTCATCAATATTCTGACATTCCTATTAAGATTAGTTGTATTCTGGGCTTCCCTGGTGGCGCAGTGGTTGAGAGTCCGCCTGCTGATGTAGGGGACACGGGTTCGTTCCCCGGTCCGGGAAGATCCCACATGCCGCGGAGCGGCTGGGCCAGTGAGCCATGGCTGCTGAGCCTGCGCGTCCGCAGCCTGTGCTCCACAACGGGAGAGGCCACAACAGTGAGAGGCCCGCGTACCACAAAAAAAAAAAAAAAAAAAAAGATTAGTTGTATTCTGTAATAGAGCAATTCACAAATGTTCCCCTCCCTACTCCTCACTTCTTCTTCTGTCTCTCTCTTTCTGGGCAAGTGAAAGAAATGCATTTTTCTGTCCTATTGAATTCAGTCCTCATATGATTTGCTTTGGCAAAAAAAAAAAAAAAAATGTAAGCAGAAATAAGGTATGTCCCTTACTTATGCCAAGAGGGCAAGCCTCAGGCAGAAGATCTAGTATGAGTTTTACCATGTGTTCATTTCCTTCTGCCACTGTGACCAGCAACCTGTGAATAGTGGCTGCCCTATCTGCCTGGGTGCCAGAGCAAGGATGACAGTGACAACATGGAGTTCCCAGCCAATCCAAAATGGCCATGTGGAATGAGCCACTGAGATTTCAGAATTGTTGGTTATAGAATCATAACCTAGCCTATTTTCTATTAGCACAGTTGAGACCACTTCTGGAATATTATGTTCTCATGCTTTAAATCCAGAGGCTGATGTCTAAAATGATAAAAAAGACTCCCTTGCGGAAGAAAAATTGGCTTACTGGAAAACACTTCAAAAAGCAGATATAAGTGAAAGTTTGAGTTTATTCAGTGGAGTAGATTTGCAACAAAATGTCTCTCCAAAAATGAAATGGACTGGCTTATCAAGCGTGATAACCGTGCTAAACAACAGAAGTGTTTAAAGAGTAACTAAATGGCCAGAGATCTATGGAAAAAACAAAAGCTTTAGTTTAGCTAAACTTCTAATGTCCCCAGATATTCTGAGATTATAAAACTGAAACAGATCTAACAATACTCATGTCACATTTCCAAGGCTGAAAAACTCATTCCCTACAGCCTTATAATATACTGGATGGAAATAAGTACATATATAATTATTTCTTCTTAATAATCATTGCCAATAGCTCTCCCAATGGCTTTCAGAAACCTTGCCTTTCCCACATTAGGGAAAATCCCCAAATAATAGCTTTCAAGCACTGGATGGTTTTTATTGATTTATAGCTCCCTGCTGAGAGATATTTTTACAAAAATTTCTATCGCCTCCAAGGTTTTAGGAATGATGGCTTTGGTTTTGTCTCTGACAGATCCTGTAATTTGAAATTAAATACTGTACTTATTTGCTAAAGTCTCTTAGGTAATGAAGTTTCTTATTTCGGAGATTAGTAATAGTCTTAGAAAAAACTTGTCTGCCTCCTGATAAGGAAGCCTAGGGAATGCCCCCACATAGACCTTGAAACATCCTCCTGGTTTTCAAAATGAAAATTCTTGTGCTGATATAATTTCAACTTACCTCCTCCAATGCACTTCAGAAAGATGAACAATCCCAGCTTCTTTACATCCTCTAAGATTTTGATAGCAAAAAAGTGTTGGGAGACTGCATGATTTTTACACCACAATTTATGTTACGAATATTAGGTTCATTGAAAGCGTTAAGACAGAAATATTTAACATTTTGCTAAATCTGTCACTTGTATTGGCATAATTCCATTTACTTTACAATATCCTATTTGCTTCTGGTATTTAACAATACTCTATAACTACTAAAAACAATAAAAGAAAACTACTGCAAAATTAATAGAAGTCTAAACTCTTTGTACTCTCTGCAATATCCTGGGATCATTTGTAAGATAAATTGCCCAAACACTTCATCTCAGTTTTCTCTTCATATGAAAATATCTCAAGTATCAAAGATTGATAATCTTTTCTGGAAGCAAGCAAAAGCCCCACAAGGAGCCAAGTGGAGTATAGGTCTATTTAAGGAAGCAGGAGGAAATAGACCTTAGATGTGGCCAGATTGACAAAGGTCATCACTAAAGCAATACAGGGCAAAGGTTAAGAACTAGACTCTATAATCAGGCTGACCTGGGTTTGCATCTTTGCTCCCTCATTACTAGCTATGTCAGCTTAGGCAAGTCATTTAACCTCTCTAAATGTCAGGTTCCTTATCTATAAGGTAGAGATAATAATAAGGTAGAGAGTTATCCTGTGAGTGAACTAAGACAATACATTAATCATCTCAGTGTCTCATAGTAACTGTATCAATTACTTATTGTTGTATAGCAAGTCACTCCAAGACTTAGTGGATTAAAGTTTGTTTGTTTGCTTATGATTCTGTGGATTGGCAGTTTGGGCTGGACTCACCTGGGTAGTTTTTTTGTCTCCATAGAGCAATGGCTGGGCTCATTCATGCATTTACATCAGTTGACATGTTGGCTGGGGCTGGCTGGTCCTGGATGGCCTCACTCACATGTCTAGAGACTTAGGTGGGTTAATTGGAAAGGCCAGGATTGTTCACCAGCAGCAGTATTCCAAGAGGGTAAGGCTCAGTGCATAAGTGCTTTATCAAGCCTCTTCTTGCATCATGTTTGCTGATGTCCTTTTGGGCAAAGCAAGTCACACTGTCAACTTCAGAGTCATTGTAGGAGTGTACTGTACAAGTTGTAGATACCAAGATTCATAACTCATTGGGTGCTATTCCTTTTTAAATGCTGAAAAAAATTAGTAAACTACTTTAACTTAGTAAATGATAGCTATCTTCATCATCATCATCACCATCACCATCTATTCAGGATGTATGAGTTATCTTTGAAGAAACAGAGTTTGAGATTTCCAAGTTCAGCAACTTGGCAATCAGACACACAATCCACAAGTGTTTATTGAGCACATATGTACATCTGCTTCTTTCCTTGAGGCTGGGGATACAGCAGTCACCAAGGCCCTGCCCTCAAGGAACGTACGATATAGTGGGCAGAAAAGAAAACTGGAGAAAGAATGGTAAACATATGGAATGCTCAGGAAAAATGGACAATATTAGAATATTAGGGCTTTCATACTGGACTTTTGGTCCTACTGAGAAATGTTCCCTATCAAATACTTCCTGAGGAAACTGCTGGTCTTAGCCAGGAGTAAAGGAGATAGAAGATTAGAAGATAGCACAGTGCATGATAACCTGTGTTCAGTAAGCCCTGACCACATCAGTGATCCATTTTACTCCTTTAGGGAACTTAATCCCCTTTAGCCTGGCATATGCCTTTAATTTGGTATTTAAATAGAGAATCCCATTCTTAGGTTAGATAGGGGTTCGGAAGAAATATCCATGCTCCGGTCTAGAACAATATAAGGGGATTAGCTCATAAAGCAATGAGATCAGATTCAGTATTCCTTGAAACTCCACCTAGGCAATGTCATGAAATAAAGGATTAGAAGTCCATGGCCCTAAAATTCAGTGTGTCTTTGGACCATAACCCTGGAGTAAGTAGATTATCTGATTTAGAAGTAGTCTGAGAATCCCTGGAAATTATAAGGCTATCCAAGGACCAACTTGTCATCTTAAGGGATTAAACCCACAGACTCAGCGCAATGAAGAGGCTTTAGCAGTGTGCCAGGTATCAGGAGGAGACAACAGAGCAGCAGGACCCCAGGATTCATTGATTATGTATAGGACTCTGACTGGAAGTGGAGAAGCAAAATTTCCAACAAATAATTTACTATTAATGTTAAAATTGGGGAGAAACATGGGATTAAATACAAAAAGGAAGGTCTAGCCTATAACATAAAGGAATGAGATTGGAAGCTTACTGAAGCCGTGAGCCTTAGTCATTTCAGCTAACATTGACTGGGGACCTATTATGTGTCCAGCACATAATCCTGGCCTAGATTCTAGGAATATACAGAAGAATTGAATATGAATAGAATAGAGTCTTCAGGTGGACTGACCAACCAAAGGAAATGATCAGAAGCAAAAGTTGGGTCAGTCAGGAATCAGAATATAGGAACTGGTTGGTGTCGTACCACGAAGTGTGTTGTCTTGGCATGGGGTGGAGTTAGTTCCTCCGTTTAAGCCTTCCTTGACCACAGGCAATTAGTCATTGGTTCCTCCATTCCTACAGTTCTCTGTTCTTACCTTTAATGTAGAATTTATCCTACCTCCTTATGTCAGGTTTTCCCTAGTTTATATCCCCACCTTCTAGCACAAGTTCTGGCACATAGCCGGCATCTAATAAGTGTGTTGTAATTATAGGTTCGATAAAATAAATAAAAGAGTGAAGCAACCTGCCTTGTTTGAAGCCTTTCTTTAAGGCTACAGGCCTTGCCCTGCTGGATTAGAAAAGGCTGTACTCAGAAACAGGTTTGCATTGAAGCGAAACACACCATGCACTCATCTTACAACATTCTCTTTCCATCTCTTCAATACATAACTTGATGTAACACTGCAGAACTTCATGACTAAATTGATGACTATTCCAATTTAAATAATTTTGATTATCAAGGAACCTATGGGAAATAAATCTTTTAATTATAGTAACAGTTCATTTGTTTACCAGATGCTTTTTAAAGGCAATAGTAAAAAAGCATAGCTAAGAGAAAATAAAAGTTAAACATTTTGAGAAAATTAAAACACATTGAACCTCATCTTTCCATATGAGTGTTTTCATACCCACTTCAAGGATGGGATTTAGCTCTCGAGCACTTACATACACACACACACTGTGTTGCTTTAGTCTCATTAGCAGGTGCCTTTCAGCTACTTCCTTTTTCTAAAACAAGAAGCATTGAGTCAGTGATTTGGCCAGGGGGAAAGCTCCAAGCAATGACTATTAATAATGAAGACTTACTAATGTTGGCAAAATCTATTTCCCCTTTAGAAAACAGAGAGAGTAAGCTACTGAAAGTTAGTATCACTCATGGAGGCAAAAAGATTAGGGAAAAACTACTTCTGGAAGTCTTGGTTTAGTTAAAATTTGGACCACATATTTTGGGACATGTCCCAGAGTTCTTTATGTTGACTACTAACAGAGGCAGTTTACATTTCAGGGTAAAAACTAACAAAAAATTAAAATATATTAAGTATTTCTATTGCCCAATTATTATGATAAGTTCTTGAATAAGTTATTATTCACCCCCCCCCCCACCAACAACCCTGAGAGTAAAGCTGGGAGTGGAGATATGGTCTTTCTGACTTAAAGGACATGTTCTTCTCTGTTACTTTATACTGTTGTCTACTGGAAAAAAAAAAAAAGCACAACCTAATAGTTTAGAACTATATTTTATTCGGCAGACTTTCTGAGGACTTCAAGCCGGGTTGCAGTCTCTTAAATATCTCTGAGGGACTGCTCTGAAGAGGTAAGGGAGGAGCCAGGATATATAGGAGTTTTGCAACAAAGACCAGGTAGTCAGAACATCAAAAGATTAATTAAAGAAAACCAGATAGGGCTTCCCTGGTGGCGCAGTGGTTGAGAGTCCGCCTGCCGATGCAGGGGACACGGGTTTGTGCCCCAGTCTGGGAAGATCCCGCATGCCGTGGAGCAGCTGGGCCCATGAGCCATGGCCGCTGAGCCTGCGCGTCTGGAGCCTGTGCTCCTCAACGGGAGAGGCCACAACAGTGAGAGACCCGCCTACCGCAAAAAAAAAAAAAGAAAAGAAAAGAAAACCAGATATCTCAAGTTAAGGAATTTAATGCTTTTCTATGTATGAGAAGATGCAAGAGTCTGTACTGACTGAAATCACTCCTTTGGTATATACCCTAGCTATTTAGGGCCAGTATCCTGTTCTTTCACATCCTGAGTTCCCTCAGGGTGCACTGTCGGGCGGCTATAAGTGGTTTGATGGATGCAACATCCTTTGATGACTGATATGGCAGGCAACATTTTTCATTCACACCATATTCAGCTGATATCCCTAATTCAGTATAAACGTAGTTGAACGATGGATGGAGTGTCTATTCAGAAGAACTGTGTTCCACAAATTTCTCATTTCCCTTGCCAAGAGAGGCAGAGAAAGATTGTCAGTTTCCCCAGATGTCCCAGCAATAGGATTCAAGGTTTGGAACTGGATATCAGACAACCTATTACATATTTCCTCATTCTGCTTAAAATTTAAGGTGTTGGTTCATCTCTGAAAGACAAAGGCAGTTAAAGTATCTCACTGACAACCCATGTAGGCCAACCCACCACATTCACTTGAAATGAGAAGTGTGTGCAGTGTCTCAGGGTGACCCAGTTACGAGCAGTCTCATTTAAAGCTATTAAGTGTGGTTTCTTTTTCAGTGAGGTCATCCTGTTTAATCCCTCCGGACTGAAAGAGCCTATAAAGCAGTCTCTCTAACAGCATATCTCAGTCCATTTCCTGGTGGACTAGAGGGTTCAACTATTTAAGAGTGCTCTCTTCAAGTGAGAAGAAGAAAGAGGTTGGTAGTGAGGATGGGGATGGGTAAGAAGAAGGCAAGCAGTGCAATGCCAGTCACATGGAGGAACTACTCCAAGGACTGCAAAAGACCACAGAAAGAGGTTGGGAGCATGCACAAGGAGGACGTGTGAAGAGTCCTCACCCACTTCGTCACCATTCAGTAAACCTTCCCCTGTTTGGAACCAACTGTACAAAAAGGAAGATACAGGAAGGACCACATTCGGAGTGTGTGTTCCTGTGTTCCACCACGGGAAAAACAAATAGCTATAACTGCCCGGTGCAATTTCATCCGGTTTGTAAAGCATCATAGGAAACAAGCATAAAATTAAAAGGCACATTTCTTATGAAGGATTTCTCCACTGAGAAGTTTCTGAATCAGAATCTTTGGGTGGAGTGTAGAGGGTATGACCAGCAACCTTTGTTTTAAACGCCCTCAGGTAAAGTTAGAGAACCGTGGCTTATAGGTCTTTGTCTCTCCCACACAACTCCAGCATGAAACGATAATCAAAGCCATATGAGCTTTCCTCAATTCAGACTATGAGATGTTAAAAAGATATAATAGATCTATGTATACTCATTGCTAAAGTGAAAAATAAGGTGCAGAATACTATGAAGGACATATCATTTATATATATAGTAAAAAGTTTATCTATCTGCTATCTATCTATCCTGTCCATAAACAGAAAATTTCTGAAGGAACAGTAAACAATAGTTATATCTAGGGATCAAGATACTTGGGATGGGTGAGAGGAGGGGCACATTTACTTTATATATTTATAGCCTTTTATAACTTTGTTTACCATAGGCATTCTTTCTTTTTATACTTTTATATTTTTAAGTTGATTCTGATGATCAGCTGGAATTAAAAACCACTGTAGAGAAATTGTTGTTAGTTTCCATTAGTTTAGGAGTCATTAAGTGACTATTTAAACACTTGTTCGTTGACTCTGTGGATCCTCTCAAGCTCACTGCTTTCTGAAGCTTCTTCGGAGTCCTGCTCCAGAAAAAACATGTGTTTAAGATAGGACCGTCTTTGGGATAACACCAGTCTCTGCAACACAGGATCTTCTCAAATCCGTTGAACAGGCAAGTCCAAGGTTCCCCACGCTCACATGCAACAGCAGTGTGGCCAGATTCAAGAAGATACTGAGAAATACAATTTGGTTTACATGGGTGAATTCAATTAGCAAATATCAAAACCGTTTCCCTAAGAGGGTCCAGCTTGCTCCCTCTAGAGAGATCAGCATGCCCTGTTAGTATCCAGGAAGGAAAATAATTTTCAAGAGCAGAACAAATCTGTGTCAGCATTCAAATAGGCTGTCCTTTCCATTCACCTAGAAGCAGGAAGAACCCCAGGCAAAATTGTTATGTACCCTAAACGAATCTTCAGATCTTACTACTCTCCTGTTTCTAAACCTCTCCCCTTCACCTACTGCTGGGAGAAATCTGAACCTCCACGTCTGTTCCCTGCAGTCTTCAAAACTGATATCAGGCGGTTCAGGAACTCTCCTGTAGCACCCACACATGCCTGCCCACCATAAAGCATCTTCAAAACTATTCCTTTCCTCCTCCTGGCATCAAAATTTTACCTTCTTCCTCCCTCCCCCATCCCAATGTTTAATCTCCTAGTATTCTAGTCTTATGTAGCTGTAACTGAAGAAGGAGATTCCAGAAAGTCACTGAGTGTTATGTCAGTACTTCTCAACCCCTCAACACACCTGGGAATTTTGACGTGTGATATAGTGGGGAAAAGGGGAGAGGCGAGGGACTATATCAGAATTTTAAGGAGAATGAAGCATGTGGTTTGAAAGAGCCCCCATAGTCCTTGAATGACTTCTCTTGAGAGTCACTGGGTTAGCTGGATACTAATTTCATTGTTAACTTCCCACGGCTATTTATGTGTTAATGAGGCAATTCTCTAAAACAAAACTGAATCTCTAATTATGGAGCTACAGTTATGTTGCTGGTACAGAAGATATTTTGGGATAAGGGAGCCTTCCTGGGTTTCTCCCAAATACGTCATGCCGATGGGTGCATATCTCACCTAAACACTGGACTTTCTCCCCTACTCAAAACTTTGCTAAAGACTTGCTAAAATCTTTTTCAAGTGCTTAGGTCACTTGAAATTCCACTTAATAGGCCAGGTCTGCCAAAGTAAGGCAAGAGAGGAAAACTATGCATTCTATCACCTCTTTATTTTTAATGGTATTGACTCTTGAAACCCAGAGGAATGCTAGCTTCCATCAGCTCCTCTCCACAGACTGATATTTTAAGTATGGAATGCTAGGAACCAACAACCTTCATTTTGCCCTTGTGGACAGGACATAGTTTACCTGACCTAGAATAGGCAGCTCTGTTTTTCTGATGGAAATCTTGGAAACCAACATGGAAAACATAATGAGGGTAGCCTCATAAAACAAGGAAATATCCACCCACAAATATTTTTTTAGAGCCCACAATATCACAGATGCTTTGCTTTCATTTTGAATGGTCACTTTACTTTCCCTACAACACCTCAAAATTAGCCATTCCTGGAACCCCTCTGATTCCACTGAAGATTTTGAACTCCACTCTCAGTCTTGGTCTACTGATCATCCCCTGAACCAATCTCCAAATATCTTTGCTATCACAAAAACTCGAAATGACACTGTTATTACAAAAGCAAACACCACTCCTATAAGGGACCTATTCCAAAGACGTTACTAAACAAATACTTTGGTTTAGCAAAGGATCACGTAGAATGCAACTAAAAAATAACCTGCCTTAGAGTGAAAAGATAATAGTCTAAAAGACAAATCAGATTTTTCACGAGATGCACAACAGAAAAGCTGAATGTTAATGATTCTAGTCATTAAAATTCCAGCCTGAGATCTAGAGGGTGGATCTAATGCCCTTTCACCAAGAAAAGCTGCAGTCATTTTTTAGAAGCCCGAATGTTGACCAAAGCCTCAGAGTGGAATTCAATTGAAATTCTGGCAGTCAAAAACTGTAACCTTGAGCTGTCTAATAGGGATTTAACAAATATCTTAAAGCACAAATCTCATTGGCTGCAAATAACAGAAGTCTGTTTGAACCACCTTAATTAATAGGGGAAGAGGGAGTTATAAGACTATCTTATGGACCCCAAGTGTAGGGAGAAAAGGCCTTATAAGGACTAGTGTCAGACACCAGAAAATTATCAGGAACTAAGTCAGTGATTTGATTCCCTTTTTCTCTCTCTCTCTCTCTCTCTCTCTCTCTCTCTCTCTGCCACGTCCTCTCTGTCCCTCCCCACCTCTCTCCATCTTCCTTCTCTCTTCTCCTTCTCTTTTTCTTTTTCCCATTCTCCTCACGGTTTCTCACCTCTGCCTTTCTGAGGCTTTGCCTCCATCTTACCTCTCAGCACTTTCTTTGCTTCTCCTTACACCTCTCAATCAGCAGAGTCTGACCAAAAGCCCAGCTGCAAATCCCAGGAGACAATCAGATTGGCCCAACATGGGTGAACTCTCTCCTTCTAATTAAGTCAGTGGAAATACAGAAGGGCAGAGTCTTATAGTATCAACATGACTCTGGGGTTCCACTCCCTGAGGGTGCTGGGAAGATATTAATTATTCCTCTCACTGAAAAATATTTTAAATGTAAAGGTCACAAATCGACAAACGGAAAAAACATTAGGCTAAACCTTTGGGAATTCTTTCTTTCCCTAGTTGGTTTCCACTAACATGAGAATTTATAAAATATACTTTAATGTTCTTTCATGAGGAAAAAATACATATATACCAACAAGATAAATTTTTGCGTAGTCAAAAAATCAGTAGACTTGGAAGTTTCAGGCTCCACCACTAACCAGCAACATGTAAAGTTGCATGATTCACTGCTGCTCCCCAGTTCTTACCTGATGCCCAATCTCTAAGGCTCCTTCCATCTCTAACATGCTAATTCTCCTAAGAGGTTAACATCTACTCTTACAATAGCTACTTGGAGAAAAGAGCTATCTGACTTGTGTTGTGGCTTTGGGAGGAATATTCATTCAGGGAAGAGATCTAGCAGGTCTGCCTCTTGGTTTTGTATTTTGCATAGTGTTTTTGTACTCTGGAGATTAGGATTCATGGGGTAAATTAGTTGCATATTAGTAGATTCATTCACTGTTTCAAGCTATTTGGGAGCCAATTATGTAAGTCTCTAAAGGAATTGGAATCTCAAAAGTGAGTTAATCTACCTTATACTCACCAGCAAAATTAGTCTTCGGGGCATTCAAACACGCTCCTGCTAAACTGGGCATTTTTAGTGTCACTTAAATTCCAATGTGCATTCAAAATTATAACCCCAGTGACAATGCACATGGACTTATTAAGCTCTGCTCTTGGAATTCATGAGAGAATGATAGTGGAAGAGCAGTAAACGTAGAGCATCTTGAAGCCTGCTAACTCATTTCCTTTGATGGAGATCAATAAGCTTTTGAGCATCAGCAATACTATCAAAAAGCAGATGCTCAGCAGACCTGCCACACCTTACATTTCACATCCTTTCCCATCTGAACGGCTGAGTGTGGCTTTTTTTTTTTTTGAGTGTGGCTTTTGAACGAGGCCAGATCAATCAGGATATAACAGAAGATGTTTCTTGTCCTCTCTAGCACAAATTTCCGCTCTAAAAGGAAAACGGTTTCCTATTTTAAAAGGTTGATAATACAATAAATCGGGGAAGTGTTACATCCACCGTGCCAACCATACCTTTTTTCTTGCATATATTCTACTTTGCGACTGAAGATATTTAGGATAATCAATGAGGGATTTTACTACTAGTCAATTGGGGATTTTACAAATGGTCTCTCACTCAAGAAAAGACTGTTAATACCAAGAAAAACATATTTCGGTTGTATGTTCAATTGTAATGTACATAGTGAATTAAGTACAAGTGCCTGGCATATAATAGGTGAGCAATAAATATATGTTTCCCTTCTTTTCCTGAGTCGAATCAAATGCGCAGAAAAAAAGAGAGAAAGAAATCTGGAATTTTTTAAAGAGTTTGTTCACAGAACTATAATATCTTATTTAATTTAATTGTAATTCTCCCCCCACGATCTCAAAGTATTATCACATTTATCATTGATCTTTTGCAATCGCCACATGATGTAAACAGGGCTAAATATTATTAACTCCGTCCTTAATGAAAACATTTAAGCATAGAAAGGACAAGAGACTTGTCCAAATTTTTAACGGCTCAATAGTAGGGTAGAACTCAGAGTCCCTGACTCTGGTTTATTACCCAAGTTACAATGCCTCATTAAGAATCCAATTCCAACAAACTCTGTGTGACTGTAAAATGTTTTTCTTAAAGGACTAGATTATATTCTTTAGAAAGTAGGACACCAATATCACACAAATAAAAAGTACTTGCCAAATTGACTCTCTATTACACATATTTGTCTCTATATATAAACATACTTATATATACACATATACACTATCTGATCATATCCCAGAATTGCTTAAGAGAACTCCTGTTCTGAAAAAGGTGAGAGAATACATTTAAAAATGAAAAATAAAAAAGATTCTACCATAGGTGTGCCATTCATATTGCAGCCCCATCTCAACACTGGAACCCTCATGATCCACTCTGTTGGAATATTTCAGCTTGAACAGAAATAATACAGAATTTTAATAGTTTGAAAGCTAGTAAAGCAACATCAATAAGATGAAAAACTATCGAAGCTGCTAATCACGTTCAGGATATTTTTGAGAACTTAGCAAGTCTTGAATAATTAGCAGGAGGCTGATTTTTACTCTGGTTGGTAACAGACTATTATCCTTATTATCATACATATTTTTGCCACACATTCATCACATGAAATCTGATTCACAGCAGCATTCAGCACTGCTATCACATTTCCCAGACACGCCATTAACACATAACCCTACCTGCTGCCAAAGCCCAAGTATGCATATGATAAGGATTTCAGTAAGAACCTCTCCGTTCCATTCAGACTTCCCTATTCTGTCCTTCCCTCAGTGCAGTTTGCCTCAGAGACCTAGCCAGCATTCTCAATCTGTGATGAACGGCACATACCTACGAACTTGAATTTGTCAAAACACACTGAGAGGAGAGGAAATTCATGTGTTGCCTTCAGCCATCCATGAGAACAGCCCTCTGGCCTCTTTCCCACTTCATTATATACCTATATATGTTTGTTTGCCCTGTACTGCCATTTCTCTTGTTTTCTTTTTAAATTTTTGATTAAAAATTAAAAGTTAAAATTCTGTTTTATCAAAAATGTTGTATATGTATCAGGTCATACAAAAGGTCAAGTAATACCAAAAGTCTTATAATTAAACAATAGCAGTCTTCTGTGTTACCCCTTTCCAGAGGCAATCACTTTCTACTCTTTGAACTATTTCTTCTGCTTCTTACTTTATGTCTCTGAATAATTCTCTTACACTGGAATTTCTTAGCTCTTTTCCTTTATATATGATCTACTGGCTTCCTATTGGAGAAGATAGAATTTAACTCTTACATAAACCCCTTACCAAATATACACACATATTTTCCACCCTTCCAATTTTGAGCTTTTATTAAATTGATATTTATCAATAATTATTATAACTGTATAAATATCATTCATACCTAAGGCACGTAATGTACTTGGACTGCATTTTCTTTCTTGTAAAACTTTTGTTTTTCTTACAGTTAGTAATTGTCACCATTTTGGTTTTCCATGTACTTATCACTAATCCATGCCTAACTCTCTGACAATTACAAAACTCCTCTCAATATAAACAAACACATCAGCTAACCCATAAATCATGCCCCCATCCCCCGCAAGGATCCGTTGCTTCTGAAGCCCCCTCCCCTCTTGCTCCAACCTGAACCATGTGTTCTCTAGGCCTCCTGTACAGTTGTCATCCTGGGACTTTTTAATCACCATCATTCTGGAAATTCCCTTATTTTTCTTCTGTACTGAGTCCGTTTTTCAGAATCCCATGTCTTTTTCTTCATGGGTTTATTCCCTCATTTTGATGGAACATGTTTTCCAATAAATTGCTCAGAAAGGCTTCATGAGAGGTTAATGACATGCATGGCTAAAATATCTTTGTGCTACTTAACGTACTTGATTGGTAGTTTGATTGGGTAAAGAAATCTAGTCTGGAAATAATTTTTATGCAGAAATTTAATAGATTGCTCCATTGCTTACTAGCTTCCAATGTTGCTGTTGAGAAGGCTGATGTTATTCTTATTCCCAGTCATTTGTGGGGGTTTATGGGGGGGGGTTGTTGTTGTTGGTGGTGGGGTTTTTTGCCTTCACTGGAAATTCTAGACTTGTTCTTTAATGATGAAGTTCAGAAATGTCATGATGATGAGGCTTGGTGTAGGTTTTTTTATATTCACTGTTCTAGGCACTTGGTAGACCCTTTCAACCTAGAGATTTATAGCCTTCAGTCCTGGAAAGTTCTTTTGTATTACTTCTTTGATAATTTCCTTCCTCTTCATTTTCTCCATGCTCTCTTTGTGAAATTTATTTTGGTTGAGGCTAAATCTTCTGGGTGAATTCTCAAATTATTTTATCTTTTCCCTTTCACTTTTTCATTTCTTTCTCTGGGAGATTTCTTCAACTTTATTTTCTAATTTTTATTCTGAATGCTTTTAGTTCTGCTCTCATTTTTAATTTGCAAACAATTTTCCTTGTTCTTTGTACATTTCACAGTGCACTTTATTCTTTTATCTTTCTGAGGAGATGGATTTTGGTTTTTCTGTTTATTTTTGGTTTTTTGAAATTTCTTTCTCCTGGGAAGAGGCTGCATTGCCTTTTTTTTTTTTTTTTTTTTTAATGTCTTTTGGGTTCAGTGTCTTATTCCACATTAAAAGGATCTGGGGATCCTGCACTCTCTGTTCATATTTAAGCAAGGCACCTAAGAGTGGATTAAAAGCATTTTGGGTAATTCATACTTTTAGTAGGGTTTCATAACTGGTGGGCCTTGCTGTAGTATGATTAGGAATATTTACTGGGTGTACCAAATGTCAAAGCCTGTAAGTCTTTTTTTCCTGGGACAGATTTCCCAGAGAATAATCCCTTTATCTCCTGCCTGGCTGCTAGGACTCTGCATGTCCTGTGGGGACAGGAGGTTGAGGTCACACTCCTCACAATGCAGATTGGCATTAATCTCCCAGTTTTTAATACTGCTTCTCACGCATATCCTCACACGTTCCTTGTGTTCCCTAATCCAAAGCCTTGCTGGCTGAACCTCTTTAGCTTTATTTGAGCCTTCTGCCAGAGGAGACGGAGTAGTCACAGTGGAACTGATTTGAGGAGTATCTGGGCATCTAACGCTTCTTTTATAAACCTCAAGTTTTAGCTCCATCCACACCCACTTCCAGAGTAGCTTGTCTCCAATTCCTGAGTTTTTCTCAAATTTGTCGGCACAAATCCACTTGTTTCCTTTTATCCTACCTCTTGCAGGCACTTAGTTTTTGGCCTCCCTTCTTTACTAAGTTATAACATCTTCCAAAGTTTGATGACATCTCTCTGGCACTTTACATCCCTTTTCTCTGTCAGATGAACTTGAACCTTTGTCATTTCTTTCCTATCATTTTAGTGGAGTCTGAGGAGATGACTCATGTGTTCCACCTGACTACAGGTCCCTCGCTCCTCTTTCCACCATGGTTGATTAATTTATTTGCCAATATTCTCTTAACACTGGTATATATTTGTGGAGAGTAAGAGATACAAGAAATTCTTAGCTCTAATGGAACTTATACACAAGTTGAGAGAAAAAATACAGATAGATGAGCAAATTCTAGAAGAAATTAATACAAACTTTTAGAAATATGATAAAGTGCTAATGAAGTACTATATCTGATTATTTGACAGGAACTGATAAAGCTAATCACTGCAGGCATTGAGAATTGAAAACAATCTCCTTGGCCTAGAATTCAAGGGCAGGTTTCACCAAGTAGTACTCAAATTCCATAGAATTTGGAAAGCCATTGAGAATGAGGGAATTCCAAGTGAGAGAAACAGAGAAAGCATGGGGAATTGTGAATGTATTTGGCAAAAACAGAAGAGTCCTACAAGGAAACTGTAAGGAGGTTATCATCAATTCCACATTTTAGTTGAAAAAAATATGGTAAGAAAAACATGGATAACAACAACAATAATAATAAACCCACTGTACTCCAGGTTGTGGGCCTAGCTGCACCTTGGACTTGATGTACAGTGAGAGACAGTCACTATACTGCCTCACCTCCAAGTTCCCATCTATAGCCTGTGAATTATACCTAACAAAACTGTTCTTTCTTCTTTATGGCAGAATTTCTGGGCACAACAATTAGCCTCTCCTAAAGAAACTAGTAGTTAAAGGAGCAGATCTGCAACATCTGCTTCCTGAACACTTTATAGAGAAGAAGCCAAGATGTGCTAGGCTAAAGGTTTTCAAAAAGGGGAGAGTGAGTGGGTGGATTACAGCTATAAAGGACGTGGTCGTGAATCTTTAGAAAGAGAAAAGGTGAACGTGGGATAAAAGATTCTCTGGGACAGCACACATGCTGAAGATGGGAGTTGCATAAGAGTTCAGAATATAACTTAACAGAGAGGTAATGCACATTATTCAAAAGAGGAGGAAGATGCAAGAGGGAACATTCAAACTGGAACACTGTGCACTTATAAGAAACTAAAGTGCAATTGATTTATGTTTGCAGAAATGTTTATGACTAATTGGTAACAGAAAAAAATTGTAAACATGTGACTACTATAGATATATGGCAGGCCAATATCTTCCATGAGGAACTAAAATCTGGATAATCAAGCTGAGCACTAACAAGTTTTGTCCTTATTTGTTTTCTTTATTTTTCTCCCTCCCTGAAAACTGGTGCAGCCTTTTTTCCCACCTAGGACCCGTCCAGGATCCTGCAGCGTTCACAGTTTAATATTCATTCTTCCATTTTCTTCTTTTAGTTTTCTTGTTTGTTTTGTTTTGAAAGGTAACAAGAAATCCTTTGTATCAAACTCTCTTGGCAACTGTCTAAATGGGTAGATACCTGCCTCTTCTCTGGAAATGCTGAGAGTAACCCGGTGTTTCCCTAGTGACCTTTCAAGGAAGCTACCTTTTTCAAAGGGGAGTAAGAAGGAACCCTAGTCTGGAAGGTGACCTAGGGCTATGATCTTTGCCAGATACTTGCTCTAGGAGCACAGCTCTTCTGCTGACAGTAACAGATAGTTTCCCAAAGTCAGGCTCTATACTACGCAGTAGCCAGAGTCAGGTCCAAGAAAGTCACGTCCATGTGCAGTCACTTCCCTCACATCCTAAGAAACACTGTGTTTCTACGTTACATCTTTATTCACAGAAAAAGCCAACAGTCTGTAATTACTGTCAGTTCATTTTTCATATGTGTCATTATACTGGATACCCTCTGTCTCTCCAAGTCCTCTCTCCATTTTTCTCTGCATCTTGCTCAGCTGGTCTACAAAAACCACGTCAGTGAGACTCCTGTGACCTCTGGTTTCCCGTTGGGTTTGGTCAATGAGAGCCTTGGCAGGAAATAAGAGGATGTGATGAGCGTGAGATCAGGGTGTGTATTCCCCTGGCTCCCTCCCTGGGAGGCAGCTTTGGTTAGACATGTCCTTTCAGCTGGGTCAATGTGCCTTTCTAGGCAACTTTCTCCACTCAGCTTTCCTTTCTGGTCAGTAACTGTCCCCTTCCCTCATCCTTTCAGATCTAGGTATAGTAACACTTCATCCACTGCTACTAGCCTCAAATTGCTGCATTATGTCTTGTGGTTCCCCTACACTCTACCCTCACCCTTAACATGTACCTTTATAAACAGTCTCTTTGCTCCTTGCTCCCACTGCAGGGGGCACGGGTTTGACCCTTGGTACAGGAAGTTCCACATGCCACGCAGCGTGGCCAAAACAACGAAAACAAAAACAGTCTCTTTGTAAATAAATACTCCTGGAATCATCCTAATTTGGTATGCCACCTGTTTCCTGCTAGGAACTGACAGAGGTCAAGAAATAAGTCATTTTTTAAAAAAGATTTTATCTTTTTTTAAAAGTCTGTACTTGAAAAGAGGTGAAACTAATACAGCAAGTGAAAACATTCCAGCTCTGAAGTCAAAGAAAGTTTGGTTCAAGTTCCAGACCATCTTTTTATAAACTGTGTGTCCTTGGACAAGGTACTCAAACTTTCAGAGCAGTTGTTTAATCTTTAAAATGAACATAATTATAGTACCTACATCACAGAATTGGTATGAAGGTTAAATGAAACAATTTTAAATGAGATTTTAAAGATTCAGAGAAGGCAAGTTCTTCATTCCTACTAGCTAATAAAAACAATCATCATAATATAAATATTTATTAGTTAATAACTATTTTTCTGAAAGGGGCTACATTAATCTTTAATTAGATCTTAAAGATTGGGTAGCTGAAATTTATGTTGGTAGGCTCAGGTAGGACTTACTCAAGATGTATTTCTTCACACAGGATATAGGAATTATTGCTTTCAATTTCACATCTGTGTTCTAAGCCCAGACTGCTAAAAGGAAAGTTACCTTGAGATTTTGACAGAGAATCAAGATCAGAAGTCACTTCATTTGTTGTCAAATATGGTGACCACTTTGTCCAGAAATGCTCCTTAGGACGGTCATATACAGGTAGCAATGCATGTATCTGTAACTTCATTCAAAAACAAAACAAGAGCCATCATCCCCCTATGAGTGCCATGAATTAATCACTAGCTTTAATTAAGAATCACATTCTAGAGTCTTCTGTAATTGGAGAGTTAATTTGATGAGCTATTGCAAGTTAAAGTAATTTCCACTTCCTTGAACTTAACTGTGGTGAATAGAGTTTTTTTCCGGAAACCTTCATTACCTGTCCGAATTTCCTAAGCCTTCCACACCATCTACTTTTGATTGTTTGCTCCAATCCAGGAAGCACAATCCTGCAGGGGTTTGAAATCAGAAAGATGCTGACAGTACATGCATGTGGCAGATATACTTTTGTTGTACAGAGTTTACATATATTAATAGATTTAAATTGGTCTATGAACAAAGTCAATTGCCATTTCTTGATTATTTATATAAATTAAAGGACGGCTTAACTTAATTTCTACCATGTGTGCCCTCCGGCAACAAAAGTTACTGAAGATTTCAGTCTTTCTCTTTTCAAGGGATTGGGGAAGCAAGACTACCTACTATCTGCCAATATTTAGCTATACTTCATAGGAGACAGTTTATTTTGGAGCCTATAATGATCTAATCAAGAAAACCATGGATCTGATGTAACTTCCCCTACTCAACTCCAGCACCTCTCCTACAAAAGACCATAAACAAACTGCAAACAAAAGAAATAAAACTGTATAGAATTTCACCACCAGGCACAGTCCCAAACCAAAACATGCAATTTTAAGGATCTTGACATCATGACCAAAATAGACAAAGCAGAGGTGGTTAGCTTAGTTGACCGTGGATTATTGGGATAAAATGGCAGCAGGATAAGTTAACCCCTTTACCCAGAATCAAGGAATGAGGTGCTTCAGTAGTCAAGAAAGACAGGTTTGTGCTTCTTTACCAGTATTGATATGTACATATTTGAAAACAAACATATTTATTGAACACTATAATTAAGTAGCTCTTTTCTAGCACTCTTTCAATAGAGGATCTCCAATATGAGAATTAATAGGAGAAAAAAGAAAGTTTTTCATTTATCTCATATACAGCTCTATCAAGAATGGGTTTCCACAATAAGAGTATGTAGGCTGTTAGGTTTCCCAACTCAAGAAAGACATATTCTGGTTCTACTTACTCTTGTACTCCACCTTAATAATAGGTAGAGAGGGAGGACCATGTCACACCACCAGAACTAATTCTAATCCTATCTCTGTCTCTAACTCACTTTGTATTGGGGGGCAGGTATCATCATCGCTGAGTCTCAAAGTTCAAGTGACATTGTTCAGTGTGATGAGATAGTATACATACATAAATTTTAGAAATTCTAAAGTGCTCTACAAATGAGGGTTGAATGATGAAAAACTTGGTTGTGGTTGTGTTTCCATTTCTCAAAAGTGTCCAATTTCAACAGTTCAGTAGAAAAAGGAGTGCAAATTTTCTCATTGATATTCTTGCATTCAATACAATAGGTCATGATAGGTACAAGCCAGTTATCCATTTTATATAATAAAATATTTTATGTAAAAATGTTGAAATGAAGCTTATAAACTTTTTCTGAATAACTTTCATGGAAGAAAAGTTCTTACCAACAGCTTAGATAAAATCAAGGGTGATAAATCCATGAGGGTAACTGAGAAATTGTGCTGTAAGCTTATATACTTTACTTAAAAAAATTTTTTTTTGTATCTGACTGCAAGAATAGCACATGCTCATTGGAGGACAATTGGAAATTATTTTTTTTTAATTATTGACATTTTTTAGTATTATGGTCCCTTTTATCCCCTAGTCAAATATACGTATGTACTACTTCTTATAAAATTTTCTCTCCTTTACGAAAGGTGAGACTATATGGGCAATCAAACCCTCCTAGTGCTACCTACCTGTGCCATAGTTAAAATGAGAGTACTGGACTCAGCTGGCCAGGTCTGTTCCTCTATAGCAGTTTTTTTTAATAAGCTTATTTATTTTATTTATTTATTTTTGGCAGCACTGGGTCTTTGTTGCTGTGTGCAGGCTTTCTCTAGTTGCGGCACGTGGGCTTATTGCAGTGGCTTCTCTTGTTGCGGAGTATGGGCTTTCGGTGCACGGGCTTCAGTAGTTGCAGCATGCGGGCTCAGTAGTTATGGCTCACGGGCTCTAGAGTGCAGGCTCAGTAGTTGTGGCACACAGGCTTTGTTGCTCCGTGGCACGTGGGATCTTCCCGAACCAGGGCTCGAACCTGTGTCCCCTGCATTGGCAGGCGGATTCTTAACCACTGTGCCACCAGGGAAGTCCCGAGTTTTTTGTTTTTGTTTTTGTTTTTATACACTGTTTTGACAAAGCAGAGAAAGGGGTGAAGTTAAGAGTTGTAGTAGGCAGAGTTTTAGGTGGCCCTCAAGATTCCCAGCCCCCGGTATAAACACATCTTCTCCCAGGTATCCAGTCAAACACTAATCCAGGTGCTGCTAAGAAGGAATTTGCAGATGTAATGAAGGTCGCAAATCAGTTGATCTTAATATAGGGAGATTATCCTTAGTAGGCCTGATCTAATTAGGCAAACCCGTAAAAGGGACAGGGTTCTTCCTAAAGAAAGAGATTTGAAGCATGAGAAGAAAACCTCTAAGAACTGGGAATAGCACCTGGCTGACAGTTAGCAAGTCAACAGGGATCTCAGTCCTACAACTGCAAGGAATAGGATTCAGCCAATAACCTGAATGAGCTCAGAAGCAAATCCTTCTCCACAGCCTCCAGAAGAGAACACAGCCCAGCCAACATCTTGATTTCAGCCTTCTAAGACCCTAAGCAGAGAAGCCAGTCATTTTGTGCTTGGACTTCTGACCTCTAGAACTGTGAGTTAATACGTGGGTATTGCTTTAAGCTGCACTGTTTGTGGTAATTTGTTATATAGCAATAGAAAATGAATGTAAAAGTTCTGTTTGTAAAGGTGTCCAATTTGCTTGGATTAAGGAAAGCAGCTCTTTCCTCTGTATGGCTGCTGCAGTATTCTATTGCATAACTGCACCACCATTTGTTTATCCATTCAGCTGTTGAGGAACATTTGGGTTGTTTCCACTTTGGGGCTATTCTGAATAACATTGCTATGAACATTGTGTACACATCTTTTGGGGGACATCTGGTGCTACTTTTGTGTCCAGCACAGGAAACATATAGGGAACCATTAACTCGGGGATACTTCAGTTTAACATCTTTTGTCCTGTTACTCCATCACCCTGTGTTTGAGTTCTGATCCTTGAGACTCAAGCACCCTGGCATAGAGCAGCAGCCACCAAGTGCCCTGGCTGGGTCCCTCTGCCTACCTCTTCACCTAATTCCAGGCCATACTCCATAATGCCTGCTTAGAACTTTTTGGCAATCCTATAAATATAAAAAGGTTAAAGATATCCGGAGACCACTGTAACTTACATTCAAACTGGCTAGCCGATAAAAAGGAAGCAAATAAACAGAACAGAAACCGTCTGATCTCCACACCGTGCTCCTCACCATGGATGCTAATTACAGGACATGCACATACAATGCTCTTAGCAATGCTCTTGAGATCACCAGTTTTCATTGTATTTGCCCACCCCTAAACAAACATTAGAAAAGTATTTCATAGTCACAAACGCCATGTCTCATTCACTGACAGGAGAGAATAACAATTTTTTTTTTTTTTTTTTTTTGTGTTACGCGGGCCTCTCACTGCCGTGGCCTCTCCCGTTGCGGAGCACAGGCTCCCGACGCGCAGGCCCAGCGGCCATGGCTCACGGGCCCAGCCGCTCCGTGGCATGTGGGATCTTCCCAGACCGGGGCACGAACCCACGTCCTCTGCATCGGCAGGCGGACTCCCAACCACTGCGCCACCAGGGAAGCCCGAGAATAACAATTTCATAGCCCGTTTTTTTTTGTTGTTGTTGTTGTTTTGTACAAATGGTGGAGAAGAATAAGTTTGACCACTTACCTAGAAATTCAGTGAGTCAAGGATATAGAGTAAAAGTCAGGTGTCGGGAATTCCCATCAGGTACACTCCACATCAACAGGTGGTCTTTTTCACTTGAAATAAGCCTGGAACCAGAGATACTAGAAATATTGATACATTCAATCACAATGAATACTTACCAGTTTTTGCTTAAGCTTAATTTTTCGTCGGTTTTTTTGGGGGGGAGGAGTTAAATTTTTTAAAATATAGTTGGTCGTTTAATTGAATGTGATTTCTGTTTGCCAATGTGAAGAGCCACAGGAGACAAAATGGGAAAGGGGAGGAGACACTGACTGGGGTAACTGCCCTGAGATGCCTCCTTCCAAATTTATATTGCCTCAAAACCCTCCCTATGTTGATAAAAGGTTATCAAGTTTCAAATATAAACAGGTTTTAGAAATGCTAACTTCAAGAATGGTCATCAGTCATGTGAGCTAGTGCCTTGAGGTAACTAGAATTGGGGAAAGAGAAGTTGTTTATAGAAACTGGCAGGATGAGATGTATGATTTATTTGAGAATAGAGAGAAATTTATCCAGACAGAAGTGGCCTATGCAAGAAGAACATACTAAAAGAAGTACTGGAGAAGAAAAAATTGTCTTTTTAGAGTCCAGCTAATTGTAGAACTGTAGAACAAAACTGTAGAACAAGCAGTTTTGACTTAACATCCATTTGGCCTCCTCCCTGATTCTTGAAACCCCAGCTGACTGTGAAGTCCTTTCTTCTATCTGAAGTCGACAAGCATGGTCACAACCTCTCAAAACTCCTGCATTATTCCAGCATTCACTCTTCCTCAGTGACTTAGCTCATGCCCCTTCGCCCTTATTGCCTGTGTGTTCTCATGCTACAGGATACCAGGCTTGCTCCCGTTTATCTGGTACTGGTTCTTTACCCTGAACCTCTGAACCACTTCCCACCCTCAGCCCCTTGAGTGGTGGCAACAGGATGTTCTTGGCAGGAGAATAATTTTCAGTGGGGGGTCCATGACTGCTTTAGCCCCTCTGATAAATCAGGAACATTCTAATTGAGTGGGACTCTGGCACTTCCATATTGTTGGTTAATATGATAAAAATCCAACCACACCCAAGCCCCAGGGAGTGACTGGTTTCTATTTGGGGATGATTCTGTCTCATGTTCCTTTGAGCTTACCCTCCCCACATTGCTTATAATGCTTTTAGCATACATAAGATGTGAGTTACAGGTTGTAGAGACTTTATAGCCTAAGGGGCCAATGCCATGGTTTTGAGATTGTCCTTTATGCATTGTACAACTGTCTCACAAGTGATTTTAGGACATACTACTCTTTGGTCTGCAGAGTTGGGGAGGGCTGGTGCATTTAATAATACCTGGGATTCCCAAGGCACTAACCCCTATACTCCACTGGAGCAAGCAACTGCCTCGGGCGTGTAGCTTTTATAAATTTCCCACTAGAGCCAATGCCAGTATGACTGGATTCAGCCTCACAGAGGGAGGTCAGTAATTGGTAGCACATGGCTGGGATGAAAGGATTCTGGTGTGTGGGGGGGGGGTGGGTGTGCAGGGGCGCATCTAGGGGAAAGCAGGTAAGTTTCTCCCCCAAAGTGAGACCTTGGAACCATTTTTCTTAATCTTTCTTTTCTGTCTGCAAGGGCTTCATAGTTTTCTAAAGGAAAGATCCCACTGAGAGAGTGATATATCATAATGAAAAGGGCAAGTCTCATTTCTAATCCCCCTCTATCCCCAAATAACTTTGTGACCTTGAGCTAATAACTTAATTCCTTCGTCTGTAAAACAGGAAAGTCCCTCCTAGACCACGTGTTCTCATAAAGATTTGTAGCTCTATGATCTATCTATCTCCCATATATGCCTAAATATATGACAAACCTAAGAAAACTCCCTTTTGGCCACTTTTAGGGGTGTGGACAAATAAGTCAATGTCTACTCAAAATCTTAACTACTTAGTAATGCATACATATTTAAAATCATATTTATAAAATAATATATTGATTTTTAAATACTAATATTTGTCCACTATCACTTCATGAAACAAAATTATTCCTCACCAATGTTATTTTGTGACTAATCCAACAGTTTTCCAAACACAGAATTGTTAGTTCCTTCTAAGTTTCTGAGAACTAACACTCATTGAATTCATGTACAATGCTGTCTCCAGAAATGATATACCAAGGTCATTTTCTCATTTCCTATAGGTGCATATTTATAATCTCCATAACATATCGCTCACTGAATTTGTATTTTTGTGTGTTCTCTAAAAGATCTATTTAGAAACACATGTAACACTTGCATTTCAGGGCTAATAACTTCAAGAGCAATTACTAGACCAGTGATAAATTTCCTCTTTTTTTTCTTAACCAGTTCTGGTAGATGACCTCCATAAGCCTCCGAAACAGGCATTAACTTAGACCATTTCACCCCGATGCATCTTCCCCTAACAGTAATTTGTTGTTCCAAAATCAGATATTGAGCAGGCACCAGAGGATGACTTCATTAGGATGTGTATTGAAGGTGACTTCCTTCTCTCTGGGAAATAATTTTGGAGACAAAAAATTTACCTTTTATGGGGGCAAGTGGGGGTATATATAAAGCCGTTAGTTCAAATTAGTTCCAGAATTTTAGAAGTAGCTTATGCTTTGCTTTTCTTTCTTCATTTGGCTTTGGAACCCAAGGTCACAACACTCTAAGTAGAAGATTTTCTTTAAAATTTAAGGAAGGATCAGAATTTAATATATATGCTTAACCAACAAGGCTCACTCTGAACCGCAAGAAAACTAAAAGGAAGCCCTTTAAAAAATAACCACCCCACTGGTTTATCACATGCAGCCCAACACTGACCAAGAAGATAGAAAAAGAAAAGTTCACACACAGCGCTTTATGCTTTTTCAGTTTTTCTTCTAAGGTCAAATTTCCAACAACAACCTGGACTTTGTCTTTCTCTTTTGACTTTGCCCTTTTCATGGAAGGGGGAAAATGCTGGTGCCTCTCTGTGACAGTTGCTGGTAGCTGCTACCTTCAGTTTGCTCTCCTGGTCACACAAGAGGGTGTTGCTACTCCCAAGCGGCCCTCCCCAAGATACTAGGGCACGCCTGCCAGGAGCTGACTATGGAAACTTTTTTTTCGATCAGGCAGGAAATGAAAAGAAACCTGTCCCTCCGTTTAGCTCAAAATAAGAATGAGTGTATATAGAAGAGTCCCAGAAAAAAAGGCAAGAAAAATAAACTCAGCTCTCCACCACCAACACCCTTTTTTTTTTTTGTCCCCAACAGAAACCTACAGGCAAGCTGTTCTCAGTGGATGTTAAATATCCAAAATTCTGGGAGGGAAGTGTTGCATGATTAAAGCAAAAAAAAAAAAAAAAAAACCACACACAATAACAACAAAAAATAGGAGCAAAGCTGTTGTGATCTCTCGAACTCTGTTTCGTTGTCCAAACTTCTTCATCTACCTCAGCTGGGGCGGGACGGGTGGGAATGGGAAGAACTAAGAGGTTTGGCTTCAACCATAAATAAGTCAGTTCTCAAGAGACTGAGAGTCACCTTATTAGAGCCTAACTCTTATTTCCATGCGAATGGAAAGCTCAGTCTGAGGGAAGTGTATCCTCAGGCAGACAGTCACTGGGATTCCTTCTTCCTAAGCCTTGGGAGTCCCAGGGGAAATCCCATTGATCGGATGCCCCGCCCCCATCTGAGACTGGCTGCTTGATTTCAACTGGCCTCTGTTCCCTGTTTCAGGAAAAAAAAAAAAAAAGGGGGGGGGAAACATTTCCTAGTATCCTTATTAGGAGAATTTTCAATAGAATTGTTTAAGGAGAGGGTTAATACTGATTTGGTGTTCAAGATGGCCAACTCCACCTCCATATGAAAATCTGAAAATAATTCTGATAAAAAGAGCAACTCTGCTTGTGAGCAAACCAGATGGCTACACACCCCTTCATCGAGTCTGTGAGTTTTCGCATTACCACTTTGGAAGTTTCTCCCCAGGAAAACACATGCACAGGAGACTTTTTGACTGAGTTAGGAATCTGTTTTAAAACAAAGTCCATCCACACTAACCCCTAGGTCTGCCCAACATAATTGCCTGTTTCATTTTCTTCAGGACATTTTCTCTAGCAGATTGACTACCCTTCTGGATAACTAAATATATCACTTATGGTCAACAAAGTGAAAACATTGAGGCTTCTTGGTGGAGAGTTCAGACCAAAACTTGGTATTTGCCTGAATTCTCTGGATCCACGCAGTATTTTGGGGCTGGGTGTGCTCTGGAGGGTTGAAGCGCTCATATTGGGAAAAGGTCTCAGATTCTCCTTCAAGGTTTATTTATGGAGCTGCTCATTAAAGCATAAGTAGAAAGAACCTCGGAGGCCACCTACTAAGGGAAGCTTCTGGTTTCATCGGGAAGTGGGGATTGAACACTTCATAATCCTACACAATCCCACTTCCCCTAAGTAGTTGTCATATCCCAGAGAGATATGATCGTTAAAGTCCAATCTTGGAACTGACAAGAGTTGGTGCGAGGGTGGGTATCCATTGCCCAACATACTGTGTTGAGTGCATTAAAAATTTAGCATCTTGGCAAATGTAGAATTACTGACAAGAGCTTGAATTGACCAAAATGAACATTAGTATGGACTAAACTATTCTTTATGTGGTCATGGAGTTCTCAGCATGGGGTGAAAAGTCCATGAATAGATTTCAGAGTGGTGGTCCTCCTAAGAATGCTGTGGAAAAAAGTTGGCATCTGCATATGTGCCTTTTAGAGGGAGGGTTCATAGATTTTTTTTCATATTCTCAAAAGGGCACCTGATAAAAACTGTTAAGAACCGGAAGCATTAGTCTAGATTTATAAGCACTGTACATTAAGTAACATGCTATACCCTCATGACCTGGTTTTAGCAATTCAGTCTTTGAAATGAATTTATTAGCCTCTCTCCAAATCCTGATTCTACCACTTACAACCATGTGCTATAGTTCAAGTAATTTAGCTTCCAACTGTGTGAGATCTTGATAAGCAGATTTTCTTAGTCTTTTTTTAAAAAATCTCTCCTTAATAATATCATATTATTAACTACAAATGAGAATAAGATACATCTTGTGAAACAACTTTGAAAAGAAATGAATGCCAGTGATAGAGTTTGGTACCCTTCTCACTAGTTCTAATTTAACCTTAATCATCACTATGAACTATAATCTGGCTCATGAAAGGTCTAATCTTGTTTAGCATCAAAGCACTCTCAAATTTTGTATTATATGTGAAAACAAAGTTAAAAAAAAAAGTGTTAGTTACCCATTCTACCTGTTAGTTATAATCAAAGAGACCCACTATATGGTTAAGATGTTTTTTAAAACTCTGGATTTAAATAAAACATCAGCATTTTCTCAAGTTTATCACTTGGTCACTGCTTAATTCAATTTTAACTTCTCTATCGTAGCATACTGGCATAACAAAATTTTCACAGAAGCCTCTCAAATATTTTATTTTTTAAGAACAGCTTAATTGAGATATAATTCACATACCTTAAAATCCACCATTTTAAAGTGTACAGGTCAGTGGGGTTTCTTTTAGTATATTCACAAGGTTATGCAACCATCACAGCTATCTAATTTTAGAACATTTTAGTCACCTCAAAAAGAAACCTCATATCCATTAGCAATTGCTCTCTACCCCACCCCCTCCTCCAGCCCCTGGCAACCACTAAATTACTTTCTGTTTCTATTGATTTGCCTATTCTGAACATTTCTTGTAAGTGGAATCATACAATATGTGGCCTTTGGTGTCTGGCTTTTTTTTTACTTAGCATAATGTTTTCAGGGTTCATCCATGATGTAGCATCTGTCAGTACTTCATTCTTAGAGGCTGGCCTTTCAATATTTTAAATGAGGCGTGTTTGGGGTTTTGGCTATTACTAAGTATTTATAGTATTATAGTGATGTCTATCAGATGTCATTTTGTTGGACGGGTCCTGTGACCCAATGACTAGCACGGTATAGGAGTAAGAGGTATAGGCATGGTGCCACACCCATCCTAGAGGGGCCCAGAAAGAGCCCTAAGCCATGGGATTCCCCTCACAGACTAGCAGAGAGCTGAAGCCAGTCAGGTGAGAAGAGAATAGTCACTGGGGGACTTTTTAGGGCTTCGAGACATGGCTCTTGGTCCTTCCACCTGTTTTATTTCCTTCAAGTGTGCTACCCAAAATTCCAGTGTTCAAACATGTTCAGAGGACACAAAACATTGAGAACCTCTATTTTATTTACCCTGGTTTTCTCTGCTTGGCTAGGTGGAAATTGCCATCAACATACACTGAATCCTTTTTGGGGTGAAAACAGAATGTTCTTGATTTGGCTTAATATGAGGTTTGCTTATCTTTTAGCAGAAGGTCATGCTTTGCTGGGTCATGACCGCATGTGGTCCATTTGTCTAGCTTTTGCTTTCTTTCTCCACAGGCAGAGGAGGAACAATCTATACAGTGCTGTGATGCCACTGAAACCATATAAGGGCTGCCTTCCTTTCTCCCTATCACAAAGAGATCCTTTTCCACTTAATTCTGTTTAAACACCACACCACCCCCTTCTCTTCCTTATAATGCATATGCCAGTCATAAGAGTTTCAATTGATTTACTTGGAGCCAGGTGTGATTTTGACTACAATTACAGGATTCTTGCCTATTTTAAGCACAGTCCTAGAGTAATGATTGCCATATGATCCATCTGATCACAGAGAAAGCTTATTAAAAATGCAGATTTCCTTGGTTTGATTCTGAGTAGGTAAACCTGGGGTGGAGCCCAGAAATTTGCATTTTAAGTAAGCGCAATTTTCCTGTATCGATGCAGGAGATTCATTAAGAGTCTGAGAAATACTGCCCTACTGGTTTGTTCATAAACTGCCTCACACACTATTTCAAAAATGTCTCTCTTGAATGTTTATGTATTCTATGAAACAAAAAAGTTGGGGAGGAAGACACAAATATTAATTTTGTTATTGCATCTCACTTAGTATGCCCTTCTGATGCCAGTTTTATCCATGTCTTTCTCCATCCACCGTGTGAAATAATGGTTATGTTGCTGTTGCTTGAAGGGAAGATGGAATAAGGCCCTAGCGAGAGAAACCTAGTTCAGGAGCAGGAAAAGAAGGAAAGGCAAATTAGTGTGCTTGTACTTTGAGAAAATTGACTGGTGCACTGAGGAAATGCTCTCTGGTATTTCTGTTTTGAGGAAATAAATGTTATTTGTGGCAGGGAAATGCTTTTAGAGTGGGCACTGTTTGTGCAATAAGGACTATTTCCTTTTAGACTTTTGCAGAAAGCATTTTCAGAATACAAACTTAGAGTATGAAATGTGTGTGTGTCTGGAATATTCTACACCAATATTCCCATTCCTAACCTTGCTAGCCCTTGATCTTTGGCCTTTGGTTCCTTCTTCAAATCAAATCTTCTCTCTTGCCCGTTGAGGAATTTTGAACAATATACCCACTATGGAACTCACGGCAGGTTTTGGCAACAGGTTTAAGGCACCTGGTGATAGAAACCTGACATCACCTTGCATGTTCACACATCACTATTAATTTTGTTTAAAGCTAAGGGAATGCACATAACTGTCAACCAACATTTCCTACCTGAGTCTAAAGCATTCCTTTTTCATCAAAAGACTATTCGTCCAAATGTAATAACCATTAATTGTCAAAGGTTTTTGAGAATATTTCTCTCCCAGAAGTTTTCTCTGGTTAAGGGAAAGCAGTATTTCCATATCTTATTTTGGGCTGTATCTTGAGTACCTAGCACTAAGTTCTATCTGCTGTCAAAATTCTAATTCCTAATTGAAACTGTAGAATATATGAGTGCACAAGGCAAAAGGCATGGAGATTGGGCTTCCCTGGTGGCGCAATGGTTGAGAGTCTGCCTGCCGATGCAGGGGACATGGGTTCGTGCCCCAGTCTGGGAAGATCCCACATGCCGTGGAGCGGCTAAAAAAAAAAAAAAAAAAAGGCATGGAGACAGTATGTGAACAAGAGGCAGAAATATATCTAAGGCTAGAGACTTGACTAAGCCTGGTTCAGCAAGTCCAGAAGAAAACATAAATCAAAGGTCAGACTTAGCAGAGAGACAGGAACTAAACAAGGAAGCAGAAATCAGATTTTGTAAATATATGGGAAAACAAAAAGCTAACAAGGGCAAAGTAGAGGGAAATTCAATACTTAGGAGACCACTCAGGTAAGTGGTCAGTAATCAGGAGATCTGCCTGCCCAGAAGGCTAAGGCAGCCCAGTGTCAAAACAAATGGGGAGCATCAAATGCAAAAAAAAAAAAAAAAAAATGCATTCTGAACAGTGAGAAGCTGTCCTGGTCCAAAGTTTCTTAGGCATTTTCTATCAAGACTGAACCAAGCATGTCACCTGGGAAGTTAACAGAAAGGAAGACATATGATTGGGAAATAAGAACAGATCATATCCTTAAAGCTAGTACTTATAAATTCAAATGTGGATGACAGGGTGAGAAGTGATGTGGAAATGGAAAGCAAAAATTATAAAAGATTCCAGTCAGGCATCATGTTCTTAGAGAAGCAATCCTGGAATTCCCTGCCTGGGTCGGGGGGGCCCCTCCTGCTGCTCTCAGAGCCTCCTTTTTTTTTTAACCTACTCTGGCATCTACCACACCCTGTGGTGATGGTCCATCTCCCCATCCAGGCTACAACCACCTTGAAGGTAGGTCTTATGGTTTAATTATCTTTATATACCCTGTACATAGCAGTTTTGCAATAAATGTTTATCAAATGTCAATAATTACCTTTGCCTTATCACACCACAAGTTCCTTCTAGACAGGAAATGCACCTTTATGACACTTCGTAGGCACAGTATTTTAGTTGATAAAGAAGATGAACCTTTCATCTATTGGCCTTTACTCTCTTAAAACTCATTCAAGGGAATTCCCTGGTGGTCCAGTGGTTAGGGCTCTGTGCTTCCACTGCAGAGGGCACAGGTTTGATCCCTGGTCAGGGAACTAAGATTCTGCATGCTGCACAGCATGGCCAATAAATAAATAAATAAATAAATAAAATAAAAGGCTGGCCTGAAACCCATTGGGGAATTTGGACTTTTTTAAAAAAAATAATAAAACTAATTCAAGTAGTATTTCATAGACAGGTACTCTACGGTCACAGCAAAGAACCTCTCCTACTCCTACAAGAAGCATATTCGTCTTACTGACTATTTTGTAGAAAGTGCTTGACTGAGTTAGTGGCTAAGTTTCAAGAGCCTGAGTCTTTTGAACACATTCCTGTCAACACTGTTTTCTATAAGGGCCCTTGATCATTTTTCAGAGAAGCAGTATCACGTAGTGTTTAAGAACACAGGCTCAAGAGACAGACTGCCAGAGTTGTATTCCAGCTCCTCCACTTATTATCTGGTGACCTAGGACAAATTATGTAATCTTTCTTTGCCTCAGTTTTGCCATTGGTAAAATGAGGATAAAGGTTGTTATAAGAATTAACTACATTACTGATAATTTTTTTCAAGTATTTAAAACAGTGTCTGGCATGTAGTAAGCTGTATAAATTATGTAAAAATTAACTACTATCATGCTTTGCTTTGCCAGATACCACTGATTACTTTGATCAATAATTATACTACCCACAATGTATATGGGTCCTTCCTCAAAACATTACTGCTCTCTTTATTTCGCATTTTCCCCTAGTTTTTGGTAAAAGATATTTTACTGTAAAAATAAGCAAATATGCTAAAAATGGAGAAGATAATAAGTTATATTATGACTTCACTTATCATAAAAATAAGTTATAATTTTCTGAATCTATATAAAATTCAGAGAATTTATCTGAAGAAACTAAGATGGGGTATTGAGGAAAGTGTGTACCTTTTGTCTTAATCATTTCCTAAGCAGTTACTAAACCTGACGTCATTATTTTTTATACAGGAAGAGAATCTCTCATACTTCTGGAAAATTTCAAAACTTTGCCAACATATTTTTTGATCACCCTTACTTCCTGTGGTGGGGTTTACAAACCACACCAACTTTCATAACTGCTGAGATTTACAGAGTGAATCCTCACTTGATAATCTTGTAAAAATGAATAGTCAGTACTTCTCTTCCTTTTCTAAATGCCACATATGTCCGCTTTTGCAGAATGTTAAAAAAAAAAAAATTCCAACCAGCCCCAAGCCAGCTCCAAGCAGGTATGCATACTATTTCTCAACTCCCTCTCCAGAGTAGCCTGGGAAATCCCTTTCTCCTCAGCATCTCCCCTAGATCTCCCCTAGGTTAATCCAACCTGGAATCCGTTTTATAAAGAAAGAGAATTATCTTCAGCCTCCCAGTTTCCCTGGCTAGTGTCTCTGGTATCTAAATAAATTAAAAGTGGGAAAGAATAGATTTAAAAAAAAAAAATTCATTTACCAAAAATGATCAAGAGCTGGGATGTAATTAAAATTTATCATTAGTAGATTACCCAGATTAGCAATTTTCAAATATTTTTGCATAAAGGAAGATAGCATATGACACTAAAATCACACTGGAACATGATTTTTCAAAGACACATGCTGTGCTTTATGATCATCCCCAGGAAGAGCATTCACTGTTTAATAGAATCAGAAAGTATTGACAATGGAACTATAAATAAGTCACTTGTGGAATCCTTCCAAAGTTGCTTTTTAAATCATTAATTTTTTTTTTTAAGCTTGTCATTCGTCTCAAGTTGAGGGGAGAAACAAATTCCACTTATTTGAGGTTTCTTTTTCTTTTTATGTTGCTCATCTTGGCCTTTATAAAACATTTTTTAAAATTTTTATGCAGCTCATTTTGGCCTTTTTATATAGTACAATGTGCTTAATTCCAGTTTAAATGTGTATTAATAGGCATAGGCAATGCAATGATATCTCCTTTGTAAATTAGCAAAAAATAACTGCTTTTTTGAAGTCCAACCAGCTTCCACTATTAGAAGTACAGAGCACATTTGAGTCAAAGTCCTCTTCCTCAGAAACCCTGTTGTTACCATGGGAAAACTGTGAAATGCTCAAATGTGGGCAATGTTATAATTAGAACCAAACGTGGGCTTCGTAGGACCTGTCATGATGTTTCTAGGAAGCTAGTTCTGCGTTGGCTTCAATAAGACATCCTTTTCCTACAATCATGACTCACTGTGACTTCCAAGGCTCTCTCCTCCTCCTCCCAACTCCCCCCCCCCCACTTGTTCTGGGGTGGAAGACTGCCCCCACTCTAGAGAATGACGGACGAGTAGGCGGGTGTGCAGTCCACTAACAAGAATGCACTTCTAGGCATTGTGGAAGTAGGACAAAGGATTTTGCTGGGCATACTCAGAGCTAACGATGTGCTGGGTATATGTTAATCATACGTGGGGAGACTCATTGCTTTGGCAGCCCTAACCCACTCACTAGTCCAGCCAAGCCCTCCCATCCCTCCCTCCTTTCTTCCTTTCAGGAAAGCATGTGCAAGTTCTCCGCAAAACGATGAATCTCTTCTCTCCAGGGGAATGTACAAGTCAGAAATTTTTTTAAAAAGAAAAGAGGAGCCAAAGCCTTTGCATAAGTAGGCCAGCTGCAGAGCCTCAAGGCGGGTGTTGGGGGAGAAACCTCCTTGTGGCCATGGCCCCAAACCTCCCGGCCTCCACTTGTTTCCATTGTCTGCCCACAACCCCAGACAAGCCAGCCCACACCTCGGGACCTGCACCCACTGTCATTTTCAGGAAAAGAGATGTTCTGAGTCCATCTTGGCATTTCTGTGAAATCACAGAAATAATACATTGAATCGCAGAACTGAAAGAGATGAACTAATCACTTGTATTTTTTTTTTTTTTTTTTTTTTTTTTTTTTTTTTTTTTGCGGTACGCAGGCCTCTCACTGTTGTGGCCTCTCCCGTTGCGGAGCACAGGCTCCGGACGTGCAGGCCCAGCAGCCATGGCTCACGGGCCCAGCCGCTCTGCGGCATGTGAGATCTTCCCGGACTGGGGCACGAACTCGCGTCCCCTGGACCGGCAGGCGGACTCTCAACCACTGCGCCACCAGGGAAGCCCACTTGTATTTTTTTAAAAGATGAAAATGCAATCAGGAAAGCCTATCTGACCTGCCCAAGCTCACACAGTTCTAGATACACACAGCCAAATCTAGAATCTGCCTCTTTTTATTCCCTGTCTTTTGCCTTTTTCACACGAGGCTTGTAATAGCAAACCGGATGGTAGAGATGCTTTCATCTCAGTTCTCTTGCTATGGTTTCCTTTATTGCTCTCTTGTCATTTGTGTAATGTGTGACCAGCATACAGTTGAGCTGACTCTGATTATGAAGACTTATCTGCAGTACTTGTTAAAAATAGAAATTCCTAGGACTTTCCTTGATAGATTCTGGGATGGGTCTCAGGAATCATTTAACAAGTTTCCCAAGTGAATCTTGGGATCAAGTCAGTTCAGGGAAAAACATGGTAGAACAAAAGTAGAAAAAAATGTATGTTTGACAGGCAGGGTGTTCCAATAAGAATAGAACAGGGGAGTGGAGAGGACCAGGAATTTTGCCTCCTAGCTGCTTTTTTAGTGGGCTAACCACTAGACCACACTTCCTCTCTAGGAGAGGCACGGAATTAAAATCAAAGGTTTACCACTGATTCATGCTGCCTGCTAATGCTGCTTATTGCGCCATGCTGTGACCCTACACGCTGGCTTGGAAACAGATGTGGGGAGTGAGCAGCCTGAGGTACCGAGGGGTGGGGGAGGTGGGGAGAAGGCAGACAGCCAGGAAAAGAACTTCCTCTGCTGCTAAATTTCAGGCAGGAGTGGAAGTCAGTCTAAATTGTTACCATGCAGATCTGGAATCATTTTTGCAATCGCCTGGCTCCAATTCCAGGTTTGTGCATTCTGCAACAAGAACTGAAAACTTGGTAATGCTCCTGACCTGACTTTTGCCTCTGCCCTCATCTGAATGCGTATTATGAAGTTACATATTTAGTTTGACAGTCATTTCATTAGGCAAAAGAGTTTGGTTACCCTCCTTGCCCTGCTCCCACCCTCCCCATACACACTTTTTAAAAGGAAATACAGAAGGGTTAAGCAATTCGACTAAGCTTACACTAATCTCAATATTGTGGCTGTTTGATTAAAAGTGTAACCAAGCCATTTCAACTAAGCTTTCCAGACTCCCTTCAATATATTCTTATCAGGCAACTGAACAAAACTGGATTTATTTTCTCCCATAAAATGAATACTTAGGTGTGCCCTCAGACATGTAGTTTTTACCATGTCAATGTTTATCAAAGACACATAGCTGTTGAGTGTTAACTATTGATTCTAGAAATAGTGTTTGTGACTTCTTTACTGAGCCGGAAGCTCCATGAGGGTGGGGCAGAAATTTCAGCTTTGGTTTTCACTAGACATTGCGATGTGGGGGTGCTTAACTGCCAGGAGGATTAGGAGCTAGATTTCAGGTCCACAGTGGTTAGGGTTCCCAGATTTAGCAAATAAAAATACAGGCCAGTTAAATTTAAATTTCAAATTTAAAAAAATATTAGTATAAGTATGTCCCATGCAATATTTGAGACATACTAAACAATCATTCATTATTTATGACCTTCAAATTTAACTGGTCATCCTGTTCACCAATCTGGCAACCCTAGCAAGGGACCTTCCCATATTGATGGATAGAGAAGCCAGCAAGGGTTTTTCAGCTGAGTGGCATAATCATTTCTGTTTTTGAAAGATAATTCTGGTGACAGATTGGAGTGGGCAGAACTCGTAGGCAGGGAGACCAATTAGGAGTTTATTGAAATAGCCCAGGCAAGAAAAGATGAGCTTATTTCAACTAAGGCAGTGGTGGTGGAAATAGTGAGGGGAGCAAAAATTATAGAGACATCTAAGTGGTAGAATCAATACAACTTGGTAATTGATTACATAAGGGCAGTAAGATAGGGGATGGAGTTAATGTAGTATAAGTCTCCAGATAAATAATGGGCATTATTTTTACGCTAATTTTCAATCCGTAGAATGGACCAGTACTACTTTATTTATTTTGTAAGGCTTCTGTGAAAACCAGTTAAGATTATTTATGTGAATGCAGTTTGTCAAGTGTAAAGAGATATAAAAATGTATTGCCGCTAACTGAATATGCTTCTCTCTCAGTAGACACTGAACTCTTTTAGGGCAGAGGTAACATTTTATTCATCTTTGGTATTTCCTAGCATACTGCCTTGAATGTATAGACAGCCAAAACATGTTTGGAGCATTAAATCAAATTTGAAATTCTACCGTGCCAAACAAAAATAATGAACCCAGTTTGTTTTTTGTTTTTTTTTTAACCATCTTGTTGGTGTGTGTCTGGAAGTATATAATGGATCTAGTGAAAATGCCAACAAAATCAGGGCCACAAATTCCAGGAGAAATACCCACTTAAATAATGCTGATGCTGAAGGAAATCCCTTTCTCTTCATTCACAGATATATCAAACACTTGGACCATCTTAACAGTTAGCCCAGATACATTTCCCTCCTTACATTTCTCCCCTTTTAAAGTATTTAAAATCCTAAAGGAATTATCTGCTTAATCTGCTTTAGACATCACCTTGGTAGTATCTGGTAAGTACCACTAGACTCAGCTTAGTTTAGGTGGGGAACACTGTCCTGATCTCTGTATCCAGTATCTAGTACCATGCCTGTGCTGTGGTTGGTGCTTAATGGAATGTTTTAACTGAAAGAAGATGATAACTTCCAAATTGAGTAAGACTCAGACTTCGAATATCGCTGAGTCTCTATTCTCAACCAAGCAAAATAAACTGTAATGCTGAATCTTATTACAAAAAATGGGTACCACATTTTCAAATAATATATTCATCGGATTTTTCTCCTCCTAAAATAAGTCCATCTCCCTCACTTTTTCCTTTTCCTCATTGATTTTGCGGTTTCTTAGGCTATTTTGATTCTAAGAATGATCTTCTTCTACTTCCCCATGACTGTTCTTCTCTCCTTTTAGATTCAAAATAATATCCAGAGAGACTGCCATAAGCAGAAGTTTTCTGTTTCCGTCTGGTATAAATTATTATATTATTAGCCTGATTATGATGATGTTATTAACTACTATTCATAGTTATCATTTATTAAGGACATATCATGGGTCATTTATTATACTAGAAGCTTTACCTAAATTTTCTCATTTAAATCTTAGTCCTACAAAAATAGCTCCTACTGTCCCCTTTTTATATATGAGGGACCAAAGGTTTTAAAAGTATTAATTACATTATTCCAGGTCAAAGAATTTGACAGAGGCAAAATTCAAAGTGGGTCTTGCTGAACTTGCCAGTCATTCCCTAGCTACTAAACCAATGTTTCTCAAATGTTAGCAGGCAACAGAATCTCCAGGAGTGCTTTTTTTTTTCCTAACACCTTTATTGGAGTATAATTGCTTTACAATGGTGTGTTAGTTTCTGCTGTATAACAAAGTGAATCAGCTATATGTATACATATATCCCCATATCTCCTCCCATTTTCTGCTGTATAACAAGGTGAATCAGCTATACGTATACATATATCCCCATATCCCCTCCCTCTTGCATCTCCCTCCCACCCTCCCTATCCCAACCCTGTAGGTGGACACAAAGCACAGAGCTGATCTCCCCCAGGAGTGATTCTTAACCATAGATTGCTGGGTCTTACCTCCAGAGCAATGCAGAATGATTGAATAAAGCTGAATGGGACATAGAATTTATAGCCCTAACTAGTTCCCAGGTGATACTGATGTTGCTGGTCCAGTGAGCACACTTTGAGAACTACTGGACTAAACAACACTGCCTAATATTGTCCCGTTATTATACTCCAACTCTCTGACGGTCATTGACCTGAGCAGTGAGGATACAAAGATGAATCAGGCACTTTTTGCACTTAGGAGTTTACAGTCTAGTTGAGGAAACAGATCAGTAAACAAAATATCAATATTACAAATATGATAAGTTCTGTAAAGTTATATGCATAGAGTGCTATAGAAACACTGAGTAGCAAGTCCCAACCAAGTGGGGGTGGCCAAAGAAGGCATACTGGAAAAGGTTATTCTTAAGCTAAATTTTAAAGAATGACAAGGAACAAGAAAAAAGAAGGGAAGGGTATTTTTTTGGTCTTGGAAGCAGCATGTATAAAAACACAAAGATTTTACATTTTTGTTGTAGTAAGAAAATTACAAGCAGTCTGTTATGATTGGAGCCTAAGCAATTGCAGAATGTTAGAGGATGTCTTACATGTGACCCTCAGTTTGGATTTTATCCTTGAGGAAAGACTGTCCCCTTGAAATATGGGAAGATTCAAAGTGGGAACTAGAGTTACAGTAAGAGATAAGGGATCAACTAAAAAAGAGTGGATATATGTATATGTATAACTCATTCACTTTGCTATACACCTGAAACTAACACAACATTGTGTAAATGAACTATACCCCAATAAAAAAAATTTTTAAATAAAATAAATAGATACATTAACAAATAAAAAGACATGAGGGATCAAGAAGGCATTTCAGTATCATAATAATTATCTGTGAGATCAGTAAAAAAATAGATGAAACTCTAGCCGAATTAACCAGGATAAAAATAGAGAAGTACTAATATCAGGACTGAGAGAGGGGATATCCAATAAATTTGACTGCTTAGATGAAATAGATATATTTTTGAAAGACACATTACTATTAAAATTCATTCTAAAAATAGATACTGAATAGTTCAATATTTATTAAAACACTTACATTTGTTAAGAGCCTTCCCATAAAGAAAACTCTAAGCCATGATAACTTTTCTAAGCAGCTCTACCAAATACTTAAGAAAAAATAATACTTCTCAAGTCATGAGGCCAGCATTACCTGACACCAAAATGAGACAAAGGTAAATAAGAAAATTTCTTTCAATATTTTGCATAAAGATTGATTCAAAATTCTTAAGAATTTAAAAAATTAAGTCCAACAATATATTAAAAATAATACATCCCAGGAATGCAAGGTTTGTTTAACATTTGAAGCTCAATCAATGTGATTACCCATAGTAACATAATTTTTTTTTAAGTCCTCCCCAATACGTGTGTAAAAACACTTCACAAACTTTAATATCCATACCTGATAAAAAATCTCAGAAAACTAGGAATAGAGGAAATTTTTTCAACCTGGAATGACAGCTACAATAAATATACAGCTAACATCATACTTAATGGAAAGGCTGAATGCTTTCCCTGTAAGACTGGGAATAAGGCAAGGATGAACACTTTCATGACTACTATTCAATATTGTACTGTAATTCTAGTCAATGCAAAGAGGAAAGAGAAAAAAGATACCCAGATTGAAAAGGAAGAAACAAAATTGTCTTTTTTAACAGACAATGTGATATTCTATCAATAAAATGCTGCAGAATCTATAAAAATGCTACTAAATAGTGTGTATATCACCAAATGGCAGGTAACAGATGAGTTTAGCAAAACTGTAGCATACAAGAATAATCTATAGAAATATATTTCTATATAATAGCAATGAAAAATTGAAAATTGAAATTTAAAAAATACAATTTACAATAGCATCACAAATACTTAAGGATAAAACTGGAAAAGAAGATGTATATGATGTGTACATTGAAAATTACAAAACATTGCTGAAAGAAATGAAAGAAGACATGAATAAATAAAGAGAAATACCACATTAATATACCAAAAGATTCATTTGTTAATGTAAACTCTCTTCAAATTGATCTATAGTTTCAGTACAATCTCAATCAAAATCCTGGCAGGCATTTTTGTCACTACGAGTTCTAAAATTCATATGGAAATGTAATGGACCTAGAATAGTCAAAATAACTTTTAAAAAGAAGAACAGGGCTTCCCTGGTGGCGCAGTGGTTGAGAGTCCGCCTGCCGATGCAGGGGACACGGGTTCGTGCCCCGGTCTGGGAAGATCCCACATGCCGCGGAGCGGCTGGGCCCGCGAGCCATGGCCGCTGAGCCTGCGCGTCCGGAGCCTGTGCTCCGCAAGGGGAGAGGCCACAACAGTGAGAGGCCCACGTACCGCAAAAAAAAAAAAAAAAAAAGAAGAACAAATTTCAAGGACTTACATTATCTTTCAAGACTTATCCTAAAGCTATGGTAATCAAGACTGTATGATATTGATGTAGAAATAAATAAATACATCAATGGAACAGAATAGAGAAAACAGAAACAGAGCCACACCTGTAAGATAACTGATTTTTGACCAAGTATAAAGGCAATTCATTAAAGAGAGGACAGTGTTTTCGACAAATGGTGCTTGAACAATTGGATATCCATATATAAAAAATAAAAATAGAATACCTTCAGTCAATACCTCCCACTATATATTAAAAAATAACTAAAAATCAAAGATCAGAGACATAAATGTAAAACCTAACACTGTAAAACTTATAGAAGAAAACATAGAAGAAAATCTTTGTCACCTTGAATTAGGTAAAGATTTCTTAGATACAACAACAGAAGCACAATCCATAAAGGAAAAAAATTGGTAAGTTTGACTTTATCAAAATTAAAAACTTCTGCGCTTTGAAGGACGCTGTTAAGAGGCTGGAAACCCAAGTCACATATCTGATAAAGCCCTTGTATCCTTGAATATATAAATAACCCTCAAAACTCAATACTATAGAAACAAACAACCCAATTGAAAAACTGGACAAAAGATTTGAACACTTACCCCAAAAGATATACAGGTAGCAGATAAGTACATGAAAAGATCACTACTCAATATCATCAGCTATTAGAAAATTAAATTTAAATAGAATAAAAGAAGACCACAGTGAGATATGACTACCTACCTATTAGAATGGCTAAAATTTTTAAAGACTGACCATACCAAGTATGTGGAGCAACTGGAACTCTCCTGCCTCACAGGTGGGAATGTAAAGTAAGACCACCACTTTAAAAAAAGATTTAGCAGTTTCTTAAAAAGTCAGTAATATATTTACTATAGGATTCTCCTTCCATTCCAACCATTCTTCTTCTAGGTATATAACCAAGAGAACTGCCCATACAGAGACTTGCACACAAATGTTCAAAATAGCTTTATTTGTAGTAGTCAAAAAACTAAAATAATTCAGATGGCCACCAACATATGAATGGATATGTGAATATATGAACCTCAGAGTTACTATGCTGAGAGAAAGCAGCCAGAGAAGAAAACCAGTACATACTCTATGATTCTGTTTATATAAATTCCTATATTATAAACTAATATATAGTGACAGAAATCAGAGCAGTTTTTGCCTTGGAATGGGGAGGATGTGGGGAGGGTTGAGAGGGGATTACAAGGTACACAAGAAAATTTGGGGGTGTAATAAATATGTTTATTATCTTGATTGTCATGATTTCACAGGTGAATACTTATTTCAAAAGCTATCAAATGTAAATGTTAATGTTTATCTTAATGTCAATTTTATTTTATACCAGTTTATTTTATGTCAATTATACTTCATTAAGTCTTATTGAAGAACTTATCTGTGCTGTGTGCTTCCCGTGTCTAGGACAAGAGAGGATAGAACTCTATATTTCACATAGTATGTAATTTCTAGATACTATTTATGGAGAATAATTTTTCAATATTATACACATATGTCCATAAATCACAACATCATGGTCTCTTACTATAATCATCTCACAGAAAAGTCTAGCATGAGTCAAAAGGCTATGATTCATTTATAGGACACTCCATCCAAAAACAACAGAATACACATTTTTCTCAAGTGCTCATGGAACATTCTCCAGGATAGATCATATCTTGGGTCACAAATCAAGCCTTGGTAAATTTAAGAAAACTGAAATTGTATCAAGTATCTTTTCCAACCACAATGCCATGAGACTAGATATCAATTACAGGAAAAGATATTTAAAAAATACAAACACATGGAGGCTAAACAATACACTACTTAATAATGAAGTGATCACTGAAGAAATCAAAGAGGAAATAAAAAAATACCTAGAAACAAATGACAATGGAGACACAACGACCCAAAACCTAAGGGATGCAGCAAAAGCAGTTCTAAGGGGGAAGTTTATAGCAATACAAGCCCACCTTAAGAAGCAGGAAACATCTCGAATAAACAACCTAACCTTGCACCTCAAGCAATTAGAGAAAGAAGAACAAAAAAACCCCAAAGCTAGCAGAAGGAAAGAAATCATAAAAATCAGATCAGAAATAAATGAAAAAGAAATGAAGGAAACAATAGCAAAGATCAATAAAACTAAAAGCTGGTTCTTTGAGAAGATAAACAAAATAGATAAACCACTAGCCAGACTCCTCAAGAAAAAAAGGGAGAAGACTCAAATCAATAGAATTAGAAATGAAAAAGGAGAAGTAACAACTGACACTGCAGAAATAAAAAAAATCATGAGAGATTACTACAAGCAACTCTATGCCAATAAAATGGACAATCTGGAAGAAATGGACAAATTCTTAGAAATGCACAACCTGCCAAGACTGAATCAGGAAGAAATAGAAAATATGAACAGACCAATCACAAGCACTGAAATTGAAACTGTGATTAAAAACCTTCCAACAAACAAAAGCCCAGGACCAGATGGCTTCACAGGTGAATTCTATCAAACGTTTAGAGAAGAGCTAACACCTATCCTTCTCAAACTCTTCCAAAATATAGCAGAGGGAGGAACACTCCCAAATTCCTTCTACGAAGCCACCATCACCTTGATACCAAAACCAGACAAGGATGTCACAAAGAAAGAAAACTACAGGCCAATATCACTGATGAACATAGATGCAAAAATCCTCAACAAAATACTAGCAAACAGAATCCAACAGCACATTAAAAGGATCATACACCATGATCAAGTGGGGGTTATTCCAGGAATGCAAGGATTCTTCAATATACGCAAATCTATCAATGTGATAAACCATATTAACAAATTGAAGGAGAAAAACCATATGATCATCTCAATAGATGCAGAGAAAGCTTTCGACAAAATTCAACACCCATCTATGATAAAAACCCTCCAGAAAGTAGGCATAGAGGGAACTTTCCTAAACATAATAAAAGCCATATATGACAAGCCCACAGCAAACATCATCCTCAATGGTGAAAAACTGAAAGCATTTCCACTAAGATCAGGAACAAGACAAGGTTGCCCACTCTCACCACTCTTATTCAACATAGTTTTGGAAGTTTTAGCCACAGCAATCAGAGAAGAAAAGGAAATAAAAGGAATCCAAATCGGAAAAGAAGAAGTAAAGCTGTCACTGTTTGCAGATGACATGATACTATACATAGAGAATCCTAAAGATGCTACCAGAAAACTACTAGAGCTAATCAATGAATTTGGTAAAGTAGCAGGATACAAAATTAATGCACAGAAATCTCTGGCATTCCTATATACTAATGATGAAAAATCTGAAAGTGAAATCAAGAAAACACTCCCATTTACCATTGCAACAAAAAGAATAAAATATCTAGGAATAAACCTACCTAAGGATACGAAAGACCTGTATGCAGAAAATTATAAGACACTGATGAAAGAAATTAAAGATGATACAAATAGATGGAGAGATATACCATGTTCTTGGATGGGAAGAATCAACATTGTGAAAATGACTCTACTACCCAAAGCAATCTACAGATTCAATGCAATCCCTATCAAACTACCACTGGCATTTTTCACAGAACTAGAACAAAAAATTTCGCAATTTGTATGGAAACACAAAAGACCCCGAATAGCCAAAGCAATCTTGAGAACGAAAAAAGGAGCTGGAGGAATAAGGCTCCCTGACTTTAGACTATATTACAAAGCAACAGTAATCAAGACAGTATGGTACTGGCACAAAAACAGAAAGATACATCAGTGGAACAGGATAGAAAGCCCAGAGATAAACCCACGCACATATGGACACCTTATCTTTGATAAAGGAGGCAGGAATGTACAGTGGAGAAAGAACAGCCTCTTCAATAAATGGTGCTGGGAAAACTGGACAGGTACATGTAAAAGTATGAGATTAGATCACTCCCTAACACCATACACAAAAATAAGCTCAAAATGGATTAAAGACCTAAATGTAAGGCCAGAAACTATCAAACTCTTAGAAGAAAACATAGGAAGAACACTCTATGACATAAATCACAGCAAGATCCTTTCTGACCCACCTCCTAGAGTAATGGAAATAAAAACAAAAATAAACAAATGGGACCTAATGAAACTTCAAAGCTTTTGCACAGCAAAGGAAACCATAACCAAGACCAAAAGACAACCCTCAGAATGGGAGAAAACATTTGCAAATGAAGCAACTGACAAAGGATTAATCTCCAAAATTTACAAGCAGCTCATGCAGCTCAATAACAAAAAAACAAACAACCCCATCCAAAAATGGGCAGAAGACCTAAATAGACATTTCTCCAAAGAAGATATACAGAATGCCAACAAACACATGAAAGAATGCTCAACATCATTAATCATTAGAGAAATGCAAATCAAAACTACAATGAGATATCATCTCACACCAGTCAGAATGGCCATCATCAAAAAATCTAGAAACAATAAATGCTGGAGAGGGTGTGGAGAAAAGGGGACACTCTTGCACTGCTGGTGGGAATGTGAATTGGTTCAGCCACTGTGGAGAACAGTATGGAGGTTCCTTAAAAAACTACAAATAGAATTACCATATGACCCAGCAATCCCACTACTTGGCATATACCCTGAGAAAACCAAAATTCAAAAAGAGTCATGTACCAAAATGTTCATTGCAGCTCTATTTACAATAGCCAGGACATGGAAACAACCTAAGCGCCCATCATCGGATGAATGGATAAAGAAGATGTGGCACATATACACAATGGAATATTACTCAGCCTTAAAAAGAAATGAAATTGAGCTATTTGTAATGAGATGGATAGACCTAGAGTCTGTCATACAGAGTGAAGTAAGTCAGAAAGAAAAAGACAAATACCATATGCTAACACATATATATGGAATTTAAGGGAAAAAAATGTCATGAAGAACCTAGGGGTAAGATAGGAATAAAGACGCAGACCTACTGGAGAACGGACTTGAGGGTATGGGGAGGGGGAGGGGTGAGTTTTGACAGGGCGAGAGAGAGTCATGGACATATACACACTAACAAACGTAGTAAGGTAGATAGCTGGGGGGAAGCAGCCGCAAGGCACAGGGATATTAGCTCAGTGCTTTGTGACAGCCTGGAAGTGTGGGATGGGGAGAGTGGGAGGGAGGGAGACGCAAGAGGGAAGACATATGGGAACATATGTATATGTATAGCTGATTCACTTTGTTATAAAGCAGAAACTAACACACCATTGTAAAGCAATTATACCCCAATAAAGATGTTTAAAAAAAAAAAAAAAAAAAACAAAGTTGGAGGATTCACAATACCTGATTTCAAAACTTACTATAAAAGTTATAGTAATCATTAAAGTAGACAAATAGATCAATGGAATAGAATAGAGAGTCCAGAAATAGACACACAGTTATATGGTCAATTGATTTTTACAAAGGCCTAAAGTAATTCAATGGGGAAAGGAAAGTCATTTCAGCAAAAGGTATTGGAACAACTGGATATCTATATGAAAAAAAAAAACAACTAACTTCAAATGTGTCTCTCACAATGCTCAAAAATTAATTTCAGAAGGAGAATAGATAGAAACACAAAAGCTATTATTACTGGGTTTTAGGAATTCTTTATATATTCTGATAAAAATTGTTTTAAAATGTTTTTCTTGCATGTATTTTCTCAAATCTGTGAATGCTTATTCATTTTCTTGATGGTATCTTTTTGCTAAACAGAAGTTTTCAATTTTTATGAAGTCTTATTTATCATCTTATCATTTTATGCTGTGTGCTTTTGTGCTTTTTGTGTCTTGTCTAAGAAATCTTTAATACCAAGATTGCAAAGATATTCTCTATGTTTTCTTTACCTGGTAGAGCCTCAAATACAAAAGGTTGTTTGTAAAAAAAAAAAAAAAAAAAAAGGCTATGATTCTAGTTCTGACTCTGTCATTGCCTGACGGGTGGCCTCAGAAATCACAATCCCTCTGGGCCTAGTTTCTGCACTCCTAAAATGAAGGCTTTGTACTGCATGAAGGGGCGTCATATTATGTTGTTACTCAGGAGGTAGAGGGAGGACGGTAAGAGGAGCCAGGCTGGCAAAGCTCCAGAACCCATTCTCCTTCCGAAGGACTAAATATTTTTGTCCCCTCTCCCCCGCCACCCGGCAATTCATATCTTGAAGCCTTAATCCCCACTGTGATGGTATTTGGAAGTGGGGCCTTTGGGAGGCAATTAGGTTTAGATGAGGTCATGAGGGTAGAACCCCCATGTTGGAATTGGTCCCCTTATAAGGAGAGGAAGAGACCAGAGCTTGTGCTCTCCCTCCACCATGTGAGGATACAGCAAGAAGGAGACTAACTACAAGCCAGGAAAAGAGTCTTCACTAGAAGCTGATCATGCTGTACTCTAATCTTGGACCTCCCAGTCTCCAGAATTGTGAGAAATAAATGTCTGTGGTTTAAGCCACACAGCCTATGGTATTTTGTTATAGCAGCGCATGCTGACGACGTCCTCCAACCAAAGTGGTTCTGCTTCTATCAGTTCTATGTAGTAAGTTTGTCCATAAGACTTATTTTGAAAAACTGGTTTTCACGGACTTCAAGAGAAAATATGTAACTACTGTAAATGTTAGCATGGATGACCTCTAAAATCTCTTCAGAGATTCCATAATTCTAATTTCTAAAATTGAATCTGCTTCATAGACTATTAAGGAACTCTCAGCAATCCTCCAGAAGTTTCCTACCCAGATCCTTTTGCTATTTTATTTTGATCCAAACAGAAGTGATGCTCTTTCCTGTGTTTATCGGCAGTGTGCTCCTGAGGGTCTGTGTCTGTGCACAGAGGGCCTCGAGATGTGGAGCAGACACTTCCTACTCCTCCGCGTGTAGAATCCAGCTTCTGTCCCAATGGCTCCTCCAGTCACATTGCTCCTCTGCACTCTCATGGTGGTTCTCAAAGCCCCTAGAATTTTCCATCAGCGAGTCTAAGTAATTCAGAAAATCATTCTCTCATAAGCCTTTAGACAGTCATGCACCCAGATCTGCTGGTTTGTTTGGGAGTCATGTTTTCCAAAAGACCCCATCTGCCTTGCAGCCTCAAAATTCTTCCTACTGGCTTCTTTTTCCCCTGAGATTTTTGTACATCGTGCCTGTGTTGTTTTTTTATTCCCCTAATTGTAGTGACTCAGTTTGTTTTTCTAGTGCCCACATCCTTTCCCCACAAACTTAGAGGATTGAAAATATGGTATGGTGGAAAGGAAACCTAGACTCTAATTCTGGCTTTGCCATTCAACTTCCCGTGTGATTTGGGGGGACTTAAGTCATTCTTCTGGGCCTCAGTTTTCTCATCTTAAAGTATTTTTTATTTATATATTTATTTTTGCTGTGTTGGGTCTTTGTTTCTGTGCGAGCGGCGAGCGGGGGCCACTCTTCATCGCGGTGCGCGGGCCTCTTACTGTCGCGGCCTCTCCTGTCCTGGAGCACAGGCTCCAGACGCGCAGGCTCAGTAGCTGTGGCTCACGGGCTTAGTTGCTCCGCGGCATGTGGGATCCTCCCAGACCAGGGCTCGAACCCGTGTTGCCTGCATTGGCAGGCAGATTCCTAACCACTGCGCCACCAGGGAAGCCCAGTTTTCTCATCTTAAAATGGGAGAGTTAGATTCATTTTTTTCTGAAGTATTTGACCTACCATTGCTGATGTAGGAGATGATTTTATATTGTCCATAATGTATACTTAATAAGTATGTATTTATTTTAATATATGTTAGAAACATATAATTGTTACATCAAGACAGCTTAAATTAAATTTTAGTCTAATTAGATTATCTAATGATAATTAGATTTTTTCAGTGAACTGACTTAAAGTAAAATATTAAGCAGATTCAAGGGGTAACTGGATATGGAAGATGGTACATAAGAGTGACCTGGAAGCAGTATTGTTTTGCCTCCATGTTTCACAGGGAGACTACATTTCCCAGCTTCCTTGGGTTGGAGTCATGTGCCTATGTTCTAGACAATGAAATATGAACACAAGTCATGTGTCTCTTCTGGGAGAAGCCAGTGTGCCCTCTCCCTGTTTTTATTCTCTTGCCACAGCAACTTTGGAAGCTGTGCCATTGTGATATAAAAAGAGCTTAAACCTTGAATAATCAGATGTATGAAAGTGCCAACCCAAATTAGACATGTGTGGCTAAGAAATAAACTTTTGTTGTGTTAAGCCACAGAGATTTCTGGGTTTATTATCTCAGTATAGTTTATCATCTCCTGGTAAATACAAAGCATGATAAGATTATTAGGTTCCATCTAGCTCTAAAATTCTGCACTCTTCTTCAGTCTGTTCCCTTCTTATTCAGGTTTAACCTATACTTTTTTCTGGCCCTGTAACTTCAAAGAAGTCCCTTCTAAACTAATTTGCTTATGTTTTGTCCTTCCAACTATCTCTGTTTTTAGAAGTGGCATTTATCTTAATGATGGCTGTAGTTCTGGATAATTACATAGAACCCTCTTCGCCTCCAAAGAGGACATGGCAATTAGTGTTGTTGCCTGTCTGTGGTGCCTGTCTTTTCTTTTTTTTTAATATTTATTTATTTATTTATTTATGGCTCTGTTGGGTCTTTGTTGCTGCGCGCAGGCTTTCTCGAGTTGTGGCGAGCGGGGGCTACTCTTTGTTGCGGTGTGTGGGCTTCTCATTGTCGTGGCTTCTCGTTGTGGAGCACGGGCTCTAGGCGCGCAGGCTTCAGTAGTTGTGGCATGCGGGCTCAGTAGTTGTGGCTCACGGGCTCTAGAGCACAGGCTCAGTAGTTGTGGCACACAGGCTTAGTTGCTCCGTGGCATGTGGGATCTTCCCGAACCAGGGCTCGAACCGATGTCCCCTGCATTGGCAGGCGGATTCTTAACCACTGCGCCACCAGGGAAGTCCCTGTGGTGCCTTTCTGAATAGCCTTTGGTGACCATGAGCTCTTTCAGATTACTCACACATAAATACGACACTTTCTGCAGAGCCTTGTTTACTATTGATATCACCACTTCCAACTGTTATGAGCCTGTGTCCTTGTTTTGAGAAGGTCACTTCTCTTACTGTTTTGTGTCAGACGAGCCATCCTCTAGCTACTGGTTCCCAAAGTCCATTAGCGAGATACATTGTTAGGAGTTGTGCTGTAGGAAGCTCATCTATCAACCCTGCTCATAGGGGTCCAAGTCCCAAACAGATGGAAGAGCCTGCTTTCTTCCATCTTCATCATATGCCAGAAGAGCCAAACTACATGATGAAAATCATCATTTTAATCCTTGGAAATGATTACATTTTGAAACTTTGTGTTGGCTTATGTTGTCTGGTTTTATCATTTAATGAATGGTCATAGATATTTGTTTAAAAAACGGTATTTTTCAAGAAGCTTAAGGTCTGGATCAAATCACAGCCTCTTAGTTCTAATCACTGCCACTGCACTATATACCTTTAATTTATATGCTCTGCCAAGTTTTTGTCTGCCTGTTCTCCAAAGGACGTTAAAATTTTTTATTTTATTTTATTTTTTTTAATTTTTATTTTTGGCTGCGTTGAGTCTTCATTGCTGCGCACCGGCTTTCTCTAGTTGCGGCGAGCGGGGACTACTCTTCATTGCGGTGTGTGGGCTTCTCCTTGGGGTGGCTTCTCTTGTTGCGGAGCATGGGCTCTAGGAATGAGGGCTTCAGGAGTTACAGCGTGTGATCTTCAGTAGTTGTGGCTCGCAGGCTCTAGAGCTCAGGCTGAGTAGTTGTGATGCACGAGATTAGTTGCTCTGCGGCATGTGGGATCTTTCCGGACCAGAGATCGAACCCGTGTCCCTTGCATTGGCAGGCGGATTCTTAACCACTGTGCCACCAGGGAAGTCCCAGGACATTAAATTTTGATTCAGTTCTATTCTCTAGTGCTTGATCAATCGGTATAATCGGTATATTGAATGTGCTGCTCAGGCAGTGGAACTAAGACAGTTTTTAACAATGTAAGCTGATGGAAAATTTTAAATTATATATAGTGTTTTCTTTGCTCAAGATAATATAGAAACCTAGTTCTCAAGGCTCAATACATATACCAGTGGTGACTCTTCAAATGGTCCAGGAAAGCAGTGCTTTTTACTCTGTGAGTTTACAAATGGAATACACTTTGGTTTGTTATTTATACCCTAGAAACTTTCCAAACTAATTTGAAGATTATCTTAGAACGGTTAAAAATCATTAGCCATTAAAAATACAGTATGTATGACAATATTGATGTTCATTGGTAATCACAAAACTGTGGAATTATAGAACAGTAGAAATGGAAGAAAACAACCACCCATGTGACTCAGCTCCTTATTTAACAGAAATGAGAAAAGTGGGACACAAAAGATGACATGTTGTTACTTAATTTTTTTAGTAACAAATTTATTGAGATATAATTCATCCACTATATAATTTACCAATTTTAAGTGTACAGTTCAATGAGTCTTAGTGTATTTGAAAAGTTATGCCATCATCGTTACAATCAAATTTGGACCATTTTCATCACCCAAAAAGAAACCACATGCCCGTTTAGCAGTCACTACCCATCTGCCCACAACTCCCCTAGCCCTAGGCAAACACTCATCTACTTGCTATCCCTATTTGCCTATTCCCAACACTTTGTTTCAATGGAGCCATGCAATATGTGGTCTTCTGTGATGACTTGTCTCACTTAACAAATGTTGTTGAGGTTTATCCATGTTGTACCATGCATCACCACTTCATCTTTTTAAATTGCTGAATAATATATCATTGTATTGCTATCTCACATTTTGCTTATCTATTTGTCTGTTGATGGACATTTGGGTTGTTTCCACCTTTTGGCTCTTATGAACAATACAACTATGAAAATTCATGTATAATTTTTTTTGTGGGCATAAGTTTTCATTTCTCTTGGGTATATACCTAGGAATGGAATTGCTGGATAATGTGGCAACTCTATGCTACCTTGTTAGGAACTGACAGACTGTTTTCCAAACCAGTTACACTATTTTACATTCCCACCAGCAGTGTAAGGGGGTTCCAATTACTAAACATCTTCACCAAAATTTATTATTACCTTTTTAAAAAGATTATTATAGCCATTCTAGTGCGTGTGAAGTGGTATCTTATTGTGGTTTTCATTTGCATTTCCCTGATGGCTAATGATGTTGAGAATATTCTCATGTACTTATTAGCCATTTGTATATATTCTATAAAGAAACATCTATTCAGATCCTTTGCCCATTTTTAAATTGGTATATTTGTCTTTTTATTATTGAGTTGTATCATTTATATATTCTAGATACAAGTCCCATCTCATATATATGATTTTAAAATATTTTCTCCCATTCCATTAGTTTTCTCTTTCCTTTCTCTTTTTTTTTTTTTTTTTTTTTTTTTTTTTTTGCAGTACACGGGCCTCTCACTGTTGTGGCCTCTCCCGTCGCGGAGCATAGGCTCCGGACGTGCAGGCTCAGCAGCCATGGCTCACGGGCCCAGCCGCTCCACGGCATGTGGGATCTTCCTGGACTGGGGCACAAACCCGTGTCCCCTGCATCGGCAGGTGGACTCTCAACCACTGCGCCACCAGGGAAGCCCTCTTTTTGCTTTCTTGATGGTGTCCTTTGAAGCACAAAAATTTTTAATTTTACTGAAGTCCCATTTGTCTGTTTCTTTTTCTTTTGTAGCTTATACTTTTGGTGTCATATCCAAGAATCCATTGCCTAATCCAAGGTCACATTGATTTATGCCTATGCTTTCTTCTAAGAGATTTTATAAAGCTTTAATTTTTCTTTTAAAATTTTTTTTAAAGTTTTATTTTCCAAATTTAAGTATTTGTTTTATTTCTTACAAGTAGGTCTTTGATCCATGTTGACTTGATTTTGTATATTGTGTGCGGTAGGGGTCCAACTTCATTCTTTTGCATGTAGATACCCAGTTGTCCCAGCACCATTTGTTAAAAAGACTATTCTTTCCCCCAGTGAATTGTCTTAGCAATCCTATCAAATATCAATTGATTGTAAATATGACAGTTATTTCTGTATATGATTTTATTGATCTATAGTTTTATCATTATGGCAGTACCACATTGTCTTGATTACTGTAGCTTTGTAGTAATTTTTGAAGTCAAGAAGTGTGAGACTTCCAACTGTGTTCTTTTTCAAGATTGTTTTGGCTATTCTGAATCATTTATGCTTCTATGTAAATTTTAAGAGCAGCTTGTAAATTTCTGTACAGAAGGTAGCTGGGATTTTAATAGAGATTTCATTGAATCTGTATATTGCTTTGAGTACTATTGCCATTTTAGCAATAATAAGTCTTCCAATCTATGAACATGGAATATCTTTCATTGTATTTAGGCCTTCATTCTTATCTAGGTGTTTAATTTCTTTCAACAATGATTTGTAGTTTTCAGTGCACATTTTACACTACATCGTTAAATTAATTCCTAAATATTTTATTCTTTTAAATACAATTATAAATAGAATTGTTTCCTTGATTTCATTTTTGGGTTATTCATTGCTAGTGTATAGAAATATAATTGTTTTTTGTGTATTGATCTTATTATATCCTGACATCTTGCTGAGCTCATTTATTAGTTCTAGGGGTTTGTTTAGGATTTTCTATATACAAGATCATGTCTTCTGCAAAAAGAGGAAGTTCTACCTTCTTCTTTGCAATCTAAATCTTTTTATTTCCTTTTCTTTTCTAATTTCCTTGCCTAGAAACTTGGTGCAATGTTAGATGGAAGTGGCAGAGCAGACATTCTTGTCATTTTCCTGATCTTAAAGAGAAGTATTCAGTTTTCACCATTATGTATAATGTTAGCTGTGGGTTTTTCTTAGATGTCCTTTGTCAGATTGAGGAAGATGCCTTCTATTCCTAATTTGTTGTTTTAGTTTTTATCATGAAGGGGTGGTGAATTTTGTCAAATGCTTTTAATGAATCTATTGGCTTGATCAAGTAGTTCTTCTCCATTATTTTTGCATCTATATTCATTAGAGCTGTTGGTCTATAGTTTTTTTCCCTGTAACGTTTTTTCTGGTTTTGATAATAGGACTCATAGATGGCACATTATTTTTTTTAATAAATGTATTTATTTATTTATTTTTGGCTACGTTGGGTCTTCGTTGCTGCGCATGGGCTTTCTCTAGTTGCGGTGAGCAGGGGCTACTCTTCGTTGCAGTGCGCAGGCTTCACATTGCGGTGGCTTCTCTTGCTGCAGAGCACAGGCTCTAGGCAAACGGGCTTCAGTAGTTGTGGCTCACAGGCTGTAGAGCGTAGGCTCAGTAGTTGTGGCACACAGGCTTAGTTGCTCCGCGGCATGTGGGATCTTCCTGGACCAGGGCTCAAACCTGTGTCCCCTGCATTGGCAGGTGGATTCTTAACCACTGTGCCACCAGGGAAGCCAGGCATATTATTTTTAAAGTATGAAAATTCCTTTAAAAAATTCATACAGTAGGGAAGACTGAAAGTTGAAAAGTATAACTCCTTTGCCCTGAATTCTGTTCACTGTGAATAGAATTAATGTGTGTGTGTATGTGTGTGTGTGTGTACATGAATATATATACAAATTCTATTCAAGTGGACTTAAGATGTATACGTGTGTGTGTGTGTGTGTGTGTGTATTTTGGAGGTTTGTGGTTAATGAATGAAAAGTGATTATCTGAGATCACTTTTTTGAAAATTAATACAATCATTTCAGATTCTTGATGTTCTGACTACCAATCAAATGAACCTCACAGGCTTGGGAATCAATGCATTTTTGGAGATTTTCCAATCCCTTGTGATACATTCAAACAAGGCTCTACAAAATAGAATAAATTCAATTAGGCTATTGATGGTGAATATTGAATCATCAAGTTGGTTATTAATTTGAATTTCAATATCAGTATACCATGACAAGCAATACCACTCTACTTTTTATTTTAATGTATTTCTCAGCATAGCCATACACTCTTTCTCTCTCTCTCTCTCTCTCTCTCTCCCTCCCTATTTCATATATATATATATATATATATATAGCCAAATTTCTTATGTCTCATCATAAATTATTGTATTAGATAAAGTGACATTGGCAGGTCTTCCTAATTAGATGCTGGCTCTCCTCTAAACAGGAGGTCAGGCACTCAGGCTCCTTCCATATTATAACTCTGCCATCATCAGCACATGGTTTTCAAGACATCTTCAACATATAACTTGCAAAGTTGTCATACTCATCTGCATAGAGCTACAGAGGGAAAGGAGTGTGGAAGATCACATGTGGGAGATTTATATGTACCACAAATGAAAGTGATACACATCATGTCACTTGCATCTATTGCCAGACATATGGCAATGCTTAATTGCAAGGAAAATTGGGAATTGTAGTCTCACTGTGAGCCCAGAAAAAGGAGGAAACAGGTTTGGTGACCATCTAGCCAGTCTCTGCCACAATTATCATTCTTCTCTATGATAAAGTTGCAGAATCAGGAATTTTTACTCCAAACCCTTTCTGCCCAAACTGAATGTCTAATATCTCTCACAAATCTCAATCTTCCCTTGACCTAAATTTAGAAAACTAGAATTTTAGATTCAAAATTCTTTTAGTCATCCTTCATGCATTTTTTTTTTTTTTTTTTTTTTTTTCTGGTACGTGGGCCTCTCACTGTCGCAACCCCTCCCATTGCAGAACACAGGCTCTGGACATGCAGGCTCAGTGGCCATGGCTCACAGGCCCCCCGCTCCCCGGCATGTGGGATCCTCCCGGACCGGGGCATGAAGCCGTGTCCCCTGCATTGGCAGGCGGACTCTCAACCACTGTGCCACCAGGGAAGCCCCTTTATGCATTTTTGAAAAATGCATAATATAACAATTATTTTTATATCAAAATTTAATTGTTCACCATATATGTTGGCAAAGTTTGTGCATATATGTAAATATTTCTAATGTATGTATCTTTACCTGTATGTCTTATTTAGTTAGACTCTGAATTTCATGAGGGAAGGAAAAAACATGTCTTAGCTTTGTATCCCTGGCACTTAGCATGATATCTAGAACATCATACTCATTCATTTATTCAGCAAATATTTGTTAAGAGGCTACTATGTAACATTTAATGTGCTAGGTATTGGAGCTATCCTTTGAAAGCTTACAGTCAAGAATTCCATATCAACCAACAAGGAGACCTAGAGATCCTGAAACTCTACCCCTACATAACATCTGGCAATGCCTCATAAAATATTAAAAACAGTATTGTGGTGGCTTCATAATATGTCGATTTGGCTAGGCTGACCCATGTTTTCCAGAAATTCCTTTCCTGTATGATTCCAGTTAGGGGTGGGCCACGAGAGAGGTTTGGAGAGGGGGAGTGAGTCAGCAACCATTCTGTAACTCATACATGTTGCTTCTCTGCTGGATTACCCTATTGGCTTGAGGAAATAACTACATTAACTGCTCCACCTTAGCTCTTCCTAAATCTTCCTTCAGCTTCTCTGACTCCTGGGCCAGGTGTGTGTGTTTAGCTCTGTGGCAAAAGACCATCTTCAGAATACCCATATCACCAATGTCAGAGACCAAAAGAACTGACATGGTCTTCACTCTGTCCTCATGGGTTCTCTCTCACGCTTGTGAGTTCCAAATTTTTATTGCTGTCTACCTCTTTATATCCATCTTTCCCTGCCTGCCCTATGGACTTCAAGCCCCAGCAAAGACAAGCGCCTTACAGAGGCTTCTTAATCAGCTTCTACAATTGCTTAAGGTCAAATCCTTGTAAAACAAAAACAAATCTCTCTCTCTCTCTCTCCATCTACCTCTCTTGCTTTCTATTTACCTATATTCTGCTTCTCTGAGTGAACCCTAAACCCTGACTGATACAACTATTTTAAATGAATAGCTGAGCCTGCAATGAAGTAAGAGAAATTTGCTGAGGCCAAAAATTAAATGCAAGTCAAGGAAGCTAAGCAAGAACTGAAGTTTTCCAGCCACCCAAACATCATATGTGAATGCCAACAAAGTGGACTTGCTAGGTGCCAGGCATTTTTCTAAGTACTTTCCATGTGTTAATTCATCCTTGTTAACTTCATGAGGTATGTGCTATAATTATCCCAATTTTGTGGATGAGGAAATTAAGATGGTAAAGGTCACAAAATGTAGGTCACAAAGCTAGTGAGTAGCAAAGCCAAAATTGGAATCTAGGCAGTCTCCTGCAGAGCCTGTGCTTTAACTCTGTACTGTGAGCCCTGTGGCCAAGTACTTCAGTACGTATTAGGACTAGGAACAATCTTTAATATTGTGAGGAAAGCATTATAGACTGAAGGCAATTCTGTATAAAACCTGGACTCATATGGCCATCAATTTAGGTGGAAATTCCAAAATTAAGATCTCTCTGAAGAATGCATAACCTGGAGAAATCAAGTCTTCACTTGATCATGAAGCCTATAAGCTTAGAACTGTAACTTAAAGGGCCATAAAGTCCATAGGGCCCTGCAGCATCTATCTAGCAGAAGCAATTAATAGCCCTCTTTGGGAGAATACAGCCTCAACCTTAGGCCTCAGACAACTTCTATGCATAAGAGAAATAACAGAAATTAATTCATAATTTTAAAATGCACTCCTACAAGAAAATAAGCCACCATGAACAAAAAGTCTCAGAAACAAACACACACAAATTTAAAAATATACCTGCAACCATTTCAGGTATTGGAATTATCAGATACAGACTATAAAAGATATATGCTCAATATGTTTTTTAAAATTTTAAGGGAATGGGAATATGAAAAAGAGCAAAAGACGATAAAAAAGTAAAAGTCAATTAAAAAAATAAGTATATCTAAGATATAAAAAGTGTAATTCACATTCAGTGATTACCTGTGATCACCAATGATCATCTATGTCTTGATTTCTAATACCATTCTCCAGTAAAGGAAATCAGGGGTCATTGGAGAAATGGCTGATTGTAGGACTTGAGAAGGAAATATACAAAATGAGATTATAGTGCCAGAAAGTAAGAGAGTGTAAAACAAAAACAAAAACAATGATACAGGGACACTGGAGCCAATTGAAAGCGCTCCCAATGGCCAAAGCTGAAACAATTTGAGCAACAAAATAAATAAAGTAGTATTGGACTATATATAACTCAAAGTGTAAAATAAATAGTCATGAGTCTATACTGACTTAAAAAAATGGTTGAACCAATAAATAAATGGAGAAGAGACAAATCTCCCATGAAGAAGAATTCCAAATAATTTATTATATATTCCATCATCAAGGAGGTAGAGCATAACTCCCAACACCTCAGGTGTGGGCTGTATGTAGTGACTTCCTTCCAAAGAGGACAGTATGAAAAGTGGATTGTGTGCGGAGAAACTTTACAGTGGAGAAGTCTGATGAACACTACCTCAGCCAGGTGATCAAAGTCAACATGAACAGTGATAAGTCCTGTATAATAGTATATACCCTTGATATGATATGATGAGAAATAGCACTTTTACCTCTGTGGTCAGCAAAGTCCTAGTAGAGGGACATCTGCAAAACACATGACCAGTACTCCTTAAAACTGTTAGTCATCACCAAGCAAGGAAAGTCTGAGAAACTGTCACAAGCTGTGACATGACAACTAAAGAGCCTAAGGAGACATGACAACTAAAGGAAATATGGGATCCTGGAACAGAAAGAGAAAGAGGGTATTAGGAAAAAAACTAAGGAAATATAAATAAATATGAACTTCAATTGATAACAGTATATCTGTATCAGTTCCTTAGTTGCAATAAATATACTAATGATAATAGTGTATCAATATCAGTTCCTTAATTAAAATAAATGCACTATACTAATGTACTACACTAAATGTTAATAGGAGAAACTGGATTCAGAGTTTATGGGAATTCTTTCTACTATCTTTTTAATTTTTCTGTAAATCTAAAACTGTTCTATATTAAAGTTGATTTTGTTTGTTTTTAAAAGTCTCACTGGATGGATTAAACAGTGGTTTGGACATAGCTGAAGAGAGATTTATTTTTCTGGAAAATAGATCCAAAGATACTACTCAGAATTCAGCTCAGAAATACAAAAGGAGGTTAAGAGACTAGGAAAATATAGCAAGAATCTCCAACATATGTCTAATTGAAGTTCCAAAAAAAGAATAAGGAGAGTGAATGAATGATGAAAGTGAAAGACAAAAAGTCTGAGAGTTTTCCAGAATTAATGAGAAACACAATTCCTTAGACTCAAGAATTGCAATAAATATCAAGTAAAAAAAAAAAATCCATACATCAAGACAGATTGTATGCAAAAAGAGAATCTTAAAAGCAGTCAGGGGGACAAAAAAAAAAAGCCTAATTGCCTGTAGGCTAACATGAATTAGACTAAAAATTGACTTCTCAATCAGAAGATAGTGTAATAATATCTTCAAAGTTGTGAGAAGAAATAATTTCATACTTAGAATTTTATATCTGAAAAAATTATTGAAGAATAAGAATAAAATAAAGATATTTGGATAAACAAAAATATAACATAAAATATATTGTATGACAGAGGTGGTGTTAAACACACTGTCCATTATTGGCTATTTAAATCCTCATTTATCAGTGCTACTAGAAGTCCTGACTTGAACAGCAAAAAATGAAACATATCAAACTTAAATACGTCATCCATATTTCAGCAGCCTCGCCAGCCTATGACTATAAAATAAAGACACTGTTCATATCCAAACTATAATTACACATACCCCAACTGGCCTATTTTTGGAAAACAGCCTACTTAGAGCTTCCCCCAGGTATTTCTGAGAGTTTCTCAGAGTACTGCCTCACATAAACTCTGAAGACAAGAACCCCATTTTCTTCCACACCAGCTTTCTAACATTATACTTCATTTCTGCTGTGGATGAACTTATGTGCTCACCACTTCAGTAAACACGTCTATCTGCTGCTGGTGAACTACCAACGAGTTCCCCCTACTCTGACCTCAGGAAGTAAACATTCTTCTCCCTGATTCCCCACATTATAACTGAGACCAGTCTGTGACTTTCAGCCATATTTCACTGAAGGTTTAATAATGTAACTATAACATGAAGTGGCTATCAGAACATCTGATCATATCCAAAGAAGATATAACCAACAGATATATGGCCAACAAATGGCCAGTGGGCACATGAAAAGGTGCTCAACATCATTAGTCATCAGGGAAGTGCCAATCAAAGCCACAATGAGATACTGCCTCATACCTGTTAGGATGGCTGTTATCAAAAAACAAGAGACAGCAAGCATTGGTGAGGTTGTGGAGAAATTAGAACCCTAGTATACTATTGGTAGGAATGCAAAATGTTGCAATCCACTCTTGAAAACAATATAGACGTTCCTCAAAAATTTTTAAATAGAACTACCATATGATCCAGCAATCCAACTTCTGGGTATTTATCCAAAAGAACCAAAATCAAGATCTTAAAAAGATACTAGCACTCCCATGTTTATTGTGGCACTGTTCACAATAGCCAAGATGTAGAAACAACCTAAATGTCCATGACCGATGAATGGATTTTAAAAATGTGATATAAACATGCAATGGAATCAGCCTTAAAAAAGGAAATCCTGAAATATGTGACAATATGGATAAAACTTGAGAACATTATGCTAAGCGAAATAAGCTAATCACAGGAGGACAGATACTACATGATTCCACTTACATGAGGTATCTAAAATAGTCAAGCTCATAGAAGCAAAGAATAAAGTGATGGTTACAAGGGGCTGGGCAGAGGGAGAAGGGGAAAATTGACAATGGGTGTAAAATTTCAGGTATGTAAGCTGAATAAGTTCTAGAGATCCGCTGTATAACATTGTGCCTGTAGATAACAATACTAGATTGTGTACTTAAAAGTCTGTTGAGAGAGTAGATCTCATGTTCAGTGTTCTTACCACAAAAAAAATAAAAATTTAAAATACATATATATAGTCATGGAACCCCAAAAGGCTAAACTCCATCTAAAAACTCAGGCCTCCCTATGGTTTTGTCAGACTCAACGGCCACTAACAAAAATCTTCAGGCCTTTCCACCCTACAAACCCAAGCCTAACTAAACCCCAGCTCTCCTAACCTAAGATTCACTCTCTTTCCCACCCCTGGGTGATCAATAGTCAAACCATAGATTCCCTTGAAAAAGATTCTACTCCATACCCGCAAAGTATGGTTCACTCTCAGAGAACAGAGAAGTGAATCAATGATAATATTCTGAAAACTTATTTCCTAATATCTGAATTATTCTATCTCAAAAATGCCATGTAGAGCTTCCCTGGTGGCGCAGTGGTTGAGAATCTGCCTGCCAATGAAGGGGACACAGGTTTGAGACCTGGTCTGGGAAGATCCCACATGCCACCGGGCAACTGGGCCTGTGAGCCACAACTATGGAGCCTGTGCTCTGCAACAAGAGAGGCTGCGACAGTGAGAGGCCCACGCACCGCGATGAAGAGTGGCCCCCGCTCGCCGCAACTAGAGAAAGCCCTCGCACAGAAATGAAGACCCAACACAGCCAAAAATAAATAAATAAAAATAAATAAATTTATATTTTAAAAAATGCCATGTATGAGCTATCAGTGGTTCAACCCATGTTCTGCTGCACCAGATCAATGTCAGTTCCTTTTCACAGCCTCTCCTCACATGTTAAGTGAAGACATGAGCCTGTACGTGTATGTGGTAGAAGTCCAGTTCCCCAGTGTGCTATGAAGAAGTGCTTAGACAAGAACACTGTATGAATTAGGGTCAGATGAGCTGCTGTAACAAATGAGGTAAAAAATTTCAACAAATATACTTTATTTTCCATTCATTTAATGATCAAATATAGCATTCCAGATCTGCAGGTAAGGGTCCTCTCAATTCAGGGACCCAGGCCTCTTTCATCTTGGGGCCCTGCCACTCTCTAGATGCTTTGTCAACTGAATCCATCAAGGGAAAGGAGAAAGAGAGCATGGAGAAGTCCTATACACTTCTTAACAGCCTTGGCCTGGAAGCGACACACATCACGTCCACTTACATATTTTTGACAATGAACCAATCACAAGGTCACAACTAATTGTAAGGGAGGGTAAGACATAATACTCTAGCTCTGTGCCCAGGCCAAAAAAAAAAGAGGAAACAGTTTATAAACAGCAGAGTTGTTTGCAAACACACTCACACACAAATAATCAAAGAAAACTCAACTTCTGTCCATTAGGCAACCTCCATTCAGATTTCAAGGGAAAAATTATCCACTTCTGCTGGAGTGCAGTGGTGCTAGTACACTCGATGTACTCAACAAATTATTTTACAATGCAGTCTGAAGCAAGTATATTTACATTACTTCATTTCACTCAGAGCTCCCCAAACAGTAGGTGGCGAGGCCCATTATTTAAATCTGCATGACTAAAAGCAAAACAATCCCTCCCAAGATGAAGAAAAAGGTTTCCCTAGAGACTAATTCCTACCTCTCACTTTATAAGCCAAAACTGAATTCAACTTCAAACTAGCCGTACTCCATCTTCAAAATTTTGAAATTCAGTCTCCACTGGCTCCCTGTTATAATTAAATTGTAAAGTCTTTGGGAGTTCTTCGTATGTCACATGATGACTCACACAATACATTTGACAAACCAGGCTGTCAATAAACATTTGTGGAATTCAACTGATTTGATGTTGAGAACTTTTTTTCTTTAATTTTTATTGGAATATAGTTGATTTACAGTGTTAGTTTCTACTGTACAGCAAAGTTAATCAGTTATACATATACATATATCAACTCTTTTTTTAGATTCTTTCTCCATATAGGTCATTACAGAGTATTGAGTAGAGTTCCCTGTGCTATACAGTAGGTTTTTATTAATTAACTATTTTATATATAGTAGTGTGTATATGTCAATCCTAATCTCCCAATTTATCCCTCCCTTCCTTACACCCTGGTAACCGTAAGTTTGTTTTCTATGTCTGTAACTCTATTTCTGTTTTGTAAATAATTTCATTTGTACCCTTTTTTTAGATTCCACATATAAGTTTATCCTACGATATTTGTCTTTCTTGTCTGACTTACTTCACTCAGTATGAGAATCTCTAGGTCCCTCCATGTTGCTACAAATGGCATTATTTCATTCTTTCTTATGGCTAATGTTCCATTATATATATGTACCACATCTTCTTTATCCATTCCTCTGTTGATGGACATTTAGGTTGCTTCCGTGTTTGAGGACATTCTTTATCAGGTATTTTTGAAGTGAAGAACAAGCCCCGGGTAGTGACTTACCAAGACTCTTTAATCTTTGTTTCCACTCTGTAATACAGGAGAGCAGCTGTGGGAAAGGCTGATGATCTTCTCTAGCAGGCTAGAGCAGGGGCACATGTGCACACAGAGAGGTTACCAAAACTAACTGTAGCATAGCCTCTGTTTAAAAGTAATAATGACTGTACAGGTCTTGGATTCAAACAAGCTAGTTAACCCAAGCCATTTGCATAAGAACTTTGAAGACTTTTGTAATTCTGTTGTGTTAAATAGGTGTGCCTTCCGACACGTATTTGTGAATAGTGTTGATTACTTGTTATAAGCCCATAGTCTATACGTTGCACCAGGCTGTTTGGCTTCACTAGACTCCTATACCTATTTCTTCAAAACTCCTGTACCCAAGGAAGGCCTGCATGCACGGATTCAACATAGCCTCAGCATTTATTAAATAGAACTTCTTGACATTTAGTCACACATTCTCGTGTGACACCTTTTTTTCCTCCTGATTCTAAAGTCTAAGTCAGCAGCTATCATATTTTCAGCCTACAATATATTCTCTACGTACCAATTAGGTTAAAAAAAAAAAAAAACCTAAACCTACAGCTGACACAATTTATGAAGCCTCCAGTAAGTCCACTGCATGAAAAAATAGTTTAAAAACTTATAACAAACTGGGGGTAGAAGAAAATTTCCTTAAACTGATAAAGCACATCTATCAAAAAGACCTCAAAAATACTTAATGGCAAAACAATAGAAGCATCCCAACTTTAGTCAGAAACAAGATACGGATGCCTGTTTTCCTGACTTTATTCAACATTTTATTGGACTATCTATACAGTACAACAAAACAAGAAAATAAAATAAAACGTAAGGATAGGAAAATGAGAAACAAAATTATTGGAATTAATAAAAGTACGTTTCTAGATAGGCAATACACTATTAAAAAATTAGCAATGGTTCCATATGCTAGCAGTAATCAATTAGCAAATATAGGGTTTCCCTGGTGGCACAGTGGTTGAGAGTCCACCTGCCGATGCAGGGGACACGGGTTCGTGCCCCGGTCCGGGAAGATCCCACATGCCATGGAGCTGCTGGGCCCGTGAGCCATGGCCGCTGAGCCTGCGTGTCCGGAGCCTGTGCTCCGCAACGGGAGAGGCCACAACAGTGAGAGGCCCGCCTACCGCAAAAAAGAAAGAAAATATAAGATCAGTTTTTTAAAAATCTCATTCACTATAGGAATAAAAATCATAAGTGTATATCTAACCAAATATGCTTAGGATATTTATGTGGAAGATTTTAATAATAACTTAAAGGGCATAAGAGAAGCCCTAAATAAATGAAAAATACATGATTTTTTTGTGGAGAAAATTTATTATCACAAAAGTGGTAATTCTTCTCAAGTTAACCTATAACTTCAATGCAATCAAAATCCCAACAGCATTATTATAAAGCTGATTCTGAGTTTCATGTGGAAAGATAAAAGGCTAAGACACCTAAGATAATTTTGTATAGAAGGAGAGGAGAAGGAGGAATGATAATGTCCCACCAACTGTCAAGACTCACTATAAATCTTTAGTTTAAAAGCCATGTGGTATTTGCAGGGATAAACAGACTACTGGACCAGGATAAAGAGCCCAGGAAAATATCCACATATATAGGAAAACGTGGTATTGGACAGAAGGTAAAAATGATAGACCATTAAATAAACAGTACAAGAACAATGACTTATCCACATGGAAAAATGTAAAATTCGAATTATCTTTATACTATGCTCAAAATATGTTGCAGATGGATTAAAGACTTAAGAAAAGCAAAGTTTTAACTCCTATAGAAGAAAATATTGGCAAACATAATAAGAAAGTTTTTTGCAAATAAGGCAAATAAAGGATAAGGCTTTTTAAAAGATCGATACATTTGACTTCATTAACATTTAAAATTTTTGTATTTCAGAAAGTATCATAAACAAACAAAAAAAGATATACCATGCACTGGGAAAATGTACCTGCAACATATATAACAGATAAAGAATAGGTACCCAGAATATATAAACGACGTTGACAAGTCAGTTTAAAAACAACAACTCAGTAGAAAATTGAGGAAAGCTATGACCAGGCAAGTCAAATACATGGGAAGAGAGCCAAATGCAATAAAGCATATAAAAATATCATCTATTACATCGGTAACAAAAGAAATGCAAGTTAAAACTGTGAGATACCACTTCACTCTCATTAAGACTGATAAACATTTTAAAGTTGTAATTCCAAGGATATATGAGGATGGGGGAAACAGGAGCTCTCATATGTGCTGGTGGGAGGGAAAATTAGTATAACTGAGTGATATCTGATAAAACTGAAGAAAGAATTTTGAGCCAGCCTTCTACTTCTAGTTATATATCCTAGTACTCCATGTGTACTAAGAACAGTATATAAGAATGTTAATTGCAGTACTGCTTGTGAAAGCAGAAATAAATTGGAAAAAAACCCTACATATTATCTTTGGAGAATAGAAAAATAAATAATACAATTGAATACTACATTATAATTTCTTTACATTATACTTACTTGGATATTAACATGACAGTCACATAGATAAAACTAAAAGCCATAATTTGAAACATTTATTAAATCTGGTGGTAGAAATATGTGTATCTATTAGATTTTTATCTAACCTTTTTGTATGCATGAAATATTTTATAATTTAAAATAATAACAAATTACTGTTTTACACAGTATTAAGCAGAATCAACTAAACCCAGGAATTTCGCAAATGATTTTCCTCTTGTAAATTAGCCAGTGTGGACAACATTTCATAACAAACTGATCAGTAAATTACTTCACTGAATTTTTACTGATATTTTGTTGTTGTTCAACATTAGGATGTATCCCCAATTAAAATAGTATTTGTTAAATGTTGAAATAATAAAACAACTTTTTTGCCTAAATAGTAAAATGATCACCCTCCTTTGGACACGTTATGAAGAGCTCTAAAATGACAACCCACAAATTATCTAGGTTTCAGGCCAAATCTCTTTGTTGCTAATGAGTCCTAAGGATTTGGAAAAGTTATATTTCCTCTTTGACCCTAAGTGTCATCTTCTATGTAATGGAAGTTTGGACTAGGGGATTCCTAGGAATACTAATACTCATAACTCAGCGACCTACAATTTGACTTGAGAACAAAAAAGTAAATTTAACTTCAAGCATCCCAAGCTCAAGAGAAAAAGAAAAAAAAAAACTTTTTGATTACTAATAATTCCTGAAGAAGAGAACAGTTCCTAATTAAGTTATTAAATAGGTGATTAAATTGAGAATTTAAACCTCATCATAAATGCATAGCATAATCTATTGATCTTCTGGTTTTTGAAGGTCAGTGGCTGGTTGAGAAACTTAAGCAATTGAATTTAGAATATTTGCAAATATCCAACTTTCAAAGACCCTGGCTCTTTTTGAAGTCAGACAGCCACGGGCAAACAAAACATAGCTTCGATTTAACTTCAAGATGTGTCCACAACAACTGATTACCCCCAATCCTTCTATTTTTCTCTCCCAATGGCAAAATGCAAAAGTTTTAAATACCTCTATAATTATGGTAAACATAGACAACAATCTCTAAAATTGCAGCATACTATTTGGTGTTCCTAACCTATGGGCTGTTGATAAAGGGCTAGATTAAAAGAGGCCATCTGGGAAGTGGAATCAAACACCAGATTCCAGTTGTTTGAGAGGCAATGCAAAAGCATCTCCTTCTTTTCAATATTAAATGAAAATGGTTTTCATATAAGCTATTTTCTAGCTTATATACAGAAAATCTGGAAATCTGTCTGAGGTTATGTTGTAAACAATCCCCAACTCCCACAAGAAATCTAGAGTAATCCAAAACTCTATAAAATGGGACCCATGATTAAAATAATTTATGTTCAGCAATCATTATTCTTTATACTTTTATTTAGTCTTATTTCATTCATCTTTTTCTGTTTTTTTTCTTGTTTAGTGGCCTTCCCCCCACCCCCTTTCCTGTTTTCACTTAGAATGTAATGTTTTTCTCTGTTGGTGTGGAAGTTATAGGTTATATTTCTATTCTTCTAGTGGTTCTAGTGGTCTCCCTGAACATATGTACTTAACTATATGTTTTTCTAACAAAGTCTAAATTATTCAGTGTCTCTCTTCCAAACAAACAAGACAATGACCCTAGAACATGTGAACACTTCCCACCTCCATAAAGTTATTACTATCTAGCTTTGGTTTCTTATTTTTTCACACAAGATGACATTATTTTTAACAGTGCAATTGTTCTTTTTAAATTTACCAATATCTTTAACTTCTGTGCTCACTGTTGTTTGTTACATTCCTCCTATCCCCTCTGAATATTCTCACCTGTGTGGTATAGTTGCTGTTTTAGGAAGGATGTGTGGGTGGATGTATGCCTGAAAATATCTTTAGTTTATCCTTGCCCTTGAATAACAATTTAGCTGGGAATAGGATTGTATGTTGTCCATTATTTTTTCTCAGAACTTTTGAAGATGTTCACTTCACTGTCCTCTGAAATCTATACTTAAGAGATGAGAAATCTACTGGAAATCTGGTTTTCTTGATAGGCAATCTTTCTTTGGGATTAGATAGTCTGTGAGATTTTCTCTTTATCCTTGATATTCTGTAGTTCACTCTGAGGTGGATTTATTTTAGTTAAGTTACTTGAAACTTGAAATGCACTTTCCATCTAAGGATTCATGTTTCTCTTTAATTCAGGAAAATTCTCAGCCAGTTTCCCTTCAAATATTGCCTCTCCAAGACTGCCTTCTGTCTCATCTTTTATACAAACTAGATTCTCTAAATCTAACCTCCATATACTTTCAGGGTGTATGACTTTGGGTAAACTCCTTTAAAATTCTCAGGCTCAGATAATATGGGAAAAATTATAAAACATGTGTCTTCAAATGGATAGGGCCTATAGATTGCCTGGAAAATGACTTTACAAAGTTCTGTAGCAAGGTCTATCGTAGTGAAATTATGGAAAAATGGAGATAAAGAAAAGTCTCTAAAATATTTCCTTCACAACAGTACTGGAAACATAGGAACCATAAAATGTTTACTCTAAAGGAAACTTCGTTTTTCAAAAGATAAACTTGAAACATAGAAAGATGAAGGATGATTTCATTTTCATTTCAAGCTATTGTCAGATTCACTACTAAACCCCAAATCGGCAGAATTTCAGTATTCCTAATGTCATTACACATTCCCTTGCCAAAATATTAGAAATATCTTAGCTATCACATCAATTCCTGCTCAGCTCATTTTCTAATCCAACAGTGGAGGATCCTGAATATCAGGGATCCATGGAGCACCAATGGAATAGCGAGGGGTTACCCTAGTTACCCAGCAACATGAATAAATTAGCCCTCCAACACTGAGCCCTGCCCAAGCAGCCAAACCAGAGTGATTCACTCAAAGAAAAACTACTGGAAATATCGTGAATTAAAAGGCCTGTTTTGTTGAGGAACTGAATATTTGCTCACTGTATAAGCAAACCCATACTGATTTTTCTGTGGGTGGCTGCAAAAATAAAGTTTCTACCAATTTCTTAAGAACTGTATTATAGGAGCTAATTGGTGGGAACTGATTTAACTAGAAGAGCCCTTTCATGGGTTAAAGAGTTTTTACCATAAGTAACAGAGAAAACTAATGATTGATTAAAGAAAAAAAGAAAGGTAGGGCTTCCCTGCTGGCGCAGTGGTTGGGAATCCGCCTGCCAATGAAGGGGACACGGGTTCGAGCCCTGGTCCCGAGGGATCCCACATGCCGCAGAGGGACTGGGCCGGTGAGCATGCCACGGCTGCTGGGGCCCGCATGCCTGGAGCTCCGCAACGGGAGAGGCCACTGCAATGGAAGGATCACGCACTGTGGCAGAGAGTGGCCCCCACTCACCGCAGCTGGAGAGGGCCCACGTGCAGCAACGAAGACCCAGTGCGGACATACATACATGAATAAAAGAAAGAAAGGTAAATCAGGCACAGAGGTAATTAGGCAGGCGAGATGATCTATGCCAGGAGCATGATGGTTACTTGAAAAGAAAAGTGGAGCTGAACAAGAGTCACGTACTCCTTTAATTTATCAGTTGATGAATAATTTCAGTATTTCAGTTTGTGTTATATGTCCAGCATGCTACTACAGGTATCATGGGGAAAAGGTCAAAAATTATTAGCAGCTCAGTTAATAAATACCCTACATTGTGTTTTCTCTCCCTCTTCACAGCAAAGTGAAAAGGAGAGCTTGCAGAAGGGAAGAGATCCCATTTTGTCAATTCTGGGTGAGGCAAAGCAGGATGTAATTGGACTTTGCCCACAAGTATATAAAGAAACAATTCTAAGTCAAATACAGATCCTCAATCTGGTTAAGGAGTTCAGAAAGAACCATTCATAAGCAAGAGAAGAGAAAGGGTATTTCTTAGCTGAGCCTGGAAGGAAAAATCACATGAAGATAAAGAAACGTGAATACGTTAAGATGAAGATAAAAATAGCCTAATCTTGCTGAAGAAATGCGAGATTGTCAGTATTTCTCTACCGTTGTCTGCAGTGGTAAAGAAAGCAAGCTTGGAGGTTTACAGAGAAAGAAATGTATTTGAAACAACCATCAGGGGATGGAGTTAGGCAGGTAATAGAGGAAGAACAAACAACAGAGTTATGTACAATGGCCAAGGAGGAAATATAAGATTTCGTGGGCCATTTGGGTTTGATTATGAGCCTTTCTTTAGCAGTTTTTGTGGTTAGGAGCAGTAGACAAAAAAGGTGCCTCTGAGGACAGGAGAATCTGATTAACATGACAGAAAAGTCAAACAGGCTGAAAAGATCACCCTGAAGTTGTTGAAATTTTAGTCCTTGGTGAGGAGAGAGTCTAACTCGGACAGGGGAAATAAGCTATCAAGACTAACAAAACTTTCCGTGAATTGGCGAGGAAGGGGTAAGAGGCCAGAATGGATGGTCCCAAAATGTATGGCTAGCTCCAAAGGAAGCTGGCCAGTGGTGCCAATTATGTTATCCCAGGGAATCTAGAAAACACAAGTCAGATCTGAGGTAGTACCAATATCCATCGGCCTGTGTGAGCATAGGGAACCCCAGTAGGAGTCATCAGGCAGTAACACATAGTCAAAGCAATTAGAGGCCCAAGGAGGTGAGAACCTCCAATTTAAGTAGCAACTCAGGCAACAATGTTATATGCACTGAGCAGGGTCTGATCCCCAGGGGAAGAAGATGACAAGGAATCAGCTCCTCAATCAAGGGATAATGGGATTAGGATTATGCTTTAGGATTATTATTATGCATTAGGATTATTCTTGAAATCCAGCATAGACTACAGTACAGATCAGAAGTCAGGGCAGAAGCCAGTCATAGAGCCTAGGTCTGTGCAGTGGGACCTGGGAGAAAATGCTGAACCAGGAAGGGCACTCAGGGTTCGTCCAGGGCATTTTAAACACATAGGCCATAGACCATTTCTCAATTCTAACATGAATCCTAGGGAATAAAAATATTTTTCTGACTCTAAATATATATATTCAGGCTTGGTCCTTATTAGCTCAGAGGTTGAGCAGAGCTAGCCTCAGGTTGTGAGATTTCAATTTCTGTAGCTCAGTGGTTCTCAAACTGGGGCAATTTTGTACCCCAGGTAACATTCAACAACGTATGGAAGCATTTTTGATTGTTATGACTGGGAGGACTGCTACTGGCCTCTTGTTAATAGAGGCCTGGGATGCTGCTAAACCTCCTACAGTGCACAAGACAGCCAAAGAAAGATTTGGCCCAAAATATCAATGGCATGGAGTTTGAGAAACTCTGCTCTGGATAGGTATGGGTCTGGCAGGGATTGGCACCAACAATTAAAGATCAGGTGGGAAAAACTGCTATTACATTGTAAGTGTTCATTCATTCATTCAATGAACCTTTCAGCAAATATTTAGCATTTATTATGTGCTAAAGACAGTACTAGGCACTGGGGGTATATTGATGATTAAGAAATGGTCCCTGCCCTCAAGAAGTTGTTAGTCTAAAAGGAAGATCTCAACTTTGCAGCCTTCATTCAGTTTTATCAAAATGCCAAGGAGCCAATAATAAATTATTGTTTCCTTCTAGTCTATCCTTTACAGAATAATTTAAATTATTCCAATTATTTAAATTTCCAGTAGAAATTATTCCTATTAAATAGGCCAACTGGGTTTGGGCTTAAAATCATAGTGGGATGCCTTCAAAAGATATGGAATACGTCTAACATATCCAAAGCATGAATTTCAGTGTCCTCATGAAGGAAAAGGCCAAGAATAAGAATGCGGTTAAGAAAAGTGATAGATGGGGCCACCTCCATAAAGAAGACTCCTGAATAGCCTCCACAGTTTGATCACCAACCAGGAAGAGTCACTTTTTAAAATGCAGCTTAGAAATATTTTGGAAGACGTGCACTGCTGTTTGCAACTCAGCTTGAAACGCATCAAGATATAATATAGATTGAGGTTGGATAGAAAGATGATAGCTGGGGACTTCCCTGATGGCTCAGTGGTTAAGAATCCTCCTGCCAATGCAGGGGACACGGCTTCCAGCCCTGGTCCGGGAAGATCCCACGTGCCGTGGAGCAACTAAGCCCGTGCGCCACAGCTACTGAGCCTGTGCTTTAGAGCACCCGAGCCACAACTACTGAAGCCTGAGCGCCTAGAGCCTGTGCTCTGCAACAAGGGAAGCCACTGCAATGAGAAGCCCGCACACCGCAACGAAGAGTAACTGCTGCCCGCCACAACTAGAGAAAGCCTGTGTGCAGCAACGAAGACCCAACGCAGCCCAAAACCTAATTAATTAATTAATTAATTATTTTTTAAAAAGAAAGGTGATAGATTGAAATGTGAAAAGCAAGAGTTGTACCATGTTAATGGTGTAGTCTAGGTGGTGGGGTCAGTATAAAAATCTTCCAACTTTTCTTTATGTTTGAAAATTTTTGTAATAAAATTTTGCAAAAAGTGCAACCTACTCCCTTCTCCTTGAAAAAAAATGTAAGGCTAAATCATATGTATTTAAGTAGACTATGAAAAAGGTTCTGGCAAAGCAGAGTTAACTTTTGCTTCAGGAGCACAGCTGCAGGAGAGTACTTGGAATGTGGGCCATGGACCTGAATCACTGGCATCCTCTGAGATCTTCCCAGAAATGTGCAATCTCAGAATTCAAGACATTCTCAATCAAATTTGGATTTTAACCAGATCTCCAAGTGATTCATACGCACATTAAAATTTGAGAAGCGCTGGAGTAATAGAAAGGTCAATAATCTAGCAGACCCAAGTTCTACTTTTCATTCACTCATAAAATTTAAAAATACATTCATTAAGTCCTATTATTTTCCTGGCACTATTTTAAATGCTGGGAACATAGCAACGATGAAGATAAATTTTTAGTTAAATTCTAGTAAAAGAGATAGTCAATAAACAAGGAAACAATATTTCAGAAAATGTATGTACAATAAAGCAGGTAAAGATATTTAGAAAAATTGGTCAGAAGCTATTTTAATTAGGGAATTCAATAAATCCTGAGCAGAATCCTGAATAATGAGGTGACAAGCAAAGCAGAGGTAGGGAGACAGAGGGAACAGCAAGTGTAAAAGCCCTGAGGCAGGAACCAGAAGATGCACCGCTTCACTTGTCTGGAACAGAGATTCCTCATTGCTAAAATAAAGCTGTCGGACCAAAAGACCCCTGAACTCTTTCTAATGCTCTGATTTCATGGCTATTTTTTTTTTTTTTTTTTTTTTTTGCGGTACGCGGGCCTCTCACTGTTGTGGCCTCTCCCGTTGCGGAGCACAGGCTCCGGACGCGCAGGCTCAGCGGCCATGGCTCACGGGCCCAGCCGCTCCGCGGCATGTGGGATCTTCCCGAGCCAGGGCATGAACCCGTGTCCCCTGTATCGGCAGGAGGACTCTCAACCACTGCGCCACCAGGGAAGCCCATCATGGCTATTTTTAAGATGACTATTCATGAGTGTCCCAGGAAGGATAGAGAATTGTATTTTTAATGGAAACAAACCCATGGCTATGTTTTTAAGGTAGCAAGGGTTAAAATGGCCACATGTCCAGTGGTTCTAATCATTATTTAAGTTGCTAATCATTCAAAGATTTATTCTTCTGGTGTTTTTTTGCCTCCTCATCCCTCAACTCATAGCGACAAGTCAAAGATAATTGATAATTATCAGTTACCAGCTAAGTGCTCAGGAAGCCCTTGTATCTAGGAGCTGTTCCCATCACGGTCCCCCTCATCTTCCATTTATTAGTTGATACATTAAACAGTGGATTCCATCTGCCAAGGATGCCAACATCCCAGGAGTTGAGACCTGAGATGAGGTTCTGATATTTAGCAAGTGGGCCGAGAAATACCTGAATCTTGCCCCATCAAGCATCCCTCGAGTTTCCTTTGGAAACTATTCACACTTGAAACAATAGCAGAATGGGAAACAAGGAAACATGTTACACACCTCTCTTGGCAAGTTTCGGTTCAAGCAGATGACTTGGGCCCAAAATCTGCAGGGAGTTATACCTTCCTCTCGATCCTAAATCCACACCTTACCAGCATCAAGCTGCTGAAAGGAAGACAATAGGTATCCTGCCAACTTCACCTCCAGCTACTCCTCCCGCAACATTCAGATACATTAAAATGAGTTTAATTCCTCAAACCCACTCCACTCTCTCTTATGTCTAAGGCTTAAAATATGCTATTCCCTCTGCCTAGAACACTGTTTGCACCCACAGCTCTCTTCACCTGACTGAATTCTGCTCATCCTTTGGATCTCTGAGTCCCCTCTTATGCAGCCTCAAACTTCTACTATCAGGACCTTTATCACACTGTATTGTAATGATGTGTTTACTTGTCTGCAGCCCCCTAGGCTGTTAACATGAGGAGTCAGGTACATCTTGTTCAGCTTTTTTAACTCAGAATTGTATCTACAATCCCTGGAACACAATAGGTGTGTAATGATTATTTTTTGAATGAATGAATGTCATTTCCATTTGTCCTCTTTTTAATTTTTTAACCTTGCTAACCATCTTTAGATCTGTGTTCTTTTCAACAAACTTTTCTAACCTTTTTGACCAAGGAAACGTTTCAGAATTGAGAACTTGTTCCCCTCACATCTTAATGTCCAAAAAAGAATTTCTTTTCAAGAGTCCCTAGAAAGGGAACCACAGTATTTTTTAAAATACAGGATAATTTTTTTTTTTTAAACCAAGAATCCATGACTCCTATGACAGCGGAAATAAATATACTGTCTTAGTCATCACTATTCTCTTAAACCAGTTTGAGGAAACATGTTTTGCTTTTTGTTTTAAACAGGAACAGATTGCTCCGGGTTTGGGAGAGCCAGACACGAATCAGAAAGCCCTTCCTCTTTCATTTTACAAGTCCTTGCTCTCTGCCCAACCCTGAAATATTTACTGAACTGCAGATGAAACAACCTTCTTTCTCCTCTCCTGGCAGCCTTGTGTGGTGTTGAAGAGGGAAAGAAATCGTGAGTTCTTCTCCAGCTGCCAGACTCGGGAGCTTAGCACAGGAGGAAGGCCATGAATTCTGCTCACCCTGGACACAGGAAACTCTGAACCCAAGTGGCCTGAGTCTAAACTTGGAGAGGGAATTGGAGTTGAAAATTAACTCTTCAGATGCTGGACAAACTCAGCAAGTTGTGGAAAACACTACTTACCAGATCAAAGGAGGAGCAAGCAATTGATATCTGCTCCAAAAGTCCTTCTAGCATTTTCCCTCTGGCTCTGCACCAACCTGTTCTTTTTAACTTTTTAGAAGTACATAGAGGGAAACCAACATTTACTGAGTTCCTTTTATGTGCTAAGTGCTCTGCATGCATTGTCTTATTTACTCATCCATACAGTCAAGTGAGGTATCTATTTTTATCCTCATTGTAGAAAGAAATTGATGTTCAGAGAAAACAAGTACCTTGGCCGCTGAATTAATAAACAATAGAGCCTAGGTTCAGATCCAAATCTAATAAATTCAAAGCCCTATATTTTTTCCTCCTGCATCTGGGGATTTGTACCTTGAAATCATAGAAATTTGTCCAGCCCTTTGGAGGTAGCACAAAATTTTAAAAGGTTCTACACAGCTCATAACATCATAACAATAACCATTCTGTAGGTGACCAATAGTTGATCATAGCCAGAACATTGTCTCTTGCTGTATTGATAAGACTTTTCTGAAAGACCGTTTTGACAAAGGTTAGTTATTTATCCAAATAACCCAGCTTCCCATTACAATTGAGGATGATTCTGACATCCAGAAATTAAGTATTCCCATCTTAAACAATAGCCCTAAGCACTTAGAGTTTTCCTTAACATTATATATCTATGTTTTATAGCCTCTATCCAGGTATATTATAATGATATATATATCTTTCCCATTGCAGTATGAGCTCCTAAATGACAGAGGCGGTAGAGAGAATGATTCACTTTTGTGTTGCACTTGTGGCCACTCATTAAATGTTTGTTGGATTGATCTGGCAGAGGCGATGATTGTGAACACAACTGGTTATGATGCAATTTGGTAAGAACTGCCATTAAAATAGGTTCAAGATGAGGTGTAAGCATGTAAGAACAATCAATTCTGTTTAGAGGAAGGATTGTTTGGGACAATTGCACAGTGTAATGGGTTCACCAGGTGGAGAAGGAATAAGAAGAAAGGCATTGCAAAGATAGAAAGCATAAGCAAAGGCAAGATGGCAGGAAATATGGCAAGTAGCTGGAAGAAGCATCCATGGATTTGTCTTCTTGAACTTTTGAGGGAGACAGAGGAAAAGCAACAAGGGTCAAAAGAGTTAAGAATTTTGTCAGCAATATAAAGGGTACCTACTTATTTCCTTAGATTTTGTGCTTAGTATATGATGGAAGGTATGGCTGTAGTTCACAGGCTATGAAGCCTGGAGCATGCTTATACATAGGCCATCTTCTTAGACTGCTTACTCCAAATATCACTTGTAGGACTTCAGGGGGATGTGAGGTCGAGTGACCTATAAGGGCAAAGGTCATCAATACTGAGGAAACCTTTTTGGAAGATAGAGACAATCTCTTCCTCCTAAGAGTGAGAAATGAAGTGATTCCCATAGTATTTGCACATCAACATATCCCTGAACTAGTTCTTTCAGGGAGCCCCATGGCCAAGGGCAATGAAAGGAAGTGACACTGAAATCATCAGGCTCCCTTCCCACAGTCTAATGAGCCCTAGAACAGTGGCTCCAAACCTTGCCTACCTACTAGGATCACTTAGGCAGCTTCCAAATACCCTGATGCTCAGGCCACACCAGTGACCAATTGATTCAGAATCTCCATAAATGGAACTAGGCATCATTATGCTTTAAAGCTCCTTGAGTGATTCCAATATGCAGCTAAGTTTGAGAACTGCTGCTTCAAAGAGTGGGCACATTGGTGGTGGGTAGCTGGGATGGTGAGGTTGTGATGTAGTAGATCTGGGATGAGGGAAACCTTTTTCCAAGGTTGAATTTAATATTTCTTTAGTAGTGCTTAAACAATTGACATTAGTGTAGGATATTTACAGAATTCTCAGTCAGCTTGACTGTGGATCGTACTAGGGAAAACCCTGGTATAACAAATTGGCCTCTGTTAGCCCTATAGCAAGGACCACAGAGCTAAAGTCCATTTGGAGCTTGGTAACCATGTGTGAAAGCCACTGTGTAGTAACGGATCATTGTTACATAACAGCAAACTCTAATCTATTCTTATTCCCAAAGACAATAATGCAGATATCCTTCTAGAAGAGCCAGGGCACTATGTCAGAACATGGAGTACGAAATGTGATATAGCACACAATTGCAATTTCACAGACTGCTTATCCATTTAATCATATGATTTCTCCTGAATGTTTCACTGAACAACAGCACGTATTGGTCAAAATAATAAGACTGTGGAGGTAACCTTACTGATTTCAAAAGAAAATGCACCTTTAGGGCAAAGGCAAATACTTTTAAATAAATAGGTGTGTGCAAATATGCTTGTGACAGCCAAATAAGAAATACTAGCAGTTTCTTTTCTCCTACTCAGAAGAAGGAAACCTTTTTCCAAGGTTGAGTCAAATGTTTCTTTAACAGTGCTTATGCAATTGATATTAGTGTATGATATTTACAGAATTCTATAAATCTATAGATTAGGAAAGCAGCATTAGGTTTTAACACATTTAAAGGAAGGTGTATTATGTTTGTGATTTTCTAAAAGTAGTAAGATGTTCTTTTACTCTCTGTCTACCTCTTGAAAGGCAGGGGTCTTCCTGAATATGTTCATGACCTGGAAGTATTTGATACTTGATCAACAAAGCTGCATTGTAGGTAATTACCTCAAGTATTGGGGTCAGGGGCCAGATCCTTTTAGAAATGGCATGGGACTTCCCTGGTGGTCCGGTGGGTAAGCCTCCGTGCTCTCAATGCAGGGGGCCCAGGTTTGATCCCTGGTTGGGGAGCTAGATCCCACATGCATGCCACAGCAAAGGGGCCACAGCAGAGGGTTCACATGCCACAACTAAAGAGTCTGCATGCCGCAACTAAGACGCCCACATGCTGCAACTAGTATCCCGTGTGCTGCAACTAAGACCCAGCGCAGCTGGAAGGAAGGAAGAGAGGGTGGGGGGGAGGGAGGGTAGGAGAGAGGGAGGGAGAGAGAGAGAGAGAAAAAGAAAGAAAAGAAAGGAAGGAAGGAAGGAAGAGAAGAAATGGCATGCCAGCTCTTCTGGTGTCTTCCCCATCACTAGAGAAATGAGAGTCCAGGAAGACAAAAAGGTTTCCCAGAGGTGCATAGCATTGTATTGCAGCAACTTTTCCTATACCCCAAAATACTGGGGTGAGTCTTTTATACCCTCAGCATTACCTTTTACAATGCAACCCCCCACCCCCGATAATTCACTAGGCTGCAGCATTTCTGAAGAGAGCAAATGTCATGCAGCACCTCCTGTGTAGAGCCTATTAACCAACAGACCCTTCTTCTGCCAAGAACTGCGGTGGGTTTCGGAATGAAACTTGGGAAGCTACGGATGGTTGAATTGAGTCTAATTCATGGAACCAGGTGGACCAAGCATCTGGCTCACTGAACTATTTTATCACTATGCTTTATAGGAATGTCATGATAAAAGCCATGTACAAATTGGGTAAGTTACATACAAACAGATTTCTCAATGCAATTAATTTGATAGATTCAAGCACTACTCGGTCCATGCTAGTCACCCCTGGCTTCCTATCATCATTTCTAAACAGCTGGCTCTATCTGTAGCTGTAACTATCTTTTATTTATTCTTTCTACTTCTAACCCCAATCCAATGGTAAGGTACTTCCCTTCGTTCTCTCTGTCCCTAGGAAAGCTAAATGTCTTTTTCTGTCCATGCCCTTGATAGAATTTTTGGTTTTAGATCTTCCCAGTCACCAGATCCTCATCGCATAGGTTCTCTGAGCCCCAGCAACTAAGTCACCTTGCAGATGTTCATGGGCTGTGCCCTTTCAATGTCAGTCATCTGAGCCTCTCTGAATTCTAACGATTTTCTCTTGTACTAGTTTCATTAACTGCCCCTATCACCTTCAAATCATTCTAAGCTCTCTCCCCAAGTTTCTATGAGTTCCCTTCTATATATTAGTCAAGCCTTTCTTCCCTTCTCTTCTCTTCCTTTATTGTTGGTTCCAAGGAAAAAAGTCCCATGCACACTTGACAAACATAATGGAGGTTTTATGGAAAGATCTCAGATAATGAAATCCAATAGTTTCCTCAGGGATGGGGAACTGCGAAATGCAAAGAAGGGGAAATTTTCGTCTCTGGCGCTCTTTAATACCTCTTTCCCCACTCTTTGCTTTCTTCTACTTCTTTATTGTCTTCCTGGAAAATGACCATGACAGCCATACCACAGCTCCCAAGTATACATCAACTCAGTTCAAATCCCAGAGTCTAGAACCTAAGAACCCACATTAAAAACAACCAAACTTCCATGAGCTCTTCACTCTTGGTTCAATAAGGGATGGCGTGATCAGGTGGGAAATCATGGTTTCTGGGGCAGCACGTCTATGGAAGTGGATCGTTTTCAAAAGAGAGATCATATGGATATGTATTATGCTTAAGTATTATCCCTTACATTTCTCTGTAATTTCTTTGGCCCTACCGAAATTTACATTTTTAATCCAAATCTTTTTAATGGATGCATCTTATCCTAGATGATGTTTTCCAAACATTTTAAAAACAAGGGACCTTTTTTTTGTGTTTTTTTTGCAGTAAACGGGCCTCTCACTGTTGTGGCCTCTCCTGTTGCGGAGCACAGGCTCCAGACGCGCAGGCTCAGCAGCCATGGCTCACGGGCCCAGGCACTCCGCGGCATGTGGGATCTTCCCGGACCGGGGCACGAACCCGTGTCCCCTGCATCGGCCGGCGGACTCTCAACCACTGCGCCACCAGGGAAGCCCAAGGGACCGTTTTTTTTTTTTCAGTAAAATATTTCACTGTAACCCAAGATGTAAAACAGATACAAAGCAGAGTTGTTCCAGTTGAATGGAAGAGGGTGGGGAGAAGAGGCCACCTCCTCTGTACATTTTGCCCCGTGAAGCCCTGCTTCAGCCCCTAGGGAAGCCACTGCTCTTGTGTTTATAACCAAAGATAGTCACTTGCATCACCACAAAAAATTTTATACTTCTGTGTCTTGACTTGTCGACTTTAGACAGTATTTTTGGCTGTCCTCCATAAAAGATAAAGCACTTTAACTCAATTCTACTTCCTCCCCCTTCTTTCCTAGTTTGTAGAGTTAACTTATTTGTAGTCATTATTTGTAGTCATTTCTTCATTACTGTTAAAACTTCAAATATTATACTTAAGGAGTATTATTTTTTTCTTTTGACTTTAGATAATATCTCATCTCTCCACCAACTAAAATAGCAGCCTTACACTGCCCTCCAGTCCTCAACCATTCCAGTACACACACACACACACACACACACACATATGTGTGTACACACATATACTTATATATATCACTTTTAACATCTGAACGCAGAATAATTAATAGAATTTCTAACCATCATTTCCATTCCTTGAGCCCCTCTGTTGCATAGTGTACTTATTCTCTCACCAGTCCGTGAATACAAAGTTCATTTTAGAGCATAAGCTCCTAGGAAGTAATGGAAGAGCTGGTTTATATTCTTTTAAATGGCACCACTCACAGGAGAAAAAGCAGACAGATGTGGTGTGATGGTGGAGGTGGTGGAATTCATCATCACTGGTTTCAAGAAGCTTAAAATTTTAATTTGAAACACTCTGGGGAGAGGGAGAAGGGGAATGGTTTCCTGCAGAAACTCAAGCATCCCTTAGATTTCATGGTCCATTTTCTTACACAAATACCCCTATTTTTTTTTTAAAATTCTATACAGTACCACAGAGCAATGCCACATTCAAGCACTGCTAGAATACTTTTCAACTAGCAGCAGCCAGTTTTCCACCGGTTTTGTCAGGGAGATCCCACACCATAACTACAGATATCGTATTGTCTGTGAGATGCTCATACTGTTTTCCTTGTTTTTGACAAGAAAAGTCATTCCTCGCTCTCTTCCTCACACTCTGTTCTGCTTTCCCAGCCCTTCTATGAGAATAATGAAGACATTTTTTCAATCAACCTTCTCCATCGACATTACCTCCCTATGTAAATGATTTTCTTAGTAACTCACTGACTCTCTTGGGCTCACTTCAGTTTCCAAGTAATTGGCCAGCAATTCAACACTCATGCTGGAGAAGGTGCTGAAGAACTGATGAGGGAAGAAAACTTTCATTGGTGCTAAGTTGTCAGTGGCTTTTCTAAGTGGTGATAAACATTAAGAATACTCAGGCAGAACAGATTATCCTGGCAGTGTTAGTAAAAGGAAGGGGCCACTGGGGATTCGGTGGAATAGCCTTCTCTGGAGTTTTCTTCTTCTTCAATTGTTCTTATTTGGCTATGGGTTTAGGATGGCTCAGTCCATGGGCAAAAGGAAAGGTTTTATGAGCTTTCAAAGTACCATCTAGTCAAGGTACATTAGTCCTCAAGTACTTAATTGATTTTGAATATGTTCTGGAATTTAGGAACATTTTCAAGTATACGGTCTTATTTGATCTTCCTAACCATACTGTGAAGTCAGAAAGGCAGGTAGTATGTATTCACTTTATTTTACAGATTAGGAAACAATGATTTGTAGACATTAGGTGTGTTTCACAATACCACATAGCTAAAATGTAGCAGAAGGCTCTTTATACCAAACCATGTTGCCTTTTCCACTTACTGACCAGGGTTGCACCAGCAGTTCCTCTGGGAATGACAAAGTTTATCCACTAGTTTACCGAACAGGATTCATGGGGTATAATCACCAAGCAACTTTATATTGTCTCACATTTTCCCTTTAAAGGTTAATCAATCAGGAACATTCTTCTTCTGAGTGGGACGAAAACTGAAAAGTCCTATTATTATTCTTATCACTCACGTAATAAAAAAATCCAACTGTCCTTTCAAGTTGCAAATACAGTTTCAAATTCATAATTGAGTATCTAATTACATGTAATAATCAAAACTTCAAATTGGGTATAGAATTAAAACTCCTCCCTCCCTCCTCCTGTAAGGCTTTTGATGGGTAGGAGGTCAGGAAAGTGGTTGGGTAGAGGAGGGGGAGTCCTTCTTCCTAGTTCTTCCCCTTCTCCATTTTGCTAACCTAGTTGTGATCCCTTCTTCCAAGGCCAAAGGGTATGAGAAGAGAGAGGAGAGACTGTGAAGAGCAGGAAAACTCTCACCTAATTAGTACTATCATAAAATGGTTTTGCACTCTGGTGAATAACACTGACTCTTACAAGCTATTTAGCAGATTCCTAGAAAGAGCCCTATCACTGAGGATTTCTCATCCGAGATTCCCTTGATATGAGTCATGCACACTCCCCCAATTCCTCCATCTAAAGCAAACCAGGCTGTCTGATGCCTTTTAGATTTCTCAAACACGAGGAAAACTCTGGTCTTCTCTCTATCCTAATTTCCTATCAAGTTCAGTAAGCATTGCTAATAAGACATTTGCACTGAGCTTAAGATAAGGTGAAGGTACCTCATCCTGCCCCCTTGGGGAAAGTTAAAAAGTTAGAATCCCAGCCCAGATCTCTCCAGAGAAATTTTCTTTAAAATTCTTCCTCAGGCTTATTCTTTTGATCCTCAATGTAGGTAAGTGTTATAAGTCATGTGATCTGTTTTGAGACATATCCTTTGAAACTTCACCTCTTTATCTGGAACCTCTCCAGGAAATGTATCTATTGACTCTATGAACTTTAGTCAAAATTTTCAAATGTTACATCCTAATATATTAAGTGAGTATAAAATGTGACCTCTGCTGTTTAGGAGTTTCCTTTCTAATTGGGAAGACAACCAATAAATGAAACTACATGAGGGTAGAAACAGCATTAACCACAACTGCTGCAGATATTCAGTAAAACTGAAAATCACCATGGGCTAGAACAATATATTCTGTAAGTCTTATATTAAAACAAGCAAAAATCTAGAACAAAGTAGGCATTCCAGAGAGAAAAATCACCATTAAAAAAGAACAGTATATGATACAAATGATCATGATACTTTAACTAACTCCCCGAATTGTCTCTTCTCTCCATTTCTATCACTGCAGTCTTAGTTCAGGCCACCATCATCACTCACCTTGATTAATGCAATAGCGTCTTGGTTGGTCTGCCTAAGTTTAATATTCCTCTTCTGCCACCTTCTCCAAGTCCAGTCTCATCATCTGGGTGATACCTCCTTCCAGAAACATCCTTTGTTGTTTTTCCTTTCCAGCCATCCCAGAAATTTCCCAAATCTCTGTGTTATTTTGCCCCCCTTTGATGTACTAATCTCTCCATCTGACCCTCCTACTCCCACCTCATCTTCCCCTCGTATATGTTTTCCTTCCAGTTTTATTGAGATATAATGGTCATACAGCACTCTATAAGTTTAAGGTGTACAGCACAATGATTTGATATGACTTGACATATATTGACATATTTGACATGACTTGACAATAGATCATGAAATGATTACCACAATAAGTTTAGTGACTATCCATTATCTCATATAGATACAAAATAAAATAAATAGAAAAAAATTCTTCCTTGTGATGAGAACTCTTAGGTTTTACTTTCTTAACAAATTTCATATATAACATATGGCAATGTTAATTATATGTATCACCTTGTATTACATCCCTAGTACTTATTTATCTTATAACTAGAGGTTTGTACCTTTGACTACCTTCATCCAATTCCCCCTCCTCCTACCCCCCCACCACCACCTCTGGCCACAATACTGATCTCTTTGTCTAAGAGTTTTTTTGTTTTTGAAGTATAGTTGACCTACAACACTGTTAGTTCCTGGTGCACAACATAGTGATTTGATACTTCTATACATTTCAAAATTATCATCACGATAAGTCTAGTTACCATCTGTCACCATAAAAAGATACTATGTAATTATTGACTATATTCTGCACACTGTACATTTCACACCCATGACTCATTTATTTTGTAACTAGAAGTTTGTACCTTTTAATCTCCCTTAGTTATTTCTCTTATCCCCGCCCCAACCAGGCTCCTCCCCTCTGGCAACCACCTGTTATCTATGACTGTGTTTCTGTTTTATTATGTTTGTCCATTTGTTTTATTTGTGGGTTTTTTTTTTGTTTTTTTTTTTTTGCGGTACGCGGGCCTCTCACTGTCGTGGCCTCTCCCGTTGCGGAGCACAGGCTCTGGACGCGCAGGCTCAGCGGCCATGGCTCACGGGCCTAGCCGCTCCGCGGCATGTGGGATCTTCCCGGACCGGGGCACGAACCTGTGTCCCCTGCATTGGCAGGCGGACTCTCAACCACTGCACCACCAGGGAAGCCCCTGTTTTATTTTTTAGATTCCACATATAAATTACATTGTACAGTATGTGTCTTTCTCTGACTTATTTCATTTAGCATAATACCCTCCAGGTCCATCCATGTTGCTGCAAATGGCAAGATTTCATGCTTTTTTATGGCTGCATAGTATTCCATTGTATATAAATATATTTATATACATAAATATATATATGTTTTGGCTGTGTTGGGTCTTCACTGCTGTGCATAGGCTTTCTCTAGTTGTGGCAAGTGGGGGCTACTCTTCGTTGCGGTGCACGGGCTTCTCATTGTGGTGGCTTCTCTTGTTGTGGAGCATGGGCTCTAGGCACACGGGCTTCAGTAGTTGTAGCATGTGAGCTCAGTAGTTGCAGTGCACAGGCTCTAGGGGGCATGGGCTCAGTAGTTGTGGCTCACAGGCTCTACAGCACAGGCTCAGTAGTTGTGGCACACAGGGTTAGTTGCTCCACGGCCTGTGGGGTCTTCCCAGACCAGCGATCGAACCCATTTCCCCTGCATTGGCAAGTGGATTTTTTTTTTTTTTTTGGCAGGTGGATTCTTAACCACTGTGCCGCTGGGGAAGTTCCCCCTTATCAGATATATTGACTGCAAATATCTTCCCCCATTCAGTAGGCAGGTTTTTCATTTTGTTGATAGTTTCATTCACTGTGCAAAAGCTTTTTAGTTTGATGTAGTCCCATTTGTTTGTTTTTTCTTTTGTGTCCCTTGCCTAAGGAAGCATATCCAAAAAAATATGGTTAGAACCAATGTCAAAGAGTATACTGCTTATGTTTTCTTCTAGAAGTTTTACAGTTTCAGGTCTTACTTTTAAGTCTTTAATCTATTTTAAGTTTATTTTTGTATATGGTGTGAGAACGTCATCCAGTTCAATTCTTTTGCATGTAGGCTGTCCAGTTTTCTCAAGACCATTTATTGAAGAGGCTATCTTTTCCCCATTGTATATTCTTCTTCCTTTGTTGTAGATTAATTCACCATATAAGTTTGGGTTCATTTCTGGACTCTCAATTCTGTTTCATTGATCTATGTGTGTATTTTTGTGCTAGTGCCATACTGTTTTGATTACTGTAGCTTTCTAGGAGAGTGTGAGGTCAGAGAGTGTGATTCCTCCAGCTCTGTTCTTTCTCAAAATGGTCTTGGCTATTTTGGGTCTTTTGGGGTTCCATACAAATTTTACAATTATTTATTCTAGTTTTGTGGAAAATGCCGTTGGTATTTTGATAAGGATTGCACTGAATCTGTAGATTGCCTTGGGTGGCATGGTCATTTTAACAATATTAGTTTTTCCAATCCATGAACACATAGATGTTCTTAAGGAGTATTATTAGTCTGCATTCTTTCCATCTATTTGTGTCATCTTCAGTTTCCTTCATAAGCATCTTACAGTTTTCTGAGTACAGGTCTTTTACCTCCTTACTTAGATTTATTCCTAGGTATTTTATTCTTTTTGATGCAGTTGTAAATAGGGTTGTTTTCTTAAATTCTCTTTCTGATCATTTGTTGTTAGTGTACAGGAATGATGCAGATTTCTTTGTATTAATTTTCTATCCTGCAATTTTACCAAATTCATTGATGAATAGTTTTGTGTGGCATCTTTAGACTTTTCCATATGTAATATCATGTCATCTTCAAACAATGACAGTTTTACTTCTTCCTTTCCAATTTGAATTTCTTTTATTTCTTTTTATTGTCTGATTGCTGTGAGTGGACTTCCAATACTATGTAGAATAAAACTGGTGAGAGCAGGCATCCTTGTCTTGTTCCTGATCTTAGAGGAAATGCTTTAATTCTTTACCACTGAGTATGATGTTAGCTGTGGGTTTGCCATATATGGCATATATGTTGAGGAATATTCCCTCTATACCCACTTCATGGAGAGTTTTTTTTATCATAAATCAATATTTAATTTTATCAAAAGCTTTTTCTGCATCTTTTCAGCTGATTTTTCTTCTTCGATTTGTTAATGTGTTGTATAACATTGATTGATTTGCAGATTCTGAAAAATCTTTGCATCCCTGGGATAAGTCCTACTTGGTCATGGTGTATGATCCTTTTAATGTATTGTTGGATTCAGTTTCCTAATATTTTGTTGAGGAGTTTTGCATCTATGTTCATCAGTGATATTGGCCTGTGATTTTCTTTTTGTGGTATCTTTGTCTGATTTTGGTTTCAGGGTGATGCTGGCCTTGTAGAATGAGTTCAGAGGTGTCCCTTCCTCTGCAATTTTTTGCAATAGTTTGAGAAGAATAGGTGTTAACTCTTCTTTAAATGTTTGGTAGAATTCACTTATGATGCTCTCTGCTCCTGAACTTTTGTTTGCTGAGAGTTTTTTGATTACTGGTTCAATTTTATTACTGGTAATTGGTCTGTTCATATTTTCTATTTCTGCCTGATTCAGGCTTGGAGATTGTACTTTTCTAGAATTTGTCCATTTCTTCTAGGCTGTCCATTTTATTGGCATATAGCCATAGTAATCTCTTATGATCCTTTGTATTTCTGTGGTGTCAGTTGTAACTTCTCCTTTTCGTTTCTGATTTTATTGATTTGGGCCCTCTCTCTTTTTTTTTTTTGATGAGTCTGGCTAAAGTTTTACAAATTTTGCTTGTCCTTTCAAAGAACCAGATCTTAGTTTAATTGATCTTTCCTAATTTTTTTTGCCTCTATTTCATTTATTTCTGCTCTAATTTTTATAATTTCTTTTCTACTGATAATTTGGGGGTTTGTTTTTCTTTATCTACTTCCTTTAGGTGTAAGGTTAGGTTGTTTATTTGAGATTTTTCTTGCTTCCTGAAGTATACTTGTATCACTAAAAACTTTCCTCTTAGAGCTGCTTTTGCTGCATCCCATAGATTTTGGCTTGTTGTGTTTTCATTTTCATTTGTCTCCAGGTACTTTTTGATTTCCTCTCATTTCTTTAGTGATCCATTGGTCCTTTAGTAGCATATTGTTTAGCCTCCACATGTTTGTGGGTTTTGGATTTTTTTCCTCGTAGTTGATTTCTAGTCCCATAGCACTGTGGTTGCAAAAGTGCTTGATATGATTTCAGTCTTCTTAAATTTACTGAGACTTGTTTTGTGGCCTAGCATGTGATCTATCCTGGAGAATGTTTCATGTGCACTTTAAAAGAATGTGTATTTTGCTGCTTTTGAATGGAATGTTCTGTAAATACATACATACATGCATACATACATATTATATATCCATGTGGTCCAACATGCTGTTTAGGGCCAGTGTTTCCTTATCGATTTTCTGTCTGGATGATCTGTCCATTGTTGTAAGTGGGGTGTTAAAGCCCCCTATTATTACTGGGTTACTGTCAATTGCTCCCTTTAAGACTGTTACATTTGCTTTATGTATTTAGGTGCTCCTATGTTGGGTGCATATATATTTACAATTATTATGCCTACTTCTTGGCTTGATTTCTTTATCATTATATAATGTCCTTCCTTGTCTCTTGTCTTCTTTGTCTTTGTTTAATGTCTATTTTGTCTGATGTAAGTATTGCTACCCCAGCTTTCTTTTTGTTTCTATTTGCATGAAATAACTTTCTGTCCCCTCACTTTTAGTCAATATGTGTCTTTAGATCTGAAGTGACTCTCTTATAGGCAGCATATATATGGGTTTTGTTTTTATATCCATTCAGCCACTCTATGTCTTTGGATTGCAACATTCAGTCCATTTACATTTATTGATAGATATATACTTATTGCCATTTTGTTCATTGTTTTGGGGTTGTTTTTGTAGTTCTTTCTTCTACTTTTGTTCTCTTCCCTTGTGATTTGATGACTGTCTTTAGTGTTGTGTTTGGATTCCTTTCTCTTTTTTTGTGTGTGTTTCTATTATAGATGTTGGTTTGTGGTTACCTTGAGGTTTATGATTATGATTGTTTTAAGTTGCTGATCTCTTAAGTTCAAATACATTTTATTTAAGAATCCTGCAGTTTTACTTCCCCTGCACATTTACTGTTTTTGATACCGTATTTTACATCTCTTTGTTTTTTGTTTTGTCCCTTAACTACTTATGTGGATATAGATGATTTTACTATTTTTGTCTTTAGACCTTCCTACTAGTTTTATACGTGGTTGATCTATTACCTTTACTGTATATTTGCTTCTACCAGTGAGGTTTTTCCGTTTGTAATTTTCATATTTCTAGTTGTGGCCTTTTCTTTTCATCTTTTTTTTTTTTAAATAAATTTGTTTATTTATTTATTTATTGGCTGCGTTGGGTCTTCGTTGCTGCATGCAGGCTTTCTCTAGTTGTGGCAAGCAGGGGCTACTCTTGGTTGTGGTGTGCGGGCTTCTCCTCACAGTGGCTTCTCTTGTTGCGGAGCACAGGCTCTAGGTGCGTGGGCTTCAGTAGTTGCGGCATGCAGGCTCAGTAGTTGTGGCGCACAGGCTTACTTGCTCTGCGGCATGTGAGATCTTCCCGGACCAGGGCTCAAACTCGTGTCCCCTGCACTGGCAGGCTGATTCTTAACCACTGCACCACCAGGGAAGTTCTCTTTTCATCTTAAAGGAGTCCCTTTAACATTTTTTGTAATGCTGGTTTCTTGGGGCTGAAATCTTATAGCTTTTGCTTGTCTGTAAAATCATTGATCTCTCCTTAAAATCTGAATGATAGCCTTGCCAGGTAGAGTATCCTTGGTTGTAGGTTTTTCCCTTTCATCACTTTAAATATATATTGCCACTCCCTTCTGGCCTGCAGAGTTTCTGCTGAAAAGTCAGTTGATAAGCTTATGGGAGTTCCTTGTATGTAACTTGTTGCTTTTCCCTTGCTGTTTTTAATATTCTCTCTTTATCTTTAATTTTTGTCATTTTAATTACAGTGTGTTGGTGTGTTCCTCTTTGGGTTGATCTTGTTTGGAACTCTCTGTACTTCCTGAACCTTGATGTCTGTTTTCTTTCCCAGGTTAGGGAAGTTTTCAGCTATTATGTCTTCAAATATGTTATTCAAAACCAAACATTCTGGGGGCTCAGCTTTCCACTGCAGGCTAGGGAGCCCCATATGGGGCTCAGACCCTTTGCTCCTTGGGAAAAACCTCTGCAGTTGTGATAATCCTCCCATTTGTGGGTTACCCACCCAGGGAAGTGGGTCTTAACTATACCATATCTCTGCCCCTCCTGCCCATCTCATTGTGGGTCCTTCTTTATTTTATATTTTTAGAAATATTTATTTATTTATTTATGGCTGCATTGGGTCATCGTTACTGCACACGGGCTTTCTCTGGTTACAGCAAGCGGGGGCTACTCTTCATTGTGGTGTGCAGTCTTCTCATTGCAGTGGCTTCTCTTGTTGCAGAGCACAGCCTCTAGGCATGCAGGCTTGAGTAGTTGTGGCACGCAGGCTCAGTAGTTGTGGCTCGTGGGCTCTAGAGTGCAGGCTCAGTAGTTGTGGCGCACAGGCTTAGCTGCTCTGCGGCATGTGGGATCTTCCCGGACTGGGGCTCGAACCCTTGTCCCCTGCATTGGCAGGTGGATTGTTAACCACTGCGCAACTGGGGAAGTCCCGTTGTGGGTCCTTCTTTAAATCTTTAGTTGTAGAAGATCTTTTCTGCTAGTCTTCAAGTTGTTCTCATTGATAGTCCTCTGTAAATAGTTGTAATTTTGGTGTGCCTGTGGGAAGAGATGAGCTCAGGGTCTTCCTACTTCTCCATCTTAGCCATTCCCCTCCCCTGGTATGTTCGATGATTGATCCACATTCTGCATTTATTCCCACCTCTAACTAGTGTACCTTCCTTTGTTTACCAAAGCCTAGAAAGCTAAAAATCACATCTCCCAGCCTTCCCTACAGCAAGAGTTTGGCAGGGGGTGGGGGAGGGTGAATTAGTTTACATCAATCAGATGCAATTACTCAAAGATCAGGTGGAAATGAATGAGAAGCCATATTCCAGCAGTGTTTGTTTTCTATGGGCAAGGAAAGTTGTGCAGATATGGCTATTTCTGCATTCCAGTACAGTTTCCAGCTTCACAGATATTGTTGGCAGCAATGGCTTCCTGATTCCAGCTTCCTGATGCCTGGGTCTCAGTCACAGTATTATGTTTTTGAAATCAATAGGTCCAGCACATCTCTTAATTCCCACCTCCTGAATGTGGCAAGATAGTAGATCCCATAATAGGTGGTATTTTGTGAGGCATTACTGGAGGCTCAGGCTAGAGCTCATTCTTCTAGCTCTTCCAGTAATTTCACAAGAACATAAATCCCTATGTTTAATCCCTTTCTGCTTAAAATACTTACGGTGCTTTCTTTTTTTATATATAAAACCTTGTTTGGTTCACCCTCTAATGTCAAGTCATTCCATAGGCCCCAATTCAAATGTCCCTTCAGCTAGGAAATCTGAGTCATCACAAAACAGACAAAAACAAAGCAGGAGGGTATTCCAGATGGAAGTTTACATTTTCTCCTACAGACTTTCACAGTACTCTGTACATACCGCTATCATTGTATATATCACATACTATAAGATTTTCCTAATATTTATCTTTCTTACTTGCTAGACTTCCCTACTTCTCTTTTAGAAGGAGAAACTTTATCATAATCATTTTTGTACCCCAACCTCCTAGCACAGTCCCTACTACTTGATGAAACTTCAATATATGTTAAATGAATTAATAACTGAATGAATGGATGGATGAATGGAGTGTAAATAGACACTCAAACTGAAGTAAATGATAATCTTGAATGAATCACTTCTTTTCTGCTTACACATAGCTTATAATTTTTTTGTCTTCATAAATAGAACATTTTCAGAATATCTCCTACTAACTCATGGAAGTCAAATAGTGAGACTTCTGTTTTCCTTCAGTTGCAGCTTATAGGATTTTAGTTCCCCAACCAGGGATCGAACCCGGGCTCCTCAGCAGTGGAAGCACAGAGTCCTAACCACTGGACCACCAGGGAATTCCTTCAAATAGTGGGACTTTCTTTTTTTTTAAAATCTTTTTAAAAATTATTTATTTATTTGTTTATTTTTGGCTGCACTGTGTCTTAGCTGTGGCTCGCGGTCTCTTCATTGTGGTTCATAGGCTTCTCTCTAGTTGTGGCACATGGGCTCCAGAGTACATGGGCTCTGTAGTTGTGGCACGTGGGCTCAGCTGTTGTGGTATGCAGGCTTAGTTGCCCCACGGCATGTGGGATCTTAGCTCCCTGACCAGGGATCAAACGGGCATCCCCTGCATTGCCGAGGGATTCTTAACCACTGGACCACCAGAGAAGTCCCAGTGGGGCTTTCCTAATGTTTCTTTCTGAAGCAGTGTTACAAAGAAGGAAGTGTACAATTACATGAATATTTTCCCCAGATTTAGTTTCATAGTGAGGGACCAGAAACTCAAACAAAAGTAGAGAAATGTTTTCTTCCTATCTTAATATAAATGACATTATCATATAATAAGGACTACATTGGAATAGCATTTATTTGGAATAAAAATGGGAAAAAACTATAAGAAGATAGATTGTGCAATTGTGTATCTATTAAATACAATAGTTAATGGTACAGTTGTCCCTTGGTATTTGCAGGGGATTGGTACTAAGACCCCTATGGATACCAAAATCCACAGATGCTCAAGTTTCTTATATAAAATAGTATAGTGTAGTCAGCCCTCCATATCCACAGTTCCACAGCTGTGGATACAGAGGACCAACTGTAGTAGTAACTATTATATATATATATATATATATATATATATATATATATATATATATATATTTTATAGTCAGGAAGTTGAGCTTTAACTAATAAAGGGCAGAAGAATTGAGAGTCAAATCTGACTTTGATGAGAGACACACCTTAAATGTGAAGACTCAGAAAGGTTAAAGTAAAAAGATAGAAAAGATATACCATGTCAACTTTACACAAAAGAGAATTGATATAACTATAATAATATCTGATTAAGAAGACTCTAAGGCAAGAAGTATGACTAGAAATAAAGAGGGATATTTTATAATGATACAAGTATCAATTCAACAGAAGTCATAAATTTCTATGCTTTTAATAACATAGCTTCAATGTATGTGGATGTATGTATATATATATAGCAAAATGGTCAAATTTATAATGATAAATAGTTTAATATATCTCTTCCAGTAACTGATAAAATAGGCAGATAAAAAGATTAGTAGGATGTATGACATTTTAACAATGTGATTAAAAATGATATAATTTATACATATATAACACTATACTCAACAACAGTTTTTATAAATGTACATGGAACACTTACTAACATAGATCATAAGGAAAGTATCAACAAATTTCAAAGGATACAATCACACAGAGTAAATTCTTGGACCATAGTAGAACTAACCTAAAGATAAATAACAGAAAGTAACTAAAATATCCCAAAATATTTTAAATTAAGCAATATACTTCTAAATAACCCATGCATCAAAGAGTAAATTACAATGGAAATTTGAACGTATTTTTAACTAAGTGATAACGAATGCTTGAAATATCAATACTTGTGGTCTGCAGCTAAAGCTGTGCTGAGAAAGAAATATATAACTTTAAATGCATATGTTAAAAAGAAAGAAAGGTTAAATATCAAAACTTTAAGCTTCCTTCTCAAGAAACTAGGCTGAAAAAAATACATCAAATTAAACCCAAAGGAAATAAGAGCAGAAATCAATAAGATAGAAAGCAAATATACACTAGAGAAAATTAACACAGGCAAAAAAAGATGATTCTTTGAAAACAGATTTTAAAAATTGATAAACCCCAAGAAAGATTAAACAAGGGAAAAAAAGAAAGAAAATACAACTTGCTAATACCAACTATAAAAATGGCAACTTCACTACGAAGTCACAGACATTAAAAAGATAATAAATAAGCAGATAATAAATAAATTTGAGTTTAAATGAAATGGACAAATTCCTTGAAAAACACAATTTACAAAAAAAGACTTAAAAAACCCAGAAAATCTCAATAGTCCTGTATCTTTTAAAGAAACTGAATCCATAATTAAAACAATAAAAACTCCTGGCCCAGATGCTTCATCGGTAAATTCTTCCAAACATTTAAGAAAATAAGAATAATGTTGCAAACTCATTCTGAAAATGAAAAAGAAGGACTACGTCCCAACTTATTTTATAAGGCCAGCATAAGTTTGATGCCAAACTTGACATAAACATTACAAGGAAGGAAAATTACAGGCCAGTGGTTCTCATGGATCTAATGCAAAAATCACAAATAAAATACGAGCAAATTGAATCTATGTATATATCATCATCATCATAACAATAACTACATGTCAATCAAGTAGGACTTATTACAAGAATGCAATGTTAAAGATTTGAAAATAAGGAGCAAAGGAGAAAATCCATATGATTATTTCAATAGAAAAAGTAATTGAACATCATTGCATGGATAAGAAATGCATTCAGCTAAAAATAAAAGAAAATAATAAAACTTAGTAAAGGGACTTCCCTGGTAGCGCAGTGTTTAAGAATCTGCCTGCCAATGCAGAGGACCAGGTTTCGAGCCCTGGTCCAGGAAGATCCCACATGCCACAGAGCAACTAAGCCCATGCACCACAACTACTGAGCCTGAGCTCTACAGCCCGTGAGCCACAACTACTGAGCTCACGTGCCACAACTACTGAGGCCCGTGAGCCTAGAGCCTGTGCTGCACAACAAGAGAAGCCACCGCTTGCAGCAACTAGAGAAAGCCCACGCACAGCAACAAAGACCCAATGCAGCCAAAACTAACTAAATAAATAAATTTAAAAAACAAACAAACTTAGTAAAGGTAGCTTAAAGAAAAGGGTATTCATGAAGTTTGGAGGTAAGCAGTTAAAGCTGTTTCAATGTTTAATGATGCCATCTGGGATCTAGACTCTTTTTATCCCTCTGCTCTGCCGCTTTTTGAAGCATCTGTAATAGTGCCTATAGTAGGTGGCACTATAGTAGGTGTTCAGTAAATATTTGCTGAATGACAGAATCAATTTATTCTTCACCCTGAAGCTTATTATCTAGTGACTGTGAGACTAGCCTAATAATGGCCTTCAGGTCCATGTTCCAGGTGCAAAGAAGAACAAAGCTGAAAGCAGTGTGGTGCCTATATCCGGAAAGCCAGAAAGCCTCAGCTTTTAACTCCTTGTACAGAACTGACCCATTTGGCAAGGGAATTTGGAGAGTAAGTATTTTTAGCTGGGCACATTATCACCCTGAAAAAACAGGAGTTCTGTTACTCAAAACAAAGAAAGAATAGGTACTGGGTCCCTCTTTATAGAAGGCACAATGATAAGCACTGTTAAATCCACAGTATGAGTAAGAAAAGTCTCCATCTCTAAGGAGATTGAAGTTTAACAAGGAGATAAGAGAAGTTGAAAATAGCCATAATACAGGGAACGGTAAGATAACAACCCTGCAAGAGGTTCAAACAAAGTAGTCTGGGAAATCAAAGGCAGAAAAGATGACATCTATTAGGGACAACTGAACAGCTTCATAGAATAAAACTTTTGAGAACTTTTAAAGATGGTGAAGATTTTCACATGTGACAATGAGCAGTGGTATACTTTAGCTGTAAAAGAACCAGGGAAAGCAATTAGGCAATATATCTGGTATCTGAGGGACAATTAAGTATATGCTGCAGTATCAGATATTCACAAGGGTGTACTTGAGATAAAGCTAGAAACATATATTTGGACTATATCATAGGGACACTGAATGCTGGGTGAAGAATTAAAACTTAATCCTTTGACAAAGAAGAGACAATGAAGGATTTGGGGCAAGTCAATGACAAGATAGATGTGGTACTTTTTCCCTCCAGGTTTATTGAGGTATGACTCTACGATACTGTGATTTATAGTAAGAAATATATACTTAGTCTTTCTTCATCCCCATTTCTGGCACAGGTATCCTAAAACCCTTGGAATTTCCTAAGTGGTGAGAGTAACAAAGGTGTCTTTTGTGATGTTTCTGAGGTTACTTTTGGACCGCAGGGAAGGAAGGACCGGTGGCTGGTTGCCAAGGGAGCCAACCCTGTGATTAGCGGGTTGAAACTTTCAGTTCCACCCCCGACCTCTGAGGAGGAGAGAGGGGCTGGAGGTTGAATCAATCACCAATGGCTAATGACTTAACCAACCATGCCTATGTAATAAGGCCCCCATAAAAACCCAAAGGATGGGGTTCATAAAGCTTCCCAGGTTGGGGAAAAGGTGGGGATTTGGGGAGAGTAGAGAGCCTGGAGAGGGCATGGCAGCTCTGCACCATGGAAGCTCCAGGCCCTTTCCCCACACCTTGCCCTATGCATTTCTTTTACCTGGCTGTCCCTGAGATATGTTCTTTTATCAATATAAGAAACCTGTAATCTATTGAGTAGACTATTGCTCTGAGCTCTGCAGGTAGCTCTAGCAAATTATTCAAATCCAAGAAGATCATTGGAATCTCCAATCTATAGGCAAGTCAATCAGAGGCCCAGGTGACAACTTGGACTTTCAACTGGAGTCTGAAATGTGGGGAAGAACAGTCTTGTAAAAATGAGCCCATAACCTGTGTGACCTGACGCTATCTCCAGGTAGATAATGTCAGAATTGAATTGAATGGTAGGACACCCAGCTTGCGTCAGAGAATTGCTTGATGGTGTGGGGAATCATCTCTCCCCACCCCAGGTTGGAATTGGTACTAAGAGCCTTACATTTTAATGTAACATTATATTAGTTTAAGGTGTACAACATAATGATTTGATATACAGTTGATCCTTGAAAAATGCAGGAGTTAGGGGCACTAACACGTGCATGGTCAAAAATCTTTGTATAACTTATAGTTGGCCCTTTGCATAAGCAGTTTGTTTCCTCCACATTCGAGGGTGAGCATCTGTGGGTCCAATCAACCAGGAACTGTGTAGTACTGTAGCATTCACTACTGAAAAAAGATTTGCGTACAACTAGACCCATGCAACTCAAAACAACTCTGTGTATATATTGTGAAATGATTATAGATGTGGTACGATTGAAAGTTTATTCCAGTATGTAAAATATTTGGGACAGGGAGACAAATTTCCAGGATACTGTGATTGTTTAGGTGAGAGGCCCACATTCGAGGCATGAAGAACAAAGCAGAAAATTCTTAGTGCTATAATGGTTTCAGTTAAGTGATAGGGTGAGCAAGGAAAGGAAAGGCTGAATGAGAGGGACCCTGAAGAGGAAGAGCCATTTGGATGTGGCAATTGGCTGGACACTGAGAACAGAGACAAGGTGGTGACAGTCTTAGACTCTGAAAGACATCAGTGATGTCATTAACAGGAGAAGGGCAGGACATCTAAGTGAACTGGTTCAGCCAACCCAAAGATGCAGCTTTAGGATTCATCCACATGGACAGGAAGAATTTCTCTGAAGGAACATGCCAAGGGAGAAAGAACCCAGGGCAAACTCTTGGAAGGAGTTTGGTAAGTGGAAAATTTAATAGGAGCCAGTGAAAAAGAGAGAGAGGAAATGTAAAGAGGAGTTAGAACCCTGAACATCACCAAGGAAGGGTCCAGGGCCTTCCTGGCATCAAAAACAGAAGCAACAGATTTTTGTGAAGTAGTTGCTTATTACCTATGTGCCTCTCCTGATCCTAAATTCCTTAAAAATAAGAAGGGTCTGATTCATTCTTGTGTTTCCAGTGCATAGCACAATGCCTGCTACTGAATAGTCAGGTAATGCAGCGGGAGAGAGGGAGATTGGAAGAAAAAATAGGGAGTTAGGAAGAAAGGAGGAAGATACTTTAAAAAGTTGGATCAGTAATTAGGAGGGCATTTTCGGTAGAATGGCAGCAACAGAACCCAGAGAGCAAGTAGTTAAAGGTGTGACTAACACAGAATGAAGGCAATGAATACAGAAAGGTTGATGGTGGTGAAGAGAATGGGGGTGAGTTTGGGAAAGTCCAAGACTGGTTTTTGTTTGTTTGTTTTTGTTTTGTTTACTGTGATGGGAATCCCATTTGAGATATTATTCTACGAGTTTTTCCTTCTGATATTTAAAGTATTCAGTCAGCTCTCTCCTTGCTCAAAAGTCATGGCTTTTTAAAATTTTATTTTATTTTATTTATCTTTTTATACAGCAGGTTCTTATTAGTTATCCATTTTATACATATTAGTGTGTATATGTCAATCCCAATCTCCCAATTCATCACACCACCACCACCCCCTGCCACTGTCCTCCCTTGGTGTCCATATGTTTGTTCTCTGCATCTGTGTCTCTACTTCTGCCCTGCAAACCAGTTCATGTGTACCATTTTTCTAGGTTACACATATATGCATTAATATACGATATTTGTTTTTCTCCTTCTGACTTACTTCACTCTGTATGACAGTCTCTGGATCCATCCATGTCTCTACAAATGACCCAATTTCGTTCCTTTTTATGGCTGAGTAATATTCCATTGTGTATATGTACCACATCTTCTTTATCCATTCTTCTGTCGATGGGCATTTAGGTTGCTTCCATGACCTGGCTATTGTAAATAGTGCTGCAGTGAACATTGGGGTGCATGTGTCTTTTTGAATTATGGTTTTCTCTGGGTATATGCCCAGTAGTGGGATTGCTGGGTCATATGGTAATTCTATTTTTAGTGTTTTAAGGAACCTCCATACTGTTCTCCATAGTGGCTGTATCAATTTACATTCCCACCAACAGTACTAGAGTGTTCCCTTTTCTCCACACCCTCTCCAGCATTTGTTGTTTGTAGATTTTCTGATGAAGCCCATTCTAACTGGTGTGAGGTGATACCTCATTGTAGTTTTGATTTGCATTTCTCTAATAATTAGTGATGTTGAGCATCTTTTCATGTGCTTCCTGGCCATCTGTATGTCTTCTTTGGAGAAATGTCTATTTAGGTCTTCTGCCCATTTTTGTTTTGTTTTGTTTTGTTTTTGTTTTTGTTTTTGTTTTTTGCAGTACGCGGGCCTCTCACTGTTGTGGCCTCTCCGGTTGCGGAGCATAGGCTCCAGACGTGCAGGCTCAGTGGCCATGGCCCACCGGCCTAGCCACTCCGCGGCATGTGGGATCTTCCCGGACATGAACCCGTGTCCCCTGCATCGGCAGGCAGACTCTCAACCACTGTGCCACCAGGGAAGCCCCTTCTGCCCATTTTTGGATTGGGTTGTTTGTTTTCTTAATATTGAGCTGCATGAGCTGTTTATATATTTTGGAGATTAATCCTTTGTCCATTGATTCGTTTGTAAGTATTTTCTCCCATTCTGAGGGTTGTCTTTTCATCTTGTAGTTCTGGCTTTTTTTGTTGTTCTCCCAAACTCTTAAGCTCTTAGGAGAAATTAGGGAATTTGTGGTTAAAGAACAAGTTTCTTGAAGGAAAATGAAGGGAGACATATTTCCCCTAGACTGGAGTTTTCCACAGTCAGGGCAGGAGGAGGAAATAGAGAGAAAGCCGGCTGTGGATTCCCAGAGCAGAGATATGGGGCCCTGCAGCCCCTCAGAAGGAGGTAAAGCCTGTGAGACAGAGGACTGTGTGATCTGTCTAGAAATACGGGATCCCAGGCAAGCTCAGGGGTGAGGCCCACGTGCCAAGGAGAGTGGAAACACTTCTCAACGGTGACCTGGCAGAGCAGTGACGAAGTGAACAATGGTTGCCCTCTTCGTTCTCCCCCCATTCTCAAGCCTTCCTACTTCAGAAGATCCACTGGGGAGAAGGCATAAGCCCTAAGAAGGAAAGAAGTTAATATATTTTTAACTACATCGGCAGAATGGGGCTTACAGTTAGAAATTAAGTTGTATTATAAGGACAGAGAGGTAGGTAGTTAGCTGAGTTTGTGGACTGAGCTCCACTGGAGCAGGTTTATAAGCAGAGCAGCAGGGGCCTCGAGACTGCAAAGTACAGTTAGAGGCAGCCCACACACACCATGATAGGGGCAGAACCCCTCACATGTCCAGCTGGGCTGCCCTGAAAGAGAGGCTGGGATGGGAGAGGTAGAAGTTAAGGAAAAACTCCTTAGATGGTATCTATTTTTTTAAGTAAATGTTGGAACCAATTCACTAAAAGAAAGAATGGGAAAGGTTTAGAATGGCAATCCTGAGGAGCTGTATGAAAAAATAAACCAATATGTACGAAGGTGAGCAGCAAGAAGCACACAGTGACCTTTGGAGAGCGTGCAGTCTGCAATATGTGTGTATGCATTTATGCACTGATCTGCGTTGTGTATTTATATTCTGCCTTGTTCAACAAAGCATAAAAGTTGCTTTCGTGGCATACATGAGAAAAGTAAAGTAAAAAATAAATCAGAAGCAGAGAAAATACATAAATATAGGCTAGAATTGACAAGGAGGATGCTCTAGGCCACACAGTTCTGTGTGTTTCTCCAGCCAACACTGAGCCACCTGTACAAAGGATCAGGGAATGTTAATAGCTGGGCTCTTCTATGGGAACAGTGCAGGAACAAAGAAGAAAGTAGGGAAGTGAAGCCATTAGCTGCTTATGGCTTTGTCAGAAGCATGAAATCAAAACAGGATGGATGGACTGAAAGAACTGGGGGGAGTAGACTACAGAATACAATTAAGACAATAACAGGAAGAGATGGAAGAAGAAACAGAAGCTTGTGATCAAAGACTGCGTGGTACAGACCATATGCTTAGATGCTAGCCAATCAGAGTCTACTTTGGAGACCACTGTGGACTAGTTAGTGATGGCATACTCCACCCTGAAATCCAACCCTTCCCAGATAGATAATGACAGAATACTCAAGCCAATCCTGTGCTTTTAGCCGTTGAGTCAATAAATATTTATTGATCATCAACTATGTAATAGGCTAAGAACAGGATAAAAATAAATAAGACAAGCCCCTTGAGGTATACTCAATGGGGAAGTCAAGTTAAGCAAAGCAAGGGAAACCAGGCACAGTGATGAGGGCTGTAGTGAGATATGGGCGGTACTGCAGGACTACAGCCCATGTGGGCGCCATGCACAACTCACCCTGGGAAGTCAGCATCACCAAAGGGGACTTTTGCCCAGTGTCTTGAAAGAAGAATTGGAATTTCAGGGAGGAAACACGCAGAGTGAAAATGTGTCAAGTCTTGGAGGCACGAATGAGCACTATATGTTTTGTAAGTAAAAAGACATTCTATGTGGCTTTGTCAGAGTACTTAGAGGTGGGTGCTCAATGAGGCTGAAAAGGGAGGCTGGGGCAGACTGGGAGGGGCCTTGTGTGCCGCCATGGAATCCATGGGACTGCGGAAGATCAGAGATTTTTATTAGGGAAGTGACAAGGTCAGTGGTGTGGAAAGTTATGTCTGGCAGCACTATGGAGAATAGCTCAGTGGTGGGAAAGAGAGTAGTCAGGGATACTGCTTAGGAGCTTAACAGAATAGCTCATTTAAGACCAAACTGGAGTGAAGCAATCACAGGCAAAGTGTGTGGATAGGTGCTATGAAGACAGAATTCTTAAAGATGAAGCAAAATCGACCACATTGTTCACTTGCAGGGGGACTGCAAATAAGCACGATCTTCCAGGAGGGCAGCTGCAATATGTACATATAACTTTTAAAATGTTTGTACCTTTTGATCCCATAATTCCTTTTCTAGGGATCTACCTTAGGAAAATAATCAGGACTACAAAAAAGCTTTGTGTTCAAGGATGCTCACTACAGTGTTTTCTAAAATTCATAAACATATTAAATGTGCAATAATGGAGGAACTGTTTTTAAAAATTATAGCACATTTACACAATACACTACTATTTAATCATTAAAAAGTTTGTTTTTAAAGACTATGTGATAGAATGGGAGAAGCTCACAATAAACTAAGTTAAAATATTAACTTTTATATTAAGTATAAAATAATATACAGTTTGAAACCAATTTTCTAAATAGACATGTATGAATTTGAATATTAGATTAAAATTCACCTCACCTCACAGTGGTAAGCAGTACATAATTTTTATTTTCTTCTCTCTACCTTTCCCTATTTTCCAAATTATATTCAGTGAACATACATCGATTATATAACCAGTTATTTTTAAAAATAAGTGAATAATGTAAAGCAAATTGACAAGTGTAAGAAGTTTGAGCTAGGACTTCCCTGGTGGCACAGTGGTTAAGAATCCACCTGCCAATGCAGGGGACACAGGTTCAATCCCTGCTCCAGGAAGATCCCACATGCCACAGAGCAACTAAGCCCGTGCACCACAACTACTGAGCCTGAGTTCTAGAGCCTGCGAGCCACAACTACCGACCCCACATGCCACAACTACTGAAGCCTGCGGGCCTAGAGCCCGTGCTCCACAAGAAGCCACTGCAATGAGAAGCCCGCACGCCGCAATGAAGAGTAGCCCCTGCTCGCCGCAACTGGAGAAAAAAGCCCGCGTGCAGCAACGAGGACCCAATGCAGCCAAAATGAATAAATAAATAAATAAATAAAATTAAAAAACATTATTGTGTTAACAAAACAAGTTTGAGCTACTGGAAAAGACAAGTAACCAAGAGAGAAGTAAGTCTGTCTTGCAGCAATCAAAGATGGAGTGAGTCTGGATTATCACACACTGACATTGGCATTGCTATCGCCATTGCCAAAGATTCTGAATCTAATTATGTTATGTTGGTCACTTCACTATCCAAGAAAAAGGCAACTGAGAGGAGTGAAAAAAAAATTCTGCAATGTTATCACAGGTACAATCAAGACAGAGATTTCTATTAGGATATTTTTATTTAGCAACATCGCTTTTCATTTTCATATCTTTTTAAAAATTCTTGATATAATGTATTCAGATTCCAAACTGCCAGAAAATTCAAATAACCAGATTTTTCCCTAGAATATACAGTAGTCATTACTTTTCATAACAATGACACTAAACCCCTGTGAGATATTTAGACACTTATTATTATCCCAAAACCATTTGCAGAAATGTTACTCTTTTTTAAAAAATTTATTTATTTGTTTTTATTTTTGGATGTATTGGGTCTTCATGGCGGTGTGCGGGCTTTTCATTGCGGTGGCTTCTCTCTGGAGCACGGGCTTTAGAGCACAGGCTCAGTAGTTGTGGCGCACGGGCTCGGTTGCTCCGTGGCATGTGGGATCTTCCCGGCCCAGGGCTTGAACTCGTGTCCCCTGCATTGGCAGGCGGATTCTTTTTTTTTTTTTTAAAGCTAATAAAAGCTTTTATTAAAAAGAGAAAAGCCTTGAGTTCTCAGCCAATGGGGTAAGAGGTATCATTGTGAGGAACGCCAGATGGAAATCTCTCAAACTGCCCTCCACTCTCTTCTCAAGATAGTGAATGAAGAAACAATATTATGGGAGGGCTTATAAAATATGAACATGTAACATATAAAATATTTTTTAAACCCCATTACACATTGTTATAATTAACATGTTAATCACTTCTCTGCCTTTTTGATCCAATGGAATACAGTTATAACTGTTTATACAGTTATCATACTGTCCTTGTTTGCTCAATCTAGCAACGTCAGTTTCTGGTCACTTCTGATTGGTTTTTCTCAATATTGGTCACACTTTCTGGCTTTTATGCATGCTTGGTAATTTTTGGTTGGATGACAAACATTGTTAATTAATGTGTTTGCACTCCTATAAATATTCTTGAGGTTTGTTTTGAGATACATTAAAGTTACTTGGAAACAGCTTGGTCCTTTCTGATCCTACTTTAGATCTCAGTTGAGCAAGACCGGACTGCTTATTGGATGAGACTCAGCCAATTAACAATGAGTGCCTACTCTTTGTCAGGCATTCTAGACATCTGGTATATAGGGGTTAACAGAAGGTCCCTAAACAGTAGAAGTACTTGTTACTTCTTCATGAAGCTTACAGTCTAAATTTTACAGACTATAACTTACATTCAAGACCTTATATTTGAGCACAAACTCAGGAAGATGATATTTGTTATTTGATATTTGTTATATTTCTTCTTTGTATTGAAACTGATATAGCCATGTTTATACATGATCTAAAATCCTCATATATTCCACATTAAAATCCTTAAGAAAACAATTGAGATGTTCTCTTCAAGTAATTCTAAGTTTTTACATCATGTGTTTTTTAAAAATCATTTACAATGCCACTAAGATACCTCATCTACTTATATACCTCCACTCCTAGCTTCTCCCTAAGGGACCTGACCTCATGCTTTTCCTCAAATCCCAGTTTTCCAGCAGTAGACTTGGTCTGAACCTTAACACTACATCAGTTTTATGCCAGTCCCTACTGACATTACTCCTGGCTACAGCTCAGTAATTATAGAGATTCTGAAAATATTTGCCAGATTGGTTAAAGGCCTATAGTATTCCAGTCTAGAACCAGATTGAGCCCACACTTCCAGAGCTCCTTGACCTATTCCCAATCTGATTCAGTCGATCCAGCTCTGTGAAGTATGATACCAGGCCACAGTTGATTCTATGATGATCTACTTTTCTCTTCCTCATGTGACACTCAAACATGTAAGACTCGAGAGTCCCTTAGTTGAGAGGAAATGGAACCACCCCAACATTCTTCCTGACATCTATATCCATTCCATCAGTGAGGCAAAGGGAAGGGTTGGGCAGGGAGCTATATCCAGAGGGAAGAATGCAGCTGAATAGTTATCCGGTTTAGATTTTCATATTCCCAGGATTCTGAGAATAATTTGGATAATCAGAGAAGAGAGAGCTAGGATGGAAGCAAGAAGAGTCATCTTAATTTGTGTTCAAATTGCCCATTTTATTTTCATGTTTTCAGGAAAAAAACTACCAAGAGTTATGTTGGAATGTATTTTGTTAGTTAATTTATAGGTTTAAATTACTAATTGTCCTTGGGCTTTCAGTTCATTTTGCAAACCTGATTTCACTACCTTTTCAAGTCTAGAAAATTTTTAAAATCACATTTATAGTGACCTTTATGGTATAATGCTTAGTCTTATTTATAAATTGAACTTAAGCTCATCCAAGGACATTAAGTTATATTTATGAATTTAATATTCATTTCTGTTGTGAGGGAATTCAGTTGTCTGAAATAATATTTAAATAAATTTAGAGCCTAAGAAATGCAGCAGCTAATCATATATTGGGTGGGCATTGAAGATAATTTTTTTTTTAAAAAAAGAAAAAGAATCCACAATTAGGAGAAATGAGTATAACATGATAACCTTAACCAGTGATGTGGGGTAGACTGTCTTTCTCCTTAAAATTATGGAATCATAAGCATAGTAACTAGGAATATTGTTCAAGGTTTCCTGTCCAAAAATGTACATCAGGTATATTGTGTAATGTATTATGAAGTGGGAATTGGTACATAAAGCTCTCGAATGTTTCTCATTTTCACAGGCTTTGATTCACAAGAACTTTAGTAAGATATTCCACAATTAGTGTGTTCACAGTGTTTTATTTGTATATGATTTCATCAGCTAATGGATGGGGCAGAAAACCCTGCCATATTCACTGCCTTCCAAGTTTCTCTCCAGTATATAGTGACACCTATTGAGGGAAGGACTTTACCACTCTCATATTTTTACACACTATAAGCTCACTGATGACATTGGTAATCACTGATAATAGGGTCTATCTTCCAAAACACAGCTTTCCTAACCTCTGCCTTCATAGGTTTGCTTTTTATACATAACCATATAATCAGCTATACATTATTGCTCAAGGCTTTTCCAAATAGAATGTACCAGTTTTTTCCTATGTGTTTTTTGTGACATAAAATAAGATATAATTGACCACTGAAGGCATAACCACATTCATTGCATTCATGAAGTTTCTCTCCTGCACAAACTCTCTGTTATCTCCTGAGGGTGCACCTCTGGCCTCTGGCTGTTCCATAAGGACTACATTCCTATCTGCTAGGAGCCCACTGATGTTTAATGATGTCTGAGGGGTTGCAGAAGGCACCTGCACAGTCACCATATTAACAGTGTTTTCCCCCTGCATGAGTTCACTAGTATCTAATAAACTGTGACCCTTTGTGGAAGGATATTCCACCTTCACTGAATCTACTTGTTTCTCTCTTGTGTGTGTCCTCTTATGTTTAACCAAGCATGACATGTGGGAGAAAGCTTTCTCACACTCATTGCATCCATAGGGCCTCTCTCCCGTGTGAGTTCTTTGATGGACAATGAGCATTGTCTTTGTAGTGAAGGCTTTCCCACAGTCACTGCATGCATAAGGTTTCTCTCCTGTGTGAATTCTCTGATGTTTAATGAGTCCTGATTTCTGTGAACAAGATTTTCCACAGTCAGTACATACAAAGGGAGTCTTTCCTGTGTGAAATCGCTGATGTGCTATGAGGCATGCCTTCTGGCTGAAGGCCTTACCACATTCAGTGCATCCATAGGGTTTCTCTCCAGTGTGAGTTCGTTGATGTATAATAAGATTGCCCTTCTGTATGAAACCTTTTCCACATTCACTGCATATATAAGATTTCTCTCCTGTATGAATTTTCTGGTGCAGGATGAGCTGTGATTTTCTGGAGAAACCTTTCCCACACTCATTGCATACATGGGGTTTTTCTCCTCTTTTGTTTCTCTGATGTATAACAAGCTCTGCCTTCCTAAAGAAGGCTTTGCCACATTCAGGACATTCATAGGGTTTCTCTCCTGTATGAGTTCTCTGGTGTTCAGTTAGCTTGAACTTTCTGTAGAATGCTTTCGCACATACACTGCATACATGGGGTTTATTTCCTGTATGAGTCTTCTGATGTTCAGTAAGCTAAAATTTCCTGAGGAAGGCTTTTCCACATTCACGGCACTCATGGGGTTTCTCTCCTTTGTGAGTTCGCTGATGTTCAGTGAGCTTGAACTTCTTGGAGAAGGTTTTCCCACAGACACTACATCTGTGGGGTTTCTTTCCTGTATGAATTCTCTTATGTTCATTGAGCCAAGACTTCTTGAGGAAGGCTTTCCCACATTCAGTACATTCGTGGGTGTTCTCTATTTTGTGTATGTCCCGATGTTTAATTTCAGTATGAGTTTGCTCATGATCAGCATGGAGAAAGGATCTCCTATCTCCATTAAACTCAGCAGGCTCCATTTTTTTGCAGCTTGTACTCAGGTTGATTACATCTAAATATGATTTCAAAGTTTTCCCATGTAAATCAAATACATCATGATTTGGCCTCAAAGGAAAACAACTTTTGCTCTGATAAATAATATTCTCAAATGCATTCTGTTCATAACACTGTTCCAACCTCTTCAGTATATTTTGGTTTTGCCAGTGTGGCTGCATATGATCATCCACTTTATCAGTTTCTGGATGGGGGTGACTGTGAACTTCATCTTCTAAGGTCCATGGTGGTTCTCCTTGTTCCAACATGGAGAGTATATCAGGTTTGTTAACTTGATACCCTACGGACACCAGGTTGCTATAGTTCTCCAGCATCACATCCCTGTACAGGTCCTTCTGATCATAGTCCAGGAGCTGCCACTCCTCCCATGTGAAGTCCACGGCCACATCCTTCAGTGTCAGCGATCCCTGAGCCTTCATCATCTTGTTTTGTGAAATGCCAAGTAACTAGGATGCTGTTTTTAGTCTCTTCTGGATCTGCCCTAAGTTTCTGTTCCAAAATCTCAGTCTCAGGTAACGGATGTCCCACGAAATGACCATATGCAACTCCAGGAACATCCTCCTCATCCTTTACTTGATTTCTCTTGCTCCTCGAAGCCAGGACCTGATTTCCTCTTGATCCCACTCCGATCTCCTAGCGGCTACACTCGTGAATCCTTTCATTTCGGGTTCTCTAAAGCCAGCTTCGGCACCGGACTACCGGCAGGCGGATTCTTAACCACTGCGCCACTAGAGAAGCCCCCAGAGATGTTACTCTTGATCAGAGTAACTGAATGGAGCTAGAAGAAACATCCATCCACACTGACCAGTCTCCCTTTAAATTCATGACATCCACAACTATTAATTTCAAGCATGCCCTTCATGCTGCCCAGCAAGCATAGTGCATTGCCCTAGTCCTAATCCAAGGAAGATGGTTCCTTATTTTCTTCTCAAACTCCCAGCACCTCCTCTGCCATCTTCTTTCTCAGCCCTTGACCTTGATTGCTATTTCACTGAGAAAATAGAAACAATCAGAAGAGAACTTCCACAAGTTCCCACCCACACCTTCACCCACCCACCAGCATCTGGACCCTAAACGCTGCCTTCTCTCCTGTTACCAGGGATGAACTCTCCACGTTCCTATCTAAGTCTGAACTCTCTGCTTGTTCACTAGATCCCAAGCCTTTTAAATATCCAAGAACATTGCTCCAGAAGTCCCTCCTCTTTCCTTCTCCTGCATTACCTTTTTCCCCTCTTTCTTCCTCTTTTTGTTTAGACCAAGGAGTCAACCTTGACTCTTCTTTTGTCTTACACCTTGATCCATCAGCAACATCTGTCATCTCGGTCTTCAAAATGTATCTAGAACCTAATGACTTCTCACCTTTTCTACTGCTTCCTCCCTGACCCAAGGCATCATTATCTCTCTCCTGAATTATTTCAAAAACACTTGCTCCCCTGTCGTCTATTCTCTTAGGAGCCAGAGAGACCCCGTCTTTACAATGGTCTACAAGGTCTTGCACAATCTACTTCACCCCAAACCTTCCCTCTCTGACATTATTTCCTATGATTTCCCTCCAGTCACACTGGTTTTCCTGTGGTTTGTCCAACATAGCAGGCACACTCCCTCCTAAAGACCTTTCACTATAATTCCCTCTGCTCTTCCCCAGCTATCTCCATGACTCACTCCCTTGCCTCCTTCAGATCTTTGCACAGATGTCACCTGTTCAGTGAGGCATTTCCTGACCATCCTATTTAAAACTACAACCCACCCTCTCCACCAACACACCCTATCTCTTCTACCTGCTTTATTTTTCTTCTCAGCACTTATCACCATCTGCCATGTTATCTGTTTTGTTTATCTGGCTGGGGGTTAGGCTGTGTTTATTGTTTGCTGTAGCTATGGGTGTCAGAGATTAAATATTCCTCTGGTGTTCTTATTTTTGTCTCCCTTGTCTTTGGGTTCCCCTAGAAGTGTCTTAACTATATCATCTGAGCTGCACAGTTGTTTCAGTTGTTATTATAAAGGAGCCCTGTGGATGTGGTCAGGTGTTGGGGGAGAGGAAGTGTTCTATAATCCTGTGATTAGGTCTCAGTCTTTCAGTGAGCTTGTGTCCCTGGGCTGTGACCTTCACAGGTGCTTCTGATTTTTTTCACCCCTTAGGACAGACAGGAAGGCTAAAGGATGCTGGAGCTGGGTATTTCCCTTCCCTTAGGTCAGTTAGTAAAACCTGGCAAGTCAGGCTCTGGTAAAATAGTTTCTCTTAAGGGCAGGCCTTGAGAAGAACAGAATGCCCTGGGCATATTTCACAATGGCTGCTTTCCCCTCCCCTGCCAGAAACACAAGGAGATTTTTCTCTGATCTTTACTATGGGAACCTGATAGGGCTCCTGGAGGTGAAACTCCCAAAAGTGTGGGGTGCTTCCCTAAGACTGAGCCCCTCTGGAGTTGTTATCTCTCACACTTGTCCACACCCAACCTCCAGCAATTTGTCAACTAGGTTTTCTAACTCTGGCACTGGTTCCCAAGGGGTTTTCTGCTCCTGGGCTTCTGATTCTCTGTATCTACCTGTTTGTTACTCCAATTTTCACAGCAGTGATTTGTCCTATGACCTCAGTTCTCTGATGGATCTAAGAAGAGTTGTTGGTTGTCAGTTTGTTTAGCTTTTTGTTGTGTGGAGGAGAGAGACAACGTCCAAGCTCTTTACTTGCTGGACCAGAAACCGGAAGTCCATATTACATATTTTATTCATTTATTTTTGTCTGTTGTCTGTCTCACCCACTAGAATGCAAGCTCTGTAAGTGCAGGGATGTCTGTCTGATATGTTCACCACAGTATCCTCAGTGCTTACAACAGTGCCTGATGCACAGTAGGCACTTGGATATTTCCTTGAAGAAATTGAATAAATGGAAAAACATATCCTGGTAGTTTCTAGCACAGAAACTTCTTAGTGGACCACTGCACAAGGGCCTTCACCTATACTGTCCTTCTGCCTGGAAAGCTCTTTTTCATCCTCCACTTTACTCTTTACCTGGTTGACTCCTAACTCCTAAACATTCACTGAGCTTCAATGTCAGTTCCTCAGGGAAAACTTTCCTCACCTTCAGGTTGAAGATCGTAAGCGCTCATAACCCTGCTATTTCCTCTCACACTTATTGTAGTTAAATAATTATATAAGCATTTATTTGATATTTATATGTATCACAAGTTTATACATTCTTTAAAGGGAGGAATTATGTCTCTTTAATTCACTTTAGTATCCCTGGCACCTAACAGACTGCTTGACACATATTAGATGCTCAGTAAATATTTGTCGTATGAATAAAGACAGCAGTTATCTTGTTTTGGTAAGATAAAGGTATTATTGCTACTTAACACATTGCCCCAAAACTTAGTGTGTTAAAAATAACAATAATCATGTATTATATCTTCATAGACCTTCTATGGGTCAGGAGTTTGAGAGTGGCTTAGCTGAGTGGTCTGGCTGGAGGTCTCTCATGAGGTTACTGTCAAGACATCAGCCAGAGCTCCGACTATGTGAAGGCTTGTCTGGGCTGAAGGATGGACTTCCATGGTGGATCTTTCATGTGGCTGGCAAGTTTGCAGTGGCCATTGGCAGGAGGTCTCTGTTCCTTCTCATGGCGGCCTCTTTCAAGGCTATGTGGATACTCTTACAATATGTCAATTAGCCTCCCCCAGAGTGGGCAATCTAAGAGAGATCCAATGGAAATGTAAAAATTTTTTTATGATATAGCCTCAGAAGTCACAAGTCATGACTTCTGTCACATTCTGTTTGTGAAAAGGAAGTTCCTACATCTGGCCCCATTTAAAGGGAGAGTTTAGACTCCCCACATTTGCAAGAAATTGTATCAAAAAGGGAGAGTTTAGACTCCCCACATTTGCAAGAAATTGTATCAAAGAATTTTTGGACATAAATTAACAAATTAATGGATAAAAGAACGTAGTGACTCAAAATCAGTTTTCCTAACTTTGGAAGAGAGAAGGAAAAATAACTCTGCAGTCGTTTAAGAGCAACAAAATAAAGAATCAAACAGATGAATATCTGGAGAGATTACTTTTTTAATATCAACATGGTTGCAGAGGTATAATGTTCATAAATGCTGTTCTACATTAGAATATCTTAGGGGAAAGAAATAACAAATGCTAGAAGGTCAAAGACCAACAGCCAACACAGCTATGCAAAAAAAAAAAAAAAAAAAAATATATATATATATATATATCATCAGTGTATAAGGTAATGAATGGTAGCTGCAAAATAATTGCACTTTCCATCCTTGCAGGGGTTATAATACCCCTATAAGTATCTGAAAAAGAAAATCTTCAGTCTCTCCACACGTTTTTGGGATTGTGGGTGGAGGACAAGGAGCACATAGAATTACTTTTTCTTTTTCTCATCTTTATTGGAGTATAATTGCTTTACAACGTTGTGTTAGTTTCTGCTTTATAACAAAGTGAATCAGCTATACATATACATATACATATATCCCCATATCCCCTCCCTCTTGTGTCGCCCTCCCACCCTCCGTATCCCACCCCTCTAGGAGGTCACAAAGCACCGAGCTGATCTCCCTGCGCTATGCGGCTGCTTCCCAGTAGCTATCTATTTTACGTTTGGTAGTGTATATATGTCCATGCCACTCTCTCACTTTGTCACAGCTTACCCTTCCTCCTCCCTGTGTCCTCACATCCATTCTCTATGTCTGTGTCTTTATTCCTGCCCTGCCACTAGGTTCATCAGTACCATTTTTTAAAAATGAATTTATTCATTTATTTATTTTTGGCTGTGTTGGGCTTTCTCTAGTTGCAGCGAGTAGGAGCTACTTTTTGTTGCGGTGCGTGGGCTTCTCATTGTGGTGGCTTCTCTTTTTGCAGAGCACAGGCTCTAGACGCATGGGCTTCAGTAATTGTGGCTTGCGGGTTCAGTAGTTTTGGCTTGCGAGCTCTAGACCACAGGCTCAGCAGTTGTGGCTCACGGGCTTAGTTGCTCCACAGCCTGTGGGATCTTTCCAGACCAGGGCTCAAACCTGTGTCCCCCTGCATTGGCAGACAGATTCTTAACCACTGCGCCACCAGGGAAGTCCCAGTACCATTTTTATAGATGCATATATGTGCGTTAGCATACAGTATTTGTTTTTCTCTTTCTGACTTACTTCACTCTGTATGACAGACTCTAGGTCCATCCACCTCGTTACAAATAACTCAATTTCATTCCTTTTTATGGCTGAGTAATATTCCATTGTATATATGTGCCACATCTAGAATTACTTTTTCTACTGATTCCTATCAGCCAAATATCTGATCCTAGGATTAGAGAATTAAGTAGATAAAATACAAGGTTAGAATTTGAAAAGGCATAAACTATATAATCTGTTGTAATAGTACCACCATATATATTGCCAAGCAGAACTTTAGCACGAGCCAAGACCCTTAAACCACTTTTTGTGGAGGAGAAGTTAGCCTCAGTGTCTTAGGTCTCCACTTTGGGTGTATACTATCTGTCTGATAAAAATCCTTCTCTAGTTTTAATTGACCGCTGCCATCTCTTTTCCTTCCTTTCCTGGGCCCTTTTGAGCAGGAAGAATGGCTTGTAAATTACTTAATAATAAATAGCCCACACCACATAAGAAATATGTGAATATAGGAAATGGTGGTAATTCCTAGGGGATGAAAAGTCCAGTTTAAAAAAATACATGTGTGTGTATGTGCATCTTTCTGTGTATATTCCTTTTTCATTTGACTTCCTACTAAATGAAGATTTCACATAAGTGACTTTTTCATATAACAAAAACTTACTCCTTCAGGTACCCAAACATTGTTATTTTAATGTAATCACCATTAACAGACTATAGTAAAATACTATAGTCTCTTTAGTAAAATAAATTTAGTAAAATACTATAGATTTTTCTATATTTTTAAACAAAGTATGCTAAACTTTAACATTTGCTTGATGATTCCAGATTATGGTTATTAAGGATTGTTCTATATTTGTACAAGGCAACGTAGTGCAACAGAAAGATTATTAGATTAAGAATCATAATGACTTCATCAAGTTGTTCAACCTCACTGACATACATTCCTCATCTGTAAAATGGGAACAATATCTTCCCTGGATCTCTCAATGTTTATGATAAATGTTAAATTATATAACATGTAAATGTTATCAATCAACTGTTGAATAGAAGAATATAGATACTAAAATAAAGGACTATTTAGACCAAGAAGTATTATGCAACTCTGATTTTGATGTTTTTGTGTTTATTGTATATAAATCATGATTCCCCAAAACAGTTAGATTATGTTTAAAGTTACAGTAAATAGATTCTGAGTAAATGGACTCTCCTCTGGAAAAAAATATTTACTTCTGATCAATGGCTTTTATAATACCCATATTTAGTATATGGAGTTCTCTTTTTGCTTATTTTTTCCTTCTTTGCTCTATCTCTCTGGTTAGTTGAGTTTGCTAGATGAGGGAACTCTGAATAACTGAAGTTTTATATTCTGTATATCTTTTCTTAGCACGAAAGCAAATGTCATGAATGCTTTACTTAATACAATATTCCCATGTTGATTGTCTCTGAAAATATCAATAGCTGTAAAAATATGGCCAATACTGAGCGACACAGAGTGGTCAGCATGGGCACTGATCATAGCCATCATGGTTAAGTTTCCCAAGTATTTGGGAAAAGTACTACATCAATACATTTCTAATATTATTATCAGGCTTTAGTACACTGATTTCTAAGAAAACATAGTTCACCCAGCCACATTACTAAACAGAGTGGATAGTACTGGGGGCATTCTCTCTCCAGAGCTGTTGTGTAAAGCAATGTCTCTCCTCGAGAGAAAACTTTCAACCTCACCTTCCCAATTCCACCACAGAACAAAAAGAACAACTGAGATATGGAGGCTACAGGCTCCAAATTTGACAGAGATTTTTTTTTTAATAAAATTTATTTTTTTAAAACTTTAGATTTACAGAAAAAATGTGACGATGGTACAGAGAGTTCTCATATACCCACACCCAGTCTCTCCTGTTACAGACACTTTACATTACTATGGTATGTTTATTACAATTAGTGAATCAATATGGATATATTATTGTAAGTTCATACCTGATTCCCATCTTTTCAGTTTTTACCCACTGTCCTTTTCCTGTTCTAGGATCCCATCCAGCTCTCCACACTACATTTTGGGGTCACGCCTCTTTGGCCTCTCGCGGCTGTGGCAGTTTGTCAGACGTTCCTTATATTTGATGACCTTGACAGTTTGCTGAGTACTGGTCAAATATTTTGTAGAGTGAGTCTGACAGAGATTTTGAAAGTCATTTCAGGGCAACACCTAAGGTAGTAGTTTCTAAACAGTGAACTCTGGCCCAGGGCATCAGAATCAGGTGGAAAACGTGTTGCTCATTCTGACCTCATACTATTGAAGATGAAGCGTAGGTATTTGTACTTTAAACAAAACATCCAAGTGGTTTTCCTGAGCAGGTCATTTTGGAGAATCACTGGTCAAAATTGGATGCCTGAGGGTGCCCACCGCTCTGCATTATCTCACTGTTGATAGAATGTTCCACAGAGAGCCCAGGATTCTGCCATTCTCCCACCCCAACCTAGAGGGGTGGGATAGGGAGGGTGAGAGGGAGACGCAAGAGGGAGGGGATATGGGGACATATGTATATGTATAGCTGATCCACTTTGTTGTACAGCAGAAACTAACACACCATTGTAAAGCAATTATACTCCAATAAAGACGTTAAAAAAAAAAAAAGAACTAGTGCTCTGATTTTCATCCCTTCAGCAAGTATATACCAAGTTCCTACCACACGCAATGTGGTGGTGCCAGTTTTACAGCAGAATAAAGCCGATATGGCCTCGTCCATCACTAAGCTTAAAAATCCTGTGGTAGGAGGAGGGAAGGCAGTATATGAAGCAAATAATCAGTCAGATCTCTATATATCATGGGTGTTATAAAGGAAAACAGGATGTTTGAGACAGTATAACTAGTGCTTCAATATTGATGAGTATGGGAGTGGTCAGAGAAGCCCTCTGTTGAGAAATGACATTCAGTTTGAGATTTAAATAATGGGTACCAATCAGTGGTTTGGGCACTCCAAGAGCTATTAACAGCGGGTACAACGAAACCTACAGGAGCAAGGAGTTTCACTTCTTGGACATGATTGTTCTCAAACTGTAGTTTCAGGTCCACTGAGCAGTGTGCCTTAAAGCAGCTTAGGAAAATAACAGTCAAAATCAGGAAGGAGCCCCCATGACTGGTGGGGGTCCATTAGGAGATCCCATTCCTGCTTGTTCGTTCATTTATTACCTGTTTTCAATCTGGGGTTCTAGCAATCAGCTTTTACATAGTTTGACCTAAAACAGTGGTTCTCAATCTTGGCGGTACATTGGATCCACCTGGGGAGCTTAAAAAACAAACAAACAAAACCAATGGCTTGGCCTCACGCCTAGAAATTCTGATTTAATTGGTCTGGAGTATAGTCTGAACATGAGGATCTTCTAAATCTCCCCAGATGATTCTAGCATGTAAACAATTTTGAGAATCACTATTTCAAGAAGAAAAACAGCTGAATTGATCCATGAGGAAAGTCAATGAAATAGTTAAAAATAATCTGTGTGTTTCGCATCTCCCTGTTGGAAAACAAAGAACAGCTGCTAAAATCGAACCATAGGTGACTAAGGTTAAGGAGAGCCTCACTGGCTCTCTACTTCACATATAGATGACCCTCTTTGGCACTCGATTTGTTTGTATGATGCAATCCTTTACGCCCAGGACTTAGTGTGCTGGGCTGAGGAAAAAGATGTAAATGCAGGCTAAGAATATCTTGTCCCTCAGAAAATTTGAAGCCCACTGGAAATATATAATTAATACCACAAAATAATAAAATAGAGTGTAGGAATTAACTGAGACAACAGAAGTTCAAGAGGTGGAAACAAGCTACACTGAGGCTGGGCAGATCGAAAGAGACAAGGGGATATGGGTCTTAAGTGATCTTGGGAGCATGAAAAGGAGTAAACCCAGGCAAGGAAGAAGGAATAACAATCATAGAAAAAAGAGAATAGGGAAGAGACCTGCCTTATTGCCCCCAGGGCTGGAGTTGGCAGTAGGAAGAAATCAGCTCTCTCTCTAGTTGAAGTTGGCCAATAACCAGTAGCCATTATTACATCTTGTTTTTCAGAGAACACTTCTTCTTGGGCATCTCCCCTCATAGTGAAGAGGACTGATTCTGTTTTCCCATTTTCCTCCATCAGAAAAGGGACTAATCTTTGATTTCTGAATGCTTTGATGTGAACAAAGGACCTCCCAGGTCCTCCAGTCCTCCTGTCATAGGTAGATAAAATAGCGTTTCATATTTTAATGGTATATTTTGATCACTCAGGTACAAGTGTACCTAAAGAGAAATCAAATCACAGCTATACCATATTACGTCTTTACTAAGTGCCAGGCATGGTGAGAAGCACTGCACATACAGTATTTTATTTAATTTTCACAACATTTCATTAGGAAACTATTATCCCCATTTTTTCAGATGAAAATCATAAAGTTCAGAGAAGGTAAGTAATTTGCCCAAGTTCACACAGTAAGTGGTAGAGTCTAGACTTGTGCCATGTCTACCTTATTCTAAAGTTTAACTTGTAGGTACTTCCTTTTACAAAGTTTATAACAGACAAGAAATTAAGGTTCTTGATATTACTTTACTACACTTAAGACCTCATGATTACCGTGCAGCAGAACCACCTGTGATACATTTTTAAACTGTAGAGCTTGGATCCCACCTTGGAACTACTGAATGAGAATATCCAGGGCAGAGCCTGGAAATCTGTAATAGTCTCTAAGCCCCACAGGTGTTTATGATGTGCAGCCTGGATGGAGAACAATGATCCTATTTAGTGGCAAGAGCTGGGAAACGTGTGTGGCCTAGATGCTACTTCCTTTGCTTATATGCAGGTCTGCATAAGGCTCCTCACCTAGAAATAAGTGTAGCATCTTTCTATTCAAACCACTAGAAACAACCATAATAAGGAAAACAGTGATGATGATAATTAATAGAAGCAAGTTTGAGAAGACACTCTACCTTGGAGGAGCTCAACCAATCCCAAATTCAGGGAAATTATGAAATGTCACTATTTCTAGTTAGCAATGGGATTGTTGCATTCTTCCAAAAAATATATTAAAACATACTATACTAGCACTGTTGTTTATGGTTTGCAGATGTGCTTCTGGAGCTGAAGCCTGTTGGAGATGAATCCAGTTGCTGGCTTTGGTCATTTCAGCATATATTTTTTGCATCCTTAGAAATTATTTTATTTAAGTACTAAGAAAGGTCAGATTTGAGCATCATCAAATAATGGCAGTCTTGTTAATCATGATCTCAACGGCTTTAGATGTTTTTACAACCAGCATGTGGTTACTTTAGGCAAAGGGGTTTGGGATAACCACAGCAGGCTACGAGAACCAAAGTGGAGAGTATTTGGAAATAAAGTGGGATACATAAGTTTGGGTCAATCCTTCATCCTTTTGGGGAGCAACAATTAATATCCATGTTATTCAGAGGACCATTCTGAAATAATTATACTTAAAACTGAATTTTCTTTCCTTGGGGGCAAAAGACTATGACTCAAGTGCTGTCTATGTGAAATGAGACCTGTAAAAGAAACTCAGCATTCTCTCATCATCCTTAAGAACTGAGGCACAAAGTAGAAGGCAAAAATGAAACTAAGCTTCATAAGATTTATAAAGCATCTATCAATCGTTTGTTTGATTGTGGCATATTTGAAGCTCTGTACTAATACGTTGTTTCATAAGCAATTGAAAACCACCAAGAAATGTTTTTGTGTTGAGTTGTTTGACATTCCCTAGGTATAAATGCAAGAGAATATAAGTGATAGGTCAACTTCTGGAGGTAGGAGGTTTACCTATCATTAGATCTTATGTAACAACTTATAACTGCCTAGGCTTTCAAAAATAGACAAGGACATAGCAATTAAAGAGCAGTTTTGGGACACATAAACCCACTCCAAGCAATAAAATTAAGGCCATAAATTTATTTGCCTACCAGCTCCTGCATATTCATTTGTTGCTACAAATGGTTTAATATAAACAGGGAGGACAAACTACCTAACATCCCCACATTCTGTGATTCCCTAGGAAGTGGCAATTATCAGTGGAAATTAACAGAGAGAGAAAGTGGAAGAGAGCAATTAACATCATAATTTGTCTTTATCAAATCCAAATTGCAACAGATTTTTTTAGTGGCTAGTTTTATACAATTAGAACCCTCTGCCATTTGATGAGAACACATTGTTGGAACTTATTCTTAGAGCAATCTCACCTAGCAGAAACATCTCCAAAGCATCAACTGAAAAATAGACCTGTACTTAGCAGAGGAAAACCTAGAATAGCAAGGTATGTAGAACAGTTTTACATAAATACCTTTGAAATCATAGGTTTACAATTATCTACCAAATACTGGTGGCAATTCTGAAAGCACCACTGCTGGATAGAGGATCCTCCGCTTCAAACATCATTACACCAAGACCCACTCTTCTCAGCAGTGATTCTTTGCTCTCAGTAAGTAGAACAGACTCACTTTGCCAAGGTGAAGAAAGGTAAAAGGCCAAGTGACATTAACAGTTTTTAAAGTGAATTCCCCATTTTACATCTTAGTTCTAGATTTATAGAATCATAAAACATTCCATCTGGAAAGAACCTTGAAGATCATCAAGCAACCCGTTTATTTTACAGGCGAGGAAACTCAGACCTAGAGGACTTAAGTAGCTAGTTCAAGGCCATATTCCTAGTTCACTGCTGAACCACTAGGTATATCATCAGTGCCCCAGCTTATTAGAGAGAAAGAGACAGATTTCCCTCTCACATTCTACCAACTAGAAATTCTTTGAGGTTAACAACTAGTTCTTTTTTTTTTTTCCGGAAGGCACTAAACCCATTGGTCATTCCCATATTAATGCCTTGAGTGCTTTAGACAGGCAACATCTAGATGTTTCTGTGAAAGTGTGAAAGGGAGGTTTGTTTGCAACTATGTGGAGGGGAGCAGAGAGACTCTATCCCACAGGAATGTAGGAGGTTTGCTGAACTTGCCATCATATTTTAAAATGTCTATCCCTAGGTCCTAACTTACTACTTGTATGACCTTAAGAAAGTTACTTGATGTCCCTATGCCTCAATTTTCTCATTTAACCAGGATAATAACAATTACTTCCAAGGTTGGCATAAAATTAGATTTCAGGTTGTTAATTATGAAAATACCAAGGAAAATGCCTGGCATTTAGTAGGTGCTCATTAAACATTAGTTCTCTTTATTTTTCTTTTCATTCACCATTACCTCTGCCAGAAAGGTCTAATAAAATCAAAGTGGTTTCTAGATCCCTGGGCTTAAATTTCCTTATCCATAAAATAGAGATAAGATAGCCTACTTCATGGGGTCCTTGTGAAGATAGAACATGATAATGTCTATGAACGTGCTTTGTAAAGTATACACTATTATACACATAGGGAATTGAGGCTGTAATTGTTATGATCCACACCCCAGTACTCCAGACTCAACGCTATGTCTTCCAATCGGCTTCAGACACCTTCATCTCTCCCCTCCAAGTACCTGACCCTCTTCCTCCAATTCCTAACTTGCCTTTTTCTCTGGTCAAATGAACAGTTTGCTCAGTCTTTGCTGTATGCTGGGATACATAACAAAGCCCAGACTCTACTCTACCCAACTCCTTTTCAGTGTATGTGTATTATCTCATTTGGCACTCACCACACATTGTTAGCCATCTTTTTGTACTTATATATTTGGATTCCTCTACTAGATTTCTGTACTCTTCAAGGAAAAATAATACATTTTTTTGTTTTTGTTTGGGTTTTTTGTTTTTTGCAAACTCACAAGTCTAGCAGAGTACTTTGATCTGAGAAAGTTTCACAATACCTATCTGTTGAGTGATCAACAGATTACAGTATTGAATTTGGTCAATAACTTTGTTTTAGTTACTCTACTTATATTAAAAATTACCAGAGGAAATTCCCTGGTGGTCCAGTGGTTCGGACTCTGCACTCTCACTGAAGGGTCCCCGGTTTGATCTCTGGTGGGGGATCTAAGATCCTGCTAGCTACGTGGTATGGACAAAAGTAAAAATAGTTTAAAAAAAATAGTTTTAAAAAAATAGTTAAAAAAAAAAGTTAAAAAATAGTTAAATAAAAAAATAGTTTAAAAATATAGTTAAAAAAATAGTTAAATAGTTAAAAAAATAGTTAAAATAAAAAAAAACACAGAAAACTTAGTGGAGTAAGACAACCATTTATTATGCTTGTGGATTCTATAGGTCAGGAATTTGGAGAGGGCACAGAGGGAATGGTTCTTCTCTTTTCCTAGGTGGCTGACACTAAAAGGCTTAAAGCAGGAGGCTATAATCATCTGAAGATTATTTGCTCACAGTTAATGGTAGCTGTCCCTGAGAACTTAATAGGAGCTATTGACTGGAACACACATACATGGTCTCTTCACATGACCGGGGCTTCTTCACAATATTGTGCCTGCAAAAAAGAGTCAGGCAGAAGCTGTGTCTTTCATACCACCCAGCTTCAGAAGCCACGCAGCATCACTTCTGTCATATTCTACTGGTCAGAGAAGTCACCAGTGCACCTAGGTTCAAGAGGAGAGGAAGGTTCACCTCTAGTCGGGTTCTAAAGGAACATGTAAGAGTAGAAATGCCACTGTACCCATTTTGGGGGGAAATGTAATCTGACACAAACCTTTATTTTTCTAATGAACTAACACCAAGTTTTTCTGTGTTTTAAATTTAAGGGGCTGTCTTACTTAAGTCTCTAAATAGATGACCAGAAATCCAGAGGTCATTTGTTTTACAAATTGAGAAAGCAAGACATGGAAAAGACGTGAGCATAGTGAATATGGGTCCAAACAGCCCTCTGCATTGCTGATTAACTGGATATTCAGGGCAACAGAATCATTAGTTACTATTTAGGTAATACGTAAGTAGTCCCATATTTGGCATTGGGTTTGAACTTCTTTTTCTCCCCCAAAAGATGCCTTATCCTTGTTGATACCACAAAGCTGGCTCCCTGATTGATTTCCCTGCCCTGAGAGCTGACTCCTTCCTTGGCTGAAATAACAATCTATTTATGATGCTGACATACTCAATAGCTTACCTGTGATTGCATGGCTAAGGAAGAGTAGAAGACTGTTTTTCAAGTTTATATGTTCTTTACTTTTCTGTAAGAGGTTCAGGGCTCCCTATTATCAACACTTATCCACCCCTAACCACCAAAAAACAAAGAAAAACAAACAAACATGGATAATGTGGCAAATAAAGGCATTACAGTCCACAGAGTATGAAAAACTAACCTGCAGACATCTATTATCATAACAGTGAAGCAAGCTTCTCTAAGAAAGGTGCACAATAGAAGTTCTTCCAGGATCAGTTTAGTACAGAAAACTTGTTCTCTTCCAAGACATGCAGCAGGCAAAACTATGAGACAGTAAAGTTTGTATTTTACCCTTCCTCCATGCATTTACACGCGCGCACACACACACACACACACCTCCTGTTAGTTCTCATTCCTGCTCTGTCCACACTTAACAACACAGACTACCATGATAGCTACTCACCCTGTTCTTCTGGTCTGCTAAGAAGGTTTCTTTAATATTCTCCATATAAAAAACTACATGATCTTCTAGGTTGTTCATCCCCCTTCTCAGAGTCCTGAAGCCAATTTGTTCTACTGGTCATGATTAATTGGTTAATTAGTTATTCCTTCCAGTTAAACTATTTGTTATTAAGATCTTCTGGGGACATAGATCCTTGGACTGCAAAAAAACAGTAACAAGAATCAGCACTACTTAGCAAAAGCATTAAAAGAGTGAAAATCTTTTGACCTGCCAATTAGACTTCTGGGAATATATGCCGGGTAAATCATTGAACCCAAAGATGTGTGTAATGTAGATGTTTACCACCATGTTACTTATCATAATGAAAATTTAGAAATAATCTGAATATCTAAAAGTAGGGGAATTGTTAAATACAGTAGAGTATATCCAATTAGTGAAATAATGGCAAGGAATTCACATAATGGGATAATATACAAATCTTTAAAACAATAAATTAAATATATATTTATTGGTGTAGAAATTCTTTGATAATATGAAATATAAAAAGTAGGTTATATAGCATAATATAGAGAACCATCTGGTCTTTGTAAATATATTTTTCTTATGTATAAAATTTTTCATATGCATGTTCTTCCAGTAAAACCCTGGAAGGATATCCACCAAAATGTGTTATAAAGCCTCTGGCAGATGTTTTGGGATTATTTTAATTTTTATTATTTTTGCTTACTTGAATTTTCTACTTTTACCCAATGATGAGTAATACTTATATTTCTTTTACAGTTAAATAAGTTAAAAATTAGAGGTAAGTCAGTAGAAAATGTATTTTAACCAAATAGAGTTTTCCATTTTCCATCAAATATACCATGTACACATTGGTGTATTTAAAACTGATAACCAACAAGGACCTACTGTGTAGCACAGGGAACTCTGCTCAATATTCTGTAATAGCCTAAATGGGAAAAGAATTTGAAAAAGAATAGATAACATGTACACGTATCTGTAACTGAATCACTTTGTTGTACACCTGAAACTAACACAACATTGCTAATCAACTATACTCCAATATAAAATTAAAATTTTTTAAAAATTTTATCCCATAATCAGCCATCCATTCTGTCCATGGGTAGTCTAAGTTTTAAGGGGCATTAGGTAATTATTTTATCAAAGTATATCAAGGACACAAATCTTACAGTTCAATACATGTATTACAGTAGGTAATTATCTTAAAATGAAAATGGAGATCAATATCTGTACCTATAACAAAGGATAAATAAGAAGTAGAAATTCAGGTGTCAAGGTGATGTCTCTCCATTCCCCAAGTTCAATCAAAGTCACATGAAGGGACTGCCAGTCAGGGAGTCAACACACTAGGGAGCAATCAACCTTTGCTGCTAAGTAATGAGTGGGAGAACATTGTACTTACAGAAATTTTCTCAGGAAAATTGAAATATGTGGCTTAAAGAAATACTTGGATAAGGCAAGCACTAGGATGCGGTGTGAGGCCTCCCAAGGGGAATGTGTAAGGCCCATTTTCTAAGGAGGTGGGTCAAGTTAACTTCAGGGTGTCTGATTGCTAAATGGTGTATTGTGAATTCAGGGACAGCACTAAAGTGCTTGGACCTTAAAAGAATAGGCCGAGCTCTGCTTCCAGTGGTTTTTCTTCTATGCTTTCCCCCTGTAGTGCTCAGACTCTCCTGCACATAAATATTTAAATATTTAAAGAAAGCTGATTTGTAGGGGTGCCAAAGTTTTAGTCTGCCCGGGACACTCACATGCTTCATTCCAATTCTGAATCCAGCATATAAATTCTCAGGACTCAAGTCTCACCAACAGTATTGGAGCTTCTGCCTCCAAATGGCATCTTCATAGGACTAAATTTATAGCCGTTAAGAGATGTGCTATAAAAACGCCTTAAAGATAAACAACAAGGACCTACTGTATATAGCTCAGGGAACTATATTCAATATCTTATAATAACCTATAATGGAAAAGAATCTGAAAAATAATATATATATATACACATATATGTAACTGAATCACTTTACATCTGAAACACTAAATCAACTACACTTCAATAAAAAATAAATAACAACAACAACAAAACTTTTAAAGAATTCTCATTAATAAGACTTTTGATACCAGAGTGTAAGAGGATATGCTATATTCTCTCATCTTGTATTATATTCTCCCCTCTTGTTTCTTTGAATTGTCCAAATTATTTGCCCTTAATATTTTGGTTCTATATAAATAAAATTAAGGTAATATTATTAGAATTACTAGAAATATTCCCCTTTGGAAATGGTGAAGTACTCCCTACATTCATTGGTTGAACATATTCTACATGAGTTCAAAGGAGTTATAAACAAGTCAGTTGATGACAGCCTGTCTGGTAGGTATAGTGGCAGAAAGATACATGGCACATGGCGTGTCGTGGGAAGAGAGCATGACCACCTGAAACACTGGAGAGCATGCACGCTAAAAGAAGAGGTGACCACTAGACAAAAGAGGGGGAAATATCATGTCCCACAGCAACATCTACTTGAGCAATTTCCCAAAGTTTGTTCTATAGAGTAGCAGTTCAAAGGGATGCTAATCATCAATAAAAGGGTCTGTGAAAAAACGTTTAAAAAACACTGGGTTGGGCTTCCCTAGTGGCGCAGTGGTTGAGAGTCCGCCTGCCAATGCAGGGGACATGTGTTCGTGACCCGGTCCGGGAAGATCCCACATGCCGCAGAGCGGCTGGGCCCGTGAGCCGTGGCTGCTGAGCCTGCGCGTCCGGGGCCTGTGCTCCGCAACGGGAGAGGCCACAACAGTGAGAGGCCTGCGTACCACAAAAAAAAAAAAAAAAAAATCTAGAAACAATAAATGCTGGAGAGGGTGTGGAGAAAATGGAACACTCTTGCCCTGTTGGTGGGAATGCAAATTGATACAGCCACTATGGAGAACAGTATGGAGGTTCCTTAAAAAACTAAAAACAGAATTACCATACGACCCAGAAATCCCACTACTGGGCATATACCCTGAGAAAACCATAATTCAAAAAGAGTCACGTACCAAAATATTCATTGCAGCTCTATTTACAATAGCCAGGACATGGAAACAATCTAAGTGTCCATCAACAGATGAATGGATAAAGAAGATGTGGCACATATATACAATGGAATATTACTCAGCCATAAAAAAGAAACGAAATTGAGTTATTTGTAGTGAGGTGGATGGACCTAGAGTCTGTCATACAGAGTGAAGTAAGTCAGAAAGAGAAAAACAAATATCATATGCTAACACATATATATGGAATCTAAGAAAAAAAAAGGTCATGAAGAACCTTTCATGGGGTTTTTGGGGTGGATGGGAATAAAGATGGGAATAAAGACACAGACCTACTAGAGAATGGACTTGAGGATATGGGGAGGGGGAAGGGTAAGCTGGGACGAAGTGAAAGAGTGGCATGGACATAGATACACTACCAAATGTAAAATAGATAGCTAGTGGGAAGCAGCCGCATAGCACAGGGAGATCAGCTCAGTGGTTTGTGACCACCTAGAGGGGTGAGATAGGGAGGGTGGGAGGGAGGGAGACACAAGAGGGAAGAGTTATGGGAACATATGTATATGTATAACTGATTCACTTTGTTATAAAGCAGAAACTAACACACCATTGTAAAGCAATTATACTCCAATAAAGATGTTAAAAAAATTATTTTATTGAAGTATAGTTGATTTACAATGTTGTGTTAATTTCTGCTGTACAGCAAAATGATTCAGTTACACATATATATACATTCTTTTTCATATTCTTTTCCATTATGGTTTATCATAGGATATTGAAGAGTTCCCTGTGCTACCCAGTAGGACCTTGTCATTTATCCATCCTATATATAATAGTTTGTATCTGCTAATCCCAAACTCCCAATCTATCCCTCCCTCACTGCCCTCCCCCTTGGCAACCACCAGTCTATTCTCTATGTCTGTAAGTCTGTTTCTGTTTCATAGATAAGTTCGTGTCATATTTTATAATAGATTCCATATATGTGTTATCATGTGGTATTTATCTTTCTCTGTCTGACTTACTTCACTTAGTATGATAATCTGTGGATACATCCATTATTTCATTCTTTTTTATGGCTTAGTATTCCATTGTATATATTACCACATCTTCTTTTTTTTTTTTTTTTTTTTAACCACATCTTCTTTATCCATTCATCTGTTGATGGACATTTAGGTCGTTTCCATGTCTTGGCTATTGTGAATAGTGCTGCTGTGAATATTGGGGTCCATGTATCTTTTCAAATTATAGTTTTGTCCAGATATATACCCAGGAGTGGGATTGCTGGATCATATGGCAACTCTATTTTTAGTTTCTTGAGGAATCTCCATACTGTTTTCCATAGTGGCTGCACCAATTTACATTCCCACCAACAATATAGGAAGGTTCCCTTTTCTCCACACCCTCTCCAGCATTTGTTATTTGTAGATTTTTTAATGATGGCCATTCTGACCAGTGTGTCCTCTTGTATCTTCTGTATCTTGACTATGGTGATGGCTACACCAATCCATACATGTGATAGAATTGTATAGAGCTAAACACACATACATGAATAAGTATATGTGAGACTGGAGAAATCTGAATAAGGTCTGCAGATTGTATCAATGTCCATTTCCTTGTTGTGCTATTGTTCAGGTTATGGGTGAAGGGTATGCAGGATCTCTCTGTATTATTTCTTCCAACTGCATGCAAAACTGCAATTGTCTCAGAATTACAAGTTCACATAGATACACTCTAATCTTTCCTAATGTGTTAACATTTACCTTTCCCAAGGAATAGATATGTATTTTAATGGCATCTAATGGAGGCAATGCCTTTATCCAGACAAGCAGTTCCAATAGCTGGCTGCCTTTAAGTATCTAGGATAGACCCAGGGGAAAGATATTTTTATGCAGGCAAGTCTTTCGGTAATGTTCACATCTCACGACATCAGTAGCTGCCTACTCCACCTACTCCATCTCCCTTCAGTGGATTGAAACTAAAAGTTCGTTCTTATTCGTGAGGAGCTGTGCTTAGCCTTGTTCAACTAGGTAACTATCTATGTACATTTCTCTGGGTTATAGTGCAAAACATAAGAACACTGTTTTAGTCTAACTTTTTCCCTTTTTGAAGGTGAAAGAAGAGGTCTGTTCTTGAAGTGTATGTTGAGGACCTCAAAGCATGAGAAATTAAAAAGCCAAACTCAAATGGGTATATAAAAGCTTCCTCCCTCACCCTCCTCTCAGCCACTATGGAGGAGTAAAAGCCTTTTTTTCCCTGTTGACCATCAATCAACAAATATTTACAACCTTTTCAACAAGCTTTTTCAACCATTACTAGATCATTAGAGAAGACTTCAAACTCCCTGGTCCTTTAAAGGCTTTAGGGATTTAGCTGCAGAAAGATGAAACCATACACAGTTAATGGAGCTCCCACTCTGCTCCATACTTCAACCGCAGGTAGCTTTTAAGAATCAATTTGTGGTTCTGGATAAACGGGCTGCACTAGAATGGGAACCCCGAAAAGAAGCAACTGAAAAAGGAGATAAGCAATTAGAAATTATTCTACCAATTATTGTTAGAATACTACTCAATTATATGAGACCTCTTTAAATGAAAAAAAAAAAAGGATGTCTAGCTATAAAATAAACATTCTTCACTACTTGTACTTTGTATTTGAATAATTGAAAATGCTCTGCAATTAGGACATTTAGTAATTTGCCTTTGTAAATAACCTGTGGGCCAAGATGATAAAAGATCTACTTAGAATGCTGATTTTATTCACTTCCCTGCATGTCTTTCAGTGCCTCTGCAGGTTAGAAATGTTGTATTTACTTGCAAGATTGCATTTATTCTTTCAGCAAATCATGAATTGCAAAACTGAGCACTTCCAACCTCACAGAGTAGGGGAGGTGGTATATGGCAACTCTGTACTAGCTACTCAATTTTCTGTAAACTTAAAACTTTTCTAAAAAATAAAATCTGTTAATTAAAAACAGAACAAAAACCTCATAAGGAACCAGAGTTAAGGTTAAAAATATATCTGAATAATTTCCTTATGTTGTGTACTGATATTCTGGATTCCTCCCCTTTCAAGCAAATGTCACAAAAGCCACCTGCCCCCATCTCCCTTCCCCAAAGGAAAGAAAGAAGGGCAGACCTGCGTGGTTCTTAGGGACCTCACTCCTCAGGAAGAGAGCTGGGCGGGAGTAGCTGACGTGGGAGGCAAGAAGAGAAGAGTCCCTAAGAGAGACCCTTGCCCGGAGGGTCAGTCATCCTCCGCGCCTTCTGTAGCAGAGAAAATGGCCACATCTGCTGGAAATAAAAAAGAGAAAAGCATTCTGTGTTAGCACATGGAATGTTTAGGCATGGGAGACGGGGCAGACAAGACTGGCATACAGTCTGTGGCCAGTGGCTGGGTCAGGAAACACTGGCGTTGCGAGACACAGAGATGAAATGTGTAGGAGAGCCTGCAGGTCCTAGGGCACTCATTCCCCAGGGATTCCCCTCTGCTGTCTGAGCAGAGGGAATGATGGACTGAGTTGGTAGTTCCCACAGGGCACGGGCAAGGGGAACAGAAAATCAATTTGCTGCAGTAGGACATCCCAGCTCTATCCCATGACTGGTATGGCTGGAGGGAAATCCCTGTTATGTAAGTAATCTCTGAAATGATTCACTAAATCATGCAGTGTTGTTAAAATGCTGCATCCTTTGTAATAACAATTCCCATTAATTTTTTTTTTTAAAGTACACTTACTTTAAGAGAGTCAGATGATGCCACCCATTTCAGAAAGAGTAAAAAATGGGAAGCCTCTGCCATGTTGCAGTTTCTTTGCTTTCCAATCCCAAAAAGACTTTTCAGAAACATCAAACCAATTAGACTTAAAATTCTGAGACTCCTGCCTCTGCTATACACACTTTACATGGCCTTGGGCAAGAAGGTTCACTCCAAAGTCTCCTTTTTAAGTCTGTAAAATGAGGATAATATCTTCCCAGGAGCAACTGCCACATCTAAAGCGCCACTGGTGACACTTTATCAACTCTGTCAATACATACAGAATGCTAAACTGCATAGGGCACAACTTAGGATGTGAGATACCAGGATCTAATATGAAACCTCAGACTTTTAGAATGCCTCACATGGACTTCTCAGAAATGTCAGTTAATTCCCTTTCCCCAATCCTAAAACGCCTAGAAGGGTATATAGCATGGTAATTTCCTATCATGGGTCAACATGGAGGAAGCAACATCTGGGGGTTTCCACAGCTCTTTTACAGTTCAAGGGCGTAGAGATAACACTGGAATTCCCAGCAGCAGCCTCAGTAGTAGAGTTTCAGGATTATAGACGGTGCATGTGCAGAATTGCCATAAACCTTCGAGGTATAAGAAGGGTTTCCAGATCCAGACATAGCAGTCTGGATTGCTAGTCTCTATTGTACTTTCCCAGATAAAATTAGGATAACAAATAATGCCAAAGTTGTAGACCAAACTCCCAAGCTTCACTCTTCTCAATACTCCCTGCTGTGCCCAAGAGATGGATTATGGCTTCCAAATAGTCTTGTCCTGGTGCCTTTCAATGAACCCAGCTCGCCCACACAAATACGTGCTACAATCACATGGAACACCTGCCAGCCACAGGAATCTCGAATTTGTCTAGACCATTTCCCTTAAAGAGATGAAGAAATTTCCCCAAGGTCACACAACCAGGAACAGGCAAAACTGGGGTTCAAATTAAGTTTACCGAACTGTAGAGATGGTGACCACTGCTACCCACGGCTCTAAGTGCTCCTTTAAAGGAAAAACAATGCTGCCAGTTTGGTTTGACAGGTGACCTGGTCCAGGGTAAGAGCACTAGTGTTCAAGAGGCTAATAATAAAACACACAGAGAATCTCAGGCTCAGGTGGCTCTGTCAATTTCAAGTGTTGTCATTATTTTAACTGCCAGGATTCATCTCTGCCCACATCTCACAGTATACAGTTCGCCAGTTCCTAAACAGTATTGAAGTCAGTTAGTGAGTATATTCCGTTTGCTATGTTCACTGCAGTTTACTGAGTACTATGTGGAATTAAAAGAGGAATGAAACATTTTTCTGATCCTCTAGCAACTCAACTGGGGACTGGGGGTGGGAGTGCAGATATGGAGAATAAAGCAAAAACGCAATTGTCTGTTATTCAGCCCAAAGTAAGATAAATGCCAAGAGAGAAAAACCAAGTCCTGTGGAAGCACAGGTATTACCAAAATGATTTTTCCTAGAGCACCTGAGGTCCTTTGCCATCAAGTTAACCCTAAGCTCACCTAATAATGTGTCTATCAGTTTACTTTGCCTCAGTAGAAGTTGCCTGAAAAAGTCTTAACTTGCTGTTGCCATAAGTCCCTCCTTCTATTTTTATAATAGAGAAGCCAAATTCTCCACTGTTGTTGGGTTTTTTTCCCCTGAGCATTCTTAACATGTTAGGACTTAGTTCTGATCTTTTTGAGAACAGCATAATTGGTAGGAATGTGATCAAGGGCCCTATTCACTAGGAATGTACACACAATTTACATGGCCAAATTATGTCGGTTTCGGGGACATGTTCTCAAGTCACGTAGAAGCAGCTTGAAGATTAATGCACACCTAGGGAGGGTGGGAGGGAGGCGCAAGAGGGAGGGGATATGGAGATATATGTATACATATAACTGATTCACTTTGTTATACAGCAGAAATTAACACAGCATTGTAAAGCAATTATACTCCAATAAAGATGTTAAAAAAAAAAAGATTAATGCACACCAAAAATATATTCTTTTTTTTCCCCTCAGATTGTTGCCGCAATATAGTGAGGCCATTCTCTCTGCCGGGCTTGTGTCAGCACTTCCCATCTAACCCTGTTTTTTCAAGTCTTTCAGACTTGGCTGTGAAACTGCCCTGTGGGTCTGAAATTCAGGAGACAGTATTGTAAGGCCGTTTTGATTAGATTTTTGCAAGCCTCCCTGTCTGAGCTGTCTGCTTATTACATGATAACCAAGGAAGGTTGCACAATTCTTAAGCTGTTGTTTCTAAAATGAAATGGGATTATCTACCTGACAACCAGGACTGAGTTTAGTATTGCTATTCAGGAACCAATTAAAATCAATTGCTTTGATCCTTTAGAATTATATCTAAAACACTTTTGAGTTGTGTAAAAATTTGAGATATGTGATTTTAGTCTCCATTTTTATGAAGCATGAAGATATTATACATTTTGTCTGATTCTCTCCTTCATGTGATTTTTTTCACCCTCTAAAATCTGGAACTAAAGAAATTCTTCACATGCTTACTCTCACCTTCAAGTGATATACTTCACTCTGATGCTGATTATTGAGAGGCAGTAGGTACCCCGATTTCCAGACAATTACTCTGTTTGTTTCCAATCTAAAACACACAGATTTCTCATTTCTCTTAGTGGTGTCAAGAATTGGGGTGTGTTTTTAGAGATGAAGCAATAAAGGAAGTTCACAGATCGGAGTGTTTCCTTTAAAACATTTTGCCCTTGGTTTCTGCAGGCTGCTGAGAAAGGCAGATTGGTGTGGTGGAAAGTGCATGGGCTCTGAGTCAACAGACCTAGGGTGGAATATCAGTTTTACCACTGTGTGACCAAGGGCATATTAATGGACCTTAGTCCCCTCAACTACTAATCTGTGAAAATAACACTTCATTTATAAGGGGTTCAAGTGGTTAGGATTCACTCATGTATTCAATAAATACTGGGGGCGGCAGGTATTTTCTATGTGCCAAACACATAAGCATTGGAACTGCAGATACAGTCCCCACCCTGGTGAAGTCTACAGTCAGGTAGACAAGCTTGAATCTGATAATGACCTAAATAAAAGTAAAAAGGTAGAGTTACCAAATGATAAGTGCTACAAAGGAAAGGTACATGCTGCTTTGAGAGCATATCAACCTTATCCAGGGAACCAGGGAGGCTTCCTTAAGTGAGTGATGTTGAGTGAAGTCTGAAGGATGAGGAAGCATTAGTTAAGCAGAGTTGGGGGTACTTGGGGGGAGTTGTGTTCCAGGCAGAGAGATCAACATGTGCAAAGGCCTTGCAACGAGAGAGAGAGAGAGAGAGATTTTAAATAATTGGTTCATACAATTGTGGAAGCTTGGCAAATCCAAAATCTGTAGGAAAGGCCCAGTGTAGAGTTGCTGTTTGAGTCCAAAGGCCACCTATTGACAGAATTCCCTCTTCTTTGGGAAGGTTAGTGTTTTTTTCTATTAAGGCCTTCAACTGATTGGATGAGGCCCACCCACATTATGGAGGGTGATCTGCTTTATTCAACATCTACAGACTTAAATGTTGATCTCATCTAAAAAGCATCTTTACAGAAACATCTGAAATAATTTTTGAGCAAATATCTGGATACCATGGCCTAGTCAAGTTGACACATAAAATTAACCATCAAAAGTGCCTACTGGTACAGGTGAATGAGTGAGGTTTTGACCCTTCTGGTTTTTGAAGAGTAAAATGCTTAATCCTAGTATCCTTGGGATCTACTCCCAAGTGTATTTATTTCCATAGATTCTCATGGCATCTCTGTGCTGGGGTGCCAGCTCAATTGAGACAGTTTCTGAACAGACAAAGCAAAGTTTTAGAAGAGACACAATGGGCTTTGTGTTCCCCAGGATTCCCACCTACCACAGGCCCCAAATGTCCCACGTTCCAGAGTGGGGTGGTGAGATGTTCCAGGAAGAGGTATAGCTGAGGGACCTCCCCTCTTAAGAGTTTCCCACCTTGGAAGATTAAGGCAAGAACTGTTTAGCTTGTCAAGGAAATTCCCTAAGGAAAATATTAACTTTAAAACTTCACAGTTTCGACAAGGAAGTTATAAAGACCAACATCTAAGAGCTGAAACTCTTCCCCCACATTCTCATTAAAAAAGAAAAGGAAGGAAAAAAAAAGACTTCTCATAAGTAGCTTCCCTATGATACTTTCGTGCTTGTGTGAAGAAATTGGAGCTATGCATTATAGTCTAACCACACTGACTGCGTTTGTGACACCAAGTCATAATTTCCCCATGGCATTAGCATTTGACTTTTTAATTCACAAAACCCCTCCCTTACTGCTCATGAGGAAAAAAATGGCAGGCTCTGGTTTTTTGTTCATATATCCCCTTATTCAAGAAGGTAAACAAGAGGTAAAAGTCAGAGAATTCAGGGGGTATTAGGGACTCTCTGAAGACATTCCATCTAATGCCACACCCATTTTTTGTTTTCTTTTTTTCTTTCTTTGTCCTTTTATAATTCAAAGAGGGGCAGCATATTTAATAAAGGGAAGAGAAAGTTTTCAGTGTTAAGAATCATTCTGCAGACCGGCTGATTTTTAGTTTCACTCTAGATAGAACAAAAGACAATGGGCTTAGACGTAGCCTAAGTGATTGGAGTTATGGGGATCTGTATGATATTGAGAGAAATGCAAACGAAAAGGGGTGTCTGAGACAGATTGTGGACTCTGCTTCCTGAAAAGATCAGAGTGATGATAGACCAGGATTTTCCACACCAGTAATATGAGGACACACTGGTGTATTAAATATCTTATCAGTGTGTCTCAGGAAGGATTTTTGCCTCACATACCCCAGCCAGTGGCCCCAGATCTGTTACTGTTTAGAACCCCCAAAGTCTTTCCTTCTTTCTATTACCCTCTCAGTTCAAAACACAGCCAGAACTTTGAGGAAACAAAAATGGTTTGGACGGCCTGCTCTGAGGTGTGTCCTCACCCCAACAGCCAGCACCACTAGTGTCACTTAGATTTCCTTTCTATAATATACATGATAACAAAACACAAAGACTCATCTATGTTGACACATACCATATAACTACACACACCAACTTAAAGAAATATATAAATGGCAAATTGTTCTAAATAATGTTCTATAACTTTTTTCTCTGTGTAAAAATACACTGATTTTCTTTTACCAGACAAAGTGATAAATTGCTCTTTTAGAGAGCTACAGTATTTCCACCAGATTAGCCGGTTATTTAGAAGTTGAGACAACCTGAAATTTGCAGTCTTCATCACCAAGTACCATCTTTACTTTAGGAACTAGCTAACGCCAACTTAGACCACTGTAGACAGCAAATCTCTGTTCTTCTATAGAGGTAGAACTGAGCAGAAGCAAAGAAACCAATCAGACTTAAGGGAGTAGAAAGGCAGAGGAAGAGAAAAGGGAGGTGAACTGCTTATGGGACCATTTTTTTTCAATCCTGTGGTTTGTCACAGTAAATACTTGTCAAAGGACAAACATTTCATTCACCCCCATCCCTCCCCCATCACAGCTTTCCTTTTTTTCCTTCCCTTAATGAAACACCTCCAATCAATTTTTATCCATGACTGTCAGCTCTTATTTCCACACCCTCCTCACGTTGTAGAAGTAAACCCTGGCCACTTCAGAAATGTGTAAATTCAACATAGAATGATTATGTATGATACAGACCACTCTTACTAGGATGATGTGATGTTGCTCTACCTGAAGTTTGGATACGATGCTCTAATTGTAAATAATCTGTCAAGGTCCTCGTATGTGTATAGTTTAAAAACTGAGTTCGATTTAAAAGATATTTCCGAATCCTGGCATATTTGTCTTAACAAGTTTACACTTGTTTGTAAGAATTGAGAAAATGTTATTACCTTGCATTATGAGAGAAAAGGACTTTTTTCCTACCACAGAGGGTCCGACTTTTGTTTTTTGACATGATGGATCAGGAATTAACGCTAAGTCCAGGTTCCAAGGGGGAGAGGCTATTATGATCTGAATTGTATCTCCCCCAGACTCATGTGTTGAAGCCCTGTATCTGTAGATATAGCCTTTAGGGAGGTAATAAAGGTTAAGTGAGGTCCTAGGTATGATGCCCTAATCCTCTGGAATTGGTGCCTTATAAGAAGAACAGACAACAGAAATCTCTTTCTCTGTATGCACGTAAAAAGAGGCCATGTGAGCACACAGAAATGGTGACCACCTATAAACCAAGAGAAGAAGCCTCAGAATGAAACCTATCAAGCCAGCACCTTGATGTTGGACTCCCCAGCCTCCAGAACTGTGAGATACAAATGTCTGTTGTTGAAGCTGCCCACTCTGTTGAATTTTGTTATGGCAGCCCTAGCAGAAGCAGACAGAGATCACATTCCTAACTGTGAGGACCAGGAGATGGGCCAGGACTTGAAACCTAGTGAGGAATCTGAATAGCTAGAATGCCCCATGGTTGAGAAAACACAAGGGAAGCACCAGTGTACGTAGAAATGCGGCCTGCATTTATAGTGAGCTCTGAGAACCAGAGGATCAGCGAGTGCAGAGCTTATTGGTTTAGAGCAGAACAGGATTTGAATCCTGGCTCTTCCCAGCTGTGTGACCTTTAGCAACATTTTCTGAGTTTCAGTATTCTCTTTTGTGAAATGAGGATAAAGATGGTGACTATGCATTATGAAGATTAAATAAAGTATATAGGTAAAGAGCTTGGTACAGGACCTGCCTCATAGGAAGCGCTTACTTAAATTATCCAAAGCAAGAAAGAGTCAGAGCAGATAGGCCAAGGCTGCCACTTAACAGCTAGCATGGCCAGAGGATGGAGGCAAAGCACAGCTCAGAGTGACAGTTCAACATGGGGGCCTGGGAACCACATCTCCAAAGGGAGAACGACTACCGGAACCCACAGCACTCTAAGATATAACTGTTTGGACCCAGATCAGGGGCTGGCTGCTTGCTATCTGTTCTAAGCAGACTTGCTGTTATGGACAGAGGTAACGTCATCATTTTAGAAGAAAACAAAGAGTGTAAAAGAATAATTGTAGTCAAGGAAAATCAACAAAGGATGGTGAAGCATCCCTGGGCTAGCAAGAGAAGGACACCACCAGCAACCCTAGGCCAGGGGAGGGAGTGGTTGCTGGAGCCCAGTGAGATGTGTATTGTAGGAAAGGGTCCCAACAGGAGTGGTGGCCTTTTCTAGAAGAACATGACCAATGATAACCAGAGGCCTGGCAGGAAGGATGATGGGGAATAGGTAGGTCCACCTCTCTTTCCTGCTGCCCTCTTCCTCCTTTGCCAGTGCCTCCCATCAGCCAAACCCAGAAGGAAGCCAGAGGCAAGGGAGCCCAGGTGGTTTAGGCCATAGACATCAGACTCACAGGGCTCAGTGTGGAGAAGAGTGGGGTATAAATGTGAAGGGGCACACAGACTATACAGTGCCAATGAAACAGGGATAAAAGGAGTGTACCTTTCCTCTAAATAAGAAGAGGGTCTGAAGACATTGTTCTTAGAATTGAGACTAAATCCTCTTAGGAAACCTCCTCAGTGTAGCCACAGACTCATCAAGGCAGAAAGGAGCTAAGAAATCCCTCTGTCTCCTCAGGGACACGAAGGCACCTTCCTAGCTCCATCATCCAACACACATCTCCTCCTCTGACTATATTCCCTCATGTGTGTTTCAGAATCTTCAACACCTGGTTTCTGCCTGGGTGGCTGCTCTTTTCTCCTTCAGCTTCCTGGAAGCTTAAAATTCTTTCTAGAAATTCTGTTTCCAAGTGAGCCCTGATGACCCTATCCTACTAAACTGGGGGTAAGTTTGACTTCAAATGTTTTAGAATCTGGTGCATATCTGAACACAATTCAGGGGAAAGAACATTTTTTTTTTCTTTTTGCGGTACGCGGGCCTCTCACTGTTGTGGCCTCTCCCGTTGCGGAGCACAGGCTCCGGACGCACAGGCTCAGCGGCCATGGCTCACGGGCCCAGCCGCTCCGCGGCATGTGGGATCTTCCTGGACCGGGGCACGAACCCGTGTCCCCTGCATCGACAGGTGGACTCTCAACCACTGCGCCACCAGGGAAGCCCAGGGGGAAAATTTTTTTAATCTTTTGCTTCTTCTTTAACTTGTGTCCTGAATGCTCTTTGTTTTCTGTTAGTCATTGAAGACTAATGGGACTTCAATCATTTTCATCTTGGACTGTATTGCAAAGATGTTGACTTTGGGATCTAGTCCCCTTGCCTCCACCCCACTGGATATGCACTCATATGTCTTGTTGACATTAATGAATAGTTGTGTGTGCACAGTGCGAGGATAAGAGAGACAACCAAGGGGTCAGAGTGGCAATTTCTTTCCTAGAAGCAAAGAGCAATAAACTTTGTCCAACCAAGGAACCAGTGGAGTAGCAACACAGGCTATTCTTTTTTCTTTATTCTGTAGGGAAACATTATAAGTTCTCCTAATTAATAGAATCTTTTGTGCATCACATTCAGAAGAGCTTTTCCCTTTCAAGAAGAAATCTCACAGCACAGAAAACATATGCATTTTTGGCTGCTTCTCAAGCCATATTTATTACCTAAGTGCTAGGGTGGAGGATGGTTTTCTTGCCAACAGGATTCATAGGACACAGCACTTGAAAGCACATCAAGGAATGAACCATTTCTGTGACAAGCACAATCGCTGCCTGTAACTCCAACTGAGCTGGTGCTGTCAGCACTGACCACACAAACCACAGACTAACTGAAGAACTTCAGGCACCTGGGATTAAACACAGTCTCCCAGTATTATGAGGTGCTGGGGCCAATCCCCAGAGCCACTTGAATTTAGAGAAAATAGCAGCTGGTCAGACAGAGACCATTTCCGACTTCTCCCCACCATTTTGGACACAGTGATCTTCCTGGGGCTGAACTCTCCCATATCCTGTTGCTGGAAAGGAGTATCTTATTCACCAGAGGGCCTAGACTACTCCACACACCCTTTGCAAAACAACATTTCTGGAAGAAATCCAATGACCTATGAAACTAAAGCAGGGAATCTGCCAGATACTTAAGACACAGGCAGGTTTTCTTTGGTGCCTCCCCCCTCTTCTGCCCACCTTCTCTCTAGTCTCTTCCAACTTCCAAAGTCAGAAATTCTCCTTCCCTCAGAGGCAGCCTGAGAAGATGAGGTTGGAATAAAAGGTAGTTACAGAGTTCATGCAAGGTGACAAAGCTGGCACACACTAAACACTTAGCATTATACAGCCACCCCCTAAGAGTACTCTAAATCCATCAGTCATCATGGAAAAATTAGAAGCTTTACTGGATTCCTGCCTCTCCAAACAGATCTTCTGAATTTCTTAATGGACTCCATAATTCAGCATTTGAGCATAGAGCTTCAGACCAGCAAGACTGTCTCTGTAACACTCTGTCAGGCAACTTGGAACAGGCAGAGAACAAGTCAAAACAATCAGCTATTTCATTAAGGGGATAAGATTAACCTTGAATAATGCCCAAGGCTGACTCACATTGTCAAATATTATATATGATCTCTATGAGCAGGCCATTTTCCCAATTCACTGAAACATCTGCACATTTCAATGAGCTAAGCTTTACCCTGTCCACTGCCCTCTGGCTGCTTTTGTTGTGGATTATATAATTTAGTGAATGATGCAATCAGAAGAATTCTTTCTACCTGTGCTTTGTACATGAGGTCTGTTGATTACTACAACAGGCTAGATGGCTTGGAACCTTGGATTTCAACACCCTGAATTGCTCTGTGACCTTGGGCCTGTTACCTCCCCTCTCCTGGCATCCACTGTAAAAATGGGGAGGAGCAAATATTCTTACCTCTCTTACCACTGGATTTGAAAATACATTGTAACTGCCATGAAAATAATCACTAGTCCAAGAGACCAATGCCCAAAGAAGTCAGGCTAAGAATCCTAGAAAGTAGGCAGTAGGCAGAATTTAAAGCAAAAATGTTTTTGCCTTTTTTTTCTTTTCACCTGCGTTGGGTCTTTGTTGCTGTGCACGGGCTTTCTCTAGTTGTGGCAAGCAGGGACTACTCTTCATTGTGGTGCGCGGGCTTCTCTTGTTGCAGAGCACAGGCTCTAGGCACGTGGGCTTCAGTAGTTGTGGCACGCGGGCTCAGTAGTTGTGGCTCACGGGCTTAGCTGCTCTGCGGCTTGTGGGATCTTTCCAGACCAGGGCTCGAACCTGTGTGCAGTCAGATTCTTAACCACTGCACCACCAGGGAAGTCCTGTTTTTGCCTTTTTAATTTGCCTTTGTGTTTAACTATGTGAGAAGCTCTGTGTTTAAAAGATGACTCTGAGTATAACTTAGATTTTCATTCAGTGATGTGAATAAGAGAAAGAGAAGTTAGAAAAGTCTAGGAAGTAAAAAGTTTGCTTTGTTAGATGTAAAAATGCTCACACTTTACCCCAAAATATATTCCACAAGGATCAATAATTTAAATGTAAAAATATGATGCTATGAAAACACTAGAAGAAAATGGGTGAATATTTTTAGTATATGTGCTGCCGAAGCGAGCACAAAATGTGTGAATATTTTTAGAACTTTGGAGTCTTTCTAAGGATGTCGTGAAATCCAGATGCCACAAAGGAAAAAACTGATGAGATTACTACATAAAATTGGAAAACTTCTTTACAGGAAAAAATGAAAGATACACACAGGGTCAATGTATCAAAGAAAAACAGGAGGCAATGTTTCATTTCACATGTCAGAACAAGGCACATGTCCTCAACATACCAGGTCCTCTTTAAAAAACCAGTATGAAAATTATGAATACAAAAATGTGCAAAGGAAATGAACAGGCAACTCAGAAAAAAGATTCAAAAGACCAATAAATGTACAGAAAGATGTTCCACCATGCTCATAACTAAAGAAATATAAACCAAAGTCATACATATATGTATATATATATATATATAATGCATACATTTGGCATTCCACATCTAATAGAGTGAAAACTGATAAAAGGTTGGCAAATTGGCAACATATATTCAAAAAATTTTTTAAATAAATTTATTTATTTATTTTTGGCTGCATTGGGCCTTTGTTGCTGTGTGCGGGCTTTTCTCTAGTTGCGGCGAGCAGGGGCTACTCTTTATTGCGGTGCGCAGGCTTCTCATTGCAGTGGCTTCTCTTGTTGCAGAGCACAGGCTCAGTGGTTGTGGCTCACAGGCTTAGTTGCTCCACGCATGTGGGACCTTCCTGGAGCAGGGCTCGAACCTGTGTCCCCTGCATTGGCAGGTGGATTCTTAACCACTGCTCCACCAGGGAAGCCCTATATTCAAATTTTACCTTTGAATTCCAAGTGATTCTTCTTCTAGGAATTTATTCTGCAGATATGCTCCCAAAAGTATACAAAGACTCTGCTTTAGTATTGTCTGTCATAACAGAAATCTGGAAATAGGTGATACAATACTCTAGTGAATTGTACTGACAATACAAGTTGTCGAAGATTTATTCTTAAGAAAACAAGCTCTATTAAGGGGAAAAAATGTCATGAAGAACCTAGGGATAAGACAGGAATAGAGGCGCAGACCTACTGGAGAACGGACTTGAGGATATGGGGAGGGGGAAGGGTGAGTTTTGACAGGGCGAGAAAGAGTCATGGACATATACACACTAACAAACGTAGTAAGGTAGATAGCTAGGGGGAAGCAGCCGCAAGGCACAGGGATATTAGCTCGGGGCTTTGGGACAGCCTGGAGGGGTGGGAGGGGGAGAGTGGGAGGGAGGGAGACGCAAGAGGGAAGACACATGGGAGCACGTGTATATGTATAGCTGATTCACTTTGTTATAAATCAGAAACTAACACACTATTGTAAAGCAATTATACCCCAATAAAGATGTTAAAAAAAAAAAAAAGAAAACAAGCTCTAGAACAATAAACATGGTATACTTCCATTTGAGGTTAAGAAAGGATCTATAGTATTTAGAGGTGTGTGTGTGTGTTGCTTAAATGCACTTCCTGTTGTATCAGAATCTGGGCTGAGGTTTCACCATTAATAATAGTAAGCAACATGTTCCCCCATATTTTAAACAGAGATATATTATTACTCATTCAGAACTTGCTAAAAGGTAAACAAAACCTTATACTTCAACTCTTAGCTCATCACCCACCTTCAGTCTCGGAAAGGATGTTAGAGGGTGATCAGAGTGAGGAAGAAAAGGCTGTGCCATTGGCCTGATGACATTACAGTTCCGTGGGGCTCCCTCCCTCATGAGGAGGCTGAATGGAGTGCCAAGAAGAGAGAAAGAAAGAGAAAACCTAAGAAAGAATGGGAGGCTCACCAGAGTGAACAAAGCATCTCCCCCACATTATTGCTTGCTAATCCGTAAAAATTCAGAGGGATCCCTCCATGCTGTTCTTGCAACAGAACGCGGTGAGAGAGCTCTTGGGTGCACTTAATCTGTGTTCCCTGGAACTCAGGGGCACAGAATGGGGTGCCTGCCTCCTGCCTTGAGAAGGCTAAAAGCCAAAGGTTGCCTGGAATGACCTGTAATAGCAGAGCAATGACAGCGAGCTGCAGTGGGAGTGGCCATTTTTCCAGGGTTTGTTGGGGCAACAATGCCAAATTTTCCCATGGGCTAAGCCATCTGGAAGTTAGCCAGGCTAGTGCCATCTTGGAAAGATCTTGCCCCAGACCTCTGATGGCTGGGGCAAGATAACCCCGGCAGAAACCTTCGGAGAAAGGACAGGAATCTTAAGACTGCTCTTGAAGGAGAGTTGTGAGAGGTGAGGCTGAGAGAGAGCATCTCCCACAAAAGGAACAGTTCAGAGAACAGAGAGCAGAGTCCCTGATTGGGCAGAGGGAGTCTCTGAAAAACTCACAGAACCACCCCATGTAAAAAAAAAGCCAGCGCTAGGTATCCACCACCCGGAGGGCTTAGATTTCTGATTACAAAGCACGCGTTGAGCAAGGCCTGTCCTCTACCTCTGATCCACCTCTGCAGTCCGGTGCTAGAGCGGCCAGGGCAGCAGAGTTCAGTGCCGGATCCAGAGGAGTAGAAAAGCACAGTGCAGGAGGGTGAAAAGCCGCATTGCACACTCCTCTTTCTCCCTGCAGGTTTCTGAACCAGGCTCAGGCCTAAGCCCCAGGAAGGGTGAGAGATTTTAAACTAGATATAAGAAGGAACTTTTGATTCTGATCAGATTGCCCTTTTAAATACATTTAAAAATAACAGACTGTTTTTTAACATCTAGACATATTTGGAAAAGCTACAGGATCTGCCTGATGTATTGTCCCAGGCCTGTGCAGAAAGATCTGTAGAGTGAGTTTGAAGGGCTTGGCTTAGGGGAAGAAGAAAGCTACTTTTTTTTGATTTCACCCCATTTAGTCTAGCCCATTCGATATACCAGTTATCCATGCATTAAACACTCCTGAAAAGATAAACAAGAAACTCCTAGCTGTGCTTACTCGAGGTGTGGGAATAGGGTGTCACACAGGTGGGGGCTGTGCTGTCATTCATCTGTACTTTTTGGATTGTTTACAATAAAGACAAGTCACTCTGAAAATTTAAGATGTTTTAAATATGGAGCTAACACACACTTTGAAGCCAGATGAATTTATGACAACTCTCTGCACCGGGGCATTTATAGTATGTTTCTCAGAATCCTCTCCTTCACCTTTAACACACTTAACTACTGCCTACTTGACCTAATCAGCTAGGATTGGGTGGAGTTCCCTGGCCACCTAGTTGGCCCCCTAGTACACCAGAACCTTCTGGCGTCTATCCACGGAAGTGTGCTAGAGAACAAATAGCCCCAAAAGGAGGCTCCAGACAGCCGATGCTGCCGCCAGTCAGTCTCACGGAACTAGGTGCATCCCCAGGTGAATTCCTTAAGCCTTTATAGATGCTGTCAGGGCTCCCGATACGTATATAAGGTACCAAAAGGAGTTCCCAGCATGAACAATCTCAGGTCTCGAGAGTTTCACATCTTTCACTGAGATGCTCGTTCATCCACCCATCAAGCCTTCATTCAGTGTATTCTGACACCTAATATTATGATTGACCGCAACGTACCATACTGTGAAGTAGAAAACAAATTGCTGACAATGCTGAGAAAAGGAAAGAGAAATTTTACTCAGTGGCCCTTTTTCCTAAGAATTATTTTGTTTATATCACAGTAATCCTCTCATGTCAATTCAATGGTGTATTTGGTCTACATTCTCACAAATACCCAAGAGTATGGTAAGGTAGTTTCTGGCCTTCAGATTAAATGGCCTGTGAGTGGGCTGTTCACCTGGTGACTCCATCAAAGACATGGAATCTGGGAAAGACCTTGCTCTAGGGCCTGAGCAAGGACCTCATGCCTTTGAGTGACAGTAGCAGAAAAAGACAGCCTGTCTCACCTTTGTCTTGCCTTTCCATGGAGGGAAAGTTTGTGTATCTCACTGTATTTACTCTTCCAAAAACTGATTAGAGAGCTAATCCTTCAGGCTCAGGGAGAAACAACCAAGGAACTCTTTCCATTTGCTCTGGAAAATGCTGAGGAGGCAGTGAAGGAAAGGGGCACAGCAGGGGCTGTGCTGCCACCTTGCCCAGCCCCAGACCTGCCGAGTCCTCTTGACATCCGAGCCAATCTGGGGTACCTGTGTATTGGCTCTTCTCAGCAATTGTCACTCATTCCTGTGGGTTACAGAGCAAGAACCTCATAAATCCAAGGCAAAGTGAGAACCGTGGATGAGGAGGGTCAGACACTGGGAAGTGAGCAGTGTAGGGAAAGAGGCAAAAATCAGGAATCATTTCTGGTGGTAGAATCCAGACCTGTGGCCATGAGCCAGGATGATGTAGGTACCTGAGGTCAATGCAAGGCAGCAGAAAGAAAAAAGGGGATAAGGGAGGGTAGAGGAAAGAGTACGTCAAGAACTTGATTTTGTTTGTTTGGTTTTTTTTGCGGTACGCGGGCCTCTCGCTGTTGTGGCCTCTCCCATTGCGGAGCACAGGCTCCGGAGGCGCAGGCTCAGCGGCCATGGCTCACAGGCCCAGCCACTTCGCGGCATGTGGGATCTTCCCAGACCGGGGCACGAACCCGTGTCCCCTGCATCGGCAGGCGGACTCTCAACCACTGCGCCACCAGGGAAGCCCAAAAACTTGATTTTAAAAAAAACAAATAACAGCAACATAAAAGCAGAGGTAAAGAAGAAACTTGAAGCAGAGACAAATTCAGTTTAGGACTGGCAGCCTGTTTTCTCTTTCAGTATGTTCTCCTCTGCTGAAGACACGTGATCTGCTGGGTCATGTTATGACCGCTCCCTGCCCCCGCCCCGCCTCCCCAGTAGTTGGCTGTACTAGGGAAATAGCTAACAGGATCATTAACCTGGATTTCAGAATCTGAGTATGAAGATAAAGGTAGATCCTAACACAGCTCTCTCTGGCTAGTTATGTATTACGACAAGACTGCTGGGAAAGGAAGTTGCCCAAGGCTGACCTATAACAATTAATTAACAATGCAAAAGAACAGGCTCTGAAAGGTAAGGACAGGAAGCACTCCGTAGTCCTATAAATTATTCCTGCTTATTGAGTGCTAAAAGCACAAGTTCCAGACATATATAAATAATATATTTGTATAAATAATTGAAAACTCAAGGAAAATTACATAAGCAAGAACGAAATCTAAATTTAGCAAGGCCCCTGGCTTTAAGAACCTTTATAAACTATGCTTTTCACTAAGCCCCATCACCTCATCCAGGAGAAAATCAAGATGAGAAATATTTTACTGTAGTGTATGGAACTGACCATAGCATTTCCTTTCTTTTTTCAGTTTTCAGTTTCCACACCTAAAAAAACAAAAAGAAAGAGGAGTGTGAATAAATGAGCTCTAAAATCCCTTCCACCTCTGTTACCATATTATTTCCTTAAAAAATTACTATAATACTCATTAATTAGGATCCTGTTTATACTTCTATAGTTCAGGATAATAACTTGTTTCAGGCTTGATTTTCTGTCTTTATTGCAAAGTCCCCTATGTAAATCCTAACATCTCTGAGCATCCCAATCTCTGAATTTCAATTTTATAATTTATGGTTTGACTTATCCTTAAACAGCACTTTCTCTAGTAACCTTGGTGTTAATTAAGCTAACAAATTACTCTCTTTGGCTAAAAGTGTATACTGTAACTACAGCCTTAGTTCATGAATTGGCTAAATTGTTTCTTTCTCTTTGGGATATTAACTTGTTGGCCGTTTCCTCCAGAGGAAGACTTTATACCAAAAGCTCTGGTGTAAATTAAATAAATGGGCTTCCTTTTCCAAGTTGTGCAAAAGGAGCATGTACTTCCTGGTCTTCTTTCCTTTAGAAATGGTTACACTTGATTCTAGGGACAAGTTATCAAGTAGCCAACCGGAAGCCCTGGTTAATGAGAAAAGGAAAAGTCAGGTGCTCTCTGAGTTAGACAGCATTCAGCATTCTTCCTTGATGACTGATTAAACTCAGAGATAACAGTTAAATCAAACTGTCATTTATTGAATAGTGACCATGTGGCAGGCACACATTATCTCTAATCTTATGACAATTTGGGAAAGAAGATAATATTATCTATACCATTAGATACTAGTACTATAGATATCAGTAACTATAGATACTTATAGATACTATAGTACTATAGATACTATAGTACTATAGATACTATAGTATAGATATTAGTGTCTATACTACTAACCTTTGAGTCTCAAAGGTTAAATACCTTGTCTGTGGCCACATAAGAGACAGAAATAAGATTTAAGCCTGGGTGTCCTCTGACTCCAGTAGTCTCACACTATTTCTTAGACCCTTTTTAAGCAACATACCTCAGGGGTGAAGCCTATTGGCCTTAGAAACAATACCTGGTTTCAAATCCTGGATCTAGAATTTACTAGCTCTGAGGTCTTGCACAAATTTCTTAACTTCTTTGAGCCCTTCTTTTCTCATCTGTTGATAGTAATAGTACTGAGTAGGGTTGAATGATGCAATATTGCAGTAATACAATAATGGAAGTACATGCACTTGGCACATTGCTTGGAAGTAATAAGCACTCAGTGCATGATGGTGGTTACAGTTGCTATTGTTATATTGGGCTCCCCCAGAAGCAGAATTGATTCTGCTTGGAACAAGTTCTGCAATGGAACAAGGCCCTTGCCACAGTATCCACCAACAGTAGGTCCCTAATAAACGTTTGTTAATGATCTCTGTGGTGGACTCAATAATGTATTTTTGTCTGGGTAAGGGATGTGTGTGCATTTATTTTACTTTTATTTACATTTCCTACACTGGAATGAATATCTTTTTTTTTTTTTACCTTTTACGTGTATGTGCACACGTGCATACACACATATATGTGTGTACATGCTATATATGCAGGGTCCCAGTTTGTCACAATGCCACAGAAATGGTTTATTTTAGAGTTTATCATATGGTATGAAAGAGCATATCTTGCATCTGAAATTCCTTATTGACTATTTGGTCAATAAGGTACAACACATGTACTTTGAAGAATACCAAAGAATAGGGTTTTTTTTTCTTCATTTTCTATTTTTTAAAGATGTTATGAAATGTTTATTTATAATTCAAAAAGACACATGCACCTCAATGTTCATTGCAGCCCTATTTACAATAGCCAGGTCATGAAGCCACCTAAATGCCCATCGACAGATGAATGGATAAAGATGTGGTACATGTATACAATGGAATATTTCTCAGCCATAAAAAGGAATGAAATTGGGTCATTTGTAGAGACGTGGATGAATCTAGAGACTGTCATACAGAGGGAAGTAAGTCAGAAAGAGAAAAACAAATATTGTATATTAATGCATCTATGTGGAACCTAGAAAAATGGTACAGATGAACCGGTTTGCAGGGCAGAAATTGAGACACAGATGTAGAGAACAAACGTATGGACACCAAGCGGGGGAAAGCGGCGGGGTGATGAATTTCCTAATTGGAATTGACATGTATACACGAATATGTATAAAATAGATAACTAATAAGAACCTGCTGTATAAAAAAATATAATAAAATTCAAAAAAAAGAAATATTTATTTATATCTCTCAAATTTTACCTGGAAGCCACTTATATCTTCAGAGAATAGGTTTTGGAGCAAAATGTCGCATAGTGAAAATGTGTGTGTGTGTGTGTGTGTGTGTGTGTGTGTGTGTGTGCGCGCGCACGCACGCCTGTGTGTCTGTGTGTCCCATACCATTCATTTACTATGTAGTCATGATGCTGTCAAATTCACCAGTTCAGTTTCTGGGGAGACAACAATTATCCTTACTGTACATTCATCTTATAGTTGATAAATACAGATGGTTAGCAACAATCGTTCCCTCCCAAGCTGTTTAGTCTAACAGAAAAAAAAATTAATACCCGTAATTGAGTTGGTTCCCTATGCTATACATGTTCAAGGAGGCAGGCAAGAGCCATAAAATATGGCCAAGACTGGTCATAGTCACTTTATGAGCCAAAAATCACAGATGTTTGAGGCATTAGGGGTTATGAACCTTGAATAGAAAGCTGGGAAAAAGTGTCTCTCTCTCCCAGTCCCATAAAGTGGAATACAATATCCTCTCCATGAGTAGAATGCCATTCTCCTTGGATAAAGAAGACAGTGAGCCTTGTGAAAAATACTGACCTTAGGACCTTTGCACTCACTGTTCCCTCTTCCTAGAAATGCTCTTCCTATAGAAGCTGCGTGTCTGACTCTCACTTCCTTTGAGTCTTTGCTCACATGTTACCTTCTCAACGAGGCCTAGCCTGATCACTCTGTTAAAGATTGCAACACTCTCCCCCCAGCAATCCTGATTCCCTTTATGCTGCTGTATTGCTTTATTTTTCTATACTATATACTTCTTTATCAAGTTTGGTATTTATTGTCAGTCATCTCACACTAAAATGTAAATTCCATGAGGTCAGGCATCTCTATTTTGTTCATCATTGTATCCCAAGACCCAGGAGAAGCACCTAGAACATAACAGGTCCTCAACAAATATTTGTTGAATGACCATTCTGCAGATGATATTGATGACAGTTATTTCCACAGACAGACATTGCTCCATGCAGACAGGTATTTTCCTAAAAAATACAAAATTTCCATATTCAAACAGTGACCCATTACAAAAACAAAATTCTTTGGGGAAAGAAGAAAAATAAAAAATAAAATCTATTATTGTATACATTTCTTTCTTTCTTTTAACGGAAGTATTGTTGATTTACAATGTTGTGTTAACTTCTGCTGTACAGCAAAGTGATTCAGTCATACATATATATACACATTCCTTTTTATATTCTTTTCCATTATGGTTTATCACAAGATAGTGAATATAGTTCCCTGTGCTATACAGTAGGACCTTGTTGTTTATCCATCTTATATATACTAGTTTGCATCTGCTAATCCCAAACTCCCAATCCTTTCCTCCCCCAGCCTCTCCCCCTTGGTAACCACAAGTCTGTTCTCCCTACCTCCAATATTTGAAGTTTATGTGAAGGTATAGTTTCAGAATCAAGCACCTTTCTCTGTTATTGTTTCCAAGTTATACTCATCCTTACCCTGTAGGACAGCAGTTCTACCCAACCAAAATTAAGGATGATGCCTCTGGTGACACCAGAGTATCTCCACCTTGTATCTCCACCTATATAACTGATATTATAAAAAGAAAAAAAATAATAAATAATTGTGACCACCACAACTTCCCACCCTTATTTGTCCTTCCTCAATTTTTTACACCTTCCCCTTAAAGTTGACCAATAGTTACAAATTTATATCTTTATTATCATTTGTCATGTACATTTATAATAATTAATAATTAGATTGAGAGATATAAAAGTTAAATGCTTGACCATTTTTCAACAAAGTATACATGTTGTGAATTTCAAAGCATTTGAGAACTTCTGATTTAAGAATTCGCTTGGAAATTAATTCTCTCTTCCCTAGATTGAATTGGATCTAGCCTGGGGTGGATGTTAAAATCAAAGTGTCTTCAAAAAGTGGATCTAAGGGGCTTCCCTGGTGGCGCAGTGGTTGAGAGTCCGCCTGCTCATGCAGGGGACACGGGTTCGTGCCCCAGGCCGGGAAGATCCCACATGCCGCGGAGCGGCTGGGCCTGTGAGCCATGGCTGCTGAGCCTGCGCGTCCGGAGCCTGTGCTCCGCAACAGGAGAGGCCACAGCAGTGAGAGGCCTGTGTACTGCAAAAAAAAAAAAAAAAAAAAAAACAAACACAGAAAAAAAAAAGTGGATCTAGGGACTTCCCTGATGGTCCAGTGGTTAAGACTCTGCACTCCCAATGCATGGGGCCTGGGTTCGATCCCTGGTCAGGGAACTAGATCCCAAGTGCCACAACTAAGACCCAGCACAAACAAATAAATAAATATTTTTTTAAAAAGGGGGATCTAGGGCTTCCCTGGTGGCGCAGTGGTTGAGAGTCCGCCTGCCGATGCAGGGGACACGGGTTTGTGTCCCGGTCCGGGAAGATCCCCCATGCCACGGAGCGGCTGGGCCCGTGAGCCATGGCCTCTGAGCCTGCACATCCAGAGCCTGTGCTCCGCAACGGGAGAGGCCACAACAGTGAGAGGCCCGCGTACCGCAAAAAAAAAAAAAGGTGGGGGATCTAATTCACGTGAGAGTAGGCATATATGCCCTTACGAAGCATGAATCTAAAATCACTGGAAATGCTGAATGGTTGTTACAATATTTGGAGCTCTCCCTTAGTATAGAATCACTTGCAGTGTTGAACAGAGTATTACTAGGACAAAAATTTTTTTAAATCTCATGCAAAAGTAACAGGATTAAATGTGTCTTTGATGAATGATATTTAAAGAAAAAAATTCTTTAACAAAAAAATCTCCACTCATATAAAACCATCCAATCCCAACTGGCCATCGTCACTGTGATGTCCTGATCTGTGACTTCTTTGTCTCCAACTCCATGCTCTGATTGCAACTGTCACTGAGTCACACAGCCTGCTCTAGGCATGGAGCCAATTTGATTACAACAACTGCTTGTGTGACAGAGAAAGGTGGTTTTCAGGGCCCTAGCAAATGGCTCACCCAAGCTTCTGACTCTGGGGCATAAATTTTGAGTGTCATTCACAAGATGGAAAATAAAGATCCGCCTAACCTAGTAAACCAGCAACCTGGGAAATACATATGGACACAGAGTTCTACAACCAGGATACGGTAGGAATGATCAGATTGATCCCACTCTAGCCTTGTAATAAGCACAAAAAAGCACAACCACATTCCTCAAAAGCACAATTTCCAGGTAAACTTAATACATTTGCAATCATTTTTATTTTCCAAGGTTACAGGTGTGGCTTGCTCATGTTTTAATCCCAGGTGCCTCATGCATGGCATATGCATAAAAATAGTTATTTTAATTCTAAGTGACTTGTTATTTCATAATATATAAAATATTAACAAGTCACTTAGAGGCAGAAAGGTACCTGCTAGGTAGCTTCATCCACCCCAAAACCTGCTAATTCACGGGGAGGAATCTAAGTATTCTTTTAATCTTTAAGACTGAACTGAATTGTTCTGTTTTAAATTAGTTTTTTTAGTTTCATGGAAACCAAGCCCTGTTTTGTTTTGGTTTTTTTACTTATCAAATAATATGGCATTCTACTAGTATAGTTAATACAATCAAAAATTATTTATGTAGGGAATTCCCAGTCCAGTGGTTAGGACTCTGCACCTCCACTGCTAGGGCTCTGGGTTCCATCCCTGGTTGGGGAACTAAGATCCTACAAGCCGTGCGGTGAGGCCAAAAGAAAAATTATTTATGTAAATAAGATATCTTAACCATGATGACAACTATGAAGGGTATCACTTTGTATTTATTTTCATGTCTCTATGTTTCTTTTTCTGGTTTTCTATTTTATTTATTTATTTTTGGCTGCGTTGGGTCTTTGTTGCTGTATGTGGGCTTTCTCTAGTTGTGGCGAGTAGGGGCTACTCTTCGTTGCGGTGCGCAGGCTTCTCATTGCAGTGGCTTCTCTTGCTGTGGAGCACGGGCTCTAGGTGTGCAGGCTTCAGTAGTTGTGGCATGCAGTCTCAGTAGTTGTGGCTCACAGGATCTATAGCACAGACTCAGTAGTTGTGGCTCACGGGCTTAGTTGCTCTGCGGCATGTGGGATCTTCCTGGGCCAGTGATCGAACCCGTGTCCCCTGCATTGGCAGGTGGATTCTTAACCACTGCGCCACCGGGGAAGTCCCTTCTGGTTTTATAGAACATGAAAACTCTTCAAACCCCTGGAAAGAAGTAAGCCTTTTATTATGATATATCTTTTGCCCTGACTAATGGTATATCTTTTTTTTCATTCATGTAGTTCACCTGACAAAATCTTCCTAAACTGAGTACTTAGGCATCTGTGGGAGAAAGAAAAATAGACTGAAAAATAATCATATAATGAATAGTTCTTGGGCTCCACTCCTGTGCTAGTGCTTTACATGTATTATCTCAAACAAACCTACATGGCTGTTACTATTCTTATGCCCACTTTCCAAATGAAGAAAGTTAAAGAAGTTAAATAATTTGCCCAAGGTGATCTAATAAGTAGGGAGCTGAAGTTCAACCCAGGGCTCTTTGACCCCAAAGCACAGTTCTTTCCTGTTTACATACAGAGTTAGAACCAAAGGAAAAATGCATTTTGCTATTCCAACCAGCAATTTGGATGGCAAATGAGACACATGTGCCTGAAACAACTTAAATGATTCTACAGGAATACAAAAGGTAATATAAGATGGTCTACGCAAAGGACCACTTTCTAGTAAAATAAACCAACTATACAAGCAAAGTAGAACTTAGGAAAGTCAATCCCAGACTGGAAAGAATCTGCAATTTTTAATCATCCCCATTCTTCCTCCTTCTAGAACATTCATCTCCCAGCTCAGCCAGCTTTTTTTGTGCTTTTGTTTTGCAGCTGGGGTGTCCCTCAGGGTACTCAGCTTTCCATAGATTTCTGGCCACAGTAGAAACTTATTCTTCTTTCCTTTTAGCTGAATCAAAGCTGGAAGTTTCCAAAAAGTATTCTACTAAGAAACAAAGGGAAAAATGAACAGGGAGGAGAAAGAAGGGGAGGAGAGAAAGTTTTAAAAAAAAAATGAAGAGAGAAGTAAGAAAAACATTTGAAATTACAGAAATTAATGTTTACAAATGCCAGATATTTTTAAGTTTTTGTTTTGTTGCTTTGTTTTTTTTCCATTCCTAAGGAAAGTCTACTCAGAGCTCTGTCTTTTCAATTTAGTTAATTCAAAGATCTCAAGTTTCTTTGTTTGCCTTTCACTGGGGGTGGGGGTAGGTGGCAGCTAAGGTTTCTCTGTGAATAAAGTGCGTCCATTATCTTATTTCACTAGAGGGACCCAATGAATGTGGTATTATCATCAGCTTTTTACAGAATAGGAAACTGAGGTTCAGAAAAATGAAATACCTTTTCCAAGGGAGCAGAATTTCTGACCCTTCTCTCACAGTTCCACTTTACAGCCTTCAGAACTCTCCCTTTTTTTTGGCCCTGAGGCATTTGCTGCTACCACTTTGCATTCTCTCCTGCACCCATAGGTTCTCCAGTAGTGGAAGCAAAAGTCAGCCATAGGTAGTACACCTAAGACTGGGGCTTAGAGGTTGCATGCAAAGACTCTCAGAATGCTTGGGTTCAAAGCCTTGTGGATTATGTGTGTGTGACTGTATGACCTTGAGCAAGTGCCTCAACCTTCCTGGGGTGAGATTTCTTCATCTGTAAAACGGGGATGAATCATGGTGTACCACCTTACGGGTGAGAACTAAATATGTAAATACCTCCGTGAAGTGATGAGAGCAGTGCCTAGCGCAGATAAGCGTTACATAATTGTAAAATGCTGCTATTAGGGAAGTTGTTGTGTGGGAAGGAATAAGAAATTAGGACTTTAACACTCTTCCTAAAACTATCGGCACTCACTGAGTGATGATGGGTCAGCCGATGGGGTCAGCTCCGTGGCTTGGAACAATAATGATAAACAGCAAGGAATATCTCCGAAAATAGGAATACCTTGGAATCGCCAGTGTTAATACCATCTATTATATTGATCTTTGAAGTAATGGTTCACAAGGAAAAAAACACATCCTGTTGTTGCAAGAAACAGAGGCATATCACATTTTTAAGAGTTCGAGCAAAAACTGGTTCAAATCAGGCAGAGACAAACTGGAAGTGGTTAGGAGTGCTTCACCAACAGAGCTAGTGGAAAGACTTTTCTAGAGAAAAGGCAGAAGCAAAGTAAAGAAATTATTTGATTGGCTGTAACTTAAGTGTTTGCCTTATTTGGGAAAGCCAAGTTGGCTGTTTGTGGTTGGTCGTCCTTAGGTTTCCTTTTCTGAACCTTGAGGCATTCCAGCTTAAGTTTTGGTTTGCTTACAGGAGCTACTAAAGCATTAAAGCCACCTCAGAGACTTCCCTGGCAGTCCAGTGGTTAAGACTCCACACTTCCACTGCAGGGGGCATGGGTTCGATCCCTGGTTGGAGAACTAAGATGTTACATGCCCAGTGAGACCAAAAAAAGAAAAAAGAAAGACACTTCAGTCTAATGGCCTTGTTTAATTAGTTTAACACTGTTGGCCATTTTCTTACTGTGTGTATTTCTTTGAGCAAAAAAGGAACTACAGATAAGCAGTTGTTTATCTTGGGGCTGAAGCAACCTTCAGAGGTGATATTTAAATGCTTTCATACTCAACCACAGCCTTCCAACTACCTTTCATTCCAATACAGATGTTATGAAAACACACACAGAGAAGGCAGATTCAAAGAGAGTCCCAGGTATGAAATTCTTCCCCAAATGGACTGTTGCTCTTGAAGGAAAATGTTATTCATTAATTAAAGAGATATCTATCTATCTATCTAGAAGAGGATTATGTAATTTGGAGGACTGGAGAAAAGACATTTTATAGTGATGCCCATTTAAAGAAAATTTAATTGAATGAGATATAGCTTCAAGTCAGGCCTGTTTTCAGTGACCTGAAGGATTTAAATGGGTCCTTTAAAAACAGATGTATTATTTGCGCAATAGACTGGTTAAGAAAAGTCTCCAAGTCTTTGACATAAATAATAATACTTTAAGCAAAATTAATATTCCTGCTATAAAACTAACTTCTGTCTTACCTATTGAAGCCTAACTTCTGTCTTACCTATTGAAGTTTCCAGTTATTTTTAGAATAGTTTAGATGTGACCTGGGAAACTTTATTTTTAACAGGTTCCTTGGGTAATTCTGATGCACACCAAAATTTGGAACCCGCTGACATACTTTTTAAAGGCTGCCAAGTAGTATATTATATAGACATATACCATTTATTTCATCAATCTCCTTGTCTTGTGCATTTAGGTTTAATCTAAGTTTCCGCCATTATAAATCATGCTGTGATAACTTTATTTATAATAACAGCTAACATTTATTGCATGTTTCCTATGTATCAGCCACTGCACTACACACTTATTTCCTTAGGACAAATTCTTAAGAGGTAGAGTTACTCAGATAAGTTATGTGTATTTTTCAGGTTTTTGATGCCCATTGCCAAGATGACACTCCAGAAGGTTTGCTCTGTGGTGACTTTGGAGTGGGAAAACACTAACGGTTATGTTCCATGAAGACTAGTATTCAGCTATCAGCTCAGTAAGCACCCACAAACAGTGGCTCATTCAAGAGACTTAGAAAAGATACAGCACAGTGTTCTGACTCGTTCATCATATCTTAGCTGCTATTGTTGCTAAAAGTAGCACTCCTGAGTGGTTGCTTCCAGGAATGCCTATCCAGAATCCGGCCACAGAGACTGTATGCTGTTTCTGGGAACTGGCACATTTCACATGCTGTCCCTTCCAGGGCCCATCAAGGCACAGCCATCTCCAGTAGTCAAGGGAATGCAAGGCAGTGTGGAAATGCTGGATCCAAGATCATTTTTTAAAATAGCATTTAATAAGAAAATGTTCTGATATCAGACCAAAAAATATGTACTGACCTATGTGTCCAGGTAATGAAATTAAAGCAGGCCTAAAAAAGCTAATCAGGTAGGCATACTGGAGACATCCAGTGAACAAAACTGAAATGCCTTTCCTCTCCATTGCTCTTTTCTTAGATTTTCATGGAATGAAATGTGTGGAGAACTCTGTGGTATGAATTATATATTCATACCACATCTTAGCCTTCTAACATGGGAAGGGGCAAAAGAAATCATTTGGAGCGATGGTATTTTTCCATGTAACACCAGTGTGAGATGTTTTTGGCTACCTAAATAGATATTTTTAAAATCACAGCAGCAATCCATTATAATGCTAGCACTGGGAAACAAAGTCACCTTGTTTTCAAATAAATTTGGCTGATTTAATTAACATAAATTAGATAATTTAGGATCTGTGTAGAAACGGTAAAATGCAAGCACTATTTCACCTTTTCAAAGCAGAGGGAAACCACTTGCTATCGTGAAAGTGTGGAATTTTGAAACTGGAATGGATTTTATTTTTCATTGTCTTCTCCAGTCTTTTTCAGAACATAGTAAGATTAGAAATTATAAATAATTTCAATAGAGATTATCTAGTCCCCGTTCTTATTTTATAAGTCAGAACACTAAGGCACAGAGAAGTTAAGTGAACTTCTGAAGGTCACAGAGCTGGCAAATGGAAAGTGTGATGTCTGACTACAGACCAAGACTCGATGTACTGTCTATTCCTATATATTCTTTCCTTCTTGGCATTCCCAAAGAATTTGCAATTGTACATATAAATGTTCCGCCCTTGAGGAAAAGTAGTAAATGGGGCATTGTAACTACTAGCTAAAGGTGTTTTTTTCTCTCTACTTACAATGTGCCTGCTATATGATGAAAACATCTACCCCTTTGAAAGCCTTGTGTATGTTAAATATGTATCTTATGACTGGGTGTGTCTCAGAGCAATCACTCTTTGTGTGGATTTTAGAAAAGCTAATATCAGAATCAATTGGCATGTGGGAAAGCAATGATGAGGCAGAGAGAATGGGATATTTTCTTGATTTTTCAATCAGGAAGATTAGGGGCAGTGATTTAAAAAAACAAAAACAACAAACTAGGCTCCTTAGAAGAAGGGTGATCAGAAGACAATCTGTTTGATCTAAGAAGCAGTAGAGTGAGGACAAGAACTTCCATGGCTGTTCACTGCTGTAACCACCCTGATCACCTGAAAGCAGCAGTTCTGGCACGTAGTGAATGCTTGGTAAATGTCTGTTGAATAAGAGAACACAAGCCTGGCACTCAGGAAACCTGGAATCCACTTCTAGCTCTCTTACTAGCCTTGGTCCACCTACTTTTCTGAGCCTCATTTTCATCATCTTACATTTTCATCACGTAAGGCTTGGATTAAAGTATTTCACGGTAGATACAGACACTTTATTCTGCCACATACCCTCTTCAACTCCATCATCTATATGGTTACAATGGCACCACACTACTAATCACCAAATTCATAAACTCCAACCCTGCCCATGGATAATGTTGATTGATCTAGTGGGGCCCATATTAGTTTTCTTCACAAGGAATTTCAGAACTGGAACCAAAAAATTAATACCAGCCTCATTTTGGTGGCCGAAACTGATGCAATTGAGAGTCTACAAACCTACGTCTGGTTTGTGGCCAGCTTCCTCAATTTGATATGAGTGGTAGAAATAGCCAATAGACAGAAAAAAGAAGCAGACACAGAAGTACAGCAGAATGACAGAAACAACTTTTAAATCCACGACCCTGAGGCCCAATGTATTCTTGTCCTTTATGTAATTAGATGCCTGAGAATTCTCACATTAAATTCCCCATTTTTAAAAATTAAATAGGACATGTAGCCATTAAATCATCTATTAATTGAGATGAAAAATTATATCCAATATATTCTGATATCTCTTTCATTTCTAAAAAGTTGAAGATTCTAAGGACTATGACACCTGCAGCATAGCCAGATAGGAACATTATACTTTGACAGGAAGCAATTTAACCAGAGCAGACATGAAAACAAGAAGATGTTCTGCTGATGGGAGATTTCCTGGAGTGGGGATCAAAGGAATATTTTCACTCAGATATCAGGGAATTAAATGAAGTCTTGTCTTGCCTAAATGTGAAGGTAAGTCATGGAGAAACAAGACAGAATGGATATTATTTCCACAATCCCAAGAAAGCTAAAAAACAAACTTCTCTGTGACAATTTAAAATTTTGATGTTTTGTTCACCTGACCTTAATCCCAGGCCTAATACAGAGTTCAGTGTGCACAAAGTGTAGAAGCACGGGTATTGGTAAGAAGTGAAAGTGGAGAAAATTATAGACGCTTTAGTGACATCTTAAGTCAAATTAAATAAAGTAACTAAATGGCATGTTTAGAATTTGCCTTCTTGCATATAATTCATGTCCCCAAGATTTCCTTCCTCTGTAGTAGAATAGTTTTACATTTTCACTGAGTGACCCTAGTATGTACTTTATTGAGTGATTATTATAGAAGAAGCACTGGAGAAGAACTATAAGCATATTTCCTTGGGACTCTGAGATAAGGTTCTTCGCTATGAAGTGTTGGGAAGCTTTTGATCTTATGTGCTGTGGATCTGCTTTGCCATACTCACTCTCTCTCTCTCCATATATATATATATATATATATATATTTTTAATTGAAGTACAGTTGATGTACAATATTATATAAGTTACAGGTGTACAATATATAGATTCACAATTTTTAAAGATTATACTCCATTTATAGTTATTATAAAATATGGGCTATATTCCCCGTATTGTTCAAAATATCCTCGTAGCTTATTTTATGCCGAATAGTTTGTACCTCTTAGTCCCCTGCTCCTATATTGCCTCTCCCTCCTTCCCTCTCCCCACTGGTATCCACGGGTTTTGTCTCTGTATCTGTGAGCCTGCTTCTTTTTTGTTATATTCACTAGCTTGTTGTATTTTTTAGATTCCACCTATAAGTGCTAACATTCAGTATTTGTCTTTCTCTGTCTGACTTATTTCACTGAGCAAAATGCCCTCCAAGTCCATCCATGTTGCCACAAATGGCAAAATTTCATTCCTTTTTTATGGCTAAGTAGTATTCCATTGTGTATATGTGTGTGTGTTTATACATATATATATGTGTGTGTGTGTGTATATATATATATATATATGACATTTTCTTTATCCATTTATCTGTTGATAGACAGTTTACTTCCATGTCTTGGCTATTGTAAATAAGCTGCTATGAACACTGGGGTGCGTGTATCTTTTCAAATTAGTGTTTTTGTTTTTTTCAGATATATACCCAGGAGTGGAATTGCTGGATCATATGGTAGCTCTATTTTTAGTTTTTGAGAAACCTCCAGACCATTTTCCACAGTGGCTGCACCAATTTACATTTCCACCAACAGTTCACACTGTACTTTTATCTTGGTGATGATAATGGGGCAGAAGTCCCCTTCCCGCCATACTCTTCATGTTCTTCTCTCATGAATGAACGTACTATTCTCCTGTTATTTTCAAGTTGTGTCACTTGGTTTTAAATGTAGATCTGAACTGGGCTTGGTATCTAATATTGATCTGACAAAATGTCATTCTAAATGGAGTCTCTGAAGACGCACTAATAGACCAGGTCTCTTAGTTAACACATATAGCAAAGAAGAACTGACCCCATTGCTCTAGTGGTCTCCAAAGTGGTGAGAAAACCCCAGGAAGTATACAAATGATGATCCATTGGGGTACAGGAATACAATTTTATAACTGTTACTTTCACTTGTTTTTTATCTCATTTATTTTTAAAATTTTATTTTGGAGTGTTTTATAATGAACATAACATATATATATATATATACACACACATACACACACATACATATATATACAATTATATATATATATATATATATATATATAAAACACACACATATATATAATTTTTACATTGATTTATTTGATGCTGTATTTAAACATTACCAATAGGGCCATAGTTCATTCTTTGAATGATCTTGGGAGCAGGTATAATGAGATAAGGAGAATCATGTTGTAAAATAATGCTAGATTTGGTCGGAGTCAGAGAACATGAATTCAAATTCTGATATACTTCTTACCAGCTGTAAGTTTGGGCAGATAAGTTCACCTTTTTGAGACTTCAGTTTCTGCATCTGCTAAATGGGTATATGAGGTTTACATGAGACAATGTACATAGGTTTAAGCAGAGTATCTGGTACATAAAATTTTATATAGCATATAAATCTCAAATATATTATTAAATACTCATTTTCTTAGACTCTCTAAATATATCACATTATCATTAATCAACACATAAAAAGGGACTAATCAAACCTGTAAAGTACGTTATCTTAAGATAAGGAATATTCATCCAAATATCCTAGTATTTGGGTAATACTAATTACTGAGTAATAATTATTCCTTAGATAGATTCAGTAGAATAAAGGTTTTCCTTTCTTTTCTTCTATCATTATCCCAACAATACCTACTCAGTTTCATTTAAATCCATGGCTTTATAAAGAAACACCCAAATAACATCATTCACAAAATCCTTCTGCAAAATATTTCATGACCTGAGGTAGAAAACTCTGGCAAGAAATTGCACCCAAATATTTTGGCTTGGACCTTTATACTATTTCTGTTTTGCACCAATTTTTTTTTTTCATGTATGGCCTGGCCTTAGGCCAGACAGGAAGGAGTTGGAAGGAAAAGATAGAGTTTGGCTGGAAAGAAAAGTTCCAATTACCTCTGTATTTTCCTTAGGGGACAAATTCCCATGCCACCAGAGAGGAATTTCAACCTGACCTGGGTAGTGTTGCCTTACCTACCAGGGGCTCTCAACATTGGTACTGTTGACATTTTGAGCTGGATAGTTCTTCAATGCAAGGGGCTGTTCTTAGTAGCATCCCTGGCCTCTTCCCACTAGATGTCAGTGGTATAATCCCTTCCCCTGCCCCCATCCCAGTTGTGATAACCAAATATGTGTCTGGACACCACCAAATGTTCTCTGGGTGGGGGGAAAACCACCCCTAGTTGAGAACCACTGTCAGAGAATAATCCCCATTATCTTTTCTGCTGTGCTCAAGATTGAGTCTAATGAATCAGGGAGAACGTGAAATCAAAATCCAAATTTCTCAATGTTTTTTCTAGAATTTTTTAAGGGCACACTTTGTAAATATTTGGCCACCAGCTTGTGTTACGCCTAAAAACACAAATCATATGATGCACTACAGTCAATCCCATCTTTCTTTATAAGAATCCACATCTCTGCAATTTTTGTGAATCTTTGAAGCACAGCAAGGGAGATGCCAGGACAGTGTTCCCAAGATGAAAGAAGTATGTCTGGATATGGGTGGAAAGAGTGGCTGAGCCAAAGGCTAGAGAGCATGAGGAACACCAAGCCCACAATGCAGTGCATTTCATTGGTGCTGATGTGAGCCCTGTTTAGTTGGCCACTGGGTTGATGGCATGAGAGGGTCAGAGGGCAATTTTCCCCATTTCTTTCTTTCCTATCTCCATCTTCTTTTGTCCTTCAGCTTTATTTTTTCTTTCTTGTCCTCTTACCCCTCAGTTCCTTCTTTTCTCTCCTTGTCCATGTCCTTCCTCTTATAGTTCCTTTTCCATGTTACTATTTTAACCAAACACTGTTCATGTAAGCCCAGCAGTGTGGCTGTGAGTAGGGCTCTTGAACCAGTTAGCCTGAGTTTGAATCAAGACTCTGCCACTTTCTTGCTGTAAGACCTACTCAAGCAAGTTATTTAACTTATGTGGTTTCATTTTCTCATAACTAAAATGGAGATGATAACTACCTATCTCATGATGAAATTTGTATTAACACACGTGAAGCACATGGAACAGAGCCTGGCATGCAGTAAGCACCCAATATATGTTAGCTATTATGATTATCTTCATGTCCTCTACCAAGGAAGAATGTATCACACTTTTTTTTAAAATTGAAGTATAGTTGATTAACAATATTGTGTTAATTTCAGGTGAACAGCAAAGTGACTCAGTTGGGTTTTTTTTTTTTCAGATTATATTCCAGAATAGGTTATTACAAGATATTGCATATAATTTCCTGTGCTATACAGTAAATCCTTGTTGCTTATCTATTTTATGTATAGTAGTTTTTAATCTGTTAATCCCATACTCCTCTTCGTCCCTCCCTCCCTCCCTCTCCCCTTTAGTAACCGTTTGTTTTCTTTGTCTGTGAGTCTGTTTCTGTTTTGTATATAGAGTCATTTGTATTATTTTTAGATTCCATGTATAAGTGATACCATACAGTATAATAATCTCTAGGTTCATTCATGTTGCTGCAAATGGCAATATTTCATTCTTTTTTATGGCTGAGTAATATTCCATTGTATATGTGTATATATATATATATATATATATATATATATATACATCACATCTTCTTATGCCAATCACCTGGGTTTTTTTGTTTTTGTTTTTTTAAGTTTATCTTTTGGATAACTTTTTAAAAAAATTTATTTATTTTTGGCTGCATTGGATCTTTGTTGTGGTGCATGGACTTCTCATTGCGGTGGCTTCTCTTGTTGCAGAGCACGGGCTCTAGGCACAAGGGCTTCAGTAGCTGTGGTGCAAAGGCTCAGTAGTTGTGGCTCATGGGCGCTAGAGCACAGGCTCAGTAGTTGTGGTGCACAGGCTTAGTTTCTCCGTGGCATGTGGGATCTTCCTGGACTAGGGCTCGAACCTGTGTCCCCTGCATTGGCAGATGGATTCTCAACCACTGCACCACCAGCGAAGCCCCCAATCACCTGTTGATGGGCACTTGGATTGTTTCCATGTCCTGGCTATTATAAATAATGCTGCTATGAACAATGGGGTGCATGTATCTTTTTGAATTAGAGTTTTCATCTTTTCTGGATATATGCCTTGGAGGGGGATTACTGGATCACATGGTAGCTCTATTTTTAGTTTTTTAAGGAACCTCCATACTGTTTTCCATAGGGGCTGCATCAATTTACATTCCCATTAACAGTATAGGAGGGTTCCCTTTTCTCCACACCCTCTCTGGCATTTATTATTTGTAGATTTTTTGATGATGGCCATTCTGACTGATGTGAGGTGATATTTCATTGTGGTTTTGATTTGCATTTCTCTAATAATTAGTGATGTAATTGAGCATCTGTTCATATACCCGTTGGCCATGTGTATGTCTTCTTTGGAGAAACATCTATTTAGGTCTTCTGCCAATTTTTTGATTAGGTTGTTTGTTAGTTTTTATATTGAGTTGTATGAGCTGTTTGTATATTTTGGAAATTAAGCCCTTGTCAGTTTCATCATTTGCAAATATTTTTTCTCATCCTTTAGGTTGTCTTTTTGTTTTGTTGATGATTTCCTTTGCTGTGAAAAAGCTTTTGAGTTTGATTGGGTTCCATTTGTTTATTTTTGCTTTTATTTCTTTTGCCTTGGGAGACTGATCAAAAAAATATTACTACTATTTATGTCTGAGAATGTTTTGCCTATGTTCTCTTCTAGGAGTTTTATGGTGTCATGTCTTATACTTAGGTCTTTAAACCATTCTGAGTTTATTTTTGTATATGGTGTGAGAGATTGTTCTAATTTCATTGAATTACATGAGCCTGTCCAGCTTTCCCAACACCACTTGCTTTCTCCATTTTATATTATTGCTTCCTTTGTTACAGATTAATTGACCATAGGTGCGTGGGTTTATTTCTGTGCTCTCTATTCTGTTCCATTTATCTCTAAGTCTGTTTTTGTGCCAATACCACAGTGTTTTGATTACTGTAGCTTTGTAATATAGTCTGAAGTCTGGAAGGGTTATGCCCCAGCTTTGTTCTTTTTCGTCGGGATCGCTTTGGCAATTCTGGGCCATATACATAGTACCACACTTTTATGTAAGATTAACATCTGCCCATATGTATTTATTGAGAGGCTTATGCTATATTACTGGTCTAATATAGAGGATAAAGTTACGTTTCTGTCTCATAACACCTTTTGAAATAATGCTGGTTTTATTTAATACCTTTGTGCTGGGGAAACTGTGCTAGGGGAACACTATGGACAAAGGTACATTTTATAGTAATAGAACATATGTAGTTCCACTGAATTTCTCCCTGAAGTATATGTATTGTTATTGCTAGTTGAAATACAATGTATACAGTGTTGCCATGTGACTGGAGAAAAAGCAAAATTTTAAAGTACATAAACAAAAATAGAATACCAAATACAGGAATAAAAATTTTGAAAAGCCCTAGTTGATCCTTGAACAACACAGGTTTGAACTGTGTCAGTCCACTTATAAATGCATTTTTTAAAATAATAAACACTACAGTACTACACAATCAGGTTGATTGAATCTGTGGATGCGGAACTTTCAATATGGAGGCCCGACTGTGAAGTTATACACAGGTTTTCTATTGAGTGGGTTGGTGTCCCTAACCCCAGCGTTTTTCAAGAGTCAGCTGTATTTTTATTTTTTTATCTATTATTTTTCTTAGAAAAGATAGTGACCCATGCAGAAGAATGTTTAATAAATGAGTCTTTTCATAACAGTTACTTCACAACAATATTCAGCTAAGGGGAACAGCTAAGGAAACTGAGGCATATAGAAATTAATGAGAAACAGTTGGATTAGGAAATTCACTGAAGAAACATGAATAAAATTAAACCTAATGATTAGAGAAAGGCAAAATAAAACAGCAATAAGATACCATGTTGGGTGGTACTAGGCTGGCAAAAATTAAAAGAGATTTTTTTTTTTAAAACATCTTTATTGGAGTATAACTGCTTTGCAATGTTGTGTCAGTTTCTGCTGTATAACAAAGTGAATCAGCTATATGTATACATATATCACCATATCTGCTCCTTCTTGCGCTTCCCTCCCACCCTCTTTATCCCACCCCTCTAGGTGGTCACAAAGCACTGAGCTAATCTAAAAGAGATTGTTAATATCCACTTTGAGTGAGGGTATAGAGAAAAGGGTACTCTCATACACTACTGGTGAGAAAATAATTGATTAAAAAAACGGAAGAGCATTTTTGGAAGACCATTTGGTATTATTTTTCATTATTTAAAATATTCGTTCTCTTTGACCTTGTAATTTCATTAATATAAATCTTTCCAAGAGAACTCTTCACTTTTAAGCTCAAAATAAGTGTACAAAGATGTTCATTAGGGCTTCCCTGGTGGCGCAGTGGTTGAGAGTCCGCCTGCCGATGCAGGGGACACGGATTTGTGCCCCGGTCGGGGAAGATCCCACGTGCCGCGGAGCGGCTGGGCCCGTGAGCCATGGCCGCTGAGCCTGCGCGTCCGGAGCCTGTGCTCTGCAACGGGAGAGGCCACAGCAGTGAGAGGCCTGCGTACCGAAAAAAAAAAAAAAAAAAAAGATGTTCATCAAAGCATTGTTTCTAGCAGAAAAATCAAAATCTACAAACAATGACTGATATCCATTTATAGAGAGAAACATAAATTATAGTATACTCACATTATAAAATACCATATAATCATTTACAAGAATGAACTCTACTGTCGAAAATGTACTTGGCATGTTAAAAAAGAAGTAGAATAATATGTAAAACTTGTGTTCATTATATGTGTATGTCTATAAATACATAGAAAAGGATCTGAAATTATATATTCTAAACTGTTAATAGTGGTCACCTTTAGGCAAGTGAGATTGGAGTCCTCACTTTTACTCTGTACTTTTTTTCTACAGAGTTCTAAGTTTTTACAGGAGCACTTGTTTTAATTTAAAACTGAACCAAAAAAGACAGTTTAGTAGCACTTGAGGATTACTGGGGTGATATATGGAAAAGGCCATATAAATGTTCAACTCTGATATATCTGATTTGAGGTAGCTGATAAAGTCTTGGGATTTCTTCATCTTGACATCATTTTGTGCCTTTTAAATTTATAGTTCTGAACTGCACAAGGTGCGTGATGACCCACCTTCACGTGAGCTTCCTTCAAATTTTGGAGAGGCAACAGGTAACTTCTGTCAACACTGTTGAGGGTACAATACTAGACATTTTGAGAAGAAAAAAGAAATCTTAGAAAGTAAAGCCCCCACTTCCTTAATGTGATATACAGTAGGAATCTAAGAACATTTTTTGGAATAAAATAAATAAAACAAAATATATGTCAGTACAGAATTTTTGCATGCATTCAGAAGAGATGAGAGAAATGGAAGGCTCAGTGAAAACTACCTTGGGGTGGATGACATGAGAAGCAGCCTTGGGCATTTAGTACACAAAAAGCAGCCACAGACAGTTGTTGAGTTGGGAATCAAAATGAAGTGCATTATGTAAAAGATTATTTTCTCAGAGTATTTAGGTACTAATTAGTAGACTGCTGAAATAAACCAAAATCACCTATACAATAAATAACTCCCAGAAAACATAATTGTAAACAATCAAGCCACCTACATAGACATCTATTAGGTCACTGGGTGGTATCAAACAGACATTCTCCCAGGGAAAGTGAAGGTAGGTATTAGTGAAAGGGGTGAAATATTTAAATAGGCTGAAGTTTGGGGAGTGGCTGTAAGAGCTTTATCCTCATGGGCCTTCATCTTCAGCATTCTGACCTTATTGTTATATAAAAATGTACAAAAAAGAACAATTTATCAAATCTCTCTTAGCTCCAATTGTCCCTTTGGAGGTAGAAATTATACAAATAAAAACCATCAGCATTTTTTTTTTCTTTTCACACTCTCCTTGAACACATGGGTAATGACATTTTCAAGGATGGTTTTCCATTTCATTGTTCTTGCCTATGTTTCTTCACAATAATGTTTTACAGTAACTCAATGTGAATAGAGAAAAAAAGATAGATAGATAGATAGATAGATAGATCTATATATATTAGATATATATTGGTCTCTGCCCCTGGTTCCTGGACCAGAGCGCATAAAACCCTTGTAATTTCCTAAATGATAACAACACTAGGACCATCTCTTGTTCTAGTATTTGTCTCTGACCCCCATCCCTGACATAGAGCTCCTGAAACTCCTGTAATTTCCTAAATGATAAATACACTAAGACCACCTCTTGTTCTAGTATTTGCCTTTGACCCCCATCCCTGACATAGAGCTCCTGAAACTCTTGTAATTTCCTAAATGACAAGAACACTAGGACCAGGGTGGAGTCAAGATGGTGTACTAGGAGGACACGGAATTCACGTCTCCTCACAACTAGGGCACTTACCAGGCACTGGTGGGGGACCATGGACACCTAAGGGGAGGGGAGGAACCCCCAGTGACCAGGTAGGACGTGGGGCATGGGGGGAGTGAAGGGGGAGGAGAAGTGGAGGAGGGACGGGACTGGCTCCCCTGAGGGGTGGCCGGGGGAGGGGAAGGGATCCCATACCCGAAGGGGGAAATTGGGGAACCACTGGGAGGGCAGAGGGTCAAAAGGGAGTGTAGCCAGGTTTCCCCTGCCCACTTGGGCCCCTGGGAGCCTGCTGAGATCCTGGGCCTGATCCTCTGGCCACCGAGGTCCCCTCCAGCTGCGCAGTCCTGAGGGAGTGGGAAGGAGGGAAGGGGGAGAAAAAACTAAAGGCTGGACCTCCAGGACCAGCACTCCTGAGGGGTGGCTGGGGGAGGGGAGGAGTTCACAAACCCAGTGGGACCCACCCACGTTTAGGGGTCTAGTGGTGACGGGGGAGACCCTGGGGGAGACGGTGGAGCAGGGGCACAAAGGAATAGAAGGGAACACGGCCAGTGCCTTCCCTGTCCACGTAGGCACTGGGAAGCCTGTTGGGCTCCCGGGCCTAATCCTCTGCCGTCGGAGCCTCCCTCCTGCCCTGGAGAGCCCAAGCCCCACCCCCATACCCCCACCCAGGGCCCTACCTCTACACTCGGAGACCCCCTCCAACGGCGCTGGGCCTAAACCCCACCCACACACCCTCACTCAGGGCCCTACCTCCAAACTCTGGAACTCCACACTCCAAAGGCCCTCCTTTCCACATGCTGCCTCTCCCCTTCTATGCAGGTCCTAAGCAGAGGCCCCGCCCCACGCTTGAATGTCGCCCAGCCTAGGCCAAGCCCCCAGGGCCTTTTGTGGCTACACAGATCCTGAGCCTACGCCCCGCCCAACACTCAAACTTCACCACCCCGCCACCAGCTTAGGTCCCACCCCACCCTAAACCCTGGCCCTGCTTAAGCTCCACCCCTGCCCATAGCCAAGGCATTTTTTTCTTCTTCTTTTTTCCTCTTTTAGATTGGGATCCTGTTTTACCTTGTTGATTCATTGTTGATTCTTTTATATCTTATTTTATTTTATTTTATTTTATTTTATTTTATTTATTTATTTATTTTGCGGTACGTGGGCCTCTCACTGTTGTGGCCTCTCCCGTTGCAGAGCACAGGCTCCGGACGCGCAGGCTCAGCGGCCATGGCTCACGGGCCCAGCCGCTCTGCGGCATGTGGGATCTTCCCGGACCACAGCACGAACCAACGTCCCCTGCAGTGGCAGGTGCACTCTCAACCACTGCACCACCAGGTAAGCCCTCTAATTTTATTTTGATTTTATTCTTTGACATTGTACTGCTTTCTTTCTTTCTTTCTTTCTTTCTTTCCTTCCTTCTTTTTTCTTTTCTTTTCTTTTCTTTTTTTTTTTCTGTACCACGAAGCTTCTGGGATCTTGGTTCCCAGGCCGGAGGTCAGGCCCAAGCTCCTGTGGTGGAAGCTCCAAGTCCAAACTACTAGACTAAAAGAGAACCTCAGACCGCAGGGAATATTACTCAGAATGAGGCCAACCAGAGGTTCTCCTCTCAGCACCAAGACCTGGCTCTATCCAACTGCCTTCAAAATCCAGTGTTGGATGTCTCAGGTCAAACAACCAGTAAGACAGGAATACAGCACCACACATCCCCAAAAAAAAGAAACGACAAAAAATGAAGGCAAAATAGGCAACCTACCTGAAAAAGAATTCAGAGTAACGATAGTAAAGATGATCCAAAATCTCGGAAACAGAATGGAGAAAATACAAGAAACATTTAAAAAGGATCTAGAAGAACTAAAGAGAAAACAGTGATGAACAACACAGTTACTGAAACTAAAGATACTCTTGAAGGAATCAATAGCAGAATAACTGAGGCAGAAGAATGGATAAGTGACCTGGAAGATAAAATGCTGGAAATAACTACCACAGAGCAGAATAAGAAAAAAAAAATGAAAAGAATTGAGGACAGTCTCAGAGACTTCTGGGACGACATTGAACATACAAGCATTCAAATTATAGGGGTCCCAGAAGAAAAAGAGAAAAAGAAAGGATCTGAGAAAATATTTGAAGAGACTATAGTCAAAAGCTTCCCTAACATGGGAAAGGAAATAATCAAGTCCAGGAAGCACAGAGAGTACTATACAGGATAAACCCAAAGAGAAACACACCAAGACACATATTAATCAAACTATCAAAAATTAAATACAAAGATAAAATATTAAAAGCAGCAAGGGAAAAGCAACAAATAACATACAAGGGAATCCCCATAAGGTTAACAGCTGATCTTTCAGCAGAAACTCCGCAAGCAAGAAGGGAGTGGCAGGACATATTTAAAGTGATGAAAGGGAAAAACCTACAACCAAGATTACTCTACCCAGCAAGGATCTCATTCAGACTCGATGGAGAAATTAAAACCTTTACAGACAAGCAAAAGCTGAGAGAATTCAGCACCACCAAACCAGCTTTACAACAAATGCTAAATGAACTTCTCTAGGCAGGAAAAACAAGAGAAGGAAAAGACCTACAAAAACAAACCCAAGGGGCTTCCCTGGTGGCCCCGTGGTTGGGAATCTGCCTGCCAGTGCAGGGGATACAGATTCGAGCCCTGGTCCGGGAAGATCCCACATGTCGTGGAGCAACTGTGTGCCACAGCTGCCACGGGCTGTGTTCCACAACTGCTGAGCCTGTGAGCCATCACTGAGCCCACATGCCACAGTTGGTGAGGCCTGTGTGCCTGGAGCCCGTGCTCCGCAACAGAAGAGGCCACTGCAATGAGAGGCCCGTGCACCACAATGAAGAGTGGACCCCGCTCACCGCAACTAGAGAAAGCCTGCGTGCAGCAACAGAGACCCAACACAGGCAAAAATAAATAAATAAATTTAAAAAAAAAAGAAAAAACCCAAAACAATTAAGAAAATGGTAATAGGAACATACATATTGAAAATTACCTTAAATGTAAATGGATTAAATGCTCCAACCAAAAGACACAGACTGGCTGAATGGATACAAAAACAAGACCCGTATATATGCTGTCTACAGGAGATGCAGTTCAGACCTAGGGACACATACAGACTGAAAGTGAGGGGATGGAAAAAGATACTCCATGCAAATGGAAATCAAAGGAAAGCTGGAATAGCAATACTTACATCAGACAAAATGGACTTTAAAATAAAGACTATTACAAGAGACAAAGAAGCACACTACATAATGATCAAAGGATCAATCAAAGAAGAAGATATAACAATTGTAAATACTTATGCACCCAACATAGGAGCACCTCAATACATAAGGCAAATGCTAACAGCCATAAAAGGGGAAATCGACAGTAACACAATCATAGTAGGGGACTTAAACACCCCACTTTCACCAATGGACAGATCATCAAAAATGAAAATAAATAAGGAAACACAAGTTTTAAATGACACATTAAACAAGATGGACTTAATTGATATTTATAGGACATTCCATCCAAAAACAACAGAATAAACTTTCTTCTTAAGTGCTTATGGAACATTATCCAGGATAAATCATATCTTGGGTCACAAATCAATCCTTGGTGAATTTAAGAAACTGAAATTGTATCAAGTATCTTTTCCGACCACAATGCTATGAGACTAGATATCATTTACAGGAAAAAAACTGTAAAAATACAAACACATGGAGGCTAAACAATATGCTACTAAACAACTAAGAGATCACTGAAGAAATCAAATAGGAAATTAAAAAATACCTAGAAACAAATGACAATGAAAACACGATGACCCAAAACCTATGGGATGCAGCAAAAGCAGTTCTAAGAGGGAAGTTTATAGCAATACAATCCTACCTCAAGAAACAAGAAAAATCCCAAATAAACAACCTAACCTTACACCTAAAGCAATTAGAGAAAGAAGAACAAAAAACCCCCAAAGTTAGCAGAAGGAAAAAAATCATAAAGATCAGATCAGAAATAAATGAAAAAGAAATGAAGGAAATAGCAAAGATCAGTAAAACTGAAAAAGCTGGTTCTTTGAAAAGATAAACAAAATTGATAAACCATTAGCCAGACACATCAAGAAAAAAGGGGAGAATGCTCAGATCAACAGAATTAGAAATGAAAAAGAAGTAACAACTGACACTGCACAAATACAAAGGATCATGAGAGATTACTACAAGTAACTATATGCCAATAAAATGGACAACCTGGAAGAAATGGATAAATTCTTAGAAAAGCACAACCTTCTGATACTGAACCAGGAAGAAATAGAAAATATGAAGAGACCAATCACAAGTACTGAAATTCAAACTGTGATTAAGAATCTTCCAACAAACAAAAGCCCAGGACCAGATGGCTTCACAGGTGAATTCTATCAAACATTTAGAGAAGACCTAACACCTATCATTTTCAAACTCTTCCAAGATATAGCAGAGGGAGGAATACTCCCAAATGCATCCTACGAGGCCACCATCACCCTGATACTGAAACCAGACAAAGATGTCACAAAAAAAGAAAACTACAGGCCAATATCTCTGAAGAACATAGATGCAAAAATCCTCAAGAAAATACTAGCAAACAGAATCCAACAGCACATTAAAAGGATCGTACACCATGGTCAAGTGGGGTTTATCCCAGGAATGCAAGGATTCTTCAATATATGCAAATCAATCAATGTGATACACCATATTAACAAATTGAAGGATAAAAACCATATGATCATCTCATTAGATGAAGAAAAAGCTTTCAACAAAACTCAACACCCAATTATGATAAAAACTCTCCAGAAAGTGGGCATAGAGGGAACCTACCTCAACATAATAAAGGCCATATATGACAAACCCACAGCCAACATTGTTGTCAGTGGTGAAAAACTGAAACCATTTCCTCTAAGATCAGGAACAAGACAAGTTTGCCCACTCTCTCCACTATTATTCAACAGAGTTTTGGAAGTTTTAGCCATAACAATCAGAGAAGAAAAAGAAATAAAAGGAATCAAAATTGGAAAAGAAGTAAAATTGTCAGTGTTTGCAGATGACATGATCCTATACGTAGAGAATCCTAAAGGTGCTACCAGAAAACTACTAGAGCTAATCAATGAATTTGGTGGAGTTGCAGGATACAATATTAATGCGTAGAAATTTCTTGCATTCCTATACACTAATGGTGAAAAATCTGAAAGAGAAAGTAAGGACACTCCCATTTACTATTGCAACAAAAAGAATAAAATACCTAGGAATAAACCTGCCTAAGGAGACAAAAGACCTGTATGCAGAAAACTATAAGACACTAATGAAAGAAATTAAAGATGATACAAACAGATGGAGAGATATACCATGTTCTTGGATTGGAAGAATCAATATTGTGAAAATGACTATACTACCCAAAGCAATCTACAGATTCAATGCAATCCCTATCAAATTACCAATGACATTTTTTACAGAACTAGAACAAAAAAATCTTAAAATTTGTATGGAGACACAAAAGACCCTGAATAGCCATAGCAGTCTTGAGGGAAAAAAAGCAGAGCTGAAGGAATCAGATGCCCTGACTTCAGACTATACTACAAAGCTACAGTAATCAAGACAATATGGTACTGGCTCAAAAACAGAAATATACATCAATGGAACAAGATAGAAAGCCCAGAGATCAGCCCATGCACATATGGTCACCTTATCTTTGATAAAGAAGGCAAGAGTACACAGTGGAGAAAAGACAGTCTCTTCAATAAGTGGTGCTGGGAAAACTGTACAGCTACATGTAAAAGAATGAAATTAGAACACTTCCTAACACCATACACAAAAATAAACTCAAAATGGAGTAAAGACCTAAATGTAAGGCCAGAAACTATCAAACTCTTAGAGGAAAACATAGGCAGAACACTCTATGACATAAATCACCACAAGATCCTTTTTGACCCACCTCCTAGAGAAATGGAAATAAAAACAAAAATAAACAAATGGGACCTAATGAAACTTAAAAGCTTTTGCACAGCAAAGGAAACCATAAACAAGACAAAAAGACAACCCTCAGAATGGGAGAAAATATTTGCAAGCAAAGCAACTGACAAAGGATTAATCTTCAATATATACAAGCAGCTCATGCAGCTCAATATTAAAAAACAAACAACCCAATCCAAAAATGGGCAGAAGACCTAAATAGACATTTCTCCACAGAAGATATACAGATTGCCAACAAACACATGAAAAGATGCTCAACATCACTAATCATTAGAGAAATGCAAATCAAAACTACAATGAGGTGTCACCTCACACGGGTCAGAATGGCCATCATCAAAAAGTCTACAAACAATAAATGCTGGAGAGGGAACCCTCTTGCATTGTTGGTGGGAATGTAAGTTGATACAGCCACTATGGAGAACAGTATGGAGGCTCCTTAAAAAACTAAAAATAGAACTACCATATGACCCAGCAATCCCACTACTGGGCATATACCCTGAGAAAACCATAATTCAAAGAGTCATGTACCACAATGTTCATTGTAGCACTATTTACAATAGCCAGGACATGGAAGCAACCTAAATGTCCATGGACAGATGAATGGATAAAGAAGATGTGGCACATATATACAATGGAATATTACTCAGCCATAAAAAGAAACAAAATTGAGTTATTTGTAGTGAGGTGGATGGACCTAGAGTCTGTCATACAGAGTGAAGTTAAGTCAGAATGAGAAAAACAAATACCGTATGCTAACACATATATATGGAATCTAAAAAAAATGGTTCTGAAGAACATAGGGGCAGGATAGGAATAAAGACGCAGACATAGAGAATGGACTTGAGGACATGGGGAGGGGAAAGGGTAAGCTGGGACAAAGTGAGAGAGTAACATTGACATATATACACTACCAAATGTAATATAGATAGCTAGTGGGAAGCAGCTGCATGGCACAGGGAGATCAGCTGGGTGCTTTGCGACCACCTAGAGGGTGGTATAAGGAGGGTGGAAGGGGGCTTCCCTGGTGGCGCAGTGGGTAAGAATCTGCCTGCTAATGCAGGGGACATGGGTTCAATCCCTGGTCCGGGAAGATCCCACGTGCCACAGAGCAACTAAGCCCACGCGCCACAACTACTTCTCCTGAGTAGAGCCTGCGAGACACAGCGCCTGGAGCCCATGCTCTGCAACAAGAGAAGCCACTGCAATGAGAAGCCCGTGCACCGCAACGAAGAGTAGCCCCTGCTCCCCGCAACTAGAGAAAGCCCGTGTGCAGCAATGAAGACCCAACACAGCCAAAAAAAAAATTAAAAAGGAGGGTGGGAGGGAGACACAAGAGGGAAGGGATATGGGGATATACGTATACATATAGCCGATTCACTTTGTTATATAGCAGAAACTAACACAACATTGTGAAGCAATATTACTCCAATAAAGATGTTTAAAAAAGAAAGAAAGAAAGAAGAATACTAGGACCATCTCTTGTTCTAGTATTTGTCTTTGACCTCCATCCCTGACACAGAGCTCCTAAAACTCTTGTAAATTCCTAAGTGATAAGAGAGCTGGGAGCATCTTTTGTTCTAATAAGGTGACTCTGGGTGGGCTTCTGGATGGGGGACAAGCCATGATCAGAAGCTTAGAATTTTTGGCCCCATCCCTTATCTTCCAGAGAGGGGAGAGGGAAGTACAGGCCGCTGAGTTAATAATTGATCGTGCCTATGTGAGGAAGCCTCCATAAAATGCCAATAGTAGGGGGTTCAGAGAGCTTTTGGGTTGGTGAACACATGGAATCTCTATCCCTTTCCCCATACCTTGCCCTACATATTGCTTCTATCTAGAGGTTCATCTTTATCCTTTATCATATCCTTTTATAATAAACTGGTAAACATGAGTAAATACTTCCCTAATTTGGTGAGCCGCTCTAGCAAATTAAACCTGAGGAGGGGCCTTTGGAACCTCCCATCTATAGCGTATTGGTCAGAAGCCTAGGTGATAACCTGGGCTTGTAACTGGCATAGGAATTTGGGGGGCAGTCTTATGGGACTGAGGCCTTAACCTATGAAATTTGATGCTACCTCCAGGTAGATGGTGGCAGAATTGAGTTAAATTGTAGGACATGCATCTGGCATCGCTTGGTGTGTGTGTGGGGGGGCGGGGGCGGAAACCTCTACATGTTTGGTAATCAAAAGTGAAGTGTTCGGGCTTCCCTGGTGGCATGGTGGTTGAGAGTCCGCCTGCCGATGCAGGGGACACGGGTTCGTGCCCCGGTCCAGGAAGATCCCACATGCCACGGAGCGGCTGGGCCCGTGAGCCATGGCCGCTGAGCCTACGCATCCGGAGCCTGTGCTCCGCAACGGGAGAGGCCACAACGGTGAGAGGCCCGCGTACCACCAAAAAAAAAAAAAAAAAAAAAAGTGAAGTGTTCTGTGTAAAAGTAACAGAGACACACAAGAGAGAAACATAGTAGGGAAGAACTGATTTTTCCCTACGCAAAAGGAAGAACACTGATTTTTTCTCCCCTAAGTACTCACCTACTGTCAATCCTCTATTTTAAGTGAAGCAAAAACCAGTTGTTCCTGTAGCACTTTATTTGTAACTCTTAATAGCACTTACCATGGTGATTTACCAACTGATATCTTCACCAGACATGGGTTCTTTGAAATCAAGTACTGCTTTAATTTCATCTCTAGTACTTTGCCTGGCATATAAAATAATCAATCAATTAATTAATACTTCTGGTATAGACAGCTTTTGTGTGTTTATTAAAGATGGATCTTTTGAGAGGTGGATGTAACACCACTCTCCAATGATTTCTGATGATAGTTTTTCTGAAGCTATCCTTTACTGAGTACTTTTGGTTTTATAAAAGAAGATCAATATCAGAAGTGAAGGTGATGAAAAAGAATAAAAAACCAAGAAACAATTATTGTTAGAATTAAATGAGTTACATTTCAAGTGTTTTCCAAGGAAATTTGACATTGTAGATATGTGAAAAGTATAAAATAAACTGGAATCATACATAAATATAGAATTTATGAATTTGAGTGAAAGTTTGGCATAATTTCTAATATCATTTATACATTTGAATGGATAGGAGCTCCAGAGACAGCTGTCTGACCTATCAGAGAGCTCACTTTATAAGTTATTATACAAAAGTAATTTGATTTTTTTAATAAAAACTTGGAAATGATGAATAAAGGTTTTATAAAAACTTGGAAACGATGAATAACTAAATATAGACATTAAACAAATATGTAATTAACAATAATGTCACGGGACTGTCAAGAGTAACTCATTTCTAAGATGTAGACTAGACCAAATAGTGTAGGACTGTAGAAAACAATTTCATTTTACCAAATCAATTCTAAAAGCTCTATGGAAACTAGCAGGGGATGTACTTCAAATAAGCCAGGACAATAAGTTAGTAAAGAGAAACTGTTCAAAGTACTTGGCACAGCTTGGCAGGGGACCCAGAAGGAAGACTCGGATGACCCAACCAAGGAAGCCAACTTGAAGTAAACAAAGATTGGCTAAGACCCAGAAGATAATAAGGGTGTGAAGTGTTTTAGGGCTTCCTGATAAAGAGCTTTAGAGCTGAGGGTGGCATTCTCTAGTATGAAGGAAAGTCTGTGTCTTCTTAGGATTTTGAATCTTATGGAGAATGAAAGCATCTCTTTCTGGTGATGTAAAGACTGGCCAGATGTCACTGGAACTGAAGTTTTCAGTATCTAATAATTTTTAAACACAGCACATGGTGTATACTTTAGATTTTATCATACCAAGATACTAAAGATATTATCATAGGATTCCAAAAGGGATATATTTGGGGATGCTAATAAGATTATTGTCATTAGAGGGAAACAACAGCAGTTATTTTTACTACTTGCCACGACATTTGTTCATATAACATCTTGTATTTTCTAAATGCTTCCTTTTGGTTTTCCATGTCTTCCTAGCTAGACTGTAAGTTTCTGAAAAGCACATTCGCTCCCAGAACCTAAAGTAGTCCTGAATATTCTGTAACCAACATGCATTGCTATTTGTATCCATTCTCTTCTCTCTAGCCCCTGACCAGTGCCCTAATTTTTTTCTTATGTAGACCATTGCAACAGCCTTTTTACTGCTCTCCAAAATCTCATAATATATCTAGGAAGACATGGAAAACCAAAAGGAAACACTTAGATAACACAAGATGTTATACAAAGCAGATAGCAAAAGTAACTGCTATCTTTTCCCTCTAAGACTGACATTTCCTCTATAGCTCTCGCTCCTTCTATCACTATCGCCTAAACGTCTATATTCTTTGAATTATAACGATTAAACTATATATTATATATGTGTGTGCACATACACACACACACACACACACACATTGCCAACATAGATGGAGGGCTGGAAGGGCCAATGTTATATGTAAACACAGGGTCTTAAGTTTGTTTTTAGATTATAGTAGAGCAAATAGAAGTTAGGACAATGCAAAGTTTTAAGACTCCCTGAGTGAGTTGTGTAGAACCAGTAGGGTTCACACATGCCTAATAAAGTGTAATGAATTCCAATTAAAGTGTGATGTTGCAGAGTGGGGAAAGGAGGGAACCTTCAGCTTAGAAACAGAGAGTACCCCAACTTGCCTAAAAAAGGAATGTTTTTTAGGAAAGTAGGAAGATTTGAGAGAAAAGAGGGAAACAGGGATGGGGGGAGGAAAGGGGCAGACCTCAAGGGCACAGTCAGTCCTCTGGCAGAGTCCCAGGACTGCAAGGGGCTCAGAGTGCACAGTAGGCTTAATCCAGATAGAAGCGGAGATAAGGTGCTGGGCGGTCTAAATCCTAGACCAGAAAGAAGAGGCTAAAAGAAAACAGGAACAAAAATCCTCTTTGGGGGGCCAGGTAAAAGGGTTGGAAATAATGGGAAAATTTTACTTTTATAAAAGGAATATTTTACTTTTATACAAAATCCTGAAGAACAACAGACCTAGTTAAGGTTAGGAAAGTCCCATAATTAGAAAGAAGTCTTCAGCAGGACTTCTTAAGCTTTAGTGTGCAGATGAATTACCTGGGGATCTTGTTAAAATGCAAATTAGGATACAGTAGGGCTGGGGTGGAGCCCAAGAGTCTGCATTTCTAACAAGTTCCCAGGTGGAGCTATGCTGCTTTGAGTAGCAAGGATTTATGGTATTAAACATGAGCATTTAAAGCATTTTTATAAAAGAAATAGATCAGTGAATCAGTATAGAGATCTTCCCAATATAGAGAGATCCCAATATAGAGATCTTCTGTGGGTTTATCAAAGACTTTAATTATGAAATTATCCTCCCTTTTACCTTTAGTTGAGGGCAATGAAGACATTTTTTTTTAATTGGAGTAAAATTGCTTTACAATGTGTTAGTTTCTGCTGTAAATGAAGACATATTAAGATGAAAAGAGGGGATACAGTGCCTCAGTTCAAACCAATAATTACATATTTGAGAACATAATTATTGCTAGATGTCTATATTAATAACAAGATAACTACCTGTGTTGGTTACAGGTAGTATATCTGCATGTTAAAGTGCCCCAAAGAACTTTCTGTGATGACAGAAATGTTCTCTATCTGAACTGTCCAATATAGTAGCCACTAACCATCTGTGGCTATTGAGTACTTGAAATGTAGCTAGTGTAACTGAGCAGTAAATTTTTAATCTTATTGAATTTAATTAATTTAAACTGAAACAGCCATGTATGGCTAGTAGCTTCCATGATCATCAAAGCTGCTGGGATCACCAAAAGACAATCAGATGTTTTTGCCTTCTGATGGAAGTAGTCTTCCTATCAAGGCTCTAGAATTAGCTACCAAACTGCAAAGGAGACCCCAGAAGTGTTCAGATCACATTCTGAGAACTGATAGTATAAGAGAATTTACTACCTGACGCCCACAGAAGGCAGTTGATAAAACAGCCAGGGAATTCAATACTCCCTTTATCTAAAGGAGAGTTCTCCTGCCAAGTCATCATCTACAGTAATACTGACTTGAAATAGAAAGAATATCCCACGAAGGATTCTGCCTTTGAAAAGTTCCATATAATACACATAAACACACATATATGCGGCCTTTTGAAGGAGAAATTATTTTTTTAAGTTTTTGGCCATGCCACATGGCATGTGGGATCTCAGTTCCCCGACCATGGATGGAACCTGCATCCCCTGCATTGGAAGTGCAGAGTCTTAACCACTGAACATCCAGAGAAGTCCAATGAAGGAGAAAATTTGAGTTTCACCTCTAGCTACATCCTCACTAACGTGTGACCTCTGGCAAGTCACCTAACCTCTCTGATCTTCAGTTCTAATTCTCTCTGTAAATTGGAGTTGATAATACCTAGTGGGCAAGGGTGTTAGGAAGGTAAGTTCTTGAAGGACACTGTAAGTTTTAAAGCCCTATGCAACGGCTAATTATTTATTACTCACTAAAAGGGAAGTGAAATGCCATATTTAAAACAGAATCCAAGGAACTGCTCAGACTCTTTTGTTGTACTGAACTTGTGTTGCATGCACATGACCTTGGAAATGTTATGTAACGCATATTCAGTCCTTCATTTTTGTTGTAACGGGGTGTAACCTTCAAGGAACGGGCATTCCAAAGCCATTTGGGAGAATGATGGTAAGGGAGGAGTGCTTTATTTAGTAGTGTGGGGCCTGGTAAGCATCCTCCCTGCTAAGATTATACTGAAAAGAAAGGAAATCGCAGACGGCTCATTTCCCTTGTACTGGTTGTTATCTTGTGGAAACTTCCTGTAAAAGGCAGTTATAGCATTAAACGTAAACTGATTTCACACTCGCCGGATACTACCAGGGCAACAATTGCGGTCCTTTGGGAGAAAAATAAAATAGCATACTTATCATTTATACTTTGTATTAGTTTGGAAGAACATAGAAACCCTAGTAATGGAGAAACAGACTCATGCCAGAGGCAAGGAAACTATTTAGAAACATGGTTACCATTTAGTAATTCCACTGAGAGGCAGAGCTCATTAGCCAAGAGACTGGTTACACTAAAAAAAAAAAAAACAAAAAAAACCCAAAAATACCCCAAAACATTCATTAAACAAAGTACAGCATGAAGAAAGAGTCCCCTTTGATCTAGGTACACATTAACTGCAGTTTTAAAACACAAAATACAAAATTTTAATAACATCTGCTAAGGGGTAATGTTAAGAGTAAGTTTAGAAATGGAAATGTGTACATATATTTTATGTACTGTTAGAACCTCAAATGTTGGCATGGCTGTCTCCTTTTGGCTTTCCAAGAATACAAATATCTGCTGAGAGCTTATTAGTGCAAGGGACAGAGTGTGTGAAATGCTGAACTGCAGCAGTGTTGAAGTCACAATAGGAAGCCAGAAGGGACTCCTGATTTCCATCACAGTGTCAGTCAACACAGCATCATTTTCATACATACATAAGGCCTTTGCATAATATTTGAAAAGCCTCCATTACCTGAAACCACTGCTAAAGAGAACAGCAAAAAATATGAAATGCAGCCTCTGCCTTCAAGCCACTTAAAAGAAACATGAACTCAAAAAAGTTGATTAGGAAAAGAGAGAGAGAGAAAGGATTATCAGTGAAGGCCAAAAAAAAAAAAGAATTTGTTGGAGACAAATTCTGAGTACATAAGAAAGATAATCAGTATGGACCAAGTGGTCTGGAAAGAGGGAGAAAGCCTTGGAGTGCTACATGCTGTCTGTCAGTGACTCCATGAAAACAGGCTACCTTTGCTATGCTTATGAACCCTGGTCTGACACACACATAGAACCCAGAACACATTTGTACCTTAATTTTCATGGCATCCTATACTGGCAACTAGTTGGCAATTGTGCTGTTGGTTCTTGCATGCTTTTGATAATTAATCATCTATAACAGGTTAAGTGGCTGTGGCTAATTCCTAAAGCTGAGGACAATAGTACTGAGAGCCACCTGTGAGCACCAGCAATTGTGACCAGCCTCTTTCCTAAGACCCACCTGAGAAAACACAACTGAGCACATACAAGCGTCCCATGCCCTGCTGACCCCTGACATGGCCATAGAATCCTTCCTGACTAGTGCTCACTGGTAGCTATACCAGCTGAATGAAGTTGGAACTTGGGTGAAATTGTGATCTACATCTTCTCACGTGGCTTATCAAGTCTTACTGGATCTACCTTCCCTAGCTAAACCAGCCCTTTGGCCTTGGCCAGTACCTACCTTAGTCTGAGATATACTTCGGACCACACTTTTTGTGTTCTGCTGGAATGAGCTCTCAGGGATGTGTTCAGAGATGGGATGACACAAATAGTTGCAAGGAAAGAGGGAGAAGCCTGTGAAGGGCTAAGAAGGATCTAGTACCTAGCATGCTTCTGAAAAAGCAGATTTCTTGGTCCCATTGCTGATCTGCTGATCACAATCTCTGGAGTGGTGCCTAGGAATCTGCATTAAAGCAGTACTTGCAGTGTACTTAAAAAACCTTTTTATTATGGAAACTTTTAAATATATAAAATAGTACAGAATAACCAATCTTGTTTCATCTAAATCCCTACCTACTTCTCTCCACTCCTGACCCCACTGGATTATTTTGAAGCAAATCTTAGATATTATGTCATTCACTTGTAAATATTTCAGTATGTATTTCTGAAAGATAAGGACTTTCACAACACCACAACACCAATTTTTTATAATCATCAATTTCCACTTAGTGTACATTTCTCCAATTATCTCAAATTTTATTTTTTTTAAGATAGATTTTTTAAAAATTGGGGTATAGTTGTTTTACAATGTTGTATTAGTTTCTACTGTACAGCAAAGTGAAGTAGAGTTTCCTGTGCTATACAGCAGGTTCTTATTAGTTATCTATTTTATACATATTAGTGTATATATGTCGATCCCAATCTCCCAATTCATCCCACCTCCTCCCACCCTGCTTTCCCCCCGTGGTGTCCATATGTTTTTTCTCTACATCTGTGTCTCTATTTCTGCCTTGCAAACTGGTTCATCTGTACCAATTTTCTAAATTCCACATATGTGTTAATATATGATATTTTTCTTTCTTTTTATTTTTCTCTTTTCTTTTCACTTCACTCTATATAACAGTCTCTAGGTCCATCCATGTCTCTACAAATGACCCAATTTTGTTCCTTTTTATGGCTGAGAAATATTCCATTGTATATATGTACCACATCTTCTTTATCCATTCGTCTGTCAATGGGCATTTAGGTTGCTTCCATGACCTGGCTATTGTAAATAGTGCTGCAATGAACATTGGGGTGCATGTGTCTTTTTGAATTATGGTTTTCTCTGGGTATATGCCCAGTAGTGGGATTGCTGGGTCATATGGTAATTCTATTTTTAGTTTTTTAAGGAACCTCCATACTGTTCTTCATAGTGGCTGTACCAATTTACATTCCCACCAACAATGCAAGAGGGTTCCCTTTTCTCCACACCCTCTCCAGCATTTATTTGTAGATTTTCTGATGATGCCCATTCTAACCGGTGTGACATGATACCTCATTGTAGTTTTGCTTTGCATTTCTCTAATAACTAGTGATGTTGAGCACCTTTTCATGTCCCTTTTGGCCATATGTATGTCTTCTTTGGAGAAATGTCTATTTAGGTCTTCTGCCCATTTTTTGATGGGGTTGTTTCTTTTTTTGATATTGAGCTGCATGAACTGTTTATATATTTTGGAGATTAATCCTTTGTCCATTGATTTGTGTGCAAATATTTTCTCCCATTCTGAGGGTTGCCTTTTCTTCTTGTTTATAGTTTCCTTTGCTGTGCAAAAGCTTTTAAGTTTCATTAGGTCCCATTTATTTATTTTTGTTTTTATTTCCATTACCCTAGGAGGTGGGTCAAAAAAGATCTTGCGGTGATTTATGTCAAAGAGTGTTCTTCCTATGTTTTCCTCTAAGAGTTTTATAGTGTCTAGTCTTAAATTTAGGTCTTTAATCCATTTTGAGTTTATTTTTGTGTATGGTGTTAGGGAGTGTTCTAATTTCATTCTTTTACATGTAGCTGTCCTGTTTTCCCAGCACCACTTACTGAAGAGACTGTCTTTTCTCCATTGTATATCCTTGCCTCCTTTGTCATAGATTAGTTGACCATAGGTGCGTGGGTTTATCTCTGAGCTTTCTATCCTGTTCCATTGATGTATATTTCTGTTTTTGTGCCAGTACCATATTGTCTTGATTACTATAGCTTTGTAGTATAGTCTGAAGTCAGGGAGTCTGATTCCTCCTCAAATTTTAAAATACTTGTTTAACTCAGGATCCAAATAAGGCATAACACACATTGCCTTGTTGTTATGTCTCTTGTACCTCTTAAGGTCCAGACACTGGGATAGACCAGGGCAGCTGCTGATAGAAAGTCAGACTGGAAGACCCCTGGGCTCTGAGCTTCATTGTAGGACCATTTCTGATGGTTTCAGGGTAGAAGACTAAGAGCTCTGGCCATTCAAAGACAATTTTTCTTTTAAAGTTGGTAAGATCTTCAACAACTGGGTGAGAGGAGAGAGCTACAAAGTCACCGTTTAAAGAAGGGCACAAAATTGTCCTGAGAATGGCCTGGGGAACACCAAAGGCAGTGAATGGATGATGACTGTGTCTTGGTCATGGGACTGGGAGCAATTTGGAAAGCATCAATTCGAGCTGTTGATCATACCTTGTCCCTTTAGGTAAGCAATATGTGTACAAGTAGCCAGCACAGTGCCTTGCACACCACAGCCAAGATGGTTTTCATATCTTCTCTCAAAATTTGTAATTGATACTTTTCCCGATGCACTTGAACCTCAAACAGATATGAATTTTCTTCAAAAGAAAAGGAGGCCCTTGCAAGTGACCCAACTTTCCTTGTACTTACTTACCCATAATAACTCTGAGAGCTATGATTTATTGATGGCTTACTAGGGACCAGGCCATGTGTCTAGCAAAAGCGGTACATGGAAGAAAACTGATGGTTATTTGTTGAATGGATGAACAAGGCTACTGAATGCTTTACATTGAACCTTCAGAGCAACTGCCACCACCTTGTCATGGAGTTTATTATTATCTCCACTTTACCAAATCATGGTAAGAGCGACATATTGAGCTCCTAGTCTGTTCTAAGTGCTTTCTGTATATTATCACCTCATTAATCAGTACAGCATTTCTAGGAGTTAGGTAGTATTATCCCCATTTACACAGGCACAGAGTTTAAGTAACTTGCCTGGAACACAAATTGTCTAGAACACAAATTACAACTGATGGAACTTGATTCAAATCTGAGCAGGCAAAGTGGTGAGTACTGGAAGGAGAGCAGGGTAGTACCAACACTCCCAGTTACAAGTTATTTGCAGGAACAAGACCAAAAACGCAGGTTCAGAGGTAACCTCTGACTATGGAGGATCCCCTTACCTCTTCCTTTCACCAACACTGCCCCTTCCTTGCTCTCAAAAAGGATAATTCTGCTGCGAGGCAGGAAGCAAGAGTTACATAAAGAAACCTCGCAAATCAACAGTACGGATTTTTGAGCAGACTGACTAAACTCCTTCATTTATTCCTCAAACATTTATTAAACACCTACTATGTCCAAAACACTGTTAACAAGCTAGTGTAGAGCTCCCGAGAACAGCAATCCTGAAACTTTCTGGAGATGGCAAAAGAGGAGTGCTGGCTCGTTCGGTAGTTCTCCCACTTTCTTCTTCCTCAGGAATTGTTCTACCCCTCAAGGTGGCAGGAGCAGGAAGAGAAAGCACTGCACACAGAGCTAGACTGATATCTCGGGAGATGCGTCAGAAACCTGTGACTCAGTCCGCCAGGCCTGATGATGTATAGGCTGGCTTTCTAGGTAAAGAAGAGATAATAGCATTTGCAGAGACAGGAGCTGAGTCTTCTGGTCCCGCAGACCCTAGACTCCGGCCCGCAACCCCAGCAGGTTTCTGTACAAAAACCTTTTGAACTGAATGCATACATTGTCCTCTAACAATGCAAACGCTGCAGCTGCCTATTGAATAATCGTCCCGCCTCCGTTTAGAGCAGTTCGTGCGTGCCACAGAGGCATCTTCTGCGCTATAGTTATGCAACCTCACTCGCAGCGGGAGTTATTTCCTGTGCTTCTGGCTGCGCCAGATTCATGTAACACGCCTACCCAGGGCTCAATGGAAGTCGTTCTCCATTAACAACCAGTCTAGCTTTCAGAGATGAATGCCCCGCACAGCATACCCCTTGCGCGGTAAGAATCCAAGGTATTAAAACTCTTTCTCGCTCTCCTACACACACACGCACACACACACACACGCACACACACACACGCACTCTCTCTTTCCCCCTCTCTCTCTGTGTGCACGCAGCTAGGAGACTGCAGCAGTGCAACCAGAGGGACAGCAGGCGGAGCTCTCTTTGTACAGTCCCTCTCTCCAACCCCCACCAACTAAAGATGAACTCATGCCAATTCCATTCTTTGCAAGGAAAACACACACACACACACACACACACACACACGCACACACAGAACAGAGCAGCCTCCAGTTTCCTCCTGGAGCACACTGTCATTCTAGCCTCTCCGTTCAAACAACCCGGATACTCCAAAGCGAGTAACGGGGAGCATCTCGCCGCAACAATGCAACCTTCCGAGCTGCTCCCCGTGCAGCTCCCACCCCCGCCCCCTTTCGCGGCGTGCCAAGAGTTTGGAGCGCGCGCACGCACATGAGCGCGGTGCCTGCGTATCCCTCCGCCTCCCTCCTCCTCTCCCCGCTCGGAGGCTCGACAACGATTTGGGAAATGAAGGGAGGAGGGAACTACTTTCCTGAAACTTGCTATGCTGCACACGACTTCGAGTTGCAGTGATTCGCCCGGAGGCCGAAGCTTTTACTCCTCCTACCCACACGCCCTCTCAGTCCAGGCACCCCGCTCGGCAAGCCCAGTTCGTACCCGCTCTGGCCCTTCGGGAAGCCGGCGTCCCGGAGAAATCACCAGGGACTACTTCGCCTCCTTCTCCCGCGGGCGCCCCCCGGTTCGGGCAGCGGCGGCGGCGGCGGCGGAAGGAGCGGGCGGCGTGAGCGCTTCCGCCGCCCCCCTAGCGGCTCCCCTCTGGCGAGCGTGAGGAGCTGGCCCGCCGAGCTGCTGGTGGGCACCGGCTGGTGGGGGGCTCGCGGTCGCTCTCCTCGCTCTTCCGCCGCTTCTCGGGACCCTGCCCCTCGGGCGCGCCGCTCTTCTCCGGCCCGGGTGCGGACGATTGGTTCGCTCGCCCCTGCCTCACACGCGCCCCGCCGCCCCCTCCTCCCCCCTCTGGAGTCGTTCGGCCGGAGCGTGTCTGGAGGAATCCGCCGCCGTGAGGCCCCTCGCCCGCTTCGGCTAGTCCCGAAGGACCGGCCCGGTAGCCGCCGGGGGCTGAGCGGGCAGCCGGCGGCGAGGCGGGAGATGGTGGGGTGGGCTCCGGCAGGACCGCGCCGCCGCCGCCCGGAGCCTGGGCTCGGCACCCCCCCGCCGGCCCCCACCGAGCGGAGCCCTGCTTCCTCCTCGCCGCATCCCTGAGGGAAGCGCCGCCTCTGCTCCCGGGTTCTCCGCCCGCCCGCCCGCCTGCTCGCTCCTTCCTGGCCGGACCCCGCCGCGCTCCACCCCAGTGGCCGGAGGAGCCGCTCTCCAGTCTGCCTTCACAACCTCCTTCCTTTTTTCCTTCGCTTCCCAATCCTCCCCGGCCTCATCGGATCTCTTGGTTGGGCGCTGAGGCGGGGGAAGAGGCTGGGGTCGCCACGGCGGAGGTTGTCGCCGCCACCCCCCTGCGGGGGTGGCCGGGGTTCCCGGCTGGGGGGGCACCGTTCCGGGTGAGGCATCCACCATGGTGAGGCCCCTGAGCCGCTGCCCCCGCGCCCCCCCGGCCGCCGCTGCCTCCTGCCCCTCGGTGCTGCTGCTGCTTCTCCGCCTGCTGTTGCTCCTCCATCTCCAGATCGGATCACGGTGAGGGAAAGATGAGCGAGGAGACGGCGACTTCTGACAACGAGTAAGCACCTCACAGATCTAGATTACTTCCCCCCCACCCCCCCCCCCATTCTTCCTCGGCACCTCCCCAGACCCCCTCGGAGACTTGGGTGCTTGCAATCCTGGAGAGTTGAGTGCATTCTGTTCTGGAGAAAACATTTGATTTCCTTAGCCATTTTATTTAATGGCAGCAACCCCCGACCCCCACCCCCACCCCCAGTATTTAGTTGCTTTCTTCTGGGAGAAGGTATTGAATGTTGGGCTGGAGTTGGGCTGGAATGGCAATTGTATGTCCATGAGATGGAATAATGTAGATGGATGGAGTCGGGGTAGAAATTACCCCAGTGCCTGGAAGACCTCTGACCTGTCCTTTTTCACTTTAGCACACCAGTCAACATACCTTGAATATCCCTCCATACTCCTTTATAGCTATTTCACTTGGAAACTAATGTGTGGGAGCACCTCTTGCAGCAAACTGCTCTTGAATCTTAATTCGATGAGTCAGTGACTCTTAAATACCGATTAAGCCTTCCCCCCTCCCCCCCGCCCTTTTTAAACTTATGACCTGTAAGATTCTTGTAAAAAATGGGGCGAGGGAAACATTTTTATAATTTAATAGCATTAAGGACACCTGGAGTGTGGGAGATGTTGAACTATTCTATTTTGCCTTTGCGAATACTGGATTTGTCTTTATTAGCATAAAATAATTTTATAGGCTAATTTTTATCTTTCAGCTATATTGAAACACACCGTTTACGTTGATTTAACACTGTTTACATTGCTGAACATGTTGATGACTTCATTCATTAACTTGTAGAGCGTCCCGGCTTAAGTTTTTGTTTATTTGGGCTGTCCTTATGTTTTCCAAACGAAATACTTTGCCTTTTAAATATTTTGCTTTAACATAACAGCTGACTGGAGGAATAATGATGCGGCTACAGTTTCCTGTTGAGACGGGGTTTAATTCCATGCGAATATTTGTGTCCGTTTTCTTGTAATTAAATTCAAATTTTATCTTCGGAGGGTTGGAAATGGTTAAGTGAGTTAGGACTAGTCCTAGGACGCATTCCTTTAAGTAAAGTGCATTCCTCGGATCAGACCTTTCTGAGACAACTTTAAAGTCCAAGGCCTAGGCTTGTTTAACATAAAATAGCTTGAGAAATGCCAAGCAGCGTCCCCCCACCCCTCAACACACTCTTCTGATGAGCGGGGGTGGGAGAAGGTGGATTGCTGCAGTGTCAGTGCAGTCTAGAAGCAGAAGTGGCCGCCATGTTCTCTCTCTTTTTGTGAATCGCCCTCATTTGCATAGCACACTCTTCATTCATAAAAAAATAATTAAACATCCATCACCTTGGACATCTTGAAAGGATTTCCCAAGAAAAAAATTCGAAGCTCAACTGCCTGTCTTCATGTAGATTTTTGAGTTCAGAAAGTAAGGAGAATTCGAAGTTATAGGTTAAATTCAAAAATAGACGCCCACACAAACAACTACCCCTGTTCTCAGAATGTTGACACAGTTATGTGGGAAATATCAGTTCGGGGAGGTGCTGGGATCACGTGATCGCCTCCATTCATAAAATACCTGGCTGTCCATTCACAGTGCAGTACACTGTCTCACTGCCTTCCGCAGATTAGACCTACTTTGAGAGAGATCAAGAAGTATCTCAGCGCTTAGTTAGGAGAAAAACTGCTAAAAATCCTAACAGAATGACGATAATTTTTGCTGCCGTCTTCTTTTAAGAAAGTAGCCTGGATTAAAATGTCAAGTTCTATTTTGGAGATGGGAGAAGACTAATTACTATATTTAAAGTAAAATATTGAATACCTCCTTTTTGGGTGCAGCTAATTAGAAACGCTAATATGGGAATGTGAATTGACACACCTGTGAAATACAGTTTTTAAGTGAGCTCTTTTTCAAATACTTGTCATGGATAAATTGAGAGTACAGGTTTTCCGGTGTAGTGATTATCAGTGGATGATACCACTTTTACACTAAAAATGAATAAATATTCCCGGTGGTTTAAGTCCAAAGATTTTGATATTTGAAACACCTAAGGGCAATATTTACTGGTAGGATTGCCTTTAAAAAAAATTTTTTTTTTAATGTATTTAGTATGGGACAATTTGGAAATTATCTCACTCACCCAGACTTTCAGAATTCTGTTTTCACAAATTTATCCTGGTTTATTAGTAAATTTTTCCCTACTAGGGGCTTTGTTATGTTTATTTTGGTAGGTCAAGAATAATATGTTTTAGCGTATAATTTTTTGCCATGAGATGTTAACTCTTCATGGGGACAAACTCTTGGAGGTGTTACTTAAAATTTTTTTTTATTTTAGAAAGTGATGTGTTCATCTGATAATCAGTTTTATTATAGCCCGCATTGTTTGTGTAATAGCTAAATCACAAAGAGTGAACTTCTTCAGAATGTAGACTTTATCCCGATAACTTACATATTTCATCTTTCATATATATAGTAATGTTTTGAAATGGCAATTTATTATATACAATCATACCTATTATGAAGAAACAAGAGAGATATTATTGTAGATGCCCTTAAAGCCTTAGCATAGTTTAAAACTGCCCTGTAATATGGATTTTATTTGGGCCTTATGTTTATTTTTTCCTTTTGCTTTTCTCTCTTTTTTTAAATCCACAATCAAAAGGTATTTACTTAAAGTAGAGACTGTTCTTAACACTCGAATGTTTTTCCACCTGATTTCGACCTTTAAAGAGTGAAAATCACCAATATCTTGGCAAACTGTTAACCTTTTCTAGATAGCCATTGTGGTAAAATCCAGTAAGGCCTTTAGAGGCCTCATTTTGAAATCCTCTAGTACATGCTTATTTGAAATTAGAGTTCTGTGTAGAGAGAGAAATAGTTCTCAGAGGTTGACTGTGGGTATATAATTAATCAAGAATTACTGAAGGATCATATTATAAGTCTATAACACTTTGTCTTATGCAGTGCCAAACTTGGGGAAGGGTTGGTGAAAGTCTGCTTTTCTTCTCTGACCTTCAGTAGGAACTGGAACTGCATTAAAAGTGCCATTAAAAAAAAAAAAATTCCTTCATGCAAGAGTAATAGTTCATTTCAAATAATGTACAAAATGGTCTTTAAAGTAAGTAATTATTTATTAAACAAATATTTATTTATCTAATAAGTCTTAACATTTGACATATAATCTTTACCTTTTCTGTGATGTTGATGATGAATCATATTCATTTATTGGATTTTTACTATGTGCCAAGAATAAAAATATGTGATAAATGCTTTACACATGTATTATGTAATTTATGTATATACATGTAGCTTCAACAGAGTAGAATTGCATAGTAGGTACTATCATACCTTAATATATTGTGAACATTTTCCTGTGTCATTAAATATTTCCTAAAACATAATTTTTTTTTTTTTTTTTTTTGTGTTACGCGGGCCTCTCACTGCCGTGGCCTCTCCCGTTGCGGAGCACAGGCTCCCGACGCGCAGGCCCAGCGGCCATGGCTCACGGGCCCAGCCGCTCCGTGGCATGTGGGATCTTCCCAGACCGGGGCACGAACCCACGTCCTCTGCATCGGCAGGCGGACTCCCAACCACTGCGCCACCAGGGAAGCCCTAAAACATAATTTTTAATGCCTACAATATATTCACTGTATAACATATATTAGTTTTAATCAGTCTACTATGTCTCTTATTTCTGAACAATGCTGCATTTGATCCTGAGTTCTGTCTTCATCCACATTTATTACTTTTTCCTTGAAATAGTCTAGGAGTGGAGTAAAAGATGCAAATTTTAAGTTGTTTTATTTTTTCTGCTAAATTACCCTCTAGAAAAGAAACAGTGTGTGAGAGTGCTTATGCCTTGAAATGTCCAGTTCTTTTTGAAAAAAATTTTGCCAATTTTGAAGGTGGAAGTGAGATCATGTTCCTACTTTTAAGATGTGATGGATAATAAAATAAAATTGAGTTTTCAAAAAACTTGTTAGGTTGTTTTGGGGCAATTGGACTGTTTTAAAATATAAGCAGAATTAAAATGATCATACCAAAGGCATCTGCAGATAATTTAACTCTTAACCATCTTTTATGCAGTATGGTATAATATAAAGAACATTGGACTTGGAATTAGGAGATGCATTTCTGTCCTCACTGTCACTAATTTATTCTGTGATTCTGGGCAAGTGACGGCCTTTGTGGCCCTCAGTTTGCTCACTTGTAAATCAAGGAATTTGAACTAAGCATCATTATGGGCCCTTCTTGTGCTAAATTACCCTAAAGTAATACAGTGATAGACACATTGCAAGTCACTAGACTTGTAACATACATATTTGTCAATTGGTCAATTTTATTAGATTGTTGATTTTGACATATTTAAGCACATGAAAGACTTCCAATAGAGATCTTGTAGTATTATGAAGTGGAAGCATGAATTTTGAAGAAACAAGATAAATTTGGAAACAGTTGGTGCATTCATAATCTTTTAAGACTTTCTCATTTTGAGCTTAATTTAATAGCCATGTGTCTTTGATAATATATATACATCACAGATGGAGAACTTTGTAGTGCTCTTTTTTTATTCTTTTAAATAAATATGGTCTCTGGATGAATAAGTAAACAAAAGGCTATTGGGCTTAAACATCAATTTGAGTAGTTCTGAGAGGAATATATTAACAAGATACCAGCCCTCATGCTTTACTTACTGGCCTAGAAGTGTCAAAAGTAAATCTTCTCATTTGGTTATTCATACAAATTATGTTAATCTAATACTAAAGGATAATTTCACATTTATTCAGTGCAACAAATTAACTCAGACAATGAATTTTTTCATTCTTTAACATTTAAGTTGAATTTGCTGTTTATCTCAAGTTGTATGTCATAGCTGCATCTCATTTTAGAGTCCAGTACCAAAGTTACTACAAATCCCCAAGATGTTGTTTTTATGGCACTCAGAATGGTTTGAAATGGAAAACAAACGAACTTATTGGTGTATTTTTGTTTAAACATGGTTCATTATTTTTGCTAAAACGTAGTTTATTAGTAATGGATCTCAGACTGAGGTGTTAAATTGATTTAGACATAAGAGTCTTAGAATTCAGAGTGTTTTTACTAATCTCTAACTGAAACTTGTTTACTTTCATAATTGAAGAAAATACCAGCAAAGCATAGCAGCATCAGAGGTACTTGTGACAGCAACTGTATTAGTTTCCTAGGGCTGCTGTAACAAAGTACCACGTGTGTGTCATGCCCATCTTCTCATAAGGACACTACTGGATTAGGAGCACTCAACTCCAGTATGACCTTCTCTTAACTAATTACATCTGCAGTGACCCTCTTTCCAAATAAGGTCACATTCTGTGGTACTGGGGGTTAGGACCTAACATCTTTTTTGGAAAGATTCAATTCAACCCATAACACCGATAGAAATCAGATTTTTTTCTTTCTTACAGTACAATTGCTGTTCAGTTGTTACAAATATCTTGAAATAGCACTTACAGTCATCACTAGTTTGAAATTATTATAGTTATTAAGCCATTGCTAGAGCTTGTATTTGAATATGTTAGTACAAAAACATTACTATATCAAAATTAATAGTATATGTGCTGCCAAAGCAAGCACCAAAATTTAAAATATTTTGATAATTATTTCAATATAATTGATTTCTTTTGTAATTTTATGTAGTTTGTTTTAAGCCTTTAATATTCTGAGAAAGGGGGCCATTGGCTTCACCAGCCTGCCGAAGAGGTCCATGGCACAAAAAGCTAAAGTCTTCCGCTATGACTGAGGCCCTAAAGACTGAACCCAAAGATAGAGATTATAAAATAGGAAGATTAAGAAACATGGAAGATTAAGAAACATGGACGATAAGATGAACAAGTCCAAGTTACAGCTAAGGGTTGCAAAAGAAGAGGTAATGGAGAGGAAATATTGAGAGATACTGTCTGAGAATTTTCAAAAAGTAGCAAATTAAACCCAATTCAGTGAACTAAAAACAACAAAGCCTCACAGTAAAACCGAGTTTATCGTGAGATTGCAAAAATGTCAACATGAGAAAATCAGTGTAGTTTGTCACATTTGAAGATTAAGGAAGAGAAATGATACAATCTTAAATGCCAGATTGTCATTCAGTCTCTGCTTATAATATGGAAGTGAATGTCCGTAATTTATAGATTTATAATTGTTCATAAATATGGATTTATATTCTTTTTCTGCTTCCTAGAAGATTAGACTTTTAATTTTTCTGATTTAAAATGAGAGTGTTGAATTTTATCAACTTTTAGTGTTGCTTTTAGTTCAAGAATCCTAAGTGATTTTCTTTGTATTTCTGAAATCCACATTTAATCATTCATGTAGCTCATAAATACAGGATTGACTACATAAATTACTTTGTATCTGAAATTTTAAAATTACCTTGGAAGGCATTTTCTATATTTAGAGTATGAAGTATAAGCTTTGGGAAATTTAAGAGTAATTGGAAATTAAATTTTAATCTAATACCAGTTTTATCATTTTATTTCTAAATGTTATCTGTAAAACAGGGAGTATAGTTTAGATAAAGGCCATTATGACTTGGAATGCAGAATCTAATTGTTCTCCTGGTAGTATATAATGGTACTGTTATGATTAGACACATTTTGTTTGTCTATTCCCTTGGTTAGAGATTACTTTCACAAATACACCGTATTTGTTAATGTGTTGGTATCCAGTAGTTGCATTACCGAAATTTAGATGGAATTTAGTGAAATGTGACTTTGATGCCGCTTTTTCAAAGTTATTGTAACTTTTACCACATCAGAATGTTAATGATTGGCATAAAATCACCAAACATTTTTTACTGTTCTGTTGTGAATTACATTGATATTCTGAGATTGGGATTAAGGATCAATTCTAGGTTTGCCCCCTTAGTAATATGTAAAAACATTTCAGAATTTTAGTTGCTGAATTATATATATGGATTTCTTAGTTTTTCTGGATTTTCTTCAAGAATTTCAGTTCAGTGACATTTGACTGCCTACTGGGCACTTGACTTTTCTCAAGAGATACAAAGGTAAGTAAAACCTGATAACTGCTTTCACTATCCAGCAAGGGAACTAGATCCCTCTGAAATGTGGTGAGTGCTCTGCTTATGAAGTTCTTCAAGGCTTAAGAAGAAAGTAATTCTATCTTTGGTGGATGGCATAGTGGGAGTTGTGTGAAGGAAGCCTTCAGAAAAGAGATGGCATTTAGGAGTCAGCCAGAGAAGAGGGCAATGGAAAGAGGAAGGGCATTCCAAGAAGATGGGAAAAAACCCCAAACAAGCATAAAAGTTATTTCAGTGGTCTAAACCAAACCTGCAGTATCTCCCAAGTATGCCTGTAGTTGAAGTGGAAAATTGACCAAGGAGAGTATTAAATAGTAATAGAAAAATGAATAGGGAGAATCAGGAGTGTTTTCAAGGGAGAGTGAGAAGAGACAACAAAAGAAAAATCTTGAGAGGTAGGAGAGAAAGTATTGAAGACAAAATGGGAAGTGATGAAATGGAGACAGCAAAAAGTAAGATTACATACATTTAGGGGGAAGTGTTAATAGTTGAGATTATTTGCTGGATGAGATGATGTCAGTAGTGGAGAGGAAGAGAAAAAGAGATTTAAGGAAAGGTGGGTAATTGGGAGAGCAAGGCCCAGGAAAGCGGAGTCTTGCAACTGTTGTACTGCTTGTGTCAGATACTGTCGTAGATTTAATCCTTCTAATGACCATGTGAGCCAAGTGTTATCCATAGTTTACAGATGAGATAACTGAGACTTAAGAGAGGTTTAGTAACTTGCCCACAGCCACGCAAGGGAGTAAGTGTTAGAACTGAGATTCAAATTGCACTGTATTTATACTACACTATATCTCATATATTTAATGGCCAGACTGGATTTTGAAGAAAAAAACTAAGTTTGAAGTGATAGGTAGACAAGTAGAAGTGACAGCTGTTTTGAGGGACTGCAAGTTAAAGAGCATGTAGAGTGGAAGTGGGGAAAATCGAAAGATAGATTTTGATCAAAGAACACAGGCTCCAGAATGATAACATATGAGGGAAGATTAAAGTAGAAACAGGTTGTTAAAAGTAGAGGAACCAGGATCTGTTAGGATATTTAAAAAGGTCACCACTGTGGCTGTTCAAGTTGCTGGGTTGATATCAGAAGTTGAGGTGGAGAGGAATCCTGAGCCAGCGCCAGTGTATTTTATAAGTGTGTAGGATGAGCTGCTTAGAGTGGGAGTATGAATACTGACATCTGCCCCTGCAATTTAAAGAGACAGGAGTAAGGGTTTTGGGATTGGAAATTGAAAAGGAGTATGTCAAGGGGAGGAGGATAAGAAAAGGGAAGGGCTTAGCCTGGAGGAGTTGAGAGTATTGGAAATGAATAGGATCTCATGTAATAATGGTCCTACCAAGAATGAGGGGTGTTGGGAATTAGGAAATAGAGAGGGAGACAGACATATGAATAAATTATCCAGATTTGGATTTTATTAAGAACTTTGTTTTCTGAGAGGCTGATCAAGATGTTGACTGATTTTGTAGGGCTTTATCCAAATAAATTATATGTCTTTGACAGAATGTTTTGTATTTTTTGTGTACTCCAATCCTAATGTGGTTAGAAAGGCCTTTTCAAAACAAAATTCACTAATTAAATTTCTACAATTAACATGGTGTTCATAATTAACATGATCCTGTGGTTACTACTGACTGTCCCATTAAGACTTTGGCAAATCATGTAACCTGTCTTTGTGCTTGATTCTCCATCTGTAAAACCAGGATAACATGGCCCTACTTCAGAACCACGTTAAGATAACACGTAACCTCCCCTCCCAATAACATTTTTTGATTAGAGATAAGAGAATATTAAAAATAACTTTTAGTTCTTGAGAAGAAAGGTACTATGTTCATGAAATAATCAGTGCTCATTTTCATTTAGCCTGAAGGTAGGGTTACTTTTAAAAAAGGATTATAGATCTGCTGGAAAAATTGTATTTCAGTTTAAATGTTAAAAAGCTGCTTTTCAGAAAAACTTAAAATTTAAACATTCCAACAAGCAAAAAAATAATTTAAATCTATATTGTGAACATTTTTAAAGCAATTTTAATACCTGAGCACATTTTGGAAGTACATATGAGTAGATTTGATGTCTCTCCATCAATTTCAGGGAAAAGCCATCTTTCTCAGAGTCGAATGAAGGAGGTTTCAAATTATATGGAGGGAAAAAAATCTACTTTCATGAGAGAAGGGGAGAGGAATTTTTTTTCAGGTTATTAAAGATTTAGACATTTAATTTTTCGCAACTATAATCAACTAGGATCCCTGTTAATAGGTGAGATAGGCTAGATCTGCTAGCTAGAAGTTCATTGCTTGTGGTTTAGTGCCGACTTTAATTTGGACAGCTAAAGGTCTGTAAGCTTATGTTTAGTTCATTTTATAGTCATCAACAGCTAAAGGAAAAATTTGTTTATATTTTGATTTAGCCTGATGTTTAGAATTATTATTCTGAAACTGTATCATTTGTTAATTCAAAAATAACAGCCTTAGATACGTAATTACTGAAACTTGGTTTACAAATCAAGATCTTGAATGAATGGAAATCAGGAACTTAAAAATACGATGATGAAAAATGTATATGCTTTTTCTCTTGAGAATTATTTGATCTAAAAATCCAAACTTAATTAACTTAGTAAAGGTTAAGAAAATATAGCAAATAACTTTAATAAGTAGCATATCAAATTAAGATATTCTTCAACTCTGCATTATGATTTTTTTCAAAAAGGAAGGGGAGAGACAGGAGATGAATGAATAAGACAAGGTGACCTCTCTAATCATCTTAGTTTTCCTTAGCAGTTTTTCATCTTGATACTTCTGGAGAGAGCCAAACTTAGCTTCTAAGTCAGCCAAAAGAAAAAGAATGTATCTGATTTTATATAGACCCTATTATTGTTGAGTCTGAAACTGTGTAATGTGTACTAGGCCCCAGCATACATCAAATACAAGTCGTTTGATTATGGCTAACTTCTAGTCCCATTTTTGCATTTACGCCGTTTCAGATAGATTTAGCTAGGTACTTAGGAGGAGGAAAACTGAGCTGAATCCTTTTAACTGACTCTTACTGTCTGAATGTTTGTTTCCGCACCAAACTCATGTTGAAATCCTAACCTCCAGACACAATGGTATAATGAGGTGGGGCCTTTAGGAGGTGCTTAAATCATGAGGATGGAGGTTCCACAGAGATCCCTAGCCCCTTGCACCATGTGAAAAGTCCCTAGCTATGAACCAGGAAGAAGGCCCATACCCAGCCATGCTGGCACCTCGATCTTGAACTTGTCAGCCTCCAGAACTGTTAAAAATAAATTTCTGTTGTTTATTAGCTACCCAGTCTGTCGTATTTTGTTATTGCAACCTGAATGAACCAAAATGCTGACTTTTCTTTGTTTTGGGGAGGACAAGGAGCAATAATTACATCAAAGAAAGAACAAAATCAATTAAAAACCCAACATAGTTTTCAGTTGCTTCTAGTTCCATACAAATATATTTTACTTGTTTTAATAGTGTATGTATGAATATTTATTTTCACTGGATATACTTAAAGAATTTCTATGCTTATACATAGTTTTTTAGTAATCATTATTTTAATGCCTATAATAGTTCACCAGGTTGTACCATAAGTTTACATAGCTGTTTTCTTCTTAGTGAACACTTCAGGTGTCCAGCTCTTATAAGTAACATTGTAATGGGCATCCTTTCTGCATATAATTGTTTTTTTTCTGTTCAATTAATTTCTTAGGATGAATTTACAGGAGTGAAATAATTATGTCAAAGAATATAAGTGGCTTTTTAAAAATTCTGGTTATGAAATGCTGCTTCCAAAAATTTGTATTTTTTTCTGTTGTGGATTATTTATAAATGACATTCTCATATTTCTTAGATTCCATTTTTGTTCTTTAGTACCTTGTGGGTTTTTATACATAGGTCCCAGTATGTAATTAAATGATAGATAATATTTGAGTTATTACCAGCATTGTCTTAAAATCATTTGATAGAATTAGTCTTCATAACAACTCTTTTAAATGTTATTACTATTATTACCACCATTTACAAAGATGAGGAAGCTGGGGCTTAGGAAAGTTGAATAGCTTAGCAAAGATTACATAGCTGGTGAAGACTCCAAAGCCTGTACCCTGAAACAGTAGCTTTTAAACTCTCGACTGTAACAGTAACAAATACTTTATACTGTTTGACAGTGTACATACATACATATATGCATTCATACACACACACAAAACCTTTTGTAAAACAGCTTGGACTTACTGTGATGACATAGGCTGACTTCTGTATTCTGTAGACTAGAATTATATATTACAGAATATTTTATTCTGTGTAAGAAGTTAATGCTGGTAAAGACCCTTGTAGTTAAAAGTACCCAGTTCTGAACTACAGTGCGTTATATGGGATATTGTCCTCTAAGGGTGTATCTCCTTATTGGTACCAAAGATTTACATTTATGTTCAGCTTATTATTTCATGAAGGAGATAATATGAAAAGGTATAGGATTCTCAGGGGGAGTGCATTTCAAGGTTGAGTTGTGAGACATTGTAGGGGAATTCAGATTTGAATTGCTGTAACTAGATTATAGATAATAAGCCTTACGTCATTGCTTCTCAGATTTCTTTCGGGGCACCAAAGTGCCCCGAATGTTAAGGGAGTGTATCCCAAAGCAGCCTGTAAGATTGTGTAATTATTTTGAAATCTAGTAAACTATCACAAAGATATCATGTGAATATTGCATTTTAATCAATAAGAGAGTTGTATTTTCAATATGAAATGTTTTTAGTCATTTATATTAGGAAAAAAAGAACTCTTAACCATGCAGTCTTTACGTATTTATATCCTATGGCATTATATGTCTCTAACTTGTACGACACATTCCTGGGAGAATGTGTACTCTGGTGAGATGCAGCATTTTGGGTACATTAGGGTGTGTTGCTCAAGGGTAAGTCATGATTGTACAATGTAATTATAGCAGCTGCCATTTTCAAACAAAAAGTAGGAATGTATGAATCCAGCAAACATTAATAGAAACTTTTTGAAGTACAAAAACAATATAATCACATTGTAGAAAACTTGGAAGACAACTGGAAATTACTCATAGAAGAAATTTTCTTTTTTGCACTCTTATTAAAAGTTTTATAAAGGCAAGAAATATATAGGAAGGATTTGAAATTTAAAATTTGTTGTTTCTCTAAAAACTTCATGTAGATCATACGATTTATATAGATAGTGAATTACCTGGGTCAGAAAGAATAAAATTATGCTAATTGGCACACTAAGAAATCTGCAAAGCTGTGTAGAAAAGAAAGAAAAACTCAGGTTCTAGTCTCAGTTTTGCCATTTACTTATGTGACTTAGAGCAAATCTTCTAGTGTCTAAGCATCTGTGCTAATGAAGACAGTAATCTTTTCTCATCCATAAATTACTTTTTGCCTGAAAATTGTATAAAAATGGATTTATGTATGTATGAGTTTTGATTTACTCACAGGGAAAGGTAGTGTTTTCTAGAGGATTGGGGGGAAGAAAAGAGAGGTAAGGCAGAAGGCAGAAAAAGAAAAGGTTCTAGCAAAACCTTAGGGAGAGGAGGAAAGCTGAGGAAAATGAACCTAAACCTTAGAATTGAAATGTCTGGGCCTGTTTGGGGAACTGAAGGGAATTGTACATCTAAGGAATATAGCTAAATTAAAGATTATATAACCTACATATTGAGAAGTAATGCAAAATATCTACATAGGTTATGTAACCTATATATCGAGAAGCTTTGCGAAATATCTACATAGTTAAAATCAAACTGTGTATTAAATGCACTGGAAAGTGCCCTTTTAAAATATTGTTTTCAGTAAAACAAGTTCACAAGAATGTTGAGAACCTGAAGTGGGATGGGGGAGATGCGCTTTAAAGTGATCAGGGGATGGTAAATGAGAATTGGTTATACAAGACCCACTGTTTTTGAAAGATAGTTACTGTTGATATTCTGTCCATTATTTGAGCATGCTTTCCTTATTTCTTTATTAATGAAGGTAAATTATAAGAGTTTTCATAAGCTCATATATTAAAGCAGTGTTTGGTACGCAATAAGTGCTATTTGCCAATATGCCTTCAGGTACGACTGCAGTCTCTTACCTTATTTTCTAAGTATTTAAGTCTTTTCCTCGGTAGAAGTAATAACCTTACTATCTTAGTTGGGGAGGGATTCCTGCCTGCTTTTGTACATCTCCAGCCTTTGAAATCATTATAAAGCAATTGTAGAAAATATATTTTTACCACTAGGTTTTAATTCACTGTCTCTCAGTTCTTTCCAAATGTTTCTATTACTTTATTGAAATACTTTTTTTTATCCTCTGCTGAAATTTTCCTTATTTCCATTTGCTACCGTTTGGGCCTTATCGGAGTTCTTTGAGAATCTAAAGCAGTGTTTCCAATAGAAGTTTCTGTGGTGAAGGAAATGTTTTGTTTGTGCTGTCCAGTATGATGCTCCTGTGTGGCTGTTTGGCTTATGAGTACTTGAAATGTGGCTTGAAGGACTGAGGAGCTAAAATTTTAATTTAAATTGCCACATGCTAATGATTCCTTTATCAGATAGTGCATATCCTGAGTGTTTCTAACCCTTCAGTCCCAGCAAATTTTTGAAACCAATGACATGGTCTCTATTCAATCTTAGCCAGTTTGTTGAAAAAAATTCTAATCTTTTAAATAGGGGGATAGCTAGAGGAAGTGCAGCATTTTCCAAAGTATGGAACTTGCCCCTGGTATGTAAGGTAATTTCAGTTGTTTCACAGATGTGGCATTAAATTGACAAGTTACTCCTTTCTCAATACGTTTTGCATCTTAATTAAATTAAATTTTATTTTTTGCATGTTTGTTGTTTTTTTGTTTGTTTGTTTGTTTGTTTTGGCGGTACGCGGGCCTCTTACTGTCGTGGCCTCTCCCGTTGCGGAGCAGAGGCTCTGGACGCGTAGGCTCAGCGGCCATGGCTCACGGGCCTAGCCGCTCCGCGGTATGTGGGATCTTCCCAGACCGGAGCACGAACCCGCGTCCCCTGCATCGTCAGGCGGACTCTCAACCACTGCGCCACCAGGGAAGCCCTGTTGTTGTTTTTTAATAAGGAAGGAGTGATGTCAACCTCAGTCTCTGGTAGATAAGCCAATACTGTTTGGCTTTTACTATATTAAATTTTATGGTTACCATCTATTTATGGCTTGTGATAGTTTTTTTTTTTTTTAATTGGCTGTTGTGATTAAAACCTTTCCTTTTAGGAACAACATTTTTTGGATGATATATATGGTACACATATAAAGCAAAAAAGTAATGAAGGTCATGACTATCAAAACAAAATTGAGTTTGTGACATACTGATCTAGTGGAAGGAGAATTGGATTGGTAGGGAATCAGGAGCCCTGCTGTGCCACTAGTTTGCTGAGCAGGTTTCTGTCTTTTTTAGGGATGGTTTCTGCTTTAGGAGGTGGGAAAGAGGTTGGTTTAGAGTGAGAAGAGATTTTAAATCTTAAAATGTGTTTTATTCTGTAATAAATTATACCATTTTAGATAGTAGCTAATGTGTATTAAGCATTTTGCTGCGTGTCAAACATGAATTATGTCATTTGACCCTTCATTCCAAAGCAGGTTACAATTAACTCTCAATTCTTTTTTAAAAAACCTTTGGTGCACAGAATTAGACTAATCATTGTCTTGGTTCATACTGTCATCATTGGTCTATATATGGACCTCTGTAGTCTAGTAATTTTACTTTTCTATTTAATTGACAAATACCCACTCACAGTACAATCCAAGAATCAGGACAGTGATGATTACTAAAATGTACCTATTGTGCTTCTGTTATATTCCTTTTATCTCTTCTTAGAGGTTACTCTATCCTGAGTTGTGTATTTACCATTTATTTCCTATTAAAAAAACTTTACCATATATATTTGAACTCTCTAAAAGGAATATACTTATGTAAATATCAACTCCTGAACTTGATTTTTTTTTTTTACACTCAGTAATAGTAAGATGTGTCCATTCTTTTTGCTATAGTTTTTTGTTCATTTGCCCTGACGTATAAGATTCCATTGTGTGACATTACCACAATATAGACAATCTGTTGTCTAAGGATATTTGAGTTATTTTCAGTTATTTCCTATCATGAACATTACCACTGTGAACATGTTTGTAATATGCTTCTGATGCATATATGCTAAAGGTTCTCTTTAATATATATTTAGGAGTAAAATAGTTGGATTTAAGTTATGTTGTAAATTTTCAAGTTTATAAGGTAATGCCAAACTGTGTCCCCGCATAGTTCCAATTTGTACTCCTACTGGCAATGTAAGAGAATGGGTATAAAAACTGTATTTTTATAGCAGATAATGACATTTGCTAAAATTTTTTGATTGCTTACTATGTGCCAGACACTGTTCTCAGTGCTTATATGAATTAATAAATTCTTAACCACTCTATTGGGTACTGTTACATCCATTTTATAGATGAGGAAATTGAGGCATGATGAGGTTAGTTAGTAAATGACTGTTAGGATTCAAGCTTGGTTAGGTCGGGATGCAGAGTCCAGCCTCTGAAATGTTGTGATATTTTACCTCTCCAAATGCATATCTGTGCATTCACCTCTTTCCTTTTTCCCCTGTCCCCATCAATTTCTTGGCCTTTATGTGCTTGTGATAGTGAGTGTTGGTTATTCTTTCCTTATATTATTGTGTATTGTCCATTGTATAGTCTTCCTTTAAAAAGCAATTTCTTAGAAAACCTGAGTTTCCTAGAACAAGTAAGATGGCTCAGATGATATCTAGCATTTTTGGCTCTAGTATTTTGTAATTTGACATACTCTTCTATATATTTCATAATTTCAGGGTAATCTTATTCACATTTTCTCTTTTTAAATATTAAAATGTGAAACAGTTTAGTGTACTTTATTTCACTGTATAATTTTATTTAAAGTTAATTCTTTATTTTTTAATAGAATCTTTTTAATCTATTAAGTAGTTAAAAAAAATTCTGGCGTGGACATGAATGTATACTCATCTCCACATAGGCTTTTGTATGTACATCTCTTGTACTGAATGAAATTTTTTCCTTTAACATTTGTAGGTATTGTTCTTGAGGTAGTTTATTTATTAAGCCAATCATCTTCGTAATCTGCTGGATGCTTGGTAGATGTTTTGTTTTTTGTTTTACCTTTTAGGTACTGAGTTAAGATGAAGTGTTATTTTAAAATTCAAATTGTAGTGATAGATGAGAAGTTATTTGCTTAATGTTGAATGACAAAATTCTTGACCCAATAATATACACCTAATTATCCATATATCTTGCCAAAGTAGGGTATTATCTAAACCGCAGATGTTAAAGTGTTTAGGTTCTGTAAAAATAGTATTTAGAACTGTTTCAGTAAAGAAAAGTCTGTTAATTCAAATCTGTTATGTGTGCGCTGCACATTTAGTGGTAGTTAAATGTTTTCGGTGCAGTGGGCCCTAAAGGATCAATCACACGTGTGTTGGAGTGGTAGGCTGATACAAGCAGCCAAACAGATGGAGATCAGAATGTTGCAGCATTTCTTATTAGTCAAATTTAGTCCTTCTTTTGGATTTTACATTGCTCTTAGGTTTGGCACAGTCATTAGTGTTGATACTGAATGAAACAGCTACAATAAATGTTTATTGAGCCTTTCTTATATGCCAGAGAAAGGATTGGAAACTAACCTTTTTGAGATCCCAGGTGTTAAGCCTATAGGCTTTGGGGATGTAGATGAGTAAAATCTGGGTCTTTGCCTTCACAGAGTTCTCAATCTGCTTTTAGAAATACATGATTGGTTCTTTGGTAATGAAGGACTTGATTCTCTGCTAGGGGAAAATACAGTTGTCCCAGAAGAGTGAGGAAAAACATTGAAAGTAAAAATTACTTCATTTTGAAGAGACATGTTTACATGTTATGTGTAACTTGGTGTATAGTTCAGTAGTCTTGTGATCTAACAAAGTAGCAATAGTCTTGTCTTTCAGTTCACTTTGAAGTAGGATAGATTGTGTAAGAGAGGCAAAAGATTTAGTGTCTTAACAACTTAGAGCTAAGGGTAGATGATTACTGTGAACTCAGTCTTTTTATAACTTTAGACTTTATATATTATAAAGTTCTGTATATTAGCGTTTATTTATAAGATGTGAATGATTTTAGTCTTTTCTTTTTAAAAAATCATGTCTGACTAGCAAGAGCTTTGAAATGAGTAATTTGTAATTGTTTAGCCCAGTTGGGTCAGGCTTTAGTGTAAGAGCATGAGATATGTCGTTCAAAGACAGATAAATGGTTCAGACTGCCTAAATTTCTGATAGGAAGACTAAGGGGCATTTTAGGTGAAGTATACAGTTGTGGTTCCAAACTCCTCACATAACTTGTCGTGAACCTACTGTAATTTTTCTCTGTTTCCTCTTAATTATTTGTATTAAAAATTGGAGATTTTATGGGCAGAGATGTCAAGGTAGAAGCACTGAAGGGATTACATGAATATGTAGGTCTGTCATTGCCTCTTACCAGCCTGCATAATCTTGAGAATTTTTTCACTATTATATACTAAAGAGCTGCTCAAAGATATGTGGCAGTTATTGGTAAAACAAGTATAAGCTAGTCTTCCTCACATTGCTGTGTTTCTTCAGAAATTCATGTGTGTTTATATAATCTCACTTTGAAATAATTTTAGACCTACAAAAGAATTTTTTCCTACAAAAAAGTAGGAAAAAATATCCAAAGAATATCCATATATTCTTCAACTGGCTTCCCAAAATTTTAGTATCTTACATAGCCAAATCAGGAAATTAACATCGATGTAATATTATCTACTGACCTTACTTCAACTTTCATCAGTTCCATAATGTCCTTTTTCTAGTTCAGGATACAATCCAACTTTGCATATTGTATTAAGTATTCATGTCTCCTTAGCCTCCTTTAATCTGGAATGGCTCTTCGGTGTTTCTTTCATAATTTTGAAACTTTTTTGAAGAGTACTGGCCAGGTATTTTATGGAATGTTCTTCAGTTTGCATTTGATGCTCAGTCTTGATTAAACTGAAGTTAAACATTGTGGGCAACAGTACTATAGAGTGAAGGTGTCCTCATGCTTTAGGAGGTCTGTGATGGTGATATATCCCATATGATGATACGAAATTTGATCATTTGGTTAAGATGATGCCTGCCAGTTTCTCACATGGTAGATCCTTTATGTAATAAGCATCTTCTGGGGGGTGATACTTTGAGATTATGTAAATATCATGTTTCCTATTATACATTTGCTCACTATTTTTAATGTCTGTTTATGAGTCTTGTCTATAACAAATATTGTGATGTTTGCCAAATTGGTGATTTTGTTTCCATTATTCCTTTCATCTTTATTAATTGGAATTCTATAGATAAGCTTTCTCTTCTCCCCACCATTTATTTATTTATTATTTATTTCTATTAGTATGGACAATAGTCCATTGCTGTCATTATTTTGATGCTCTGTTGTCCCAGATTTGGCCATTGGGAGCCCCATCAAGTTGGCTTCTGTGCCTTTTGACATGTTCCTTCGTTTTTTGAGCACTTCCTTTTTGTTTTCCTTTTGTTTGTTTGTTTGTTTAAAATTTTTTTTTTGTTTTTTGACAGGGAAGTAGGATTTATTGGTGGGCATGAGCAAGGAGGGGACACTGTTAAGGCTGTCATGAATGCAGGGCCCACCATTTGTCCAGGGGCCACAATTAGGCATGTATTTGACCCCACACCCATCCGGGATGAGCCACTTTTCTGCTACCCTGTTTTCAAATTCATCTGCAGTCAACTTAGTAAATCCCTACTTCTTGGAGATATGGATCTTCTGGCAGCCAGGGAACTTGAACTTGGCCCTGCAGAAGGCCTCAATCACATGCTCCTTGCTCTGCAGCTTGGTGCGGAGGGACACGATGACTTGGCCAATGAGGACCCTGGCCCCTGTGCCCTGGGGCTTTCCAAAGGCACCATGAACACCTGTCTGGAGCCTAGATTGGGACAGCATGCCAGTCATGAATGGCCACTGGAAAGGGCTGTCTCCAAGGTCCGTTTGGGCAACCCATAGAGGCAACAGGCTGCATACACTACCGAGGAGGCTGCTGTTTGCAGCCATTGCACACGGGGCCCCCATGGGGAAAAGGGCGCGGTTGGCTTAATTGACTGCAGATGAGCACTTCCTTTTTGGCTTCACAAGATATTCTAGGCTCATTTCGTATTTTCCCTGTCACAGCTGTAGAGTCATCCTATTTATCCAAGGAACTCTGGTTTCTTTTATTGGAGAATTATATTTAGAAACTATTATCTGAGTGGTAGGTGTGCTTATTGGCATTAGGGTGATGCTGGTGGTACTAACCCCATTTTACAGATGAAGAAAACTAAGCTGAAAGTTAAAAGTCTTGTTCATAACAGCCAGGTAAAAGAGATATAGTTGGGACATAAACTCAGGCCTTCTCTGTCCAAAGTCCGGGTTCTTTCTACTTACTCTCCTATATAACTGTAATTTCTTCCTTACATTTGTCTTTTCTGTTAATTCTGTTATTTGTCTTTCCTGGCACGGACAGGGCACACTTTAGTTCGTAATATTCAAGAAAATTATTAAACATTATAATAGGTATAGCTGTTTCAAAACATAAAGTAGTCATTACAGTCCCCAAAATATTATATTCTTGCTATGGTTAAGGCAGTATGCTAGACATTGGTAGTATCTGAATATATGTTTTGGGAGGACATTGTGCTGAGAATGTTTACTATGTGGCATTTTTTTTTCCCCTCAATAGTTAAGGGGTTGAGGTAGGTGGTGTGGCTATTGTAAATTGATTAATTATCCATGGCTCTCGGCCTTAGCGCCATCTTCTGAGAAACCTCTGCCCCATGAGAGCAAAGTGGAGGAAGAAACGCATGTGCAGGCTGAAGCGCAAAAGAAGAAAGGTGAGGCAGAGGTCCAAGTAAACTCGTACCCGTGGAGGCCACGGGAACAGAAACAAAGGGCAGCCAGGGGCCAGGCAAGCTGGTGCAAATTGTCAGACTGCCTGCCTCCTGTCTAGAAGATGTCTCAACGAATCTGGAACATCCATGGCCATTACGATCGCTTCACCCACCTTCGAGAGACCCACCTTGCTCGTATCAAAATGGTCCCCTTTTGGTCCTTTGCCCTGGACCTGTGATGTTCTGGACTAGTTCTGTTCTCAGTTGTGGCTGAGAATGTAACGTGTACAATAAATCATCTCTTTTGCTGTCTTAGCTGAAGAAAAATAAGTTGATTCATTATCCATGAATCCAAATGGCTGATTTATATATTATATATAAATTATGCTAAATGAATATATAGTATTTAGATTAATATATAATATTTATGTGCCTCCTTTTAACACATTGCCACTTAATTTAGTAATATTATGCAACCATATATGATATCTGTTTGCTAAGCACACTTACGTAAACATTTTATGTTGTCGCTTTTAATTCTTACAGTAGCTTCTTGAGTCGATACTATTTTTCCCATATTCCATGTAAGCAAAGAGACTTAAGTGATTTGCCTAAGATCATAAAGTTTAATAAGTATTATAAAGTGGTTTTAAATCCAAGTTTTATACTGCCTACTGTGTGAAGTACTGTTTCTGTTATATATGTATTCACGCTTTCAGAGTGTCTGTTAGTTGTCATGTTGAGGGTTTGATGAACAAGTTTATTCTGTATACCTCCATGGGGGATTTTGAGTTCATTCTGCCAAGATTGGAAGCCAAGTTCTGTCACTTACCAGTTTTGTGATCTTGGACTTTTGTAAATCATGTCTGTAAAATGAGGATAATAATTATATGTTTTGGAAGACTATTGTGAGGATTAAATGTAATCCATGTAAAACATTGAACTGTGTAAATAGCAAGTACTGAAGTGTTAGCTATTAGTAGTAGTAGTAGAAGTAACTAATTCGTTGCAAAGAAACTTTAAAAGTTCATACTGTAGAATAAATACTAAGTATTAATTGACAAATATTTATGATGGACTACCTGGGATAGTTTTACACGTCTTGGATAGTTCATGGAATCAAAGAAATTTAGAATGAGAAAGGATTTCGATTAAATAGCATCTTGTCTCTTTAAGTGTTTTGGATGAGGGTATTAAGGCCTGGAATGATAAAATAGTTTGCCCAAAATGTTACAGTTGCATTTTATCAGTCTCAGTGGAAACTTTGATTTTTGACTGTTAATGCTATGTTTTTTCCACCGTAGATTTTTTTCCCCAATATCTGTAAAGGGAAATAATTTTTTTAGGGATGTCATCCTCTTCTTTAGTTTTAGGAATCATTGATACCAGTAATCAACAGTAATGCCTAAAATATAGCTAATGTAAGTTGGAAGAGAAATATCTGATTTGCCTTTTTAAAGGGATTTTAATCAGAATACCTTCATTAATAGGAACAACAGGTAAATGAAAAAGCATCTCTGAAAGAACAGTTCACATCCTTATGCTAGTCAGCAGGATCTTGGTAAGAAATAGTTTATTTAGCTTGTGGGTGAGTTGTTTATTTAATTTTTAGAAAAGTAAAAGATGCAAAGAAGGTAACGGTCATGTAGATTCTTATCATCCAACGTTAATCACTGTTAATCGACTGTCTTTGTCCCAGGTTTTTAAAAAAAATCCATTATTGTTTTTGTGATGGTAATTATAGTTGAGTTAGGATACTAAATCTATTTTATCTAAAAATAGATGAGATGAAAAATGTGATATTTTAGCCTCAGTTATTTAGGACATTTGGTCGGGCACTGTATTCAGGAAGTTAATGAATCTGTATGTGGACCAGCAAACTACATTTTCTTTTGTAAGCAAAACCAACTGTTTGCAAAACCAAACGAGAACGAATAAGTGCAAATTATTTAGCATCTCTTACAACTAAAAGGACTACTTAGAATGTGAGCTCTTGACCATCATTCAGGAATGTGGCTGTAAATTGGATGGCACATTGAAGGAGAAAGCAGTGAACTGCTTTGCCTAGTGAGTGAGCTTAGCCCATCACCTAACATCCATATCTAAAAAGTTGTTATTTATTCTTTTCCCACACACACATAGCCATTGTGACAAATTCATAATCTACCAGTATGATGAGATATTTCGAAACTAGGTTAGATGAGGAAGAGTCATAGGAACTTGTCATGTTGAGCTTGGGAAGAGTTGATCAGCAAAAAAATGTTAGCTATCTCCAGATGATTAAAAACCTCATAAAATATTTGGAGTAAACTTAGATTCTCTTATTCCTGAGAATAAAACCAGATGGAGGTTAAAGGGTGGGGATGTAAATTTTTGTTTTATGAAAAAGACAACTTCCTAATGATATGAGTTGGCTAATGGAATGGACTGTCTCGTGAAGTTGGGAGTTTCTCAACTTGTTATTTTCAAACTGAGTTAAAAAGAATTATGATCATCAGTGTGGATCTTTTCAAAACGGATCTTTTCTTTAACCTGTGTTGTGTGTTGTATTAGTCTATGTCTTTCAGGTTCCTTATAACTGCTTAAAAGTTCTATGCTTTTTAATTTTTATACGCTTAGTACACCACTCTGATTTGAAGTTTCCACCTTCTGAAAAATGCACATTTTTCTGTATAAAAATAAAATGCATACCTTTGGAGAAGTACCTCACAGTTTGAGATGTATGGATGAAGAAAAAATCATCTGTTAATCTTTTGGTTTAAAGGAAAGCACACATACTCAATTCATGTTCACTTATAGGAAGTCCTGAAAATTTTAAATGTAAAGTTCCTACCCATTTCAACATACCTTCCTCTTTAGTAGATGCTGTGCGCTCTTATAGGGCAAAGAAAGTATGTTTTTGTGGCTGTTTTAAATTTATCTGTGGAATATCTATATGAATTTTATCTGTGGAATGAAAAAGCTTTCACTCCTTGATGCTTTCGCCAGCATTAGTGAGATCATACATGTTCCCATGTATACATCTTTTTGGAAATAGGTGTGATTTTACTATATGTTCATTAAGCATTCCTTATTCTGCTCAAGCTGTGTCTGATATAAAAGCTGCTGACCTAGATAGATAAGTGGTATTAGACTGGTTTGAGTTTTTGGATATTAGAAACACTTGAAAATTCTTATCTATGCCTATTTCCTAATACTAATGAGAAATATATTCTCTATATCTTAACTATAATCTTATTACAGATTTTAAAATGAAAGTTTATAGATTATAATTTGTTTGTTGATTAAAATTTGGCGATGGTTGTTTAACTTGATGATTAAAGTTTGGCGATGGTTGTTTTATTTCACCATTCCCTGTTTTTAATTTCACATGAGGACCGTGGCTTGTAGGTTGGTAGGAGCCTTACTGGCATGCTGTTTTTGTTTTGTTTTTTAAACTACTGTGTATGAGGACCACGATGCTGATTTAAATCCAATGTTGCTCATAATTGAAAAGCATCTCCTAAGTTTTAGTGGATTTCCATGAGGTATACTAGGTTGCTGAACATTTTTGGGGTCAGGGGATGGAGTGGTATTGGGCTTTATATAAAGGGTATGTTGTCAGGGTGGACATGGTTACTTTGTGAAATTAGGATTACAGATTTGAGACTTGTTTCTCTGCAGAAGGGGGAGTCATGATTGTGGAATCATTTTTTTAAGTAGATGCTCTGACCTTATATTTAGACTTATAAAATTGTAGAAAAATGGAAAATATAACTGATAAAGAATATTTTTTCCAAATACTATTCTTACTTTTACATAAATGAAGCTGGAGGTAAAGAGCGAATTTTTTTTTTACTTTCTAGTCACAGCTATAAGTTGTGGAGCAGAACTAGAACAGCATGGGTTTTAAATCCTTGCTCAGTCACTTCCAAGGGACGTAAGTTACTTAACCTCTTGAAACTTTAGTTTCCTTATCTGTAATATAGAATAACACCATTTTGCAGGGTTATCATCAGAATTAAAGGTAAGTCCCAAATAGATTAGGCATATGGTAAGATCTACGTAAATGTTTGCTATTAAATGTTTATTATTAGACCTTGAATTGCTTTGTTTCATTTTGGTACTTTTATTGTTTTTGTGATTATAAAGGAAGAGAATAAAGGTAACCTCTAACTCTGCTACTAAGGGATAGCCGTGATGACATCATGTTGTGAAGTTTTCCAGGTTTTTTTTTTAAGGTGTATTATTCACATTTTATCTTTTTATTTCTCTAAAACTGAGTCTTAGGGCTTAGCCTCTTATCATGAATGAAATATGTAGTTCTTGCAGGGTTTTGAGCAAGAGTCATGTGACCTGACTTATGTTTTTAAAAGATCACTCAAATGTTCTTGGCTTCTAAATATACTTAGACACTTTTTTTTTGTTGTTACCTTCTTTTTCCCCAAAAAAGTCCACTGATATTTTAAACTGAATTTCCAACAAATAAACAGAATTTACATAGAATTATCATCTTTAGAAAATATACAGTAAAATGTCCTTTTATTCACTCAGGTCCTTTATCCTCTTCATTAAAGTTTTACAGATTTCTTTATATTGATCCTACACATTTTAGTTTAGTAATTTTATATTTTTTTATTGTAGATTGGGTCTTTTTGTATTGTAATTTCTTAATTCACTGGTAAATAAGAAAGCCAGTTAATTTATTAATTATTTCTTATATCCAACTGCTACACTGCACTTCTTTTTTTTTTTTTTTTAACAGACTTTATTTTTGTAGAGAAGTTTTAGGTTCACAGCAAAATTGAGTGGAAGGTACAGATTTCCCACATACTGCCTGTGCAAACACATGCCTATCTGCTACCACCGTCAACATCCCCCACTAGAATGGTACATTTGTTACAGTTGATGAATCTATGTTGATGATATATCATTATTACTCAGAGTCCATAGTTTACATTAGGGATTACTCTTGATGGTGTAGCGTATTAATCACAGTTGTTTTAAATTCTTGGTTTGATAATGCCAACATCTCTGTCATATCTGAGTCTGGTTCTGATGCTCTGTCTCTTTAAATTGTGTTTGTTACCTTTTAGTATGCCTTGTAATTTTTTCTTGATAGCCGGACATGATGTATTGGCTGAAAGGAACTGCTGTAAATAGGCCTTTAATAATGCGGTAGTAAAATGTGAGGGGGGTAGGGAAGTGTTTTATAGTTCCATTATTAGGTCTTCTTTTCCTCCAGCTTTAATGAGTTATAATTGACAAATAAAAATTGGTTATACTTAAGATGTACAGTTTGGTGTTGATATTCACATATATTATGAAATAATCACCACAGTCAGTGTAATTAACATATTTATCACAGCATATAGTTATCTTTTTTATTTTTCTTTCTTTTTTCTTTTTGGTGGTAAAAACAGTTAAAATGTACCCTGTTAGCAAACTTCAAGTGTATAATACAGTATTGTTAATTATAATAACATTGCTGAACATTTGGTCTCCAGAACTTAGTCTTTGTGATCCTGTGTCTTTGGACTGTGAACTTCTCAAATGCTTCTTTGTTTCTCCCTCACCCCTCTTAGGTAGGACAAGATGGCTGGAGTGGGCTGTAGCTGGGTATTTATTTACCTTCCCTTAGGTCAGTTAGGTTCTGATACAACTTGAGGAGGTTAGACTCTGGTTAAATAATTTCTCCCAAGGGCAAGCTTTGTTAAGAACAGTGTGCTCCATGTATTTCAAAATGCTTCCTTTCCCCCTTCTAGAAATATGAGGGGATTTTTCTCTGATATTCACTGTGAGGAATTGGTAGAGTACCAAGAGGTAAAACTCACAAAAGTGGGGGGGCATTTCGATGACTGGGTCCCCTTGGAGTTTTTAATCTCAGAATTGTCCACACTGAGCCTCCAGCAGTTCATCAATTATAACTTAGGTTCCCCTACCCCAGCACTGTTTCCCAAAGAGCTCTCTGCTCTTGCGTTTCTGTTCCAATAAATTGTCATTCTCTGTATTCATCTGCCTAGCTTTCCAAGTTTGGGGGCCGTGGTTTGCCCTGTGACCTCACTTCTCTTATGGACCTAAGAAGTGTTGTTGATTTTTAAGTTTGTTCAGCTTTTTACTTGTTGTTAGCATAGATTGGTGGCTTCCAAGCTTCTTATGGGCTGTTCTGGAAACAGAAGGTCTTCCTTATTTTTCTAATAAATTCGCCTGTTTTTTTGGAGGGGTGGGCTGTGTCGGGTCTTATTTGCGACACATGAGATCTTCATTGTGGCATGCGGGATCTTTCATTGTGGCATGTGAGCTCTTTGTTGTGGTTTGCTGGCTTCTCTGTAGTTGTGGCGCTCAGGCTTCTCTAGTTGTGGCATGTGAGCTCTGTAGTTTGTGGCACGCGGGCTCTCTAGTTGTGGTGCGTGGGCTTAGTTGCCCCGCAGCATGTGGGATCTTAGTTCCCCCACCAGGGATAGAACCCACGTCCCCTGCACTGGAAGGTGGATTCTTTACCCCTGGAATACCAGGGCAGTCTCTGCTTGTGTTTTTTTAGATAAGCAATCATATGATCTACAAATAAGGATAATTTTTAAATCAATATTTGTATTTCATTTCTCTTTTCCTTCCTCACTCCTCTTTAATCATATAACTGCAATATTAATTTTTTTAACTTCCTCAGTAATGTCCTATAACTGGCTATAATAGAAGCATCTCAGGTGTTTCACTTAGAGGTATGTAATAATCATTGAGTTTTTAATAGCTTTTACCATGTTAGGGAAGTATTTTTCTAATATTTCTTTACCAAGAATATTTTCAAGAATTAATGTTGAATTAAAAAAAATTTTTTTAAGGCATTGTTCAAGGTAGTAAAGTTTTTCTGAAACAGTGTTTCTTCATTCCCAGATTAGTTCCCTTTTCAGCATTTGAATCTTGGGCTGCAAACTATGTAAAAATAGTATCATCCTACTTTATTAAATTTATCAAATTTATATTTAAAACTCTGCTCCTGCTGTTTCTATGTATTTATAGTTCACATTATTATGTTGCTATTCGTATTGTTTCTCATGCTATTTAATAATGCAATTTAGATGGTGAACTCCTTGAAGAAAAAAGTGCCCTTTGCATAAAGTAGTCTTCTATCAAGAAAACCACTCTATCCCTTCCTTCACTGTTCCCCTTCTTTCTAATTTACCTCTGTTCATCCTTCAGCTCTCATCAGATCCAGAGTGTACTTATTTCCTGGGTAGACAAATCACTCTGAGATCTGAGGTAGTCTTCCCTGAATGACACATAGTTGAGACAAATTTTATATCTTTTGAGTTTTGCTAGGATTGTAAGAATGTACTTGCTTGCAACTCTCAGTGTCATTAGAGTTGGTTTCGGAGGCTCTTAGGCTTACCTGTCTCAAGTCAAAATTACTTGACCACAAGGCTACAGGGGAATGACGTTTCTGGAGGAAGGGAGCTCAGAGGAGGAAGGTAGAGGAAGCTAGGGGAAATTTCCTGTTTTAATCTTGTTTAGTACTAAAAATTGTATAAAACATTTTATTGTCTTCATGGAGGTTTATCTATGTGCACATTTAAGTTAGAAGTCAAATTGGGGGGTTTTGTATGTTTTTCTGTTCATTCAACAATTACATACATATTGAGCACTTACTATATCTCAGATAACATTCTAGTGAACAAGGAAAACAGTGTCCCTGCTCACATGGAACATAAGTCCTAAAGAAATAAGTAAATGAGGGACTTCCCTGGTAGTCTAGTGGTTAAGACTTTGCCTTCCAATGCAGGGGGTTCGGGTTCGATCCCTGGTCGGGGAGCTAAGATGCCACATCCCTCGGGGCCAAAAAACCAAAACATAAAACAGAAGCAATATGTAACAAATTCAATAAAGACTTTAAAAATGGTCCATGTGAAAAAAAAATCTTTAAAAAAAAGAAAGAAAGAAGTAAATAAGATAATTTCAGATAGTCATAAGCATTATGAGGAAAAGAAAACCAGGAAAAGAAATAGAGTGTAATAGATAAGGGTAGAGGGAAGCTGGATGTTGGGGCTAGTTTAGATTGGGTGAATCTAATTTGGGGAGGATTCATGTTATCTAATGCTTAAGGAGGAAGCCAATAGAATATCTCAGGGGAGTCTCCAAGTAAGTGCAGAGGACCTGGGGTAGAGGGAGACTGTTTAAAGCGTGGGAAGAATGCTGTTATGGTTGGAGAGAGGTATCAGAAAGGTGTTGTTTTGTAAGTCATGCTAAGGAGCTATTAAAGGACTTTAGATTGCCAAGATATTTTAACTCAGTATTTTAGTTCTGACTGTTGAATTCTTGAGTTAGTGCTTTCCTTTGGAACTTTAATTTTTAAGATTATCTAAGGCCTAATACTAGAGTAACCTGTCTGACTATATTGCCTGAAGTGATAGGAAATAAATTATTCTAAGTAGAATTTATAGTGACAGATTTTCAGTTCTAATGTATTCAAAATTAGATTAGTTTTATAGTTTATTAATATTCTGAATAAGTAGTTATTCCTAAATACAGCTACATGTCAGGACTCTATAAGAAATTTAAAATACAGCTTTCCTAAGCCTCATCCTTTAGGAATCAAGGGAGTAGACCAGTAGACCTTGGCAGCCTGTGTTTTTTTAAAGTTCTCCAGATAATACTCACAGAATGAGCCAACCCTTGGACATGAGTTTAGGAACCTCTGAACCAGTGGAATTTTTATCTGGAGCAAGTTTGGCCATGATTCCTGGTCACTCATGTGGTCATTATTAAATGAATTTGTTGGGATTTTACATGTTTTGTGTTTCGTGTTTAAGAGCAAAGTGTATTCAGCACTTTGAAATGAAAAAAATGTATTAAGGTGACATTTAGTTTAGGGAATTAAGGATAAAGTACTAATTGGTTAATTGCTGTTTCTTATTTCTCGCATTGTGTAGGAGATGCCAAATGCTATGTTTATCGCATAGTGTTTTAGTTAAAAAGAGAGATGAATGCAGTGGTTAAAGTGGATAAAAACAATTTTTATTTCGGTTGAACTAAAGATTCATTATTTATTTAAAACAAAAGATGAAAACTGCAGGTGAAGCCAGTCCACATATAAATGAGCCAGTATTTAAGAAGTCAGGGGACTTCATATAGGCAGGATTTCCAGGTTCTCTAAAAAGATCAAAACATTCTCGTAATACTGAGCTTGCATTCCTGCAGGGCAGCTGCTAGAATGGAGTGTTACATATTCGCTTTAGATGGCCACAGTCCCCACCACTATAAGTATTATAAGCACTTTACTATTTTTGTTCATTTATGTTTGTTTTTGACCTTTGCGTTAAGACCTAAGATACTATTAGAGGTATCTTTATAGGCTGAGTCTTCTGTGAAATGAGAAGAGATAGAAAATTCAAACATTGATTTATAGCTATTAATTCCTTTCTAACAGACAGTCTTACTTAAAATGATTTGTTTAACAAAAAAATACTAGCAGAATCTGAATTATTACTTTATTCTCTATTGCTGGAGAAATGAGTGTTCTACATTTATTGTATCAATCCATTAGTACTTTTGCTTTCAAATCATGTTTCCAATAAACTAGGCTTCTCTTTTGCATTTTAAGACAAATCGTTGTCCTGGTTTTCATTACACTGTATTCCTCAAATTTTCCTACCGATCTTAAGTACTCTGACCCCTATCACTGACTCCTCTCTTCCTCCTTAAAAGGACGAGTATTTCTCCCAAAGCTCAGTCTCAGTATATTCTACTTTTCTTTTTTTTACAGGCTTCTGTTTCATTTTTGAAGCTCCCATTACCAGAATTAATGGTAATTTAAAAAAATTATTGCCCTTATTACTTATTCAAGTTAGTTGTATTGTGATTTCTTTGAGAACAGGGACTGTGTCTTATTCATCTTTGGATACTTTCTGTTTAATATGATATATGGCTTGTAAAAGGCATCCAATCCATTCATCCATATATCTTATTTTTTATCAAATATCTATTATGTGCTAGGGACTGTTGAATTACTTATGCTCCCCATGGCTTTTTAGTTAATTCCTTTGAGTGTTCTTACCACAATCGATGACGACTCTTATTCTAGATAACGACAGATTATTTTCTGCATCATTTACACTCTGTACTACCACTGGACTGAATCTTCACAAGCTTACAGTATTGGAGGTTATCTTTGACTACTGTATTTTTTGTATCCTCTCCTTATTTTCATAATATTTGTTATGTTTATGAGTTTTGTTTAAAAGAATAGATTGAGGATTCTACCTTGAACTTCTATCTGTAAAGATACTGCTGCTTTCCCAGGTTTCATTATTGAAATAGCATTTGGATTCAAATAACATCTTCCTAGCTGCCTTTCTCGCTCTGCTTCCAATAGCATTTGGATTCAAATAACATCATCTTCCTAGCCGCCTTTCTCGCTCTGCTTCCTGAATATTCCAAGGTTTCCTGATCCTATTTTTCAATATAATTACTCTTGGATATCAATTTAATTACATCCTCCCTATACAGAAGCTTAGAATAGTTCCCTTTTGAATACGCAAGGCCTTCACCAGTAGCATTCCTATTTAGTGTAATTCATTTTTGTTGTCTTCAGTAATCTTCCAGCTCAAGCAAGAATAACTTTTATTGCATACTTGTATGTCCACTTTCATGATGTGTAGCCCATTTTGATTAATTTTTTTACGTTATCTTGAATTCAAGCCCATATTACCTTCTTCAATATTGTAATGGTCATCTATTGTTTTAGTATGCCAAGTATACCTTGATTATTCTTCTGTTAAAAGGTGCAAGTAAAAAGTACCAAGGAAAAGTACTTTTCTTGGGGGAAGTCATTCCTTCACTTTTAGGCCTTTTGGTTTGAGTGGGTTGACCCTCCATGGGTGTGATTAGTTCAGGGCAGACAAATCAGAGACATGAGACTCAATTCCATGACTTTTGAGCTATAAGAAGAGGCATTCTCTGCTGCAACTATAAGGATTTTGCATACCTAGAGCTAATTGGGTTGGGGGGAGATAAATAAGGAAGCTTAACCAGAGTCAACTTTAAAATGAAGTCAGTTTTGTTTAAAATTAAAACCCTTTCGGTTTGAAGCCTTGTCAGTACACTTCAAACAACTCAATAGCAGGGATCCTGCTAAATGTACCACATAGACATTTGTATGTCATGTCCACATGCGGCAGGGGTGTGTGTGTCTGTGTGTGTGTGTGCGTGCGTGTGCATGCGTGTGCATGTACACATGCAAGAGAGATTACTTTTTAACTTTATAAGAATCCAACAGCTTCTTGGAGCTGTGGAGAAAGATTTAAAGTTTTTATTTTTGAGTAAATGAATACATATAAACGTGAATACCAGAATATCAGTGAGTTTTATCAACCATGCATTTGCTTGGTTGTAACAGTGATAAAAAGCATAGGCTTTCTATTCAGACCTTTGAATCTTTGCTCTATCACTTACCATCTATGTAATTAGGTATGGAAAAATTGAGGAGTTAAAGAAATCTCACTGTAAGAAAAAAAAAAACTAGTTCTGAAATTGAATCTTAGTTATTTTAGTCTAACTGGAGAAATGTTATCAAGAGAATGTCTTTGTTTTGATCCCCAAAGGGATCCCTTTTCCTGTGGTTAATTGGCAGCTGCCAGACTTTCTTCTCAGAAGGCTTGATTCGGAGGAGCATATGTCCTGTCTTCCCACTTTTAAAATCTACTCTGCCAGCACAAATTGGCTGGCGGTTCTCATAAACTTCCTCACCTGCTCTCTGTCCCCACAACTCCAGATACATATCTGATGCTATTTCTAAATGTTCTGTCACAGTCCACTTTTTAAATAAGGTGTGACTAGAATATCTTTCTGCCTCTGTCAGTGACATTTTAGTTGAGATGTTGTTGGAGGATATTTTACTTGTTGAAAGCAGCAATGTTTTCATATTTACAACTCATTATTACAAATACATACATAAGAAACTTTAGTCTTAAACAGAATATTATTACAATGAATAGGTTACATATAATTAGGTAATATCCATATTCTGATTGTTGATATTAATAAACTGAATTACATTGAGCGAGCGCCTCCTTATGTATGTATGTAAATGTGTCCCCATCTACTTAGCAGTTACTCTGTTTTACATAATAAAGACCTAACCAAATCTATTCTCCTTTATGGAAAATGACTTTGGGTTAAGCTCTGGTCGTCTGGAATCCTGATGAAGATAGAATGTCAGTCGTGTTAGTAGGCATCATTGCTGGTTGGTAAACGGCATCTGCATGGGGAGGATTGTGAATGAACTAAATATATATACCTGGTGGAAAGCCAGAGATTTGCTCTGCCCTGAACGTGGTGTATTTGTTTACTTGGATATATCCCTTGCCAGGAGTTCAAGGAGCTATGTCCATGGACTGTTTGTTACGAGATATTTTGACTCTTGTATGGAATGTGGGGCTTTTAAGCCAGGAGTGTTTCCATGCATTCATGATTTCATACGCATGGGGTTTCATCCCCTCATAACTGAACTATCAATTAAGGAGCTAAAGAATAGCCCCTGAATTGCTACGAGGATGTTGCAGGTGTCCTTTTCGTATCATCATTACCTGCATATGAAATATTGTTTATTAGTTGTAGTAGGGAGAGAGTTACGATGGAATAGGAAGATGTTGAATGTTAAGTTCTTGTTGTATACGAGGCACTACATACAGGTGGGCAGGGAAGTTTAAGATGTGATAAATTGGAGAATTGGAAGTTACATAGTAGAAGATAATGTTAGAGGAATCATAAGGGTAATAACTGCCTGAAAGATATGTGATGAATACATTGAATTCACCAGAAGGAGAAGCCTTTATAGTCTCTAAAGGACAAGATGAGAGTTAAGTGGTGGTCTTTTACCTAGCTGTAAAGACCATTCCAGGGGAGAAAATATGGTCTAAGGTAGGATTATGCGTATATTTATTTCTTTGGTGGCTACTTCAATTTATAAAAAAGAGAAAGCACTGGAGATTACCTACAAGTGTTGTAAGATAGAAAGTAAGTATTCCAGATTTTAAGAATGTCTTCTTTCAGTATATGCTCACCTGACAACTTATTTTTGTAATCTTTTAATAAGATTCCCTGGCCAGTATGGTAGCTGTTAGCTACATATGACTATTGAGCACTAATCAGAATTGACATATGCTGTATTTGCAAAATGTGCACCAAATTTCAAAGACTTAGTATGAAAAAAATACAAAATACCTCATTGATTATTTTGTATTATCTATTTAAATATGTTGGATATAATGGATTAAAGTATACTATTAACATTAATTCCACCTGCATTCACTTTTTAAAAATTGAGATGAAATTCACATATAACATAAATTTAACCATTTAAAGCGTACAACTTAGTGGCATTTAGTACATTCATATTGCTATGCAAACCCCATCTCTGTGTAGTTCCAAAACTTTTCATCACCCTAAACAAAACCACAAACCCATGGGAATTCCCTGGCTGTGCAGTGGTTAGGACTCTGTGCTTTCACTGCTGAGAGCCCTGGTTCAATCCCTGGTCAGGGAATTAAGATCCCGCAAGCTGTGTAGCCCCCCCCCCCCCCCAAAAAAAAACCCCATATCCATTAAGCAGTTTTTCAAAACTTTACCATACCCCTAATCCCCTGGCAACCACCAATCTATTTTCTGTCTATAGATTTGCCTATTTTAGGTATTTCATATAAATGAAATCATGCAGTATGTGACCTTTTGGGTATGGCACTTTTTTTTCATTTAGCATATTTGTGAGGTACCATGTTGCAGCACATCAGTACTTTATTCTTTTTTTATTAGATGATGTTGTATTCATTATTAAAAGTATGGTGGGTATTAAAGTCTCCAACTATTACTGTAGGTCTATTTCTCCCTTCAGTTTTGTCAGTGTTTACTTCATATAGTTTGAGACTCTTATATGTTTATAAGTGTTACATCTTCTTCATGAATTGACCCTTTTATCAATATATAATGACCTCTGTTTCTTATAATAATATTAATATATTCACCCCAGCTCTCTTGTTTTATGGAATACTGTTCTCATCTTTTCATTTTCAACCTGTTTGTAGTTTTGGATGTAAAGTCAGTGTCTTATAAACAGTATATAAGTTGATATAGTTTAAATTGATACTAGCTTACCTTTAATAGCCTATAAAAACTCTGCTTCTGTTCATCTCCACTCCCTTTTATGTTGTTATTGTCACAGTTTACATCTTTATACATTAATGGGCCCATTAATACAGATTTATTATTACTGTAGACAAAAAGAGAAGTTAAAAACCAAAAATACAATAATAATAGCTTTATATTTACCTATGTAATAACCCTTCCCAGAGTTCTTTATTTCTTCATATGGCTTTGAGTTACTATCTAGTGTCCTTTAATTTCATCCCAAAGGATAGAGGCAAACTCCCTCAGCCCTTTAGTTATCTGAGAATGTCTTAATTTCTTTTTCATTTTTGAAGGGTACTTCTGCTATGTATAGATTGGTTGACATTTTTTTTTTCTTTCAGCACCTGAAATATGTCATCCCACTGCCTCTGGCCTCCATTGTTTGCTATAAGTCGGCTGTTAATCTTATTGAGATTCCCTTGTATATGACGAGTAGCTTTTCTTTCACTGCTTTGAAGATTCTTTGTCTTTCAACAACTCCAGTTTCTATCTCTTTGTTTATCCATTTTGGAGTTTGACTTCTTGGATGTGTAGATTTATTATATCTTTATCAAATTTGGAAAGTTTTCTGGCCACTTCAGATATTCTTTCTGCCCCTTTCTCTTCTCTCCTGAGCCCCCCATTACACATACATTGGTACATTTGATAGCATCCCACAGATTTCTTAGGCTCTGCTCATTTTTTCTCATTCATTTTTCTTTCTGCACCTCAGATTGGGTCATTTCAGTTGACATATCTTTAAGCTCACCGATTCTTCTGCTTGCTCAAATCTGCTATTGAAACTTTTTAATGACGTTTTCATTTCAGGTACTGTACTTACCAGCTCCCAAATTTCTATTTGGCTACTATTTTTTTTTTTGAATTTTGTTTTATTTTATTTTTTATATAGCAGGTTCTTATTAGTTATCCATTTTATACACTTCAGTGTATAGATGTCAATCCCAATCTCCCAATTCATCACACCCGCCCCCCCCCACTTTCCCCCTTTGGTGTCCATACGTTTGTTCTCTACATCTGTGTCTATTTCTGCCTTGCAAACTGGTTCATCTGTACCATTTTTCTAGATTCCACATATATGCGTTAATATACAATATTTGTTTTTCTCTTTCTGACTTACTTCACTCTGTATGACAGTCTCTAGGTCCATCCACATCTCTACAAATGACCCAATTTTGTTCCTTTTTACGGTTGAGTAATATTGGCTCCTTTTTGTAATTTCTATTTCTTTATTGATATTTTCTATTTGCTCATACATTGTTTTCCTGGTTTCCTTTACCTCTTTGAGTATATTTAAGACAGTTGACTTAAAGTGTTTGTGTAGTAAGTCCAGTATCTCTGCTTCATCAGGGACAGCTTCGATTAACTTCATCTGTGAATGGGCCATACTTTCATGTTTCTCTTCATATTTCATAAATTTTTGTTGAAAATTGAGAAGTTTGAATATTTTAATGTGATAACTCTGGAACTTGTATTCTTCCCATTCTTCAGGGTTTGTTTTGTTGCTGGCTGTGGGCTGTGGTTGTTAGGTTGTTTTTCTAAACTATTTTTGTAAAGTCTTTATTCTTTGCCATGTGTGGCCTCTGAAGTCTCTGTTCTTGTTGCCTGTGATCCTTTTGTGTTTTGACAAAGATTTTCTTAAACACCAGGAGTTTAAAAAAAGAGAGAGGGAGGGAGGGAGGAAGGAAGGAAAACTCTCCCGTTCTTTGCAGATTATCTCTGTATCATGGCACTCCTTTAATGCTTAGACAAGCCGTTTACAACTTTGCCTTACCCATTACTTCCTGCTTGTGCTGAGCCTAGATGAAAACTTTGGGTCTTCCCAGAACTTTTCTGAGCATGTGTTCTGCCCTGGGTATGCATATGGCTTCTTAATTCCCTAGAAAAACTGTCTCCCCAGCTTTTCCTCCCGGGCTTTTGGTACATCTATTGTTGGCCTCGTTGTGATATTTTGCCCCCAGCAGCAGCTGGTCGTTCATTTGTCTTCCGATGTGTTTGAGGAATGCAAACGCCTTGTGTCAGTCCTTCACATAGCTCCAGACAGGATTCTTTGAGACTAAGGTCTGCTGTGCTCTCTCTGGAACCAGGGACCAGGATCCCATACTGAGAGTGCAGACTGTCATCTTTAAGACCATTGCTGATGGAACTTCCCTGGTGGTGCAGTGGTTAAGAATCTGCCTGCTAATGCAGGGGACATGGGTTTGAGCCCTGGTCTGGGAAGTTCCCACATGCTGCAGAGCAGCTAAGCCCGTGTGCCACAACTACTGAGCCTGTGTGCCCCAACTGCTGAAGCCTGTGTGCCTGGACCCCGTGCTCCACAACAAGAGAAGCCACCGCAGTGAGAAGCCCACACACTGCAACGAAGAGTAGCCCCTGCTCACCGCAACTAGAGAAAGCCCACGTGCAGCAACAAAGACCCAACACAGCCAAAAATAAATAAATAAATAAATCTATTTACAAAAAACAAGACCACTGCTGAGGCAGGGGTGGGAAGTGAGGTTAGACCACTGGCAAGTAAAAGTGCCACAAAGCTTTCCTACCACTTTAAAGTTGCCTTTTGATTTAGCATTTGCTTCATCACTGTAAACCTTTGGCTGTTTTCTAGAGTTCTGACAAAGTTGCCTGGCAATTTTTGTTCTTTTCTTTTTTTAGTATTTGTGTTGTGGGATGGGCTCTTAGAGCTCCTTTTTCTACCATTTTCACGGCCATCCTCCTCTTTACTTTTTTACTCTAACTACTGGAAAGTTTAAGATTATGTATTTGGCTTGCGTTGTATTTCGATTGGACAGCACTGCTGTAGGGTATTAAATCTTCAGTGAAAACTGAATCCATTTATGTTGAATTTGGAAGGAAATAAATGTTCAAAGGTCCCACAATTGCACAGTTAGGATTAGCTATTTACCATTGTACTTTCTATTCCCAGACTAATGTGGCATTTTCAGAGGAACTCTATAAACTTCCTTCTATAGGATAGTGTTATTAACATTGTGTATTTATGTACCTCCATCACTGAAGGCTCCTAAATTTTGACTCGATTATCATTTGATTAAGTGTTCAAGCCACCTCGTGCTGTCTACTTTTCTCTTGATAGGTATTGTAAGAACCACTGAACACTCTTGATAGGTATAAGAAGAGCTGAGAAGTCTTCATGCTGCTTCATTGGATTTTATTTTATATTTCTGGATTCAGTTGTACACATATTTATTAAATGCCTATTTTATGGAGGTACTCATAGGACTTATCTTCAAGTGTTAGCCATAACCCGTACTCTCACATGTTGGTGATTTTTAATATTGAATGTGGAGATACTTTCTTTTTCTCAGGAGATTATTTTGCTGATTCATTTGGGTCCCTGCCACTGATTCCATATCTTTAGCATCCTCGGCTTGTGGCCTGACCCCTGAAGAATTGGCATCCTAGATTTGCAGGGTTGGCAGCTTACCCTTGTTATTCCTCTGTTCCTTGCCATTAAATGCCAAGATGTTATATGCATTCTTAGCATGGGCAAAGCTGCACTCTAAATACTTGCATGCAGGTGCATTTAAAAAAATGAGTGCCCTTCACCTCTACTAAAACTAAGGTAACATGTACAGAACCATATAGAAGGGGTTGGCAACATATTCAGAAGTTGTGGATATTCAATGTGAGGGATTCTTTTGGCTTCATTAGCGAAAGCCATCTCATATTGACAGTGAAAGAATTCCCTCTTCAGTACTGTCAATTGAATTTCCCTGAGTCTGTTCCCTGACCAGAGAGAACAGTGATCTCTCACTGAATGTTCTTGCCATTGCCCTGATACAGTCAAAAGATTATTACTTCATCTCAGGCATAGACCTACAATTTTTTCATTAATATCTCTGGTGGCACAGATAAAATCAGGCGGAATAAATTTACTAAAGACCCTGAGAAACTAGAGTAATAAACTACTGTGCCTTCTTCCTACTTGGTAAAAAGGAACTTCTCATATAACTACATAGCAATACTCATGAGGATATAGCGTACCTAACCTAAATCAGAAAAAGAGAGCACTGTTTCCTTTTTGCTTTAAATAAGAATTATCAACCACAGCTAACCATCAAATATCAATTATTTGAGTCTCTTGCTCATACTTAACATGATGGAAGCATTTACAAAAGATATCTAGCCCAATGATAGGCATCAGGAAAGACTTTCTGGAGAGTAATAAATAAAACTAGATAATTGTTGTAATTTAGAGATTGTCCATGTTCACCTTGGCATCTGTAGGAATACCTCTCTGCTAAACATGTCAGCTTTCAAAGGGTAGAAATCATTTTTCTCCTACCACCCAGGAACCCCTCAAGCATACCTTTCCTTCTTGAAACCTTGTTCTAAGGTGTGAGAGGACTCTGGAATCCTTTCTCCTGACTGTCCACCTTCTGAGTTTATATTTCCTCTCTTAGGACATGCCTATTTTTTGTATATCCAGTATGAGAATATCCAGCTTTCTTCAGGTAAGACCTTATTTGCTTTCTGCCCTTATACAGAGCAACTACTTTAAGTGTAGTAAAATGAGCCCAACATCTTTCAAAGGAATACATGCATATGATATGATTTGTGGGATGTTCTTAGAAGTATGTGGAGAGAGCTGGGATGCCAGTCCTTATGTTTGAACAAGTATGTGTGTATGACTGGAGAGAACTATAAATTGTAAACAGGTGGAAACAGAGCAGAGGTATTGCCTCTCTCAGGTTGATGGGAGGGGTGCAGGGTGTAGCAGCTTCTGACATCAGGGAGGGAACAAGGCTGTTCAGATCAATCTGCATTCTGCAAAATAGTCATCATTGTACTGTTAATGGCAAGTGCTAGCTCCTGTTAGACATACTGTTTTTTTTTTTTTTGTGGTACGTGGGCCTCTCACTGTTGTGGCCTCTCCCGTTGCGGAGCACAGGCTCCGGACGCGCAGGCTCAGCGGCCATGGCTCACGGGGCCAGCAGCTCTGCGGCATGTGGGATCCTCCTGGACTGGGGCACGAACCCGCGTCCCCTGCATCAGCAGGCGGACTCTCAACCACTGCGCCACCAGGGAAGCCCCAGACATACTGTTTTGAGATCATAGCCCTTCAGGGAGTGTGTGTGTATGTATAAGAGTTCGGTAAATGTATTTTTGAATGGGTAATACATACATATGGTACAAAATTCAAAAAATATAAAAGGTTATTTAATGAAAGGAAAATTACCCTTGTACCTCTGTCTCATTTCCCCTTGCTAGAGAAACAGTTACCAGTTTTATTATGTAAAGATTCTATTCATATACAAGCATATGTGTGAATGTGTTTTTTGCCACAAATGGTTGCATACTAAACATACATACGTACCTTTAAAAAAAAACTTAATAGAGATCAGCTTACTTTGACAATGTAAAGAGCTTCCTTATTTTTATCATGGCTACATAATATTGCATTGAATAGGTGTTCCATAATTTTACTAGTTTCCTATTGAGTCTTCTTTAGGTTGCTTTCATCCTTTTTTTCTGTTAAAAACAACATTTTTCTTTAGACTTTGCTTATAAAGGTTTAATTTCATACATGTAAAAGAAAATGGGTAGAAGTAGCATTTGCTGAGTCACAAAATATGTACATCTTAAGTTTTGATAGATATTTCCAAATAACCTTCCAAACATACTTCCGTACTCCTCACCAACTTCTGTGTTAACTAATTTCTTGGTATTTGCCAATCTGATAAATGAATAATGGTCTTTAATTTGCAGTCCTCTTATTTTGAATAAAGTTAGGGGTTTTTGATTTATGTATTTCATGGCACCTGTATTTTTCTTCTGTGAATTTTGTTCATGAACTTTGCCTATTTTATTCTGGGTTGTTGATTTTTTTTCTTATTGTTTTTGAAGTTATTTTTAAGGAAATACTGTGCTTGTTTTCTGTTAGAACAGTGTGTTGATCCTCCTCCCCCAAACACCCATACCTCAAAGATGTCCTTGCCCTCATCCTCAGAACCTGTGAATATGTTAGGACTTTGCAGAGGTGATTAAGGTTATGAGCTTTGATATGGGGTGATTATCCTGGATTATCTGGATGGGCCCAATTGAATCACACAAATCCTTAAAATTGGAGAACCTTTCCAGACTGTGGGACTGCAGTCAGAGAGAGATGTGACAATAGCAGAAGGGTCAGAGAGAAAAAAATATTCCTGGCTTTGAAGATGGAAGAAGGCCACAAACTAGGGAATGTGGATGACTTGTAGGATTTGGAAAAGACAAGGAAACCCATTCTCTTCTACGGCCTCCTAAAAGGAATGCAACAGTGCCAGCACCTTGATTTTAGCCTTGTGAAGCCCTTTGGACTTCCAACTCATAGAACTGTGTAAATTGTGTTGTTTTATGCCACTAAGTTTTCAGTAATTTGTTATAGCAGCAATAGAAGGCTAATACATATTGCTGTACATTTTTTCTCAATTTGTTACTTTTTTTTTTTAACTTTACAGGTTTTTTTTTTTTTTTACTGTGCAGGAATGTGTTTTGTATAGTTGAATTTATCTTTTTATTTTTTAATGGCCTCTGGATCTTAAGCCTTTTCTACTACAAGATTTTTCTAAAACTTACCATATTTTATTCTAACGTTTTTATCTCATTATGAACTCTAGTATTAATATTGGTTCCGTCTTCTACATTCTGATCTCTTACTGACAGTGAATACTTTTATTTATATCAGCTCTTCGGACATAGACTAGAAAACTTCATAAGATCGGCGCTGGTAGTCAAGGAGTTGGGGGATGTACTAAGACATGGACAGTAGTCATGCCAGAAGGCAGGGACATACTAAGTGTTAAAATTTTAAACTACTTTGGCAGGTTGATGATACTGTTTAGCAGAAACTAGAATGGTTGATTTTAAAGGAATATTTTGTGAATACCTCTTTATTCTTCAGATTTTAGTTTTATGTTTTCATTCTTGTGGGAGACTTCCCAGATGCCTATGACTTGGTTAGATGTAAATGTTTCCATCATGTAAGCAGTTTGTGGAATATTTTGATAACTGATGCTGATACTTAGCTGTGGTTAAAAATTTTTACTAAAAGTAAAAAGTTCTGATGGGGGGCTGTCTCCTCAGTTTGTTATATAAAACTATCATAAATACAGAATGAGGCGAATTTAGGCCATTTCAGAATGCAGATATTGTAACATCATAGAGTTAGTTTATTATATCAAGTCCATATAGTGGTAACATTTATTGAGTACCTAACTATGAGCCAGGTACAATGCTAAGCACTTTGCATAATTTCCTCATTTAGTTCTCAAACCCTGCAGTAGATGCAGTTATTATCCCCATTTTACAAATCAGGAAAATGAGGGTACAGAGAGTTTAATTTGCTCAAGATTTTAACTTTTAAATGATTCAACTGCCTTTGGAATCTAGGAAATCTGACTTGCTATTAAACACAGTATTATTAACTGCCATGTGGTGCTTTAGATTGATGATTGCTGCATGGAAAATAATAAGTGTTATAGTTTTAAAAGTTGCCAGTACAGGGACTTCCCTGGTGGCACAGTGGTTAAGAATCTGCCTGCCAATGCAGGGGACATGGGTTCGAGCCCTGGTCTGGGAAGATCCCACGTGCCGTGGAGCAACTAAGCCCGTGCGCCACAACTACTGAACCTGCACTCTAGAGCCAGTGAGCCACAACTACTGAGCCTAGTGACACAACTGCTGAAGCCCGTGTGCTGCAACTACTGAAGCCTGCGTGCCTAGAGCCCGTGCTCCGCAACAAGAGAATCCACTGCAATGAGAAGCCCATGCACCGCAACAAAGAGTAGCCCCTGCTCGCCACAACTAGAGAAAGTCCACGTGCAGCAATGAAGACCCAACTCAGCCAAAAAAAAAAAGTTGCCAATACAGAAGGAGTATTTCAAGACCTTTATCTTTCTAATTAAACTAATTCCTTACTTTCCATATCTGTAAAATGAAGAAATAACCCATCTCATTGGGGTTGATGCAGTAAAGTTCTGTTAAAACACAAGTCAGAGTATTCTACTCCCTTGCTTTTGTCACCCTGTGGTCTCTTTATTGTGATAAATTAGAGTACTAACTTTGTTCATGGTGTGCAAGGCTTGATACAGTAAGGTCCAGTAAGTTAAGTATTATTTCATTTCTTACCCTTCTCCTGCTTATGCCTGCCATCTTCTTTTGAACTTAATATTCGTCCTTAAACATGACATACTTGTGTCATGCTCCCTCCATGGAGTGTCCTTTGCCTTTTTCTACCTGATATACTGCTGTTCAAAATCCACATCAAATATGAATATTAGTCATTTCCTCTCCTGTACTCCCAATTTGTGTTAATATATCTTTGCCCACTAACTTGTGAGCTTCTATAGGGAAGAACCATAACTTTTAAATTTTGTTTATGTGTGAAGCATATAAATAAATGCTTACTGGATAAGTGAATAGTCCTAATGTGGCTATCTTCTAAATATCATCTGCTTCTTTATAGCTTAGAAAGCAAGTAAGTACTTACACTGTGAGGTGCTATATCATAAATTACTTCTATTAAATGCTTCCTTTTTTTATACCCAGTCTCTGTAATAATGTTTAACATTTTGGATGGTAATGTTTACTTAAAATATACTGTAGAGAACATAGGATGTTTTGTCACTGTAAATATCCCTCTATGGGAAAATATCATAAATTCTCATTGTACTGAACAAATCTTAAGGAATTCTAAGTATCTTCTCTTTTTTGTTGTTGTTCTTTGAGGGTATTTTGGGCTGTTTTGTTTTGGTACAGTTGTAGTTAGAAATGGAAAATAGTTATCTTTGCCTCCTGTATATGGATTGCTTTCATATCCTCAAGAAGGTTTTTCCCTCATCTTTTGTATTGTTTCCTGTTGCTACTGTAACAAATCACTACAAATTTAGTGGCTTAAAATAATACAAATTTATTATATTGTAGTCTGAAGGTCAGAAGTCCAGATGGATCTCAGTGGGCTAAAATCAAGTTATTCGTAGAGCTGCATTCTTCCTGGAAAATCTAGGGAAGAATTCATTTCCCTGCCTTTTCCGGCTTCTAGAAGCCCGTATTCTTGTCTCACGACCCTTCTTCCATCTTCAAAGCCAAGTAGTGTAGCATTTTCAACTCTCTGATTCTGGCCTCCTCTTCTGCCTCTCCTTTCTACTTTAATTGCTCTTATTTTGGTTTCATTTTCATTTTCTGAATATTACTTAACATATTTCATTCACTTGGAAGTATAATTTTGTGGTCTACTTAAGAGAATGTGATGTAACTCTTCTTAACCAGCATTCAGATAACACATTTGTAAGGAATTATCATCTTGATAAATCTGTAAATTATAGGACCTAAAAACCTATTGCAGAGCAACTTTGCCCTAGGGATTAAATGTTCTTAATCTCAGGTTTGTGAACCTCTTGGAGGGGAGTGTGAATCCCCAGAATTGTGTTCAAATATAGGTTTTTAGCCATATATGTATTTTCTTCATAGGAGGTAGATAACTGTGCTTTAATCACAGTTTCAGTAGCATCTAAAATACCTTTCCATTGTTTTTCTTCCCTTTTCTCTCTGTTCTTTCTTCTCTCTATATATAGACACACTGTATATATACTACATCTTCTTAATCCAGTCATATGTTGACAGGCACACTTGGGTTGCTTCTGTGTCTTGGCTATTGTAAACAGTGCTGCTATGAACATTGGGCTGCATGTATCTTTTCGAAGAAGTGTTTTCATTTTTTCCAGGTATATACCCAGGAGTGGAATTGCTGGATTATATGGTAGTTCTATGTGTAGTTTTTTGAGGAACCTACATACTGTTTTCCATCGTGGCTGCACCAGTTTACATCCCTACCAACAGTATACAAGGGTTCCCTTTTCTCCACATCCTCTTCGACTTTTTAGATAAATTACTGGGAACAAGTGCCTTTCAGCTATTTTAAAGAAGACCAAGAATGAAATGCTGAGTTTTTGACAATAAGAGTACATCGTCATTATATAAACATAGCTGTTGTCTCAGAGACTAATAGATTGCAAACATGATACCCAGAGAGAGTAAAAAATCCTACAAATTCTTAAATTTTAAATCCATGATGGCAAATACTATTTTTCTTTATTTTCCACATTTACTAGAATGGGCATCTATTGTCCACATGATCAGGAAAAAACATTTGTTGTTATTTTAAGTAGGAGACTATGATTTTGTTCCTTGCTCTTAAGTCATTTTTATCTAAGTAGGGGATTATAATTAACAGATTTTAATAATGCTACAAAGCAGAGTATAACAAAGTTTATAAGAGCTGCCACTAATGTCTTTGGGAGTGGTTGCATGTTTTTAGACAAGAGTTACTGTTTCTATTTGGGGAAAGAAGACATTTGAAGGCAAGGAAGTTATGAAATTAAAAGCACAGGTGAAAAGTTTAACCTTGGCAGGAAGGAAGGTCTTTCAAAAAAAACCCCACATTAAACAACTTGAAAATTTTTGTGTTAAGTATTCTAGTCTTAGAGCTTAAAGTTGAAAGCTGAGTTGTTAAATTCTAAACTAATGAAGGCTGCGGTATAGGGAGTACAAATTTATTTACATAAGCTTCTATAATACCTTAAAGTTTAAAGGATCAACTTGAATAGTTAAGGGAAGCAGTTATATATTTGGTATGGTTGAAAACACGAGATTCAAAGAACAGTTTATATAAATTATTGGCCAGCTTTAAAACTTCTTTTGTTGTATTAAGGTGAACAATGAATCAGGCAACCTTATTCTTCCAGTAAGGAAATCTTTATTTTATTCAATTTTCCTAAAAGGGCAACACATCTCTTCTAGGTGGTACTTTCATAAAACAGAAAAAAAGAAATTGGAGTGGTGAGGAGAATTACGTTAGGGATACTTTTGTTTAAAACATATTCCTGCACTGTTAAAAGTAACATTCTAAAGTTTCTACAGTATTTTGAGTAAAGCCAAGATATAGTTAAAATGTGTTTTTAATTTATTTAAATTACTTTTAATTTATAAATATTAATTATAAAATAATTTTTGGAGAAACTGAAAAATGAAGGGAAAATATTCTAATATCACCATCATAAAATAACTTTTAAAATTACTAGGGTTTTCGTGTATTTTCTAATACTCTTGCTTAAGCAGTTTTATATTTTAAAAATACAAAATATGCCTAAGAAGCATTATACAAATTGTGAGAATTAGTAATATTCAAAGATGATAAAATAAGAGTCCATATGCTCTGAAGAGGGTAACTGCTGCTGCACTCTGAAGTTTAAATATACACTGAGCTTCTAAATGGGGTTATTTTCCTCCTTGGGTCTCCCCAGTCTTGTAGAATCTAGTATAAAATTCTTAAATTTTCTAATTTACTACATAATTAAGTGAGAAGGAAGAGTCAGGATCCTAGAGTAAAGTAAACACTTAAATAATTATGGGGAACTTGAATTTTGGTTTTGACCGAAGTTCTACCTTAATGACTTCGTAACTTCACTGAACTTCAAATGTGCTGAGCTTTACATGCATGAGTTCAATTCACACATATTTAATCTGAGCCTAATATGTCTAAGTTATGTGCCATGTTTCTGGTATATACTTAGACTTAAACTCTTAATAAACCAAATAACCTTCATTTACTATTACTTCTATCCCTCCAAGATGGTTTCCACTGTAATCTTCTCCAGCTTCTTGGGATGCATGTCATGTTTATTTATAGTAGAGGTACTTGTTCCAGCTCCTCCCGGAAGGAGGATTCCAATTTGATATCTACCTCAGCCCAGTTTTTATGCACCCATAACTCCTCTGGTCAGTTCTCTGAACTGAAGATTGGTAAGAATTGGCCCCAGGCAAGAATCAGAGCCTCTAAACAACTGAATAGTAAAAAGCTTAGACAGAATAGTCATCTGTAAATCTAAAGACTTTCAGAACTTCTATACAAAGAATTATTTTGACCCTAGTAATAGAGGATTTTGTTTGACCTTGTAAATTTTATTTTTTACCAGCTCCTCCCTGGCTTTGAATTACCAGTATGACGACTACTTCAGTTTTAAATTCTTTGTTGTAGTAATAATTAACATAATAACACTTATATAGTGTTTATGTGTCAGGCATTGTTTACGTTTATTAAAGGTAGGTATTGTAACTTTCTCAAGGACCTGTAGGTACATTGCTGAGCTAGGATCCAACTTAATAAAGTTTGACTTCAGACTTCTTACCAACAACACAGTGCAGCTTTAAAAGTATACAACTCTCTGGCAGAAGACTTGTGTCGAGACTATATGAAGAGCTTCTAAAAATCAATAATAAAAGACAGCACAATAAAAAATAAAAGACTGGGACTTCCCTGGCGGTACGGTGGTTAAGATTCTGCTCTTCCACTGCAGGGAGCATGGGTTTGATCCCTGGTTATGGAACTAAGATCCCGTGTGCCACACGGTATGGCAGAGAAAAAAAGAAAAAAAAGACTTAAAAAGAAGGCATATAAATGTGACCAAAAATGCACAACATCATGCATCCATCATGGAAAATGGATATAAAAATCACAATGGGTTACCACTTATATACTTACTACAATGAGTAAAGTTTAAAAAAACTGAAAACAACAAGTGTTGGCACAGATGAGGAGTAACTGAAACTATCATACATTGTTGATGGGAATGTATAATGGTCCAATCACTTTGGAAAACAGTTTGTTAGTTTCTTATATAGGTAAACCTACTACCCTATGACTCATCAGTTCCATTCCTAGGTGATTATTAAAGAGAAATGAAAACATATGTCTACAAAGGACTTATACAAGAATGTTTATAACAGCTTTATTCATAATAGCCAACAGCTAGGAACATTTCAAATGCCCATCAACATAAGAAAGAGTAAATAAATTGTGATATATTTATTCAGTGAGAGGACTCTGCTTAGAGGTTAAAAAAAGAATGAAGTACTAATACAACAGCGTAATGAGTGAAAGAAATGAGACAAAAAGGGTACAAGTCGTGATTCTATTTGATTCCATTTATGTGAAGGCCCATAACAGGCAAAACTAATGTATATATTAGAAACTGGGGATAGCAGTGTTACCTAGGTTACCTATTTGATGGGAGGGAGGCTTCAGGGAATTTTCTGGAGTTCTGTATCTTGATTATCATGTTGGTTGTACAGATGTGTAATTTGTTAGAATTTGTTGAACTTTATATTTAATATCAATATGCCTTATGTGTAGAGTAAAGTAGAAAAAAAGCAAGGGGTAGATCTCACACAAGCACTCTGACAACAGAAATGACAACTGGCAACTTAACGCTTAGAATGTGCAGAGACAATAAGTAGCACATAATCGTTACATTGAACCTCAGTTGATAGTAGTAATAACCAAGACATGTTTAAGTTATATTCAGTGTAATTTTCTAAGAAGTCAGCAAGGTATACCACTTTTAGAAAGGATTTCATTAATTATTAAAAGTTTTTACAACTAAAATGCTGAGATGTCAGTTATCTAGAACATTAGTATATGAAACATTACTTAGATTTTATGTAAAAAATAGTTGTGGCTAATACTGGGAAATGATTCTAAATGGAATTAGAATATGGTCTCTCTTAAGAATAGTCTGCCAAAAAGAGGGCATGAAAGACCAATTTATTTGATAACTTACTAAAATAAAACATGTTTATATGTATTTGTGATTTAGATTCCCAGGTGTTAGAAATAATCAAAAATGTGTCTGAGCTAGTTTGTTTCAGCATTTTACTTATATTTCAAATATGTTAGAAACATACAGATGTCACAAATGTGCTAAGATACAGCAGTAATTTGTCCTGATTATATTGTAGGAGGTGGACATATATTAGATAAATGTGATGGCAGACTGTAGTTTGACCGTGTTTGTCTCTGGGATCCTTTGTTACATGTTCCATGGCAATCAGATGTGCTTGAACTACTCAGATGATGAATTGAAATAATTGATCTGTAGTCTTTTATTGTGAGATTGGTCTTCAAAATAAGTTAACCTTTAAGTCGGTTACTCTGTGGTTTTTGATCTTTTTCAATCAGGTTACTGTCTGTGGACTGTCATGGAAGTAGTAAACACTTTAGTTACTACACGTTAATTGATGTGGTCTTTGGTTTCTCAAACAAGACTGACACCTTGGCTGTTTTTTGTTTATGGAAAAGCTAACTTCTAATCTTTGCATCTATTTTAGTAATAGTTATGCACGAGTGCGAGCTGTGGTGATGACCCGGGATGACTCAAGTGGTGGATGGTTACCACTTGGAGGGAGTGGACTAAGCTGCGTCACTGTCTTCAAAGTCCCTCACCCGGAAGAGAATGGCTGTGCTGACTTTTTTATCCGTGGAGAGCGACTCAGGGACAAAATGGTAATGAATAATGCATCTATTGCTATAATTTTAAAATTTTATAGAATGAATTTTCTGTTTAAAATTATGATTAGTATACTATTATTTATGAAAATTATTTTTGTCCAGGATCAATGATTGTTTCTGTAGCTCTTTTAAAGGTAAAGACAGCAAAATATGCCTGTTTCTTTGCAGCTGGGACTGACGTTAACGTGCATGTGTTAGAGGGGAGCTGCTTTTCTGTTAGGTTTAATGCAAGAACATTCATGAATAGTCCCCCTAGTTATTAACCCAGGTGCACCATCTTCCCCTTCTCCCCACTGTTGCCTAGACTGGAGGTTGGCACTATAGTCCACAGGCCACATCCCGGCCTGTCATGTGTTTTTGTACAGCCCATGAGTTAAGAATCGTTTTTACATTTTTTAAGTGACTGGAAAAAATCAAAGAGTAATAACTTTATGAACATGAAAATTATATGAAATTCAAATTTCTATGTCCATAAGTAAAGTTTTATTGGAACATAGCCAAGCTGATCTGTTTACATTTTGTCTCTGGCTGCTTTCACACTGCAGTGACAGAGTTGAGTAGTTGCAACAGAGACTGTAAATATCTGGCCCCTTATAGAAACATTTTGCTGGCCCCTATCCTAGACTCTTGTGTTCTCAGATTGTTTCTCTTCATCCCCTATCAATCTAGTCTCATCATACGACTACCTGGTGGCCATCCTAGGTTTTAACTCTACTATCTTCCACCCAGACAAGTGTTTTCTTACATTCATATATTTAAAAATTTGAATCTAACCTTTGATAATGTTAGACATCTACTCTCTCTTAATTAGTGTAGAAAGCTCTTTCTCTTTTATTTCATTTGTGAGCCAAAAACAAGTCATATCTAAAAAGCTGAGTAATGTTAATGTCATTCCTGCATTAAGCAGAGAGCATACAACTTAGAAGCAAAAAGAGAATAAAAGTGCCCAAAATGTCCAAGACTCTTGAACATAACTGTTATTCCCTTTAACTATATATCTGTGCATTAGTTTGTGAGCTCATTCAGCATCTATAGTATTATTTCTATTGAAAATGTGTTTTAAGTGTTGAATAATTCTTTTATACATGAACATTTTATACTACTTTTAATTTTGGTTCTTGGTTTCTGGATATTTTTTACTATTGAATTATTTCAGTAATTTTAAAAGTTGCCTAACTGTCTTTGCTCCAGTTTCTGTCTCAGTTAACTGGAGAGTTTTCCTAAATCATCTTGAAAGCCTTCTAACTCTAATTTTTTGTGAGTTTAGGATTTACTACTGTGTATCTCAATTAACCAGAATGTGGTTTTAGGACTAGGAAACCCCATTTGAAGTCAGAAGTATATATGAGAAATTTAACATGTCATCTCTAAAAGTTTAAATATTTAAATGTGGTTCTGGCCTTGGATAACATGGTGGCTAACATATACTGATGCTTATTTAAAATATGGCTTGTAGACTTCTAAGAGAGAGCCTATGGTGACCCGTCCTGGAGTGTAGTGCTTTTTGTCTGAGCTGTTGATAATTGGGGAGTGTTGGAGAAGAAGTTGTAGATTTTAGAAACTGAGTAAAATAGTGACAGTCTAAGGCATTTTTTAATAGTAAAGATGGAAAAAGAGAAGAAAGAAGTCAAAGATGGAGAAAGGGAGAAAAAAAAGCTTGCTAGAAAAAGCATAAGTACAAGGAAAAGATGACCTAGATGTGAAAAAGAGGGGAAAAAAATATCAGAGTGAAACAACACAGTCGACCCTTCGTATCCATGGGTTTCACATCTCTGGATTCAACCAACCACAGATGGAAAATATTTGGAAAAGAAATTACAGAAAGTTGTAAGAAGCAAAACCTGAATTCTTCTTGTGCTGCCAACTATTTACATAGCATTTAGTTTGTATTAGGTATTATAAATAATTTAGAGATGACTTAAAGTATATGGGAGGGAGGATGTGTGGGTTATATGCAAATACTATGCCATTTTATATAAGGACTTGAGCATCTGCAGATTTTAGTATCAGTGGGGGCTGGGGGGCGGGTCCTGGAACCAATCCCCTGTGGATACCAAGGGACTACTCTATTGGCTATATTGATGAGCATGGACAGTTTACTTGAGGAAAATTAAATAAGGAACCAAATCTGCATCACTAGGAGTGAGGCTGGTCAGAGATAAGCTCAGATTAATGTTTTAGGTGGTTGCTCAGAGTGTGGCTTTGACATAAGCTTAGAGAGAGTAAGCCTGGGATTTGGACATAATACAAACTTATTTCCTAATGTGGGACATAAAAAAGAGCCCTTAACTTAATCCTAAGGTGTAGAATCATAATAGACTAACAAGAAAATAGGTTCTTTTGATAGAAGCACTGACCTAGGAATCAAAACGGTTGTTTCACTTAACCATTTCTCCTTGAGGAAGCTTGTTATTTGTGAAACAGGAATGAGAAATATATCTCAGTGTAGACATAAAGGAAACATTACTTTCAGTTGGAGGATTGTCTTAATTCTTGTAGGGAATAGTTATAATAAAGCATTTTAGGTTATGGGGAAATTGTATGATCGAAGGCAGAGGCAATAATGCATGGCCATAAATTGAAAATAGCAGTCTTGTGAAGTCTCAAGACAGATGGGACAGTGACATTGAAATAAGCAGATTAATTGGCCCCTTCTGCTGCATAATACACTTCTAAGATACTTCTGAAGCAATTACAGAATTGAAGTATTATTCTTTTACATTATCACCGCATTTGGGGGTCATTAATGTCCATTTCTATAGATATTTTTATTGATTGGCTTTATTTTAATCCATTTTTCTGGGTTCTAGTAATATAAAAAAGGTGTAGACTGTGACTGTTGAATCTATAAGTTTACAAAGTTAATTATAGTTTTCTTTAATATCCTTCTTGATGAGTAAACTGAACTTTAATATTGTTCCTATGTAATAGTTAATCATGTAAAAGATAGTGCTACAAACTGTGTTCTCTACCCATTTTGTCTGTGGGTCACATCTTAGAGTCCTCTACCTTGGATGAATTCTAGAAATGAAGTGAGATACCTACCCCTCATACCTCAGGAAAAAACTTGTGTCCTTTAAGAAAGAATGGATAATTAGTAATGAGGTACCTATAGCCACTTGTGTAGCTAATAAAGAAATACTAGATAATATATATATATATTTTTTGTGGTACGCGGGCCTCTCACTGCTGTGGCCTCTCTCGCTGTGGAGCACATACTCCGGACGCGCAGGCCCAGTGGCCATGTCTCACGGGCCCAGCCACTCCACGGCACGTGGTATCCTCCCAGACTGGGCCACGAACCCGTGTCCCCTGCATCGGCAGGCGGACCCTCAACCACTGCGCCACCAGGGAAACCCTAGATAATATTTTAAAGAGGGCTTATAATAGTCAAAATACTAGTTACAGTAGTGAAGATGAAAGATGGCTTTTCTGAAGAGTGAACGAAGCATTTAGTAGAAGATTTTTCCAGTCTTAGATTTACAAGTACTTGTACTAAAAATGTCTTGTTACACTTCCCAGAGGGTTATATTTCACGCTTTTTTTCTTTTTTTTTCTTTTTTTTTTTTTTGATAAGAAAGGGAGCACAAATCAAGAGCAGGCTGATGAGGATTTTTCAAGAAGGTGGTATTTTGTATAATTTGCTCAGTATTCATTCATTCAGAGTGACCTGAAATTATTTCCTCTGATGCTTACCTATAACTTGCTTGTTTTTGTGATACTTACAAAGGTAGAGTTTATTTCCCAAGTTGCTAATCTAAATTAGAGCTTCCCAAGCTGTGTGCCATGAATACGTTAAAGTGGCTGGAGCCTCCAAGTCTCTTTGCCTCTTAACCACTAGGCTCCTTCTCTTTTCTAGTTGCCTTATAATTGTTATTTTTCTGAGTATGCCTGAGAAATAAGTTGGAAAGCACTGCTTTATGTAATTGGCTTTCATACTTTATTGATAATTCAGGAGAAATTGAAAAAACACCAGGCTTTGGTGTTGTAGCCCAAGATAATGAAAGTACTTTCTCCCAGATACTTAGGGATGTATGGAATGGTCTTTGACAAGGATAGCTTCTCAGAACCCCTTTTCTTGATATGTATGAGTTGTATCATCCATTTCCTTCTAAATCTTTATAGCTTTGATTTCTCCCTTTAATTCTTTAATATAAATTAGTGTTATCTTGGGTCACACTTTTTTAAATGCTAACTAAAACTTAACTGTTAATTTGTATAAATAATCTTTACTGTAGAGCTTCAGATCCCCATGATAGAAACTTTCTCTTTTGCATTCATTTTTCTGTAGTGGCTCTTCTCTATTGGTGTGACATTGCTATTTTATAGGCAAACATTTTATCAGCTTACCATATGTATATGTTAAATTATTTGATCATTTTTAGTTGAATTGTATGTGATAGGAAAATCTAAAATACTGAACTATAATACACTTTTAAAGTCTTTATAAGTACCTGAATAAGCTTTCAATAATGATATTAAATTTTTGCTAAAATATTTACTACTAAACAAAGTTTTTAATAACTGGGGATCTAAATTAGCCATTCTTAAGCTTTTATTGTAGGACAATAAAATACTGTAAATTTACTAATTAATGTTATTGTGCTTTTTAAAGCATATTGTGTGCTAAGAGATGACAAAAATCTAATGGGCTACATAGAAAGGTACAGTAAGACTTACAACCACAACCTCTGTACTTAAGATGTTCTGTGGAAAATAGAAAAAGGCACTGTTCAATGTCAAAGCAAACTTATAGCTGTCATTATAAACTTAGAGTTTATAATAAGTATAATAATTGAAACGAAGAAAGGAAAAAGCAGGAGATAGAAAGTTTAGGAAGTTGCCAAAGAGATTAAGGAATTGTTGTTTTGGATTAATAAGTAATTAGGTTGTGGATAAAAGTGGTTTATAAAAATTAAAATGCCTATGAGATAATAATTCTGCTGTTTAAAAAGATACATTTCTAAAATGGAGTTTCTTTACAGTTATTAGAGCCTGAAGCAAAATTTGAGTATTTTTAAAGAAGAAAATAAAATGATTATAACATAGCAGTAGCTTTATTAAAAATGAGACTCATCCTCCTTTCCACCATGGGAAACCCCAAAAGACCAGGGAAATATCTTTCTGCCTTGGATTGAACTTTATAAAGTACAGAACAATTTTCTGCTTAGCCTTTCCCACCGTGCCTCTGTGAATTATTCCATTGTGAAACATCAGTCCTTCTGCAGTACTCTTCCTCCACTAAAAAACCAATTCTGTTAACTGGCATTACCCTTAGGACTCAGCAGCTCTGTCTCTTGAAAGATACTGGTTTTCCTGTTCACCATAGTATCACAGAGTTGGGAAATAAGTGGGAGTGGGAGTAGAGGTAGTGTCAGCATTTTTGTTGTTCCTTGTTCCCCTCACAGAATGTTACTATATAACCCACATATAGACATTTTTTTACTGATACTCTGTACCATTCAGAACACCATCCTTTAGCTTTTATTTTCATCTACTGATTTTAGCAATTCCTTCTAAATGCCAGCTTTTCCACATCTGAGCCTCATCATCATTCTTGGCTACTTTTCTTTGCATGGCCTGACCTTCTGGTCTTCATTTCAGCAGGCTACTTTCCTGGATCTGGTTGTTACCAGAACTTTTCCATTTGAGGAGTTTTACAATTTCCTGTCATTTCTATTTTACTTCCCATCCCTTGCTGTACAGTTTGATGCTTACTCTATTATCTATGCTACTCATTTCACTAGATTCCTTCTGGCTTCTTTTATTATTTTATTATCTTTATTATTATTATTCTTTAATTCTTTTATTATATTTAGTATATTTTATTATTTTCTTTTTAAATCCAATCTGAATTTTCCTTGTCAGTCATTTAAACCACTCTTTCATTGATATTTCAGTGGAAAATATGTTGCTGAGTTGTTTTTTAAAAATATTTATTTATTTATTTTTGGCTGCATTGGATCTTCGTTGCTGCGTGCGGGCTTTCTCTGGTTGTGGCGAGTGGGGGATACTCTTTGTTGCAGTGCACAGGCTTCTCATTGCGGTGGCTTCTCTTGCTGTGGAGCATGGGCTCTAGGAGCACGGGTTTCAGTAGTTGTGGCATGTGGGTCAGTAGTTGTGGCACATGGGCTTAGTTGCTCCGTGGCATGTGGGATCTTCCCGGACCAGGGATTGAACACGTGTCCCCTGCATTGGCAGGCGGATTCTTAACCACTTCGCCACCAGGGAAGCCCCTGTTGCTGAGTTTTAATCTTACCTTACACTAAAGGAACTTTGTTGAATACCCATTGTTAAAAGGGAAAATTCTGTATTTAAAGGTGAGTCTTTCATACAACAAATATTTATTGAGCATCTACTATTTGCTAGATACTTGCTGTTCTAGGCACTGGGAATATGTAAATGAACAAAGACAGAAATCCCCATTCCTAAGGGAACATACATTGTGGTGAGGGCCAGAGAAATACTACCGTAAATAAATAAGTAAATGAATATTATGCTAGACATAATATTAGAAAGTATTAAGTGCTGGGGGAAAAGGAGTGTAGGGGATTTTTTGTGGTGAGGTTAGTTAAAGTTTTACATAGAATAACCAAGGAAGGCCTTACTGAGAAGATCTAGGTAACATTTGAATAAAGATTTCTATAATGAACAAGGCCTTATATTTTAGTTTATATGTTCAGATTTTTAAATCTTGAGTATTCTTAAAGTAGGATAAATCTATATTCTTACTTAAATTCTTATGCTACACTGTATAAGATCTTGGACTTTTCATGGATTTGGTGAATGATATCAAAGTATGCATCAATAATAGTCAGAGGGCTTCCCCGGTAGCACAGTGGGTAAGAATCCGATTGCCTGCCACTGCAGTGGACATGGGCTTGGGCCCTGGTCTCGGAAGATCCCACATGCCATGGAGCAACTAAGCCCATGTGCCACAACTACTGAACTTCCACTCTGGAGCCCGTGACCCACAACTACTGAAGCCCGTGTGCCGCAGCTACTGAAGCCTGCTCACTTAGAGCCCGTGCTCCACAACAAGAGAAGCCACTGCGATGAGAAGCCTGCGCACCGAAACAAAGACTAGCCCCCGCTCACCACAACTAGAGAAAGCCTGCGCACAGCAACGAAGACCCGACGCAGTCATAACTAGATAGATAGATAGATAGATAGATAGATAGAAAAAAATAGTCATAAACCTAGGTATGAGTGATTCCTCCATTTATTCAATCAGGTCTTCTTTATTCTTGATTCTGTTTCATCCTTTTCATCTCGACCCCTCTTCAGTCTTGTCTGTATTATTGCAGATAAGGTTTCTAATATTTTTTCAAGGCCCAGTTTTCACCTCTCTCTAACTTTTATATTGCTTACAATACTGAACTTTCTAAAGCTTGGGTCTCATATTCCTTTAGTAGTTCCCCCAAAATTCCTAGATACAATTTCATCTCCTTAATTTCACCACAATAAACTCGTATAATCTGACCCTTACTTCCTTGAATCTATCTACCTGTTTCCCAAAGACAACACTTCCATGATGTTGCCTTACTGAGCTACTCATCATTCACTAAAAGCATGCATTGAACTTAGAGAAATGCTATCCTCTCTTTTACATTAATTAAATACTATAAAGATAGTATACTGCAAGTTGTATGTGGAATAGAGAATGTGTACATACAGCTTGCTAGTCCTGAGGAAATAATAATGGCAGAAACAATTTCCCTTTTATTGTCACAGGTAACTCACAGATGGACAAATAGGAAAATTGAGTTAGAGGAAGCACCTTGGGCAAACCAGTTTTGCTGTGAAGGACTGTAATTGAAAGAAATGCTAATAATAATAACATTCATCTAGTTTAGAATAACCTGTTCATTTTAGGGTCAATCCATTGAAAAGATAATAAATTATACTATTAATTACTTTTCTGTACAACCATGAATTTTGTGACTTTCTCCCAGCAATTTTAAAATAGTTCATTCTTTAATACTACTAATATTCCTTGAAGGGGAAAAAACCTGCCTGCTGCATTTCTATTCTCTTTCTTTTGGAGCAAAAAATAGCTCTGTGTGTGGCGGGGGGGATGTTAGCGGTTTCCTGTGTTTGTGTGTGTGTGAGCGGTTTCCTGAAAATTAAGATTTAGAATGTAACCCATATTACCTTCCTGGTTGCTATTATTTCCTCTTTTTAGAAAATGTCAGCTTAATACTTATTATTCAGTTGTTTTGAACTAACATTTCATTCTTTAGTTATTGATTTATACTGGTTGATCTAGTCTATCAGGTTCATCATGATTATCTTGGCTTCATCTTTCCCTTTTATACCTGATTGTGATATATTTCACAACCTTTCCATTACATTCCCATTGCCACTAAACTATTATAATGGATAATAGCCTCCCTAATAGCTAAAGCCCCAAATCTTTGATCTCAAATTATTGACCTTACTTGATAGTTTTCTAAATATTTCCTTCCTAAATTATAATCTGAATGTAGCATGCTTTTAGTTGATTGGTTGATTGATATTATTCTTTTAATTAATCAACAGGTGTTTGAGAGCCTTCTGTGTACTAGGCTTCTTTGTTTTTAAGTTTAAGGTGTACACTGTGATGGTATGATTTAGACTTCTTGTATCAGTCTGCTCAGGCTGCCATAACAAACCACAACAGACTGGCTGATTTAAACAGCAGAAATTTATTTTCTCACAGTTCTGGAGACTTGGAAGTCCTAGATCCGGGTGCTGACTTTTCTCTGGGATAGATGACCAAGAGTACAGTTGCTGGGTTGTATGGTAGTTTTATGCTGAGTTTCATAAGAAACTGCTAGACTTTCTTCCTGGGTGGCTGTACCATGTTAAATTTCCACCAGCAGTATATGAGCAATCCAGTTTCTAGGGATTCTTGCCTGCATTTGTGTAATCAGTATTTTTTATTTTAGTCGTGTTGATAGGTGTGTAGTGGTAGCTCGTTGTAGTTTTAATTTCCATTTCCCTAATGGCTAAGGTTGAATATCTTTTTATGTGCTTATTTGTATCTTCTTTGGTGAAATATCTGTTTGTGTCCTTTTCCTGTTTTCTCATTAGATTGTTAGTTTTTTTTGCTGTTGAGTTTTGAAGGTTTTTTTTTTAATTTTAGATACTAGTCCTTTTCAGGATATATGGTTTCTAAATATTTTCTCCCAGTCTACAGATTGTCTTTTTAACCTTCACGGGATATTTTGCAGAGCAGAATTTTAAATTGATGAAGTTCACTTTATCAGTTTTTCCTTTCATGGATCACATTTTAGGTGTCAAGTTCGTGAATACTTTCCCTAATCCTGCGTCCTGAAGATTTATCCTATTTTAAGTTTTATAGTTTTATATTTAAGTATGTGGTCCATTTTAAATAATTTTTATATAAGGTGTGATACTTAGGTCAAGGTTCAGTTCTTTTGCCTACAAATATCCAGTTTTTTCCAGAACCACTTGTTGAAAAAGTTGTCATTTCATTAAATTACTTTTGTACTCTTAAAAAATCAGTTAAGCATTTTTATGTAGGTTCTCCATTTTGTTCCATTGCTCTGTCTATCCCGCAATAGGTATCACATACTGTTTTACTGTAGCTGTATTGTAAGTCCAAATAGTGGGTAAAGTGATTTCTCCCATTTTATTCTTCTTTTTCAATGTTATTTCAGCTATTCTAGGGTTTGTGCCTTTCCATATAAATTTTAGAGTGATCTTGTCTATGTCTACAAAAATCTTTACTGGATTTTGACAAGAATTATATTAAACCTGTTGGTCAATTGGGGAGAATTGACATATTTACTGTGTTGAATCTTCCAGTCCATGAATGTGGTATGTCTCCAGTTTAGGTCTTTGAATTCTTTCATTAGCATTTTATAATTTTCAATGTATAGATCCTAAAGATATGTTTTATTAAGCGTATACCTAAGTGTTTAATTTTTCTTGGAGCAATTGTAGATAGTATTGTGTTTATAATTTTGGTTAGTGCATGCTCATTGTATGTGTATAGAAATTCAATTAATTTTTGTGTGTTGATCTTGCATCCTGTTACTTTGCTGAACTGTGAGGTTTTGTGGTAGATTCCCTGGGATTTTTAAATGTAGACAATCATGTCATCTACAAATATGAACAGCTTTATTTCTTCCTTTTCAATCTGTATACCTTTTATTTCTTTTTTTTTCCTTATTGCAGTGGCTAGAACTTTAAGTTCTGTGTTTAATAAGAATGGTCATAGTGGGCATCCTTGCCTCATTCAGATTTTAACGGAAACATATTCAGTCTTTCACCCTTGAGTATGATGTTAGCTATAGAGTTTTTTATAGATGATTTTTTTTTTTGTTTTTTTGGCTGCGTTGGGTCTTCGTTGTGCGCAGGCTTTCTCTAGTTGCGGCAAGCGGGGGCTACTCTTCATTGCAGTGTGTAGGCTTTTCATTGCGGTGGCTTCTCTTGTTGCAGACCATGGGCTCTAGGTGCACGGGCTTCAGTAGGTGCACGGGCTTCAGTAATTGTGGCTCGTGGGCTCTAGAGCGCAGGCTCAGTAGTTGTAGCACACAGGCTTAGTTGCTTCACGGCATGTGGGATCTTTTCGTACCAGGGATTGAACCTGTATCCCCTGCATTGGCAGGTGGATTCTTAACCACTGTGCTACCAGGGAAGTCCCTATAGATGATTTTTATTGAGTTGCTGATAATTTTTTATTATGAATGGGTCTTAGAATTTGTCAAAGGTTTTTTCTGTGTCAGTTGATATGATCACATCTTTAGCTTGTTGATATAGATTACACTGATTGATTTTTTTTAATGTTGACCCAGCCTTGTATTCCTGGAATAAGTCCCACTTGGTCATGGTGTGTAATCTTTTTGTATATTGTTGGGTTTGATATGCTGCTATTTTTGGAGAAGTTTTGTGCTTAAATTCATGAGAGATACTGGTCTGTAGTTTTCTCTTTTTTTGGTACTGTCTTTGTATGGTGTTGGTATCAAGATATTGGTGGCCTCATAAAATGAATTGGGTAGTATTCCCTCCTCTTCTGTTTTCTGAAAGAGTTTGTGTAAAATTGATGTTAGTTCCTCTGATAATATTTGGTAGAATTCTCCAGTGAATCCATCTCTCTCTCTCTCTCTCTCTCTCTCTCTCTCTCTCTCTCTCTTTTTTTCTTTTTCTTTTTTGGCCACACCCTGCAGCTTGTGGAGTCTTAGTTCCCTGACCAGGGATCAAACCCCAGGCCCTTGGCAGTGAAAGTGTGGAGTCTTAACTGCTGGACTGCCAGGGAATTCCCAAGAGTGATCTCTTTTTGAGAGCTTTTAAATTACAAAATCAGCGTCTTTAATGGTTACAGAACTATTTAGGTTTATCTATTTTATCTTGGTTGAGTTTTGATAATAATGTGATTTTCAAAGAATTGGTCCGTTTCTTCTAAGCTGTCTAATTTGAGTGTAAAGTTGTTTTTAGTATCTCAAGTACTGTTTTAAAGGCTACAAGGATCTTTAGCAATATCCCGTCTCATTCCTAAAATTGGTGATTTGTGTATTCATTTTTAATTTGTTAATCTTACTAGAGATTTATCAATTTTATTGCTATTTTTTAGACCAGCTTTTTGTTTCATTGAGTTTCCCCCCCATCTATTTTCAATTTCTATTTCTGTTCATTTCTATTATTTGATATTTTCTTCCTTCATCTTGCTTTGGGTTTATTTTGCTCTCCTTTTTCTAGTTTCTTGAGTTAGGAACTTCAATTATTGATTTGAGATCCTTCCTTGTTCCAACATCCATAACCTTTTGAAAGACTTCAATTCACTGTAATATAAAGGTTTGAATTTATAAAGTTTAACCTTATTTACTAAATTATTCAAATCTTATGTATCCTTTTTGTGTGTGTGTTTGCTTCAATTTAAAGGCTGAAGATCTACAACTATCATTATGTTTTTGGATATTCTTGTGTTTCTAAATGTTTTTTTTGTTACATAGATATTGCTGTGTAGGTCAGTTAGTAAAGGTTCATGGCTGTTAAATTTTTAGATCACTGAGATTGATTCCATCAGAATTGTACGGGCCCCTCTCCAAATTATGCAGACCCAGTTGAGGGTAAAGAGAATTGTTTAAGCTTATTTAGTTTTATTCTAGCAATTCAGAGTTCTGACAGCCTGTGGGGACTTGGGAAAGAGCCAAGTAAAGAAGCAGGGGCGTATTGCCTGTGCCTAAGAATTTGCCACCAGGAGTTAGAGCAGTATCCTAATTGTGACAGTTCCCTCCTCTGTTTTGTATCTCATCTCCTGTTCCCTCATCTTGTCGCCTTTCACTATCATTTTCTACTGATCCAGTTTCTTTAATGGTTACAGGTTTCTAATGGTTTTCTATTTTCAGTCAGTTTTGGTAAGTTATAATTTTTCTAGGAAATTGCTATTTCACTTAGATTTTCAAATTTGAAGTCATAAAACCTTACATTGTATTGTATTCTTCGTTTTTTAATATTTATTTTATTATTTATTTATTTTGTCTGCACCGGGTCTTAGTTGCGGTACGTGGGGCCTTCATTGTGGCATGTGGACTCTTACTTGCAGCATGCATGTGGGATCTAGTTCCCCAATTAGGGATCGAACCCGGGCCCCCTGCATTGGGAGCACAGGGTCTTACCCACTGGACCACCAGGGAAGTCCCACACTGTACTCTTTATTACTTTCTAAATCTTTGCTGTGCCTTCAGTTTTGATTATGTAGTCACAGTATAATTATCCTATTTAGGAAATTTAACATAAATGTAGTACTTTAGTCCATATTCCAGTTTCACCAACTTTTCTAATAATGTTCTTACAACATTTTTGCTCTCTCAGTACAAGATCATGTAGCGTTTAGCTGTCATGTATTTTTATGCTCCTTTAATCTGGAGCAGTTCCTCAGTCTTTCTTTCATGACATAGACATATTTTTAAACTATTGGCTCCCTCCCTTCCTTTTGTGGTAGCTGAACTGTTATTATTTGAGAAGAAACACTACCAGTGTTCCTTCTGTTACTTTTTAAATTTTTTTCTAAAATCTTATTCATCTCAGAATCCAGCTTTGAACACAAATTTTTATTACTAGATAATTAGTAAAAATGTGTTATTTGATAACAATATAGTTTCATATTTCATAGAATGCACTGGTGTCCTTTATAAAGGATATTAGTTTTTATGTCATCCAGAAAACTAAAGTTCATAATACAAGGCAACTATTTGAGATACCAATTATTGATTTTGGTTATCAAGTAATTTAACTTGAATATGGAGTTTTTATTTCAAAAATGAAATGTTTTTTCCTTGATTCAAAGGTATTTCAGAAAGTTACTAAAGTAATTTGTCTAGTTACCACCTATTACTACATCTTAGATAATACTTTTTGTAAACATGTAATTATCTATTTGTAAGGTAGCATCTATAATAAAGTTACATAGTAGTTTGAAAGTACATTTTTAACTTTGCTCTCCCAAATTATTAGTTGTTATTAGTGAAACAGAAATGTACTTATACCCATTTTTGGCTTGGTCTATTTTAAATTCTTCTGGCAAACAGTCCAGTAATTTGCTCTATATTTCCCAAAATAACTTGGAATATATCTTCAGAAGTTTTAGTTATTTAGTAACTGTGGTGTCCCCTCCCCCACTTTTTTTCTCTGTAATATATCCTAGAATTTCTTTCAGAAGAAAGAAAAGCATTGGAGATTATGTTTTCACTGTCTTTAGAATCAATTAACTTAAGCTTCACGGAATCTATTCATAAGCTCTTTGAGGTCCTGAGTACCTTTATCATTCAAACTCCTCCCCCCTCCCATACTCAAAAAAGTAAATACTGACCTCTCAGGCTTTCATAGCAACTGTACTATTATGGGCTAGTGGCATCACCTTGTGACCAAAATCACCACTGCTACTAGTATGTATTGAAGATCTACTCTGTTGTCAGACACTATTTGAGTTCTCTGTATGTATTGCCTTATTTAATTCTCAAGTCAGATGGGTAGTGAGTGGTGGAGAGTAGATGGGACCCAGCTATTCTAAGCTGTAGAACCCACAAGCTTAATTTCTATACCAAAATTCCTCTTACACTTTAACAACATTTTTCTTCTTGGGAAGTGTATGTGTACTTTCCCTGTTCCTTCTGTTATTCATATCTTAATTATTTTATTTTGGAAATTTTTTACTCATGTGAAGAATATCCATTCTCATTAACCATCTTTCTTCTTTTCCTTTCTCTTTTAACTCTTAGCTTGGTACTGTAAGGAAACCACTTCTGTTCCCTGACTCCCTTCATCTATATAGATTTTAATATATTTATGCTAATAGTAGTTTCGCTTTCCTTAAATTCAGAGTTCACCTGTGCATCTGTTTGTTCTTTCATAATATCTATTTAACCTTTTTAGAAGAAAGACAAAGAATATTTGTTCTTTTTGTTACCACTATCTCAAAAGACTTCAAGATCTTATTAATCATGGTTCCAAAAGTATTTATCTAGCTAGAAGAGACTTGTATGTCTTAAGCAACTTAGACCTATTTAGAGTCTATAATATTAAAATGCAAAGCTGTTCTGCCAAACACTCCTTAATATTCTCCCTTCGGTATAGTCCCCTTCCCAAAGGTGGTTCTAGCCAGTCTGTTTGCAGTGACTATGTTCTACTCAAACCTAGTCAGGTATATTGGTATGTAAAAGTCTGAAATTTTTTCTTTTAGAGGTGTCAGTATAAAAACATTTAAGTGCTTTTGAATTTGTTGTTGCTTTTTCTAGTTAAATTTTTTTCCATTATACTTTTTTATAGTTTATAATAAGTAGTGATTCTTTTCTAATCCCAGTATACTTGTAGATGATCCAAAAGTTCAAAATATTCTAGTACTGATTATAAAACATGACTCTTTAATTTCTTCTTCGTTAACTAGCCACGTGCTTAGTGGATCCATTAGGGGTTATTGATGTCAAGTTATTTGGGCAGCATATTCTTTTGTAGTTATTCTTGTTGAGTCACTCTTACACTTAATATTCACTTTACAGTTGTTATTTACACTCAATATCTTTTCTGCTTATTAATTTAATATATAACCTGTCTTCTTTAGGGTAGAAATAAGGGCAGCGCCACTAGTCTACTTTAAATTTATCTTTCTCTAATTTATACATGTCCTTCATGGTTACTATGGAGGTCTGATGAAATTCACATCACTCCTTAACCCCAGAAAGAAGTATAGTCAATTAATAATTAGAATTAGCTAGAGATGTGTTTCAAGTTTGACAACTGTTTACAGACTATTTTTACGGTTAACTTTTAATGGCTTCTGGCAGTTGCTTTTAGGGTAGTCTTAACAGAACTTAAAATTATTCATTTCATTTTGTACTAGATCTTCTCTTGTAAAAAAGTTCTAAGAGTGAGTGCAGGTCTTGTATTCTGGGAGAGATGTAACCACTTCAGGCCTGTAGAACACCTGTTACTTTACTTTATTGGTAATTCTCCCTACTGGCCAGAAGTAATTTATCAGGGTACCTTATTTTTCCAACAGCATAAATAATTCACCTGGCAGTGCTGGATTGGTTGATTGTAATCTCTTAGCAAAAATGTAATTGCCATTTTCTACAGTTTGTTTGCTAGTTATTCCAATCATAGATATGGTAAACTTTGAATCTGCTTCCTGTATGCCTGTTACTGTTAATATTACTGTGATCTTAAGATACAGAATTAATACAGTGAAAACTGCAGTGAACTAAAGTCAGAGCACATTGTTCTGATATAGTTGAGAAGAGGCAGTGGAAATGGGAGGCAGCATAATTCACTAACTTTTAAGAATCCTTCTAGCTCTTAAAATTGTTTTTGTTTTTTCTGGAATGCAGATTTAGTATTGATCACATGGTAGGTAGAAGCCTTATGAGACATTCTTTTAACTACTTCTTTTTTTAACACATTTTTAATCTCATTGATCTTTTTAAAAAATTTGAGATGGACAGTTGTTATCCCTATTACTTAATAAAGGTGTGATTTATATTGTCTTTAGTGTGATGAGAATGCATTTATTTTTTAAATGCTACTTAAAGTCAGAAGCAGAACAACTTTTTAATATATTGTGTGACTTAGATGAGAAATTGTTATGCCCTAGATATGGAGGCTTTGATAATTATGTAAATGCTGAGTGATGCAGAATGTTCTAGGAAGCATAGTTTTTAAATTATCTGCAAAGATGGTGAGTGGTTATGTCAGTAGATTACCTGCACTTTTCTTTCTCATTACCTATTCCTAAATTCAGAACAGCTACTGCCATAGTAGCCTTTTCCTAAATGATAATTATTTTTAATGGTACGTTAAATACATACTATGAACAGTAAGATATATTTTATTTCCTAATGCTACTTTGTAGATAAAAGTTAATGACATAAATTGACATCTACTTCATAATTAGGTGACATTTTGTTTTTGTACCAACATGATGTGTATGATGTGCAACCTCAGTATTTGTATGACTTTTAGGTGGACACATTCTTGCATAGGTACTTGTATGAGTCAAAGAACTAGTTCAGGGCTTCCCTGGTGACGCAGTGGTTGAGAGTCCACCTGCTGATGCAGGGGACATGGGTTCGTGCCCCGGTCCGGGAAGATCCCACATGCCGCGGAGCGGCTGGGCCCGTGAGCCATGGCCGCTGAGCCTGCGCGTCTGGAGCCTGTGCTCCGCAACGGGAAAGGCCACAACAGTGAGAGGCCCCCGTACCGCAAAAAGAAAAAAGAACTAGTTCATTATCCTTACCATTTCCTCAGTGTATTTTAAAGCTCATTTTAAAAATTTATTTTTTATGTGTTTTTGGAACCTCTATAAAAAAATAGATGGCCATTTGTAAATAAGTGGTATAGATGAGTATAGATCACATTGAAATTTTATTTATCTAACAGATAATAGTTGGAAAACAACTTTGGGAAGTTTCAGAGAGGAGCTAATTCAGCAATATTTTCATGTATTAAAGATTAATTTAGTGACATTTTCATGTAATAATGACTGTAGGACCAAACTCCATTTTTTATGTCCTTCTCTTTTTTAACAATTGCAATTTAGCAGTTTTCTAAAATACATATCTCTTTCCCACTGTTTATGAATACAGTAAATATGTTACAGTAATCCATAATGCCAATTTTAACTTCTTGAATTCCAAAACCTAATATATTTATGAATTTTATTATTATTATTGCAAAATGGTTGTTGCAACAGATAGTTAAATCTTTGTTAAATGCCAAGTGCTAACACACTTTGCCTGTAAGCAAGCAGGACATTATTTTGTTACCTTCTTTGTTACTTATTTCAGAATAACAAGACTTAACTATCACAGATATTCAGTGACAGGCTGGTAAAATTTAACAATCAGCTTTTGGTGGGGGAGGGCGGGGGGATTGGAGAGAGGAAATGCTTTATAGCTTAACATACTCCCACCGTGGCAGTTTTCAGTCAATATAATGTCACTGCATGTGGAGTTGGGAAGAAGTGATTAGTAGTGCACCATTATTTTTTCTTTTGTTACCTGTGCTTTGGTGTCATATCCAATAAAACATTGCCAAATCCAATGTCATAAAATGACATTGACATTGACATATGACATATTTTGTCCTATGTTTTCTTCTAGGAGTTTTATCGTTTTAGGTCTGCTTAGGGTCCTTGATACATTTTGAGTTAATTATTGCCTGTGGTGTTAGATAAGGGTCCAACTTCATTCTTTTGCCTGTGCACATCCAGTTTCCCAGTACCACCTGTTGAAAAGACTTTCCTTTCTTCCACTGAATGGTCTTGGCACTGTTGTCAAATATGTTGAGGTAGTTTCCTTCTAGTTCTTGTTAGGTATTTTTATCATGAAAAGATGTTGAATTTTGTTAAATGCTTTTTCTGCATCAATTGTGATGATCATGTGGATTTTTTTCCCTTTTATTCTGTTCAAGTAGGATATTACATTGATCAGTTTTCATGTGTTTAACCATCCTTGCATTCATTTGTTGAGGATTTTTTGCATCAGTATTCATAAAGGATATTGATACATAGTTTTCTTGTAATGTCTTTGGCTTTGGTATCAGCACAATGCTGTCCTCATAGAATGAGTTAGGAAGTGTTTACTCTTTCAGTCTTTTGGGAAAGTTTGAAGTATTGGTATTAGTTCTTTAAATGTTTGATATAATTGACCAGTGAAGCCATCAGGTCCAGGGTTTTTCTTTATTGAGAGACATTTAATTACTGATCCAATCTACTTACTAGCTATATATCTATTCAAATTTTCTATTTATTTCTGATTTAGTCTTGGTCTGTTTTATGTTTCTAGTAATTTGTCTGTTAAATCTAGGTTATCTGACTTTTTGGTGTACAATTGTTCATAGTACTCTCTTATAATGCTTCTTATTTCTGTAGAATTGATGGTAATGTCTCCACTTTCATTTCTGATTTTTATAATTTGTGTCAATTTGCATCTTCTCTCTTTTTCTTTTTAGTCCTTCTAGCTAAAGGACTTATTAAAATCTTTTTGAAGAACCAACTGTTGGATTCATTGATTTTCTCTATTATTTTTCTGTTCTCTAATTTGTTTCTGCCCTCATTATTATTTCCTTTCTTCTGCTAGGTTTGAGTTTAGTTTGTTCTTCTTTTCTAGTTCCTTAAATTATAAAGTTATGTTGTTGATTTAAGATTTTTCTTTCTTTTTTTTTTAATGCAGGTGTTTCTAAATTTTCCCCTTAGTACTGCTTTCGCTGTGTGCTATAAGTTTTGATATGTTGTGTTTTTGCTCTCTAAGTATTTTGTAATTTCCCTTGTGATTTCTTCTTTGAGCAGTTGGTTAATTCCCAAAATTTTTAAAATTTTCCAGTTGTCCTTTTGTTATTGATTTTTAATTTCATCTTATTGTGGCCAAAGATACTTTGTATGATATCCATATTTTTTATTATATTGAGATTAATTTGTGGCCTAACATATGGTCTGTCCTGAAAAATATCCCATGTGCACTTCAGAAAAATGTGTGTTCTGTTGCTGAGTAGAGTGTTTTGTATATGTCTGTTTGGTCTAGTTGGTTTACTATGTTAAATTCTCTATATCTTTATATTCTGTCTGGTTCTTCTGTTGATTATGTGAGTGAGGTATTGACATCTCCAACTATTACTGTAGAACTGTGTTTCTCCCTTCAGTTGTGTCAATTTTTGCTTTATATATTTTGATGGTCTGTTACTAAGTACCTAAATGTTTATTGTTGTATCTTTTTGCCTTATTGAACCATTTATTAATATATAATATTTTTATTATAATGTCCGTTTTTATTTAAAGTCTATTTTGTCTGATATTAATATAGCCACCCCTGATCCCTTTTGGTTGCTCTTTGCATGGAATGTTTTTTTCCATCCTTTCACTTTAAACCTGTTTATGTCTTTGGTTGTGCTTTTATTTGCTCTGCCAATCTCTGTCATTTGGTTGGATAGTTAAATCCATTTACGTTTAAAGTAATTGCTGATAAGGAGGGACTTCTGTGATTTTGCTGTCTTTTTGTGTCCCTAGTAGCCTTTTCTCCCTCATTTCCTGCATTCGTATCTTCCTTTGTGTTTAGTTGATCGTAACAAAATGTTTAAATTCCTTTCTCATTTCCTTTTGTTTATATTCTATAGCTATTTTCTTTGTGGTTACCATGGAGGTTGCACTTAACATCCTAAAGTTATAACACTCTAATTGGGATTTAAACTAGCTTAACTTCAATAACATACAAAAACTGTTTCTTTACAGCTTTGACCCCACCCCTTTCATTTGTTGATAAATTACATCTTTATACACTGTTTGCCCAGAAACATAAATTAATACTTCTTTTAAATGTATTAGTCTCTCAAATTTTGTAGAAAACAATATTTGGAGTTATACACCACATTTACAGCAATACTTAGCTTTTACACTAATAATTTATTGTTTTCTTTAAATGAAATAGTCTCTCTTAAATTTTATAGAAAACATAGTTTCAAACCAATGTTAAAAATATTGCTTTTATAATTGCCCTTATATTTACCTTTATTTCTTTATATGACTTAAATTTACTTTCTTATGTCATTTAAATTCACCGTGTAGGTCTCCCTTCTGCATGTTTTGTAGGGCAGATCTAGTGGAAACAAACTCCCTTAGCTTTTGTTTATCTGGAAATGGCTTAATTTCTTCGTTACTTTTGAAGGATATTTTTGCCAAATATAGAATTCTTGGTTGACAATTTTTTCTTTCAGAACTTTGAATGTGTCCACCCACTATCTTCTAGCCTCCAAAGTTTCTGAAGAGAAATCTGCTGACGTTCTTACTGAGGATTCCTTGTATGTGATAATTCACTTCTCTCTTGCTACTTTGAAGAATCTCTGTGTCTCTGTGTGGCCTGTTGAGTTCATCTTATTCAAAGTTTGTTGAGCTTCTTGGATGTTTATGTTCATGACTTTCATAAAATTTGGGGAGTTTTCAATCATTCTTTCTTCACATATTCTCTCTGCCCCTTTCTTGTTCTTCTTCTAGTTCCCACAATGTGTATGTTGGTCCTCTTGATGCTGCCCGTAGGTCTCTTAGACTCTGTGTTTCTTCAGTCTTTTTCCTTTCTGCTCCTCAGACTCTAATTTCTGTTGTCCTATCTTCCAGTTCACTGTTTATTTTTTGTGCCTACTCAAATCTGCTTTTGAATCCCTCTAATTGGAGTTTTCATTTTAGTTATTTACTTTTCAGCTTCAGAATTTTTTAGTTTCTTTTTAGATTTTCTATCTCTTTATTGTTAATTCCATTTTGTTCATACATTGTTTTATGTCATACTTTGCTATATGACCTATTGAGAGAAACAAAAAGAAATCAACAGAAAATGTCCCAGAAAAGACCCAACGGCAGATCATTAGACAAAGACTTATTAAGAAAAACTGTTGTAAAGATGCTCAAAGAACTAAATAAGATATGGAGAATCTTTGAATGCTTTGGGATTTTTCTGTTGAACACTGGACATTTAAATCATAATATGGTAACTTGGAATATGGTAATATGGAAATCAGATTATTCCCTTCCTTGGAGTTTCCTAATTTTTGTTACTGTTTTTTTTTGATTGTTGTTGGTTGTCTCTGTGCCAAGGATCAGCCTGAGGTGTAAATTTAAGGTTTTTTCATGTCTTTTCTGAGCCTTTCCCTGGATATGCATAGTCACTTTCTAATTCTTCCTGTGTATGTAGTTATTTTTGAATGTCCTAGTCTTCAATGTCTGGCTCCCATCATGGGAAAAAGTGATAAATGACAGATAAAAAAGGGAGCTGGCTTTTTAAATACCTTGAAAGTCACTTTGTTCTGATGCAGAGGAACTTGCAACAATGAGGGAAGATACAACAGTGGCAAATGGCTACCCTCCTCTTTGTCTGCACCTCTGTGATCAGAAGCAGCAATTAGTGATGAGAGCACTGATCCCTGATACTTGGAGGATAAGGTCCTTTTTACCTACCATGGCTTCTGTAATTTGCATGTGCAGGGCTCCCTGCCCTATGGCTGGGAGTTGGGATGAAGGAGGTGCTGCTACTGTGCTACTACCTGAAATAGACAAAATTAACTGCAATTTACTGTCCATGTCTTCCCTGGAAGTTACAAGCTTTCACAGACTGTCGAGTTCTAACATAGTCACAGCAGACAGATTCTGCCAGTTTTGTCTAGGTAGGGAGACAGATTTCCTGGTGCTTCTTGCCTCCTGCCATCTTCCCAGAATGGTGAGAAGATGGTGCCTGCTGCCATCTTCCCAGAATCTTCTTTAATCCCATCTTAATTTCTGTATTGAGTGACTTTGTGAGTAGATTAAGTAGCAAGACCTCTGTATTAATGGGTTGGGAGTGCTTTTATTAAAATATAACAGCTCTTTTCTCACCTACCTTTGTATTTAAGAGCTACATTAGATGCATTTGATATATGTATAGTAATTTTGGCATTTAACTTTTGGCAGGTGGTTTTGGAATGTATGCTTAAAAAAGACCTCATTTACAATAAGGTCACTCCAACATTTCACCACTGGAAGATTGATGACAAGAAATTTGGTCTTACCTTTCAAAGTCCTGCTGATGCTAGGGCTTTTGATAGAGGCATTCGAAGAGCTATAGAGGATATTTCTCAAGGTAGGTTATTTTGACTGTTTTCTCAATTTGTTTATCAGTTATATATAGTAGAAGTGACTTCAAGCAAGTCAGCTTTTGTGATATGAGATTAGGCTTTGAAAGCTGACTGTAAGTGAAGATAAAATAATGGGCTCCTTAATCTGTTTTATGTTTGTCACATCACAGTATATACCAATTACATGTATTATCTTGAAGAGCCCATCAAGAGCACACTTCAGATAATTTGAAAGTTTTAAAAATAAGAGCTCAAAGAAGAGGGCAGCAGTCAGGTAGAACTTTGAAAATCCTCCGTGAGTATGTTACTCATATCCTTGTTTTGGTAATTATAAAGAGAAAATTTGTAATAATCAAATATATGTCAACTCCAGTTATTCTATGGCAAAACCTTCCTTACTGCTTTATCTGATTTCATTAATAAGGATTGGCAGAGACCTCAACCCAATCTATCCCTTTGTATATCTTACCAGTCTGTTAAGATCATTAACTCTAAAGCATGCAGGTTTTAAAGGGAGAAAGAATATTTACATGTAAGACTGGCCTGTGCTTAATTAAACAAAAAGAAATCACGTTAAAACCCATTTCTTTCCCCCAAAGAAGTCATAACTAAGATTTGATTTGCTTTTCTAATTAAGAAGAAACATTATCTCTATTAGTAGAAATAACCTTCTTATACAACATAACTGAATGAAAATGTGTTGACAACATTGTGACTCATATATTTTGAAGATGGCATTTTAGTAGGAAAATCAGAAGAAATAAACTAATTACGAGACAAACCATAGGCAAGGACATGGAAGTGCTTAGTACAAATATGTATTGCTAAGTGTGTGAAACTGAAGTTAAATAATCTATTTAGCTACTTTAAAAGACTAGAATTTGGTAAACAAACAATCATTGATTTCTGATTCAGAAAAAAATTCCATGAAGTGATAGCACGCAGTTTTAGTACAAGAACCCATAAATTCTTCCTATATCAGGGTTCTCATTGTTCCCTGCACATTTGAATCACCTGGGAGCCTTTTGAAAAATAGCATAATTGGTCCCCACTCCAGCTCACTTGAATCAGACTGCCTGGGAAGTGGTGCTGAGGCATTCCTTTTTTTTTTTTTAAGTTCCTGTTCATTTCAAATGTGGTGAGGAATTGTCAGATGATTATATATCATGAATTTAGGGAGGGGCAAGATGAATATGGATCTTCATATTCTCCAGTAGTAGTTGTGGTTCTCAAACCACTGCAAGAAACTTAAAAATAAAAAAAATTTATGATGCCGGATGCCTCATCCCTCAGAGATTCTGACATTATTGGTTTGAGACTGTGTTCTGGCATCAGTATAATTTTTTTAAAGTTTCCCAGTTAATTCTAATATTTTGTTAGTGTTGAAGAACCAGTGCTTTAAAAAGAAAATCATTATCCATGGTTGCTGGAATATTTAGTTTTGAATACTTTTATGCCCACATTTATACCCCCATAGGAACATACTTCTTTCACTAGGATCAGATAGATTGGGTTTAACCTTTTAAAAGAAAATTAATGAGAAGCTTACAAACACCTAGCCAGGTAGAATAGGCTACAGTACTCAGCCTGTCTCATTGTTTTTGAACATTTTTGAAAACGTACTGGTTAGCCTTATTATCAGCCACTGTATAGGTTTTCAGCAATCCCATTTTCTTACTTAGCCTCCCATGACAGTAAGAATAAACTATGCACCCTTTCCATAGGGCAGTTTTCTCTTCATCTCCCTGATAGCTATGTCTCAAGGGTAGCATAAACTCGGAATACTTTGCTAAGGTAAATCCTTCCTTATTAATTTATTGGAACTAAAGGCACTCTTGAACGCCATGAAAACTTATATAGAGGCATTGGTACACAAAAGTCAATAGCAACAATTGACTATTGACTATCAACAGTGGATTAAGGCTCATTTTTTTTCCTTACTAAAGCTACTAAAATCCTAGTTGGGGGTACTAAATACCGTTTCCTGGGTCAGAGTACTTAGAAAAATTGAATAAATCACGTGGGCATTACCTAAACACCAGAAGAGTGTGGTGCATATACTTTTCCTGGCAGTTTCAGTATTTGAGAGAAATCAGAGGCAGGGCTTGCCAGAGATAGGGTACTTTCACAGAAAACACCTCTTTAAGTAAGTAACTGGAAATTTACCTGTAGAAGAGGAAAACAATTGCTTTATTCTCTGTTTGTCTAACGAGGGGCAAGTATGAGTGACCAACATCTGACTGGTTACCAGGCAGTCCAGAATGATCTCTGATTAGTCTTCTACAGTATCATAGTGATATTATCAATGAGTCAGCAATACTAAAACAAAAATTCTATGCTTAATTAACTTTTACCCGTTTTCTTAGGATGCCCAGCATTTAAAAATGAAACTGAAGGAGCAGAAGACAACTTACAAGTAAGTAGTTCGGATTAAAAGGAATTTCTAGGCATAAAGGTTGTGGAGGAAATCACTAGCCTTAATAAATAAACAATTCATATAAATTCTTAAGAAATTTCTGGTCACTGTATTTGTCAGGAAATACAGGGAAAACAGAACCAATAGAATGTGTGTATGTGTATATATATATATATATATATATACACATATATATGTATGTATTTATTAATATGTATAAAGAGGACTTGGTTTTGTTCGGTTTGTTTGTTTAAGGAATTGGCTCATGTGACTGTGGGAACTGGCCATTCCGAAATTCACAGGGTAAGCAGGTAGGCAGGCATCGCAGAAGTTCTGGCAGGAGTTGATGTTTTGCTCTTGAGTCAGAAGGCAGTCTCAAGGCAGACTTTCTTCCTCCTTGGGGGACCTCAGTCTTTTCTTTAAGTCTTTCCAGAATGAGTCCACCCACTTTATGGAGGATAATCTCCTTTACTCTGAGTCTCTGATTTAGATGTTAGTCACATATGAAAATTACCGTCACAGTAGTTAGACTGGTATTTGACCAAACCACTTGCCACTATCGCCTAGCCAAGTTGACAGATAAAATTAACCATCACAGATACCCCACCGCATAGGCAAGGTACTTGTATTAAAAATTCGTAGAAAAGTAATTTCAGACTATTAATAAGCATATGGACACCCTTCTGTTTTATATCACTAGTAATCAGCAGGTAGTATAAATTAACATTAGTTATGAAATTATCAAAGATTTAAAAATTAATATTACCCCAGACTGTGTCTTTCCATGAGGTTGACAGATTGATGCTCTGCTAGAAAATATAGATTGGTAGATTCTTTTTAGAAAGCAGTTTGGTAATAATGTATTTAAAAGCCTTAAAAATAGAAACAGGACTTCCCTGGTGGTCCAATGGTTAAGACTTCCCCTTCTAATATTTCAGGTTCGATCCCTGGTCGGGGAGCTAAGATCCCACATACCTTGTGGCCAAAAAGCCAAAACAAAGCAGAAGCAGTATGGTAGCAAATTCAATAAAGGCTTTAAAATTGGTCCACATAAAAAAAAAAAAATCTTAAAAAAAAAATTCATACCTATTGATCCAGTGAATCAATTTAAGGAAATAGAGATACACAAAAAATTTGTATACACAGATTTTTGGGTGTGTGTGTATGAAATAGTGATAATAAAAAATAAGCTATGTAAATGGAATGGAAATGGTAGAATTAATTAAGGTATCTTTGTCATGCGACCACTAAAAATTTTATTATTAATTTACTTGCAGTGTATTGAGTAGTAAAAACAGATAATTATATGGTGTTGTCACCCATTGTTACTCAACTAAAATGTTAAATTTGTTACTTTTGGATTGTGGGATTCTGAGCTATATGGCTTTCTTTTTAGTACTTTTAATTTCCTAAAATATTAATACTTTTAGGAGAATAGTGAAAGAACCCAAATTTATATGTATACCTTGTATTAATAATCAATTATTCATATTATTGTAAAAATAGTCATCACCTAAAGGACATGGCAAAATGTTTTATGTACATTTATAATCAGAAAATAAAAATGTTTTTTATTTCTGAAAATTTGAGAAATATAGTAAAGTTCAAAAAATAAAACATAGATATGCTACCATCCATGATAACCATCATACATATTTTTAAAAAATATTTATTTATTTATTTGGCTGCTCCAGATCTTAGCTGCGGCATGCAAGATCTTTGTTGCCGCGTGTAGGATCTTTGTTGCTGCATGCAGGATCTTTAGTTGTGGCACATGGGATCTTTAGTTGCTGCATGCAAAGTCTTAGTTGCAGCATGTGGGATCTAGTTCCCTGACCAGGGATCGAACCCGGGCCCCCTGCATTGGGAGCACAGAGTCTTAGCCACTGGACCACCAGGGAAGTCCCATATGTATTTTTAAATATAGCCTCTGAGTTTTTTTCTGGACAAATAAATGGGTACACATGTGTTGTTATTATATCATTATTCTGTAGCTTTTTTTTTCACTTAAATACATAATGATATTTTGTAACCTTAAATATTTTTTCAAGTTTACAATTTTTAATCTTTTTTGTGTCTATCTAATTTGTTTTCAATAGATGTATCCTAACCCATTATCCTTATTGTACATTTAAGAGTTCTTATTTGTGTTTTAATATATGAATCTGTTTATTTTATTGATGGTTAATTATTATTTTAAAAACTCAGTTTCAGTTAATTAGGTATAAGAAATAAGTAATAAAATGCAAAATAAGTATACTTTTTATAGTTAAGTGTTTCCTAAAGTTCTGTTCTGGTATCAATGAGAATATGGAGCTGGAAATGGGGAAACATTTTCTGAATTGCTCCCTGTGAAGAGAGTAAATTTGGTTAAAATTCAACTTTAAAAAGAATTTTTTAACATTCTGCTTTGGTTTTACTTCATTTCTATATATAGCACTGTATAGAGGAAAAACTTTTACAGGACTTAATTGTTTGCAAGACTTTGTGCATATTGCCATCAATGGCTAGTAGAGATAATTATTGTATAACCAAAGCAAGGAGTAGTTAATCTGTTGTTAGCTCCTTGGGATCTCTGCTTCATAGTAAGGTCTCTCCACTGCCCCCAGTCCAACAGGTTACATACACACACACACACACACACACACACACACACACTCTCTCTCTCTCTCTCTCTCTCTCTCTCTCTCTCTCTCTCCCACACACACACACGTACACACACACACCTAAAAGAGTTATTTATATTTTAGCTTCATTATACACTAAAGCACTTTCTTGGTTTTTACTTTCATAATAAAATAGAAAATGTGCATTGTCACTAGAGACTCTAAAATAGGCTTCCATGTAAGTGTAATTTCACTAAGAGCAATTTTTATATCAAGTTTTAGTTCTTGGTTTTTACTTACTGTGGTGTTTTAAAAATAGATTCTTAAATTATATTCCTTTTGGTGGAATCTTATTCTCCTCCCCTTGAGTGGGTGCTATACTTACTGGGTTGTTTTTTAATAAGGAGAATATGGTAGAAATGACAAGAGTATGACTTCCAAAGGTAGGCCATAAAAGATATTGCAGCTTGTTTCTGGCTCTCTTAGATCCCTTGTACTGGAGGATGCCAACTGCCATGTCATGGGGACACTCAAGCAACTCTATGGAGATGTGCTTGTGGTGAGGAACTGAAGTTTTGTGACAATAAACATGTTAATGAGCCATCTTGGATGCAAGTCATTCACCCCCAAATGAGCCATCAGATGACTGCAGTCATGGTTGATGTTTCAACTGTAACTTCCCTAGGGACTGTGAGCTGGAACCACCTCATTAAGCTGTTCCTGAATTCATGACCTACAGAAACTGTAAAATAACAAATTTCATTTTAAGCCTCTAGGTTTGGGGTAATTGGTTACTAATAGAGATTTTGCTGCCCATAATAATGAGGTGCTGCCATAACAAATACTTCAAAATGTGGCATATAATTTGAACTTGGGGACAGTAGATAGAAGCTTAAAGTTAAGCCTTTGAGGAGACTCCTGATGAGGTCTTAAATGAAAATGAAGAACACCATATTGGAAACTGAAAGAAAGGAAATCACTGTTATATAGTAGCAGAAAGTTTAGCAACATTGTCACCTGTAGTAATAAGTGAAGTAGAAAATGTACTACTTCTGGTTATGGTAAAGCAGTGGATGGGAGAAATAGGCTCAGGAAGGGCTCCTAAGCAAACAAAAAGAACCAGGACTTGGTGGTTTGGAAAATTCTCATCGTCTCAATATGTCAAACTATGCTAAAATTAGGAAATGGCTTCCAGGCAAAGATCATATCCTGGGCACTCTCAGAATAGGTTTGTCTGAAGGTGAAGCCAGTGGTGTGACTATAAAATCCTTTGTTAAAACCTCAGAAAGATGTAATGTGAGCCTCAGAGAACCTTTCAAAGTAAGAGGGCTTAAAGCAGATTAAGGGTGTCCTCAGCAGAAATTTAAAGTAGAGAAGAGTTTGTCTCAGAATTGTGACTGTGCTTTTTGTCTAACAGAGTGTGAATCCCAGTAAGATTCCCAAGAGACCCACAAAGTTTTCAAAAGAGTTAATTGGTAGAAATATTACCAGTCTGAGGAGCGGCCCCTTGGATCCCCAGAATTTTACCGGCAAGAAGCAGGTTGAAAAACATTTTACATTGTAAACATGGACTTCCTTTCATAAAATGGAAAGATAACTCAGAAATAGAACCAAAATCTCAAAGGGCAGAGCCAAGAGCTATGGAGAATTATTCCCATATTCAAGGAACTTCTAACGTGTTCCCACCTTGATTACAGAATTACTTTGGATCAGTGACTCCATTTTCTCTTATTCTGAACCAGAAGTTTTAGAACAGTTATCCTCTGCCTGTCCTACCATTGTATTTTGGTTGTGTGTGGGGCAGATAATTTGTCTGTTTAGTTCATGGGTCCTCACAACGAGAGGAACTGTACTTAAGGAACACCATTCAGCTAAGTTGCTCCCAAATTTCTTACTCAATGTAAGAAATTAGTAAATGTTCTTTGAAGCTGCAGTTTTGTGGTAATTGGTGGTTATGCACCAACAGCTAACCAATACATAAGCAGAAAAGGAAGATGAGTAGAATGAAAGCTAACATTTATAGTCATGTTCATTTTATCTTGCTTCCATTCTCAACTTTTTTAGATGATACATCTAGCTTAAGTTAAATTGCATTTTTCAATAGAAGATTGTATTATATCTTGGTTTTATAGCCCCTTTACAACTAAAAGTACGTTCAGGTAGAAAAAAACACAGTTCTTATTAGTTTAAAAAATTCTGAGCCCGATTATGTATGTATAATATATTAACCTTAATTATACCAAAAGGGGCTGGGGGATACTGAGATGCTAGCAAAATGTGAAATTTTTAAAAAAAGAATCAACTTACAGAATTAAACTGCCAAAGAAAACTCTTAAGTTTACTTTAGTACCATTTATTTCATGATATGCTAAAGTTTTCACATACATCATTCTTATTTTGGAATGTATTGGAGGTTATAAAGTATTCTAATTCAGTTAACCACTTTATTAGGAACAAAGTACATTATTGTTTTGTAAACCACCTATGGGCTTGACATACATAAACATTTTGAAATTATCTTGAGTGCAAGTTGACTATAGTTTATGATAGTGGTTATGTCAGGTTTACTTTATTAGTGATTATTTGCAAAGACAACTAAAATGGCTTTAAAAGAATAACCCATTCTCTAATTATTTTAACCCCAAGGAAGTAATGACTGTTAGTTAGATCATAAATGGCTTTAAGACTTTAAATATCAGAGTGGAAATCCTCTCCATTTTGAGTACTTATTAATTCATTCAGTAAATATTTGAGCACCTGTTCTGTTCCAATAACTATGCTAAACATTTGATTATTTGCTGGTAGACAGCTTTCAACAATTCAGTATCTTTATCAGTATTATAAATCATCAGAAAGGTGATTACCTTTCTGTTTCATACTTATCTTTGAAAGGTTTCATAACATCATTATTTGGATTTAAAATCATATCTTGCTCATCTTTTATCCCTGATGTTTAGTACAATTTTGACCATATACATAATTGGTAGGAAAGGTTTTTTGAAGAAAAATCTTCAAAATTAAGGAGTTAAAAAAAAAACCAAGCAGCAGTAAGGTATGAATGTTCTTTTCATTTGGTTTCTTTATTTAACTATTTTAATGAGCCGGTTAGGTGGGGTTTTTTTTTTTAATGTTAGCTTACATTTGCTTTAAGATTATTTTTTCAGTGTTTTTCCAACCAGAGTTGTTAGTCGTAACAGTTCTTATTGTTCAGATAGGCTAGATTGCTAACAAAACCCATAAAACTCACCTCACGATTGGTTTGTGATTATAAGAGGAAAAGATCTCAGATTCCATGCTTTGGGGCAGAAGAAAGGTGACACCTAATTGATCTGAAGTGAAAAGGTATCATATTTTCTCTTCGCCACTGAGAAATACTTGACTAACTTACTCTTTTTTAGAATTAAGTAAGGTCATTTTTGAGCCAAATGATTAAAAGGATTGTGATTTACATTTATTGTTCAAAGTCATTTGCTTTAGTCAAGGGCGCTATGAATTGTTCATGTACTCATTTTCAGAGGTAGTAACATTTTAATTAGGCTCTATATCTGAAAACTAAGTTAATGGATAGAACTTTATTTAGCTAGCAAAATGGATTTTATATTACCGTGATCTCTCACCATCCTACCTTATAGTTAAGTTCCTGTAACCTTTATATATTTTAGATTGAGTTTAATTATCTAATAAGGGAGTAAAAAAACTCTATATAATCTTTTTGCATAATATTTTGTCACTATTTAATTTTTCCTTGACTCTTAAACTAATCTTCATGTAGGATATTTGGTTAGTTAGAAAATTATAAAGAAGAAATCAGGAATCATTTATCCCTACCTAGTGGTAATTGCTATTAAGATTTTGGGTTCTTCTTAAGTTTTCCTTTGTTCTTGCATGTTATATTCAAATACATACTTCTTTTTAAAAGTACCATCAACATCAGTCTCTTCTCCATTTGGATTGTGTTTTTGATAGGATTTTTGTTTGTATTGGTAATGGTAGTGATAGTGGTGGTTGGAATTTAAGTAGTACAAATCATAAAAATTGAACCCACACAGTCTGATTTCAGAGTCTTTGAATTTTGCCATTATATTGTGTAACTATACTACAGTTTATTTAACCATTCATGTTTCGTTGAACATTTACTTTATCTTCCACAGTCTTGTACATTAATTTTTGTTGGTACTTCTGAATGTGACCTTAGGATAAAATCCTAGAAATAGATTTACCAATTAAAGGATTGTCTAAAGATTTATATAGTTAGCAGAAACTATGCAACTATTGCCTGCCTATTAACTAAAAAACAGATTTGCGGACAATAAACAATCCCTGAAAACCTAATACCACATTTAAGCCAAACTAACTTTTCATTTAAAGTGTAGTTTCTGTTGATTAATAAGGTGGAGGACTTGTTTTTCTTTTTTGTTTTTGCTGGACATTATATGTTGGTACTTTTCTCGTATGCCTTCCATATTATTTCATCACTGATTACTGTGTTCAGGTTGCCTAAACAAAATACTATATATGCTATTAGTATTTTTAGACAAAGCTCATAGACATGCAAAATTGAAAATTCAAGGTTTAGTTTATTCTTTTTTTTTTTTTTAATTTATTTATTTTTGCTGTGTTGGATCTTCATTTCTGTGCGTAGGGCTTTCTCTAGTTGTAGCAAGCGGGGGCCACTCTTCATCACGGTGCGTGGGCCTCTCACTATCGCGGCCTCTCTTGTTGCGGAGCACAGGCTCCAGACGCGCAGGCTCAGTAGTTGTGGCTCACGGGCCCAGTTGCTCCGCGGCATGTGGGATCCTCCCAGACCAGGGCTCGAACCCGTGTCCCCTGCATTAGCAGGCAGATTCTCAACCACTGCGCCACCAGGGAAGCCCCTAGTTTATTCTTAAACTAATAAAAAGTAACTAAAGAAATCTAGCAAACAGAATAGGAGACATTGGTGGTCAAATATAAAATGCATTGCTACTGGGTGCTACATCAAAGTGTAAATAGTGATTTTGTTGGGCTTGTAGAATTGTTAGTCATTTTTTTCCTTTTCTGTGCTTTCTAAGTTTGCATAATTTGACTGTATAGTTTTAAATACCAAAAGAATAGCTTTGATAGCATTTTTAACATATGCAATGCTAGAATATAAGATTTCTTTATCAAAGAACATCTAAAATTTTTTCATCATGCTAAAGTAAACTAATAATATAATTATTTAAAACTTCTCTTGTTGAATACGACCCAGTCACACATTCAAACCTGTGATTCGTGATAATACAACTACAAGAATGAAAGTTTGGAACAACTGATAGACTGTGATATCAGTGTTTTTCGCACTATATTGTTTATTGGGAATCATACATTTTAAAAAGTTTACAGAACAATGCTGTTTTCTCTGCCTCAGAATTAATATAGAGAGAAGGGACAAAGGAAGGAGAAAAGCAAAATCTGTATTTATTTTCTCTACAGCTATCATCTAGACTTATGTTCTGAAAGAGAACTACAGCTAGAATTATTTTATTACTTTATACTGCATCCTTTTGCCTCTACACACAAAATTGCTGTAATAGTCTTGGAGAAATAAAAAGCTAAACAATCTCTGAGCAACCATAGAAGAATAATTATTATACCAGCCTCTGAGAGTGGAACAGATTTCCACTGTACATGAAATCTTGGCATGGTTTACTTTTTAGGTAAATACAAATGAGCCAATGCCAGCACAGTACTAAAAGCATTGAATGTGGATGTATATTATTGCTATAGACAACTTTTTAAAAGCTGGAGCTCATGCAAATGTATGTACATCCTTTGTGCGTATCATACATTAGATTTTCTGCTCTTGTGGAAGATTTTTTGGCATTTTCCACCACCTAACTTGAGATTACACCCCTTTTCCCATAGTAATTGTTACCTTTAAAGAGTTTTAATCCAGTAAAAAACATTCAAGTTTGACTAAGCCAGAATACTTTTTACTCAGTCTGATCCAAGTTTTAAAAAATGTTTTGGCTACTATTAATTTTAATAATGGAAATGGTACAAATAATCTTTTTCATAAAATAACAATTAAAATTTTTTTCTTATATGAGTTTGGCAGAGATAGTTAAATGATAAGGCCCAGTGTGGGTAGAGGTGTGAGGAAATAGTCTTTCTTGAGGTTTTCAAAGGGCACATAAGTTTGCTAGAGGGTAGCTTATACTCTGTAGTATTAATGGGAATTAGTCCTAAGGAAATAATACTACCAGTGCACCAAGATGTATTTATAAGGAGGTGTGTTGAAATGTATATGACCAAAAAATTGGAAGCTATTTAAATGCCCCTAATTCGAGTTTTGCCTACAGAATACATAACATACACAAATATTGAACTTCTTTGCAACCATTTTAAAGCACAGGGTACATCTTTATATATTGACACAGGGAGAGGTTCATGGTATGTTTTGTGGTAAAAGAAAGCACTACATGGATAGACCTAAATATATAAAAGGAATCAAATTATACATAGACTATAAATATATATATGTATTAAGTCTAGAAAGATACATGTCAAATAATAATAGGTGCTATTCCATATGGGGGGGTGTGTGAAGAATTTTTTGTGTAATTTGAACTTTTAACAGTTATTAAAATTATTTCTTTTGTGGGTGAAGACTTTTCATTGTTGCTTAAGGAGTTCTTTTTCTACATTTTTTTCTATTGCCAAAGTTACTCCCAAGGGTCTATATTAACATAATGTGATCTGACTTGTGGTTATTTGCATATCACTGATTATTTATAGGGTACTCACTGTGTGTCAGGTGTAGTTCTAAGCTCTAGGAATAAAACAGAGGGAAAGTCATTACTGGCTCACAGGAAAAAAACAAATAAAAGAACACTTAGAATATAGGGTGATATAAGTATTTTTGAGGAAGTTCAGAGGAGGGAGTAACTTTGGAGTAGATTAACAGACTTTTTGAGGCGTTTATGGCTGATGTTAAGGAGTTCTTTTTTTTTAATTTTTATTTTATATTGGAGTATGGTTGATTTACGTTGTGTTAGTTTCAGGTGTACAGCAAAGTGATTCAGTTATACATATACATACATTCATTCTTTTTCAGATTCTTTTCCCATATAGGTTATTACAGAATATTGAGTAGAGTTCCCTGTGCTATGTAGTAGGTCCTTGTTGATTATCTGTTTTATATATAGTAGTGTGTATATGTTAATCCCAAACTCTAAAAAGAAGTTTTCCTAGTGGAAAAATTGAAGATAGTCTTTGTGGGCAGAGGAAATTACATGTACAAAGAATCAGAAGTGTGAAATGTTAGACAGTACTGGAGAGAAACAGTACATCTGAAGCAAAAAGGGATGATGAAACAGAGTAGGAGCCATGGTAAAGTAACAAACCTACGCATTCATTTGTTAGTTCTTTTGTTCATTCTCAAAATTTCTTGTTCATGAAAAGAAAACACTGTAATTTTTAGTAAGACTAGTCCATTATCATAGAAATTAAATAGTATATCCATAAATAAGAGTGAAAGTTGTGATAATGCCTAGTCTTAGTGAGAATATAGAACATTGCTTGTGGATATATGAATTGTTAAAACCACCTTGGAAAATAATTTTAATTTATAAATCAGAGCATACGTGTATCTTATAATCTAGCATTTCCACCCCTGGATATGTACCAGAAAATTCTTGTATATATGTATCATGAGGCCTGTAGAAGAATGTTCTTAGCACCCTTGTTTGAAATAGCAAAAAATTAAGTGTTTTATCTTAGGCAAGTTACATAATGTCTTTGAGCTTTAGTTTCTTCCTGTGGAATAGAGATAATAATGCTAACTAGCTCGAAGGGTTGTTGTGAGGATAAAATGAGTTAACCCATGTAAAGTACTTGAGGCAATGTCTGCTACATAGAAAATGCTTAATAGGTGTTAGCTATCATCACTACAAAGAAGTGAAAATGAGTGAGCTATTGCTACATATATCAACATGAATAAGTTTCATGAAAAAAAATGAGCAAAAAAAGCAAGTTCCAAAATGTCCCAAATAGCATGATATCAGTCAAATAAAATTCAGAAGCATCTAGAACTAAATATTGTTTAGGAATAATACTTATGTGGTAAAGCTGTAAAGAACAGTAAGAAATTGTAAAATAAACAACTACTTCAAGATAATATTTACCTATCCAAGTGGTAGAGGTGGGGGATGCTATTATTTGTTGTCTTGATAATATAATATTTGCTGTCTTGGTTATTTCTCTTTCTTAAGTTGGGTGATAAGTATACACATATTCACTTTATTACCTTTATATTATTATGTCTATAGTCCTTTATATAAAATATTTCCTAAGGGAAATATCAGTGGTTTGGTGTATATCCTTCCTTAAACTGATAAAATTTTTAAATACCTATTCATCCATCCTATCAATTTGACAGATAGGATCATGTCATACTGACAGTTCTGTCCCTAGCTTTTTTTCATTTAGCAATATCTTGTGAGTACTGCATACAGATCTTTTTAATGGCTTTTAGAATTCTATCATATATGTATACCATAATTTTTTAACCAGTCCTGTGCTGATACAGCCATAGGATGTTTTCTCCTTTTCTTTTTTTGTTAAAAAGAGTGCTACGATGATTATTTGTGTATGTATCTGTATATACGATCACTTTCTCAAAGAAGAAATGCACTCCCACCAACAGTGCAAAATATCCTGTTTCTCCATACCCTTGCCAGTGTTGAGTATTATTATATTTTCCATCTTTTCTAGTCCGTATAAAAAATTGTCATCACATTTTTAAGTCTTTAATTGAAGTCCATCATCTTCTTTTCATGTATTTGTTGTCTATTTCTTTTTCCTGTGAAATAAAGTTGGACTTTGTCTTGTACCTCAGTGCTTCTGGGGTGAGAGAGCCCATTTCTATGGATTGTGTAAATTATGTATCTTGAAAGCGTTCCTCAGACAATAATGATTCTCGGCCCTCTATTCTCCAGTGTGTACAGGGTTCCCCAATAGAGCTTTGATAATTGGATACCTTAGAAGGATTCTGAGTAGAAAAACCAACAGATTTGCATGCCTAGCCTTTTCACAAGACTGGAAACAAGGAGATCACTTAGAAACCTACTAAAATAAGAGAGGCAAAAAAGGATAATGAGAGCTTGCATTAAGAGAGTAGGTAAGTGGATATGGAGAAGAGAAAATGGATTTGAAAGACACTCAGAAGATTAGCTTGTTTAGAAAATTATTTTATTTTACTGACCAAAAGAGATATTCTGCATGAATCCAGAAGGGTTTCGGGCAAGGACTGAACAATGTCTCAGTTTATTATCTCAAATACAGAGTGGCGGGGGGGGTATGTGGAGTATTATTTCATTATTAAACAAATAAAATGTGTATAGTATTTGGGTAATAAATGATTTAGTTCAACTTAAAAATGCTTACCAAAATACCTGGAATTAACCTATTAATTAGAAATACTGGGATTTCAGAGCAAGGACCAGAACATGCATTTATAAATTTATAATATCTTAGCTATAACTTTTATGAACTTTATTGCTTAATATTAGAAGTAATACCAAATTTTAATAACTTTTATGAACTTCATTGTTTAATATTAGAAGTAATACCAAATTTTAATGTTTTTTATTTTTATAAAAAAGCTTGTGTTTCTACCTTTAAAATTATTAGCCCTATAATGATTACTCTAAATTACTTTAGAGTGAGCCAGTAAAGGTATTTCTGTAATTTTAGTTGGCTGTCACTTTTTCTTCCCAAATAATTATATACTAACGGGAAAAATAATAGCAAAGAGTTATCTCATTTCTTAAAAAAAAAAAGGAAACAAAACCTTTTCAGGACTTTGTTTTGTAATGTGCTAAGTTTCACTTATTCAACATTTATTTTACAGAAATATTGTTTATGAAATTCCAAAAGCATTTTGTTAGTGACTGTCATTGATTGAGCATATCTCCTTCACTGAGTCTTGTATATGGTTTGAATCCTTCTAAATAATCAGCAAGTTCAGGCTAATTAATTAATTCACTCATTCAATTACTTTTAAAATTACGTGGACTACTGTCTTCCTTCTTCGATCCCTCGTATCACACAGCACAATCCTTGGTACTGTGTAAAAAGAAAAAAGTTCTTTAAAAAAAACTTGCAGAGTAACAATTTTATTGATTTGTATTTTTTCCTCATAATTTCTTCATTTTCTCTGTACATATATCACTTTTAGTTATAATTAGCAGCTTTATTGTAATTAGATATCTTTCTCACTTGCCATGGATAGCCTTCTAATTCTTCCTATATTATTTTTTTTTTTTTTTTTTTTTTTTTTTTTTTTTAAATTTTAAATATATATATATATTTTTTTTTTTTTTTAAACATCTTTATTGGGGTATAATTGCTTTACAATCTATATTATTTTTTTTAAGAAAGTCCATTTTGCTTATAAAGTTGATTTTTTTAAAATTCATATTATTTTATTTTGACATGGCTTCCTAACGCACATTTGAGTTTGGGGAATTGCCATACACATTGATGGTGGTGGTACATACTTACTGATTTTCTAAATTTTTGTTAGAGTGAAGGTATCTTATTTTGTTGTTGTTTTTTACATTCTGGTAACTAATGAGTTGGGGATTGTTCCCATTAGGCAGCTGAAGAGGATACTTCCAGTTCTCTAGTGAAAGATCATCTCTTCCAGCAAGAGACAGTTATAACCAGTGAGCCTTACAGAAGCTCAAGACCTTCTCCCTTTGAAGATCTGAATGCCAGAAGAGTCTACTTGCAAAGCCAAGCCAATCAGGTGAGAAAATAAATATTTTTCAATATATTATTCATATTTATAGAAATCGGATGTGTTAGATGAGAACATTAGGACCATCTGCCCTTTACCAGTCAAAGAACAACAGAAACCCAGGAGAATAAGATTTATAATGAATCAAATCCGGAATGAGACAATACATATATGTCATAATGTCCTAAACAGGTTTAATAATTGAGTCATAAATTTGACTTTAAATTTTTTGATGATAAAGGGGAAAAGGTGTTGGTTACATTTTCATTATCCAGTAGAGGGATACAAAGGAACATAAACCATAGTTTCTGTTCTAAGAGAGTTTATGATGGTGTAATAGATACGTGCTCATAGTGATTGGGAGCACAGGATAGGGGTATTGAAGTCGTTGTGGAAGATAAGAGTTTGTGTTTTTTCTTAAGATACACCTGAACTTTTCAAGGATGAGAAAAATTGTTAACTAATTGAAGAGGGTGGGGCTGGTGATGAAAATTGGGGGGGAAAACACAGGAGGAGCGAGGGGATGAATGTTTTAAACAGGGAATTTTAGTCAGCATAGTCTGCCATAACAAAATACCATAAACTGGGTGGATTAAATAACAGGTTTTTTTCCTCACAGTTCTGAAAGCTTGGAAGTCCCAAAGTTAGGGTGCCAGCACGGTTGATTCCTAGTGAGGGCTCTCTTCTTGGATTACAGACAGCTGCTTTGTCTCAGTGCCAGAGAACGCCCAAGTGAGCAAGCTCTCTGGTGTCTCTTATAAAGGGCACTAATCCTATCATACCAGGACCACACCCTTCATGACCTAATTACCTCCTGAAGACCCCATCTCCAAATAGCATCACATTGGGGGTTTGGGTTTCATATAATTTGTGGGGGCCAGGGGTGACACAAACATTTAGTCCATAGCAGGGAACAGTATGAGCAGAGGTATGCATGATCTAGGGAGAAAACAACATGGAGGGTGAAAAAGAGAGGCAAAGAGAACGAGAGCCAGACTGTTGGGGTTTTATGTCCTGCAAACCACCTTGGACTTAAATCTTGTTTGTTGTTTCGCAAACCTGGGTACACATTCATGTGCCAGAAGACACAAGAAACCACAGGTTAAACACAGTGCATTTTTATGGAGTGTCACTTTTACTTACAAACAAAAAAATCCAAAGCGGTGTACCAGGTTTACATTCCCACTAGTTGTGGGAATTTTCCTGAATACTTGGTATTGCACCCCGCCTTTCCCCCTCCCCCCTTTTTTCCCCAATTTAGTCACTTAGTGGAAGTAAAGTAGTATTTTATTGTGATTTTAGTTTATACTTCCCTGATTACTACTGCTGTTGAGCACCTTTTTTTATATGCTTATTGACCATTTAGAAATTGTTTTGTAAAGCACCTATTCAAGTATTTTGCACATCTAATATTGAGTTGTCTTTTTCTTATTGATTTATAGCCATTTTCTTTTTGTTTATTTTGGAAATAAGTCCTTTGTTGGGTATATATATATTGCAGATATCTTCTCTCTGGTGGTCTGTCTTTTCACTCTCTTAATAATGTCTTTTGCTGAATAAGAGTTCTTAATTTTAATAGAAGAGTGATTTAGTGATCATTCCCTCTGTGGTTAGTGCTTTTTGTGTCATGTATAAGAAATCTTTGAGTATCCTCACCAAGCCATGAAGATATTTTATGTTGTCTTTTAGAAACTTTATTATTTTTTCTTTCATGTTTGATTTTTGTAAGTGGTATAAGATTAGGAGGTCAAGGGTTCCCTCCCTGCACCACAACCCCCAAATCTGGATAGCCAGTGATCCAGCACCATATAGTAAAAAATCTATGCTTTCTGAAACAAGTGCATTGCATTTTCAGCTTTGTCATGTGACTGTATGTGTGTGGATCTATTTCTATTCTCTGTTCTGTTCCCTTAGCCTATTTGTCTATTTTTATACCGGTATCACACTTTTAAAATAACAGTAGTTATATAATATTTCTGGGATCTGGGAGTTATGTCCCCCAGCTTTGTCCTTTAAGATCTTGTTGTTCTTGGACATATGTAAATTTTAGAGTCAGCTTATCAATTTCCACAAAACTTCTAGAATTTTTATTGACATTGTATTGCATTCATAAATTAATTTGGAGGAAGTTAACATCTTGACAATACTGAATCTTCTAATCCATGAAGTGGTAAATTCATTCATTTATCTTTTGTTAGATTTATTCTTAGGTATTTAATTTTTGTAAGTTTATTTAGTTATTAATTATAAGTATATTTTGTAAATTGATCTTATATCCAGAGACATTGTTAAACTAATTTATTAACTCTGTACTTAAAATCTGTAAATTTTTTAAATGTCTGTTTCTTGTCACACTGGCTAGGACTTCTAGTGCAGGGGGGATTGACTTTCTTATTTTGTTCCTTATCTCAGGGGAAAGCTTTCTATATTCATTGTATTCATCATTGACTATGATATTTGCTGTATGTTTTCATAGATCCTTTTAACAGATTAAGGTATCTATCTATTATTCCCACATTACTAAGTTTTTTATGACATGCTTCTGCAGTAATTGAGATGATTCTAATTTTTTTCCTTGTTGATTCTGTTGATTGGTAAATTGTAATAATTGGTTTGCAACCTTGCAGTCTTGGAATAAACCCATCTTGGTTGCCATATAATACTCATTATACATACACATATAAACATATGCACACATAAAATTGGGTTTAATAATATTTTATCTAGGATTCTTATGTCTGTGTTCATGGAAGAGATTGGCATATAATTTTCTTTTCCCATAAAATCCCAGGCAGGTGTTGTAATCAAGGTATGCTAACTCCATGAAACAAATTGGGCAGTGTTTCTTTTTTGCGGTTTGTGCAAAAGTTTAAAATTTGTTGTTTTTCTTAAATGTTTGGTAGAATTTCCTGGTGAAGCCATCTGAGCCCAGAATTTTCTTTATCAGATGATTTTGAGCTACAGATCGATTTCTTTAACAGATACAGGACTATGCTGATTTTCTAATTCTTTTTAGAAAGTCTTTTTACAGGATTTTGGTTTTTATTCCTTTTTTATGGAAAATTTCAAACATACTAGAAGTTGAATGAATAGTGCAGTCAATTGCTGTGTACTACCCTGCTTCTGACATTAGTCATTGGCAAAATGATGATATGCCATATTTTCATTATTATTCAGAAATGGATTGATTTTTAAGCATTTGGGGTTTTCTACTTTTCTTTTTATTGCAGATATTCTAAGAATATACTCTGAATGATTTCATTCGTTAACATTTGTTGAGGCTTATTTAATGACTCAACATAAGGTCCGTGTGCCATGTGCACTTGAAAAGACTTCATATTCTTAGATGTTGTGTGTAGTGTTCTTTCTATATATTAGGTCAGGTTTGTTATCCTTATTAACTTTAAAAAAATCTGCTTGTCAGTAACTGAGCAAGGTATGTTTAAAAATCTCCAACTTTGATGGTAGAATCATCTTGTTTTCATTCCATCAGTTATTTACTTTATATATTTTGAGGCTATTATATATTGCTTGTAATTTTATAATTGTCATACCTTTATGTTGAATTGACTCTCTTGTCATTATGAAATATCCTTCCTTATCTCTGGTAATACTTTTTGCCTAAAAGTCTACTATGTCTGATATTTTCTTTTGGCTAACGTTTACACAGTGTTTGTTTTCCCATCGTTGTACTTTCAACATTTATATGTCATATATAAGATGTCTCCTTTAAACCATATGCAGTTGGGTTTCGTTTTTTTCTCAGGGTGTTTTTGTGTTTTAGAGTATTTTGTCTCCTTCCTTTTACTGCAATTATTGATATAGTATAAATCTACCATCTTACTTGTTTTCTGTTTGCCCCATTTTTCTTTGTTCATTATTTCCTCCACTTGCCTTATTCAGGTATATTTAACTACTTGATTTTTCTTTTTTATTAGATAATTAATAATACAGTTCAGTGCTTTTATTGTAATCCTAGAGGTCACAATACGCATTGTTAACTCCTTAGAATCTACCCTAAATTGATTGTTTTTTAAACCACTTCTGGAAAATGCATGGATCCTACAATACCTTAATGCCATTTATCTCTTGTTCATTTACCGTTTGTGTTGTTGTTGTCATGAAATTCATTCTGTGTGTATGTATTTATAACCTCCCAAAATAATATTTTAAACAGTCAACATTGATTTCAGTTTATCCTTCTACTTATGCTTTTGGCTGTTCTTTAATCCCTTGTTTATTACCATACTACCATGTAGGATCATTGGCTGTTTATTGCTGTTGGTGAATCTTCGTTGTCGTTTTTCTGGAAACATCTTTTATTTCCTCCATATTTGAAGGATGTTTTGCTGACTGTCACATTCTAAGTTATCATTTATTTTCTTTCACCACTTTAAAAGATGTCACACCATTATCCACACTTTTCCATCATTGCTATTGAGAAATGCTGTCTATCTTTGGCTTTTCGCTGTTTTATTATGCTATGCCTAGGTACTAGGTTTTTTTTATTGGGTTTATAGAGCTTTTTGAATCTGGCTGATATCTTTGAACAGATTTAGAAATTTCTCCACCATTGTCTCTTCAAATATTGTTTCTAAATCTGAGGCTCAGGGAGAGATATGGACTGAACTTAAAGTTGGGAGTCATTATCTAACGATGGAAATTAAAACTATGAGAGAAGTTTGAATTACTTTGTAAGAAGAATAGTATTCAAAGCTGGAACACTGAGGATCACTAAATGTTAAAAGACAGAGTGTTGAAGAAGAACAGTCACACAGATAGGAGAACTAGGAAAGGGCAATAATGTCTCAGAAGCCTGAGAAGGAGAGTTAAAAAGGTAAGTGAAGGAGTAGTTAATTAATGTATTGCAATTACATGGTCCAATAAAGGACCTGGATGAATCCTGGATTCATCTCTGTAAAGGTAATTGATACTCCTAGCATAGTTTCAGTGGGATTAGGAGGCATTCGTGACAGTATAAGAAACAACTTGTTTCTTTTTGTCTGAGCTCCTTTAAAAAGTTTGACTACAGAGGCCTTCCTTTAGAGAGCAGGTGGAGCTAGAAGGTGGAGGGCCAAGGAAATAAATATGTTTAAAATTTGAAGGGTTAAAGAAAGTGAGAAGTTAAAGATTTGGGACAGAGAGAATAATTGATAAAGACCCAAAGGAGACTATCAAGGACACAGGAGTTACACTGAAAGAGGAATTACTTCATTTTTCTAGACTGAAGAGAAGTTTAGGTAGAACTACAGATTTATTAAAAAGGAGGTAGAAGGTTAATGAAATTCAGACTTGATCAGTTCAGCAGTGTGTGCCCTCGTATTCTTGGATAAACCTAAAATTTAATTGTTTTTATCTTAAAAACTTGAATATGGGGGCAGGGGGTAAAGAGAAAATAAAAAACCTTCTGGATCATCTGGGAATTTTTCTTCCAGCAAGTCCCAATACAGCCATACCACAGCAAATAAATAAATATAGTTTGAAATATTCAAGTTAGACACAGATTGTGAAAGGTTCCCTGCCAATAGATCTGATTAATTAGGTTACTTAAGGTCGCAAGAAACATATATTCTCAGGCTATGTATGTCGGTGGGGACTTATCGTAATGACCTGGGCAAGCACCAGGCTAATAGCATGTATTCATTCAGCCTCTCTGGTCCTCCCATAATTGGAACTTCAGTTAGGATTATCCCCCTTCCTCCACTCTAATTAAATCTAATGCCAGTGTTTCCCATATAAGTAAATGGTATATCACTTATACATTTGCTCAGGGCAGAAACTTGAAGCTATCCTGACTCGTTCCTCTGTCAATCTCATACTGTAGATATCAGCAGTCAATCAGCAATCCTGTAAGCACTACATTCAAAGTATATTTCTCAGACGTTCATCCTTTCTTACTGCTATAGTCTTCTAATTTCCCTACTTACACTCTTATCCTTCCCATCCACTCTAATAATCTGTTCACACAGTAACCAAAGTGATCCTTTAAAAAGATACAAATCAAATGTGTTCAAAACTTTATAAAAGTCTAACATCCTATTTAGAACAACATACAGAGGTTTTACAGAGCTGTGCATGATTTTGTTCGTGGCTTCTCCAGATTTATTTTCTATTCTTTCTCACTCACAAGCTCCTTAATACCTCAACCTCCTATGTTTTAAGTATATTAAGAATATCTATGCCTCCAGGGCTTTGCATCTGCTCTTCCTTTTATCTGGAACACTCTTCCTCCAGATGTTCCTGGAGCTTGCTCCTTACTTCAGGTCACCTCTTCTGTGAAGCCTTCCCTGAGCACTCTAAATGAAATACCAACCCTTCCATCACTGTATCCTTATGCTATTTTACTTTTCTTAATAACACTTATTTCCTGATTATAATTTGTCTCCTATTTGTACTTTTTTTGTTTGTTCACTGATACGTTCAGGAATCTAGAAGTTCCTAAGATAGAGTAAGCACCCAGTAAATATTTGTTGAATGAAAGAATAGATGAATAAATGCTAACAGCATCACCTTGGAAGCATCCTACATCAGAGGAATAGCCTTGCCAAAAGGACTAGACTACTTCGTTGCTGTCAAGAAATATGAAGAGTGTGAGATTTAACCCTAGCTAGCAAGTTATATGAATGCTGCCAGAAGACATAAGACTGCTAGGTCAGAGACAAAGGACTGTTACTCACAGCACAATAGAGTAGCATGAGCTTCATGTTTGTGTCAGTTCCCCTTGCTTCCCAAGTCCCATGGGGGTGGTGCTAAGCTGCTCAGGTGAATATTGCACACTCAGTGGGTTTGCATCCCAATATTGGAACCCTGAGTTTTGGGGAACCCCAGTCTTTTATAATGGGCGATAATCCTGCCTGACTTTTGCCAGGGAGGGACACAGTGTCTTTGTTATACTCGTTAACTAAACAAACCTAACTTCAAAGGAGAGATACTATATCTTTCAAGGGTTTCCCTATTCACACGTCTTTGAAAAGATAGTCTGAAGCAAAGGCAGATAGTACCTCTACTCACTGTATCAGCAGAAGTGAGACCCATGGAGAATTGTCACCTAACACTAGTTTAGGTTTTTCCCTCTAGCAGTGCTTAAACAGGTATTGTCAGTGTTTGTCTTTGGCTCATTTTCTATGCTTCCATGGACTACTTAAATCCTTTTGATGGATTAGGTACATTCTTTCAAACTGCTAGTGCTCTCAGTCAGGTTTTAGTTAAATCTAATAGGCCTGGAGGCCATTATAGTCCTTTTACTCAATTTCGCTTACTTTCAAGTTCCTGGAGGTCATTTCACTGCAGATGAATAAGACCACATGTATTATGGTCTTACAATCAAAGGTTTATGATGTGTTTAATACATAGAAAATAATACATGTAATGAATACCTGAGAAAGCAAAAAACTTTTAAAAAAGAGCACCTCCAATCCTGTTCCCTTGCCTTCATCCTAGAGGTGACCTTTACCTTGGGCTGTGTTTGCTTATTAGCATTCTTATGCTTTTCTTGGTAATTCTACCACTTCTTTTTCTTCTGCCAGTAGATATTTTAGTTGTTGCCATATTTTTGATATTAGGCATACTGCTAGTACAAACCCTCAGCTATTCTTGTGCAAGAGTTTCTTTAGGGTATACAGAAATGGGCCTTTGATATTGATGTGCTATAAAAAGGCTCTTGGGCAAATTAGTCTATAGGATTCATGTGTTCTGTGACTATAAGAGAGATATTTTGAGCATTTGAGAGGTTAGAGAAATAACGCTGAATATTCCATTACAAACTAATTTTAACCATATACTCTTATATAACTTGTTATTGAGTAATAAAATTTTCAGTGACACTTCTTTTTGAATTTTATTTTTGGCCAGTATCTCCTAGTTTATGGTGGTTTTTCACTCTTTTTATGGTGTTTTGGTGAACAGATGTTCCAAAATTTAATACAATTGAATTTATCATTCTTTTCGTGGTGGTGTTTTTAAAAACTCCTCCCCACCCTTATATGAAAGATTTTTCTCTTGATTTTATTCTAAAAGTTTTGCAGTTTTGTTCGTAAAACAAACTGATTTTTGTTCCACTTTTATTTTTTCCATATGGATTACTGATTGTTAACAGCACCACTTATTGGATCCTTCCCCCTACTAATAGGCAGTGCCATATCTGTCATATATCAAGTTTCTATTTCTGGTCTCTCTTATCTGTTGGTCTGTTTGTCCTGGCACCAGTGCCACTTGTCTTCTTTACTATAGGATGTTTTAACTCTATAGCAAGTCTTAATATCTGTAGAGCAAGTGCACCTACCACTTTTTTCTTCTTCTCTTTTTTGTTGGCGGGTTGGGGAGCTGTTTAGTCTTCCACAGAATTTAGAATTAGCTTGGGACTTCCCCAGTGATCCAGTGGTTAAGACTCCACCTTCCAGTGCAGCGGGGTGTGGGTTCAATCCCTGGTTGGGGAACTAGGATCCCACATGCCATGGGGTGTGGCCAAAAAAAAAAAATTAGAATTAGCTTATCAAGTTTGTTGAAAAATCCATCTGCAGTCTATATTTGAATTGCACTGAATCTGTATATTAGTTTGGGGAAGAATTTAGCCTTCTTTTCCATGAATATATAATATATCCTTCTATTTAGCTCATCTATAATGCTCAATAAAGCTTTGTATTTTCTTCATGAAAAGATATCATATATCTTTTAAAAGAGTGGATATATGGGGCTTCCCTGGTGGCACAGTGGTTAAGAATCCGCCTGCCAATGCAGGGAACACAGGTTTGAGCCCTGGTCCAGGAAGATCCCACATGCCTCAGAGCAGCTAAGCCTGTGCGCCACAACCACTGAGCCTGCGCTCTAGAGCTTGCGAGCCACAACTACTGAGCCCACAGGCCACAACTACTGAAGACTGCGTGCTCAGAACTCGTGCTCCGTAACAAGAGAGGCCACCGCAGTGAGAAGCCCACACACCACGATTAAGAGTGGCCCCTGCTCGCCGCAACTAGAGAGAGCCTGCGCACAGCAACAAAGACCCAAAATGAGTCAAAAATACACTTTAAAAAGAAGAGTGGATATATGTATATGTATAACTGATTCACTTTGCTGTATATGTGAAACTAACACACATTGTAAGTCAATTATACTCCAATAAACAATTAAAAAAAAAAACATTGGAGAGGTTATAATCATGCAAAAGTAATCCAGCCTGTGCCCTAGAGCCCACGAGCCACAACTACTGAAGCCCGAGCACCTAGAGCCTATGCTCCGCAACAGGAGAAGCCACCACGATGAGAAGCCCGCACACCGCAAAGAAGAGTAGCACAAGCTCGCCGCCACTAGAGAAAACCTGCATGCAGCAGTGAAGACCCAATGCAGCCAAAAATAAAGATCTTTAAAAAAAAAAAAGTAATCCAGAAATCTTACTTCATCCCACATCAGTCCTTTAGTCCTACAACATAATTAAAATTGAAATACTTCTGTTCCTCTTTATGTTCCTACCATGTGATTAAAGTGCTAATGAAAGTAAAATTCAAAACTGCAGGAAACAAGGCCAGGAATGAGATAACCTCTTCAGTCGTTAACTATTTTTATTAAACTTTCTTTCCTGTTTAAGACACTACTAATACTGAGTAGGTGGTTCGAGTTGGATATATCCATTTAAATTGCTTTTTGAATTGAAGCATACAAACTTTTTAATCCAGCATTTTTACTTTTAGCAATTTCTGATACAGATACACTTGGACATGTGTATTAAAGGTAAATATGTATAAGGATAATTTATGCAGTATTGTTTGTAACAGCAAAAGGTGGGGGAAAGCCTATATATATATATAAATCAGACTAGTTAAATTAAGTCATCCATTCAGTGGAATACTAAGCTGCTATTAAAAGAATTAGGTATTAAAAAAATTAGGTATAAACACATACACACACTTGCATGTGTGTGTAAATTAAATATGTGGCCAAAAAGTGGTAAGTACCACCTGAGTGGTGCATTTGTTACAATTGGTGAACCTACATTGATACATCATATAATCACCCAAAGTGCATAGTTTACAGTAGGGTTCATTCTTGGTGTTGTGCATTCTGTGGATTTGGACAAATATATAATGATATGTGTCCATCATTATAGTATCATATAGACTTTTTTCACTGACCTAAAAATCCTCTGTTCTCTGCCTGTTCTTCCCTCCTTACCTCTCCCTTCTCCCAAACACAGATCCTGGCAACCACTGATCTTTTTACTGTCTCCATAGTTTTACCTTTACCAGAATGTCATATAGTTGGAATCATACAGTATGTAACCTTTCACTTAGTAATATGCACGTAAGGTTTTTTCATGTCTTTTTTTTTCAATACTGAGTAATATTCCATTGTCTGGATATACCACTGTTTGTGTATCCACTGAGCCTACTGAATAGATAAACTTAGTTTCTTCCAAGTTTTAGCAATTATGAATAAGGCTGCTGTAAACATTTGTGTGCAGGTTTTTGTGTGGACATGTTTTTCATTCCCTCGGGTAAATACCAAGGAGTACAATTGCTGGATCATATGGGAAGAGTATGCTTAGTTTTATAAGAAACTGCCAAATTGTTTTCCCAAGTGGCTGTACCATCTTGCATTCCCATCAGTAATGAATGAGGTTTCCTGTTGCTCCGTGTCCTCCCCAGCACTTGGTGTTGTCAGTGTTCTGGATATTGGCCATGCTACTGGGTGTGTAGTGGTATCTCGTATTTTTAACTTGCATTTCCCTGTGGTGACTTATGGCGTGGAGCATCTTTTAATACGCTGATTTGCCATCTGTATATCTTCCTTGGGGAAGTGTCTGTTGAGGTCCTTGGCACATTTTTAAATCAGGTTGTGTATTTTCTTATTGTTGATTTTTTAATAGTTCTTTGTATATTTTATCTAAAGAAGGAACCTATTAATGAAAAATATGACACATATAAAGAAAAAAAGAGGTTTTTGTACATTATAGGTATCAGTCCTTTATCAGGTATCTTTTACAATATTGTCTCTTACTCTGTGACTTGTCTTCTCATTCTCTTGACATTTTATTTTTCAGAGTAGATGTTTTTAATTTTAATGAGGCCCAGCTTATCAATGCTTTCTTTCATGAATCTTTGATATATCTTAAAAGTCACTGCCATAACCAAAGTCATCTATTCTGTTCCATTGACCTATTTTTTATTTTTGCTGGTACCACACCGTCTTTCTTAGTGTAGCTTTATAGAAGATCTTGAAGTCAGATAATATCAGTTCTCTAACTTTTATTCTCCCTCAGTACTGTGTTGGTTATTCTGGGTCTTTTGCCTGTCTATGTAAACTTTAAAACCATTTTGTTAATATCCACAAAATAACTTGCTGGGATATTAATTGGGATTGCATTGAATCTATAGGCCAGCTGGGGAAAAACTGACATGTGACAGCCTTGAATCTTCCAATTTACAAACATGGATTATCTATATTTATTTCTTTGATTTCATTCATCAGAGTTTGATAGTTTTCCTCATACAGATCTTGTACGTATTTTGTTAGATTTATGCATTAAGTATTTCATTTTGGGGGATGCTAACGTAAATGGTTTTTAATTTCAAATTCCACTTCTGGTTTGTTTGTTTGTTTTTGCCGCACCATATAGCATGTGGAATCTTAGTTCCCTGACCAGGGATCAAACCTTTGCCCCCTGCAGTGGAAGCACAGAGTCTTAACCCCTGGACCACCAGGGAAATCCCTTGTTCATTGTTGGTTTATAGAAAAGTGATTGTCTTTTGTGTATAAGCCTTGTATCCTGCAACTTTACTATAAATCATTTATTAGATGCAGGAGTTATTTTGTTGATTTTTTCAAATTTTCTATATAGATGATCATGTCATCTGTGAACATGGACAGCTTTATTTCTTCTCGATCTGTATACTGTTTATGTCTTTTTCTTGTCTTACTGCATTAGCTAGAAATTCCAGTATGATGTTGAAAAGGAATGGTGAGAGAAGGGACATCCTTGCCTCCTTGTACCTGATCTTAGTGGGAAAACTAAAAGTTTCTCACCATTAATTATATTAGTTTCAGGGTTTCTGTAGATATTCTTTATAAGTTGAAGAAGTTCTCCACTGTTCCCAATTTACAGAGTTTTTATCATGAATGGGTGTTGGATTTTGTCAAATACTTTTTCACAATATATCGATAAGATCATGTGATTTGATGTGTTACATTAATAGATATTTTAATGTTAAACCAGCCTTGCATAGTGGGGTTGAATCCACTTGGTCATGATGTATAATTCTTTCTATAGATTGTTGGATTCAATGAGCTAATATTTTGTTGAGGATTTTTGCATCAGTGTTTATTTGAGATGTCTGTATTTTTGTTTGTTTTCCTTTTTGGTAATGTTTTTGTCTGGTTTTAGGATTAAGATAATGCTGACCTCTTGGAATGAGTTAGGAAGTATTTTCTGTTTTCTATCTTCTGAAAGGGATTGGAGAGAATTGGTGTAATTTCTTACTTAAAGTTTTGTGGTATTCACCAGTAAACCCCAGCTGGATCTGTGTGCTTTCTATTTTGGAAGGTTATTAATTATCCGTTCAACTTCTTTAATAGATATAGATAGACCTATTCAGATTGTTTTCTTCTTCTTGTGTGAGTTTTGGCAGATTGTGTCTTTCAAGGAATAGATACATTTCATCTAGGTTATCAGATTAGTGGATGTAGAGTTGTTCATAGCATTCCTTTATTATCCTTTTAAATGTTCATGGAATCTGTAGTGATAACCTCCTTTTTCGTTTCTGATAGTGATTTGTGTCCTCTTTTTTTTCTCTTAGTTGTCCTGACTAGAGGCTTATCAGTTTTGCGGATCTTTTTAAAGAACCAACTTTTGCTTTAATTAATATTCTCTGTTGATTTCCTGCTTTCAGTTTCATTGATTTCTACTCTAATTCTTATTATTTCTTTTCCTTGCTGTGGATTGAATCTTTTCCTAGTTTTCTAAGGTAGAAACTTATATTATTGATTTTAGATCTTCTTTCCTAATATATTTAATGCTATAAATTTCCCTCTATGCACTACTATTGCTGTATCCCACAACATTTGATAAGTTGTGTTTTCATTTCTATTTATTTCAAAATAATTTTTAATTTCTGTTGATATTTCTATTTTGACCCATGCGTTATTTAGAAGTGTGTTGTTTAACTTCCACTTATTTGGTGATTTTCCAGATATCCTTCTGTTACTGACTTATACGTGAATTCCTTCATAGTCTGAGAATGGACATTGTATGATTTCTACTCTTTTAAATTTGTTAAGGTTTGTTTTATGTTCAAGAATGTGGTCTATCTTGCTTAAGGTTCCATGTAAGCTTGCAAAAATGTGTATTCTGCTGTTGTTGGATGAAGTAGTCTTCAGATGTCAATTATATCCACTTGATTGAAGGTGGTGTTTAGTTCACCTGTGTCCTTACTGATTCCCTGCTTGCTGAATCTGTTCATTTCTTTATTGTTTTTTAGCATCTTTATTGGAGTATAATTGCTTTACAATGTTGTCTTAGTTTCTGCTGTATAACAAAATGAATCAGTTATATGTGTACATATATCCCCATATCCCCTCCCTCTTACACCTCCCTCCCACCCTCCCTATCCCACACCTCTAGGTGGTCAGAGCCCCGAGCTGATCTCCCTGTGCTATGCAGCTGCTTCCCACTAGCTACCTGTTTTACCTTTGGTAGTGTATATATGTCAGTGCTACTCTTTTACTTCATCCCAGCTTACCCTACCCACTCCCCGGGTCCTCAAGTCCATTCTCTACGTCTGTGTCTTTATTCCTGTCCTGCCCCTATGTTCATCAGAAGCACTTTTTTTTTTTAGGTTCCATATATATGTGTTAGCATACGGTATTTGTTTTTCTCTTTCTGAGTTACTTCACTCTGTATGACAGACTCTAGCTCCATCCACCTCACTGCAAATAACTCAATTTCATTTCTTTTTATAGCCAAGTAATACTCCATTATATATATGTGCCACATCTTCTTTATCCATTCATCTGTCGACGGACATTTAGGTTGCTTCCATGTCCTGGCTATTGTAAATAGTGCTGCAATGAACATTGTGGTACGTGTCTCCTTTTGAATTATGGTTTTCTCAGGGTATACGCCCAGTAGTGGGATTGCTGGATCATATGGTAGTTCTATTTTTAGTTTTTTAAGGAACCTCCAAACTGTTCTCTAGTGGCTATATCAATTTACATTCCCACCAACAGTGCAAATGGTTCCCATTTCTCCACACCCTCTCCAGCATTTATTGTTTGGAGATTTTTGGATGATGGCCATTCTCACCAGTGTGAGGTGACACCTCATTGTGGTTTTGATTTGCATTTCTCTAATGATTAGTGATGTTGAGCATCCTTTCATTTGTTTGTTGGCAATCTGTATATCTTCTTTGGAGAAATGTCTATTTAGGTCTTCTGCCCATTTTTGGATTGGGCTGTTTGTTTTTTTGATATTGAGCTGCATGAGCTGCTTGTATATTTTGGAGATTAATCCTTTGTCAATTGCTTCATTTGCAAATATTTTCTCCCATTCTGAGGGTTGTCTTTTCATCTTGTTTATGGTTTCCTTTGCTGTGCAAAAGCTTTTAAGTTTCATTAGGTCCCATTTGATCATTTCTGTTTTTATTTCCATCTCTCTAGGAGGTGGGTCAAAAAGGATCTTGCTGTGATTTATGTCATAGAGTGTTCTGCCTATGTTTCCCTCTAGCAGTTTTATAGTGTCTGGCCTTACATTTAGGTCTTTAATCCATTTTGAGTTTATTTTTGTGTATGGTGTTAGGGAGTGTTCTAATTTCATTCTTTTACATGTAGCTGTCCTGTTTTCCCAGCACCACTTATTGAAGAGGCTGTCTTTTCTCCATTGTTTATCCTTGCCTCCTTTATCAAAGATAAGGTGACCATGTGTGCATGGATTTCTCTGGGCTTTCTCTCCTGTTCCATTGATCTATATTTCTGTTTTTGAGCCAGTACCAACCATACTGTCTTGATTACTGTACCTTTGTAGTATAGTGTGAAGTCAGGGAGCCTGATTCCTCCAGCTTCATTTTTCTTTCTCAGGATTGCTTTGGCTGTTAGGGGCCTTTTGTGTTTCCATACATATTGTAAAATTTTTTGTTCTAGTTCTGTGAAAAATGCCATTGGTAGCTTGCTAGGGCTTACATTTAATCTGTAGATTGCTTTGGGTAGTAGTATAGTCATTTTCACAAGGTTGATTCTTCCAATCCAAGAACATGGTATGTCTCTCCAGCTGTTTCTATCCTCTTTAATTTCTTTCATCAGTGTCTTACAGTTTTCTGCATACAGGTCTTTTGTCTCCTTAGGTAGGTTTATTCCTAGGTATTTTACTCTCTTTGTTGCAGGGGTAAATGGGATTGTTTCCTTAATTTCTTTTTCAGATTTTTCATCATTAGTGTATAGGAATGCAAGAGATTTCTGTGCATTAATTTTGTATCCTGTTACTTTACCATATCCATTGATTATCTCTGATAGTTTTCTGGTAGCATCTTTAGGATTCTCTATGTATACTTTCATGTCATCTGCAAACAGTAACAGTTTTACTTCTTCTTTTCCAATTTTGATTCCTTTTATTTCTTTTTCTTCTCTGATTGCTGTGGTTAAAAATTCCGAAACCATGTTGAACAATAGTGGTGAGAGTAGGCAACCTTGTCTTGTTCCTGATCTTAGAGGAAATGGTTTCAGTTTTTCACCATTGAGAATGATGTTGGCTGTGGGTTTGTCATATATAGCCTTTATTATGTTGAGGTAGGTTCCCTCTATGCCCACTTTCTGGAGAGTTTTTATCATAAATGGGTTTTGAATTTTGTCGAAAGCTTTTTCTGCATCTACTGAGATGATCATACTGTTTTTATCCTCGGTTTGTTAATATAGTGTATCACATTGATCGATTTGCGTATATTGAAGAATCCTTGTGTTCCTGTCATAAACCCCACTTGATCCTGGTGTATGGTCCTTTTAACGTGCTGTTGGATTCTGTTTGCTAGTATTTTGTTGAGGATTTTTCCATCTATGTTCATCAGTGATATTGGCCTGCAGTTTTCTTTCTTTGTGACATCTTTGTCTGGTTTTGGTATCAGGGTGATGGTGGCCTTGTAGGATGAATTTGGGAGTGTTCCCCCCTCTGCTATGTCTTGGAAGAGTGTGAGAAGGGTGGGTGTTAGCTCTTCTCTAAATGTTTAATAGAATTCACCTGTGAAGCTGTCTGGTCCTGGGCTTTTGTTTGCTGGAAGATTCTTAATCAGTTTCAGTTTCAGTGCTTGTGATTGGTCTCTTCATATTTTCTATTTCTTCCTGGCTCAGTTTCAGAAGGTTATGCTTTTCTAAGAATTTGTTCATTTCTTCCAGGTTGTCCATTTTATTGGCATATAGTTGCTTGTGGTAGTCTCTCATGATCCTTTGTATTTCTGCACTTTCAGTTGTTACTTCTCCTTTTGCATTTCTAATTCTGTTGATTTGAGTTTTCTCCCTTTTTTTCTTGATGAGTCTGGCTAATGGTTTATCAGTTTTGTTTATCTTCTCAAAGAACCAGCTTTTTTAGTTTTACTGATCTTTGCTATTGTTTCCTTTTCTTTTTCATTTATTTCTGATCTGATGTTTATGATTTCTTTCCTTCTGCTCACTTTCAGGGGGATTTTTGTTCTTCTTTCTCTCATTGCTTTAGGTGTAAGTTTAGGTTGTTTATTTGAGATTTTTATTGTTTCTTGAGGTAGGATTGTATTGTTATAAACGTCTGTCTTAGAACTGCTTTTGCTGCATCCCATAGGTTTTGGGCCATCTGGTTTTCATTGTCATTTGTTTCTAGGTATTTTTTGGTTTCCTCTTTGATTTCTTCAGTGATCTCTTGGTTATTTAGTAGAGTATTGTTTAGCCTCCATGTGTTTATATTTTTTACAGTTTTTTCCCTGTAATTGATATCTCATCTCATAGTATTGTGGTCGGAAAAGATACTTGTCACTATTTCAGTTTTCTTAAATTTACCGAGGCTTGATTTGTGACCCAAGATATGATCTATCCTGGAGAATGTTCCATGAGCACTTAAGTAGAAACTGTATTCTGTTGTTTTTGAATGGAATGTCCTATAAATGTCAATTAAGTCTATCTGGTCTAATGTGTCTTTTAAAGCTTGTGTTTCCTTTTTTATTTTCATTTTGGATGATCTGTCCTTTGGTGAAAGTGGGGTGGGTGTTAAAAGTCCCCTACTATTATTGTTACTGTTGATTCCCCCTTTTATGGCTATTAGCGTTTGCCTTATGTATTGATGTGCTCCTATGTTGGGTACATAAATATTCACAATTGTTATATCTTCTTGGATTGATCCCTTGATCATTATGTAGTGTCCTTCTTTGTCTCTTGTAATAGTCTTTATTTTAAAGTCTGTTTTGTCTGATATGAGTATTGCTACTTCAGCTTTCTTTTGATTTCCATTTGCATGGAATACCTTTTTCCATCCCCTCACTTTCAGTCTGTATGTGTCCCTAGGTCTGAAGTGGTCTCTTGTAGACAGCATACATGTGGGTCTTGTTTTTGCATTCAGCTGGTCTGTGTCTTTTGGTGGGAACATTTAATCCATTTACACTGAAGTTAATTATCAATATGTATGTTCCTGTTACCGTTTTCTTAATTGTTTTGGGTTTGTTTTTGTAGGTCTTTTCCTTCTCTTGTGTTTCCTGCCTAGAGAAGTTCCTTTAGCATTTGTTGTAAAGCTGGTTTGGTGGTGCTGAATTCTCTCAGCTTTTGCTTGTCTGTAAAGGTTTTAATTTCTCTGTTGAACCTGAATGAGATCCTTGCTGTGTAGAGTAATCTTTGTTGTAGGTTTTTCCCTTTTATCGCTTTAATATGTCCTACCACTCCCTTCTGGCTTGGAGAGTTTCTGCTGAAAGATCAGCTGTTAATCTTATGGAGATTCCCTTGTATGTTATTTGTTGCTTTTCCCTTGCTGCTTTTAATATTTTTTCTTTGAATTTATTTTTTGATAGTTTGATTAATATGTGTCTTTTCATGTTTCTCCTTGGCTTTATCCTGTATGGGGCTCTCTGCACTTCCTGTACTTGATTGACTCTTTCCTTTCCCATGTTGGGAAGTTTTCAACTATAATGTCTTCAAATATTTTCTCAGACCCTTTCTTTTTCTCTTCGTCTGAGACCCCTATAATCAAATATTGGTTCATTTACTGTTGTCCCAGAGGTCTCTGAGACTGTCCTCAATTCTTTTCATTCTTTTTTCTTTATTCTGCTCTGCAGTAGTTATTTCCACTATTTTATCTTCCAGGTCACTTATCCGTTCTTCTGCCTCAGTTATTCTGGTATTGATTCCTTCTAGAGTATTTTTAATTTTACTTATTGTGTTGTTCATCATTCTTTGTTTGCTTTTTAGTTCTAGGTCCTTGTTAAACATTTCTTGTATTTTCTCTATTCTATTTCCAAGATTTTGAATCATCTTTACTATCATTACTCTGAATTCTTTTTCAGGTAGACTGCCTATTTCCTCTTCAGTTGTTTGGTCTGGTGGGTTTTTACCTTGCTCCTTCATCTGCTGCATATTTCTGTTTTCTCATTTTGTTTAATTTATTGTGTTTGGGGTCTCCTTTTCGCAGGCTGCAGGTTCATATTTCCTGTTATTTTTTGCTGTATGCCCCAGTGGGTGAGGTTGGTTCAGTGGCTTCCTGAACCAGTGGCTTCAGTGCCCCAGGCTTCCTGGTGGAGGGGACTGGTGCCTGTGTTCTGGTGGGTGGAGCTGTTTCTTGTCCTTTTGGTGGGCAGGGCTGCAGCTCGTTGTGTGTTTTGGAGTGTCCATGAACTTAGTATGACTTTAGGCAGCCTCTCTGCTCATGGGTGGGGTTGTGTTCCTGTCTTGCTAGTTGTTTGGCATGGGGCATCCAGCACTGGAGCTTGTTGGCCGTTGGGTGGAGCTGGGTCTTAGTATTGAGATGAAGATCTCTGAGAGAGCTCTTGCTGATTGATACTGTGTGGGGCCGGGAGGTTTCTGGTTGTCCAGTGTCCTGGACTCAGTACTCCCACCATGGAGGCTCAGGCCCAACACCCAGCCAGAGTACCAAGACCCTCCCAGCCACATAACTCAGGAAAAAAAGGAAGAAAGAAAAACAACAACAACCAAAAAAATGAACAGACAGAACCCTAGGACACATGGTAAAAGCAAAACCCTTGGTGAAATTTCAGACCCACAGAATATTGGGTCTGCTTCATGCGGAAGATCCAGTAGTGAGCCAGAAGAAGCCAAGAAGGATGGATTCCAGGTATGATGCAGAGATTGTAAAGTTACTTTTGGTTCTCAAGACATCAGTCTGTTCATTTCTGGTAGAGAGGGATGTTGAAATCTCCAGCTATGATAATGGGTGTATCCGTTTCCTTCAGGTTCTATCAGTTTTTGCCTCACATAATTTGATGCTGTGTTGTTAAACACATACACAATGAGGATTGTTATGTCTTCTTGGGGAATTAACCCCTTTATCATTATATAATGCCTTCTTTATCACTGATAACTTTCCTTGTTTTGAAGTCTGTTCTGTCTGAAATTAATATAGGATCTCCTGCTTTCTTTTGGTTAGTATTAGCGTGGTGTATTTTTCTCCAGCCATTTACTTTTACTCTAACAACACTAAACCACTTTACAGTGAGTGGGAGTACTTTATAATAACCATAATCCTAATTCCTTCTTCCACTCCTTGCATCATTGCTGTCAGTCATCTTATTTTATATACATACATATGCATATGTGTGTAAATATGTGCATAATCATACATGATCAAGTACACTGTTGCTGTTTGTTTTTGGCCACGCTGCTTGGCATGCAGGATCTTAGTTCCCTGACCATGGCTCACAGGCCCAGCCGCTCCACGGCATGTGGGATCCTCCCAGACCAGGGCACCAACCCGTGTCCCCTGCATCAGCAGGCAGACTCTCAACCACTGCGCCACCAGGGAAGTCCGGAAGCATGGATTCTTAACCACTGGACCGCCGGGGAGGTCCCCCACTGTTGCTATTTTTTTGAACAAACTTCTGTTAGCTCAGTTAAGAATGAGAAAATTAAAAGTTTTATTTTATTTTCACTTATTTCTTCTTAACCGCTCTTGCATTCTCATGTAGATCCAAGTTTCTGGCCTATATTATTTTCCTTCTCTTTAAAGAACCTCTGTTAACATTTCTTATAAGGCAGGTCTACCAGCAACAAATTTCCTCCATTTTTTTTTGCTTAAGAAAGTCTTTATGTTTCTTTCACATTTTTTTAATGTTTATTTTTAGATTTAATTTTTCTTTTACATGATAGCTTGTCTCTCTTAATCCCCTACCCCCTTGTTGCCCCTCCCCTCTTCCCTCTACCCACTGATAACCACTAATTTGTTCTCTGTATCTGAGAGTCTGTTTCTTTTTTGTTATATTCAATAGTTTGTTTTATTTTTTAGAGTTCACATGCAAGTGGTATCATAGAGTATTTTTCTTTCTCTGTCTGACTTCACTTAGTGAAATACCCTCCAAGTCCATCTGTGTTGTTGGAAATGTGAAAATTTCATTTTTTATGGATGAGTAATATTCCATTTTGTGTGTGTGTGTGTGTGTGTGTGTGTGTGTGTGTGTGTGTTTATACACACCACGTCTTATCCATTCATCTGTTGATGGACACTTAGGTTGCTTCCATATCTTGGCAATTGTAAATAATGCTGCTATAAAGATTGGGGTGCATGTATCTTTTCAAATTAGTGTTCATATTTCTTTCAGATATATACCCAGAAGTGGAATTGCTGGGTCATATGGTAGTTCTATTTTTAGTATTTTGAGAAACCTCCATACTCTTTTCCACAGTGGTTGCACCAGTACATTCCCACCAGTCTCCTTCACTTCTGAAGGATAATTTTGCAGGGTACATAATTCTAGGTTGGCAGGCTTTTTCTCTTACCACTTTTAACTATTTCACTTCACTCTTGCTTGCATGGTTTCTGCAAAGAAGTCAGATGTAATTACTCTTTATAAGTAAAATATTTTTTCCTCTGGCATCTTTCAGGATTTTTTTCTTTATCTTTGATTTTTTTATAGTTTGAAAATGATATGCTTAGGTGCTTTTTTTTTTTTTTCTTTTTCCTTCCCTCCATTTTCCTGCTTACTGTTTGTTCTCTGAGCTTCTTGGATATGTGATTGGACATCTGACATTAATTTGGGTAAATTCTCAGTCATTATTATTTCATATATTTCTTTTGTTCCTTTTGCTCTTTCTTCATTTGTTCTTTCTGTTTTGTGTATGTTACATCTTTTGTAGTTGTCCCACAGTTCTTGAATAGTCTTTTTTTTTTTTTTCAGTCTTTGTTATCTTTCCTTTCAATTCTGGAGATTTCTGTTGCTTAATCCTCAAGCTCAGCTGTTTTTTTCCTCAGCCATGTCCAGTCTACTAAGCTCGTCACAGGTATTCTTAGTACTTTTGATCTCTAGATTTTTTTGCAGGGGGCGGTATTCTTTCTTAGGATTTCTATTTCTCTGCTTGCATTGCTCTTTTGTTCTTGTATGCTATCTACTTTAAACATTGGAGTCTTAGCATATTAATCATAGTTGTTTTAAATTCCTAGTCTGCTGATTCCAATATCCCTGCCATATCTGGTTCTGATGCTTGTTCTGTCATTTCAAAATGTATTTTTGTCTTTTGGTATGTTTTTTTCTCGTTTTTCTTGATTGCTAGACATGATGTGCTGGGTAAAAGGAACTGCTGTAAATAAGCCTTTAGTGATGTAGTGGTAAAGTGTATAGGAAGAGGAAGTATTCTATGGTTGTGATTAGGTCTCAGTCTTTTGGTCTGAGCCTTTCCCTCAGGATTGTGAATATCACAATTATTTATCTGTTTTTTTCTCTCCCTTTAGGTGTGTCAGATGGTTAGAGTTGACTAGTGTTGGGTATATCCCCTCCTCCAGATCAAATAGACTCTGATAATACCACAGTAGCTCAGACCCTCCTTAACTAGTTTCTCCTGAGGACAGGCCTTGTTAAGAACAGAGTGTTCTGGCAGATTTCCTAATGGTTCCTTCTCCACTCCCCTGCTGGAAGCATGTAAGGATTTTTCTGATACTTATTGTGGGAACCTGGTTGATCTCCTAGAGGTACACTCACAAGAGTTTGGGGGCATCACAATGACTGTCCCCACCCCCAACCAGGAGTTTTTTTGACTGTCAGAGTTGTCCATCCTGAGCCTCCAGCAATTTGTCAATTACAGTTGAGATTGTTTTTCTCCCCCCACCCCCACCCTGGCACTGGTTTCCATGGTGATTTTCACTCATGAATCTCTGCTCTGGTAAGCAGTGACTCCCTTTTTTTTGCTCTCTCTCTCTGCAGTCTTAGGGGTGGGGTTTGCCCTGTGTCCTCCTCTCTCATAGATCTAAGAGGAGTTGTGGATATTTTTTGTGCTTTTGTATTTTTTACTTGTTGTTACAATAGAATGGCAGCTTCCAAGCTCCTTATATGCCAAAACAGAAACCAGAAGTCTGTATTACTTTTTAAATTAAATTTTAAATGTATAAGGAAAGACCTAAGTTTAAATAATAAATAGGATGACTCAAGTGATGCTTTTTGTTAAAACCATTTTGAAAACCCTTTACTGCTAATAGATTATGAAGTTTTGGATTACACATTATATATAGTTTTATTAAAAATAAGGAATGCATTCTTTTGTCACTTAAGTAGAAATTGTTTGTATTTTAGATAATGTTCAGTCATCCAGGCCTAGACATTCAGGGCAGAAGTATAGAATATGTACAGCGGCAAATACCCAAGGAATGTGGAAGCCTAAAGTCCCAAAATAAGGTAAGTAATCTTAGTTTTATCTTCTGATTTGGAATGTAACTAATTAACATGTAAGTGAAATTTTCCAGTCTTTCTAATTCTCCATATAGTTGAGTTGTACTAGAATTGTTTTTTAGTGTATAAATTTTCTATTTGTTTGTATATACTTCTAAACCCCATTACTTAAATTCCCTCCAGATTTCTGGTTTGAGTCTGGGGGATTGTCAGCATACTTATCACCAATAGGAATCGTATGTTGTAATATAATGGTCTGCATCCATCAGTCTACCTTTAGTCCAGACGTGGAATTTTTTTAGCCACAATTCCAAATATATGGGGAATAGAAGTCTGCCCCAACATGGATTCATGTGCTTACTTATAAAGTAGTCACTGTGTCCAGGGACTGGCACTAGAAGATATAAATGTGACTACTAGAAGCCCACTTAGATGGGTGAAGGGAAGCGTCATTTTGATTTATGCCTGAAAAATTTACTTTTCTCTGTGGCCTCAAGGAAACAGGCTACCCAGAAGGATGAGAGAGTGTGATGTGTTTTAAGTCATTTTCAGAGACTTGTATAGCCAACCTATGAACATGTATGTCTTTGTATTAGTTTGCCAGGGCTGTCATAACAAAATACCACAGACAGAGTGGCTTAAACAACAAAAATTCATTTGCTCACAGTTCTGGAAACTGGAAGTCCCAGTTCAAGGTGTTGATGCATTTGGTTTCTTCTGTGGCCTTTCTCCTTGGCTTGCCAGTGGTCACCTTCTGGCTGTGTTTTTTTTCCTCTGTGCACCCACATCTCTGGTCTCTCTCTCTCTCTTTCTGTCCAAATTTCTTCTTATAAGGATACCAATCAAATTGGATTAAGGCCTACCCCAAGGGCCTTATATTTTAATCACCTTTTTAAAAGGCCCTATTAACAAATGCAGTCATATTCTGACATACTGGGATTGGGGCATCAACATATGGATTTGGGGGGACACAATTCAGCCTATAACATTCCACCCTCTGGTCCCTCTTCTCACATGCAAAATACATTCACCCCATCACAACACCCCAAAAAACGTAACCCTTCCTAACATCACCTCTAGGTCCCAAATCTCATCTAAATACCATCTAACTCAAAGGTAAGTGAGCTCAAAGTTTGATTCATCCTGAGGCAGAATTCCTCTGGGCTCATGAGGGAGGTGGCCCCATCCCCTTGGCCATCAGTGATAGCATCTTCCTGAGAATTTTCTTTTTTTTTTTTTCCTGAGAATTTTCTTGCTCTTCAACTTCTGGTTCATTTTTGTTTTAAAAATTACTATTTCAATTCATCACTTCCTTCTCATATTGTAGTATAAGCAGCAAGGAGGAGCTAGGCTGCACCCTCAGCACTTTGCTTGTAAATTTATGCTAAATATCCAAGTCCATCACTCACAAATTCTACCTTCCACAAGAGACTAGAATACAATTCACCCACATTCTTTGCCACTTTATAACAAGGATCAACTTTCCTCTGGTGTCAACAGTATGTTCCTCATTTCCATCCAAGCCCTCACCAGAAGCACCTTTAATGTTCTTATTTCTACCAAGTCTCTTCAAAGCTACCTAGCCTTTTTATAACATGCACCTCAAAACTCTTTCAGCCCCTACCCATTACCCAGTTCCAAAGGCACTGCCACATTTTTAGATGTTTGTTAGCACAACATCCTACACCTTGGTACTAAAATCTGTATGAGTCAGGGTTCTCCAGAGAAACAGAACCAACAAGAGAGATATATATATAAAGAGAAAGAGACTTATTTTAAGGAATTGGCTCATGTGATGGTAGAGGTACATATTCAAAATCTGCAGGGTAAGCTGTCAGGCTTGAGACCCAGGGAAGAGCTGTAGTCTGTATCCAAAGGCAGACTGCTGGTAGAATTCTTTCTTGTTCCAGCAAGGTCAGTCTTTGTACTAATAAAGCCTTCAACTGATTGGATGAAAGCCACCTACATCATGGAGGATAATCTACTACACTTATGGTCTACCCATTGAAATGTTTATCTCGTCCAAGAAACATCTTCACTTAAACATGTAAAATAATGTTAGCCAAATATCTGGGCACTGTGGCCCAGCCAAGTTGGCACATAAAATTAACCTTCACAGTCATTATTGCAATTTTCATCTCTTTCCTTTTGAGGTCCCTTTGAAATCAATCCGACATGTCAGCTTTCAAGATGAGGATGAGATTGTCAGAATAAACCCTCGCGATATCTTAATACGTCGCTATGCAGACTACAGACATCCTGACATGTGGAAAAGTGACTTGGAGAGAGATGATACTGACTCCAGTATTCAGTTTTCTAAACCAGACAGTAAAAAATCAGACTATCTGTACTCTTGTGGGGATGAGACTAAGTTAAGTTCACTCAAAGACTCTGTGGTATTTAAGACACAGCCCTCCTCATTAAAATTTAAGAAGTCAAAACGAAGAAAAGAAGATGGTGAACGTTCTCGCTGCGTATACTGCCAAGAAAGGTTTAATCATGAAGAAAATGGCAGGGGAAAATGTCAGGATGCTCCAGACCCTATTAAAAGATGCATATATCAAGTTAGTTGCATGCTCTGTGCAGAGAGCATGTTGTATCATTGTATGTCAGACTCAGAGGGAGATTTTTCTGATCCCTGTTCATGTGACACTAGCGATGACAAGTTCTGCTTACGATGGTTAGCCCTAGTAGCTTTGTCTTTCATTGTACCATGTATGTGCTGCTACGTCCCTTTGAGAATGTGCCATCGTTGTGGTGAGGCGTGTGGGTGCTGTGGTGGGAAACATAAAGCTGCTGGATGAAAGCATCCAGTGCCAAAATGAGCTTAAAATCTTTGTGTCCAGGAATTAGCTAACTTGGATTTGTGGAAGCTTTTGGCAAGCATTATGAAATCTTGCCTGGTATCATTGGGGCCACACGTGGAGGAAGCAGAACTCATCAGTTCTTGGCATTTCACAAATGCTAGCCATGCCTAACTTTTTCCCTGGAGTGCATGGCATGTTTTGTTGCAGGTTCTAAAGAATATTTGCAAAAGGAAACCATTTCTGGTTATTGGCTATATAAAGTGAGCATAAATATGATCCAACTAAAAAGGGTTAATTTTTTGGCATTTTTGTATATTTATGCATTAGGTGATGGGACTTTTAAAGGTTTGAATTCATTAAGATATAAACTTAAAGTGCACTAGGGGACAGTTGATTTCAATCTAAAAAAAGTTAACACTTGGGAACTGTAAGAAGTAAAACAAGTGCAACTAAATCATTTATTACTTGTTTTTTGAAAGCAGTTTTATGTATAAATAACAAATGTTTATATTTAACTAAATATAAGGTACGAGTTATTACATATTAAACTTTTCCTCCCCTTCCTAGTTCTGAAGTAGATGTACATATATCTACTGTCACATTCCATTATATTTTGAATATTTTACTTATCTAGTTAATAACATTTTGGTTCCATGTGAATGATTTGATATTTTCATTGTCGTTTCCCTTTGGCTACAGTTTATATTGAGTTATATCTGTACATTCTGGTAATCTAAAATCCTTAAAAAATATTCTAATAGCCTTGAGTGACCAACTTTTTTTTAAAGCACAGATGTAATTGTCTAATGTTATGATGGGAACATAACACTTATTTTTATATAAAAAGAGACTGAGTAAACATTATAGAAAAAAGTAAGGTTTTGGGTTGTTGTTTTGTTTTTTGTGGTATTCAACCAGCAAGTTGTTTTCTTTCAGAGTTTCCTCCTTCAAAAAATTATATTGCATTTACAAATGTTTTACAAGGTGAAAAGTGTAACTGGATAGTTAGAGTCAGTAAAACAGTTTCCTCCTGAGATTTCCACTTATCATTCTGCTAAACCAGAATATGTTCAGCTGTGTTACTTTTTAGCTTAATTCTCAGTGCTTATTATCACATAACAATGATAACTTTTCTCAGTTGCATTTTATTTTATTTAAACTGGCCAAAAGCAAAATTATTTTATGTAAAGGATGTGCTAAACTATCCCAAGAAAGTATTTAATCCAGTATTGTGAATGAAATATCTTGTACGTATAAATTTATTTCTTTTGCAGAGCATTGTCTTACTGGATGTTTTATTTTCAAAGTAGTTGGATAAATGTTCTAGCAAATTGTTTGAAGTACTTTGGGGTCAAATTGTCTTTTTTTTTTTTTTTTTTTTTTTTAAGTGTTACATTAAAACTCTAACCAAGTAAGGGGTTCCTTAAGAACATTCCCTTAAAGGGAAAAGTTGAGAAGTGTGCCTTTTTTTAATGGCTTGAAGTTTCAGAAGTGATAAAAATTAAAATCACACTACTGTTAGAAGCTCATTTTCTATGCAGGTTTTTAAATGTCATTTATGTAATCATTCTTTTTACATATCACACTTAAGCTTGTGTTAGCTTTCTTCTTTTGCCCCAGATCAAACTGAACAATGTATATAACACTATCTGTCTGTAAAATACTTTTTTTAAGAAAGCATTTATATTTATATGACAGCTTGAACTGACAACATTGTGTATATAGATCATCTTAAAGTATTATTTCACATTGAAAAGAAGAAAAATATATTGATAACTATAGATGTTATGAAGAAGAGGTTATTTCTAGTTTTGTACTAAAAATTAATTGGATGAACTAAGTCCAAAACATGATACCGTAGCAGCAGTTTTAAGTCTTATTTTTACTGTTTATATATTTGGAAGCTGCTACACCAGATGATCTTCATCCCTGAAGTCTTCAGCTAAACTTGGTTTCCTAGAATAGACTGTTAACTTTCAAAATTACTTTTTATTGGTAAAATGGAAATACTGGTTTTCCTTGTGAATAATTTTCGTATTTGTAAGTGCTGAGTTTATAATTCAGGTTTGATCAGGTGTGAACAACTGAAGAAAATAACTTGCTGGCTATATAGGAAAATGCTGTGGAAATGAACTGTGTATATACTTCTGGGAAGAACAAATTTAATCATTTCTTCTGTTGAGCACTAATCAGTATAGTGCAACTCCTGGTCCTGTACTGTATTTTATATGCAACATATATGCTTTAATATTTTAATGTTTGTGCATTAATATTTTCAATTTGTTTAACCACTTTGCTGCTAAGATTTTTCCGTCCCATCCCCATTTTTCCTTTACAGTTTTAAACAAGTTTCTTCATTAAAAACTATGGTCATGAAATGGTTTTTATTTTACCTTGGATCTTTATAGTTTAACACACCCAGGTTCCAAATCAGTCTGGAAGACTAACTGATAATATAATGTTACCTGAATCCCTATGTGGAAATTTTCTCTTGAGTAAATTAGAATTCTTATGTGAATTCTTAGGTTAAATTTCTTATTCTTAAACGTGTATAGGTATATTCAGGAACATTTTCTTGTTCTGCATACGGATTTGGCACTGCCAGTTGGCTTGTCCTCTAAAACCTTTCTCTGGTTTTAATCTGGTAGCAGAAGCAAATGGCTAAACAAAACTGCTTAACTAATAGTAAATATTGAAAATGAAATCATCTAGATGGCATGACAAGAAAGACTTTTCGTCTGATGGCTTGTTCAGAATTGATAATCCTTAAATGATTTGTCTCCTGAGTTGACAGGGGAATCATTTGATTTCAGAAGAAATATGAGGTATGTAACTTCAGCACCACCTACTGGATGATTTATAGACCATACGTGAGGTGGCAGTTGGGATCTGACAGGGTTCATCATTACTACCAGTAAAGGGCTATTTAAGTGGTGGCCACCTCCAAATGGAGAAAGCAGGAATAAGAAATATCTCGAACTGTAAAACCAATCTTTTCCCTAATGTGTCTTGTAGAAAGATTTTAAGCACTTTTTTCTTACATATCCTGTTTTAAAATATTTATCAATATTTGGAACTGGCAATCAAACTTAATGTGCCGAAGCATTTATAGAACCAATTCTTTCAACTTGCAAAAGCCATTACCAAAATGGTATTCTTACTTTTCCTCCCATTACCAGTCAGGGAGAATTTTTTAGAAAAAATAAATATCACTGTATTTCATCATGACAACTTCAGAGAGTGTGTGTGTCTCTGGGATAATGTTGGGCAGGGGTTAAAATTTAAAGGGGGAAACTTAAAACTACCTATTTTCATTGGTTATTCAGCAGTGCCTAAAATGAACTTTTGAAGTAATACAAATGCACTTTCAATTCATGTGTATAGTGCCATCTGATATCTTGGGTAAGTCTTGTCTTTTCTTTTTCTCTCCCCAGCCCCCCCTTAAAGGAACACTACAGAGATGTTTCTTAATACCTATATGTCTCAGAAATACAGGAAATACGTACTTTCCTACAGATTTAAAGAATCTTAAGGATGTTTTGTTGAAATTTACTTTAGGTTTTGTGATACACTTTGGAATATGTGTTTAAGATTGGGTTTTTTATTTTAGCCTAAAGATATATTAAACAAGTGTAACATTTTTCTACATGAAACTTTGAAAACTTTAGTTACCTGGAAAACATAGATTCTTAACTAAATATTCTTATTCTTAATTTGATTTCCAAGATCACATTTCTAAGTATAAGGCGAAGCACTAGAAACTTGCATCATTGTTACACTTAAAAAAAAAAAAAATTGGTCTGTACTCCACGATAATAGCACCATAAGGTGTTTTGCAGTAAGTCAAAACAAAGAAATCACAACCTGAGATAATTTATGTAAACCAAAAAATAAGGTGGGGGAGGCTTTAAGTTATTAAGGTACTGTTTGCCTAGCAGCCAGGTGGTTATAAAACTTTGATATGCTTTGAAACACTGATGTTAGCCATTGTTCCTGAAAGCTCCTTAAATTGCGTAAGTTGCTAGTTTTGAAATTTTTCAAGAATAATCTAGTTGAAAAGCCTTTGTAATAAAGATACACATAGAGATTTTTGTGAACATTGCCAGTATGTAGTATCATTTGCTTTCTATTTTTGACCTCAAAAGTGCCTCACTTGTATATTATTTCCATTAAAAGCTTGACTGCATTCTTTCCAATAAGCAATGAAAAATTGTTTAACTCATGTCATAATGTATCTCCTTAGATATAGTTGACTAGCTTGATAGTTTTGGATATATAATGTAAATACGCATATATAAGTTTGTAACTGTTTTTGTTACATCATACCCATGTAATTGGACATATCAGATGATATCATAAGAATTTGTTTTAATTACCTGATTAAACCTATCATGAAATATAAAAGGACTTTTTCTTACTCTTCTAGAGATAGCAAACTATCACGTAAGAGATAATAATTACTAAAGGAGAAAGCAGTAGTAGAAATGGAAGCTTTTGATCATAATTTTTTAAGGTGTATTTTTAACCAAAAGGTCATGTATAGTTCATTTTAATGACTTATTTATTCACTCTTGATTGTATCCAGATTTTTTTTTATAGTTTGTTACCTGATACATTATTTGGTTTGGGAACATGTTACAACAAAGTCTGGATTAACTGCCTTAAATGATGTGTGGGAAATCTTTAACCCACTACTCTTACTCTTTTTTTTTTTTTTGTATCATAGTTTCAGAGTTTCACTTAACTTGTAATATAAGCAAAATTAATCTAAATGAAAAATTATTAGGACAGTACTCAAAAATCATAATGTATTTCAACACCAGAATAACTTTTGAATTACTTATATTACAGTTGTATTTATTTGAAAAATCAAGAATTAACTGTTTATACCTTTACCATGAATTATGAAATGTTAGTCTTATGTGTTTATTTACAGGTTTTCAGAAATTTACTTTATGTTCTTCACATCAAGTTAATACCCACAAGTAAGTAGAATAGTTTTTACACAAGAGAAATTGAAACTAGGGTTTCTGCTTGGCTGTCAATATAGTGTCATGCACACAGTAGTCCTTAAAAAACATCAGCATTAATAATACGGAAGTTGGAGTCAACTTTAAAACCAACTACTCTAAGATTTGCAGTTTTAGAGGTATCCTTAAAATAATGGCTAAAAAAATGTATAATAAAAGTCTAACAAAATCATAGTTGAAATGGTGTTTTCTTTTGTCTAGCAGTCTTTATTTTATGTTTTTACATGATCACTTACAGTCCTCAAATAACCATATAATGTAAGTATTATCCTCATTTTACTTAAAGAAGAGGTTTAGGTTTCAAGAGGTTAAAAACTATCCCCAAGATCACATTAGAGGTATCGGGATTGAACCAAATTGTCTTACTCCAAAGCCCATACTTTTAGTCACAATGCAGTTTTGTGTTTCGTTATAAGAGTCACAGGTGTACTTCATAGAATCATCATGTTGTTCTGTTAAAATGAAATTTTATTTAAGTTGAACAGTATGATGATTCTGTGAAGTACAAAGCCTTTAAAGACAGAGCCTGTCTTTAAACCAGAGTTGCATTTAGTATCAGGTCTGCTACTTACACACGTGTCAGATTGATGAGTTTACTGTCCCCACTTCCCTCAAACTTAATTTTAACTTAGAAATAATACAATAACCAAGAGTCTGTGTACAGTTTGGAAAGAAGTAGGACAGGAAGAATTCCAGAATTTCTAATACTGAAATAAGATTCTTTCTGGATGATAAAACTGAGACCTGTTTAGCTTTCATTTCCATTACTGATTAATTTTGCATTGTCAAACTGTAAGATACTTTCTTTTAAAAATGTGATACGGGAGATCTTACGGATATTACTTGTCAAACATAAACCCCTTTTGTGCTCTCAATTTTTTTTCTCCCCTGTTATAGGAATAATGTCTCCAACTTCTCCAAATCTATGAAGAGAAGAATTCATGGAGAAGAAATTTCTCCATAGTGTATTATAATTCATTTTTATAATTCTTATATTCTTACCAAGAATGACCAGCATTTATAGTGTATTATAATTCATTTTTAAATTCTTATATTCTTACCAAGAATGACCAGCAAGCTTAAATGTGTGTCTTTCATCAGTAGAGGAATCCACAGTGTTTCACTCTCTCTTAAAATTTAAGAGAAAACAAGGTTGTATGAATGTATAAGCTCCCAGCTAATTAATAGTTCTTGTTAAATTATCAAAGTAAAATATACAGATAGCATGAAACCCCAAAGTTCTAAGAAAGAAATAGGGATCCAAACCAAATTATTTAAGATTACTGAAAAAATTGAGTTCACTGACATTTTAGGACTGGAAGGCCCCCTAGAGATCAGTATAACACCCTTATTTTACAAATGTAGAAACAGGTCCAAAGAAGTTAAGATATTAGTGTTAAGGTCATTAACTTATATAGAAACACAGCCTGTACTTTAAACCCATACATCCAACTTCCTACAGTGCATCTCTTGCATGCATCTCAAATTCAGTAAGTCCAAAACTTATTTCCCCCATTCCTTAAACCTTTTTTCTCTTCTCTGCCTTGTTAGATGGTGATACCACTGTACATCCAGTAGTCTAAGGCATCAACCTGGTTATTATCTTAGTTTCTCATTTTCCCTTAAGTCATCTCACACTACTGATGTTGAGGCTTAGGCATTGAATCACTTGAACGTATTTTTAACAAAAGATGGTAAATATGACTGGAAGGTGAAAGTACTCCAGACTGCAACAAAATGGTGATAAACGGAGATCTTCAGGTTGAGATATCCCCAGATTTAGACAAAAGAAGTGGTTTGTGTGGGATTGAGGAATCGAATGGTGGTGACTTGAAAGAATACTTCAGCACCTAGAACCAACGAGGGTTAAGAGCAACTTGAACTATCGAGTGCAAACACAGAGAAATGATAAATTTTAAACTATATTCCCCTTTCCTTACACCCATTCCCTTTTTTTCAGTAATATAAGCTTGTTGTCTATTGTTTCTTGTGATGGTTGTTTTCTGAGAGTTTGGGCGAAAGAAAAGTCTTACTGGACACCTTTGGAATCCATAATCAGGTGAGCCCATAGTCAAAAGGTTTTCTTTTTACACCTCATTTTTCCCTAAAGCAATGTCAGAAAGAGCCTTTGTGGTACAGATTTCTTCCTCTTTTGAATGTTACATCTCCAGGCAATGCCAACTATTTAAAGGATGTTTGGGAGGTGCCATTTCATGTAGAGTAGTAAGGGAAGGCCATGTAAATTTTAAGTAGGAAAAGAACTCTCCAGGTTGAAGGAAGAGCAAATGCAAAGGGGTCTGAAGAGGAAGGAGTTTGGCTTGTTGAACAGCAAAGAGGCTAGTTTGACTAGAGGTGGCAGAATGAGGAAGCTCATGAAAGGAGGGAAAGTCACAGGGTACCAGGCACCAGATCTCAGGGCCTTGTAAGGCAGGGGGAGGAGTTCAGATTTTATTCTGAGGGTGATAAAAATCTACTGGAAGGTTTTGAACAGAGACATATGATCTGGCTGCTCTGTGGCCTATTTTTTTTAATGATTAATAGATTTATTTATTGCTTTATGTCTACTATTCCTCTCTCTTGTCAAATGAGAGTTTTTATTTTAATTAGCCCATTCTTGCTTCAGCATTGTATATTGGATGTGTTGGAGGGAGGAGCAGATCAATTGACTACTAGATATATGGAGAAGAAACATGTCTCAAAGAAGAGAAATACATAGGTCATTTGGAGATCCAGGACATTAAGCTGGATACAACTCTAAGAAGGTACTTTATGTTGTCTCACTTGGGAATGGATTGATTGTGTTCTTAGTGTGGATAGAAAGGATCAAAGGAATAACTGATGAACTGATTAAAGCAAAGATTGTTAGTGCTGATCCAGTATCCATGTGCTTCTCTACATCTCCAAGCTTCCCCTGGGGATGGGTTGAGGCCATAAGACTAATTCTAGCCAGATGATTTGAGGGGTAGTGAAGTGTTGGGGCAAGGCAATTAAGACCAGTGGGCCTTGTTTGTCTCTTGCCCTGCTAAGGATTTCTTGGAAGTCATGTATAGCTGGTATAACATGATGGAGGAGGACCACCTGAACTTCTCTGGACTTTACCCAAGTAAGGAATAAACCTTTAAGTCCATGGTGCTTTGGGGTTGTTTGTTTTATTTTGTTTCAGCGACATAATTTAGTATTTAACTAAATGATAAGCATAATTTAGCTAATAGATAAGCATTTTCCTGAATCATTTTAGAGTGTTGACTCAGCTTTAGCCAGTGAAAGCAATTACAAAGTGAATCACTTTCTGTGTACAGTTTGTATCAGTAGACCATTAATCTGTCCCCATCCTCACTAAATCTAAACTTTAAAAGAGTATCTATCTGAAGAAGCAGAACTTTGTTAGCTGTCTTAGGTTGTTTATGTGACTTTGTCTAACACTGAGTACAGGAAAGAGTCACGCCAAGATATGAAGCTAAAGATTCTAAGTTTACTGCCATACCCCCGGTGGCAGTCCCTGGGGATGAATGAAAGGTAATCAGACATTATATTATGAAGACTCATATGTCTTACCAGAAAGTTTAAACTTTATCCTGATGATTATAAAAATCCATTAACGGGAGGAGGATGCCATGATCAGATTTACTTTTTTGAGTAATTATTAAATTATTCAACAAATATTTATTAAGGCAATTCCAGGATGAGCAACACAGACAATTTACCAGCTTTCATGGAGCCTATATTCTAGGTCGGAGAGAGTGTATTCAATGAACAAACAACTAAATCAGAGAGTTGAAAGTTATATACCTGGGTGGCCAATGACAGCCTAAGAAAGTGGCTTTTGAGATGAAATCCAAGTGTCAATAGGGAGCCAGCCATGTGAAAATTAGAGGAAAGCGCATCCCAGGAAGAGGGAACAGTCCTGTGGTAGAGACTTTGGTATTCATATCTGACTTGTTTCTTCTTGGCACACAGGAGTACACACTTCCCCACTGTCTTGCAGGTGGGTGGGCTTATGGACAAGTTCTGGAAAACAGACTGTGAGACGAAGTAATATAAATAATTTCCAGGCTGATAGAAGACCCTCTAGTACCCTCTTCCTCTACCATAACAATCATGGGTAAGGCCACATATTGAGATGGTAGAACCTCAAGACTGAGGCAGCCTGAATTATTGAGTCTTCTCACGGACAACAGTTGTCTTAGAGAATGACCTAGCCCCTAGGGTTACTTTGTGTGATTTGGGGATTGTGTCTTACAGTAGCATAACCTATCCCCATCCTGTCTAATGCAGGCCCTGAGCTGGGAACAAGCTTTATGGGTTACAGGATGAGCTAGAAGAGCAGAACAGGAACAGAGTGAGCATGGGGAGAATGTCAGAAGCCAGATCACATAGGCTTTTTAAACCAAGGTAAGGAGTTTTTATTTTATTTTAAGTATGAGAGGAAATAATTGAAGGGTTTTAAGTGGGGGATGACATTTTATAATTTACAATTCTAAAAGATTACTCTTGAGAACTGTATGGAGAACTGATTGGGGAGGAGGGAGGCAAAACAGAAAGGAGGAAGGCCAACTGGGAGACTGTTAGTCTTTGTGAATTCCTCTTGTTTGGATCAGGGTGGAGATAGCAAGGATGAAAAGAAGTGGACAAAATTTACATATGTTTTGGAGGAGACATCAAAAGGATTTCCTAATAGATTAAATGGGGTGGGTGGGAGAAGGGAATCAGGAGAAGAGAATAATTTGGGGGCTTAAATCTGGAGAAATGCTGATATAGACAAGCCTGGGAAAGGAGCAAGTCTTGGGGGTGGGGGTGGGGAGGCTGTATCACATTTGCAGTGACTATTTGCAGTGGAGAAGTTGACTAGGGACTTAAATATATGAATATAGATTTGAGGAGCAATCAAGTTTAGAGATATAAAATTAGTATATAAATTATTTTGCCCTGACCTTTTATGGGGCTCATAGGATTAATTACATAATAAATAAGCTTCATCTAATGAATACATATTGTACCCCCAAATTGCAGAACATACTTTGTTTTCAAACACATTTAGAAAATTTATAAAAATTGACTATATATTGGGCCAGAAAACAAATTCGGTCAAAAACAGATCTCTGATCTCAATGCAGTTAGGAAACAGAAAGATAATTAGAAAAAAATATATATAAGGAACATTAAAATCACACTTCTAAATAGCTTGTGGTTACTTAAAATAAAAATTTAAGATTCTTTAGACCAGAACAAAACTAAAAATAAATATCAAAGCATGAAAGATGCAGCTAAAGCAATACTTGGAGAGAAATTTATAGCTTTAAATTCTAATATTAGAAAAGAAGAAAGTGTTAAAACTAATGAGCTACTAAAAAGCCAATATGAAAAGTTAGAAAAATAGTATAATAAAGATGAAGAAAATTTATCAAGGAAGAGAACAAGAAGAGTTGACCTGAGATAAATAGACTGCCAGATATTTCTCCAGCAAAAATGAGTGTATTTGGGATCGGCCAAGAATTGTAATTCAGGGTCTGGAACCATGGTTGGCCACGTGCATGTCGTGCATGGCAAGGGAAGGAGAACAATGTTACAGAGAGGAAAAGGAAGTTGAAAGAGGTAGAGTCCATGCCTTTTCATTGGCTGAGTCCTTGCCTGGAAAGAAGAGGGTTCATTCTTCTTGTTGGGCTCTGCTCTCACCACAGGACATGAGAGTGCCCCCTTCTGGTCTCCTGACTCTCTTTAACTGAGGTTTCTGTTTATTAAAATTTTTACAGAAGTTAAGGTTGGAATTTAATAAACTAGAAAACATGCAGTATAGAAGATCAATAGAGCCAAAAGTTGGTTTTGAAAAAGCTAATAAAGTCGATAAACTTTTGGCAAAATTGGATCAAATAAACAAGGACAAATAAACAAGATCAGCATTCTATATCCAACAAAAATATATTTCAAAAGCAAAGCTGAAATAAAGAGAGTTCAGTTATATGAAAGCTGAAAGAATTCATTACTAGCAGACCCACACTGTAATAAATGCAAAAAGTCTTTCAGCCAGAATGAAAATGATACCAGATGGAAATCTGGGTATAAACAAAGGAATGAAGAGCACCAGAAGTAGTAACTACATGATCAAATAAATGCTTTACTCATATTTAATTCTTTTTACAAGAATATTGACGGTGTAACTAATAATAAAAACAATGTAGTGTGTGGTATATAACAGATGTAGAAATAAAATGTATGACAATAGCACAAAAGCTAGGAGGAGAGAAATGGAATTACAAAGTCCTTAGATTATACGTGAAATGTTATCACATGAAGACAGACATAAATATTTATACTACAAATTCTAAGGTAACCTCTGAAATAGCAGAACAGAATTATGCAAAGATTTCCCCTATCCTTCAAGGAGATAGCCTTACATTATTAGACTGGAAGCTATAGTTCTCCACACTGGGCCCCAGGACCTAATTTACAAAACAGAAACACTCATTAAGTTGTTTTCTTTTCTTTTTTTGTGGTACACGAGCCTCTCACTGTTGTGGCCTCTCCTGTTGCGGAGCACAGGCTCCAGACGTGCAGGCTCAGGGGCCATGGCTCACGGGCACAGCCGCTCCGTGGCATGTGGGATCTTCCTGGACCGGGACATGAACCTGTCTCCCCTGCATCGGCAGGCAGACTCTCAACCACTGCGCCACCAGGGAAACCCCATTGAGTTGTTTTCTTAAATAAAGGTGCCAACCTCCTGATCCTTGGCTGTCGGCACCACAAGCAAAGGGCTTTGAAATTACAGTTTCCTTAGGCTGGGCTTCTAGCTTCACTAATCTCAAAGGAAGGGGGGTCAATAGAAAATTTTATGTTTGCAATCCAGAGCCATCCTTTCAAGCACATGAGGAATCTTCACTAACAAAGTATAATTTCCACTGGGCAAAGACTGAATGCTATTTAAATGTTGTTTATACTTCAGCCCCACAGAGTACTCTTCATTTTGACTTGTATCTCTGCTTAGAAGTTCGCTCAGTATTTGCTAAATAAATGAATGATTGGCTATGTGGAAACTGTATAAATGAATCACAGAAAGGTCCCTGAGGGTCCCCCCACCAACCCACACGTTCCCACCTCACCACGGTTAGAAATCTGTCCTCTCAGAGCTTGTCATGTGATTGGGTTGCTTTTGCCTTGCTTCTTTTGAGCTGCATCATGACAATGCTACTTCTGCTTTTCTGTCACTTTTAACCTGGCCTCAATTCACAAAATTATCTGAACTCACTTCTAATACCTTGCTCATCGAATATTATTGCACGTCCTGCACAGACCTTTCATGTGCCAAGAGATCTATCATTCCCTACCCCCCAACACTGAATAAAAAATACATTCATTACGTCAATTATTTACCCAGGGTTGGGGTCTCTTCTCCGAAGAAATTCTAAACAGATTCTTGAAAGACTAAAGAAGTGGAGAAAATGTAGTTAAGCAACTTTCAGTCTCTTTACAAAAGGCTTCAATTTAGTGTCTCCTTTAGAGAAATTTATTTTCCTTCTCAGTCAGTAAGATGCAGATAATAATGTTTTCAAATACTAACCCATATGGTTAAATTTGTTGGTCTGTTTCTCTATTTGGTAAATTATTATGGTTCATAAAAATCTATTATGTCAGCTTTCTTTAAGAAAATCTTTAAAATGCAGTAATGACACCTAGTATTTAAATGACGTATGATTTCACAAAGTTACTTTGTTTTGTGCATGAATGAATGGACAGAAAGGAGGGTGAAAAAATCTCCAATTTCAAGTGTTATATACCTTGTTCTCTACCTCTGACTTTGAGAGTAGTGCCTGGGGGTGGGGATTAGGGTTGGGAAAAGGGAAGGGAGGTGAGGACAAGAAGATTGAAATTTAGAGTCGAGGTAAAAGGTGAAGTGGGGTCTGGGCTCTGGTTCTCCTCTGGCCTTTCTTCATTGTCTCCTCAAATCACCCCTTGATTGCTGTAGTCCCAAAGATTCCACCCTGAGATAACTTGACTTCCCACTCAGTGCCCATTTCTGGGGAAATCCCATTGGTTTGGGGGGCTTCAGCTGCCACCCTTGTGCAGGTGACACCCAACTCTATAACTCTGGCTCAGACATTTCTCATGAGTATAAAACTTGTGTTTCCGACTGCCAGTGGACATACCCAACTGGATATCTCTCTGGTAGAGCAGGGGTTGGTAAACCATAGCCTGTGCAAGACTGCCCTAATGCCTGTTCTTATACAGCCTGCAAGCTAAGAGTGTTCTTTACATTTTTAAATGGTTGAAAAAAAATCAAGAGAATAATATTTCACAACACGTGAAAATTATGTGAAATTCAGATTTCATTGTCCATAAATTAAGTGTTCTTGGAACATAGCCATGCTCATTTAATTGACTGTAGCTGCTTTCATGCTACAATGGCCAAGTTGAGTGGTTATGAGTAGTTGTGGCAGAGACCGTATGGCTCACAAAGCCTAAAACATTTACTCTCTGGGCCTTTATAGAGAAGGTTTGTTGATCTCTACTCTGGTGTGATTCCCCAAGCTAGATCAAAAAAGATGATGCAGCTTTTGCACTGTTGACTGGAATACTCAACTTTGAAGCCTTCAGTTATCATATAAGCAGTCTGGGTGCCCTGGAATCACCATGTTGTGAGAATGCACAAACCAACTGACATGGAGAGTCCATGGGAGAGCACAGATCCAGTCTCCCGTCCCAGCCATCCCTCCGTCCCCAAACTCCCATTGCAAGTGCATTATAAACTCCCAAACCAGAACCGTCCAGCTGAGCCCTTCTTGAATTCTAGACCCACAGAAACCATGAGCAATACTAAAATGACTGTTGTGGCTAAACCACTACATTTGGGGATGATTTGTTATGCAGCAGTACGTAACTGAACCACTGCCATTACTTTTTATTACTACAATAGCCTCTTCTTTGCTCCCTCTCCATCATTGCAGTATCATTTCCAATCATCTGTTCCCTCCCCTGGAAGAGAATTTTACATTATCATCCTTGTTATTGCCTTCCTATTATACTTCCCCATTCCTTTGTTTGGCTTGGCCACCTGGCTTGCTTGGGCCAATGGATGTGAGTGTGGGTTCTAAACAGAAGCTTTTAGAGATATGCCCTCTGCCATGAGAATAGTGCACCTCCTAGAGGGGCTGCTGCTCTACCTGAGTCCTAGAATGGGGAGATGTGGAGTTTGCACACAGTCCACCTGCAACCTGGGGTAGAACCTCAGAGCCACAGAGCTGCTGAACCCCAGCTGGTTCATTGCTGATATGTATCATGACTGACAAATCACCTTCATTGTTGCAAACCACTGAGAATTTGAAGTTTCTTTTCCTCAGTGTGACTGTAGCAAAATGAGCTTCTACTATGTGCCAAGACCCTGAGCATATATAGACTACATTGCAGTGGATTGCTTTTGGTCCCTTATCTCCTGCCATCACCTGACAGTTTCTCCCTAGTGCTTCCATGTTTCTATGCTCTTTGCACACTCTATTTCCTCTTCCTGGAATGCCCTTGGCTGCCTTTCAAATTATATGTACTCCTCAAAACTTCATGTCATCTTCTTTGTGATGGTTCCCCCAACATTCCCCAACAATCTTTCCTAGTAACTTCTCCAGCACTTATCTTTGTATGGTGATATCTAGTTCTGAGTCTTTGCCCCCTGCTAGACTGTCATCCCCTTAAGCACAGGGAGAGTATCTTTTCCATGTTTGTATCAGGTCCCCAGACCCTCGCACAATGCCTAGCACTGAGAGTTTTTAAGGGACGTTTGTTGAAGAGTGACCCAAGACAGAGGCAGGCAGTCCTGAGGGTGAGGGACTGGATTTAAGTTTGCGGCAAACCCTCTGTTTGGAAATCTCTCATTTCTTGCCTCCAGCATTTTCCTGCTGAACAAATCAGATTCAAATAAACATCAAGAGCAAGCTTGAAGGGTAAAAGACTCATAGAAAAGTTTGGGGGTTGGTTTTATATATGTGAAGCTTGGTTTGTTTGCTGATTTGTTTATTTTAGTACCACCACACCACTCATTATCTCCTCTCCCTTTAGCAGTCCTCTTGTCCTCAAATCCCCCAACCAGTGAGTTCCAGGCAACCACCCAACTGACAATACCCTCGTGCGCCTTCAAAGAACTACACTGGGCCTCTGCTAGAGCAGGCATTTCTGATTCACTGTCTCCCGCTTTGGGGGCCTCTGTCAGAGCTGGGGCAGCTTTCTGAGAGAAGGCAGTTGAGGAAGTCTATTACATAGTATGGAGCACGACACCCTTTGCTGATTGATGAGGACTGCTTGTCAGCAGAACTGGGTTGTCCCACGAGTGTGATGGGGACACTTTTAGGTGAGTCTTGAGTTTCCCGTGTATAAAAAAAAACCCTATAAGAAAGTAATAATGTAACTATCAGTGATTGGGAGTATTACTTGTTTCGTGTTTGTTTTATTTGACTATAACCCTGACTCTGCCTCTAGCTAGCTCTTTGAGCCTCAGCAAAATGAGTGGTTTAGAAGTAACTGAGAGCTAATGTTCCCTTAAACCTCTGAGATTCTAAGATTTCATAATGGATTTAGCAGCTGCAGGTTTTTGATGATGTGCCCAGAAATACACACCACAATTGGATCAAGATTATGAAAGCGCTGATCTTTAAATAAGGATGAGTAGGGGAACTGATGAGATTTTGGTGAGGATAAAATAAAATGCTGGATGTGAATGTGCTTTGGAAATGTCTATGCATTTTGTGAGAAGTGTGGCCCACATTGAAGAGTGAAACACTGCATTCAGTAGCTTGCTATCTCCTTAACAGGATTGGTGATTATTTCATACTAATGATAGTCCACAAAGGAGAGAAATGGCTGAAAGCAGGTTCTATTGAGAGATGGTATAAAGAACAGAATGATCCTCACATTGTTTATGGTCTTCGGCCCTTTCTTTGCTTCATGAATCAGTGATCATCGTCACCATCTGACCAGTCTGCAAGCTAGAAACTCAGCACTCTTCTGGACCCACCGTCTCCTGCATTCCCACTGCCAGGGCCACTGCTCAGCACCACCTCCTTGGTCCAAGCTGCCATTGCCTCTCGTCACCATTAGTCTGTTTCACCCATATCCATCTGTGCCCTGGCCCATCTCCCCCAGTCCCTTCCCTACTCTTCAAATCAGAGGGAGGGCCTCCCCTGCTCAGATCCCTTCCATGGCTCCCCATTGGCCCTAGGACAAAAGCACAGCCCCTTAATACTGCCATGTGCACTCTACAGCCCCCTTGGCCTCTAGGGCTCCAGACATTCAGGCTTTCTTTCAGACCAAGCTCCCTCTCGCCACAAGACCTTTGCTCAGGCATTCCTAAACCTGACAGCTCCCACAAGTCTCTCCCCCCCCCCCTTATGAATTCCTATTCATCTTTCAAGAAGCCCTGGCATCATTTCCTCAGGAAAGCTTTCCCCGGACTCCCTGACTGGTTACGCTCTCTCGTGGCTTCCTGCACGCACTTGACATTTATTTGTGCGATTGTTTGATAAATCATAAACTGTAATTCCCATGAGATCGGGAGCTGTGTTTATTTTTGTTCATCATTTGAATTTCTAGCACCTAGCAAAGTGAGAGCTCAATAAATATTTTTGAAATAAATGAATAGTATTAAGCATTGCCCTCTTCCCCTGGTCCTCCCCTGAGGCCCAAGTACCCCCGGACCAGAACACTCCAAGTTATTAGATCTGTTTTCCTTGTAGACAATAACCACCTAGAGGGGCACTGAGATCATTTCATACTTGGCATTGCAGGTAACTCGAGTGCAGAGTGAACACTGGGAGGGGAAATGAGAAGTGCTGTAGATAAGATAAGACACACCTGTGTCCCCTGGTGCCCAGGAGCGGTTCTGCATGTTTGTGTATGGAGGTCCTACATGGACAGAGGGCATCCACCCATTGGTCCCTGAGCTCTAAGGGCCCTTCCAGGTCTGAAAACCAACAGAAAGAAAATTCAGGAAGCCATGAATAAGTCATTAATCTGAGAGTGACCAGAAAAATCATGGGCCTGGCTTAAATTGCATCTATGTTGGTGAAACAAAATCAGCCCACTCAAAAGAATTATCAAGGCAACTGTGAGAAAGAGATTAAAGTTTGTTTTTGCTGTACCTTTAAAGTCCTGCTTATTCAACAGAATGATTACACTTGTGCTTGGTATTTCTTGTCCTTTTATCTCTATATGAAAGAGACTCCTTCTCAACCTCTCAGCTTCATTCAGGACACTAGACCGACCCTTCCTTCTTTCTTGAAACGTTTTTCCTTTAGCTCTAGGAATACTCCTTTCTGGTTATTGCAGAAAGGAGTAGACTCTTGGTTCTCCTTTTCAGGCTCCTTTGCTAGCTCCTCCTCCTCTGCTAAGCGACTAAATTGTGTCCCTGGGCTTGGACCTTGGCCCTTTTATCTTCTCTGAGTGATCTCAGCCGGAAACATGGCTCTAGTTACCATCTGTTAACTGAAGGGCTCCCAAATTTGTATCTCTGATTTCAACCTCTCCCCTAACTCCCAGACTTGAATAACCAAAAAAAAATGTTCTTAACCTCTCCATTAGGATGTGGTGCTGGATATTTTCCATTTCCCCTTCCAGCTTCGCTCTCCTCTCATCTGTACTGAGCCCTGCAAGGCTGACCATTATGCACAGCATCACCAAGCTGTCTTTCCCAATGGGAGGCATCAGTGATAGATAGGAAGGAGAGGAGGTGGGGCAGGCATTGCCTTGTCTTCCTCTTTGCCTGCTCACCAGCTACCACTATCTTTTCTGGCTTCTGATAAGTCCACCCTTCCTCCCCTTGTCCTGTTAGTCCTGGAGCTGGTCACAGTCACTGTTCTGTGCTGTGGTTTGTCCAGGGAGCTTCCCCACCACTTGGTCTCCTTGCCCCTGCTCTTATAATAGTCCCTTTAGTCAACTCTCCTCAGTGCTCCAGTTTGAGAGTGTGTCTGCTTTTTGCCTGACTGATGGAAATGGACATCTACTAGACATCTCAAACTTAACACAGCCCAAATATGACTCCTCTCCCTCCTAAACTTCACAGTTCTCCCATCACAGTACAGTACATGGCACCAGCATGCATCCCCTTCCTGCAGCCATGACCCTGAGACTCAACTCTACTAAAAAATGCTGGCATTTTGCTCGGTCCTCATGATTTCTGTATGAAGGTTGTTCATCTGTGACTCTCCGTCTTTAACAACTACAATTGTAGTGGTAACACTTCAAAGTCTGGGGCTTGTCCTGAATGCTGTTTAGTCCATTTGCAATGAGAATTTCCTACCATTTCCCACTACCTTGTGAACCCTTCAGTGACATAACCTTATTCATCTTTGTGTCATCACCCGGAACAGTATTTGAACTATAGTAGATGACTGAAATATGTATGTTGGATTTTTGAGTTAATTAATGTTTGCTAGATGTTGGCCTAGTTAAAGGGACACTTTTTGTTCTTGTATATTTAAACTTTTAAATAAAAGTGTGAAACTCTTTTCTGATTAGTAAGATCTTAACTTACCTGAAGTAGTTCTTTCTCAGCCTTAGTATTCTATGACTTTTAGTTTGAATTATTCTAAAGTGCAAGGGATGCGGATTAAGCAGGAATGTTTTTGGCTTTTGGGTTGTTTTTGAGCCGAATAAAGTCCACAGAACTACTGGGAGGCTTTTACATGAACAGATGTTATGTGACCCTGTAGAAGGAAATGTGCATTTGAAAAAAAAGACAGTATAAACAGTAAACATGCTGGGAGGTCAAACTGAGAATGGGAAGAGGAAGACTGGGAATAGGAGGGCTGAGACAAGGGACTATTTCACACCAGCTCTGAAAGAGCTAAGCATTTTTCCTGATGTCTTTAAAAGAAGTTTTAGCCGTTTTTGGAGAAGAGCTGATTGTGGCTATTTATGAACATCACGTTGCTAGGTGACAACATGGGATGAGCACCATGCTAACCTATCACTGATTTCCAGAACTAGCAATGAAGGGATATACACGGGGGCGGGGGGGGGGGGGGCAGAATCCAGGAAGGAATGCAGAGGCATGAGGACAAGAAGGGTCTGGAGTACATGAATCAGCTTTAGAAAAACCTTCATTTTTCTCTCTCCATTCCGGTAAAATGATCTGTGCAGGATCTTAGGTCCAACCTTTCCCCTGCTCTCTCATTCGGGGGCCCCTTTGTTGCCAGCAGCCTTTTCCTCTCTTATGACATTTGGCCTCCTCTGGGAGAAAAGCAGCTCTGCTTCCTGCAGAAGCCAAGTCGGGAAATCACCAGGGAGGAAACCCAGGAGTCAGGCTCCCCATGCGGCTCGTCTGAGAACCGGCATTTCTTCTCTCTGTGCACGCGCGGCTGTGGGAATGTGTGGGAGGCTGAGGGCTGTGCTTGAGTGGAAGCGGGGGCGGCGAGAAGGATGCTGCGTGTGCTGCAACGTGATGAGGCTGCCTTCCAAGCAGCTGATCACCTGCAATTTAAATACATTTTTTAGCCATTGAAATCATAGTGACTGAAGCAAAGCCAATCACCATTTTGAAAGGGACTCCCCATGTGTAGTTGCCTAATAACCTCGGGATATACAGGTTCACACAGCTAGCCAGAATCAATCAATAGTCACCCGTGGGATATTAGCCAGCATCCTGGGACTGTAAGAATTTATGAATGCTTTGGGGCAGGGTGGTGTGTGCTCTTGTGTTCTGTAGGCCTGTGTTTCCTGAGGCTACCCGCACCTTAGGGACACAGGCTTGAAGATAATTGCAAGGTGGATGCTTTGAGCCTCATCCAAAGCACTTACTGGAACTAAATGCCTTTTATCGCCTCCTGTCACTGAGGCTGCAGTGAGTCTTCTGCACCTCCTAGTGGCCATGAGTTTGTGCAAACTAGGTCCCCTTTTCCTCCTGATGCAGCTGCTGCTCCTTGGAAAAAATGGGGTTGGTGCTGTTCTCTCTCATCTGGTTTTCCCTGCTTCTGCTGGTGGTATCTGAACTGCTCTTATAGCTCCATTGCAGTTCTCCAAATTAGAGGTTATGCTCAGTGATCCTAGCTCTTGAATGCAACCCCCAACAAGAGCCCTCTGATAGTCGCCTTTATGCAGATTTTTAAAAGGATGATTTCTCGGGACTTCCCTGGTGGTCCAGTGGTTAATAAGACTTTGCCCTTCCAATGCACGGAGCGCCCGTTAGATCCCTGGTTGGGGAACTAAGATCCCACATGTGGTGCAGTGCGACCAAAACAAAAAAAAGAGGATTTCTCATTATGAATACAAAATGGCTTCTAAGTGAAACATTAAAAAAATACACGTTCCTTCTTCCTGCTGATACCCCCGCCCTCCAAGGCAAATGGCTTGGCAAGAAAGGCCAGGGCTGGACTTCTGTCCCCATTTGTCCTCTTAGCCTGGTCGGTGCCCCATGAACAGCATATATGGAGGCCTTGCATTTGAGACAGCACGCTAATTTTGAACAAAAAGTTTTCTTATGAAAAATTTCAAACCTATACAAAGTAGATGGAATAAGAAGAAGAAGATAAACATTCAATATACAAAATACCCATCTTCAACAATTTTCAGCTCAGAGCTAATCTTACCTATATATACCTTAACTTTCTCCCCCACATCAAGTATTCTAAAGGAAATTCTAAAAGGATTGGGTTGAATCTGTATCATTTCTTCTGTAAACATTTCAGTATGTGTCTCTAAAAGATAAGGACTCCTATAAAAATATAAGTAATACTATTATCACAAACAGTTAAAAACAGTTAATAGTAATTCCTTAATACCAACAAATATCCAAGTTGATGTTCATATCTTCTTGTTTGTCTCATAATTTTAAGTTTGCTTGTTTGAGTCAGGACCCAAATAAAGTCCATATGTTGTGATTAGTTGATATGTCTCTTAAGTCTCTTTTAATTTCTTTTCTTTTTTCTGCCTTGCAATTTTTTGTTGAAGAAATGTTGTTTTCCACAGTCTGGACTCTACTGATCACATCTTTGTGGTGATATAACATCTCCCAGTATATATTATTCTTGGTATTTTCTGTAAATTGGAAATTGAGTCAAGAGTCTTGGTCCGATGCAGGGTTTTGTTTTGCTGTTTATTTTTGGTGAGATGACTTCATGGGTGGTGGGTTATGCTTCTGCTAGGAGATGCGTAATGTGTGGTTGTTTTTCTTTCTGTTTGTGATATTATCAGCCAACAGTATTCTATCTGGTACCATTAATTCATTAGGGGGCCGCAAAATGATGCTTTTCTAACTCCTTTGTTCCTTCTTCATTTATGAAGTGAGATTCTCCATGAAAGGGAAGTGCTCTCAGCAACTATTTGGTAGCTAGGTCATACAGGACAGGCAAGATAAATGCTTGATTCTTTCATTTCACTTATCAGTTTTCAAAATAATGAGGTGGTTTCTAGAATCTTTCAGAAGAAGTCAATGAGATTTTTTTGAGTGTTTTTTAAATCCAGGGACTCCTGGATTTAACATATTTGACATGTTTTAATCCTTTACACATCATTATCTTTATTGATGTTCCCATTGTCCTGTTCTTGGTCAGTAGAAACTCAAGTAGTTTGGCCTCCCCAATATTGTCCTTCTATTGTTGTTGGTGTTGGTGGTGGTGGTGGTATACTACCATTTATTCATTCATCAAAGTCATCGGACTTTCCCCCACTGGTTTTAACATCCCTTTCTACATTGTTGACATTCCACCGTAAGGTGAAGCTTTCTCTTCCCCACATTTGTTTATTATTTATTTCATTATGTTAAGTGTGGACCCATGGTTTTTCAAAGAGTTATGACACCTTATCATCATTTATTTTGATACTCTATTGTCCCAGATTTGGCCAGTGTCAGCCCTTTCACACCACCTTCTGTGCCTTTGACATGTCCCCATCAATTTCTGAGCACTTTTTTACTTTCTGGCACAACAGATGTTGCAGGCTCATCTTGTACTTTCCCTGTAACCTGCCATTTCTCCACTCAGCTGTAGTACCTATTAGTGGAGGATGGTACTTAGAGATCAAGATCTGGGCAGTAAGTACTTCACTGTTATTGAGGTGTTGCTCACAGACCTTCTCCGTGGACAGCCTCAGGAATATATGTATCTATATGCATACGGAGATATACATTTACATCTATATTTCTGTATCTGGTTATCTATCTATCTACCAGGGCTCCTTCTCTGATTTTTGTTTCCCTAGTCCTGTAAATCTGTTAAAAACTTATTTAGGCTTTCAGCCATTATTTTTTAGACTGGCAATTGCCTAGAGGGGAAAGGCAGCACTAAATGCTGGGCTTACCTCTCTGGGCTCACTTCTCTATTGGATCTTGGTCCACAATTTCCCACCACCTTAGTAGCTCTCTAATACTTCCAAGCATATTTTTTTAAATTGAAGTATAGTTGATTTACAATGTTGTGTTAATTTCTGCTGTACAACAAAGTGATTCAGTTATATATAATACATTCTTTTTTGTAATATTCTTTTCCATTATGGTTTATCATAGGATACTGAATATAGTTCTCCATGCTATATAGTAGGACCTTGTTGTTGTTTAGCCCTTCTATATATAAGAACTTACATCTGCTAACCCCAACCTCCCACTCCATCCCTCCACCAGCCTCTTACCCCTTGGCAACCACAAGTCTGTTCTCTATGACCGTGAGTCTGTTTCTGTTTTGTAGATAGGTTCCCTTGTGTCATATTTTAGATTCCACATATAAGTGATATCATATGGTATTTGTCTTTCTCTTTCTGACTTACTTCACTTAGTATGATAATCTCTAGCTGCATCCATGTTGCTGCAAATGGCATTATTTTGTACTTTTTTATGGTTGAGTAGTATTCCATTGTATATATGTACCACATCTTCTTTATCCATTCATCTGTCTATGGACATTTAGGTTGTTTCCATGTCTTGGCTATTGTGAATAGTGCTGCTATGAACATGGGGGTGCATTTATCTTTTTGGATTAGAGTTTTGTCTGGATATATGCCCAGAAGTGGGATTTCTGGGTCATGTGGTAGTTTTATTTTTAGTTTTCTGAGGAACCTCCATACTGTTTTCCATAGTGGCTGCACCAACTTACATTCCCACCAACAGTGTAGCAAACACATTAAAAAAAATTTTTTTTGTTTAATTTTTCTAGTTGTTATAAATGGGGAAGTAGTTCTGAAACAACCTAGTCCACCAAAACTGGAAGCAGAATTCCATTGAAAGGGAAATATGCAGTATGAGATTTGTTTTATGAAAGATGAAGTGTACCAAATTTGCTGATGTTTTCTCTGATGCCATATAGTTACTGATAGCATGCTCGCTAGCATATTTTTTTTTAAATTAGCATTCTTGATCTATTCCTACAAGGTAAAAGGTGATATTTAACAGTAAGCAAAGAACCACCTTTCAAAAGAAATTTGTGCTATGGAGAATTTTGAAAAGGAATGTTTGAAAAACATTTCCATCATCTCAAGATTTTGTTGTTGCAAATGATATCAGGTCAATGCTTCTAAAATCTTGCAGTTGCACAGCCATCAAAAACTAGAATTCTTATGGTTTTCTAACCTATTAAAATTTTTCTTGCTAAAAAAAATTTTTCAGTGAGTCTTGAAGTCATTTGTTAAAAATACAAAAATGCAACATTTTCCAATTGTTTGCCCAACAGCAGGAGAAATGGAAATTTACTAACCAGATTTCCCTCCTCTCCCCCCCAAAAAACCCTTTTGTAAACTGGTAGATGAAGTTTAAATAATACGAACCATAGTTTAATAAACATAGCCAATAATGTACTTCTTTCATTTGGATTTACGTATCTTTGTAAATTTTTTGTAAATATAGCTTCCGTTAAATCAAGTATAAAAGCTGACTTTAGCATCAGATATTCGAAGCATATTCAGTACCATTGCTCACATTAATAATGTCTTAATGACATACAAAATGATTTTGTATTGTTTTAATAAATGTTATTTTAAAATATTTCATATTTTTAAAGATGTTATTTAGAACGCACACAATATATAAATATTGTAGTATATATAACTTATAAATAAACTAACATATATTATTAGGGGCAATGCTCAAAAATATTTGCTGATGGGTATGTGAACAAAAAAGCTCAAATGCTTCTGCTCTAGGGAATATATCAGAGGCAGTGCACATACTAAAAAATTCAGTGTTTATATTTCAAAGACAAAACAAACTGTTAAAAAGAAAAACAAACAGCTGGGTTAGCATTCCCTTGAATTGCAGAGCCAGGAGGAAGTTGGAATTTCTGCTTCAAATTACTTCTCCTCTTTGCTTTTAGACAGGCAACATTGTTTCCACAAAGCTCTCCTGCAGTTGGAGAGATTCTCAGCCATCGTTGTGTGGTTTTTAGCAGCTCAAGTTTTGAGTCCTGGTAAAATTGCATGAACTCAAGGAAGTTGTAGAAACTGTGCTCAACTAGTTATCTGCAGGAGGGGCTAACAATAGTATTTTATTTAATTATTTTTGCCACCTGACATCTGACCACCTCTCCTGTTTACAGTTGCCTCCCCTGCCCATCCTGGGACTCTCTATGGCAGCCAAAGGAGCAGGTAGACATGAGTGTCTGTGGCAGAACTGAACATCCAGTGCTACCAGAGACTTCTATAGTAACACTTTTCCAGCCCTTGTTCTTTGCCCTTCCTGTCAATTCTGTGAGCCAATCAATAGTCTTCAGATTTAACCCTTTTCTGCCTCAGTTAGCGTGAGTCAATTCTGACACATCTAAGAAATGTGAGAGGTACACTGTCTCACTGTGACTTACTTTGTTGTTGTTGATTCTATTTTTTAAATTATCATGCAAAATTGCTTTTTGTTGTTGTTGGCTTTCTTTTGGGTGTACAGTGTTATGAATGTTAATACCGCCACAAATTTGTGTTACCACCACAATCAGGATACAGAACAGTTCCATACTGGGAAAAACTCCCTCCTGCTATTTCTTTATAGGCAGGCCTGCCCACTTGCCGGCATGTGCACCACCTAGTAGTCAGTCTGCAACCAGGGCAGTGGTCTATTGTTAGTTCAGTTTTCCAAGCTTTTGGTATGCCCATTAGGATCAGACCCACGTAAGCACAAGAAGGTGAGCCTGGTAGTTCACAAAAAAACTTTATGGGTTCACTTTCCTGAGCTTATTCCTCTCTGCAATTTTCCTGTAGTTTTTGGTTCCCTGGGCTCCCCTCTTTGGTCCTCTGGCCAGAATGCTGTGGCTTTAGTTGCACCACTGTGTTGTCCACAGGGCCAAGTGGTGGAAGACTGGAGAGAGAGATAAAAACACAGGCAACCAGGTTCGCCCCACTGTCTTGGGATCACAGCTCCACCCACTGGACAGGAAGGCTCCCATCTCTCAAAGTCTGGCTCCAGTTGAATTGCAGCCTCTGCGGTGCTGCCCTGGGATTGCAGACATAGGAAAATAGAAGGGAAATAGAGGGAGGGGGACCTCTGCATCCTCTCTGAGCTTTAGGAGTTCCCTTTCTGCTCCAAATCCAGATCTAGAGGTCTTTTCCTGGAACTCTGTTCACACCAATGTCCACTTCTGAGTTCCAGGCTGCCTTGAGTTCAGGCCCTGGGGATACCAGAGAGGGGAAAAAGTGGTAAACATCGCCAGTATGGTGGTCATTTTAATCTGGTTTTCTTCCTCACCCCACCTGCTACCATTTACCTCCCAGAGTCCTCAAATAGCTGCTCCATACATTCTGGGAGACTGAGATTTTGCCAAGATTCAGTATTATACTACATGTTGTATCAGGATGCCTGTCTGGAACTTAAGGCTCATGAAATGTTAGATATTATTATCTTTACTAACTTTTATTTATATTGGTCGATTAATGTACTAACCAAGATTAATTGGAGCATCAAATTTCTTCTGAAGTATGTAAAACCAAAAGACTGACTTAAAAACAATTCTGTCCAGGACAATGTGTGATAATGTCTTCTTTTGAAAAGAGTTTCCAAATTCATGGAAAAGACTCTGACAAGTACAGGTTTCTGGTAACTGACTATACTGCTGAACTGAATGGATAAGCATTTTCAGAACTCTAATGGAAAACTGATGAATTCATACAAGTGCCAACAAAAGATCAAGATGAAAAAGAAATTAATTACATGGGACTGAGTGAACTGATGAGGATGATTATAATTTTTGTGACTTTCTGTTTGAATTAAAAAAAAAAAAAAGAAAAGGGTTTCCGAGAAACATCTTTCCTTCCTCCCCCTACCCCCTTTCCAACTTGACTTAGAGGTCATGTGTATTTACAGTTAGGATGTGCTATGTTAATGGTATCTATGTCACAGAACAGAGTGATCTGAAGACACCACCCCTATCATTTGTAGATCCAGATGGAGATGGATGGGGCAGGGAGGCTCTGGTTCATGGATGGTGCATTTCTTCCTTTTGCATCCCATTTTTGATCACGAGCCAATTAGTGTGGAGACTTCCAGAGTTCATATATTTTTAAAATTTATTTGTAACTTAGCCCAGAGAACAGAGGACAGGATTTAGAGTCTAGAGAATTCAGTTCTTCTAGACCAGAGGTTGGCAAACTATAGCTTGTAAGCCAAACAAATCAGGCCCACCCACCACCTGTAAATACATACATACATAAAGTCATAAGTAATGTAGTAAGTAAATAAAATTTTATTGGAACAGAGGTATGTTTGTTTCTTTACATATTGTCTACGGCTACCTTCCTTTTTCTCCAGTTTTATTGAGAAATAATTGACATAGATCACTGTATAACTTTAAGGTGTACAGCATGATGGTTGGATTTGCATATATGTTGAAATGTAGAGGTTGTCAATCCAGGACAGCTTGGGCACTGTGCAGTGTCAGAGACCTGGGCTCCTGTTCTGTTGCTCCACTATGAACGCCTTCCATTCTCAGTGGTCCTATGGCCCTAACTGATTGCTAAAACTGTAATCACTACATCGGAATTCTGAATTTTAGGATTATTTGTTCTAGTTCTGTGAAAAATGTCATGGGTAATTTGGTAGGGATTGCATTAAATCTGTAGATTGCTTTGGGTAGTATTGCCTTCTTAAGAATAATAATTCTTCCAATCTAAGAGCATGGGATATCTTTTCTGGTCACCACTTTTAAAGAATATAGCATGAGTTTGTATTCCTATATTTATCACTTGATTTTACTTATTTTTGGACCATTTTTCTTGGGTTTTGAGGGATACAATTTAATACTTAGCTTCACCTTGTCACCCTATTCTAGAAGACTTTATTATCCCTCAGGCTTTGGGAGAAAAAATGAACTATTCAACTGATTACTTCTCAAAGTCAGTGTCTCAATAAGACCTTACCAGTTCTGCATTAATATTAAAGCTAAGAAACAGAGATAATAGCAATTGAGAGACAATAAAAGACCATGGAATCCATTAGTGTTTTTAGCCAATCGAAAAGGATTCCAAGGTCAAGGACAAAACACGATTAAACTTCCCAAGGTGGATGCTGATGAGTTGCAAAATAGCCTCAAGTCTACCACTCTTCACATGCTTGGGGTCAACCTATTCCTTTTTTTTTAATCATGGTAAAATAGACATAACATAAAATTTACCATCCTAACCATTTTAAAGGGTATAATTCAGTGGCATTAAGTCCATTCACGTTATCGTGCAACCATCAGCACTGTCCATCTCCAGAACTCTTTTCATCTTGCAGAACTGAAACTCTCTATTGGTTAAAGACTAACTCCGCATTCGCCTTCGCCTCCAGACTCTGGCAGCCTCATTCTACTTTCTGTGTGTATGAATTTGTCTACTCTAGGTACCTCATGTAAGTGATATTAGACAGTAATTGTCCCCTTTGTGGATGGTTTATTTCACTTAGCATGATGTCCTCAAGTTCATCTGTGTTGTAGCATTCCATTGTAAGTGTATATATACCGTATTTTGTTTATCTATTTATCTGTCAATGGATACTTGGGGTTGCTTCCACCATTTGGCTTCTGTGACTAATGCAGCTGTAAACGTTGATGTACAAATATCTTTTCAAGACTCTGTAATTTTTTGGACATATATCCAGAAATAGAATGGCTAGATTACATGGTAATTCCATGTTTAATTTCTTGAGGAATTGCCATACTGTTTTATATCAATTTATGCCTCTTCACTTAAAATGAAATCTCGGGACTTCCCTGGTGGTCCAGTGGATAAGACGCCGCACTTCCACGGCAGGGGGCACAAGTTTGATCCCTGGTGGGGGAACTAAGGTTGCGCATGCTGCACGGCATGGCCAAAAAAAAAAAAAAAAAAGTAAAGTAAAAAAGAAATCTCATGCCAGGGAGCAATTCACCCTGGATGGATTGGGGTTTGCTTTTGAAGGACTACAGAAAACAAAGTCTAGAAGCTAGTAAGTAATTTAATGGTAGCCCCAAGTTGGAAAAACTGTATCACAGTTGCAACCAACCTAGCAAAGCAAAAGGGGAATAGAGCATATGAAATAAATAACAAACAATGGATTTGGACATAATTATTCTTTCCCTACTTGGAACCGTGCTGTGTATAATGCTCACTATTTTCTATTTCAGGTGTCCCTGAAGAGGCTCTGGGTGATTAGCATTTGGCAGAGGCTGGGATGCTGTTTTCAGAGAAATACTTCCATGGGAGTGAGATGGAAACAGTTTAGAGTCTCTTCACCATGGTTTGGTATCATGTGGATTTCACTGGAATGAATCACTAAACTGGGCTTCCAGAATGCTACCCTGAGAAAAGTGGGCAAAGCTCTCTTTGAATTAAAAGCAAGGGTCTGGAATACATCTTGTGTTCCCCTGCCAGGCGGAAGGCTGTCTGTGGAGGAGGTGGAATCTGCAGGATGGTAGGCTTTCTTCCCACAGCTGCTAGGGGCCTTTTCTGGGAAATGAGAGAACATATTTGTAACTTTTCATAGGCTAGGTTAGGCCTGAGGTTGCCTGTTTTCAGGTTCTAGGCTAGTTTTTATTGACAAAATATAAATTCCAGCTTTAGAAGTTGGGGCTAGGGGTGGGAAAGAATGCTTTTAGAGGTTTATATTCAAGAAAGAACGAAGGAGAAAGCACATCGAGCTTCTTAGACATCAAATGGCTCTAATAAAACTACATTTTGATGGGTTAAGTGTAAATGATCCCAAAACATGTGGATTAAATTTTCCAAGAAGCACACATGGATTTAAAAATCAGAAGGAAGGAGATCTTGGCAATGTTAGTCTGGGGCCTTCCCAGACTCCCAATGCTTTCCTGTTCTCGGTGCCTGGTGGGTTTCCATAATCACACTCATTTTTTTGGGATGGTGACTCACAGGATGGTTGACTGAATAGTTCTCTGAGAAATGAGGCATTGCCAATGGCCAAATTGAGCATTTCAGACTGAAAACTCTACTTGAGCTCTTATCATTCACGGTGGCTCTCTGTATCCCCAGATTCACCAGTGACTCAGCCATTCCCGTCCTCTTTATCACCGGGCACATCCACGTAAGGAGCACCAAAAATTCTGCCGCTATCCTCACATCCCCACTCAAAGGACACTACCTGTGTGGGAGCACCCTCACCTACCTCCTGCTTCACTCAGGTGAAATGGTGAAGGGTATGGTATGGAATAGAAAAAGAACACAGGCATTGGGTTCAAATCTCAGTGCCACCACTTCCTTGTTCTTCTTCCTTCAACTCTGCATCCTCATTCTTACCGTAGTATTGTGAGCATAAAAGGAGGCGATGCAGATGAAGTGTTAAGAGTGCTGGGTACACAGGAGGTGACTAATAAATGGCATTCGGCACTGGGAGGCACTCCTGTTTCAGTTTTTTTTTCCTTTTTGTTGTGCCATGCCCTGCTTCCAGAGGCTTCCTTAACAACTTTTTCCCTAGCGGCCTTGACATCTGCTCCATTCCCCAGACCAGAGTTAGAAAATGCAGGGGTGCATAAAAATTGCCTTGGGTGCTTTTTAAAAATGCAGATCCCAGGAGCTCCAGATTCTCAGGGCTGGAGCGGGAATCCGTGTCTCAAATAAGCGTGATGCTGGTGCGGGGCTGAGGACTGCACTTGGCACACAGGCAGCCTCTAAAGATGGGCCACGTGTCCTGTGAGCCACACACATGTGGTCACATACAATAATGGCTTAAATTCAGGTCTCTCTGGAAACGTATTAGCACTTGATTAATCAACAGGATGTCAATTTTGAAAGTGGTGTCTGTGTGGAAAAGGGGCTGCCTGGCAGCCCCAGAAGACGGAATTCCTGAGTGGGTCCTGCCATACCAGTGACTGCTCCCATTCATGGGGCTCCATTCTTCTTCATTAAATACGCTTGAATGGAGGGCTTTACTCTGGGACTTTGAAATAATCAATGAGAGCAGTGATCCTTAAAGAGTGGTCTCAGACCAGCAAGATCAGCAACACTAAGGAACTTGTTAAAATGCAAAATATTGGGCCCCACCCCAGAACTTAGTGAGTCAGAAACTGGGAGTAGCACCAGCAGTCTGTGTTTTAATAAACCTGGCAGGTGATTCTGATACATGTTAAAGTTTGAAAACCACAAATTTAGAAGGACATAATCATTATTCTGTTTTTTTTTTGTTTGTTTGTTTTTTTTTAGTGGTACGCGGGCCCCTTTCACTGTTGTGGCCTCTGCCGTTGCGGAGCACATGCTCTGTTCGCGCAGGCTCAGCGGCCATGGCTCACGGGCCCAGCCACTCCGTGGCATGTGGGATCTTCCCGGACCGGGGCACGAACCTGTTTCCCCTGCATCGGCAGGCGGACTCTCAACCACTGTGCCACCAGGGAAGCCCTAATCATTATTCTTGAAAGCAAATATCTAACAATAACAACATGTGAATACATGTATAGAATGTTTGGAATATATGTATAGTGTTTAGAACTGTCTGTTCCAAAATGTGTTAAAATAATTATATGTAGTGCATACACACACATGCTGGCCCATGCAGAAATATATTCTGGAGGTATGCATAGAACTTATTATAGGAGCTCTGAGAAGTGAGACTGGGAATGGGGGTGAAGAGAGAGAGAACTGAACTTTTCATATTACACCTTTCTGAACTGTTTGGTACATTTTCTTTAAATATGTGGCTATATCATTTTTATTTAAAAATGTTAACATAATAACAACCACCGAAGAAATTAAAAATAACTGAAAGAAAATACGTATAATATTTATCTGATTATGAGAGGGAAGAGTAATCACAGAGAAAGAAAGATAGATTTACATAACAGAATAAAATTTTTGTAAATCAGTACGCTACCAATACAAACACACACATGTAAAAGCAAAGAGACTAAGAAAATGGATAGTCTCCTGGCAATCAAGGGAAAAAGAGAGATATCACAAGTTACTAATGGTAGGAATGAAAATAAAAGGAACATCAATACATGTAAATTAAAAAGATAAAAGAGGATATTATAAATGTTTTTCTGGCAAATAATTTGAAATTTTAGATGAAGTGCACAAATTGCTAGAAAAACATAATTTACCAAAACTGATAAAAAAGAATGAGAAGATCTGAAAATCTATATCTAGTGAGGAAATTGAATCCATAATTATAAATATTTCCACAAAGAAAACTACAGGTCAATATAACATCACCAGTGAATTATACTAAACATTTAATAAAGAAATATATTTCTTCATAGATAAAGAAATACTGATAAAGATTAAAATGCTTATTAAATAAAGAGTTCCCTTAAAAGTCAGTGAAACAAATGCTTCATTAAAAAACTTGAAAATCACAAGTAGGTAACACATAGAAAAAAGGAAAAGAAACTTAAATTACCAATAAACTGACTAAAACGTTCCTTCTCACTCATAATTACATTTAAAAAGTTATCATTTTTGTGCTGTTGAAGGTGGTACAAACTGGCAAATGCTATGAACTTTGTAGCAGGCAATTTGGCAATATGTAAGAAACATCATTTAACCTAACACTTCCACTTCCAGGAATTTATTTAAGAAAATGAACATAGATGAAGAGAAAAAGTTTATTTATTAGAATGTCCATCTCTGTGTTGATAGTAATAAAATAATTTTCAGAATTCTAAATGTCCAATGATAGGTTAAATAAAATAAATTTTGACATATCCATACAATGGCATATTATGCAGCCATCAGAAGTAATGTCAGAGAATAGTTTGCAACGTGGAGCATGTTTGTGGAAAACAGTGAAAGAATAGGTTAGAAAGTAGTATTAGCTTGCTTTTCTTCACACACACCCATACGTCCCCCAACCACACACTCGTGGTAAGAAAATGGAAAAAACATGCAAAATGTCCAGGTGGTTCTTCTGGATGGTAGGAGTCTAGGTGATTTAATTTTGTTTTTCTTTTTGCTTGACAATATTTTCCAAATGTTATAAAATGAATACTCAATAATTACATAATAAAAATAAAAATTATTTGTTAATACCTATGCAGATAAAAATGAAAACTTAAAATAGCACTAAAAACAACAGTGCTAGGAGTATCTGCATTTACTCTATGACAGATGCTTAACCCAATTATTTCTGACAACATACTGATAGAGTGGATACTATATCATCCCCATTTTACAGATGAGGATAGCAGGCTTGGAGACACAAAGCACCTTTCCAAAGGTCAAAGAGCTGGTGAGTAGAGAAGTGGGGGGCAGACGGAAGCCTTTCTGACTTTAGAAGCCTACTTTGAAAACCATCCCCAAACACTGGTTGACCACTAGCCAACCCAGGGCCAGAATCTGAAAGATTTTTACAACAATTGTAAAGCCCAAGAAGCTGATTTGGAAAAAATGACTGGTGATCTATTTCGTGCTGTCCCAACCCGAACAAACATGGGTGGACCCACCTTTTTGTCTGTCATTCAGAATTAGAAGATTTGAACCAAATGAAAAAAAATGGAGTCTTCCCTCTCCTGTGTTGGCACTTTCCCTTGAAGCAGCCAGTGTTGTCCCGGTTTCCCATCTGTACCTCTTTTTTCTGTATTCAACAGAATAAAACACTTTCAGGAAACAACTGGGCAGGAAGTAAGAGAGGACCGAATTTCATCCTGGGAGGTTTGATTCCCACAAGTAAAGTGCTGCGGTGGGAGCAGTCAGGAAGCATTGTCGGCGCATGGGGACTGTCGTGCTTTATAAACTCCATCTGTTAAGAGCATCTGAGAGTCATGCAATGGGGCAGGGCAAGAGCCTGTTTCATTCCAGCATATCCCTATTAGATGAAATCTAAAATGAATGCTAGAAACTGGGAACTAGCTGAAAACTGTGTACATCAACTCATACACGGCCATCAGATCTCAGAAGGTGACTCAAACCATCCCACTTGGAGCGGGGTCAGGTGGAAAGCATGCATTCTATGTATGTATCAGCCAACACAAGATCTGAATGGAGCTCACCTCACTCTAGGATGAGAAGAGAGAGTAACATGTGGGCCCATGGAGAAAAGTATTGCCAAGTATCGATAAGAGGAAGAAAGCATCATTCTCAAGATTCAGAGAAAGGACAAACCTCTGAAAAATGGTTTATCATACGAACCAGGAGAAAATCATTTGGTGTGCCCCTAGACTGCAGAAAGACATGCCTCTATGAAATGGGAACAAAAAACTAGAGAGAGAATGTAGCTGACATGAAAAAACACTGGCACTAAATGAAAAGAAGTACATGAAAGGAGAAAAGAGAACAAACAGAGAAAGTAAAAATTCCATAGTAATCATTTGTTATTTACTCAGGAAACATTTACTGTTCACATATGTGCCCAGCACAAAAATAGAAGCAGGATGGAGCAGGGTTAACATGGTAAAAGTTGAATCAGAGACATGGAAAACAAATTTGAGAAGATTTTTGAAAATGCAGGGAGGACAAAGAGATGAAAATGAGAGAGAAGATGATTGACAGGACAGGAGTAGAGATCTATTCCTGCAGTAAGAGAGGCTTCTGGTCACAAAACAAAAACAAAGATTAAAAAACAAGGACAATTGGAGTACAACCTTGATCAAAGATAAATTTCCTAAGCTTAAAAATTAAAAACAAATAAATATATGTACATGGAACTAGTTTACCACATTCCAGGCAAAATCAGTGAAAAGAGAATCATCTTTAGGCATAACCTGAATGTTTTAAAAAAAACTAACAATACGGAACTTCCCTGGCGGTCCAGTGGTTAAGACTTCGCCTTCCAGTGCAGGGGGGTCTAGGTGCGATCCCTGGTCAGGGAGCTAAGATCCCACATGCCTTGCGGGCAAAAAGCCAAAACATAAAACAGAAGCAATATTGTAACAAACTCAATAAAGACTTTAAGATTGGTCCACATTTTAAAAAACTCTTAAAAAACTTAACAATGATTTAAAAATGTTTATGCAGGGGAAAAATTACTTACAGAGAAACAGCACCCAGGCTGGCTGCAGAATTTTCACTTGTAAAACAAAATACCCGATGAAAATGTAGCAAAACTGCCAACATTTTGAAGCTAAATGGTTGTAAATGAGTAAGCTTATACAAAGCACAACTGTATATAAAAGTGCAAAAATAGTTTAAAATATGTTAGAGTCTGGAAAATATCATGACAATTCCTATAACTATTCCAGCTTATTGAGGGTTGGGGGTAAATGGCACACATCTTATCTGCCCAAGTTCTGCACTGATTTAGAAATAATCAGAACTTGGGGAGGTGGGCCAAAATATTCCCTTATGTTGTTGCTATAGTTCATATTGGAGGATGTGCCTCATCTCTATGGACTACTGGCTTTCCTAACTGAACCCTAGGACTAGATAGCTGTACCCACAGATGTCTCCCCGACATCGGTATCTGTCTTATAAACATCCAGCCTGGAGGGGTTGAGCAGAACAGATGCTTCCTGAAGGCAGGCTTGGCTCAGAAAGGATGAGACAATCCCAAACATGACTGGTTTTTAGGCTCAACTTGCTGAACAGGTAAGTCACTGATCCACTCACCCGGGGGAATTGAGTGAAGGGATGGGAAAGGAGCCAGGAGTGTTCTACCTGTGGCATCAAGAGTAAGGGAGAGGCATCCGCCCTCCCCATTACATCAGTCCAGACCTCTCCTTCCTGCATACCCCCGGACAACAAATGCAGCTGTCTGAGAAATAAGTGAAAACAAAAAAACTGCATATTGGGGAAGTTGTGATATAAATGGTCTGACATGTATCCTCTCTATTGGAATCTATATTAAGGAAAAAAAGGATAAAATGTATGTTATTACAGCATTATCTACTATATAAAAATAGCTCTGTACTATTCATTATAGTAAAATATTGTAAATAACTTAAATGATTAGGAAATGGAAAAGTTACTCTGTCTTAAAACTAATGTTTTAAAAGGTTTTTAACAACCTGGCGAAACGCAGGAGTCATAAGGATAAATAGTATAGAAATTGTATGTAGTTTTATGCCGTGTGTCAACTTGAATTGATTGTGAGTGGCTGTTTTTGTGGGTTTTTTCCAGATAAACTTTGAAGCCACATCTGGGCTGAGTGGGAAAGGATGGTGTGAACAAAAGTGGACATGGGATGTTGTTGTTTGGGGTGGGATGGGGGTCAGGGTAGGGAATGGTGTGATACCTGCCAAATATTTACCATCCATTTTATGGTATAATTTCAACTGTGTCAGAAGAAAAATACAAATTAAAAAAAAAGATGAGAGGAAGATACACCAAAATGTAAGTAGATAAGGCCTCAGAGAGTCAGGATCACGAGTGGTGTTTTTCCTGCTTTCTCTAGGTATTGCTATTGTGGGTCTAGAGCTGGTTTCCCTGGGATTAAAGCCCAGCTCTGCCACTTGCTAGCACATGTCAACCTCTCTGTGCCTCAGTTTCCTTTTCCAAAGAAATGATGATAATAACTGCACCTACCTCATAAGGTCAGGACTCAGGCAGATGAGTCCTACAATTTCAATGCATTAAAATATATAGTGTGTGCAGAACAGTGTCTGGCACACAGGAAGTCCCATACAAGTTTTAGCCATTATTATTAATGGTAGTAGTAGTAGAGGTTCAGTGAGCAAATATTATTTTTATAATGAGATAAGAAAAAACAGGAAAGACAATACAGAAATATGAGAAAAATATTTGACAAAATTGTAAGTGGCCAGAGCCTTAATTATGATTTTACATTTAATTTGGATGCAATTATATAAAACTATGTATGTTACTGAACCAAATTTAGGTCTGCTCACCTGCACACAGTAAAGCCAACCTACTGACACCAGGTTGTGGTGAAGGAAAGTACACCATTTATTGCAAGGCCAAGCAAAGAGTAAGGGCGGCTCAGGCTCAAAAGACCAGAACTCCCCAGTGGCTTTCAGGGAAAGGTTTTTCATGATAGGGTTAACGGAGAGGGTTGCAGTGTGCGTGATCAGCTCCTGGACATTCTCCTGATTGGTTAGAGGTGAGGTAATCAGGAGTCAACATAATCAACCTTCTGGTTCCAACTGGTCTGGGAATCTACATGCTTGTGTTAACTTCTTCCACCTGGTGGAGGTTTCAGTATCTGCAAAACAGCTCAAGGTATGGCTCAGAATGTCATCTATAGCCCTTGAGGAGGAACTAAAGGTCCTTGATGTTGTTTAATGGCTAAACTATTATTGTTTGTCTTGCTTGACTGTTTTCCTTTGTTTTGGCATTTTCTCACTTCTTTGATAAATTTGCTCTTTGGGACTTGGGGAAGACCTAGGAGGTTAAAGCTTTTCTACAAACAAGAAGCAGGCAGAGGACATGGGACCGACTGTCCTGGGAAGGCCCCATGGGGTCCTGCTCAGTTACATTTATACATGTGGGAAAATATTTGAAAGAAATATAAAAAAAGAAAGACTTTTAAGAGATTGAAATTATGGGCTTTAAAAACCATTTCCTTTTATGTCCACATTAAGTAATTTAGAAATATCATGTGATTAAAAAGATTCCACCCCCCATATCCTTACAAGCAAATAGCTTATCTACAGTAGATGTCTATAATTGTGTTTGCTTAGCATCTTTCTGCCCTTGTTCTGAGAAAAATAGCCCCCTTTTGCTGGGTGTCATCCTCTTCGGCAGCCATGGGGTTTGTACAAAAGCTCTTATAGCTGATTGACCCAAGGGAGGGCACTTGACCCAAGTTGAGCCAATTAGAATCCGTCCTTGGAGAATTTTGAATTTGGAACTGGGAGTATGAATCCACATCTGTCTCTGGTGCTGAGAGTCATGATTTGAGAACACTGGCAGCCGTGTTACCCACCAAGGGGAGTGAGTCTTTCCTAGTGAGAAAGGGTAATACTGCACACAGAGGGAAGGAGAGATGAATGGAAGTTTTAATATACATATATCTATACATATGTGTGTATATCTGTACATGTGGACATATACATATACATTCTATATCTATCAATGGTGTCCTGATTACAATTATGTCCTTGGTCCCAGATATTCCGTTAATCCTGCCTTTTCTGCAGTTTCATTGTTTAACCCTTATGTTATTTATGGAGAAACTCCAGTATCATTCCAATAAGTTTCCCTTTTTGCCTGAAGTAGTTTTGAGTTGGTTGCAACCCAGAACAGTGACTAATTCATATAACAGCTTTACTAACAATAACAACAAAATAGGGAACAATCTTAATCAACAATTTTAGGGAATGGTTAGATAAATTATGCTGCATCCATACTATGGGAAATTGTAGTCATTAAAACAAAACCTTCAAAGAATATTTGAGAACTCATTTGGGATATTATTAAATAAGAACAGGAGAGTACCTGACATTGGCAGAGGGATGGAGATTGAGAGCAATCCAGGACGAAGGACCAGCAGAGGCCTTGAGGGCCGATGAACTTGGCTTGTAAAGGTACTGATGGGAGGCTACTGTACCTGGAACAAAGAAAGCAAGCGGGGACACGGAATGAGGCGAAGATGGCAGGATTGGTGCTATGGGCCACTGGGAGGCATTCCCATTTTATCTCAGAGCAGCGAAAAGTCATTGAAGGGTTTTGTAAAAGAGGAGTAACAGGAACGATTTACATTTTTTAGCTTCTGGGAAGAGAACCTACTGGAGCTGGGCAAGAGTGGAGGCAGGGAAAATGGTCAGGAGACAATTACAGGGGAAACCACATAATTCAAAATCTGGACGATTTTGAGAGTGAAAGGGAGACTTCTTCTCATTACAGCAGGACCACAGGTTCAAGCCAGGACTTCCCTGGCCAGACCTGGACAGGTGCCCCAGGCAGCAGACAGTGGTGACTTGAACGAGGGTGGGGAGACTGATAAGCATTATGGCCACGGGGTGGGGGTGGGGGGGCAGCTTAAGGATGAATCTCAGTTCCTGATTGGCTACATCTGGCATCATCCTCTCTTGATGTTCCTTGCTTTGCCTTACTACGTTCGATAGGTAGCTTTTCCTGGTGATTTCAAGGCCTCTGTATCGATGGTTCTCAAAATTTAGTGTGCATCAAAACATTGTGGGCTTGCTAAGGCACAGATTCTTGGCCCTCACTCCTAGAGCCTGTGATTCTGTAGGTCTGAGGTGGAGTCTGGGAATTTGCATTTGCAACAAGCTCCCAGGTACTGCTGGTGCTGCTGGGCTGGGTACCATACTTGGAGAACCATTGCTTTAGATGTATGCTGATGGAGAAGCTGACTCAGGATCTCTCTGTACTGGCTCTGTCCAGTTTCCATTATGTATGTTTTTAGACCTTTTCTGATGCAGGTTTTTTGTTTTTGTTTTTTAAATCTCTAATGTATCTCTGTTTCATTGCATTCATGCAGTCATGAATTGCTGTATCCAACTGAATGCGGTATCTCTGGATCTAGTCAGGAAAACTATGGTTATTCTTTTTACCTCTTGTATTTGTTCTAAAATTGCACTGGGCTTAGTTTTTCTTTGATGGTGGTTGCTTTAGAATTTCTCACCTCTAAATCATTCCCTACCATTTTTTTTTTTTTTTTTTTTTTTGGTAATGCTGCAGTTTTCCTGTACTGGTCAATTGCTGACTAAGCTCACATGCTGCTCTTTGTAGCTTGAAGCTACACTCTTTATTCAGCCATAGTTCTTGTTGTCTTCAGCCCTCTCACATCTCAGGAACCTCATCCTTACCTTCCTGGTTGCTAACTCAGCAACCTCTCTGTTCCCAACTCCTTGCAGATCTCTGTGGACCACGGGGCTGCAGTAACCACGAGAGGCACCCACTGCAGTACACCGTCTGTCTGTCACATCTCTCTGGCCTGCCGTGACTCTCTGCTTTGTCTCAAATCTCTCCTGGTCTCTGCTGACTTAGGGTCTTGTGAATCCTCTGGATTCATCACTCATGAATCCCGATAAGACCACGTAGGAAGGCACAGCTTCTGAGAACAGTGTTGCCAGGGAGACTTCAGCCTAGAAATAGCAGCCACTTTTCTCAATAGTCTTTTCCTGTTCCTGCTTTCAAAATCATTCCCCTTTTTCACAGCTTCAGGGTTAGAGACAAAACAGCTGTGCTTTATGTTTGAAAACTGCAACTCACATTCAAAATGCTACAATCCTGGCGGAAAGCCTGTTTTCAGCACTTTTTTTTTTTTTTTTGGAGAAGTAGGCAAAGCTTATTCTTTTATTTTAATATAAATTTGGTGTATTTTAATTACACACGTAATACTTTTTCATTGTTGAAAATTTGGAAGATGCAAAAATAGGAAAATAACCACTGATGATCCAAAAAAAAAAAAACTTTTAAATCCTCTTATCCATATTTTTTAGCAGCAAAAACTTTCCTTCAAATACAATCATATTCAGAAGCCCAATATGGAAACAGATGAAGCTGCTTGGGTTGGAGAGGAGGCGGGAGACTTGGGGCCCAGCTGCTCAACTTGACCCTCACTGCCCACGATAGACCAGCAGTCCCATCTGCTGGATGCTTAGCCTGTGTGAAGACGCTTCTCTAGGTCATTCCCGTGCAAAGCTTGGACCCTACAGATTCTCTGCCAAAGGCATTCTCTGCTTGGCACTCTGGCTGCCTGGGGCCATGAGGAACAGATGCAATTTGGGGGGTGATGGGCCCTTCAGCTTCCATATATTTCATCTTTTCTCAGAGTCCATGTCACCTCCAGTCTAAAGCAGAGATTGTTAACCCGGGGCGCAAACATTCCCTGAAAAGTGTATATCCATAGCTTTAATTAGTGCAGGGTTCATGCAAATTCTTTTTTCCTTCATAAATGATATTTTTAAAGATCTCAGCAATTTCCACTTCAGCAATACAATCGAAATCTTTGCATTTCAACAGCTAAATGGTTGCAGTGCTAAATATTTAGGAACAAAGGAGAAAACAGTTTGAGTAGAAATTTTGTTCCCATTGCTTTTAAGTCTGACCTTAACGTGTCCATCGTATTTTTTAAACAACTGATTGGCATTTTCCTCCCTAAATTTAAATTGTCTTACATCTCATATTTGAACACCACCATTATAAGATAATTACATAGCACATAAAACTAAACTTAGAATAAAAATTAATGGTAATGGCACTGATTTCTTATAAAGATAATGCTTTTTCCCCATTACTAGGATAATTCAGTATGCCATAAGGTATGTGAAAGATATGCTTTAAAAATTTTTTTAATTTCACCTGTTTTAAATGCACTAAGATTTCTTTCAAATGAAATCCCACAGCAAGGTCATCCTTTTAAAAGGTGATAGTGCTTTTGTAATGTTAGCGCTTTTACAATGTGACTAGAGGTCTGTATTTTGTTGTTTTATAGGTTCTGTCTGATCTCACATTTATTTTGAATTTTCTAAAAGTTGGGTCCATTGTGTATTGGGTGTCCTCGGCTAAGTACTTGTCCCACACAGGAGAGGCAGGTCTCATTCTTGGACTGATGGAGACGCAGCTAATAGAAACAGCTCTCAGCTCTAAACATTCCCTTGGCCAGGCTGAGGAGTTTGCTGCGTTTAAGGCATCTTCTGGGCGGGGCGGGGAAGCAGGGCTGGGCGGTGACTGCCTCCACCACGATCCCGTCACCCCGCCTGAGCATCTCCACCCTCTAACGACATGTAGAATAGTCTATGCCCCATTTATCTCTTACTTCGTGCTCATGGGAAATTACGACAATTAAAAGGACAGATTGAGATGAGACCCTAAACTTCCTCCCTTCACAGAGGCCTCAATTAGCTCGTTTCATTTAATATCCTTTTGTTTTCAATGGTTGTTTCTAATGTATAAACGCAGCACTGAGTGCTCTCCTGTTAGTGGATGTTCAAGAGAAGAGGCAGAAATCCGTGGTTAAAAATTTTAAAGGACAAAATTAAGGCAAGAGGCAACATCGCTGTGGCTTCCTCGAGTGTGCGGGAGTCTCTCTCTGCTCGCTGGAGCTGAGGTACCCCCTAGCGGCTCCGCAGCGATTTCTGCTTCTTGTTCAGCTAGGCTGCGCCGCGTGCCAGCTGGTGGCTCCCGAGTGTTTGTGTGAGTTAGAGAATCACAGCAAGTTCGGCATCTCTTTGAAATCAGTTGCATTCAGGGCTTTTTGTTCCATGTTGCATGGCTTTACATGAAAAAGGGTCCCTGAAACGTGGAAACAGTAGGAAATTGACATTCTTCATTTTCTTTTATGTTAGTTGCCTGCTCTCTTTAGATTAATCCTTCCCATGTTCTGCCCCAAAAAACACAAGTGCGGTCAGGTGAACAGAGACATTAAAGGTGTGGATTCAGGGCACACGGTCCACCTCAGTGGTCCACTCCTGAGAACCCCAGCTCTTTCTGAGCACATCTCTGTTGATCTGTGCTCCAAGGCCCTTATGCTGCAAGAGGACAAAGGATTTATTTTCACCTCTTGAGGCAATTTGGACGTATCTTAGAGGCCCCGGGGCCCTAGACGTTTTTCCGACTTGTAGACTAGCCCCCGAGTGCTGGACCCCTTTGTCTCTGAGCATAGAGTCTTGCACATTGTATGTGCTTCATATGTGTTGATTGAATAAAATAATGAATAGGTACTTCTGTGTATATAACACCCTGTCTCAACTCTGGTTTCAAAGGGAAAATATATTATTTCCCCTGGCATACTCTCCCTTCAGAATCATTGAATACTTGAAAATCATCCCTGAAGAGATGAACACTGTGTCTAATGACAAAGTATTTCTGTTTTTCACCCCTTCTTGGGGGATAAATCTGCAGGTATAGACCATGCCTGCTCCTAGACTTTAACACTGTTTCAATCTAGAGGGCAGACCTGTGATTAGTAGTGATGTGGGGACATGGAGTCCATCCATTTGGAGTCGTATAGAGAGCCTACTAGGCTGACAATTTGATCTAACAATCAAAATGTGCTGCTGTTTGAGGGAGTGACTTCCAAGGAGGGGCCATGTGAGCCTCTGTCAGGGATGGTATAAAGAAAAGTTTAACACAGGAAGTTAGTGGAGAATAGGTAAACTCTAAAGTCCCTGCCAGCTCTGCTATAGGAGTCTGTGATTCTTCCTCTAAATTTTAAAACATTCTGGTCTTATGAGCCAATCATCTTAGCTTTTGTTTTTTTTTAAAAAAAAATTAAATGGAGGACTATGAATCATTGCAACTAAGCAGTAGTCTCTGGCCCAGTCTCACTGAGGAGATGGTTCCCTTCTTGAGCTAGAATATCTCAGGCCTGCTCCTACAGATCCAGCATCCTCCTACCACCCCTTGGGTTTCTTTCCTCTTCTAGCCCATCACGTGGCTCTCGGATCATTGCCAGGCACTGCTTTTCCTAGACAAGATGCCCCACGCCTAGGTTGGCACGATTCCCCAAGACCCCCTCCTCCCGCACCCACCATCTGTTGCCCTGCATTGTCCTGATCTTCTGTTCCACTCTGACTGCTACCTTGCCAAAGAGGGAGGAGAGTGGTGACAATAGAAAGCATATCCCCTACTATCTAGTAAACTCTGTCACCAGGTCGTAACACAGCCCGCCCTGAGTCTGTCTTCTGATAACAGTTCTCTCATTTGGCCAGATAATGTAGTCTGTTGCTGCTCCTCAAAAACTGGGAAGCAGACTGAACTAGAAAGCAAAGCCCCAGGAAGGAAGGTGGAACAATTGGCATAAGGAGACCAGGGTCTCCTGGGGCGAAAGGAACTGATAGCTTAAATTCTATAGCCTGAAAGAGTCAAAGTTAGGGAGCCCTGTTGAGATGGACCCTGGCTAAGGGTCCTTTGAAATAAAGTTGCCCTAAAGCATCAGGAGGGTGGAATTAGTGGACAAGTCTGACACTGGTTTAGGAATGCCATGATCCAGGGCTTTAAGATGGTCCCAGACCTCCTGGGAGTGGCCAAGTTGTGATCTGAAAGGGCTGGTCTCAAAGAGGCCTGTGAGAGTCTGAGCTTTCTCCATGGAGCAGAATGCTGGGAAGATCTTCCTCTTTCAAAGAGCCTTATGAAATAATCAGGAGTGTGGTGTGTACTTCTGCAGGCGGAGTCTCTGCAGCCTAGCATGTGACTGAGCTAGGATTAAAACCACACCAAGTTCCTAAACCATTATGAATCCCAGAGCTGAGCGGCATCTGTGTCTTAATGACTGACACAGGATGTCTGGTGTTATTCCAGAAATCAGCAAATGGGTGAGGATGATTTTGGGTGGGGGGCTGGAATAATGGGGTCTGCCTGGTGCTTCCAAAATCTACACGGGTAATCAGCAATTTAACATTCTCTGCTGGTGAAAAATTGAGCTTGACAGAGTCTGTATATAACAAGACTGAAAAACCTCCCCCAAATTCTTCTGTGATCTCACACCCACATCCTTTCAATGCTTCTGCATCTTATTTCTGACTCCTGCTTTGCAGCAAACAACATCATATGACCTCATCGTTCCAAGCAATAGGGCCAACATCTATCTCATCATTTCAAGAAAATATAATCCTTGAAAATTTGTCACAAATTGTACAAAAAGAATGGACTAAGGAGACACCTGTGACATACTTATGCTTTTGCTTATTTGAGGTATAAAGATACTAATTCTGTTTTGAGAGATTACTTCATTTCCAACAGTACTAAATGTTATCTAATTTTTTTAGCAAGCACTTTAGAATGACATGAAAATTACTTGGTTCTTAAAAAATAGCTTTACATAATAATTTATTAGAGCAAGGAATAATTTGATACTATGTCTTTGGGGAAAGAAAAAAGTATATCTTTAAATGTCACATTCAGACTTCAGATAAAATTAACCTACTTTTAGAAATTTTTATTATGTTCCCTTCTAGTTTAATGATCATTAGATTTGTCTTGTAATCAATTTGAAATAAACCACAAAACACTAGTGAATAGAACTGGCTATAATTTAGGAAAAACCTGGCATCCCAAGTTAATAATAACAGGATTTATGAGAATGGGATGAAAAATGAGTCCTGCTGTCAACAGTATGATTTCCATAAAACTTGGGCTATAGGATATTGGAAGTCATAGGTAGGAGCTAAAGGACTCAGGATAGAGGCATTCTTTCCTTTTAAATGCAGCTAAATATTATTCTATAACATATACTCCTAAATTTAACATTGATTTTATTAAGTTTCAGGTAAATATTTATGGAGTGATGTTTCCATTTGCTTTGGTTGGTTGCAAGTAGCAGAACCTAACTTAAGCTAAAAATAAATTATTAGAGAATTGGGGGTAGTCCATGGAATTGAAGGAAAAGCTGAAATACTATGCTGAAGTTTTAAGGGTCATATATAATACCCCATCCTTTCTCGTCAGAGTTTGGGAACAGGTGAGAGGTATATATAGGATTTATTAAAATGAAGACTGAAAAATCACCTTTATTTCCTAATAAAGCTGATTGCAGCTTTAAATCTGTAGCTAATCATGACCAACTATCAGTTATACTGTAATCTGATTCATGTCTTAGTTCTAGAGTTTGATTAGTATGTATCTTTATAACTTACTCTAAATTCTATCAGACCTTTCCCATCACTAGCACAGGCTCCAAATATTTTTTATCTAGCCTGAAACTTAAAAAAAAAAATCCTTGCAGGCTTCCCTGGTGGCGCAGTGGTTAAGAATCCACCTGCCAATGCAGGGGACAAGGGCTCAAGCCCCGGTCCGGGAAGATCCCACATGCCGTGGAGCAACTAAGCCCATGTGCCACAACTACTAAGCCTGTGCTCTAGAGCCCGCAAGCCACAAGTACTAAGCCCGCGTGCCTAGAGCCCATGCTCCGCGACAAGAGAAGCCACCACAATGAGAAGCCTGTGCACTGCGACTAGAGAAAGCCCGCGCACAGCAATGAAGACCCAATGCAGCCATAAATAAATAAATATTAAAAAAAAAATCCTTGCACTTTTCTTCTCTTCCTGAATTCAGTGGCTATTTCAGTTGAGGGAGTCAAATTGTGTATTTATTGCTAAAGTCAATCTTTTCTTCTGCATCTCACTAACTGGATAAGAAATGTTTGTTTGGATATGTTAAGCCTCCAAGAACACAAAAATTCCCTTAATGATATCTTTCCAACCAGAAGTTTCACTTTGCTCTATAAAGTGTGAAACATTCCTCCTCCCAAAAGGTATTTTCAGAAGTTACTGCTCCCTGGGCAGAATTTAAATTGGTACATGATAGCATTTGCTTGTCTTTGTTTTTGTTTTTAAACAATACTTTGAACTCAGACACTGCCGGCTTTACAGTTACAGATTAGAACTATCCAGTGAAATTTAAACAAAGTGCTTTTAATCAATTTGAATTGAGTTCACATGATTCCTAACTCAGGGTAGGAAACCTCATAACTCAAATCCCTCTTTCCTCACAAACCTACCTATAAGAAGGTCTTATCACTTATTTTATGCATGGGGAAATAGATTTTAACTGATGCACTTATTCACGGCTTAGATGTTTGCAGGTCTTCATTGATATCAGTGTGAAGAAATGTATTTCAGATTGTAAAATTGATGTGTTGTCTCGATTTGTTTCAAAGTCTTCCAAAGGAATAAGGTTTATTTCCTTTAATATCATTCACCTGGAAGGGACACACCACTGTTTAGAAAAGCAAGGTAGGCTATTGAAAATAGCACTTAGGTGGCTGTTCCCAATCTGGCTGATCATCTGCAACACCTGAGTAGCCTATAAATGCCGGGCTCACGCGGGCGGAGTCACGGGCTTTGGTAGCAAGGATGAGGCTCCATGATGGCGTGGTTGCTGGAACAGTGGCTCAGACTGGAAGAAAACAGAGGACGCAAAGGACAGGAGACATGACAGACACCTGCCCTGTGAATGGTGGCTTACAGGAACAGTGGATGTTAGAAGTTGCACGTGATGACCAATTGGTAAGAGAAGGATTTATACGTACACATTTTGAGAAGAACTGAAAAAAACCGACACATAATGCAAGGTACCTCATTGAATCGCCTTACTTTCCCCTCCTCCCCTCACACTTTTGGAATATATTTAACATTTTTATTAATATTTTTAAAAGTACAACTGAAAAAGGGGACGTTAACTGGTTTATGCTATTGTTTAAATTCAAAATATACGTAAATATTTAGTACAAGAGTGGTTTCCAAACCTTACTCTTAAGTAGAATCATCTGAAAACCTTGCGCATATATATATATATATATATATATATATATATATATATTTCTAGGTCCCACCTCTTTTGCTGGATCAGAATCTCTGAGGATGGAGTCTGGATATGTCTTTGTGGAGCAAGCTCTTCCCATGGTTCTGAGTGGCAGGCTTTCTGGGCCAGCACAGGTGAATTAAGTCAAATACCTGTGTTTTCGTATTTTTAATCGTAGAACACAGAAAAGCTAGGAACCAAAATGCAGCTGGAATGATGCCTTGCAGTAGTAGTTCTCAAAAAATGTTTAAGTTAGAAATCTTTGTTCAAAGAAATGTTAGCTTGGTCTGTAAACTGTGAGAACACCAAGTAGATAAGCTGGAATTACTAGAGCTGGTGGTGGTGGTATAGGGGCAGAGGTGGCTGAGATTAGCTGCATTCTCCCCTTGGCTTAAAGGGAACTGGCAGGGACCCCCAGGGCTCTTAAGGGAGCCTATACAAATTTGGCTTTCATTTTATTTCTTTCCCTCTGCCTTGCCCACTGGAAATTTCCCAGTTTTTTTTAATATCACCATCCTTTTTGTTCTCGGGAGTCAGAAGCCCCAGAGTCAGGAGGCTGCCTATTAGGGGACCCCTACAGTCTCTTCCTTTTCTCCTTCATTGTTTCTCAGGATATAAAGCCCGTGGTGCTCTAGATATTGTCTTTGTTCCCAGACAATAGGCCCCAGCTTGGGTTTTTTTTTTTTTTTTTTTTTTTTTTTTTTTGCGGTACGCTGGCCTCTCACTGTTGCGGCCTCTCCTGTTGCGGAGCACAGGCTCCCGACGCGCAGGCCCAGCGGCCATGGCTCACGGGCCCAGCCGCTCCGCGGCACGTGGGATCCTCCCGGACCGGGGCACGAACCCACGTCCCCTGCATCGGCAGGTGGACTCTCAACCACTGCGCCACCAGGGAAGCTCCCCAGCTCGGGTTTTTAACTCCTGATCTTTCCTGGTGAATGAAGCTGGACAAACTAGAAGGCGGGTTGATGGTTCAAGCCTCTCCAGGCGTCATCCTCTTCAAAGGCGCTTCTGAATGTCTTTTCTTCAAGCAGATGTCTCAGAGGGCCCAATCCTACCAGTTCTCGGATATTTATAGTCCCTTCACTCCTCCCATTAGAGGCTCCACTCCCTAATATCCTGATGGTTTTATCTTAGAGATAGGGGTGGAGTGGTTAGATAGAACTTCCTGCATCCTCCCCTCCTCCCTGGGCTATTATCTCATCTACTTTTAGTGTATCAGTGATTATTATCCATACTGCTGTACTCTGGGGCCTTCTTGGCCTTCTCCATCACTCTGGCCTATGGCGGAGGACACCATGATCACCATGGTGATCACCATGTCTTCACCCAGAGGAGGTGGGAGCAAGGAGGAGAGGCTTGGATTTTATGACAGCTGCTCAGCTCTGGTAGTGACTGGAATCGCACTTGAGACTGGGCAAGTCACTCAACTGCTCTGGGACTGACAGTTCACCTGGAAAATGGATGTAATTGGGTCATCCCAAGGGCTCTTTAGTTTAAGAAAATGTTATGACTTGATCTGTGATTCTTCTTTCTTCCTTTTCCTCATATTTTATCAGCGGTAAGAGCATCTTTTCCCCCTTTTCAGTAAGTACACTAGCTGTCCCTGACCTTCATTCCTTCTGCCCCAAGACTCATTCACAGCTTTATCACCTTATGTCTAGACAACAGCAACGGCATCCAGTGTTCCCCGTTCTCTTCCCCAGCTGAAAACATCTTCCCTTTAGAAGCTAATTCCTTTACCATCCTGTTTATCAAACTAACTTAGCAGCTTAAAATATTTCATCATTTTTATGGATTCTATGGGTGAAGAATTCAGAAAGAGGGAATTCCCTGGCAGTCCAGTGGTTAGGACTCCACGCTTTTACTGCTGAGCGCCCGGGTTCGATCCTCGGTTGGGGAACTAAGATCCCACAAGCCATAGCGCGGCCAAAAAAAAAGAATTCAGAAAGAATGTAGTCGGGATGGTTTATCTCTGCTTATAATATTTGGGGCCTCAGCTAAGATGACTCAGAAGCTGGGAGTTGATGCTGGCTGTCTGCTGGGATATCTGCTGAGGCTTGGGGCCTTCAACTTTTTACATGGCAGACCAGAGAACCAAAGGCCACTGTCAAATAAAAGAGTCATGAATTGTGTGGCCTTTGATCTAGCCTAAGTTATAGCATCACTTCCACTGTGCACTACTGGTCTAGCAGTCACACACCCTCCCACATGCAGGGAAAGGTATAGCCTCCACCTCTCTGTGGAAGTGGTGTCAAAGAATCTGTGGGCAAGGTTTTAAACCACCACAATTAATGACTCAGATAATTCTCTTCTGCCCCCACCCCCATGTCTTTATATGCATCCCAGTGATATCTACCATGTTAAATACACTATATAAATTATAATGGTGTAGTGATGTCTCTCCAGGAATTTTTCTCTGGAACCCATTTCTCTCTCTTGGACATACAACTATATTTGTGGACGTTTTTACATTTGGATAAAATTAAACTTGATGAGGCTGAGAAAAATATTCTGTCAGAGAGTTGAGTTTAATTTATACTAGTTTAACTGGGGATTGGAAAACAAAGTTGTGTCCTATAGAGCAATTTGAGTAATGGCATTGGCTTCTGTTGTGAGAGAGAAGAGGAAAGTCTATCTTTGCTGTTAGAAAAGCACTAATTAATGAGAAAAGGCACTTACCTATCAGTAACTGTGTGTTTGAATCTCCGGACAGTGGGAGAAGATTATTCAAAGGTGGGATTTCAGGCTCTGATCACATAAGAAATAAAAGAACAGTAACTAGATCCTTTTTTTTAAATTTAATTTTTATTTTATGTTGGAGTATAGTTGATTTACAATGTTGTGTTTGTTTCAGGTGTACAGCTAAGTGACTCAGTTATACACATATCCATTCTTTTTCAGATTCTTTTCCCATATAGGTTATTACAGAATACTGAGTAGAGTTACCTGTGTTATACAGTAGGTCCTTGTTGATTATCTATGTTACATATAGTGTGTATATGTTAATCCAACTCCTAATTTATCTCTCCCCCCAGGTTTCTCCTTTGGTAACCATACATTTGTTTTCAAAGTCTATGAGTCTGTTTCTGTTTTGTAAATAAGTTCAGTTGTATCATTTTTTTAGTTCCCACATATGAATGATACCATATGATATTTGCCTTAGTCTGACTTACTTCACTAAGTATGATAATCTCTAGGTCCATCCATGTTGCTACAAATGGTGTTATTTCATTCTTGTTTTATGGCTGAGTAATATTCCATTGTATATATGTACCAAATCTTCTTTATCCACTCCTCTCTCAATGGAGATATAGGTTGCTTCCATGTCTTGACTATTGTAAATAGAGCTGCAATGAACATTGGGGTGCATATATCTTTTCGAATTATGGTTTTCTCCAGATATATGCCCAGGAGTGGGATTGCTGGATCATATGGTAGTTCTATATTTAGTTTTTAAAGGGACTTGCATACTGTTCTCCATAGTACTTGTACCAATTTATATTCCCACCAACAGTGTAGGAGGGTTCCCTGTTCCCCACACCCTCTCCAGCATTTATCGTTTGTACGCTTTCTGATGATGGCCATTCTGACCAATGTGAGGTGATACCTCATTATAGTTTTCATTTGCATTTCTCTAATAATTAGTGATGTTGAGCATCTTTGCACGTGCTTTTTGGCCATCTGTATGTTTGCATTGGAGAAATGTCCATTTAGATCTTCTGCCCATTTTTTGATTGGGTATTTTTTTCTTTACTATATATATAGAGAGAGAGCTACATGAGTTGTTTGTATATTTTGGAGATTAATCCCTTGTCAGTCACTTTATTTGCAAATACTTTCTCCCATTCTGTGGATTGCCTTTTCATTTTGTTTATGGTTTCCTTTGCTGTGCAAAAGCTTTTAAGTTTAATTAGGTCCCATTTGTTTTTATTTTCATTACTCTAGGAGGTGGATCAAAAAAGATATTGCTGCGATTTATGTCAAAGAGTATTCTACCTATGTTTTCCTCTAAGAGTTTTATAGTATCCAGTCTTACATTTAGGTCTTTAATCCATTTTGAGTTTACTTTTGTGTATGGTGTTAAAGAATGTTCTAATTTCATTTTTTACTTGTAGCTGTCCAGTTTTCTCAGCACTATTTATTGAAGAGACTGTCTCTCCTCCATTGTACAGTCTTGCCTCCTTTGTTGTAAAATAATTGACCATAAGTGCATGGGTTTATTTCTGGGTTTTCTATCCTGTTCCATTGATCTATATTTCTGTATTTGTTCCACAATCATACTGTTTTGATTATTGTAGCTTTGTAGTATAGTCTGAAGTCAGGGAGCCTGATTCCTCAAGCTCCATTTTTCTTTTTCAGAATTGCTTTGGCTATTTGGGGTCTTTTGTGTTTCCATACAAATTTAAAAATTTTTTGTTCTAATTCTGTGAAAAATGCCATTGGTAATTTGATAGGGATTGCATTGAATCTGTAGACTGCCTTGGGTAGTATAGTCATTTTGACAATATTGATTCTTCCAAGCCAAGAACATAGTACATCTTTCCATCTGTTTGTTATCTTCAATTTCTTTCATCAACATCTTACAGTTCTCAGAGTACAGGTCTTTTGCCTCCTTAGGTAGGTTTATTCCTAGGTATTTTATTCTTTTTGATGAGATGGTAAATGGGATTGCTTCCTTAATTTCTCTTTCTGATCTTTCATTTTAGTGTATAGAAATGCAAGAGATTTCTGTGTGTTAATTTGGGGGGGGATTTTTAAAAATACATTTATTTATTTATTTTTGGCTGTGTTGAGTCCTCATTGCTGCGCAGGCTTTCTCTAGTTGCAGCAAGTGAGGGCTACTCTTTGCAGTGCACAGACTTCTCATTGCGTTGGCTTCTCTTGTTGTGGAGCACAGGCCTTAGGCGCACAGGCTTCAGTAGTTGTGGCTTGTGGGCTCTAGAGTGCAGGCTCAGTAGTTGTGGCACAAGACTTTAGCTGCTCCACGGCATGTGGGATCTTCTGGACCAGGGATCAAACCCGGGTCCCCTGCATTGGCAGGTGGATTCTTAACCACTGCACCACCAGGGAAGTCCCTGTGTATTAAATTTATATCCTGCAACTTTACCAAATTCATTAATGAGCTCTAGTAGATTTCTGGTAGCATCTTTAGGATTATCTATATATAGTAACATGTCATCTGCAAACTGTGACAGTTTTACTTCTTTTCCAATCTGGATTTCTTTTATTTCTTTTTCTTCTCTGACTGCTGCGGCTAGGACTTCCAAAACTATGTTGAATAAAAGTGGCAAGAGTGGACATCCTTGTCCTGCTCCTGATCTTAGAGGAAATGTTTTCAGTTTTTCATCATTGAGAATCATGTTTGCTGTGGGTTTGTCATACATGGCCTTTATTATGTTGAGGTAGGTTCCCTCTATGCCCACTTTCTGGAGAGTTTTTATCATAACTGGATGTTGAATTTTGTCAAAAGCTTTTACTGCATCTATTGAGATGATCATATGGTTTTTATTCTTCAGTTTGTTAATGTGATGTATCACACTGATTGATTTGCAGTTTTTTTTTTTTTTTTTTTTGAGGTACGCAGGCCTCTCACTGCTGCGGTCTCTCCCGCTGCGGAGCACAGGCTCTGCGGCCATGGCTCATGGGCCTAGCCACTCCGCGGCATGTGGGATCTTCCCGGACCGGGGCATGAACCCGTGTCCCCTGCATCGGCAGGCGAACTCTCAACCACTGCGCCACCAGGGAAGCCCACTAGTGAGTTTTATACTACCTTTTTATGTTTTTGTGATGTTCATTAGTGTCCTTTAACTACCACTCAAATAACTCCCTTTAGCATTTTTTTGTAAGGCAGGTCTAGTAGTGATGAACTCCCTCAACTTTTGTTTATTTGGGAACGTCTCTCTGCCTCGTTCATTTCTGAAGGATAGCTTTTTTGCATATAGAATTCTTGGCAGACACGTTTTTTTCAATATTTTGTATATATCATCCCCTTCTTTCCTGGCCTGAAAAGTTTCTGTTGAGAATTCACTGATACAAGCAGCTTCTCAGGAGTTCCTAGTCAGGGTTTGTGGTCGAATGAGGTCAGGAATGGACTCAGCAGTAGACAGGGCTATGAATTAGCACACCTGCCCGGGGAGAGTAGGGGAAGTGGCTCCAAGCTTGGCCAGGCTCTTTGTTTGTGGTCTTGACGGAAGCTGACCCATTCTCCGAGTTCCCTGGTTGAACAGTGCCATTGCCTTTGCTCTGCAGATGATCAGCTCTGCGTGTAGGGATCTGTTTTAGTGTTGCTGGGCTGTGTAGCTTCCAGGTGTTCTGACCAGACTTCCTGGTCAGGCCAGTCTCTAACTCATCTCCCTTGCCTGGGCAGGTTGTTGTGGGGAAGACCAGGCTCCAGGATCAGCAAGACTCTCTGTTTGAGATCCCAAATCAGGCAGACCTTCACCCTGCTGAGTTCCCTGATCAGACTGTGCCACTGTCTTGGCTTTGCAGATGAGCAAAGCTGCTGGCTGGGACTACTGATGGCCCGCCAAGATCCAAGTGTTTGCTGTTTGTTGCAAGCCCCATCCCCTTTCTTTATCACAATCAGATTCCCCATAGTCAAGCCCTGCGCGTTCCCCTGCAATCTCCGTGAAGGGAGACTGGAGCGGGACTCCCAAGAAGTGACTTACGATGTTGGGGAAGGTGGATGTCCACCTTGGGCTCTCTTTTCTCCCGGGAAGCTCAGTGGAGACCTCTTGGGGAGTGCTGCAGGAGAGGCAATGAGGTCCTTGTGTAGCAGCTCCTTTTACTCCTATAATACTGTCTGTCTTGGTCTCTGTGGTGCAGGGGGTGCTTTCATGTTCTAGGATTTTTCTCAGTGGTGTCTAGTCCATGAATAGTTTTTAGTTGTTCTTCCTGTGAGGGGTAGTGAAGTTGGGAATGACCTATGTCACTATCTTGGTGATGTCACCTCTGAGAGTAGATCTTAAATGTTCTCACCACAAAGAAAAAATAGTAATTAGGAGATGTGATGCAGGCATTTATTAAAGCTGTGTTGGTCATTATTTTTCAATATCTAAGTGTACTAAATCAACACATTGTATACCTTAAATGTTACACCTTGCACAATGTTGTATGTCAATTATATCTCACTAAAGCTGGGGAAAAATCCACGATTGCTTACATGATATTACTCATGTAATGCTGACGTTCATGTATTAATATGTGTATTCTATATTTGCAATATAATTTAACATAAAACAGTAAATATGACACCATTAAGGTGAATCTTTGCTGTTTGGTTTGCCCAACATTTATTCACCTTCCTCTAACACTTCCCCAGTTGTTGTTTGGGTACCCCTTTCTACCTCCCCAAAGCCCATGTGCTCAAAGGATGTTCACCTCACTGTCAGCTTCAGGGCTGGGTTCTGATAAGCTTAACTCAGCACACCCTCTTCATCTGGCCTCGGATTAGCACACAGATGGGCATAGAACCCAGTTTGGGCCAATGAGAAGCAAGGAGATATGGCTGAGAGGTTCTCTTTCCCAGGTACTTTCCCTTTTCTGAGAGCATCATGGAAAGAAATCCTCCTTTGTAATTCAAAGAAGCAAAAAACAACAACAACAACAACACAAAATACAACCCAAATACAAAAAACCAGACTGAGGACAAAGCCTACATCTGAGAGAGTAGAGATGAGAGAATTGTAGAGAAATAGAACCAAGGCCTTGTTAACATTATGAAGCCTCTGGTTAAAACCATTCCCAAAATCTTCAACTATAACTTTACTTAAGCCAACACATCTCCATTTTAGCTTAAGCCAGTTTGGATTGGGGTTTCTGTTTCTTGCAGCAGAGTTCTAAATGTGACATAGGCTAAACTATTCAGTAAAAGGAAGAGCAAACTATTTAGCTGAATTGATCATCTTACTTACATATAAAGCTTCATAAGAGAATTTGTAATATTACATAAGTAGCTCTTCTTTCTCCCATCTCACATGCCCTGTTTCTTCTGATAGTCTGACAGAGCTCAGAAAAGGAGCAATGTTAAGAAGAATGATGAGATCTAGACTAGGCTTGGAAGAGTCGGTGATTGTCCATATTATAAAAGTCTACAGGTGCACAAGGGAGGTGGTGATGACTGTAATGCTATACCTGTGTCACTTAAATTCATTTTTAAAAACAGTTTTATTGGTGTATAATTGACATATAACAAACGGTACATATTTAAGGTGTACAATTTAATCAATGTTGACCTATGTGAAACCAACATCGCAATCAAGTAACAAACATCTATGACCTTTAAATAGTTCCTTTTGATCCTTTGTAATCCTCCATCTCACCCCACCCTAATACCCTTACCAGTCTCCAGGCAACCACTCATATGCTTTTTGTCACTATAGATTACTTTTCATTTTCTAGAATTTCATGGAATAATATACTATGTATTTCTTTTTTGTCTGGCTTCTTTTACTCTTCATAATTATTTTGAGATTCATCCATATTGTTGTGTGTATTAGCGGTCCATCTGTTTTATTGTTGAGTAGTATTCTATTTTATGGAAATACCACAATGCATTTATCCATTCCATTGAAATGTTGACAGACATTTGGATTATTTCCAGTTTGGGACTATTACAAATAATTAGCATACAAATATTAGCATGGTTGTCAGTACATATGCTTGCTTTTCTCTTGAATAAATGCCTAGCTGTGGAATGGAGGATCAGATGGCGGGTATACATTTAACATTTTAAGAAGCTGTCACATTGTAGTCCAAAGTGATTGTAACAATTTTATATTTCTAATGGTGGTATGTGAGATTTCTAGTTGCTCCACATCTTCCCCACGTTTGGTATGGTCAATCTTATTAATATTAGCCATTCTCATAGGTATGTAGTGGTATTTCATTGTGATTTTAATTTGCATTTATGACAAATGATATTGAGCATAGTTTTATGTACTTATTTGCAATCCATATGTCTTCTTTGGTGAGGTATCTGTTCAAATCTTTTGTCTATTTTGAAAAATGGAGGGGGCTTCCCTGGCGGTCCAGTGGTTAGAACTTGGCTCTTCCACTGCTGGGGGCCTGGGTTCAATCCCTGGTCGGGGAACTATGATTCTGCAAGCCATGCAGTGTGGCCCTCCCCGCAAAAAAAAAAGGGTTTTGTGGGGTTTTTTTGAGTTGAATTCTTTACATATTCTGGATTCCTTTATTACATGTATGACTTTAAAATATTTTCTCAGGGTCTGTGGCTTGCTTTTCATTCTCTTAATGGTGTGTTTTGAAGAGCAAAAATTTTCATTTTGATGAAGTGCAATTTATCAAATTTTCCCTTTTTGGATTATGTATTTGGCATCATATCTCAGAAATCTTGGCCTAAACTAAAGTCATGAAGATTTTCTCCTATGTTTACTTCTAAAGCTTTATATTGTTAGGATTTATATTTAGACCTCTGACCCATTTTAAAGTAAATTTTGTATATGATAAAAGATATAGATCAGTTATTTTTTTCTTTTTCATATGATTATTTAAATTTTCCAGCACCATTTGTAAAATCAATCTATCCTTTCTCCATTGAATTGCCTTTGTACCTCGGTCAAAAGACAAATGTCCGTATGTGTTTAGGTTTACTTATGTACACTCTTCTCTGTTCTACTGATATATCTGTCTGTCTTTACAATAAAACCATGCTGTCTTCATAAAAGGAAGCAAAACTGAGTTCTTTGTAGTGAGGTGGATGGACCTAGAGTCTGTCATACAGAGTGAAGTGAGAAAGAGAAAAATACCGTATATTAACATATATATATGGAATCTAAAAAAAAGAAAAAGGTTCTGAAGAACCTAGGGGCAGGACAAGAATAAAGATGCAGATGTAGAGAATGGACTTGAGGACATGGGGAGGGGGACGTGTAAGCTGGGAGGAAGTGAGAGAGTAACACTGACATATATATGCTACCAAATGTAAAATAGATAGCTAGTGGGAAGCAGCCACATAGCACAGGGAGATCAGCTCGGTGCTTTGTGACCACCTAGAGGGGTGGGATAGGGAGGGTGGGAGGGAGATGCAAGAGGGAGGAGATATTGGGATATATATATATATATGTAGCTGATTCACTTTGTCATACAGCAGAAACTGGCACACCATTGTAAAGCAATTATACTCAAATAAAAATGTTTTTAAAAATGCTATCTTAATTACTGTACCTTTATGGAAAATCTTGAAATAAAGTAGTGTTAATTCTTCAACTCTGTTCTTCTTAATTTTCCAGTTTTATTTATATAATTGACATATATTACTATATAGGTTTAAGGTAGACAACATGATGGTTTGATTTACATGCATTGTGAAATGATTACCACAGTAGGTTTAGTTAACATCCATTATCTCATATAGATACAATAAAAAGAAAAGGAAAAAAAAAATCTCCTTGTGAGGAAAACTCTGAGGATTTACTCTCCTAACAACTTTCCTGTACATCATACCTCAGTATTGTAGTTATCACGTTGTACATTGCATACCTAGTGCTTATCTATCTTAAACTGGAAGTCTGTATCTTTTGACCACCTTCCTCCAGTTCCCCACCCCCACCCCCTGCCTCTAGTAACTGCAAATCAGATCTATTTTTCTCTCAGTTTGGTGGGCTTTTGTTGTTGTTTTAGATTCCACATATAAGTGAGATCATACAGTATTTGTCTTTCTCTCTCTGACTTATTTCACTTAACGTGATGACTTCAAGATCCAACCATGTTGTTGCAAGATATATATCTCACAACTTCTTCGTCTTTTCATCCATTGATGGACACTTATGTTGTTTCCATGTCTAGGCTGTTGTAAATAATGCTGTTATGAACATGAGGGTGCAGAATACAGATATTTTTTCAAGTTAGTATTTTTGTTTTCTTTGTAAGTACCCAGAAGTGGAATTGTTGGATCATATGGTAGTTCTATTTTTAATATTTGAAGAACCTCCAAACTGTTTTCTACAGTGGCCATACCAATTTACAATCCCACCAGCAGTGCACAAAGGTTCCCTTTTCTCCACATCCTTACCAACACTTGTTATTGCTTGTCTTTTTAATGACAACCATTCTAGTAGGTGAGGTGATATCTCACTGTGGTTTTGATTTGCACTTCTCTGATGATTAGGGATGTTTAGCACCTTTTCATGTGCCTGTTAGCCATCTGTATGTCTTCTTTGAAAAATATCCAGATCCTCTGCCCACTTTTTTAATTGGATTGTTTTTTGCTACTGAGTTGTAAGAGCTCTTTATATATACGTGTGTGTGTGTGTGTGTGTATAGGATATTAACCCCTTATTAGTTACACAATTTGCAAATATTTTCTCCCATTCCATAGGTTGCCTTTTCATTTTGTTGATGGTTCGCTTTGCTATGCAGAAGATTTTTAGTTTAATGTAGTCCTGTTGTTTATTCTTGCTTTTTTTGCTCTTGCTTTTTGTGTCAAGATAGGTACAATAAAAAGTATCTATCTATAGTATTGCCAAGATGTCAAGGACATTAAGGAGCTTACCGTCTATTTTTTCTTCTAGGATTTTTATGGTTTCAAGTTTTATGTTAAAGTTCTTTTTCCATTTTGTGTTGATATTTGTGTATGGTGTAAGTTAGGAGTCCATTTTTATGCTTTTGCATGTGGCTGTCCAGTTTTTCCAGCGACAGTTATCGAAGAGACTATCCTTTCCCCATTGTGTATTCTTGGTTCCTTTGTCATAAGTTAATTGATGATAGCTGTGTGGGTTTATATGTGGGGGTCTCTATTTTGTTACATTGATCTATGTGTTTGTTTTTATGCCAATACCATACTGTTTTGATTAATATACCTTTGTAATAAAGTTTGAAATCAGGAAGTGTGATGAATTTAGCTTTGTTTTTCTTAAGATTGCTTTACCTATTTGAGATCTTTTGTGGTTCCATACAAATCTTAGGATTGTTTGTTCTATTTTTGTGAAAAATGTCATTGGAATTTTGGAAGAGATTGTATTGACTCTGTAGATTGATTTAGGTAATATGGACATTTTCACAATATTAATTTTTTCAATCCATTAGCACAGAATATCTTTCCATTATTGACATCTTCTTCAATTTCTTTCATCAATGTCTTATAGTTTTCAGTGTACAAGTTTTTCATCTTCTTGATTAAATTTATTCTTAAGTATTTTTTTCTTTTTAATGCAGTTGTAAATGGGATTGTTTTCTTAATTTCTCTTACTGTCAGTTTGTTATTAGTGTATAGAAACACAACAGACTTTTGTATCCTACAAGTTTACTGAATTCATTTATTCTAACAGTTTTTTTTTTTTTTTGTAGAGTCTTTGGGGCTTTCTGCATATATCAAGTCATCTGTAAATAGAGACAGTTTTACTTCTTTGTTTCTGATTTGGATACTTTTTATTTCTTTTGCCTAAGTGCTCTGGCTAGGACTTCTAATACTTTGTTGAAAAAAAGGGGTGAGAGTGGACAACCTTGTCTTATTTCTGATCTTAGAGGAAAAGCTTTCAGCTTTTCACTGTTGAGTGTGATGTCAACTGTGGGCTTGTCTTATATGGTCTTTATTATGTTGAGGTATATTCCAGCTATATCCACTTTATTGAGTTTTTTTTTTATCATAAATAGATATTGAAATATTATGTCAAATGCTTTTTCTGCATCTATTGAAATGATTATATGATTTTTATCCTTCATTTTGTTAATGTGGTGTATCACATCGATTGATTTGCAGGTGTTAAACAAGCCTTGCATTCCTGCAATAAATCCCACTTGATTGTGGTAGAGGATTCTTTTAAAGTATTGCTGATTTAGGTTTGCTAATATCTTGTTGAGGATTTTTGCATTTCTGTTCAACAGGGATATTGGCCTGTTTTCCCTTTTGGTAGTGTCCTTGTCTGATTTTTGGTATCAGGGTAATGCTGGTCTTGTAAAATGAGTTTGGAAGTGTTCCTTCCTCTTTTATTTTTTGGAAGAGTTTGGGAAGGATTGGTATTAATTCCTCTTCAAATATTTGGTTGAATTCACCAGTGTAGCCATCTGATCCTGAACTTTTGTTTGTTGGGAGGTTTTTGATTACTGGTTTAGTTTCATCACTAGTAATCAGTCTGTTCAGATTTTCTATTTCTTCATAATTCAGTATTGGTAGGTTGTATATTTCTAGGAGTTTATCCATTTCTTCTAGGTTGTCCAATTTGTTGGCATATAATTAAAATTGTTCATAGTAGTCTCTTGTGTTCCTTTGTATTTCTGTAGTGTCAGTTGTAGTTTCTCCTCTTTCATTTCTGATTTTGAGTCCTCTCTTTTCTTCTTGGTGAGTCTAGCTAAATTTTGTTTATCTTTTCAAAAAATAAGCTCTTAGTTTCTTTGATCTTTTCTGTTGTCTTTTAGTCTCTGTTTCATTGATCTCTTCTGATCTTTATTACTTCCTTCGACTAACTTTGGGCTTCATTTGTTCTTCTTTTCTTAGCTTCTTGAGGTATAAAGTTAGGTTGTTTATTTGAGACCTACCTTGTTTCTTAATTTAGACATTTACCACTATGTGTTTCCCTCTCAGAACTGCTTTTGCTGCATCCCTTAAGTTTTGGCACGTTGCATTTCCATCTTCCTTTGTCTCAAGGTATTCTTTGATTTCTCTTTTGAGTTCTTCTTTGACCCATTGTTGTTCAGTACCACGTTATTTTATCTCCACATACCTAGTTTTCTTCTTGTAAGTGATTTCTAGCTTCATACCATTGTGATTGGAAAAGATGCTTGATATGATTTCAATCTTTTATATTTATTAAGACTTGTTTTATGGCCTAACATATGATTTATCCTGGAGAACGTTCTGTGTGTGCTTGAGCAAAATGTGTTTTCTGTTGCTTTTGGATGGAATGTCCTATACATGTCTGTTAACATGTCTGGTCTAATGTGTCATTTAAGGCCAATGTTTCCTTATTGATTTTCTGTTTGGATGACCTATCCATTGATAAAAGTGGGATATTAAAATCCCCTAATGTTATTATATTGCTCCCTTTAGAATTGCTAACATTTGCTTATCTACTTAGGTGCTCCTATATTGGGTGCATAAATATTTACAAATGTCATATCCTCTTGTTGGATAGATCCCCCCTGCTGTGTCTTATTGATGAATTTAGGTCACATTTTTATTCTCACAAGGAGAATGTGATAAAATTAGAACAGATAACCCTGCCTCTGGACCAAGACTGTAACCAGCTAACTTTAAAGTGTATGGTTGCATTGGGGGAAGGCTTTGCATGTCTACTGAGTTGAAGTTTTGTTAGGAAGGGTGAATGGAGAATGGATGTCAGGGAGGCAACCATCTCTAATATACCTGATTAATTGGAGGATGACCAATCAGATGAAGTTCTAGTTTTATTTCCAGTGGTGTTGGGAAGCAAGCATTTCTTTGCCTTTGAATGTAAATGAAGAAGTATGTAGTTTTGATTGCTACTGGCACCCATCTTGTGACCATGAGGGGAGTCTTCTCGAGGATGAAGCCAACCATGGGGCCAGAACTCAGGGATTCATAGAGAGATGGATAAGTAGATCTGGAGCCCTAACTACACTATGTGTTTGGCCTGGATTTTGGACATTTTAGGTACATAAACCAATGAATTATGTACCTAATTAGTTAAGCCAAACTGAGTTGAGTTTTTGTTGCTGATTTATTTTTATTTTGTTTTTAGTACATTTCTAAACAACAGAATTCTGAGACCTAGAGGGTGATGCAAAGCAAGGTCCAGTATTACAGTCTCCAATGCTAGAAAAAATAGAACTTTCAGACAAGAGACAATAATGAGAGAGTTATGTCTATTCAGCAAGTGGGATCAAGGGGATTCAGATACTCCCTGCCAGATGTTCCTAATTGGAGTAATAAGTCTTTTAGAAGAATATTGTGATAGAAAAAATTCAGTGGCTTTACCAACCATTTATTTTTTCTTCTCTGCACTTGGGAAGACTATATTTCCCAGCTTCCCTGAAGATAGGTTGGGGTTAATGTGACTGAATTTTAATCTGTCCAATGTGGGCAGAAAGTCATGAGCTTTCTTCTAGATCTTACCATATAACTCTTTGTATAAGAGCTGATAAAAAAAAAAAAGAGTGTATGGCTACTGATTGTTTTTTTCCAGTTTGTATGATGCCAGTAGAAACTTGCCTTGGATTTCCTACACATGTAGTATAATCTGGGAGGACCCACCCATTCTTGGCAACTAGTAAGGTAGACATAGTTCCCTTAGTCAAGAAGATAAGTTTGAACAGAGACCATTTATGAATATATCAGTATGCACTAAGACCAGTCAGACAGGATCTTGGGGTTGATGCAGAAGAGTACAGTTTTGCTGTACAGCCTCTGATAGTTCAATACTAGAATTCATAAAGTCCTCTGCCTTTTGGTGGGTTCAGGAGGGGCAGCTTCATGGGCATGTGACCTGTGCAGTTGCACAGAACCTACTTTTAGCAGAGCTCCATGCTTGATTTAATGCCACACTGCGCAGCTTGTGGGACCTTTGTTCCCCAACCAGGGATTGAACCCAGGCCTTCGGCAGTGAGAGCACGGAGTCCTAACCTCTGGACCACCAGGGAATTCCCACCATCTTGAAATTATTCAGAATTTTTTTACTTTTTCATTTTGCACTGGGACATGCACATTATATGGTTGGCCCTGGGTGAAGGACCGTCATTCCTCTAATCAAACCAATCTGTCTAATGATGTTCCTGCACTATTACTGATGCCTTGAAGGTAAAATTAACCAGAGTGAAATCTAGGAATTGCCACAGAAGTTAATACCTCCTGATAATAGATGATATTAAGGCCAGAAATTTTACAATATTCACAGAATCCAAAACAATGTATCTGTGGATACCATGGTTCGGTTCTATTCTGTTCTATTCTCTTCTTTCTATTCCACAAATAGTTACTGAGTACACTCTGGGAATGAGGGATGCAGCTCAACAGAGAAAGCAATCAGAGGCCAGTGAAGTGAAAAACGTGGAGAGGTAAGCAAGAGTCAGATCAGGCATGGCCTTTTAGGCCATGTGTATGTTGGACACACATTTTATGTGCCTTCTTGGCTTTCCTCCTGGACTAGTAGCTGCCTGCTTTACCTCAGCTACCACTGCATCTGCCTGACTCCTCTTGGGCCTCTGAGAGGAGGCCAACTATGTTTCTTGCCCTTAGAGTTCTAGGTTCTCTTCCTTTGCCATTGTCATGTTTCTTGGCCGGCCAGCCAGCCATGAACATCTGGAGTTTCTGGCTCCTTCTGTACTTCTGCACTTGGAGGAAACCCAGACCACAGGACATGGGATTTGGCACCTAGATAGAGTGTCAAAGGGGAAAAATGATGCAACCTTAAGTGTAGGAAATTTGGGGCCAGTGGGAAAGATATAGAAGGAGATGAGCTGGTAAATACCCTCCTTTTCCTCTAGCTCAGGGACTGTCTTAGAACAGTTTTTCCTTGCAGTCCAGCATGTTGGAGGTATGGGTATTGACTCCTGGGAAAGCAAATGTCTTGACTGGAAAATTAGGGATAAAGGAGGTCTGGGGGAGAGATAATGTTTAGATCTAAGGGAGTGGGCCCAATGGAAATGGATCTTTGTGTCTCATCTTAAGGTTGATAGGAACATGTCTAGCACCAAAGATACACTCAACAATCAGGAGAACAGGATGTTCCATCCCATGGATGTCAGCCAGACCCTATCCTCAGCCACCGCAGAGCTTTCCTAAAGAGCCCACGAATGGAGCAGCTCTGGTAGGAAGGATGAGTTATGCATTGACCCAACAACTTGGGTTTCCCTTCATCAAGGCTGAGGAACTCAGTACTTGATTGTGTATGTGTTTTGCTTTTAATTTCTTTTAAAAGTTTACTTTAAAAATTAGTAAATTGGTAGAGTGTTTAAAACAGTGGCAGGTACATAGGAAGCACTTAATGCTATCAATTATCTTAGTGTGGGTTCCCTAGAAAACACAGCTGGAGGCAAAAGCTTAGGTACTAACACATTATTAGTAAGTTCAATCCTAGGGAAGCAAGAATAATTGAAGAGGAAGGTAAGGCAGAAAAGGAGAGAAGATATGTAGAGTACCTTATTGCACTACTGAATGCTAACATGCAGGAAGCTAAGGCCTGTAGATGGTTTTTTCCTTAGGGATTCCACCCAGGCACCTGGTGGAAGGTTGGTTATATTCCATCTTAGAGAGGGTTTTGTTTCTGGATCAGACTTTGCCTTTTCTGGCTACGGTTTCTCTGCTGTCATCACCAACTGAAGGCTCACAGAATGTTTTACCGATGACAATATTGTCTTGAAATAAGTTATCCGTTTTATGACAAAGATGGCGAGACAATGGATGAAACACAAAAATGTTTAGAGGTGCTACCTACCATGTGCCCTCTGAGAAGCAGCTGTCCTGATAGAATGCTGAAATGGCCTATTGGATACTCAGGTTTGCTGATCATTTAAAAGTCTTTTGAAGAGGTTACAGAGTCTACCACCTTGACAGATTAGTCTTGTATCTCTCCTGTCAAGGAAGAAGGGAGGATATTTAATACATTACAAGTGAGTGCAAGTGGCTCTGAGTGAAGCAAGTGCTGAACTGACTGGACTTAGTTTAGGCATCACCCAGAGCCGTGCATGTACATTGTGCTCTGGCCAGAGTGGCCCTAGCAATAGCTTGTGCTGTTAAGTGGCCTCCCTTGCTCCTACAGACTGAAGGCCTCATTACCTTGCCTGCTCTGAAATCTTCAGGCCACTTGTGGGTACACTGTAGTGTTATTTCCATGTCATGTGCCTGGCATTTTTCTGCCCTGGGGACTCAGTATAGCTGCTGAGGTGCACATGTAACCTGGATGTGTGGGGGAGTCATCCTCCTCTTGGAGCAAACTTTGACAGACAGAAACATGAGCTAGCTGACAAATTCTTCATCTTTTACCCAGAGGGATGATTGAGAAATTCAGTAGCTTCATAGCACATCAGTGAAAAGGCAGAGCAATGCAATTGTTGTTACCAAGCTGTGGCCATCTTGGTGATGCACTACCATATATTCGCTCCACTTTCCTGCCTCGCTTGCTGCTTCTATCCTTCTTGCTTCTCTAGGGTTGGACCTACCAATAACGTCTTACCACCTAAGCTTTTCCACAAACTCTGTTCTCTACTGAACCCAAGCTAATTGATACAATTTATTATGTGCTTACTGTGTACAGACACTATTTTGAGTACTTTACATTATTCATTTTTTATTGTGACAATATATATATACAACATAAAAGATTTGCCATTTTAACCATTTTTAAGTGTACATTATTATTTCTAAAGTAAACTTAAAAAATAAAGTAAAACATATATACAGACAAGTACAGAATTCCTAAGTATACAGCTCAATGAATGTCTGTAAATTGAACACATCTGCTCAAGATACAGAACATTACCAACACCAGAGAGCCCCTCCCTCGTACCTCTGCCAGTCATTATCCCTTCCCAAAGAGGATCACAGTTTTGACTTCTATCACCATTTGTCTGCTTTTAAGTCTTTTTAAAAGATTTAAAGAACTCTTGCAGTAGAAAGAACTCTTTTATGCCTGGATGCTTTTGCTTAATGATGTGTTTCTATGGTTCATTAATGTTGTATGTGGCAGTGGTTTGTCCATTTTCATTGCATATAACATTCCATTGCATGATTACTCCTTAATTTATTTATCCATTCTACTGTAAACAGACACTTGGATTCTTTCCAGTCTTTGGCTGATATGAATAATGCTGCTGTAAACATTCTTGTACATGGCTTTTGGTGCTGAGCCATAGGGATTGTATAGGTTCAGCTTTAACTAACACTGCTTAAGTTTTCCCCCTAAACTTATGTTCCCATTGATAGCGTGTAAGAGATCTAGTTTTACATTTTTGCTGATATTAGATATTGTATTCTTTTGTAATTTTAGCCATTCTCTCTGTGTGTGTCTATATATATATATACAGTGGTATCTCAGTATTATTATTTATTTTTGGCTGTGTTGGGTCTTCCTTGCTGCGCTTTCTCTAGTTGTGGTGAGTAGGGGCTACTCTTTGCTGTGGTGTGCGGGCTTCTCACTGTGGTGGCTTCTCTTGTCGTGGAGCATGGGCTCTAGACGCGCAGGCTTCAATAGTTGTGGCACATGGGCTCAGTAGTTGTGGCGCACGGGCTTAGTTGCTCTGCAGCATGTTGGATCTTCCTGGACCAGGGATCAAACCCATGTCCCCTGCATTGGCAGGCGGATTCTTAACCACTGCGCCACCAGGGAAGTCTTCAGTAGTATTTTAATTTGCATTTCTCTAATGGCAGTGAGGTTGAACACTTTCACATAGTTATTTACCATTTGAATACACTCTTTTGTGAAGTGGCTATTTAAGTCTTTTGTCCAGTTTTTCCCCCTTTGACTTGTCTGACTTTTTCTTATTGATTTGAAGGATTTCTTTACATAATCTGAATATGAATCCTTGTCAGATATATGTATTGTAGATATTTTCTCTCACTTGTTTAGCTTGCCTTCTCAATGGGATCTTTTTATGAACTTAATTTTAATAAAAACCAAGTTGTCAATATAATATAAAGTATCTATATGTCCTATGGAATAGGCAAAATTTTCTTAAATAGGACAGAAAAGCCCTAACTAATAGACTAAGTAATATCTGCCTATCCCAATTTCATGAATATATTTTATATTATCTTCTAGAAACTTTGTTTAATCTTGTAATTTACATCTACGGTCCTTCTGGAATTGATTTTTGTGTATAGTGATGATGTATTTAAGATCAATTAAAAATTAAAATGGAGTAACTGGGGTTCAGACATCCAAAAATGGAGCCTGGGGGCCATTGTGGATGTGGTTTCAGACATGGTCCTGCATCACTGAGAATGTGAATTTTCTGAACTGTATCAAACTCAAGGATACCACCATTCATTTTCAAAACAGTATCTGCCAGAGGCTGCCAGCTGCAACTTTATGGTCTCAAGGTCTCCCATTGTAATGTGCAACCATTTTGGACACCAACTAACCTTGCTTGACAAGCATCCTTACTTCTTGCCAGCCCCAACCCTAGTTCTTGACAAACAACTTCTATAACTTTGTGGTTTTTCCTATATAGGCCTCCCCCGTTTTGTAGGCAGGCGGAACACAATTCAAGTGCTTCTTGAATCTGTGTCCCCCAGGCTATAGTCCTCAGCCTGGCTCACATAAAGCTGTCTTCTATTCCGTGATATAGATTGATTGTTAATTATTTGCATCAATATTGCTTGGTGTAGTCTGCAGGATATTAGAGAAACCCACCTGAGGTTACCTGGAATCTACTTTGAACTGGCATATGGTACCAAGCCTGGGGCCCTGAGCCCCCTGGCTTTACAGAACTCTTCATGTGATTCAGTGAGTTCCTCCCCTGATATCAGGACCTCCTTATTTTAAGTTGTTGGCCCTGACTTTTATTCAAGCTGTTAAGATCTTAAGATTAGGAGTCTTAAGGGGTCAGGGTTACTGGTACATTTCCTAGGTGAAAGGGACCTAGGGGGAATTTCCTAGGCAAGGAAAGCCTAGGGGGAATTTTGGAACGAACTGGGCTGGCTGACCTCTTTTTTTTTTTTGGCGGTACACGGGCCTCTCACTGCTGTGGCCTCTCCCGTTGCGGAGCACAGGATCCGGATGCACAGGCCCAGCGGCTACGGCCCACGGGCCCAGCCACTCCGCGGCATGTGGGATCCTCCCAGACCGGGGCACGAACCCGTGTCCCCTGCATCGGCAGGCGGACTCTCAACCACTGCGCCACCAGGGAAGCCCCTGACCTCTTTTTAATTTGGATTAAAACTGAAAATATTTATCTATATCTATATCGTCTTAACAAACTGTTTGACAGCAAAATGAGAAACTGAGTTCATTCAGCTTCAAAGAGAAGGGACACTAGCTCCTTCCAGCCTCAAGGTGTTCTTAGGTGACTGAGAACCTAGCAGAAGAGTCTGAGGATTGATCCTTGTGATGTGTAGTGGTCCTATAGGGAACCCCACCCATCATGACACCTTAAGTAATTGATGGCTTACCAAGGGACACACACATAAGGATTGGTCATCCAGTGCTTCAAGCCCACATGGTGGCTTTAGACTGCCAGAAGGAAAAACCAAGACACGAAAGAGGTGAACCAAAGGTGCCACCTTGAGAAGGTAAGCTCACAAGCAGCACACTTCTGACCCAATACACTCTCCTTAGAAATTGTTCAGACTTTGTAGTAAAATGAAACTAAAACAAAATGCAAAGTTGTGCTTTTAAAGCCTACCAGCTCCAGGATGGGCAGGCACCCACTGGAACTCTGGCTGGTTTTATGTACAACATGTAGGGAGCCAATAATTGCAAGTACTTGATAAATGGGAAGGTTTAACAAAAAATAACCCAAAAATGTCCAAAATGGGGCTCTTTTGACATTCCCAAATTGGTTTTTTGCATACACAGTGAGAAAGCCAGCTTGATGAAACGTCTTTTCAAAATTCCAATCCTAAGGGAACTAAAGTCCTTCTAGAGAAAGCTTACATTTTCTTTCTTTCTCCCTTAAAGTTATAAATCTTATGTCTTTGAAATGTAAACACAGCCCACATTGCCTGACACTACAACCTTGCCTCAATCAGAGGAAACTAAAACTAAAAGGAAAAAAAAAAAAAAAAAAAATGGAAGCGAAGCCTTTTTAAACTCAAATGAGTAAAGTTATTCCATCTGTTATATATAGACAAGTGAGTTTTATATTGTAATACCTGATTCATGACTAAATCTTAAAACGAAAACTGAGACCTCTGTCTGTATCTGTCTGGATGTCTGTATGTCTATGTATGTATATTATAAATGTTTCTACCTTCAGATGGCATTACCAAAATTAACTTGTAAAAGGGCTATAGTTAATTGGCTTAAAGAAGATTAAACACTTATATAAATTCTCTCAGAAATATAATGGAAACTACCCAAAGGAATTTCAGGTTCACATGATCTGGGAAATATTCAATATTAAATTAATATTGATTTTACTTTTACTTTTTATTGAAATATAGTTGATTTACAATGTTGCCCTAATTTCTGCTGTACTGCAGAATGACTCATTTATACACATATATACATTCTTTTTTTGTATTCTTTTATGGTTTATCCCAGGAGAATGGATATAGTTCCCTGTGCTATACAGTAGGACCTTTTGTTTATCCATTCTAAATGTAATAGTTTGCATCTACTAACCCCAAACTCCTATTCCATCCCTCTCCCCATCCTTGGCAACCACAAGTCTGTTCTCTATGTCTATGAGTCTGTTTCTGTTTTGTAGGTAGGTTCATTTGTGCCATATGTTAGATTCCACATATAAGTGATATGGTATTTGCCTTTCTCTTTCTGACTTACTTCACTTAGTAATGATAATGTCTAGGTCTATCCATGTCACTGCAAATGGCATTATTTCATTCTTTTTTATGGCTGAGTAGTATTCCATTGTATATATGTACTACATCTTCTTTATCCATTCATCTGTAGATGGACACTTAGGTGGTTTCCATGTTTTGACTATGGTGAATAGTGCTGTTGTGAACATAGGGGTGCATGTATATTTTTGAATTGTAGTTTTGTCCAGATAGATGCCCAGGAATGGGATTGCTGGATCATAGGGTAATTCTATTTTTAGTTTTTTGAGGAACCTCCGTACTGTTCTCCATAGTGGCAGTACCAATTTATATTCCCACCAAAAGTGTAGGAGGGTTCCCTTTTCTCCACACACACTCCAGCATTTGTTACTTGTAGCCTTTTTAAGTTAATTAATTAATTTATTTTTTTATCTTGGTTGCATTGGGTCTTCGTTGCTGCATGGGGGCTTTCTCTAGTTGCGGCAAGTGGTGGCTACTCTTCATTGTGGTGTGTGGGCTTCTCATTGTGGTGGTTTCTCTTGCTGTGGAGCATGGGCTGTAGGCATGTGGGCTTCAATACTTGTGACATGTGAGCTCAGTAATTGTGGCACATGGGCTTAGTTGCTCTGCAGCATGTGGGATCCTCCCGGACCAGGGATTGAACCCATGTCCCTGCATTGGCAGGTGGATTCTTAACCACTGAACCACCAGGAAAGTCCCACTTGTAGACTTTTTAAAGATAGCCATTCTGACTGGTGTGAGGTAGTTTTGATTTGCAATTTTTGAATAATTAGTTATGTTGAGCATCTTTTCATGTGTCTATTGGCCATTTGTATGTCTTCTTTGGAGAAATGTCTATCAGGGTCTTCTGCACATTTTTCGATTGGGTTGTTTGTTTTTCTGTTGTTGAGTTGTATGAGCTGTTTGTATATTTTGGAGATTAAGCCCTTGTTGGTTGCATTGTTTGCAGATATTTTCTCCCATTCCATAGGTTGTCTTTTAATTTTTCTTTTTTTTAAACATCTTTATTGGGGTATAATTGCTTTACAATGGTGTGTTAGTTTCTGCTTTATAACAAAGTGAATCAGTTATACATATACATATGTTCCCATATGTCTTCCCTCTTGCGTCTTCCTCCCACTCTCCCTATCCCACCCCTCCAGGCTGTCACAAAGCACCGAGCTAATATCCCTGTGCCTTGCGGCTGCTTCCCCCTAGCTATCTACCTTACTACGTTTGTTAGTGTGTATATGTCCATGACTCTCTCTCGCCCTGTCAAAGCTCACCCTTCCCCCTCCCCATATCCTCAAGTCCGTTCTCCAGTAGGTCTGCGTCTTTATTCCTGTCTTACCCCTAGGTTCTTCATGACGTTTTTTCCCCTTAAATTCCATATATATGTGTTAGCATACGGTATTTGTCTTTTTCTTTCTGACTTACTTCACTCTGTATGACAGACTCTAGGTCTATCCATCTCATTACAAATAGCTCAATTTCATTTCTTTTTAAGGCTGAGTAATATTCCATCGTATATATGTGCCACATCTTCTTTATCCATTCATCCGATGATGGGCGCTTAGGTTGTTTCCATCTCCGGGCTATTGTAAATAGAGCTGCAATGAACATTTTGGTACATGACTCTTTTTGAATTTTGGTTTTCTCAGGGTATATGCCCAGTAGTGGGATTGCTGGGTTATATGGTAATTCTATTTGTAGTTTTTTAAGGAACCTCCGTACTGTTCTCCACAGTGGCTGAACCAATTCACACTCCCACCAGCAGTGCAAGAGTGTTCCGTTTTCTCCACACCCTCTCCAGCATTTATTGTTTCTAGATTTTTTGATGATGGCCATTCTGACTGGTGTGAGATGATATCTCATTGTAGTTTTGATTTGCATTTCTCTAATGGTTAATGATGTTGAGCATTCTTTCATGTGTTTGTTGGCATTCTGTATATCTTCTTTGGAGAAATGTCTATTTAGGTCTTCTGCCCATTTTTGGATTGGGTTGTTTGTTTTTTTGTTATTGAGCTGCATGAGCTGCTTGTAAATTTTGGAGATTAATCCTTTGTCAGTTGCTTCATTAGCAAATACTTTCTCCCATTCTGAGGGTTGTCTTTTGATCTTGATTATGGTTTCCTTTGCTGTGCAAAAGCTTTGAAGTTTCATTAGGTCCCATTTGTTTATTGTTGTTTTTATTTCCATTACTCTAGGAGGTGGGTCAGAAAGGATCTTGCTGTGATTTATGTCATAGAGTGTTCTGCCTATGTTTTCCTCTAAGAGTTTGATAGTTTCTGGCCTTACATTTAGGTCTTTAATCCATTTGGAGCTTATTTTTGTGTATGGTGTTAGGGAGTGATCTAATCTCATACTTTTCATGTATCTGTCCAGTTTTCCCAGCACCATTTATTGAAGAGGCTGTCCTTTCTCCACTGTACATTCCTGCCACCTTTATCAAAGATAAGGTGTCCATATGTGCGTGGGTTTATCTCTGGGCTTTTATCCTGTTCCATTGATCTATCTTTCTGTTTTTGTGCCAGTACCATACTGTCTTGATTACTGTAGCTTTGTAATATAGTCTGAAGTCAGGGAGCCTGATTCCTCCAGCTCCTTTTTTCGTTCTCAAGATTGCTTTGGCTATTCGGGGTCTTTTGTGTTTCCATACAAATTGCGAACTTTTTTGTTCTAGTTCTGTGAAAAATGCCAGTGGTAGTTTGATAGGGATTGCATTGAAGCTGCAGATTGCTTTGGGTAGTAGAGTCATTTTCACAATGTTGATTCTTCCCATCCAAGAACATGGTATATCTCTCCATCTATTTGTATCATCTTTAATTTCTTTCATCAGTGTCTTATAATTTTCTGCATACAGGTCTTTTGTCTCCTTAGGTAGGTTTATTCCTAGATATTTGATTCTTTTTGTTGCAATGGTAAATGGGAGTGTTTTCTTGATTTCACTTTCAGATTTTTCATCATTAGTATATAGGAATGCCAGAGATTTCTGTGCATTAATTTTGTATCCTGCTACTTTACCACATTCATTGATTAGCTCTAGTAGTTTTCTGGTAGCATCTTTAGGATTCTCTATGTATAGTATCATGTCATCTGCAAACAGTGACAGCTTCACTTCTTTTCTGATTTGGATTCCTTTTATTCCCTTTTCTTCTCTGATTGCTGTGGCTAAAACTTCCAAAACTATGTTGAGTAAGAGTGGTGAGAGTGGGCAACCTTGTCTTGTTCCTGATCTTAGTGGACATGCTTTCAGTTTTTCACCATTGAGGATGATGTTTGCTGTGGGCTTGTCATATATGGCCTTTATTATGTTGAGGAAAGTTCCCTCTATGCCTACTTTCTGGAGGGTTTTTATCAGAAATGGGTGTTGAATTTTGTCGAAAGCTTTCTCTGCATCTATTGAGATGATCATACGGTTTTTCTCCTTCAACTTGTTAATATGGTTTATCACATTGATAGATTTGCGTATATTGAAGAATCCTTGCATTCCTGGGATAAACCCACTTGATCATGGTGTATGATCCTTTTAATGTGCTGTTGGATTCTGTTTGCTAGTATTTTGTTGAGGATTTTTGCATCTATGTTCATCAGTGATATTGGCCTGTAGTTTTCTTTCTTTGTGACATCCTTGTCTGGTTTTGGTATCAAGGTGATGGTGGCCTCGTAGAAGGAATTTGGGAGTGTTCCTCCCTCTGCTATATTTTGGAAGAGTTCGAGAAGGATAGGTGTTAGCTCTTCTCTAAACGTTTGATAGAATTCACCTGTGAAGCCATCTGGTCCTGGGCTTTTGTTTGTTGGAAGATTTTTAATCAGTTTCAATTTCAGTGCTTGTGATTGGTCTGTTCATATTTTCTATTTCTTCCTGATTCAGTCTTGGCAGGTTGTGCATTTCTAAGAATTTGTCCATTTCTTCCAGGTTGTCCATTTTATTGGCATAGAGTTGCTTGTAGTAATCTCTCATGTTTTTTTTATTTCTGCAGTGTCAGTTGTTACTTCTCCTTTTTCATTTCTAATTCTATTGATTTGAGTCTTCTCCCTCTTTTTCTTGAGGAGTCTGGCTAGTGGTTTATCTATTTTGTTTATCTTCTCAAAGAACCAGCTTTTAGTTTTATTGATCTTTGCTATCGTTTCCTTCATTTCTTTTTCATTTATTTCTGATCTGATTTTTATGATTTCTTTCCTTCTGCTAGCTTTGGGGTTTTTTTGTTCTTCTTTATCTTAATTGCTTGAGGTGCAAGGTTAGGTTGTTTATTCGAGATGTTTCCTGCTTCTTAAGGTGGGCTTGTATTGCTATAAACTTCCCCCTTAGAACTGCGTTTGCTGCATCCCATAGGTTTTGGGTCGTTGTGTCTCCATTGTCATTTGTTTCTAGGTATTTTTTTATTTCCTCTTTGATTTCTTCAGTGATCACTTCATTATTAAGTAGTGTATTGTTTAGCCTCCACGTGTTTGTATTTTTTACAGATCTTTTCCTGTAATTGATATCTAGTCTCATGGCGTTGTGGTCAGAAAAGATACTTGATACAATTTCAATTTTCTTAAATTTACCAAGGCTTGATTTGTGACCCAAGATATGATCTATCCTGGAGAATGTTCCATGAGCACTTGAGAAAAATGTGTATTCTGTTGTTTTTGGATGGAGTGTCCTATAAATATCAATTAAGTCCATCTTGTTTAATGTATCATTTAAAGCTTGTGTTTCCTTATTTATTTTCATTTTGGATGATCTGTCCATGGGTGAAAGTGGGGTGTTAAAGTCCCCTACTATGAATGTGTTACTGTCTATCTCCCCTTTTATGGCTCTTAGTAATTGCCTTATGTATTGAGGTGCTCCTATGTTGGGTGCATAAATATTTACAATTGTTATATCTTCTTCTTGGGTCGATCCCTTGATCATTATGTAGTGTCTTTCTTTGTGTCTTTTAATAGTCCTTATTTTAAAGTCTATTTTGTCTGATATGAGAATTGCTACTCCAGCTTTCTTTTGGTTTCCATTTGCATGGAATATCTTTTTCCATCCCCTTACTTTCAGTCTGTATGTGTCTCTAGGTCTGAAGTGGGTCTCTTGTAGACAGCATATATAAGGGTCTTGTTTTTGTATCCATTCAGCCAATCTGTGTCTTTTGGTGGGAGCATTTTGTCCATTTACATTTAAGGTAATTATCGATATGTATGTTCCTATTCCCATTTTCTATATTGTTTTGGGTTCGTTATTATAGGTCTTTTCCTTCTCTTGTGTTTCTTGTCTAGAGAAGTTCCTTTAGCATTCATTGTAATGCTGGTTTGGTGGTACTGAACTCTCTCAGCTTTTGCTTGTCTGTAAAGGTTTTAATTTCTCCATCAAATCTGAATGAGATCCTTGCTGGGTAGAGTAGTCTTGGTTGCAGGCTTTTCTCCTTCATCACTTTCAGTATGTCCTGCCACTCCCTTCTGGCTTGTAGGGTTTCTGCTGAGAGATCAGCTGTTAACCTTTTTGGGATTCCCTTGTGTGTTATTTTTCCCTTGCTGCTTTTAATATGCTTTCTTTGTATTTAATTTTTGACAGTTTGATTAATATGTGTCTTGGCGTATTTCTCCTTATATTTATCCTGTATGGGACTCTCTGTGCTTTCTGGACTTGATTAACTATTTCCTTTCCCATATTAGGGAAGTTTTCAACTATAATCTCTTCAAATATTTTCTCAGTCCCTTTCTTTTTCTCTTCTTCTTCTGGAACCCCTATAATTCGAATGTTGGTGCATTTAATGTTGTCCCAGAGGTCTCTGAGACTGTCCTCAGTTCTTTTCATTCTTCTTTCTTTATTCTGCTCTGCAGTAGTTATTTCCACTATTTTATCTTCCAGGTCACTTATCCGTTCTTCTGCCTCAGTTATTCTGCTATTGATCCCATCTAGAGTACTTTTAATTTCATTTATTGCATTGTTCATCATTGCTTGTTTCATCTGTATTTCTTCTAGGTCCTTGTTAACTGTTTCTTGCATTTTGTCCATTCTACTTCCAAGATTTCGGATCATCCTTACTATCATTATTCTGAATTCTTTTTCAGGTAGACTGCTTATTTCCTCTGCATTTGTTAGGTCTGGTGCATTTTTATCTTGCTCCTTCATCTGCTGTGTGCTTTTCTGTCTTCTCATTTTGCTTATCTTACTGTGTTTGGGGTCTCCTTTTTGCAGGCTGCACGTTCGTAGTTCCCGTTGTTTTTGATGTCTGTCTCCAGTGGCTAAGGTTGTTTCAGTGGGTTGTGTAGGCTTCCTGGTGGAGGGGACTAGTGCCTGTGTTGTGGTGGATGAGGCTGGATCTTGTCTCTCTAGTGGGCAGGTTCACGTCTGGTGGTGTGTTTTGGGGTGTCTGTGGCCTTATTATGATTTTAGGCAGCCTCTCTGCTAATGGGTGGGGTTGTGTTCCTGTTTTGCTAGTTGTTTGGCATAGGATGTCCAGCACTGTGGCTTGCTGGTCGTTGAGTGAAGCTGGGTGCTGGTGTTAAGATGGAGGTCTCTGCGAGATTTCCACCGTTTAATATTATGTGGAGGTGGGAGGTCTCTTGTGGACCAGTGTCCTGAAGTTGGCTCTCCTACCTCAGAGGCAGAGCCCTGACTCCTGGCTGGAGCACCAAGAGCCTTTCATCCACATGGCTCAGAATAAAAGGGAGAAAATGTAGAGAGAATTAGTAGAAGTATGAGGAATGAAAGAAGGAAAGGAGGAAAGGAAGGAAGGAAGAAAGAAGCAAAGAAGGAAAGAAAGGAGGGAGGGAGGGAGGAAGGAAGGAAGGAGGGAAAGAAGGAAAAAAGACGGAAAGAAAGAAGATACAGTAAAAATAAAATAAAGTATAATATAGTTATTGAATTAAAAAATATTTAGAAAAAAAAAGGGACGGATCGAGCCTTAGGACAAATGTTGGAAGCAAAGCTATACAGAGAAAATCTTACACAGAAGCATACACATACACCTTCACAAAAAGAGGTAAAGGGGGAAAAATCATAAATCTTGCTCTCAGAGACCACCTCCTCAATTTGGGTAATTCATTGTCTAAAGGAGGGAAGGAAGGAAGGAAGGAAAGAAAGAAAGAACGAAGGTAAAGTATAATAAAGTTATTACAATTAAAATTAATTATTAAGAAAATAAATTTTTTTTAAAAACCATGGACGGATAGAGCCCTAGGACAAATGGTGGAAGCAAGAGTATACAGACAAGATCTCACCCAGAAGCATACACGTACACATTCACAAAAAGAGGAATAAGGGAAAAAAATCATAGATCTCGCTCCTAAATTCCACCTCTTCAATTTGGGATCATTCCTTGTCTATTCAGGTATTCCACAGATGCAGGGTATATCAAGTTGATTGTGGAGCTTTAATCCGCTGCTTCTGTGGCTGCTGGGAGAGATTTCCCTTTCTCTTCTTTGTTCTCACAGCTCACAGGAGCTCAGCTTTGTACCCGGCCCTGCCTCTGCGTGTAGGTCGCTGGAGGGCGTCTGTTTTTTGCTCAGACAGGACGGGGTAAAGGAGCCGCTGATTCGGGGGCTCCGGCTCACTCAGGCCGGGGGTGGTGGGGGGGGGGGAAGGAGGGGCACTGCGTGCGGGGCGGGCCTGCGGCGTCAGAGGCGGTGTGACGTTGCGGCAGAGGCTGGTGTGACGTTGCACCAGCCTGAGGCCAGCCGTGCGTTCTTCCGGGGAAGTTGTCCCTGGATCCCGGGAACCTGGCAGTGGCGGGCTGCACAGGCTCCGCGGAAGAGGGGTGTGGAGAGTGACCTGTGCTCACACACAGGCCCCTTGGTGGCGGCAGCAGCAGCAGCCTTAGCGTCTCCCGCCCATCTCTGGGGTCCGCGCTTTTAGCCGCGGCTCGCGCCTGTCTCTGGGGTTCGCGCTTTTAGCCGCGGCTCGCGCCCGTCTCTGGAGTTCCTTTAAGCAGCGCTCTTAAACCCCTCTCCTCGCGCACCAGGAAACAAAGAGGGAAGAAAAAGTCTCTTGCCTCTTTGGCAGGTGCAGGCTTTTCCCCGAACTCCCTCCCGGCTAGTCGTGGTGCACTAACCCCTTCAGGCTATGTTCAAGCCGCCAACCCCAGTCCTCTCCCTGCGCTCCACCCAAAACCGAAACCCGAGCCTCAGCTCGCAGCCCCACCCGCCCCTCTCGGGCTGGTGAGTGCCGGTCGGCACCGATCCTCTGTGCGGGAATCTCCCCGCTTTGCCCTCCGCACCCGTCGCTGTGCACTACTCCGCGGTCCCGAAGCTCCCCCCTCCGCCTCCTGCAGTCTCCGCCCGCGGAGGGGCTTCCTAGTGTGTGGAAACTTTTCCTCCTTCACAGCTCCTTCCCACTGGTGCAGGTGCCGTCCTTATTCTTTTGTCTCTGTTTTTTCTTTTGCCCTACCCAGGTACGTGGGGAGTTTCTTGCCTTTTGGGAGCTCTGAGGTCTTCTGCCAGCCTTCAGTAGGTGTCCTGTAGGAGTTGTTCCACGTGTAGATTTATTTCTGGTGTATCCGTGGGGAGGAAGGCGATCTCCGCGTCTTACTCTTCCGCCATCTTCAAGGTCCTAATTTTTCTTTAATGCTTCCTTTGCTATGCAAAAGCTTGTAAGTTTGATTAGGTCCCGTTTGTTTAGTTTTGTTTTTATTTCTATTGCCTTGGGAGACCTAAGAAAACATTGGTATGATTTATGTCAGAGAATGTTTTGCCTATGCTCTCTTCTAGAAGTTTTACGGTGCCATGTCTTACGTTTAAGTCTTTTTGAGTTTATTTTTGTGCATGGTGAGAGGTGTGTTCAAATTTAATTGATTTACATTCAGCTGTCCAACTTTCCCAGCACCACTTGTTGAAGAGACTTTTTCTGATTTTATATTTTTGCCTCCTTTATCGAACATTAATTGACCATAATTGTGTGGGTTTACTTCTGGGCTCGCTATTCTGTTCCATTGATCCGTATGTCTGTTTTTGTACCAATACCACGCTGTTTTGATTACTGTAGATTTTGTAGGATTGTCTGAAGTCTGGGAGAGTTATGCCTCCTGCTTTGTTTTTCTTTGTCAGGATTTCTTTGGCAATTCTGGGTCTTTTATGGTTCCATATAAATTTTTGGATTATTTGTTCTAGTTCTGTGAAAAATGTCATGGGTAATTTGATAGGGATTGCATTAAATCTGTAGATTGCTTTGGGTAGTATTGCCATTTTAACAATATGAATTATTCCAATCTAAGATCACAGGATATCTTTCCATTTCTTTGGATCCTCTTCAATTTCCTTTATTAATGTTTTATAGTTCTCAGCATATAAGTCTTTCACCTCCTTAGTCAGATTTATTCCTAGGAATTTTTTTTTTTGGTGTGATTTTGAAAGGGATTGTTTACATTTCCTTTCTGTTATTTCATTGTTAGTGTAAAGAAATGAAACTGATTTCTGAATGTCGATCTTGTATCCTGCTACTTTGCTGAATTCATTTATTAGATCTAGTAGTTTTGTGTGGAGTCCTTAGGGTTTTCTATATATATCAGTAGTATCATGTCATCTGCATGTAGAGTTTTACCTCTTCCCTTACAATTTGGATACTTTTATTTCTTTTTCTTGTCTGATTGCTGGAGCTAGGACTTCCAGTGATATGTTGAATAGAAGTGCCGAGAGTGGGCATCCTTGTCTTATTGCAGATTTTAGTGGTAACGCTTTTGGCTTTTCACCGCTGTGTATTATATTGGCTATGAGTTTGTCATAAATGGCTTTTATTCTGTTGAGATATGTTCCCTCTATACCCACTGTGGTAAGAGTTTTTATCATGAATGGATGTCACATTTTGTCAAATGCTTTTTCTGCATCTATTGAGATGATCATGTGATTTTTGACTGTTCTTTGTTGATGTGGTGTATTGCATTGATTGATTTGCATATGTTGAACCATGCTTGTGAACTTGGGATGAATCTCACTTGGTCATTGTGTATGATCTTTTTTATGTGTTGTTGGATTCAGTTTGCTAATATTTTGTTGAGAATTTTTGCATCTATATTCCTCAAAGTTATTGGCCTGTAATTTTCTTTTTTTGATTGTGTCTTTGTCTGGTTTTGGTATCAGGGTGATGGTGGCTTCATAGAATGTCTTTGGGAGTGTTCCCTCCTCTTCAGTCTTTTGGAAGAGTTTGAGAAGGGTCAGTATAGGTTCTTCTTTGTATGTTTGGTAGAATTTGCCTGTGAAGCCATCTGGTCCTGGACTTTTGTTTGTAGGGAGTTTTTTTTTTTTTAATTACAGATTATATTTCCTTTCTAGTGATCAAGGTGTTCAAATTATCTATTTCTTCTTGATTCGGTTTTGGTGGGATGTATGTCTCTAGAAAGTTGTCCATTTCTTCTAGGTTGTCAAATATTTTGGCATATAATTGTTCGTAGTATTCTCTTATGGTTTTTTAGTATTGCTGTGGTATCAGTTGAGGTTTCTCCTTTTTCATTTCTTATTTTGTTTGTTTGGGTTCCCTCTCTTTTCTTTTCTTCTTGGTGAGCCTGACCAGAGGTTTGTCAATTTTGTTTACCCTTTCAAAGAACCAGCTCTCGGTTTTATTGATTTTCTTTCTATTGTTTTCTAATCTCTATTTTATATATTTCCTCCCTGATCTTTATTATTATTTTTTCCTTTTTCTGACTTTAGGTTTTGTTTGTTCTTCTTTTTGTAATTCTTTTAGGTGGTATGTTAGGTTGTTTATTTGAGATTTTTCTTGTTTCTTGAGGAAGGCCTGTATTGCTATGAACATCCCTTGAAGACCTGCTTTTGCTGTATCCCATAGATTTTGTATGGTTTTGTCTTCATTGTAATTTTTATCAAGGTATTTTTAAATTTTCTCTTTTATTTCCTTGTTGACCCATCGTTCTTTTAGTAGCACGTCGTTTAGGCTCCATGTCATCATTTTTTTCTCATTTCTTTTCCTGTGGTTGATTTCTAGTTTCATGCCATTGTGGTCGAGAAGATGCTTGAAATAATTTCTATACTCTTAAATTTGTTGAGGTTAGTCTTATGCCCTAGTATGTGGTCAATCCTAGGGAATGTTCCATGTGCACTTGAAAAGAATGTATATTCTGGGTCTTTAGGATGTAACGTCCTGAAAATATCAATTAAGTCTAACTGTTCCATTGTATCATTTAGGATCTTTTGCCTTACTGATTTTCTGTCTAGAAGATCTATCCACTGACGTGAGTGGGGTGTTAAAGTTTCCTACTATTATTGTATTCCCATCGATTTCTCCCTTTATGTCTGTTAGCATTTGTTTTATGTATTTGGGTGCTCCTATATTAGGTGCATATATGTTGATGGGTGTAAAATCCTCTTGTATTGATCCTTTTACCATTACATAGTGTCCTACTTTATCTTTCTTTATGGCCTTTTTTTTTGTGTGTGTGGTATGCGGGCCTCTCACTGTTGTGGCCTCTCCCATTGCGGAGCACAGGCTCCGGACGCGCAGGCTCAGTGGCCATGGCTCATGGGCCCAGCTGCTCCGCGGCATGTGGGATCCTCCTGGACTGGGGCACGAACCTGTGTCCCCTGCATCGGCAGGCGGACTCTCAACCACTGCGCCACTAGGGAAGCCCTATGGCCTTTGTTTTAAAGTCTATTTTTGTCTGATATGAGTACTGCAACTCTTGCTTTCTTGTCATTTCCGTTTGCATGAAATATCTTTTTCCATCCCCTCACTTTCAATCTATGTGTATCCTTTACCCTAAGATGGATCTCTTGAAGGCAGCATATTGTAGGCTCTTGTTTTTATCCTGTCTGCCACTCTATGTCTTTTTTAAAAAATATATAAATTTATTTATTTTATTTTTGGCTGCGTTGGGTCTTTGTTGCTGCACGCAGTCTTTTCTCTGGTTGCAGTGAGCGGGGGCTACTCCTCGTTGTGGTGCATAAGCTTCTCATTGTGGTGGCTTCTCTTGTTGGCAGCACAGGCTCTAGGCACGCGGGCTTCAGTTGTTGTGGCACGTGGGCTCAGTAGTTGTGGCTCATGGGCTCTAGAGCGCAGGCTCAGTAGTTGTGGCACATGGGCTTAGTTGCTCTGTGGCATGTGGGATCTTCCTGGACCAGGGCTCGAACCCGTGTCTCCTGCATTGGCCGGCGGATTCTTAACCACTGCCCCACCAGGGAAGTCCCCACTCTGTCTTTTGAATGGATTGATTCAGTCCATTGACATTTAAGATAATTATTGATACATATGTATTTATTGCCATTTTAAACCTTGTTTTCCAGATGATTTGATGCTTCTTCTTTGTTCCTTTTTCTTTTTTTTTTTTTTGTGGTTTGGTGATTTCCTTCTATTTTATGCTTGTGTTCTCTTATTTTTGGTCTTTGTGAATCTACTGTATGTTTTTGATTTGTGGTTGCCCTGTTTTTCAAGTATGTTAACCCCTTCCTATATCTGCTTGTTTTAGACTGATAGTAATATAGGCTCAGGTACATTCTAAAAAAAAGATTCTACATTTTCTTACTCTCCTTCCCCACCTTTTATGATTTTGATGTCCTATTTCACTTCTTCATGTTTGTCCCTTTGCTGTTCCTTATGTTTATCATCACTTTCATAAATAGTTTTTTTTCTTTCTTCCTGATCTGTTTACTAGCTAATTTAAGTGATTTACTTTCCAATTATGATTTCCTCCTTCCTGTATCTTCTTCTTTACTATTTAGAAAACACTTTCAATATTTCTTTTAGGATAGGTTTAGTATTGCTGTATTCTTTTCATTTTTGCTTGTCTGAGAAATTCTTTATTTCTTCTCTTATTCTAAACGGTAATCTTGCTGGGTAGAGTATTCTAGGTTGAAGTTTTCTTTTCCTTTCAAGACTTTGAGTATGTTTTGCCATTCCCTTCTTGCCTGTAGAGAAATCAGCTGATAGCCTTATGGGGGTTCCCTTGTAATTAACTCTTTGTTTTTCTCTTGCTGCCTTCAGAATCCTCTTTAAATTTTGCCTTTTATTATAAGATGTCTTGATATAGGTCTGTTTGGGTTAATCTTGTTTGGGACCCTTTGTGCCTCCTGTATCTGGATATCTGTTTCCTTCTTTAGGTTTGGGAGGTTTTCAGCCATAATTTCTTCAAATACATTTTCAGTCCTCTTTTCTCTTTCTTCTCCTTCTGGAATCCCTATTATGCATAGATTGACCCAGTTTATATTAGCCCATAGGTCTTTTATATTGCTTTCATTTTTTTAATTTGGTTTTCTGTCCACCATTTTGACTGGGTAATTTCCATTATTCTTTCTTCCAGATATTTATTCTTTCTTCTGCATTATTCATTCTACTGTTCATTGCCTTTAGCTCAGTTATTGTCTTGGCAAATTAATTTTCTAATTTTTCTTGACTCCTCCTTAAAATTTCTAATTCCTTTTTACAATAATCTGCTTTTCTGTGGATAGCCTTTCTTAATTCCTTCAGTATTTTCATTACCTCCTTTTGAGCGCAGTGTCTGTTAGACTGAAGAGGTCTGTTTCACTGTTTGTTCCTTCAGGGGACTTCTGTCAGTCTTTTAACTGGGAGTGGTTCCTCTGCTTCTTCACTTTGCTTATATTTCTCTAAGGAAAAACAATTATCTACTGTAGTCTTGGCGGGCTATTTATATGTGGGAGTGGCCCTGTGTAGCTTGTGCGGGTATAATATGTTTTTGGTGTGAAGGCTGTTTTTGGTTTGAGTGCTTGCCATCTCTTTCCTCAGTGTGTGCTGGCCGTTATCCCCTTGATAGGCTGTGTGCAGGTGCACAGCCCGCACACACTCCCAGGAAGGCAGCGGCAGTGGTTGACACCCTTTTGTGGGACCCTCAGTGGTGGCAGCAGTCTGCGCCCACCTCTGGAGTCTGAGATGGTAGTGGCAGCTCACTCCCGCCCCTGAAGTTCATGTAGGCAGTGCCCTGCCACCTGAGAGCTTGAGTGGAGAGAGAAGTTCCTATGGCAGTCCCTCCCCTCTTTTCACACCCCCTGCCAACAATGGCGCCTTGCCTTTTTGGCGGGCCCAGGCTTCTTCCTGTATTCCCTGGGTTATGGTACACCACACCCTTGCCCCCTCAGGCTGTCTCCACACAGCCAACCCCAGTCCTTTCCCCAGGTCTGACCTCCGAAGCCTGAGCCTCAGCCCCCAGCCCCCGCCCATCCCAGTGGAGGGGCATTTCAGGTTGGGGAGTGCCAGGTGGTGGCACCAATTGTGCAGGTCTCTCTGTGCTTTGCCCTCCTCAAAGCAAACCAGTTGCTGTGCTCTCCTCTGAGGCTCCAAAGCTTCCCCTTTGTGTCGCTATCTCCCCGCCAGTGAGGGGACTTACAGTGTGTGGAAACCTTTCCTCATCTTATTTCTGTTACAAAATTTTGTCAACAAGAAAAATGACTTGGTATGATAAAATTTTTATAAGTAATGAAATAGATATAAATGATATGAGAGTTTTTAGCTAAAAGAAAAATTATGTTTTAGGGTATGTCTACTTAAAAATAGTTTCCTCAAAACTTTTGGTAACTTAAACCTTAGAGTTTTGTTAAATTAAATAATGGAAATTCATTGAATGTCTAGATAATTTTTAAATGAGATAAAATACTGAAACATAAATTGTTTAAGAAGTCTATTTTTATCTACTTTTGACCCCTTATTATAGAGACTAAATATGTTTGAGACTATTAATAAATATATTTTGTGCTTTATTGAAATATTGTACTAAAATTATTAGAAATAATAAGATTAAAAAATGACTGTATGTGTAAAGTAGGCTATATGTTGTCAGTAAGAGAAAGTATAAGGAATGGAAATGCATCTTGTTCAAGGAAAAGAAAATAATTTTGTCCTAAGAGAGGTAGGAAAAAAATGAGAAAAGAGAAAGAGGGAAAGCATAGGACAAAATCTGAAGGTAAAAAAAGAAGTTATAGAAAGCTTGTGGAAAAGAAATCCTAAGAAAAAATTTTGTATGTGATCAGGACTGGCTAAGATTGCAATGAATTTAATTAAGTAAATGAGTTTTAATATTAAATGTAAGGGTGGTACAAACTAGAATCTGATTTTCTCTGTCTATTAAGAAGATAGTCTTCTTGGAATAATTATCTGGTTTTGATAAAAGATTGTAAAGTTTCTTTAACCTTTTAAGGAATCTGTTGCAACTTTCTGTATTTGCGTTTGAAATCGTTTTCATTACCTTGGTTTAGAGACTAAGTATTGTTTTGCAGTGACCTATGACCCCATTTGAGTAAGTGTTTTAAGATCTTTTTGGTATTTTTGACAAACTTCCTCCAAATCAAATTCTAATAAAGTCTTTTGACTTACAACTTTGGATGTCCTCTCTTCTTACAAAAAGAGAGACATTTAACTAATCATGTATATTTGATTTGTTAAATTACATAAGAAGCATTATCAGATAGGAAGCAATGTTAAGCCTTCTTTATGTTGTGTCTGTACAGATATAAATGTTCCAGAATATTATGTGAAATTTCTAGGAGCCTTGAATGTCCTGAGGTAAAATGTTATCTGTCATCAAAATTGAAGCTCACACTAAGAGGACTGAACCCAAGTATCAGGGAAATGCCCAAACTGACTTTCATACAAAGGCAGAAACAATAAAAGAATCTGTAAAGATTGTGACACATGTGGATAAAGCCCATTCCGCTTCTGCAAAAATTTGATCTCTCATTGCCAGACTTTTGCCATCCTGATGTCCTTTGCCATCCTGATACCCCTCAGGAGCAACAGTCTGCTCCTGAATCAGAGAATTTAAGATGAGTAAACAACAGCTATAAAGGAAACAAACAGCGCAGTGGGAAACCCAAGATGGTCGCTTGGTTCTTCCCAGCTCCCTGGCAAACCTCCTTTTTCATGTGATGTGTGAAAGCCTCCTCTTGCCATGAGGCTGATGCCCTCACAATAGCAAAGAAACTGTTTAAAAAATGTGTTTTCCACTTGGGGTATACCTTTCACAATGTCTAGTGAGGAAGGCACCCATTTCACGAGGCGAATCGTGAAAGTGTTAAGAAAAACCTTGTGGAGGCATCCCTGGTGGTCCAGTGGTTAGGACTCTGCGCTTCCACGGCAGGGGGTGTGGGTTTGTTCCGTGGTCAGGGAACTAAGATCCCACATGCCATGCGGTGTGGCCAAAAGAGAAAAACAAACCTTGCAAACCTCTTGAAATTATCAGTCCCTAACACCTTCAATCATCGGGCAAGGTCAGTGGAACTAATGGAAAAACTGGACTCAAGCAGAACAAGAATTAATTACATGGGGGACTTCCCTGGTGATCCAGTGGTTAAGACTCCACGCTCCCAATGCAGGGGGCCCGGGGTTCGTTCCCTGGTCAGGGAACTAGATCCCGCATGCCACAACTAGAGATGCTGCAAGCCACAACTAAAGACCCACATGCTGCAGTGAAGATCCTGCATGCTGCAACTAAGACCTGGTGCAGCCAAACAAACAAATATTTAAAAACAAAAAAAATCCTTTAAAAAAGAATTAATTACATGGCGGGGGGCTGGTGGTGGTGGGATGAATTGGGAGTTTGGGATTGACGTATATACACTAATATGTATGAAATAGATAACTAATAACCTGTATAAAAATAAAATTCAAAAATAAAATGAAAAAGGAATTACATAGGATTGAATGAACTGATAAATATTATAATTTTTTATCGTTTTGTCTAAAATACTACTGATTTTTAATCATTTGTTTTCCAGATAAAAGGAAAAAATTTTAAAGACTTAAAACAATTTGGTAAATTATACATTTTTAAGCAGAATTGAAACACTTATCTTTTTCTCCCTATCTGATTTCTCCAGAATTCTCAAACTAAGCCCTTTTCCTGAAGCTAAATGACTTGATACAAACTTCAGAGAAATTGCCACAACAGCTCATATTTAAATAATCCTCATGTTTGTTTCTGTATGAGCCACTCAGAAAGTTTACTTGAACACCTGGTGACATCATTAGAGACATTTCAAACTGCAAAAGATGCTTTGACCCTGACATCTAGAAATCTTGATTGACTGCCTCTTGGGCCCAGAAACTGGTTTATAAGTTGCTCTAATGATTAACCTTTGTTTTTCTTTCATTTCTATGAAAGTCCTCTTATTAAATACCTGATTGCTTGCCCCATAGTCCCAGCTTTGGGAGCACACCTGTATCACCACTTCCTAAAATGAGATATAACTTTAACTAAACTGAGCTGTTTTCAGAACTAAAAACTGGTTCAAAGAAATGGAAGACTCTACTAACCCATTCTCTTCACAGTTACCAGCTCAGCTTTTAATACGTGAAACTTCCAGGGATGTTTCAGAAGAGGAAACTATTGGGCCCCTAGGTAGGCAACCACAAAATGTGCCTTAATGGCTATTGATTATTTTGAATTAAATTTACTTAAGAAACAGCCAATGCAAGGGGGACACTCTCACCCTCCTTTCTGTCTCCCTGAAAGCAGGAAATATATCTCCCATGTGAAAAGTGCACCCCCTGCATCTGGAAGTAGAAGGACACCCTTATCACCAGAGATAGGAAATTCAGGCCAAGACTCCTATATAAACAAATATTATATCTTTAAGTTACTATACCAAGCCCAAACTCTGTTAAATTAAAAGTAATTAAATAATCGGGTGTAATTCTGGTTATTGTAACCAAGTTTCTTTATTGATTACTCTGTAACCAGATGTTTAACCATGCCTTTTAAGTCTTATTTATAGACAGTTATTATTGTACTCTGATGCTGTTGCAAAAGTGCTTCATCTTCAAGACGATTCATAAGAAGCCTATGGAAGCAGTTAACAGTTCCACATCAAGAGGATGGCTGTGCGAGGATTCCAGCCCACACTGACTTAAAACAAGGAGCTGTCCTGCGTCTAGAGCCCCTAAATAAGGCATCCAGAGATTTTTATGCCCTGACAGGCAGGGTCAATGCCCCTACTCAACACTGAAGCAGCTATAGGAGACAGACCATCTATCACCCCTCTGCTTCCCATACAATCATAGGAGTAAAATCTCTGAAGGGGGAATGAGGGTGGGGGGAGGGGAAGGGGCAGGGCACAAAAGAATGACACAGCTGTTGAGGATATGACAAAAACTGGTTAGAGCCAATTAGGCCCAACATGGAGGAAGATTCGACTTCCAGTAGACCTTGAGCCTCATTTTATGCTCATTGTAATATAAATATGGGCATCTAAATGACGCACCCAGAGGTGCCATGACAGTTCTGAGGCCAACCATAAAAGGCCAAAAAGTGGGTGGTGGCCCAATTCCTGGAAATCCCTGCCCCATCCCCCAAATATTTGGAATAATCCTCCCAATTATGAGCCTATGAAATTACCCACCCTATAAAAACTAACCACTGTCACACCTTTGAGAGGGCCCACACTCTGTCTTGGAGTGTGTATCTCCCAGGGCTGCTTTCCACTTTTGAGACAGACACATAAGGAACGTGTATCTCTCTAAATAAACCTGCTTTCCCACTTAGAGCCCCCTTGCCTGTCCGCTTGTATCCTTCACAAGCATCCTATATTAATCTACTTCTTGCGTGTCTTCTTTGCCTCTTGCAGAATTCCTTCTGTGCTGAGACGTAAAGAACCTGAGCTTCATTAAGTCCTGAGACCAGGTATGTGATTTCAGCTGGGAGGTTGTGGGTTTGAGTCCCCTCCTAAGCCAGAGGTTGTGGATTCAAGTCCCATCTGAAGTGCAAATGGGTTCGAGTCCGAATCTGAGATGTGCAGTTTCAATTATATCCCTGAGGGATCAACTAACCTCGATTGTAATCAAAACGCGACCTGCCTGAGACCATACCCCTGAAGTCTATCTGGGCTCACATGTGACCCAAGCTTGTAACAGACTCTTCTTTTTCCTCCTTGCAATGTGAATTTCCTGGGGGCAAATCTACCCCAGCTCTGAGGAACTCAATGGATTTGGAGCAGGTTATTAGCCATTCCGGCGATGAAAGGGACATGAGACCAAAATTGATCAACAGTGCTTTCTAAAGGAAAGATTTCAATGATGACATATTTAAGATCAATTAAAAATTAAGATGGAGTAACTGGGGTTCAGACATCCAAAATGGAGCCTGGTGGCCATTGTGGATATGGTTTCAGACATGTTCCTGCATCCCTGAGAACTTGAATTTTCTGAGCTGTATCAAACTCAAGGATACCACCATTCATTTTCAAAACAGTATCTGCCAAAGGCTGCCAGCTGCAACCTTGTGGTCTCAAGGTCTCCCTCTGTGACTGTGCAACTATTTTGGACATCAACTAACCTTGCTTAACAAGCATCCTTACTTCTTGCCAGCTCCAATACTATTTCTTGACAAACAATTTCTGTAACTTTGTGGTTTCTGTCTATATAAGCCTCCCCCATTTTGCAGTCAGGCAGAACACAGTTCAAGTGCTTCTTGAATCTGTGCTCCCTGGCTATAGTCCTCAGCTTGGCTTGAATAAAACTCTCTTCTATTCCTTAATATAGATTGTTTATTGATTATTTGTGTTGATAATAGCATGAGGTAGCACGATTTGGATATCCCATTGACCCAGCACCATGTATTGTAAAGACCTGAACTACAATTTTGTCATACTCAACTGACTGTTGTAAGTGCAGCTATCTGTTCATGAGAGGAATTGGTCAATAAATTCTTTTTAATAATGTCCTTATTGATGTTCGTTTTAAGGTAATGTTCTCTTAAAAAGCATTGCAAACTACTACATGTTTTTCTAGTTTCTGGAAATGTTTGTATAAGGTAGGTGTTATTTCTTTCTTAAGGGTTTGGGGAAATTCATCAGAAAAACCCTTTGGGCTTAGAGTGTTCTTTGTGGGTGATTTCTAATTTGTCATTCAATTTCTTTAATAGATGTAGAACTTTTCATATTTAAAATTTTCCTTGTATCATTTTTGTTAAATTGTGTTTCTCAAGGAATTTATCAATTTCATCTAAATTTTCAAATTTATTGGCATAAAATTATTCATAACATCCTCTTACTGTCCATTGGTACTGACCAGTACCAATGTCCCCCTTTTCATTCCTCATATTGGTTATTTGCTTCTTCTTTTGTACTTATTTTTTTCTTGATCAGTTTGGCTAAAGGTTTGTCAAAGGTTTGTCAATACTATTATCCTTGCAAAAAGCCTCAAATTTGGCTTCATTTCTTTATTGTATTTTCCCTCATTTCGTTGATGTCTACTCTTTATTATTTCTATCTTTTTGTTTCTTTGAATTTAATTGGTTTGCTTTTTGGCTTCTTGAGATTGATACTTAATTAATTTTCAATCTTTTATCATTTCTAATATTTGCATTTAATGCTATATGTTTTCTTTTAAGAATGGGTCTACCTGCATCTTTCACATGTTGATGTGGTATTTTTTTTTATCACCAATCAGTTCAAAAATATTTTCTTATATCCATTTGTTGTTTAATTTAATCCCTAGTTTAATTCTAGTTTAATCTGATTATTTAGAAGTGCATTGCTTAAATGCTGAACATCAAATATTTGGGGACTTTTTTAGTTTTCTTTTTTTCTTATTGATTCCTTGTTTAATTCTAATGTGGTCAGAGAACATACTTTTTATGATTTCGGTCTTTAAAAGTGATGAAACTTACTTTCAGTTACAGTATAAAGTCAATTTTATAAATTACATATATGAACTTGAAAACAATTCATATTCTGAAGGTTTGGGGAGCAGTGATTCTTATATCACATTTGTAAATCATGTTTTCCAAGTCTTGTGTATGTCTATTGATTTCTTTTTTTTTTTTTTACTGCTTATTACATCAGTTAATGTGTTTAAAATCTTCTTTTGTGATTGTGGATTTGCCTATTTCTTCTTCAAGTTTGTTAAGTTTTTTATTTATATATTTTGAGGCTGGTTTGGTCCTATAACATTTAGGGTTGTTATAGCATTGTGTTGTCTTGACATATTTATCATTATGAAATGTCCTTATTGATGTCTCCTAAGGTTACTAAGAATAGTTCTTTCTATGACTTCAACTCTTTGAGAGAGGCAATAACCACTTAGAACATACATTCTCTGCCTTTGGTTTAGAGATGAATTCAAATACATTAAGCTGCAAATAATTTTATACTTAAGCCTGGGTATATGGTAGAGGAGTCATTATTGATATTTGTTCAAATTTGTGTGTAAGCTTCCCTCAGGGGATTTTACAAATTTATTGGTAAGCTTTTTATTTGTAACAGTGATTTGGGAGGTGAGAGCATTAGTGTCTTTAGTGCATTAGGGCCAGGGATGTTATGTATTCTCTGAGGCATGGGACAGTCCTTTACAAGGACCAATAGTTACTGTTTTGCACAACTTTCAATAGTTCATTTGGTTATTCATTTGGGTGATATAACTGTTAATGATTTTATGCTCTATGCTGACTCTTTTACATATGAACCCTAAAATATATTTTGTATTCTTTAGATAGACACTGAATTCTCCATAAATAGTACACAGAGGGACTACTGTGTTTTGTGTGTTTGGAGTTTTATGGAGGGTCAGTCACAATTTTGGGAAAGCACATCAGCTACCCTATTCTGCCCATGGAATTTTTGTTTTTTATACAACTCGCCTATATTTTGTCAGCAGTGCAACACATAGCCTGTATGTGTGTTGAAGAGGATTCTATAGATAGATGCAAGCATCTGATCACTTCATTGATCTTCTACATTTCATAATGAAACAATATTTTGTTATAAATTTCCTTCTCTATTTTTTCTTTAAAGTTGGAGCTTTGTTGTGTATATTCATTTAAAAATTATTTGTTTAGGTACATGATATTATGTACAACTTTAGCTCAAGATAATTAATATTTCATTTAGGGATTTTTGTTGTAAAAAGGGAAAGCCGGAATCTGATTGGTTGAGAACTTGGTAGAATCACGATGTTTGCTAAGACAACTCAAAGAAGTCTTTTTATTTCTACTCTTTATTGTTATTATTATTTTTAAAAGTTAGCATTGTTACCTAAGTTGGTTTTAGGCAGGAGAGCCAATTGCCTCCGGGCCGAGAACGTTTTGTCCCCCAGTGCCAGAGGCACTCCTAGGCAGTCCAGGTTGAGAGCCGGCCGGAACCTTGGCGCCGCGACGCCAGTTTCCGGCGGGCTCCTTAGAGCGCGGAACAGCTTTGGGCCGAAGGACCATGAGAGGGCCGGAACCGGGTCCCGAAGCTACGATGGAGGGGGACGTGCTTGACACTCTAGAGGCGCTGGGGTGAGTAGTCCTGGGGCCGCCTTTCCCCGAAAACGTAAGCTGTCCCTCCGATGGCTGCCTCAGTCTCCTCCCCGTGGGCCTTCGCTGAGCTCTTGCCGCTCGGTGCAGGCCTCCGTCCCTGCCTCGCTGCCTCCGGCGCGGACAGAGTTAAGAGAGAGGCGGGAGAGAAATCCGCTTGGGGGGGTGGAGCAGGCCCGGAGAGCTGGGGCGCTTGTCCCCCTCTTCCGAACTCCTTGCCTCGGAACTCCGCAGCCGGGACCCGCGGCGAAGGCGCGGAGGGGCCTGGCTGGCAGCACTTCTTTGGGGAATTAGTTGCTGCCCCGCGGGTGGTATTATTGTTGACGCTCCGGGGGAGAGGCGCTGGAAGCCGGAGTGCAGCTGTTGACTGTTGTCTCCTACCTTGTACAACCTGTGGATTAATTAGGGCGCGGGAGCGAATCTCCTGCTTCCTTGACCCGAGAAAGGGGTTTTAGTTCAGTGCAAGTCCATTCATTTCACCGTTTCTTCCATTCATTAACAACATATTAATTTGATGTTAATCTGTATTCATTAATGCGTATTTGTGTGCTAGGCCGAGGAGGAAGACAGTTTTCAGATTACTAGTAGGTTACCTAGTCGGGGACTATAAAGAGTCTACTGGTGTTTGCAATTCGGGATGATTAAGTGCTATGAGAGCTCCTGGAATGATGTTAATACTTGCAGGCATGGGTATCAATTCATGCAAAATAGTCTCTCCTTCAGCCTCATCCAGTTTTTCTTCACAGCCCTGGGGTCCCAATCCCAAATTATCTTGTCCTGAACATTTATTTATTTTCTCTTGAACATCCACCCTCCCCACCCTCCACCCCCTAAGTCAGCTCCAGGAGAACGGGTACCTTACCTGTCTTGTTCCCCAAAACATCCTACAACCAGATATGCTACAATAAATAGTGGTTGGATGAATGGGTAAGTAAATGAAGAAAAGTTCAAAGCAGAGAGTGCACAGAGGTAAGCATAGAGCCAGATAGTTGCAAGTCAAAAAAATACACATTAATTAAAGACATTGGAGCCATCTGTAAAATTGTGTGCCCTGCCACGTCTGGAGTTTCTTGGATAGGATAGGCAGTGCCTTTGCAGTACTATCGTGAAGCTTGAACCACCCTCTCGCCCCCCTTTATTTTTCTTAAAACTGCACTTGCTCCTCTATCAATTGCTTCTTTGGGACCCTGATAGTACCTACTTTGCAGTGACTCATTGTTATAGAGCCTTGCACTTACTAGATCCTGAATAAATATTTGTCAAGTGAAAGAACAGAGCCAGTGATTATTTAGGGGGCATTTTTACTTCTGTGAAATCCCATGGAAATTTTCACGTAACTTGGTTAAGGAAGTAACCAATACAAAAAGTTAAAATAATTAAAGTGTTTAGGACCCAAACGGTTTAAGCTCCCAAGTATTCCAGATAAGACTAGTGGGATTCTATAAATAGTTTTTGAAAAATGGAAAGTCAGTGCTTTTTCTTTCTTTCATTCTTTGAATTTGTTTATATTATAGGTGTTTTGAAAAATGAAGTTTGGTATAATCTTGGCTTTTATCAAGGAAAATTATTTCAGATTATTCACTGTAGAAAGTAAAACAGTTTAGAACTGATTTAAAACATACTTTAGAACTGATTTTTCCTGGAATAATTAAGGACAAGATTTTGAAGTTTGAATTTTCCTATAATGATAATGAAAAGTGAAAAAAGTAATTATTTACAATATGTGTTGTAATTGAACATGCGTTTCAAAATTTCCATGTAGATTGTGAATAATGCATTTTCTGTTGTGATTAAAACATTTAGGATATCAGTGAAGGTACTTCAGTTTATCAGATAAAATAGGAAATTAAAGGGAGGAATTAAAAGGGAAAATCTGTGTGAAAGAACAGTTTAGTGATGTAGTACATTATAAATGAAAACAGCGTAGTAATAACTTAGTTTCCTAATCTGTGAAAGGAGCAGGCTGGATCAGATTTCAGAAGTCTCTTTCGGTTCTGACAATCTATGATTTTGTAGAACAGTGTATCTCAACCCTGGTAATACATCAAAATCATGTTTGGAGCTTGTAAAAAAATGTTTCAGTGTGGTGTATACCACCAGCTGAGCGAAGCATGATCTTCAGGGGTGCGATATAGGCATGCATATTTTTAAAAAGCTTCACAGCCTAGGTTGAGAACCACCATTGTGGAGGGAAATTTATTTCACATATTTACTGAGCACAGCTCTGTATTGGACGCTGTTCTGAGAAGTCATTGGTGAGCAAAACAGACTTGGTTCCTGTCCCAATGGAGCTTACAGTCTGGTGGAGAAAAAGACATGATCACACAAATATTTATAAACTAAAATAAGTGTTTCAAAGGAAAAGAACAGGGTGACATAATGTGGCAGGAGGACCTATGTAGTCTTAAGGGTTAGTGACAGATTACTGAGGAAGTGACATTTGAGTTGAAATAGGAAGGGTGAGTAGGAGTTAACTAGGTGAAGTTGGCTGGGAAAGGAGGACAAAGGTGTCCTTACAGTGAGGACAAAATATGAAAGACCTTAAAGTGGAAAGGATCTGCCATATTAGGAGAACTGGAAGGGGGCTGATGTAGCCGGAGGGCAGAGAGCAAGGACCAGTGTTAGAAGATTGGATCAGCGAGGAACAGGGCATGCAGCACCTTTCAGGCCATGTTGAGGATTTTGTTCTTTGTCATGACAGCAATACGACATGATTGAAGAATTTTAAATAAAAAAGGGAGTGATTAGATCAGGGGTCCCCAACCCCCCCGGGGCTGTGGGCCAGTAGTGGTCTGAGGCCTGTTAGGAACCAGGCTGCGCAGCAGGAGGTGAGCGTGGAGTGAGCGAAGCTTCATCTGCTGCTCCCCATGGCTCACATTACCGCCTGAAGCAGCTCCCCTACTCCCCTCCCTCCGCCCCCTCTGTGGAAAAATTGTCTTCCACAAAACTGGTCTTTGGTGCCAAAAAGGTTGGGGACCGCTGGATTAGATGTCTAGTTTGAAAAGTTACCTCTGTCAGCAAGGTGGAGAATAGATTGGAGAATTAGTTAGTAGTCTAGGCAAGAAGTGATGGTTGCTCAGTGGCAGTGGATATAGAAAGAAGTATATTACTGGTCTCAGTGATTTGATTGGCTATTAGAGCTGAAGGAGATGACAGTATAAAGGATTCATTTCTTCAACAGGGATTTATTGAGCAACAAAATAAAATGATACACTTTGGAATCTCAATTGGACAGGGAAGAAAGTGAAGACAGCCGGAAGCTAGGAAATGCAGAGAATGTGGAGGGACCATAGGAACTGAGGTAGAGATGATATTAAGTGTGGTCAAAAGAGCAAGCTGGAAGGATAGATAGTAGGCTATGGTCAGGGAGTGACATGTTCAAATTAGTGATTTCGGAGGTGACGTAGTTCCAGGTGATGGCATGATCTGGGTGTGGCTTACTTATGTGCAGTGGCAAAGGTTGGAAAAGAGGAGGTTAGGGAATTGAGAGCTCAGGGTATTGAAAAGGGTATACATATGGACTTCAAAGAAACTCAATACAATTGAAAAAAATAGGAATGGAGAGGAAAAACTGAGCACAGGGAATGTTGAAGAGTGTCCAAGAGATTGATAGGTGAAAACCACGAGAGAAAGAGGGTGGCATATCTGACTGGCCTGAGCCTGGAGAGAGCGGGAGATATTTATAAGATAATGAGGGAGTCGATCAAAAAATGGGCAGAAGATCTAAATAGACATTTCTCCAAAGAAGACATACAGATGGCCAAAAAGCACATGAAAAGATGCTCAGCATCTCTAATTATTAGAGAAATGCAAATCAAAACTACCATCACCTCACACTGGTCAGAATGACCATCTTCAAAAAGTCTACAAACAATAAATGCTGGAGAGGGTGTGGAGAAAAGGGAACCCTCCTACACTGTTGGTGGGAATGTAAATTGGTGCAGCCACTATGGAGAACAGTATGGAGGTTCCTTAAAAAACTAAAAGTAGAACTACCATATGAGCCTGCAGTCCCACTCCTGGGCATACATATGGAGAAAACCATAATTTGAAAAAATACATGCACTCCAATGTTCATTGCAGCACTATTTATAATAGCCAAGACATGGAAGCAACCTAAATGTCCATTGACGGAGGAATGGATAAAGAAGATGTGGTGTATTTATACAATGGAATATTAGTCATAAAAAAGAATGAAATAATGCCATTTGCAGCAACATGGATGGACTTAGAGATTATCATACTAAATGAAGTAAGCCAGAGAAAGACAAATATCATAAAATATCACTCATATGTGGAATCTAAAAAAAGAATGATACAAAAATGAACTTATATACAAAACAGAAATAGACCCACAGGACATAGAAAACAAACTTACGGTTACCAAAGGGGAAAGGGTGTGGGTGGGGAGGGGTAAATTAGGAGTTTGGGATTAACATATACATGCTACTGTATATAAAATAGGTAAACAAGGACCTACTGTATAGCTCAGGGAACTATACTCAGTATTTTTTAATAACCTATAAGGGAAAAGAGTCTGAAAAGAAATAGGTATATGTGTACGTATAACTGAATCACTTTGCTGTGCATCTGAAACTAACACAACATTGTAAATCAACTATATTTCAATTAAAAAAAAGATAATGGGAGAGCAGTGATATGGATGCTGTATTCGGAAGCAAGGAGGACAAAAACCCCACCATTCGACCGTCAGACACTTAAGAGTAAAATACCCAAAGCTAGAGGCAGTAGGGATAAATCTTTCTGAGAAGACATTGACAGAATAGGAGAGTTGTTTTTTTTTTTTTTTTTTTTTTTTTTTTTTTATGCGTTACGCGGGCCTCTCACTGCTGTGGCCTCTCCCGTTGCGGAGGACAGGCTCCGGACGCGCAGGCTCAGCGGCCATGGCTCACGGGCCCAGCCGCTCCGCGGCATGTGGGATCCTCCCAGACCGGGGCACGAACCCGCGTCCCCTGCATCGGCAGGCGGACTCTCAACCACTGCGCCACCAGGGAAGCCCTAGGAGAGTTGTTTTTTATGGATGGAACATATGGAAGAGTTTGAGAAGCAGGAAGAAGTGGAGAGCTGGATCAGAGGCAAGCCAGTAGGGTGGGTAAATGACAGGGGGAAAGAAAGGGTCTGATATTTTATATGTTGGCCAATGAAAATAGAAAACAGAAAGTAAGTTAGACCCCGGCTGTGTCTTTGTGAAGGTTTACCAGTGGCCCTACTGGACTGAAGGTTTGGTTCACCCAGCTTAGAGCAGTTCAGATCAGCAACTATGGTTCAAGTGTGCATGGCCCTGGGGGAGTCTAGGCCTAGGGGAGGTGTCCCCAGTTACTACTAAGTTATTACTCTTTGGAGTTACTCTTTGGAGTAAGAGTAGCAGTTTCCTAATTAAATAAGAATTTATAGAACAAACTAAGCATGATAATAATACCTACCTTATAGGATATTGTGACAATTAAATAAGGTAATATACATACAGCACATAGCGCTGGCCTAAGATTAGTTTATAAATGTTAGTTGCTATATGATTATGATTGTTATTAGATATTCAGGTTTGTTAAATGCATTTCTTTTTTTTTTTTCTTTTTACCTATTTTGAGGAACTGAGGCATTAAAGCTTGTGTATTCAGGATTTAGTATTTTTGGTGATTTAGTAAATTTTTGCTGAATTTTAAAATTGGCATTTCAGTAAAAATAACTTACCAATAATATGAATTAGTTACATTTTTTCAGGAGCTTATGATTATTGCTTTATTGCAGAAGTGAAAGCAAGTAGGGGGAAATAAGATATTTACTGTTAAGTCTCAATGAGAGGTGCTGTAAGATATGGTAGAAAGGTAATACAGGGGAACCAGTCTTGGTTTGGAGGAGCAGAGACTGGTCTAGTCCCAGCTGTCTTTACCTGGCTGCATTACCTGGCCAGGTTATTTACTTTGTTTCCTTATTAGTGTAGACAGAAGTTTGAGTTCACATGGAGCATTTGGGGTCAAATCTGGATTTAAATCAGAGTGTCGTCATTTATCTTCTGATATTATCTTCTGGTCCTACAGAATTAGGATAATAATAACTTCAAATCATTGCTGTAAAGAGTAGATGAATTGGAATATTCATCTGGCCTGCTACTTAAGGCAGGTATCCTAACCTTGTTGAGCCTTAATTTCTTATCTGCAAAATGGGGCTTTGAAACTACTCACCCTTCGTGAAATATGACCAGAGAATTTAGAGAAAAAGAAACGCAAATGGCCTTTAAACATATCAAAAGATGTACAGTCGTGCCATAAGAGAAATGTAAATTAAAACTGTACTGAGATACCAGATGGTCAAAAATCCAAATGTTTGACATGAGTCAAATGTTTGGTAAGTTATGGGTAATGGATACTCTTCTACTTTAGTGGTACAACCCCTATATAGGCAAATTTAACATTATCCAGTAAAGTTGGATAGCCATTTACGTAAACCTTTGATCCAGTGATCCTACCTCTAGAAATCTATCCCAGACATACACTGACAATAATTTGCCCAATTTTTTTAATAGCAAAGCATTACAAAAAACCAAAATGTCCTTCAGTGGGGGCATAGCAAATAAAATATGGTATATCCAGACAGTGGATACAACTATAAAAATGTTTGAATAGTATCTCTACAGATCTCTAGTATATATAAATATGTGTCTGTGCGTGTGTATGTTTAAAAAAAGGAATAGAACAGTAGATAGTAGGCTGCCTTTTATCTAAAAAAGATACATTTATATATATATATTTTTGTGTATATATATGTTTATATTTTAAAACATTATGGTTTGACAACCCCAAACTAATAAATACGGTTTCCTATGAGGAAGGGAGGAAACAGAGTACTAGATGGAACAGTATTAAGATTGCAAGCTAGAATTGTCTGAATGTACCTTGTTTTGTTTTAGACTTTGAAACCGTATAAATGTTTTACATAGTTGTAAAGCAAAATTAAAATGAAATCAAAACAAAAAAAGATAGACAAATCCCTAAAAATTAAAAGCAAAATGAAAAAAATATCTATCAGTGTATTGAGTAGGAGGTTTAATCACATAGAAAGGAATTGTTTTTCTATACATCCTTACTGGAATCTATCCTAATGATAAAAATATAAATTGTTTTCATTAATTTTATTTTTAGTAATAATGCAGTTTTTTCTATTCTGAAACTATGTAATTTATGTTATTTTTATATTTACTAGGATTCTGTAAATGTCATAAAAAACAGAATTTTCATTGTAAGAGAAAAATAGATAAGAATGTAAAACAAAATAGGTAAAAACCCTATAATTCTAAATTTGAACTGGATACAGCAGTGTGAACTCCTGATATAATTTCTTTTAAAAAGGTACAGATACAGTGATTAACCTTTACGACCAGATTGTGTATTCTAAATACCATTGAAGAGAATCAGGGCTTCTTGGAGAAATGGCTGATTACAAGTATAGGGGAGGAACATATTGTCATAGAAAGCAAGGAAAATATTCAAAGAATAATGGGGACAAGTCAAAGGACTCATTGAGTAACATGATTGCGCTCCCACTAATCAGAGATAGGACAATTTGAGTATCAAAAGAAAAGTAAATGCAATGGATTAAAACCCATCAACTGTGCTAAAACTTACAAGTTTAATAATGTGGGGGGGAAAAAAGCTCAGTTACAGAAAGAACAGTAAAAGTAGAAAACTGGTGTCAAATTCAATTAAGGTAATATATAAAAATGGTTTGAAAATTTAAGGTTCTATTCAAATACACTTTGTAGCAGTGTTTAAAAGTATAAAATTATAAAAGAAATGGTTAAGGTTAAAATCTCATGTCCTCAGTTTTAATTTTTTTAATTTAAATTTGCATCTGTTCTTTTTTCACTATATTACCTTTTGCTTATTCTTGTAAGAATAAGAAAAGTTATAGTTATTAGACTATTCTATTTGACTTTGTTATATGTAATATTTATCTTAAAATTGGTTGATAATTTTACTAAAAAATTTTAAAACAAAGTCAAATGTTAATTATATAGAGCAGAAATCAGCAAACTGTCTCTGTAACAGACCAGATAGTAAAAATTTTAGGCTTTACTGGCCACACTGTCTCTGTCACAAATACAGGAAAACAGCCAGAGAGAGTTTGTAAATGGGTACAGTTGTTGGCTGTGTTCCAATAATATTTTATTTACAAAGATAGGCAGCAGACGTTAATTAAAAAGTATTATTAGGGGCTTCCCTGGTGGCGCAGTGGTTGAGAGTCCGCCTGCCGATGCAGGGGACACGGGTTCGTGCCCCGGTCTGGGAAGATCCCACATGCCGCGGAGCGGCTGGGCCCGTGAGCCATGGCCGCTGAGCCTGCGCGTCCGGAGCCTGTCCTCCGCAACGGGAGAGGCCACAACAGTGAGAGGCCCGCGTAACGCATAAAAAAAAAAAAAAAAAAAAAAAAAAAGTATTATTAGGGTTTTGTTTGTTTGTTTTAACCTTTTATATCTTCCTTTCTAGGTATAAGGGACCACTGTTAGAAGAGCAAGCCCTTATAAAGGCAGCAGAGGATGGACTATCTTCACCTGAATTTTCAGAGCTCTGTGTTTGGTTAGGCTCTCAAATAAAATCATTGTGCAACTTGGAAGAAAGTATCACTTCAGCTGGTATTGCTATTGAGTTTTATTTACTTTTCTGTTTACTAGAAAAATGAAATGATAGGTTCTGATTTACAGTTTTATCTATAATGTGCTCACTGTACAAAGAAAAGTCATTACTACAAACAACTTCAATATGTGATTTAAATATCTTTGGATTAAATTTTATATTGATTAATCCAAAATTGGTTCTTAAAATTTATATAAAATTATAAATAATTATTGTTTATCTGCTGTCTTGAACTTAGTATTGTTCTTTAGAAAAAGAAGAGTCTGAATTTGGTTATTTAAAAAGTTTAAGTTTTGAATACTGCTTATTTTGAATTAAGGTGTTTCTTTTCCCTAAAGTATGCATATATTTAATCCCTAATTTAAGTTGTATTACCAAACCTATAACTCAGGACATGGATTCACATAGGAATACGTTTATAAAAAACTTCTGTACCAGCTCACAAGGTTTATTTAATTCACTACTGTATTGGTAGCTGGAGTTCTTGTGGGTCTTTGATTAGTAGAATTTCAGACGTGTAATAAAATGAAAAATAAAATTTGTGGGGGCATTTGCTAGGAGACCAGTAGCCTTCCCTTCTGATGCTGTCCTTACTTTTAAATTGTTCTTTTTCCTTGCCAAATCTAATAGAATTTACTTGAAGCTAAGTAAAATAAGCTGAATTCAGAACTTATGACACAAGTTCCCACATAATTAGATGATGAAAGAAAGATAAGCGCTGAGGCTTAATTTGATGATAGCATTTATTATCCAAGTCCATAGAAATACAATAGAAATGGATCATTTGCTCTGAAGCCAATTAATAATTATAGCCATAATAATGCTTTTAATATTTCAGTTACTAACATAAAATATTTCCATTTTATCTGCTTTTATGGAAAGCCCATTGGAAGATATCAGAGATTTAAATATAAAAATATTTATAATTTCATGATTAGATACTTATGTTCTTGAATTTAAGTGTTGCTTTCCATATGTAGAAATATGTTTTGGTTACTTTGACCTAAGCTTTTGGGGTCACACATTTAAGGATTTAATGTCAAAGTGAAAATTTGGAATTGAATATAAAATTAAAATCAACTAGTGGTAGATTTGATAGTGTCAGATTACATGGTAAATATTTAGTAAATGTTTTATACCTTTTCTTGTTTAAAGGGAAAGATGATCTAGAAAGCTTCCAGCTTGAGATAAGTGGCTTTTTAAAAGAAATGGCATGTCCATATTCTGTACTCGTATCAGGAGATATTAAAGACCGTTTAAAAAAGAAGGATGACTGTTTGAAACTTCTATGTAAGTTATGTTTCTTTGAACAATTTAAATGCATGTGTTTAATCTGGTTTGTGTTATTTTCAAGTTAAGATTTATGAACTTTAATTAATGAATCATTAGATATTTTGTGTATTAGAAAGTTTTTAATATTTGGCTTAAAATATGAAACTAACTCAGAGATTTTTATATAAATGTAGTATAAATTCTACTAATGTACTCTTTAAGATTTCTAACACTTATGATTTATTTGGCCAATATAGAATGCCCAGTGTTTGTGACTTGTATGGTACTTCAGTAATTTTTCCTTCACCTAATTCATCTCTTTACATTTATGACTGATTGGCTAAAGTGGTGATCTCCAAACTGCTATTTAATCTTAAAACTCTCTGAAACTAGGCTGCTAAGCAGGTTATTAGATGATAGGCACTGAATGATGGTTCAAAAATATTCATTGATCCCTTTCTACTGTACCAGAAACTGCTCTAAGCATTAGGGATGTATCAGTTTAAAAAAAAAATTGTGCCCTTGTGCCACTTGAATTTTAGTGAGTGTGGCCTATTTTCATCAGGGGTGAATTTGGAGTACAGATTACCTATATCTAAACAATTACTATGAATAACATCCATTTATTTATATTGGCTCCCTTAAAATTTTTTAAAATTTAGTTAGTTTAATTTCATGCTATTTTGGAAGTTCTACAAGCGGTGACTATTTGAAAGAATTTTTCTAACATCTTCTCTTATTGAAGATTTCTATTATTTTAGGTTGTACCATTTATAAAAAGATGCATGTGATATATTCCTCTATGTTCTAGTGTTAAAATGTTAGTTTCATTAGAGCAGAAATCATGTTTATGTGTTTAACTACTGGTGGTGTTGGAAGTGTTGACATTTGAATTATCTTGTTTGTTTTGGGGAGGATAAAAATTATGTGCCCTTCCCCCATTTCTTACACTATTTCCTTGTCTTCCTCCCATTCAGTGTAAGTCACTGATTTAATGAACCATTGTTACTAATGGGAGGTCACAGTAACCCTTAGGTGTATTGGGACACAAAGGAAGGTAAGAAGCACTGGCCATGAGGAACTTGCATATAGATATAGGTAATCCTTAGATTACCTTACCCTTACCTTAGATATAGGTAATCTGTGATTCTTTATGTTAGTCAGTGAGAACTGTGTAAATCATCATGTTTCCCTTTTTGCCTTTGCTTCTAAGAAGCTCAGCAATAACAGTAATATAAGTTTCTGGTCCAAATAAAAGTAAAGAGGAGATATAAGAGAGGTTGGTATAGTTTTTTCTGATTATAAACATACATGCTCAGGAGGTGGGGTGAAATGGGGAATTGTTAAATGAGTACAAAGTTTCAGTTGAGGAAGATGAAAATGTTCTGGAGATGGATGGATGGATGGTGGTGATGGTTATACAACTGTGTGAATGCACTTAATGCCACTTAAAAATAGTTAGAATGGTAAATTTTATGTTACATGTTGAAAAAATACATGCTCATCATAGAAATCTTACAAAGTAGATAAATATGAAAAGAAGAAAATAATTTATAATTTCACTCCCCAGAGAGGATCATGAATAACTTTTCAGTGTATTTCCTTTTCCTTCTCTTTTTCCTTTGTACACACATATTTAAATAAGATTTAGATCTGTTACAGATGTAGTTCCTGCTCTTCCTCTTCTTCATTTAATGTATTGTGAGCATTTTCCCATCACTTAGTACTTTTTGAAAAAATAATTTAAATTGGCTACATAACATTCTATGTTATGGGCATTTTTACTTAACAGATTTCAAATTTGGGGGTATTTGGATTTTTCTAATTTATCTATCTGTTTATGGCTATGTTGGGTCTTTGTTGCGTGCAGGCTTTCTCTAGTTGCGGTGAGCGGGGGCTACTCTTCGTTGCGGTGCGTGGGCTTCTTATTGTGGTGGCTTCTGTTGTTGCAGAGCATGGGCTCTAGGCGTGTGGGCTCAGTAGTTGTGGCTCGCGGGCTCTAGAGCGCAGGCTCAGTAGTTGTGGCGCACGGGCTTAGTTGCTCCACCGCATGTCAAATCTTCCTGGACCAGGGCTTGAACCCGTGTCCCCTGCGTTGGCAGGCAGATTCTTAACCACTGTGCCACCAGGGAAGTCCCAGTTTTTCTATTTTAAATTAATTTTTTTGTTCATATTTTTGGTTACTTAGACAAAGATCATGAACATTTAAAAAAATTCTCTGGTCTAGATATATTGCCATAATTTGCTCCAGAAAGGTTATACCAATTCACAATCTTACGAGCATCTATTTCATCTTTATCTTTAGTTTGACTACCTTTAAAACATACTGATATAATAAGCTTCTTCATGTTATTTTAGAATTGTTTGCAACGTGTGTAAAATGAAAAGGGCCACATTCCTTACTATGTGGAGAGCTTTTATAGAGATAAAAACTCACTGGACTACTGAGCCTGCGTGTCTGGAGCCTGTGCTCCGCAACAAGAGAGGCCACGACAGTGAGAGGCCTGTGCACCGCGATGAAGAGTGGCCCCCGCTTGCCACACTAGAGAAAGCCCTTGCACAGAAACGGAGACCCAACACAGCCAAAAAAATAAAAATAAATATAAATAAAAAAACTCACTGGAAAAATATGTAAAGTACATAAGGCATGAAAAGGCATTCTACAGAAAAAAGTTTTAAAAAAATTGCTTCTAAACATGAAACGATGCACAGTTATACCCCAGAGTTAAAGACTTACAAAAAAAAAAAAAAGGATACCAAGTTTGGGGGGAGTAAGCCTTCTCATATACTACAGGCGTTGGAGTGTGGTGGGAGAGTAATTGGTACAATCTTTTGGAAAGGCAGATTTTCAATAACACAATTAAAATTCATCTGTCTTTTGACTTGGCAGTTCAATGACTAGGAGTTCATACTAACTGTACAAATATATATGAAAAGAATGTTCATTATGGCATTGTTTGTAGTAGTTAAATAGAAATGGTACATCTTTGCAGTGATACCATTCTATAGCCATTAGAATGAGAGTAGATAAAATGTGTAAATATGGAATGATCTCTAAGATATATTGGTAAATAAAAAATATACAGAACATGTATCGTATGCTCTTGTTTCTATAAAAGAAATAAAAGTGCATAGGTGGTAGAGACATATACTAAATATATACGTACACACACACACATGCGCGTGCCTAAAAATATGCCCAAGAAACTAACACTGGTGATTGCCTCTGGGGAGGGGGAATCTGAGGATCTGGGGAGGGGGAATCTGAGGATCTGTGGTGGGAAGAAGACTTTTCACTGTATTATTTCCCATCTGTGAGGATTAGCATTTTAAATACTAGACTGAACTCTTGTTTGTACTGTTATATACAGCATGTTTCCATAGAACAAAGACAGACTTCAGCCATGATTCTGCACAAAATATAAATATATTTTTGAAGAACTGGTGATCTGCTTAATGAAGTTTAAAAATCAGAGGGACCTTGGCATAGTCCTCATGTGCAAAGTTTGCTACATGTTGGTCTCAACTTTTTGTGGGTTCTTTAGACTATCGTGTATAGATTACATGAAAAAAATCTTAAATTAGTGGCTCTCGATCCTGCCTGCCCGTGAGAGTCACCTTGGGTCTAAAACCACACAGGTTCCCAGATCCTACTTCAGACCTACTGGTTCAGAATCTCTGAGGGTGGGACCCTGGTACTTGTACTTTTAAACAATTTCTCAGATATTTTTTCTGCTCAGCTGAAGTCGAAACTGTTGTATTAAATTGTGTGTGTATAACTTTAAATAAACAAAAACAAACCCTAATATCTTAACTGTACTGTTGTAAAAGTTAATTTTAAAAAAGACTGTAATGATAATTTTTTGCTTTCCAAAATGATATTTTTTAGGTTTTTTTAAATTGAAATAGAGTTCACATAAAATATTGTTAGTTTCAGGTGTACCACATAGTGATTTGACATCTGCATACATTATGAAATGGTCACCATGGTAAATCTAGTAACCATCTGTCCCCATACGAGGTTATTACAGTATTATTGACCGTATTTTATATTGTGTGTTACACCCCCATGGCTGATTCCTTTTCTTTCTGGAGGTTTGTACCTCTTAAGCCCCTTCACCTATTCTACCCCACCCCCACACCCCTTCTCTCTGGCAACTACCTATTTGTTCTCTGTGTATATGAGTCTGTTTCCATTTTGTGTTGTTTTGTTTTTTCCATCTAAGATTTTTGAATGATTTTTAAAAATATGGCTGTTGAAAGGATGAAATAAAATGTGACAGTGAAAGGACTTGTGAACAGCCTGGGGTGGTCTGTCTTAAAGGCAGTTTTTCAAATTGCTCAATCTGCTTAATAGATCAGTTAAAGCTATACATTCTCCCCTGGCTTGAGCTGTGCATATCAGAGAGAGAATATTTTATCAGTCTTACACATTCTTAAGCATTTTAAAATTGTTGAAGTACAGGTGGGTCTCTCCTACTAGGCTTTAAACTCTTTGCAAGTAGGCACTATTTAAAAAAAAAATTTCCTTCTGCCCTCTTTATTATTATTTGTTTTTGTGATAAGAATACTTAATGTAAGATTTACTGTCTTAGCAAATTTTTAAGTGTACAATATAGTATTGTTAACTATAGGCACTATGCTGTAAAGTAGATCTCTAGGACTTATTCATCTTATATAACCAGTATGTATCAAACTTTGCTTATGAGGACTATGCCAAGGTCCTTATGATTTTTTAATGTATTTATTTTTTTTGGCTGCATTGGGTCTCAGTTACTGCGCGTGGGCTTTCTCTAGTTGTGGCGAGTGGGGACTCCTCTTCGTTGTGTTGCACGGGCTTCTCATTGCGGTGGGTTCTCTTGTTGTGGAGGAGAGACTCTAGGCGCATGGGCTTCGGTAGTTGTGGCTCGTGGGCTCTAGAGTGCAGGCTCAGTAGTTGTGGCGCACGGGCTTAGTTGCTCCGCGGCATGTGGGATCTTCCCAGACCAGGGATTGAACCTGTGTCCCCTGCATTGGCAGGCAGATTCTTTTTTTTTTTTAACATCTTTATTGGGGTATAATTGCTTTACAATGGTGTGTTAGTTTCTGCTTTATAACAAAGTGAATCAGCTATACATATACATATGTTCCCATATGTCTTCCCTCTTGCGTCTCCCTCCCTCCCACTCTCCCCATCCCACCCTTCCAGGCTGTCACAAAGCACCGAGCTAATATCCCTGTGCCTTGTGGCTGCTTCCCCCCAGCTATCTACCTTACTACGTTTGTTAGTGTGTATATGTCCATGACTCTCTCTCGCCCTGTCAAAACTCACCCCTCCCCCTCCCCATACCCTCAAGTCCGTTCTCCAGTAGGTCTGCGTCTTTATTCCTATCTTACCCCTAGGTTCTTCATGACCTTTTTTTCCCTTAAATTCCATATATATGTGTTAGCATACGGTATTTGTCTTTTTCTTTCTGACTTACTTCACTCTGTATGACAGACTCTAGGTCTATCCATCTCATTACAAATAGCTCAATTTCATTTCTTTTTAAGGCTGAGTAATATTCCATTGTGTATATGTGCCACATCTTCTTTATCCATTCATCCGATGATGGGCGCTTAGGTTGTTTCCATGTCCTGGCTATTGTAAATAGAGCTGCAATGAACATTTTGGTACATGACTCTTTTTGAATTTTGGTTTTCTCAGGGTATATGCCAAGTAGTGGGATTGCTGGGTCATATGGTAATTCTATTTGTAGTTTTTTAAGGAACCTCCATACTGTTCTCCACAGTGGCTGAACCAATTCACATTCCCACCAGCAGTGCAAGAGTGTCCCCTTTTCTCCACACCCTCTCCAGCATTTATTGTTTCTAGATTTTTTGATGATGGCCATTCTGACTGGTGTGAGATGATATCTCATTGTAGTTTTGATTTGCATTTCTCTAATGATTAATGATGTTGAGCATTCTTTCATGTGTTTGTTGGCATTCTGTATATCTTCTTTGGAGAAATGTCTATTTAGGTCTTCTGCCCATTTTTGGATGGGGTTGTTTGTTTTTTTGTTATTGAGCTGCATGAGCTGCTTGTAAATTTTGGAGATTAATCCTTTGTCAGTTGCTTCATTTGCAAATGTTTTCTCCCATTCTGAGGGTTGTCTTTTGGTCTTGGTTATGGTTTTGCTGTGCAAAGCTTTTGCTGTGCAAAAGCTTTGAAGTTTCATTAGGTCCCATTAGGTCTTGGTTATGGTTTTGCTGTGCAAAGCTTTTGCTGTGCAAAAGCTTTGAAGTTTCATTAGGTCCCATTTGTTTATTTTTGTTTTTATTTCCATTACTCTAGGAGGTGGGTCAGAAAGGATCTTGCTGTGATTTATGTCATAGAGTGTTCTTCCTATGTTTTCTTCTAAGAGTTTGATAGTTTCTGGCCTTACATTTAGATCTTTAATCCATTTTGAGCTTATTTTTGTGTATGGTGTTAGGGAGTGATCTAATCTCATACTTTTACATGTACCTGTCCAGTTTTCCCAGCACCATTTATTGAAGAGGCTGTCCTTTCTCCACTGTACATTCCTGCCTCCTTTATCAAAGATAAGGTGTCCATATGTGCGTGGGTTTATCTCTGGGCTTTCTATCGGCAGGCAGATTCTTAACCACTGCGCCGCCAGGGAAGTCCCGGTCCCTCTGATTATAAAACTTCAATAAAACAGATCACCAGTTCTTCAGAAATTTATATTTAACGAATATAAAATTTATATTTAACTAAACTCCTTGTTTCCTCCTTCCCCGGCCTGGCAATCACCATTCTACTTTCTACTTTAGGAGTTTGACTGTTTTAGATTCCTCATAAAAGTGACATCATTAGTATTTGTCTTTCTGCGTCTGGCTTATTTCTCTTTGCACAGTGTCCTCCAGGTTCATCCATGTTGTCACAAATGGCTGGATTTTCTTCTTTTTTAAAGCTGGATAATTGTATACATATACCACATTTTCTTTATCCATTCATCTGTTGAAGGACACCTAGGTTGTTTCCAAATCTAGGCTGTTATGAACAGTACAGTAGTGAATATGGTAGTGAATATCTCTTTGAGATCCTGATTTTCCCTTTGCATGTATACCCAGAAGTGGGATCTTTAAAGCATTCTTGTGCATTTTAACATTATTTGTTTTTCCCTTTTCTTATTATAGTATTTTTAAGTACAGAGCTTCAAGCTTTACAGATATTACAGAACAAGAAACGTAAAAATTCTCAATTAGATAAAAATAGTGAAATTTATCAGGAAGTTCAAGCTATCTGCGATACCCTTGGTATTCCCAAGTCAACAGCTTCTGACATTCCACTTATGCTGAACCAAGTGGAATCAAAGGTATTGTATTTGTTTTATTTTTCATTTCCCCCAAATTCAGTTAAATGCTGATATGTAAATATTGAATTAAAAATGAAAATACAGTTGACCCTTGAACAATGTGGGACTTAGGGGTGCTGACCCTCTGCAGAGTCGGTAATTAACATACAACTTCACTGTTGTCCCTCTGTATCTGCAGTTTGCATTTGCAAATTCAACCACCTGTGGATCAGATAGTACTGTAATTTTATTTAGTGAAAAAAATTCACATATAAGTGGACCAGCACAGTTCAAACCCATGTTGTTCAAGGGTCAACTGTATTTCCTTTAAGTACAAGATATACATTCCATTTAAAGAAACATTTATCTTCATGTAAACTAAATTTTGGATTTGGAGTTGATATGCATGTGACCTAATTTGACTATAAGTAATATTCAGGAATCAGATCTTAATGAGTGAGTGCTAGGCTTTGTGAAGGTTTGCCCTGATAGAAATCCTTTTGCAAATATAAGGGTCCCTTTTCTAAACAAGGTTGTATTACGGTATAATGAAAGAAGTATAGTTATCCTATGAAGTCAAAGGCAAACTAAATTTCTTTTTAATGGATGTTGTTAATAGAATTGCAGTGTGGTTGTCTTTGGCAGTGAGCAAAGAAATGCACAGTTCCTGGTGGATAAGTGTTTAGTACATGTTTGTTGTATAGTGAATAAATGAATGAGTACCCTGATGGAGTAGTTAAAAACAACTAAAACCTGTGTACTTCTAGCTTTTTTTTTTTTTTTCCAGTTATTAAACTATCCTTGTTCCCAGTCAATTAGAGAGAATGATACTCTCACAGACCAAATTCTGGCTTAATTCTTAGGTTTTGTAGGAGTCCTCTAGGGGAATAATACAAGATTCATTTTTAAGGAAAAGAAAATTCTCACCCTCAAGAATAGGTACTAAAACTCTGTTTTTAGACATGCTGTTTTAAACTAAATTCTTGAATAAAGTACTCTTTGCATTGATAATTTATGAACTGAAAAATAAAAAGGTTTGTCTAACTGAATGTCAGAGAATTTTAGTATCATTAAGATGAAAACACAGTATAAAAACTTTTTTTTTTCCCCCTAGAACTTGTAAACCAAAGAATAAGCCTATGAATCCCAGCTCAGAAACACTGGTGTAGAGTTAATAAATTGTTCTTCAGAATTTGTTTCTCTGGATTAAGAATGGTCTGGGGTTGGCTAAAATATCTGGGGCTATTTCAAATTGAGACAAATTTCTAGACTCTTCCTAATCTCCCAGTGCTTACACATATTGATCCCAGAGAGGGTTTTTCCTTTTATGAGTTTCAGTTAGAATTTAAAAATACCCCCAAACCTCTTTTCCCTGCTTAAAGCAGGCTGTAATGCCTGTGTTCAAGTGCTGGCAGGCTAATTATAAGGTAGTAGTTACTATGGCCATCATGGCTAAATATTTACCTATAATGACTTACTTCTCCATTCAGTTCCTATCAAAAGCAAAAATTTCCGTATTTTCTTCTATGTACGATGTGTCCAGAAGACACTTCGTCACCATCGGGGAGGAAATTTATCATTATCTTTTAGCTCGAAGCTGTTCAAATGTAAATCTAAAGTAATTATAGTAATATTAACAGCACACATACAGCATTTACTGTGCTAAATGTTTATATGTAATAACTCATTGCATTCTTACATCACCTATAATGAAGTAGTAATATTATTATTTACAGCAGCCATTTGAGAAAATTGAGGTACTGAAAGATTTAATAAATTAGACAAGCAAGTTTCTAAGTAGTAGTAGTGGTAGACTGGAGTTTCAAACCCAGGTGGTCAACCTCAGAGTCTGCTCTTAACTCCCTCTTTATCACAAGTAATTCTCAAAGTTATTAAAACTGTTATCTAACGTTGAAATACAGGGAATGTGATTATATGTGAGAAACTTAAGCATGCATTCAGAATCCTTCTTGAGTAAGGGGTTATGACAAACTTTTAGTAGTATATGAAATATCAAAATCGAAGGTATTTGCAGTAGTGAGGAATCTACAGAAATGGTATGTTTTAAGAAAATAATAATTCTTTTCAATGTGTAAGAGTAGTGTCAGTAATCACTGTTGTAGTGGTAGATTTACTGTGATGTAAAGCTTAAGCTTTGGGACCCCCTAATTTGCACAAATTCTTTCTAAGCTCATTTTTCAAAAATAGCTTTCTCAAGATATAATTTAAGTGCTATAAAATTTGCCCATTTAAAGTGTACAATTCAATGAATTTTAGTATATTTACAGAGCACAACATCATCAAAATCTAATTTTAGAACATTTCCATCATTCTCAGAAGAAACCATGTGCGCATTTACAGTCACTTCCCATTACCACCACCAGTTTGCAAGCTAATTTTGTGTTCATAATTTTTAATTCTTTCTAAAAGAGGTCCCCCAACATTAAATAAGGTTCATACTCCTCAAAATGTGAACTCTTCCTGATTATTTTCTCTAGTTACTTTATAACTAAGCAACTGTAAATACTTCATGACCTCTGATATTGCTGAAGCAAAAGCGAATGTCTAAATCTTGTTCACCAAAATAAAAATGTTTCAAGTAATTCAAATCAGTGGCTTTGCAAAAGTAATGAAATGTGTATGTGGCGACTAATTGAGAGGGCTTGCTCTCCTGTGTTGTCTTGCTGAACAATGGAATGTGTACAGAATATTTAATGGAGTAAAACCAACATACTCAGCAAAGGTTTTAGTATCCCTTTTGAGAATTTGTCAGCATGTAAGAGTGTGCCATCTTAAGAAGAAACTGAATTTATTTCACATATAAATTATAGATTCTCATAATAAAACCTTTTAGTAGCTACTTCTTTAGTTGTCCATGTACATTATTTCTTACTCTGGAAAAGGTGTGTTATAGCTTGAATTAATGTAACTAATGCTTCTTTGAGAAAGATACTCTGCATTGTAGTGATATTCTTTCCTATTATGTGAAGGTATATTTTAACTATTTCTCTTTAACATTTTATTAATTCTCTAGCATTCAAAGCGTTTTAAGCAAGAATAAGATCGTTTTAAATTAGGGATATACATTTTCACAATCTTTTATGTTTAATTTTAGGTGAAAGATATTCTCTCACAAGTCCAGAAAAATCACGTGGGAAAACCACTGCTGAAAATTGATTTAAATCTGGAACAGGCGGTAAGTCACCCCCCGCCCACCTTTTTATTAGCTTTATGTAATTAAAGTAGTGAATATGACTTAATTTTATAGATGGACATCTAGATTTTACAGTGTGTAGCATGCATTTTTTATATTAGAGAATTAAAATGGAATGGTATTCTAGAACAGTAGGTCCTAACATTTCTTCACTCAGATTATTAATTAAAAAAAAAAAAACCTGGCCAAAAGTATTTATAGTGCCTAATATGTTAGCATAGTTGTAATTTGGAAAGTGTAGTAGCTCAACGCCAACAAGATGGGAAGTTGTTGGTATTTTCTTTCCTTATTGGTTCAGACTACTTTGCAAGTAGACGTTTTACTTAAATTAACATGTTTGATTGAAGATCAGGTAAACTGTACCAATTGTAGAGTTTAATTTGTATGTTTAGTATCTTCCGAATATTTTATATGTTCTATCAAATATCTTTATTTAAATAATTTACTCTAAAGTCTCATGGGATCAGAAAATGACCATCAAGTACCACCTTTTGAATTAATAGGAAGTATTGACCACAATTCTGAAATTTCTTTTCTGTGCATAATGAGTCTAAAGGTTATGATTTTTGTTTCCAAATTCTTTAGGAACAACTGGAAAGAATCAACGATGCCCTTTCCTGTGAATATGAGTGCCGTCGGCGGATGTTGATGAAACGATTAGATGTAACAGTGCAGTCCTTTGGATGGTCTGATAGAGCAAAGGTAAGGCTGTTTTTCCATTTGTGTCCTGTAGGTGGTACTCTGTGACAGCTCTTCAGGCTCTCTTGTCTGTTAGGTAACGATGCCACATTTGTACTTTATCACTCTGTCTGAAGCTCCTGCCCAGGCCAACTGCTGGTCTTAAATAATGATCCTGGTCTTGTATAAGCCCCTGTTTGCAAATATCTTAATTTCTCCCCATATCTTTCACATTTATTTAAAACTCGTAGATGTTGTGATTTATGCAAGGATATACATAAAAGAAGGCATCATATGTGATAGTGAGATAGATATAGTGAGCAACTGGTCAAGAAAGAAGGATTTACTGCTAAACACCCTACAGTACACAGGATAGCCCTTCACAACAGGATCTGTCTGGTCCAAAAGATCAAAAGTAGTGGTTGACAAAATCTGTTTCTGATGATATGAGATCAGATTTTTCTTTATATGTAATATATTGTTATTTTCATTCAACAAATAGTTGAATGCCTACTCTACTTCATGTACACATTAAAGGACATTTATTAAAACATATATTTGAACAGCAAGTGCAGTGTGGCACACTGTACACAAAAGGAGGTGACTCTTCTGTAAGCATCATGCCTGTCTGCTTATCGTGCTTACTGTCGCTTTGTTTATTTAACTAATGTGAGGTTCATTATTCTTTTTCAGCTTTGCAATCTGGTTAAAGTAACACATCACTCCTCAATGTTATCCTGTCTAAATCTTCTCTGATAAATAGCACCTGTCTGCAGAAAGCACCTGCTCAGAAGCAGTGTTAGACTCCCTGTTACTGTTAAGCTTGTGAGAGGTCACCCAGGCTGAGAGGAAAGAAATTAACAGACAAGCTGCTACTGTGTTCTGAAATGATGGGACTGAGGCCACGTATTCTCTGGTTTCTCTCCTCATGGTCTTTGCAGTCTTTCTAGTATAGTATGTCTCTCTTCCTATTCCACAGAGGGATTAAAACCCTTTTTTCCCATTTGATATATGTCTAAATCCTTTTATTGAGCTGTCGAAAAAGTAAAATACTGATTTTTTCTTCAGAAAAAAAAAAAGAAAGAAAGAAGGATTTAGGAATGAATCAGGTAGCACTGATGCTGAACAAACGTTAAAGGTGGCTTAAGGCTGTGGAGTGTGTTCCAGTTGAAGAGGGAGTTGGAGGGTGGGGGCATTCCCAAATATGGATCTCTTCAGGTAGTTTTCTAGAGAGCTGTCACCCATCATTCCCATTTTATGCCTGTAATCTGTACCCAGTCGGCGTCTGGGATCCTCCACTCCAGACTGTAAGCTGGGACAATTATAGGAAAATATTTGCTTCCCCTGTTTGAGGGATCATTGTGTCCTGTGCTCCTTGATGTCCAGTGTCTGAAAATCACTGGTTCATGTGGGTTGTCCAGTTTTATAGTTGTTTCAGGTAGGAGGGTAAATCTGTGCCTGTTACTCTCAGATATTATTATTACATTCTTTGGATTAACTGGGTAGTTGTCCTGCCCCCATATTGTATCAACTGGGGTCATTTATGCAGCTTCATTCAACTGATACCTGGGCTGGGTTGGGCTGGAACATCCAAGACGGTTGCCTCACATGTCTAGGTTTTGCTAACTGTTTCTTGGGGTGCTTCACTTGTCATCTTGGCCCTTAGGTGGTCTCTCTCTCCATGTGGTGCCCCACATTGGTTTCCTATGGCTGCTGTAATAAATCACCACAAACTTCATGGCTTAAATAATACACATTTATTTTCTTACAGATCTAGAGATCAGAAGTCCTAAAATGAAGGTATTGGCAGGGTTGCATTCCTCCCGGACACTTCAGGGGAGAATCTGTTTCCTTGCATTTACTAGCTTCCAGATACCACCTGTGTACCTCGAGTCATGACCTCATCCTCCGTCTTCAAAATCAATAGTGTAGGATCTTCCATTCTTTCTCCTTCTGCTTCCATTGTCACACGCCTTCTGCTGTCTCTTATCAGGAGCCTTGTGAATACACTGGGCTTACCCAGATAATCCATCTCAAGATTCCTAACTTAACTCACATCCGTATCTTCAAGGTGACATATTCACAGGTTTCAGGAATTAGGATGTGGAGATCTCGGGGGAGCCATTCTGTTTACCAGGTGTCTTCTAATTGGAGTTTATTTTTTTCCTGCATTGTATTTCGTTATCATATGCGGCTGCTGCTTTTTTCTTTTCTTTTTCTCTTTTTTAAATATACTTTAAAAAATCAAGTATTCTAATGAGTCCTCTTTTCTATACTTTCCCTCCTAAAAGCTTGTATCCTTCTACTGCAGTTTGGGCTGTTTGCATGCCTATCCTTGGCTACTCCACTATTTCCTGGATTCCATGGCCTTCTCTTTCATTGTTTATTCCCTCAATCTGCCATAGTAAATCCACAAATAACTTCCTAACAAAGGGTGCATAGGAGTGATTTTTCTGAACCCTTGAATTCTGCAAATGTTTATTCTCCTGCCACATTTGATTGATAGTTTAGGTAAATATAAAGTTCTAGGTGGAAAACATTTTTCTCTAAGAATATTGAAGGCAAAAAAAAAAAAAAAAAGAACATTGAAGGCATTGCTTCATTGTTTTCTAGCATATAGGGCTGCTGTTGAGAAACCCAGTGCCATTGCCTGTTCTTTTGAATGACCTTTTATTTTTCACTGGGAGCTTTTGGACCCTTTTCTTTTTTTTTTTTTTTTGAGAATTACATTTTATTTGACAGACTTGCTGAGGACTTAAGCCTGGAAGACAGCCTCTCAGATGACTCTGAGGGACTGCCCTGAAGAGGTAAGGGAGGAACCAGGATATATAGGAGTTTTTGCAAGGAACCAGGTAGTAGGAACATCAAAAGATCATTGTTTAAAAAAAAAAAAAAAAAAGAAAAAAAGATCATTGTTAATTAAAGAAAAACAGGGACTTCCCTGGTGGTTGGGCTCTCTTCTTTATCCTTGGAGTTCTGAAATTTCACAGCATATGTCAGTCTGGGTCTTCCTGAATTCATTGTGCTAAACATTAGGTGGGCATTTCAATCTGTAGACTCTTAGCTTTTATATTTCTCTTTATTAATTTCTTCCCTTTTGTTTTCTCTTTCTGAAACTCTTGTTATTCATATATTAGACCCCCTGGATAGATCCACTTGAGTTGCTTTATTTTTTTTCTCATTTTCTGTCTCTTCCTTTTTGATTGACTTTCTTGGAAATGTCCTCAATTTTATTTTGTGCTTGGCACTAAATTTTTGTTTCAGCCATCATTTTTTCATTTCCAGGAATTCTTTTTGCTTCTTGTGTTTTCCTTTTTCATGTTTTTTTTTTTCTTGTTTTATGAATGTGCTATCTTCTTCAATGGGGATGAAAAATTTTTTTTAAAAAAGTTTTGTTTTGTTTTTTTCCCCTTTATTTCTGTCTCTTCCAGGGCAATTTTTGGTTTGTTTTTCTTGGTCTCTCTCTCGTGGTGGCTTTCTTCAAATCATGATGGTCCTTTGTTGTCCATATTTAAGAGAAGACACTGAAAAACTGATTGGGAACTGTAGTCGTTGATCAGGATTGTTGATGTCAGACTTCGGAGCTGCATCCTGTGCTGTGGAAATTCCTGATGCTCGTTTGGAGAATTCTTTTCTCTGTAGCTGCTCAGTGTTTCAAGAAGGGAAGCCTCATTTTTTTTTTCTATACATTATTCTCCTTTGGCCAGAGGAGGAGGAGGAGTGGCAACATGGCACCAGGGGTTGGAAGAATAGACTATTTCACAAATAGACAGTTAACCCCTATTTTTGGCTCCCAGTTTCATTTTCTGAGATGTTGGTTCCCTTCTTACCTGTATCCCCTTTTTCCATTCTGTTTATTGTAGTATATGTGTATTTTTTGAAAAAAATAATTTAGTGTGTTTGAGAAAATACCTTTAGGAAATATCTTGATATCTTCTCATCTTGGTCTTTTTTCATCATGTTTTAGGACAAGGAGGTTGTGTTTTTGTTGTTTTTCCCTTAGTCCGGAAGATTTTTTAAATATCTTTTTTCTCAGAGTATAGGTCAAATTTTGGCCTTTCATGCCATCCTTTTCAATTGATTATATGAGTATATACATTTATACCCTGAGTTTTCTTTTCTTGTTAAATTTAATATATCTTTATCTTATTCTCCCTATTTCATATGTCTGATGTTGAATGACTCATCAAATATTGTTCTACAGCATTTAAAATCTTTTGCATACAGATATACTCTATTGATTGACATTGAGTTTTCCTTTAATTTTGTCTCCTTTGACCCTGTAATGAAATTTTTGGCAGCTAAATTTTTGTTCATGTCCATGATATATTCCTAAAAGTGGAATTCCTTGATCAAAGAATATGCATTATAATGCTTTTGATGCACACTCTAGAGTTGCCCTTCAAAAAGATTATACATGTTTATTAGTATGGTTAATCTGGTTTCTCTGTTACTTTGCTGGTATTGAAATAGGACTGAGTATACTTTTATAGTTTGCTTTTTTTTTTACTGAATATATTGTGATCATTGTCCCATATCTCTAAAAGTTCTATATCGGTGTCCTTTTAAAATTAATTTTTAATTTATTTCTTATTTTTTGAGTTATAATTCACCATCTTAAAGTGTACAGTTCAGTGGTTTTTAGTATATTCACTGTATTCTGTGCCATTATCTAATTCCACAACGTTTCCCTCACTGCCAAAAGAAACATGCACCTATTAGTGGTCATTTGCTGTACCTTCAACTTCCTTTTCTGACACTCACTACTATAACCTACTTTCTGTCTCTTTGGATTTGCCTGTTCTGGATATTTCATATATATAAGGAGTCATACAATATGTGGCTTTTTATGTCTGGCTTCTTAGCATAATGCTTTCAAGGTTCATCCATGTTGTCCCATGTAACTGCACAATCAGCCCTCCATGTCTGCAGATGTGAAACCCATGGATTCCTAGGGATTCCTAAATGGAAATTTACTGTGTGAAAGGTTATGACTCTTAATGCTCTTGATTCACATCACCAAATTGTTTTTTACAAAGTTTGTATGAATTTAAGCTCCTACAAGTAGGGTAAATGAAATTTTGCCTTCACTTTAGCTTCTTTAATATTTAGAATATTATCAATTTTATGGCTAACTTGATGGTTAAAAAAGACTAAATTGTTTTAATTTGTATATTTTTTATTAGTGGTACAGTTGAATTTTTTCATAAGCTTATTAGTCATTTGAATTTCCTCTTTTTTGAAATTTCTATTTGTGTCTTTTCTTTTTTTCCCCTTAAGGTCTTCCTGTTTTCCTTCTGATTGAGCTTTTTATATATTAAGGAAGTTAGCTAGTTGCTTTATTTGTTGAAAATATTTTCCCCAGTGGTCTTTTGTTTTATGTCTTTTGATGTGCAGAAATTTTAGTCTATAATATGGTTAAGTTTTTCAGTTTAAAATAAAACTTTAAACAGTGAACTCTTTTTAAAAATTTATAATTAATTTTTTTATTGGAGTGTAGTTGATTTACAGTGTGGTGTGTGTTTCTGCTGTGCAGCAAAGTGAGTCAGTTATACATATACCTATATCCACTCTTTTTTAGATTCTATTCCCATATAGGTCATTACAGAGTATTGAATAGAGTTCCCTGTGCTATAAGGTAGGTTCTTATTAGTTATCTATTTTATATATAGTAGTGTGTATATGTCAGTCCGAATCTCCCAATTTATCCCTCCCCCCTCCCTTTCCCCCTTGGTAACCACAAGTTTGTTTTCTACATCTGTGACTCGATTTCTGTTTTGTAAATAGGTTCTTTTGTACGATTTTTTTGGATTCTACATATAAGTGATATCATATGATACTTGTCTTTCTCTGTCTTACTTACTATGATAAACTCTAGGTCCATCCATGTTGCTGCAGATGGCATTATTTCATTCTTTTTTATGGCTGAGTAATATTTAATTGTATATATGTACCACATCTTCGTTATCCATTCCTCTTTTGATGGACATTTAGGTTGCTTCCATGTCCTGGCTATTGTAAATAGTGCTGCAGTGAACATTGGGGTGCATGTACCCTTTCTAATTATGGTTTTCTCCAGATATATGCCTATGAGTGGGATTGCTAGATCATATGGTAGCTCTACTTTTAGTTTTTTAAGGAATCTCCATACTGTTCTCCATAGTGGCTGTACCAATTTACATTCCCACCAACAGTGTAGGAGGGTTCCCTTTTCTCCACTCCCTCTCCAACATTTATTGTTTGTAGATTTTTTGATGATGGCCATTCTAACAAGTGTGAGGTGATACCTCATTGTAGTTTTGATTTGCATTTCTCTAATAATTAGTGATATTGAGCATCTTTTCATGTGCTTTTTTTTTTTTTTGCATACAAATTCTTGACCTTATATATTCATTTTGTCATTTTTTTCCCCTGCCTGTAATGGGTTTCTTAACACGAAGTCAGTCCATGCCCAGGATTTCTTTTTTTTTGTTTATCAACATTAGACTGTATTTTGCATTTATATAATAAAATATAGAAGACAATAAAAATAAGTATTGCTATAAGCAACAACAGAAATAAAACTCATGAGCAATATTCAGCAAAACAAGGCAGACATAAAATGATATACGTCGTATGGTTTCTTTTTAAAAAATTCAAAACTGGGCAAAACAAATTTATGGTGAAGGTAGTAGTGATTATGGGAGCAGAAAGCAGGGGTCATGACCAGGAAATAGTATAAGGAAGGCTTCCGAGGTGCTGGGAAAGTTCTGTTTCTTGATCTGAGTAGTGGTTATACTAGTGGGAGTTCAGATAACTCACATAAGTCATAAGTTTGTAGTTAAACTTACAACTTACACACTTTTCTCTGTGTTATAACTTATTAAGAAAGCAAAGACAAAAGCCTTATTTAGTTCATTAAGATCAGCAGTTGGCAAAGAATTACTGAATATTATTTTAGACACCTACAAAGTTCAAGGAAGTGTCTTAGGTGATCAAAGATTTCAAGTCCATTCCACTATCAAATATATATTTTTTTCTTATTAGTCATCTATTTTATACACATCAGTGTATACATGTCAATCCCAATCTCCCAGTTCATCACACCACTCCCGCCCCACACCACTTTCCCCCCTTGGTGTCCATATGTTTTTTCTCTGCTTCTCTGTCTCAATTTCTGCTCAGCAAACTGGATCATCTGTACCATTTTCTAGGTTCCACATATATGCGTTAATATACGATATTTGTTTTTCTCTTTCTGACTTCACTCTGTATGACAGTCTCTAGATCCATCCACGTTTCAACAAATGACCTAATTTCGTTCCTTTTTATGGCTGAGTAATATTTCATTGTATATATGTACCACATCTTCTTTATCCATTCATCTGTCGATGGGCATTTAGGTTGCTTCCATGAACTGGCTATTGTAAATAGTGCTGCAATGAACATTGGGGTGCATGTGTCTTTGAATCATGGTTTTCTCTGGCTACATGCCCAGGAGTGGGATTGCTGGGTCATGTGGTAATTCTGTTTTTAGTTTTTTGAGGAACCTCCATACTGTTCTCCATAGTGGCTGTATCAATTTACATTCCCACCAACAGTGCAAAAGGGTTCCCTTTTCTCCACACCCTCTCCAGCATTTGTTGTATGTAGATTTTTTGATGATGGCCATGAGAAGTGTGAGGTGATACCTCACTGTAGTTTTGATTTGCATTCTCTAATAATTAGTGATATTGAGCATCTTTTCATGTGCTTTTTAGCCATCTGTATGTCTTCTTTGGAGAAATGTCTATTTAGATCTTCTGCCCATTTGTTGATTGGGTTGTTTGTTTTTTTGATATTAGGCTGCATGAGCGGTTTGTATATTTTGGAGATTAGTCCCTTGTCAGTCACTTTGTTTGCAAATATTTTCTCCCATTCTGTGTGTTTTCTTTTAGTTTTGTTGATGATTTCCTTTGCCGTTCAAAAGCTTTTAAGTTTCATTAGGTCCCATTTGTTTTTATTTTCATTACTCTTGGAGGAGGATCAAAAAAGATCTGGCTGCAGTTTATGTCAGTGTTCTGCATATGTTTTCCTCTAAGAGTTTTATAGTATCTGGTCTTACATTTAAGTCTTTAATCCATTTTGAGTTTATTTTTGTGTATGGTGTTAGGGAATGTGCTAATTTCATTCTTTTACATGTAGCTGTCCAGTTTCCCCAGCACCTCTTATTGAAGAGACTGTCTTTTCTCCAGTATATAGTCTTGCCTCCTTTGTCGTAGATTAGGTGACCATGGGTATGTGAGTTTATCTCTGGGCTTTCTATACTGTTCCATTAATCTATATTTCTGTTTCTGTGCCAGTACCATACTGTTTTGATTACTGTAGCTTTTTAGTATAGTCTGAAGTCAGGGAGCCTGATTCCTCCAGCTCCGTTTTCCTTTCTCAAGATTGCCTTGGCTATTCAGGATCTTTTGTGTCTCCATACAAATTGTAACATTTTCTTGTTCTAATTCTGTGAAAAATGCTATTGATAATTTGATAGGGATTGCATCGAATCTGTGGATTACTTTGGGTAGTATAGTCATTTTGACAATATTGATTCTTCCAATCCAAGAACATGGTATATCTTTCCATCTGTTTGTGTCACCTTTGATTTCTTTCATCAATATCTTATAGTTTTCTGAGTACAGGTCTTTTGCCTCCTGAGTACAGGTATTTTATGCGATGGTAGATGGGATTGTTTCCCTAATTTCTCTTTCTGATCTTTAATTGTTAATATATAGGAATGCAAGAAATATCTGTGTATTAATTTTATATCCTACAACTTTACCAAATTCATTGATGATCTCTAGTAGTTTTCTGGTAGCATCTTTAGGATTTTCTATGTATAGTATCATGTCATCTGCAAACAGTGATAGTTTTACTTCTTTTCCTATTTGGATTCCTTTTATTTCTTTTTCTTCTCTGATTGCCATGGCTAGGACTTTTAAATCTGTGTTGAATAAAAGTGGAGACAGTGAACATCCTTGTCTTGTTCTTGATCTTAGAGGAAATGCTTTCAGTTTTTCACTATTGAGAATGATGTTTGCTGTGGGTTTGTTGTATATGGCCTTTACTATGTTGAGATATGCTTCCTCTGTGTCCACTTTCTGGAGAGTTTGTATCATAGATGGGTGTTGATTTTTGTCAGAAGCTTTTTCTGCATCTATTGAGATGGTCATATGTTTTTATTCTTCAGTTTGTTAATGTCATGTATCACATTGATTGATTTATGTATGTTGAAGAATCCTTATATCCCTGGGATAAATCCCACTTGATCATGGTGTATGATTGTTTTAATGTGTTGTTGCATTTTGTTTACTAGTATTTTGTTGAGGATTTTTGCATCTATATTCATCAGTGATATTGGCCTGTAATTTTCTTTTTTTGTGATATCTTTGTCTGGTTTTGGTATCAGGGTGATGGTGGCCTTGTAGAATGAGCTTGGGGGTTGTTACTTTCTCTGCAAGTTTGAGAAGGATAGGTGTTAACCCTTCTCTAAATGTTTGACAGAATTCGCCTGTGAAGCTGTCTGGTCCTGGACTTTTGTTTGTTGGAAGTTTTAAAATCACTGTTTTAATTTCAGTACGTGTGATTGATGTGTTCATATTTTCTATTTCTTCCTGGTTCAGTCGTGGAAGCTTGTATCTTTTTGAGAATTTGTCCATTTCTTCTAGGTTGTCCATTTTATTGGCATATAGTTGCTTGTAGTTAAACAACGAACTCTTTATTATATTTGGAATCCCCTTAGTTATATGTTGATTATTATTATTATTTTACAAATAGACAACGGTTCATTGCAGCACCATTTAAAAAATCTATTTCTTTTCTCATTGCTCTTTTTTTTAATGTTTTAATATTCTTTATTTTTAGAGCAGTTAAAGGTTCATAGCAATATTGAACAGAAGGTTTTGAGATTTCCATTTACCTCCTGCCCCCACACACACATAACCCGCCCATCATCATCCCCCATGAGAGTAGTAAATTTTTGCAGCTGATGAACCTACATTGATACATCATTATTATCCAAAGTCCCATAGTTTATATTAGGTTTCACTCTTGGTGCTGCACATTCTATGGTTTTGAAAAAATACACAAAGACATGTATCCACCATTATAGTATCATACAGAATATTTTCACTGCCAGAAAAATCTTCTCTGCTTTGCCTATTCTTCCCTCCCTCCGCACAACCCCTGGCAACCCATTTAATCTTTTTACTATCTCTATAGTTTTGCTTTTTCCAGAATGTCATATAGTTGAAGTCATACAGATTATTATTTTCAGATTAGCTTCTTTCACTTAATAATAGACATTTAAGTTTCCTTCATGCCTTTTTGTCTCACTGATCTTTGATGCCTCATCATTTATTGCATTCATGCATTTATGAGGCCCTGAATCTCAATTGCCTCTTTTGTTTCATCAGTCTATTCCCCCTACCAGTTCCATTTAATTAGACTGAGGTACGATAGTGTAGTGTTATCTATACAACCACTCTAAAAGGATGTTTTGAAGATTAAAGATACGATATTAGATGAAGAATAAATAGCTTGGCTCATTTAACAAGTAGTCAGTGAATGTTAACTCTTAAGGCAATGATGATTTAGATATCCCCTACCTCCCTGCCCACCACTCCCCCCCAAAAAATATTCCAGTAGGACTGCAATAAATCTATAAGTTAATTTTGAGGGAAACCAACGATACTCAATGTCCCCATCCAGAAACTTGGTATTTCTGTTTATTCAAGTTTTACTTCTGTTTTTGTAGATTTACTAATGTTTTCTTCTTAAAGGTTCTGTGTGTGTTTTTGGTACAGCTATTTTTAGGTATTTTGCTTTTTGTTAATATGAATGGGATTTTTTTTTCGTTACTTTTTAAATGAGTTGTTATTGGTAGTTATATAGTCTTTTAGCATCTGTTGGGCTTTTTTTTTCTCATTCTACTTACAGATTATCAGATATTTGAATGTTTTGCTCTTCTCTGTTTCTTTGCTTGTGTTATTATCTCCTTTTTTTCTTTCTGAAGATTATGATTGCCATCGCCCTTTTTTAAAATTAATTAATTAATTTGGCTGCATTGGGTCTTAGTTGTGGCACATGGGATCTTTGCAGCATGCAGGATCTTTAGTTGCGGCATGCAGGATCTTTGTTATAGTACGTGGGATGTTTAGTTGTGGCATGCAGGATCTTTAGTGTGGCATGCAGGATCTTTTGTTATTGCGTGCGGACTTCTCAGTTGCAGCGCACGGGCTCTAGAGCGCGTGGGCTGAGTAGTTGGGGTACGCAGGCTGAGTTGCCCCACGGCATGTGGGATCTTAGTTCCCTGACCAGGGATGGAACCCACGTCCCCTGCATTGGAAGGTGGAGTCTTAACCACTGGACCACCAGGGAAGTCCCACCATTGCTCTTTCATTGAAATGTTCTTTGGTTCCTTTTTTCCCTGAATTTTGTCATTTAGATAAAAACAGATGACATAGCAAGAATTTACCAGCCTAAGCGTTACGCTTTGTCACCCAAGACAACAATAACCTTGGCACATCTACTTGCTGCCCGTGAAGATCTATCCAAGATCATCAGGACAAGTAGTGGCTCCAGCCGGGAGAAGACCACATGTGCCATTAATAAGGTTGGTTTTTCTTTCAGTAACAGTGGATAATGAATTTATAATATCCTTGTTTGATGTTTTTACAGATTTAATCCATTTTTCTTTTAATCCTAGTGAACTCCTAGAAAAGAGAGTGGTGGAGGGGCTTCAGTCAATTTAGGCTTAGTAATGTTTTCTGTGTGCATGTTTGTTTGAATTTCTGTATTCATAAATTAAACCACAGTTTTATCTGAATTGGAGGAATTAAGAATTATTTTTATGAATAGCATTAGCAAGAATTATTTGCCTTCTTTCCACTAATGTAATCATTTTTTGTCAGTAAAAATCTGTAGGAGTCATTTCGGGTACTCACATATTCCTTAGATCCTTGGTGTAGAGGGAGGAGTCCATGCTTTGGGTTCACATCCTAGCTCTATCATTTACTTAGAGCAGTCACCTTGGGCAAGTTGCGGAATCTCTTGGAGGTTCCATTTCCTGATTCAGAGTATAGATCCATTGCTCTGACAGTAGTCTTAAATAAGCTCAAAGTCTGAATTTTTTACTTTACGACAGCAGCATTAACAATAAACTAATTTAGAATGTTTATATTAGCTTGATTAGCATATACTTACTCTTTATTTAGATAGATCACTCTATGACAAACTACTACAAAAGAGCAAGAAATCAGAAGTAAGGGATTTGGGTAATTTTAAAACATCGTTTCTCAGTCAATGCAGTGAGAAAGGTATCCTGTATCAAGGGATGGCTGTATGTAAAGTCAGTTTGGTAATTATTGCTAAGTTAGGCACCAGTGTTTGGGCCCTCCTGCTTCCATTTAAGACCAACCTCCTCTCTTCTTAAAGTGTTCTGTCTTTAAATATGTTACTTAATGTCTTGCATCAGGTTATAAGCTAGTCTTGATGGATCAAGAGTTCTATTTCTTTAAGTGACATTGCCCATCTCTTTTCTGAGTTTGTAATTTATAGTCTAGTTATTTGAGGGCAATCTTATTATGAGATCTTGGAACAGAGTCCCTGTATATCCACCCACATAGCATGTTTGGTGGAGAGACCAATGAAGATAACAACCAAGAAAAAAGCTACTGATATTTTTTGGATTTGGTAATTAGGATGTTATTGCTGACTTTTAAAAGAATGTTTGCTTCTTCGAACCTTGTACCACAGTGAGGATGTTGTCTGAGATTTTGTCTTTCATTTATGACATAAAGTAGTAAACCATGATTTTGATTAGAGAATCAAAGGAAGTAGAACACAACTGATTCATAGATCATTTTGGTTGAGGCACTTCTGGTTTACCTTCTTTCCTGAAAGAGACTAGCAGGAAGCTATTTGCTTCCTGTTGGTCTCTGTACATGGGCATATAAAGTAGTTCCTTTCTACAGAAAGTTGGGGACTTAAAGCAAACTCTTCCTTGGTTTATCCTTCAAAGCATTATAAAGCATGGTTAAGGAAGTGTATCAAGTCTCCCTTTTCTCTATAATATAGTAACTAGTATCATTGAAAGTTAGTGAGCTTAATTTCTCATAAAAAAGGAATAGTTCGGGCTTCCCTGGTGGCGCAGTGGTTGAGAGTCCCCCTGCCGATGCAGGGGACACGGGTTCGTGCCCCGGTCCGGGAAGATCCCACATGCCGTGGAGCGGCTGGGCCCGTGAGCCATAGCCACTGAGCCTGCGCATCCGGAGCCTGTGCTCCGCAATGGGAGAGGCCACAGCAGTGAGAGGCCCGTGTACCGCAAAAAAAAAAAAAAAAAAAAAAGGAATAGTTCGTTGAAAATCCTTGTATCTCTTTACAGTGATAATCTTGGATTATAGCCATTATGTTCATCTCTGACTGCATTATACCCACATGTTATTATATATACTTCATACTCTGTTGAAATAAAATGTGCTCAGAAATAGTCTTTTATTGGATAATCTATTACCAAACCAATGGCAATAGAAAGTCCAGAGTTGTTGCATAAACGGATATGAAGTCAATTAATGTAAGGTATGTATTTTATGTATATTGTAAATGTTTTGCTAAAAAAATTTCTTAGTGTGATGGGTACTACATTTGTTATAAAATTTGCTAAACAAATTTAAACAAGTCCTTAAGTTTCAGAAATATTCCCCCACATTGCTTAAAAATAACAGCACATTGTGAGGAATTTGTCACACATCACATTTGTATTTTCAATATTAATTCATACTGCTGTGTCTGATACTTTCATGTCCCTAAATACTTCTGTTTCATTAGAACAATAACTTCAATATTGCTTGTATCCTTTATGTAAATTTTAACTTTTAAAATATTGGAAACTGAAAGAAAATGTTTCTTTACACAGGTGCTGATGGGAAGGGTGCCTGACAGGGGAGGACGGCCGAATGAAATTGAACCACCACCCCCTGAAATGCCCCCTTGGCAAAAGAGACAAGAAGGCGGCGGAAGGGGTGGTTGGGGTGGTGGAGGTGGAGGTAGAGGAGGTGGTGGGAGTGGAAGAGGCGGTTGGGGAGGGGGAGGGGGGTGGGGTGGAGGTGGAGGAGGGGGTGGTAGAGGAGGAGGTTTCCAAGGCAGGGGAGATTATGGTGGAAGAGGGGGCTATGGAGGAAGAGGGGGCTATGGAGGAAGAGGTTATGGAGATCCATATGGAGGAGGTGGTGGTGGATATAGAAGATATTAAAAGCTACAGCATTTAGATAGCAGGCTTACTTAATAGATACATTAGGCATAGTGTTCCAAATAACTACTTGAATGTCATCTTTGAAGTAAACACCATGTTAGATTCCCTGATGATATCATTCTTGAATTGGGTTTAGTATGTAAAGAGCATTGTTTTATACTACTATTTGATCTCTTAGACAAAGTGATGATTTTTTCTGTATTCTGTGTACTCTTGAGCATGTTATGTCTTTTTAAAAAACAAAAAAATGAGCAAAAATTATTTTTAAAAGTGTAAATATATTATTACCATCAAACTTGGAAAATAGAAAGTATTTTATTGTCACGATTGAATTTAGATTGTTACCTGTATTTTATTCAGGTCTTAAACATATAAATGACCCCACTTGTAGTGGAAAGGAATATAGACTATTGCCTCATCTGTATTCCTGTGGCTGTGTTTTGTGTTTGTTAATCCTACTTTACAAAATAGGGAAAGGGACTGATTGATAGTTGTGTTCAAGAGGAAGATTTCTTGACTTTTTCTTTCTTTTATATGAGCAATTCCTCTGGCCAGGTTTGTGTTAAAATTCCATTAATTGAAGCTGAAGTCTGGTTGTTGCTATGCATATTTATTTTCCAACTGGATTTGAAATCTATATGGTTTTGTTTGACAGCAGAATTAAAGACTGAGGTCAGAATTACTCTAAAGGGACAAAGACATGTACTAATTTTACATGGTGGTGTGAAAAATATTTCTGTAAATTGGTTTCTTCATCATTTGTGCCATCACTTTAGGTCTCCGAATATTAAAAGGCAGGCTGCACTGTGCTCCACAGGATTAGGACACTCATATCCAGTTTCAGTAGATCAGAGGTAGGGCCAGGGTATCCCGTGGTAATTCTGAGTCTCAGCTAGATTTGGGAAACAAAGGGTTGGGGAATGATTAAATGTGGTTTGGTGGTTGGAGCAGTCGAAGGCTTGGGAATCAGGAGTTGTGAATTCACATCATGGCACTAGTCCAGGGGTGCTGTGGGTTGAAATGGCCATAGCTCTCAAGGATTAATTTGTCCTCATTTGTCAAATAAGGAATGTGATACTTGTGCCTTCTCAGGTTGTTTTATAAAGACCTAAGTACAAGTCCAATTTGTTGAGAATTTATAAAGGCCTGTTGTGAATGGTTTAAGAGGTGGCCCCAAGTAATGCATTTTTCTCTTAGTGTAGAGAGAGAAAAAGATAGTCACATAAATGTTTTCAACCCCACTTTAAAATCTGTAGGCTCCTGGTCAACTCTTATGCATAACAACTTTCTGTGGTCTAACCAACTCAACAGATAGAAGGCTGAGTACCTGTGGACAAATGGTATTTGATATTTGGCAGTGTTATTCTTGTTGTTGTTTTGTTTTACAGTAAACCCTGTGGAGAAATCTAAAATAACGTTAAACCTTCACATATTGTGTACACCGCAGTCTTGGCCATGTATTTTTCAAGCTAACCCTTCGAGGAAATTTGTTCAGGATAGGAAAACATAAATTTTTTGGTTATTCTTAAGCTTAGATTTTAAAAAAATTTTACATGTAATGAAGAGACTTAATTTCATTTGTGATAGTTGAAGAAAAGCCTTTCCATATTAGGAAACACTTTTATCAGTAGCTATGAACTCTGAAAAATAAATAATTTTTAAAAATATATATGCAAAGACCACTGGAGTAAAATATTTCAAAAAAGTTATTACTTAAACTGTTCATTTAAAACCTTTACATTTCTGCTTCATTTCTTTTCAGGAGCTTTAGTTGCTGATACAGGATGGGTTTACAACTACTTTCAGCTTCATTTATTACTAAAGGTTTATGGCTAATAATGGTAGAAACATTAGTTTATTAATTTCTGTAAGATTTCTTTGTACCTTCATAGGAGTGCTGTTGGGTTATCTGCTACTCACTGTAAATTTTATCCAAGTTTAGCACTTGCTCCTGGAACCTTGTTGGAGCCGGAACCACTCTTATTTACACATTCCTATAAACTTCACTTGAATGAAAAGCTGAGTGGTCTAGAACCTAATATCTTATTCTTTCCTGTGAGGTAGGATTTTCATGAAAATCTTCTCTCAGTAAAAATTTCTTTCATAGAAAAGTTTGCTAAGCAATAAGGCAATTTGGGGCCTTAATGTGAAAGGCCATAATGTGAAAATGCTTTTATAAATTGAATGCAATACAAATGCAGAGTATGATGAATGGCACTTCACTGCTTCCTAAAATCTAACACCTTCTTCTGTGCCACCTCTTCATCATTCTTTTTTGCCTAGTTCTTAATTTTATTTTTTCCTACTACCTCATTTTCCCTCCCCTTTTTTCTTCTCCCTGCCTTGGTCTATCCTGTGGTATCTAATAGCACCTATAGACATGATCTTACTGGGAGTTTCTGGATTAAAGAAGTAACTGACCTCTTACCTGGATTTGTCCATCCATACATAATTACCACAACATTACACATAAGCTCTCGGTAAAAGAAGAGATGAAGTATTTCCTTTTAACCTGTTCCCTTGTGTTCTGTAGATCAGGGAAATCTTGCCTCACTAAACAGAAAAAAAACATTTTAAACCAAAAAACATTTAATTACCTTTATGTGTGTCAAAAGAAGGTATGATAACTCCCAAAATATTTGTGATGGAGAATGTTCTGAGGAATGATACAATCTATACCTTGTAAGGGGCACAGGGTAGAGAGATTTGGAGTGGGAATTGTGGGTGGAGGAGAGGGTAGGTAGTTTAATCTCTCTTCTAGGGCCAAGTTGTCAGTGTGACTTCATTGTTTTTATGAAGGACTATGAAATGCCAAAATGATAAATATACCACATCCAAGTGTACCAGAATACATTCCACCATGGAATTTGAGTGATTGGAATATGTCCCTGTTCTCCCCTCCCCCCACCCCCCTTCATTGGTCTAGTTAAACAAAAGTTGGCTGATCATTAAGGAAAAATCACAGCTATCTCTAATCACTCTAGATAATCGTGAGCATAAATGAATTGCTCTGGGTGATCTGTCCACTAGATTGAACCATCCTCTACCAATTCCATCCATAGTTTCAAAGCTTCTCTTCTTTACTTGCTTGTTTTCTTAGATAGAACTGGAATTAAAGCTGAAAGCCACAGGAATGACAACCTCAGATTTGTCTCCTTCAGTGTTAAGTATTTTTAGATATAATATTTGGGGATCACTGTAAGTCATTATGCAATAAGATGGGAAAAGGTTGAATATTTCTATATGTTACTACTCCACGTTATAGAAAGATTTAGAAAAATGTATGCTGAGTAATTAGTTGCTTTGCTTTTCCTTTCAGGAAGACTCAGTTTGGTTTGGTTAACAGAAGTAGGGAGTGGTCTCAGCTGTCGATTATAGTAAAAATTCAGGTGAGGCTTCTATATGTTCATGAACTAGAAGAAACACAGGACATCTATGCCGTAGGGATCCTAATGTCTTTTATCATACAAATATTACACAAAGAAAACTTACATTAGGTATCAAAAAAAACCCACCTTTACAATCTGTACATTTGTTTTTTCCTTGCAGTTCTTTTACATTATACATCTTTAAACAGAAATTCACATTTGGCCAGTAAAACAGCAAATCAATTACCAAAGAAAATAAGAAATGACACTGTTGTTAACAAGATTTGTCCTTGTTTCAGCAGATAAATATATGCCCAAACTTATTTCAAGTTGATACAAGACACAAATTTGTATCCTAGGCTTGACGAACAAAAAGTTTGTTTCATATTATTTCTGTAGATTTCGTTAATCCCATGTAGTTCAGAGCAGATAATATTAATTTATACACTATACTTATTTGGCCCTTGCTGGACTGTAAAGACTTGTGGTGAAACTACTGCTTCCGATCCATTTCAGTGATAAATTCTGGAATGCTTGAGACTTTCTAGCCATGTTAATTTGACTAATTAAGGAGACTCTGACCTTTTGAATTCCTCTAGATCACAAATTATTTACATAGAAACTAACCTGGGCTCTGTATTTTGCATCCTGGGTAAGAAGAATGAAAAAAATTTAATTGTGTTTCATAACTATGCTTAAAGAAATTGCATTGTACCGTCTTTGGTCAGAGGAAAAGAATAGGTGAAGAATGTGAATTTTAAGGATGATTATGAACTCATGTTTGTTCCACATAAGGTAAGTAAGTAGCAAAGTACTTCTTATAGGATTATATACCAAGTGGTGGACCTAAGCAGCCCTGCCATGGGGATTTCTGAGTTTGGATTTAGAAAAAGGTAGATTTGTGTGTAAAGTGATTCCTTAAAACACTAACTGAAAGCTAGTCACTAGCTTTTTCACTAAAGCTCAGTTCAGTACAAGGAGGTATGCAAATGGGAACTGGTCTTTCATCAAAGAAACTTCTTAAATGATATGAATTCTCCAAGGAAGCTTATACTATATATATAATTTGTTTCTGATTAAGACTTGGTGTTGTTGGCTTTAGGTTTGGAACTTTTGGTTGCTGAGATTATATGCTTGGCATTTGGTCAACTTGTGTATGAACTTTAAGTCAGCTTGGTGTCAGGCTTTCCAAGCATGGAAGGTAAGTTCTCCCCACCAAAAGAAAATGATCATATGAATTTTTTTTTTAGAGAAATAAAGAGTCTGACAAAGAAGTTTGTGAATAGTTGCCCAGATAATTAAATGAGCCCATTTATCATTAACCTTCATTAACAGAAGACTCACAGGACTCTTGTGATTTTGCCAAACAGTACAATTTACATTCTGAGCAATTTCTTGATCTTGTAACAAACTGAACTTCGTGAATTTGTGTACATGACCAAAAGTCGTTTAACTCACATTTTACTAAGGAAGAAACAGAATTCCAAGCCACATGCATGACTGATGTTGTATATACATAATATGTACATATGTACATGCTGTCAGCTGTTATTGAAGCCTCTGATCCAATTAGCTTACTTCTAAATAGTATTAATAGTGAAGACAGTACAAGCACAAGTTCAGTTCAGAAACTTCAAGAAAAAAAAAATAGGATGGCATGTGAGAGTTAAACATTTTTAAAAAGCCATAAATTCTTCATTCTATCCAGTGTAGATTATATGAGGGACAAACATCATGTTTGCGTTATGTTTGTTTTAGCTAATTAGCCAGCCATGTGTGAGGTGCTAATAGCCACATTTCCAGGTACTTAACTTGGCTACTTCTTTTATGACTCAGACTAAAACTATGAGTTGACCTGTAATTGGATGATGTCATGTTGTTTAATAGTCCCTTCCTGCTCTCCCCAAATTTATGGCTACATCTCTAGAAGTTCTCTTCTAGGTAGATATCCTCATGTGTGTAAGAACGTAGTGAGGAAGAAGGGGAAAAGGCAAATTGATTAGATCTGAGGTAGTGAAGTGGGAACCAGATTTGTAAAGAATGCTGAAATATAGAGGAAGCGATTCTACTTTTGGAATGTGAGTATTTTTCCACTATAAGCAAGCTTTGGATGGAACAAAATAAATGCCTCAGGAAAAAACGGGAAGGAAACAAATTCATTTTCCAGGGATTTTAGTTCTAAGGAAGAAGCAGCTGGGCAGGCCACATAGAAGCTATCTTGTCAGAAAGCTATATTCATGTTTTTTATCATGCTTTTGATATTAGTGGGGGGGGGGGGTGGGGGGGCGGAATTCTGGTATGAATGGCAAATACTTTGCATTCTTCAGCTTTCCTCCCTTTGATTCAACTGGCTGGAAGAGAAAACCATACCGCACAGTTGGAATCTTTTAAGTAACAAAAGAGTAACCAGCTTTCCTTCTTTAAAGTACCCTTTTGAAAGCCAGTCAGTCTAAGGTTTCCCAGGTCTTTGTGTTAAGAGGTTTAGGAAATGAGATCTCTGATACACTCTGCAGTTTGTGCTGCTTGAGTTTCTGGGCTAAGAACAGTCACCCTGCTCCATCTGAGCCAAGACATGATTGCTTCTTGCAAGCTGGAGGGTTTCTATCTTCTTCTGTGCATATTTCAGTTGGATCTTTAGAGCATTATTATCTGCTTTCAGGGTGTTTATTTCCTTAAAAAAAAAAAAGAATGAGGTATGTTAATAAAGCAGCAATGAATGGCAAATCAGTTACAGTACTGGGAGTACTACACTTGATTGGCATCTATTCAGTGTGGCTGAGAATTCAAAAGTGTTTTCAAGGCACGTATTTTGCCCTGAATAAAAAATAACACATTAAATATCAAATGAGCATGTGTAAACAACAATTCGTTTTGTTACATCAAAGATAGAGTAGCTAGCAGGCAGAATAAACCATTCCTGGGCAATAGATGAATAATGAGAAAATCTTTGAATATTGTGTAACAGACCTAAACTTGGCAGAAATAGTCTTGGTCAGGTCTGAGGTATGAAAGCAGTGACTTGGAATTCTATAATATGTGGTATTATAGTTCACATGCAATATTACATATATAATCGTATTACATATTTTCTCCTCCAAGTCATTGAAAACTAACAGACTCTTGAGAAAGCTAAGAATTTTATCCCATCCCTGTAAACTGGGATTTATTTAATTTGCAGTGACTTAGTTATAGAGGCAGCTGTTGATTTCCAGTGTTGCAAGTGGCAGAATTTCATTCTTTGTTTATGGCTGAGTAATATTCCATTGCATGTATGTATATGCATATATATATATACATACATCTTTATCAATTCATCTGTTGATGGACACTTAAGTTGCTTCTATATCTATATCTATACGTCTTCTTTATCAATTCATCTGTTGATGGACACTTAAGTTGCTTCTATGTCTTATCTATATCTTAAGTTGCTTCTATATCTATATCTTATAGTTGCTTCTATATCTTGGCTATTGTAAATAAGAACATTGGGGTGTGTGTATCTTTTTGAATTAAGTGTTTTCATTTTCTTTGGATATATATCCAGGAGTGGAATTGCTGGATCATATAGTAGTTTTTTTCAGTCTTTTGAGAAATCTCCATAGTGTTTTCCATATTGGCTGCACCAATTTTCATTCCCCCCAGCAGTGCACGAGGGTTCCCTTGTTATCTTGTGTTCTTGATGATAGCCATCCTAATAGGTGTGAGATGATATCTCATTGTGGTTTTGAATTGCACTTCTCTGATGATGGGTGATGTGGAGCATCTTTTCATTACCTGTCGGCCATTTGTATGTTTCCTTTGGGAAAAAAGTCTATATAGTTCTTCTGTTTTGTAATCAGATTCTGTTGTTATTGAGTTGTATGAGTTCTTTACATATTTTAAATAACTCCTTACCAGATATATCATTTGCAAATATCTTCCCCCATTCAGTTGATTGCCTTTTCATTTTGTTGGTGGTTTCCTTGCTGTGCAAAAGCTTTTTAGTTAATGTAGTCCCATTTGATGATTTTTTGCTTTTGGTGTCGTATCCAAAAATTTATTGCCAAAGACCAGTGACAAGGAGCTTCTTCCTTCGTTTTTCTCAAGGAGTTTCATAGTATCAGGCCTCATGTTTACCTCTTTGATCCATTTTGAGTGAATTTTTATCAGTTGTGTAAGATGGGGGTCGAATTTCGTTGCTCTGCATGTGCTTATCCAGTTTTCCCAACAGCATTTGTGAAGAGACTTTCCTTTCTGCTTGGGTGCTCTGGGCTCCCTTGTTGAATATATTAGCTGACTGTATATGCAGGGGTTTAATTCTGGGCTCTTTTCTGTTCCATTGGTTTATGTGTCTGTTTTTGTGCCAGTACCATACTGTTTTTATTACTGTAGCTTTGTAGTATAATTTGAAATTAAGTGTGGTACCTCCAGCTTTGTGCTCTTGCATCAGGATTACTTTGGTTATTCAGGATCTTTTGTGGTTCCATATAAATTTTAGGACTTTTTTTTTCTATTTCTGTAAAGAATTCCATTGGTATTTTGATGAGGATTGCATTGAAGCTATAGATTGCTTTGGATAGTATGGATATTTTAAGTCTTTTAAAAAATTTTATTTTGTTGAAGTCTAGTTGATTTACAATGTTGTGTTAGTTTCTGCTATACAGCAAAGTAATTCAGTTATACACATATACATATTCTTTTTTCATATTCTTTTCCATTATGGTTTATCACAGGATATTGAATATAGTTCTCTGTGCTATACAGTAAGACCTTGTTGTTTATCCATTCTGTATGTTAATAGTTTGCATCTGCTAATCCCAAATTCCCAATCGACCCCTCCCCCACCCCCTCCCCCTTGGCAACCACAAGTCTGTTCTCTGTGTCTGTGAGTCTGTTTCTGTTTCATGGATAAAGTTCATTTAGGTCATATTTTAGATTCCACATACGGTAAGTGATATCATACAGTATTTTTCTGACTGACTTCACTTAGTATGATAATCTCTGGGTCCATCCATGTTGCTGCACGTGGCATTATTTCATTCTTTTTTATGGCTGAGTATTGCATTGTATATAAATATACCACTAAATCCATACTATATCTTTATCCATTCATCTGTTGATGGGCACTTAGGTTGCTTCTGTGTCTTGGCTGTTGTAAATAGTGCTGCTGTGAACAGTGGGGTTCATGTATCTTTTTGAATTATAGTTTTGTCCAGATATATGCCCAGGAATGGGATTGCTGGATCACATGGTAGTTCTACTTTTAGTTTTTTAAGGAACCTCCATACTGTTTTCCATAGTGGCTGCACCAATTTACATTCCCACCAACAGTGTAGGAGGGTTCCCTTTTCTCCACACCCTCTCCAGTGTTTATTATTTGTAGACTTTTTAATGATGGCCATTCTGACCAGTGTGAGGTGGTACCTCATTGTAGTTCTGATTTTCATTTCTCTAATAATTAGTGATGATGAGCATCTTTTCATGAGCCTTTTGGCCATCTGTATGTCTCCTTTGGAAGGAAAGAATTCAGGTCTTCTGCCAGACATTTTAGCAATCTTAATTCTTCTGATCCATGAACACAGGATGCCTTTCTGCAAAGTCTTGTAGTTTTCATTGTAGAAATCTTTCATTTCCTTGATTAAATTTATTCCTATTTTATTGTTTCTGATGCTGTTGTGAATGGGAAAGATTTCTTTTTCAGATGTTTTGTCCTTAGTGTATATACAAATGCAACTGATTCTATAAGTTGACTTTGTATACTGCAGTTTAACAGAAAATGTTTATTAGTTTCAACAGTTTTTTTTTTGCTTAATCTTCAGGTTTTTCTATATACAGACTCATCATCTGCAAACAGTAACAGTTTTGCTACATCTTTCCTGATTTGGATGCTTTTTTACTTTCTTGTCTTGCCTAATCGCTGTAGCTGAGACTGTCAGTACTTTAGGTCATATTTTAGATTCCACATGTAAGTGATATTATATGGTATTTTTCTGACTGACTTCACTTAGTATGATAAACTCTAGGTCCCTCCATGTTGCTGCAAGTGGCATTATTTCACTCTTTTTTATGGCTGAGTAGTATTGCATTGTATATATATACCACTAAATCCATACCATATCTTTATCCGTTCATCTATTGATGGGCACTTAGTGGTGAGAGTGTTCTTGATCTTGGTGGAAAAGCTTTGAAATTTTCTCCACTGAGTATAATGTTAGCTGTGAGTTTGTCATATATGGCCCTTATTATGTTGAGGTATATTCCTTTTATCCAGTCTGAGCAGGGTTTTTATCATGAAATTTTGTCAGATGTTTTTCTGCATCTGTTGAGATGACCACATGATTTTTATCTTTCATTTTACTAATGTGATGATTACATTTATTGATTTGCCTATGTTGAACTGTCTTTGCATGCTAGGGATAAACCCTGCTTTTCATGGTGTATAAAATCTTTTTGATGTGTTCTTGAGTTCAGTATGCTAATATTTTGTTGAGAATTTTTGCATGTATAGTCATCAGTGATACTGGTCTGTAGTTTGGTTTTCTTGTAGTTTCCTTATCTGGCTTCAGTATCAGGGTAAAACTGCCCTCGCAGAATGAGTTTGCAAATATTCCCTCTATTTTTTGGAAGGTTTTAAGAAGGACTGGTGTTTAATTCTTTGAGTATTGGGTAGAATTTGCCAGTGAAGCCATCTGATCCTGGGGTTTTCTGTGTTGGGAGGATTTTGATTACTGATTCAAAGACTTTGTTTGTTATTGGTCTGTTCAGATTTTGGTTTTTTCTTGATACAGTTGTTTGGTTGTGTATTTCTGTAAACGTATTCATTTCTTCTAGGTTATCTAGTTTGTTGGCATATAATTACTCATAATAGTCTCTTGTGTAGTAACACTTGTAATATCTCCTTTTGTCATTTTAATTTTACATATTTGAGCCTTCTCCCTCCCTTCCTTTCTTTCTCTCCCTCCCCCTCTCTTTCTGGCTGTGTCAGGTCTTATTTGCAACACGCGGGATCTTCGTTGCGGCATGTGGGACCTTTCATTGCAGCGCATGGGCTCCAGAGCACGTGGGCTTAGTTGCCCCACGGCCTGTGGGAATCTTAGTTCCCCGACCAGGGATTGAACCTGCGTCCTGTGCATTGGAAGGCAGATTCTTTACCACTGGACCACCAGGGAAGTCCCTCTTTTTTCTTAGTGTGAATAAAGGTTTGTCCATTTTGTTTATCTATCTTTTGTCAGTGTACATGAAGCTTTGGTTTGCTGTGGCGCAACTGGCTGTTTTAGGGGCAGTTACTGTTAAATGATTATTCACAATCGATTTTATCTTTTTTGTCAGTCCTTTCTATTTTTTTTTCTGGTCTCTATTTTATTTATTTCCAGTCTGATAGCAGCAAGTTGACGTGGGGCAGGCTCACCAACTCCCTTGGCTTCACAGGACCTCTCTGAGGTCCTGTGAAGCTATTCTCTTCTCTGAAGAACAGGTGGGTAGAAATCTACTGGGTGGTCTGGTGTAAGGTGTAGAGTCACTTTTGTTTGTTTATGAATGTCCAGTTTAGCTGTAAATAAAAGGAGAGAGAAAAAAGGAGCAACACATGCCACTGTGATGCTGATATTACTGGCCTTCAAGACTTTGATCAAGCTGATCAAAATATGGGGGGGGTAATTTGGGATACATGAGTTGTTTCTCAACATAAGTTACCTAGATAGCTGTCTGGTAGCTACTGTGTAATATTGAGTATTTGCTATGTGCCAGGTACTGTGTTACATGATTAATAGAGGTGGATATAGTATCAGACTGGGGATTTGAACCCAAGAGGCTTTGCGTTTTCTTTTGTCCTGTGGTGGCTTAGAGGTATACACATACTTAAAATAATGTATAATATTTATTAATTATAATATGAATATTACATATTATTTTAAATACTCTAAAACATGCATAGTGAATTCTGGTCCTTAGGTCCCAATGACAAGGATAAAAGTAAAGAGGGTTTACCAGCTCTGGTATTACTGGTGTAGGAATGAATACTGGACCTAACTAACTCAGTCACCTGAAATCTTTCTACCACCCACTTCTTGCAGCAAATGTCAGGATCTGAAGCAAGCTGTAGAGCGCATGGACTATATTTTACAGAGGACCAAACAGGTCACAGAGTTTATCAGCAGGAGTAAGAAATATCTGGGGCTAGAAGCACAGATCTTTGTCCCCAAGACCGAAGTTCTTTCTACTCTATCAAGTTCACTTTTCAAGGTTTCTTTCATTGTTCTTGAAAGTTGATTCTGGCTGCTTCTACCCCTAGAGAGGGCTTTGTGTCACCTGCATCGGAAGATGTTCTGATTGATTCTTAAAGCATGTCTTAAAATAGTCTGAGTGACTACTTTTAATCCAGAAAATCTGTTCTTTTCTCAAACGTTCCTCCTAATATTATGTTTTTGTTCTAGGCACCAAACCAGGAGTTTCACGTACATTATCTAACTTGTTTCTTCAATTCCTGGGGGTCTGACAGGGAAGGTGCAACACTGAGGAGGACCAGGTAGGGAATCCTGAGAACCTCTTGGGCAGTTTTACTATGTATGTAGTGTGTAGACTTATGTAAGGAATTCTAGCCAGCTAGATGTTGGTTTTGTGTTTGTACTGATCGATAGGCCTCCAAATGATGTTTTGGGGAAAAAACGCAGACAGGCCTTACCCTATCTTTGGTAAGAAACTACTGTCCCATGACAAGAGGTCTGTCTAAACCAGCTCTCACCCTGAGCTTTGTACTCTAAACAAAAAGAAGTAATTAGTGATGACCCTATGGAATTGAGTATTTGGACAACTGCCTGTTGTCCCCAGTTGTCCTAGCTCCTACTTTCTTTTTTTCTATTCTTAACCTTATTATTCCCCTTCTCATCAAACCTTGGCATCATATTCTTCTTGGTAAACCTTATTTTGTCTTTTCTGATACCTCCATTAGATAACTTATGATTAGGACATTGTGAACCTAACAGATAAAAAGCAATTCTGCTACCACAACTGTTACCATTTACTACATTATATTGCTATAGATTATAATCAATGGTGCATTTTCCAACTACTGTTGATTTAGCTGTGTGTGTGTATGTAAAATCAGCACACCCCCTGATGTGTTAGAGAAGAGTTCCCTCATTCTGTATTAAGAAGGAGGCTTTTTCTGCAGTGAGCTAAATACTCCCTTCCTTTTTTTTGCTAGCACGGTGATCACCTCCTTTTAGGAAGATGTCCAGGCAACCATGAAGGCCCCCAAAGACCTCTAGGGAGGGAGGATTTAGGCAACTTGCTTTTAAGTCTAGAAAAAGGGTGTGGTGTCACCACAGTAAGAAAGTGTTTTTTCTCAAGGAGCCTACTGTGAACAGAGGTTTGGGCCCTGGTACCAACACTTTGAGATTGTACCTTTATGGCAATAGGAGCCCTGTCTATCCTGTCCTAGTTACATAATGTGAACCAGGGCCCCCACTGGTTTCTTTGAGACAAAGCAGAATCCTTTTTTTTCCCCTTTATCTTTCTAATAATCAACCTGGTCTGAATCTTCAGTTTACATGTTCTTCCCTGGTTTAGCCCCACTTTTCTCAGAGTCTGAAAAAAAGGAAAAGAGGGTACCTGTTCCAGCTCTTGGTAGGTTGGGAGTCTGAGGTGACGGAGCTCCTCCTTTGATTTTATGAGGGATTCTTTATTCTCCCACTTGACAAAAGCCCGCTTTCTGACCAAGACTGGGCTGGGGCATGGAGATGTAGTGCTGGGAAGTACATACAGAGTATCCTGGGCCGTCTTCCTTGGGGAAGCTAGCACAAAGTGACTGGAAGGGCCCTCACTGCCAAGCCAAGACAGTGCTTCGGTCTGGGTGGCCTTGTGGGCAACAGTCCTCTTCAACCGAACAGAAATCTTCTGTGAGGACACTCCCATGAGCATGATGGTCCGATCCTTACTTTCCTCATTGTGTTCCACAGCCTCCCCATTAGGGAATGTGAAAGGTCCTTCCTCTGGTGCTGTAGGAAGGTACGTGACATGTTAGTACTTTGGCTCAGAAGAGCAGAGACTCAATATTGACACATTAGTTTCAAATGAGACTTTTCTTATTGGTACAGGAGTTCCATAGGCCCAAAGTGGACTCATTTTCAAGCAGGCAGTTTAGGGGGTAACGGGGCTGAAATCCAGGGGCCTTGCTGGCCAAGCTATGGCCGCTGGTGTCAGGCTGCATCCACCCTGAGGAAAGGCCATCCTTAAAGGCTCCTGTTCTGTTGCTTTTTTCTATTTGCTTGCTTTCTTTTGCTCCCCAAAAGGTAGCGCACCTAAGATTCCGTCCCAGGCTTTCTGTATGTCTAGGGTTTATATTTACCATTTAATAGATAACAGTGATAACCAGTAGTCGTTTTTTTCACTACAAGCAGACCTTGCCGAATAGCACTTCTACAGCAATTTTCATTTGTTGCCCATGATACACCTATGTTTAACCTACCTATTAGTCTACTTCCTGGCAGTCCTCCTCTTGTCACTATTGGGCAAAGCTCTGGGGACTGGGGAGAGATGGTCTGGAGAAGAGAAACCTCTAGGTGCAGCCCCTTTCCAGGCTTCACTCTGAGGCTGCAGACCTTCATGGTGCTCTCTGCCACTTTTCTCCCAAGAAAGTCTGCATTGTGTGTGACAGAATTGTGGTGTCCACAGGTGAAATGGAACTCTTAAAATACAGGGTGCATAATATACAGGCATGTTTGTGGTGGTTTTTATTACAAGTAGGAAGGATAAAGGTAATCTTTCCTCCCCGAAAACCGTATTCTTCTACCTTCACTTCCCAAGATGAACATTCCCAGTGCTTGCTTACCATGGTGCAGATCTTTGGCTCCTAACGAGCAAAGGTTGGACGTTGGCCCCACAGAGGTGCTGTTCTCTGTGGGAGCTGTTGAGTTCTTGGCTCGCTTCTTGCACTCGAACACAACCAGGTCTTTGCATTGTTTGTGGCAGTTCATCCCGCAGTCTGTGGACAAGACACCCTGATCAGGAAGTCTTTCTTTCACTTTCTCCTCCAGGGTCTCAAAACCACATGCATGCAGTGCTCTCGTCACACATGCCTGTCCTGTCTTCTGGAGCTAGGACACTTAACACTTCTATGGAACTTAGCATTCTTCTCACTGGGTCAACCCTGGATCTCACAACCTTGTCACAGCCCTTATGAGTCTGGGAATCAGAAGTGGCATCCTGCTCTCCTAGACAGAAGTGGTGTTTTTCTTGGTCATCCTGCACATACTGCCTACTCTAAGGAGACCCTCTGGAGGCTCCCAGCTGTTAGGTCTTATTCTTTCTTCCTTGCAGTAAAAGGTCTTTTCTCCTTTACTCCTGAACTTTTCTAGTCATAAGGAAGGACAATTATCCTGGGATATCTGCTGATGAAAGGAAAGCTGACAAGGGCCTTTGGTAATCACTTATCTTTTGTTTCAGAAGTGATTCTGTGCCTGTCTTTGGGGACCCATGACCATATGAGAGCAAAATCTACCAGTCATCCCTATTTCCAGGGCAAACAAAACAAAGTGAGGCTCTTGTAATGAGCTGCATAACTAGTCACCCAGATTCCTCTCTTCTTTGTGATGGCAATCACTCTCAGGGGGTGCTCTAGGGAAGCCAGTTTGAAGATGAGGTTGTGAGGTGTGCTGAGAAGCTGTGGACTGAATGGACAACTACTATGGGTAGAGAGACAACACACTGGACAAAGCTGGGCCTTACCTTTACACCGATACCCTTGTTTGATCACTCCCCAGAGCTGTGGGACAAAGAAGAGACAGTTAGAATGCACCACAGGTCCTTCATCTACCTGGTAGGAGGCTAGACATCCATTCTTTGTTTTCCCTCATTCTACTCTACCTCAAGTGGGAAGGAAGCCTCATTTATCTCTCATGTGTCTTAATCCCTCCTGGCCTTAAACTGAAAACAGGAAAAGTGTGTGCTGATCAGAGGTAAATGTTCTCAAGAAGCTTACTACAGTGGACTTATGACCCAGGCCTGAAGTGGATGAATCACAGGACAAATAGGCTTCTTGAGACTCCAAACTAAAGAGCAAGTATACAGAATCCTGGGGTCACGAACTGAGTTTAGGAAGAAACTGTTGGTCGGGGAGGGGCAGAGCCCAAGTGACTTCTTAAAAGGCAGTTCCTTTTGAAGGGCTGAGGATGTCTCATATTTCTCTTTTCTAACAGCATATGGATATAATACTTTAAAAGTATATCCCAAATTCAACATTTCCTCACCATTTATCCCAGGCCTTTCTACCAGAGGAGAAAATAAATCAGGAAGAAATGGGAAAAGATGAGTGCAAGTAAAACCCATGCATTTGAGGACGAGGTTATTGTAGGTGTGTGTTTGCTTAGGCTCTAGGCAGGAAGAGTTGATAAAGCTGCATGAGGTCTGTACCTGGCTTAATCACTTTAAACTGTCTCATACCCCTCCCCACGTTCAACCCCAAAGCACTCTGAGAACAACTCACAAATCCAGCACAGTTGTCACAGAAAGTGGGCTTCAGGTAGGTTGTCTCTTGGAAGTTGTGAGGAAAGCCCAGGCCCAGCTTGGAGTAGATGGAGCTGGCCCTCATGAAGTAGGCAGTGATCTCTTCTCTGCTGATGAGACCTTCCCTGCCCGCAAATGAGAGAGAAGGATGTGAGCGGGGCTGGGTAGCAAGGCAGCTTCTAGCCTTAGAAACTCACTCTCTTTGTATCCTTGAGGGGTAGTACAGTATGTATTACCTGACACTTACTTCCATGAGCCCTCCTTTTAATAAGGATGTCTGGGTAGCATGTGTAAGGAGGTGAGATGGCATTACTCATTTCCACAGAGTCACTCTTCGGCTAAACCAGGTTTTCCTAACTAATTTAACCACTATCCACAAGACTTGAAAAAGAAGTGATGGAAATGTGGGTATAGGGAAATATCTTACGCTGAGGTTTCTGACTTTAGACAGCACCTACTGTATAACTGTAACCCACCAACCAAACATTTGGTTTCACACAGAGAACCAACTTCTTGAGAAAAGTAAATATGCAAAATATTAGTTGTTCCTCATAATCTGTAAGGACAAAGCGAGAAGGAAGACTAAACTTTTTCTTACTTACAGTTGACTAGACTATTCCTAAACTGGCAGAATTATGGAGTCTTTGCATTTAAAACATGCATTTTTCATGGTGAAGCCGGACAGGCATCTGCTTGATAATGGCTCTCTTAGCACGGAGATTCATTAAGTGACCACATCAGCAACACATCTGAGTTTACAAATTCTTCTAGTGACACACCCATAAAGCGTTCTTACCAACAGGTTCACAGCCACATGTTCCCATACACAAACCCTCACCTGTCTTTGTCCATCACACAGAAGGAAAATGGAAAACTCGCAGCAATCTTTTCAAATTCTTCCTGGGAAATGTATCCATCCTGGTCATGATCATAGTTCTTGAATACAGACTGTGAAAAAGGAGTTTCTTTGGTGATTACGAAAGAGAAACCAATCATAGCCAAATGACAAAGGGGCCAGAACACCTCGGTCTGAGTGAGAGGAACAAGGAAACCTGCTCCTTAAGCTGCTGCTGAGATTCAGTGGGTCACATCCCAGGTCTCTGCAGGTACCAGTATCTGGAGGGTGGCCAGATGCTTTCAATTCCATTAGCATGTCAATATGCCCTCACCCCAGCTGCTCTGTACTCCTAGCTCACTGCACTGAGGGATGTTCCCCCTTCACTCTGCCCTTTCTTCACTGCACAGCTCAGACTGCCCCTTCTCTGTGTAGCTTCTACTAACAGCCCAGTCAGAAGTGCTCCCTACCCCCTCTTAATCCTCTACCAATTGTTCTGTCACTTGCTGGCTCGTTCTTTTCTTGTTACACTGGAATGGTCCACAGGGTAAATGTAAAAATATGAAGGTATGTACCCCTCCTCAGCATTTAGCACAGTGAATTGAATCAAGCAGTGTCACACTTTTCAGTTTTAGATTCTCATCACCCTTACTTACACTCAAATCTTTTCCAACCTCTCTCTGCCCCCAAATCAACTGACAACCTTTAAATACATGATCTCTTGCTAGGCCTTTAAGAGGTACACCTCCCCCCAGAAGAGGCCAAAGTGTGTTGGCAAAATGTAACTTCTGAACTGTTCTGCAGCCACAATATGAGAAGTAACTGGTTCCCTGTGCTCACATAGGAACGAGTTTCAAGTTTCTTACCTTTGTGTTTCTACCACTGTGCTCCCCTCTCCCCACACACAACACTAAGCCAGGCAATGCCTTGCTTTTCATCTGTGCAAACACAGCTGTACTTACATCCACCATCCTCTGGACGTGTTTGCTTATGGTCTTTGGATCAGGTTTGGGAGATACTCCAGAGGCCCAGTCCACAACTACTGGTGGCTTTGAAGGTGTTAGTGGCTAAAATGAAATATTCAGAGAAATCCCCATGACTATAATGCAATGCTATAACCTTAAGCTCCTTCCTTTCCCATTGCCTGGTAGCTGCAGCTGTGGACAACCCTCAACTATGTGCAGTGGCAAGGAGCAGAGGGCCCGCACGTAACGGAAATCTAGAACAGTAACCTTGGCTAACACAAGTGTTGTGCTTTACAGTTTACAAAGAGCTCCTCACATTGTCTCCATCTAAGATAATTTAAAATTTTCAATATGCCTGGAGTTTCACTTTCCTCTCTTAAAGCTTTTGTTGAAGCTAGCGACAAAGAGTAAAGTAGATCATTTAAATTTTCTTTCTCTAAAGCAACTACAGAAAGAGGAACAAACAAAACCCAGTTAGTAGAAGGAGAGAAATCATAAAGATGAGAGCAGAAATAAATGAAATAGAGATGAAGAAAACAATAGCAAAGATCAATGAAACTAAAAGCTGGTTCTTTGAAAAGATAGATAAAATTGATAAACCTTTAGCCAGACTCATCAAGAAAAAGAGGGAGAGGGCTGAAATCAATAAAATTAGAAATGAAAAAGAAGTTGCAACTGACACCACAGAAATACAGACTACTACAAACAACTCTGTGCCAATAAAATGGACAACCTAGAAGAAATGGACAAATTCTTAGAAAGATACAAGCTTCCAAGACTGAACCAGGAAGAAATAGAAAATATGAACAGACCAATCTCAAGTACTGAAATTGAAACAGTGATTTAAAAACTTCCAACAAACAAAAGTCCAGGACCGGATGGCTTCACAGGTGAATTCTATCAAACAAAAAAAAAAAAAAACAAAAAAAAGAGTTAACACCTGTCCTTCTCAAACTCCTCCAAAATATTGCAGTGGAAGGAACACTCCCAAGCTCATTCTAGGAGGCAACCATCACCCTGATACCAAAACCAGACAAAGATACTACAAAAAAATTATAGACCAATATCACTGATGAATATACATGCAAAAATCCTCAAGAAAATACTAGCAAACAGAATCCAACAGCACATTAAAAGGATCATAAACCATGATCAAGAGGGGTTTATCCCAGGAATGCAAGGGTTCTTCAATATACACAAATCAATTGATGTGATACACCATATTAGCAAATTAAAGGAGAAAAACCATATGGTCATCTCAATAGATGCAGAGAAAGCTGTCGACAAAATTCAACACCCATTTATGATAAAAACTCTCCAGAAAGTGGGCATAGAGGGGACCTACCTCAACATAATAAAGGCCATATATGACAAACCCACAGCTAACACCATTCTCAATGGTGAAAAGCTGAAAGCATTCCCTCTAAGATCAGGAACAAGACAAGGATGTCCACTGTCTCCAGTTTTATTCAACATAGTTTTGGAAGTTCTAGCCATGGGACTCAGAGAAGAAAAATAAAAGGAATCCAAATTGGAAAAGAAGTAAAACTATCACTGTTTGCAGATGACATGATACTATACACAGAACATCCTGAAGATTCTACCAGAAAACTACTAGATCTCATCAGTGCATTTGGTAGTTTCAGGATACAAAATTAATACACAGAAATCTCTTGCATTCCTACACACTAACAATGAAAGATCAGAATGAGAAATAAAGGAGACAACCTAATTTACTATTGAATCAAAAGAATACCTAGGAATAAACCTACCTAAGGAGACAAAAGACCTGTACTCCGAAAACTGTAAGACACTGGTGAAAGCAACTGAGGATGACACAAACAGATGGAAAGATATACCATGTTCTTGGATTGGAAGAATAAATATTGTCAAAATGACTATACCACCCAGAGTAATCTACAGATTCAATGTAATCCCTATCAAATTACCAATGGCATTTTTCACAGAACTAGAACAAAAAATTTTAATATTTATATGGAAACACAGAAGACCTCAAATAGCCAAAGCAATCCTGAGAAAGAAAAATGGAGCTGGAGGAATCAGGCCCCCTGACTTCAGACTATACTACAAAGCTACAGTAATCAAAACAGTATGGTATTGGTGCAAAAACAGAAATATAGATCAATGGAACAGGATAGAAAACCCAGAAATAAACCTACACACCTATGGTCAATTAATCTATGATAAAGGAGACAAGAATATACAGTGGAGGAAAGACAGTCTCTTCAATAAGTGGTGCTGGGAAAACTGGACAGCTATGTGTAAGAGAATGAAATTAGAACATTCTCTAATACCATACACAAAAATAAACTCAAAACAGATCAAGATCTAAATGTAAGGCTGGACACTATAAAACTCTTAGAAGGAAACATAGGCAGAACACTCTTTGACATAAATCGCAGCAAGATCTTTTTTGATCCACCTCCTAGAGTAATGAAAATTAAAAAAATAAACAACTGGGACCTAATTAAACTTAAAGGCTTTTGCACAGCAAAGGAAACCATAAAAAACAAAAACACAGCCCACAGAATGGGAGAAAATATTTGCAAATGAAGTGGCTGACAAAGGATTAATCTCCAAAATAAACAACTCATGCAGCTCTATATCAAACAAAGCCACAAACGACCCAATCAAAAAATGGGCAGAAGATCTAAATAGACATTTCTCCGAAGACATACAGATGGCCAAAATTCACATGAAAAGATGGTCAGCATCACTAATTATCAGAGAAATGCAAATCAAAACCACCATGAGGTATCACCTCACACTGGTCAGAATGGCCATCATCAAAATGTCTACAAACAATAAATGCTGGAGAGGGTGTGGAGAAAAGGGAACCCTCCTACACTGTTGGTGGGAATGTAAATTGGTACAACCACTATGGAGAACAGTTAAAAGCTAAAAATAGAGCTACCATATGATCCAGCAATCCCACTCCTGGGCATATATCTGGAGAAAACCATAATTCGAAAAGATACATGCACTCCAGTGTTCACTGCAGCACTATTTACAATAGCCAGGACATGGAAGCAACCTAAATGTCCGTTGACAGAGGAAAGGATAAAGAAGATGTACATATATATGATGGAATATTAGCCATAAAAAAGAATGAAATAATACCCTTTGCAACAACGTGGATAGACCTACAGATTATCATACTAAGTAAGTCAGACAAATATCATATATCACTCATATGTGGAATCTAATTTTAAAAATGATACAAATGAACTGATTTACAAAACAGAAACAGACTTACAGATATCAAAAACAAACTTATGGTTACCAAAGGGGAAATGTTGGGGGGAGGGATAAATCAGGAATTTGGGATTAACATAACACTACTATATATAAAACAGATAACCAACAAGGACCTACTGTATAGCACAGGAAACTTTACTCAATATTCTGTGATAACCTATATGAGAAAAGAATCTGAAAAAGAATGAATATATGTATACGTATAACTGAATCACTTTGCTGTACACCTGAACAGCAGGTACACTCCAGTAACATTAAAAAAAATTTTTCCTCTCTGTTCTCTACTTACTATTTAGTAGAGACAAGGATGAGGAGAAAAATAGCTAAAAGGCAGGAAGACATGCAAGAAAAAAAAAACAAGAAGTGAGGCCTAGACAAGCTGAGATGGAATCCATTCCTAAGTATCTGAGACTTGGCCCAAATTAAAATCTCTTCAAAAAATGAAAGAAGGTCCCCCTTTTGTTGGAATGCCCTCCAACACCCTGAAACCTGCCGAATATGTTCAGTAAACATCTTTGGTTACAATAGTATGCTAGAACTTGGTCTTTCTGTATAGAAACAATGAAATTTAGCCATCTGAACAGATAAGCTGAATTTCTCATGTACAGGCAACTCTCTACCCTTGAGTACCACTTGCTTTGGAGCTGGGGAGCTGCCCAGGAGACTGTGGGAATTATTGGTTCTTCAGAAGGAAGACTGAAATTATTTCACCTGCCTGTAGGAAGCCAGGGCCAGATAACCTGTGAAGTCCCTACTGTGCAGCCAGGACTGTGCACAGGACTTATCATCATAAGAGGTCAAAAAACCCAGCAGACTGCTCTTTCTGACCCACGTGAATACAAGATGTGGGGGCTTTTCTATCTACCAAGTTGAAAGTCTTCTGAAGCTGAGCATCTGATTAATATACATATCATTATCATCAACAAATCATGAAGAGAAACAACTGCCTTGAGGACACTTTATAATTAATAGGAGGGAGAGGTCACTCCAGCCCACCATGCTATATCCCTTCTCTAACTAGTAAACCGCTGGCTGATTCCCCCACTCCTTCTGACACTCATGGCATGTAGTTATTTACTGTTCACATATTAGTCTTATCCCCTCGAGTTGTGTACAAACTCCTTATGGTCAGGAACTATTCCTAATACATATGCTGAAGCTTTTCTTATTCCTAGCACAATGTTGGGCACATAGTAAAAACATAATATGCTTTTTAACCTGAACTAAAGTCCATTCCAAGATGGATGACCTTGATGAGAGGCTTGTAAAGCACCTGTTACACATGGGAGTCTTAATATGAAAAACTCACTGGGGCTTTGTGGTTCCTGGGTTCCCGGGCATAAGAAAGCTCGTAGATTTCGTCTTCAGTGTAGTAGAGATCTAGGGATAACTGCAGATCAAAGGAGAACAGAGTTAATTGCTAGGATGCTGTTTGCCTTTCCCAGGGCCGATGTGTTTCTTGGTTCTTCCTCTCTAGTGGTTTACCCTTTTAGGCTGTAAGTCATTTGTTTTTAAAAATTCACAAAATTTTGGGGGTATAACATCTACTATTGCAGTAGGGCAAGCGTTAGTTTTTGTTAAAATATTTTTAAACTTTGGAGAAGTCTCAAGATGCCCACTTTTAAACTATGGTTTAATAGCTAAGCTTCTAGGCAGAGCTTAGGCCGAAGGCCCTATCTAGTCAGATGGTCCACACCTCACGTGTTCTCTCCCAAAGCAGACGGATGATCTGAAAGGACAGTTTGCATGGCCTGATACCATTAAAATTTGATTCCAGCAACAGAACCCAGTTTAAATGATAACAGGTAATATCAAACAATATTAAGAGTTTCATATATCTTAGAAAAACTTTAGAGGAGAGAGGTCTTAGAAATAATCTTGTTCTTAATCTGGATTCTATGGATGGGCTTCAGGGGGTTCAGAACTCAAAAACATCCATATTTTTGAGTATATATGGCTTACGTATATTTTGGGAGGGAAATGCTTAGTTTTCCTCACAGAATTTGTGAACCAAGAAAGTTAAGGTTCAGTGCCTCTTTCCTCAGATGATGCTGTCTAAGGCGGAAACTAGCCAAGGTCACCTGGACAATTAGCAAAAGGGCTGGGATTAGACACCAGCTGGATGCAAAGCCTGAGGCACTATCAGAATAATCCTGTGAGGTAGGAAGAGGCCACAGTGATTATTCCATTCTGCAAAAAAAGCAGATTAGAAATTGTCTAATTTTAGAACTGAAAGAGAAGGGAGAAGTCATCGCAGAGATGAGTCCCTCTGATTTTACAGAGAAGGAAACAGTTATGTGCCCACTGTCAGTCACACAGCTGGTGAACTATAGAATCACAGGTCTGGAAGGGAGTTCATCTGATCTCACCCCCGACCCAAAGTGCAAATCCTGGTCTCCTGCATCACTACAAGTGTTCGCCTGCCCTTGGCTTAAATGTCTCTGGGATCCAAGCCAGTGGTAGCAGGACCCAAATAATGAACCTATTTTTTTCTTTCTTTTTAAACTCAATGCCTTGTCCTTTTTTTAAATGAAAACCGACTGTCTCCAATCTCTTACCAAGCCTTGTATCCTGATTTGCTATCAGCTCCTCCCAGAGAGCTTAGGACTGGCTTTTGTAGGGGGAGGGGAACGTTCCTAGAGGTCCAAAGGGCATGATGCTTAAGAGCACAGCCCCGGAGTCCCACCACCCGGGTCTGAGCCCAGGATCTGCTGCTTAGTAAGTGTGGCTTCTGGCAAGTTACGTCTTTGTGCCTCAGAATCCCCATCCATAAAATGGAGGTAATGATAGTATCCACTTCATAGAGTTCTTGTGAGGCTTAACTGAGCTGATCTTTGATGAGGTAGCGCTCAGTAATTTGTCTCCCATGGAGCCTCACCGTCAGCAGGTGCACCAGGTCCTTGTTGGCCTCCAGGGGTGGGGCCACCTCTTGCAGCTGGACCAGTTCATTGATATGATTGTAAAGGGCCAGCAGCTTGTGGACGTTCACCTTCCCCTCCTCCAGATAGTCGGGCATGGCTTCATACAGGGAGATGAGGTCCTTGAGGTGTACCCCCAGGATGGGGATCTTGAAGTGGGTGCACTCCCCGTAGGCACGCCGGTAGTTGTCATAGTTTCTGCAGGAGGACAGCAGCTCGGTCATCTCACCCAGGACCTACAAAGCAGAGGAAGGGAGCCAGTCACAGGTACCATCCAGGCAGGCTGCGTTTCTGCAGCGGCTGCCTTTTACTCTCAGCTCCTACCATAATTTCACCCCGTCCCTGAGTTGTCAGGCAGGGGGTGGTCCACCTAAAGGTGTAGATTCTGACTCCCCAGTTAAAACTCCAGCTTATGTCAAACATCGCAGAGTAGATTTAGAAAATGCAAGGTGTGCTTTACTACATAACTGGAAAATTCTAGATGAGGTTTTATTTACCATTTTTATGCTAAAATTGTTCTTTAAAAAAATAAGTAAGCACACGATAAAAAAGATTTAAAAAGTACAAGAGTATACAGTGCATAGTAAGTGTCTCTCTGACCTCTACCCCAAGCCACGCAGTCCCCTTCCCTAGTGTCTTCCGAATGATTCCAAAGACACTGCACCGCATACACTTCAAGTGTGCTGCCCACGCAGCTGGCGCGGGGAAGCGTGTTTCCAGCGTGGCGCTTCAGTCACCTGTCAAGTGTTGTTATTCCTTATGCTGCGCTCTGTGGGCCTTGGCTCGGTGAGTCTCAAGATGGGCCTATGCCTAGGAAGCAGGCGACATTCCACCCACGGACCGAAACCCTGGATAGGGAGACTGAACAGACTAGACCAATTCCCAGCAATGGACCTGAGAGAGGACGAGGCAGAGGCCGTGGGGGGCTCTGCGTTAGAGCCTGTGCTCTGCCGTGGCCAGAGGGCGCGTGGCCACTCCCAGCACAGCAAGGGCACAGCCAGGTCGTCTGCTGTTCCTTCCAGTGCATCTGCTTTAAGTCAGAACGCAGTTCATAGAACCCCACCCCCGTGTGTGGTGACCAGCCTTCTCAGAAGCAAAGACAGGAAGGAGAGACTCACGTCACAACACAAAACAACCATTTTAAACACTGTGCTGGAAATTCCTGTAATAAAATCGTGGCCTAAAGAAGTACCCTTTCTCCCGATGAAGAGCTTGAGGTCTGGGAGTCAGCCCCCGGCAGCCATGTGGCTGCCAAGAGAGCCTCCTCACACACCTCTAGGAAACAGGGCGTGCGAGTGTGGAGTGTGGGAAATGCTCACAAGACAAGAGACTAGCAGCAAAGATGACAGAGGTATTTTTGTTCCCCTTGGAAGGTGACATAAACTACTGCAGGACACTAGCTTTAATTCTGGACTTAGGAATTCACTATGCAGACCACCCTGAAGGTCAAGCAGCTACAGACAGGAAGCACTGCTATGGGGGGACCCCAAGCTGCAGAGCAGCAAGCTACATCTTGTAAACGAAATGACACGAAGGCACTTGAAATTCTGTGATTCTCTCCCTCTGAGACACAGGCAGTCTTCAGTTGTTCTGCCTGCTCCCAGCCAGCACTATGAAGGAATTATAAGGTGACCAGACCACTGGGAGGTGGGGGTGGAGCGGTGTCCCCAGACCCCAGCATTGTCAGAGCAAGGATGATTAATAAGAGGCTTTCTGAAAGGAGGCTGAACACCTGGGAAAACAGATGTGGCAACGAGGGTCATACATCTCTCCCTAAGAAGAGAGCTCGCAAGGGGACTGGGGTTTGAGTTTAGTAAGGGAGGCCAAATGAGATGAAATACCCAGAGCAGCTGTTATATCAAACCCATACCATAAGTAGCTGCATTTATACCTGTACTATATCATAGTGGTTTACACGTGTGATAACATCCGTAGGTATAAAGGATTAAAGTCCTTTCTATAAAATCTAATTAATAATGTAGGAAAGTACATCGGACACTTAAGAAAAATGTTCCTCAATAAAATACCACCTATTAAAAAATGGTACCTGAAAAGCTCATTTCCAACTATCTGGAAAAATTCAGCTCTCCATAATGTCACTCTCCAAGGGTTCCAGCTAGCTAGGTTTCTAACATGTCACTAAATAACCTCACTTGACATGCAGACTGAACTGTGGTCACTGAACCACTCTTCCTTGCTAGAGCAAGTGAGTTCTCACTAAAGATGGTGACTCCGGATACTCAGTGGCATACGAACATGGGAAGGACACACATGTTGTTTCAAATCACCAGCGGGAATGGGTGCAGTAACACTGCAGCCAGACTGAGTCACAGTCACCCTCAAATCTGTGACATCCCTGTTCCTGTCCTGTGGGTTTTAGGGGTTGCTTCCTTGGTATTTTGCCTGGTTGAAAAGGGATGCTTTGGTTCGGAAATGCTCTCTGGGCTGCCCCTCAAGGAGGAAACACTGACGCTAGTCCTAGGAATGCTGCCAAGGGGCCCCGGAGGAGACAGGAGCACTGACCTTATTGATTTCATGCGGGACATGTGAACTTGTCTCCTTGAGCCTGGAGATTGAGCTGTGACAGAGCCCTCCTATCACAGCCATCAACGTATTGAAGTTCTGTAGTTGGTGGAGCTTCTGTGACACAGAAAACAGAGTCACTGTACATGTCAGTTACATGGGCGCTTAGACGCTGCCTCTCATCTCTGTGTTATAAGTCTTCCTAATTCTGGCCAAAGGCTAGCAATCAGGTATTGCAATTTTCTGTCCATTTCTTTCCTAAGGCTTAATTCCAGACCAGGAGGTCCCAAATCTAGCAAAGCGTCATGTCTTCCTCCTTTAGTTTCAGCTGGTCTGTGGACCACCCTCTACAGCAGTAGCTTCTAACACCCAAAGTACTTGTTTAACACAAAGATTTCTGGACTCAAGTACAGATGTTCCGATTCCCCGGATCTGGGGTTGAGCTTAGGGATCTGTGCTTTAGTTAACATCAGAGCAGGTGTTCCATGTACCACACTTTAAGAAACACTGGTCTAGAACATCTAGAGATGAAAAAATATATCGTTTAGCATAATCCTTTATATCCTTCACCCCAAAGTAACCAGACTTTATTTCTGAGGGCAACGCCAATGCCTATATAGGACAGTAACTGGGACAGAGATGCTAGAATCTCTGTGAAATTTCAAATATGTGTTCACAGTATCTGCTTTTCTCTTATCAGATGCCTAAACTCTGCCCCTCAAACACTAAACCCAGCCATTCAACACAACATGGGCTCACAGACCTAAATCAGGCTGGTCTAGCTCCACTAAAACCTGAAATTGCCCTTTCCTTTGCCATGTGGGCCACATTTGGTAAAACAATATTAGGCTGGTAAGCATCTTCTGAAAAATGTTAAAGATCTAAACAGATCTAACCATATCCTGACCTTGAAGATGGCCTGTAGGGCCCTCTCCATACTGCCCTTTTGTGGGATGTAGAAGAGTCACCGTATCTAGATCTGGGGACAGGTAAAAGTGCACAAACCCCACCAGGAGGTTCATGATGAGAAGGCAGCTCTAATGGATGGACTAGGCTGGGGGAAGAGGGGATAATTTACCTCTTAGCCCAGGCGCTAGTCTTAATCCAGTCACTCACCTGAGCCACCTGGATGAACTTGATGAAGACTTCAGCTCGGAGCTGGGGGGTGGGGCGGCTGAGAACCATCAGTTGTACCCACTGGGAGATGCCGTTACACAGGGCAATGGACCGCTCCATGGTAGGGTTCTCCTTCACGCAGCTATTCACGAGGTAATTCTGATAATCGGAGAACTGGGGAAAAAGAAACTCATCAGGACTGCCGCTCCAGTATTCTGGGAGACCCGAGGGGCATATTACCTCTGTTAAGTTGATGGCTAGAATCTGCTAAGGGACAGAGGAGCTCTTGGCTTTCCTCTCCTGCAGACAAGGATGGTAGGAAGGACATCTTTCTTATTCTACCCACAGCATGGTCCCTCTACATCAAACGTCATTAGGCCTAAATGGATGGGTACACATACAAGTTAACCCCAATATTATGTTGAGTAGATAGGGATAGTGCCCCTTTTCAATTCTAAAGAATACAGTATACAAGAAAAATCTCAGTACTAGTTCCAGCTATGTTGCTGAAGGTAAGGGGAAAAAAAAAAGATCATCTCACAAAATCTACTGTGTCACACACTCTTTTTCTCTCTCTCCTAGCTGTTTTCTTAACTTAAAAATGGGATAGGGCTTCCCTGGTGGCGCAGTGGTTGAGAGACCACCTGCCAATGCAGGGGACACGGGTTTGTGCCCCGGCCCGGGAAGATCCCACATGCTGCGGAGCGGCTGGGCCCGTGAGCCATGGCCATTGAGCCTGCGCATCCGGAGCCTGTGCTCCGCAAGGGGAGAGGCCACAACCGTGAGAGACCCGCGTACCGCAAAAACAACAAAAAAAAAACCGGGATAACATCTGTCCTATTTAGGACACGGAATTGTTAATAAGATCAAACATGATAACCTGTGAAAGCACTTTAACTTTTCAAAGTACTACATAAGTGTGAGGTGGTGCTAACAGGATATTATTAACCTCATGATCAAACAGACCTGTTTGGATTTCCCTCTATTCGCCAACTCGAGCAGGGGTGAAGTGAGTGGGGTACGTGACACTGGTTAGCTACTATTTGGGGACCACAGCTTCCCATTCACCTGGGCAATGGCATTCACTATGGCTGACGCTGAAACAAACAGCAGATGTGAAGCTGGAAATGTCCCAGAAGATCAGTGTATAAATCATGACTGCAGCTACTGTGTCCCTGTCACAAACAATCCTTCTGCTCAAATAGTATAACAGAGAGAGGAGAGTTTGCTCTGCTCCAGTGCTCCCATGGGAGTTTTCAGTGCTGTTCCCCAGCTATTTCCAGCTCTCCATTTCTCAACTCTGCCCTTTGAGATCAGGTGTGACCACATGACAGTTTAGCCAGGAGAATGTCAGTGGAAGTGACATGATGACTTTTTTTTTTTTTTGGCAGAAACAAGGGAACTGTTTTAATAATGATGTTTATATTAGTAATAGGCACATTCCAAAAATAAAGAAAAATCCTCTCGCTGGGATTGTATTGGAACGAATGCTTTTCAGGCAACTTCTTTTAGGAAGTTGAGCACACTATCATTTCATACCCTAAAGATCTTTAGATATTTAGGAGTTGCTGATAGACGTGACGACTTTTGAGATAGAAGAGCCAGTGAATGATTGGCTATGTTGCCTTTCCAGGCTGCAGAGATCGTGGAGATCTATGTCAAGATGAAGCCTCCCACACCCAGGCTCTGAGCACCTGTGGTCAGCAGAGGCCCCTGTGTAGCAGGAGTGAAAAATAAACTTTTGCTTTGTTAGGCCACTGAGATTGGGTGGGAAGGGTTGAGGGGGTTGTTATCAGTGTACATACCTTAGTCCTGCCTGACTAGTAATACACTGATGAGAAGATCTCATAACCTGAATAAAATGAATGCAAATTAACTGAGCCCCATTTTTCTGTGCTGTTTGCTGATGGGTGGAAAAAGATGAGTAGATCAAACCTACTCCTTAAGAGAGACATATACAGCACAAATCTTACCGGTTCTAAGAAAAAGTTCCCCGATTCATTCCAGTGAATACATTTATATACCCCTCCCATTCGAAATGTAACATATTGAATCCACTTGTTTTTTAAAAGTTATCTCAGTATAATTCTTCCCCCCTCCAAAGTATTATAATAAGCAGAAAATATCAAATGTCACTCAATTCATAGCAGAGATAAATTTCCCTCCCACCCTACGTGGGGAAAACTGTTTAGAACTGTGTAGGTAAAACAAAAAGATCCCCCCAAAAGTCTTCTACGAGGCAACCGTGACATTCAAAAGAAATGAAGGTTCAGGCTGATGTCTTCATTTGCAGCTAGAACCCTGCACCGACACTGGGGGAGCACTGGCGCAGAGGCCTTGTTCTGCACTGACTCTTCCCTTCCACCTCCACTGATCTGAGCCCTGGCAGGGAGCAGACAGCCCACAGGCCTGACAGAGCAGTCCTACCAATTGGGCCCCAGTACAGCTCAGATTTCCAGTGTGATAAATGGCTCTTTTCAGTGTCCTTCCCCCGTGACAGGAGAGGCACTGCCAAATGGAAACCCCCCAGGGGGAGCGTTCCAACTGGGGCCTGTGGTTCTGTCTGAGGGGAGCCAGTGAGGAGACTGGAGGTCCCCATGCAGATGAATGCTTGGAGACGTATTTCCAAATTGGGCTGGAGGGGGCGGGGAGGTTCCTGACTGATTGGCAAAATAGCTGTGTGAAAACAGGGAGGCTGTCAACATTATGGGAGAAAAGCTATAATAACCCCTGTAACCTGGTTTGCAGCTCTCCTTCCAAACACAAGCAGCCTCAATTAATTGGCGCTGAGTGACCGAGAGAGGCTTGTGATCCTGGTCTCAGCTCTGACTCTAATAAACTGTGTGACCTGGTCCAAGCCGCCCCTGGGCCTCCATCACCTCAGCAGGGAACAGGTACATCTAACAAATGCATCCAGCAACTAGGTAGTCTCTACTTTTAGAGCAAAGCTCAAAACTGTATCTTTCCATAGCGGTGGGGGCTGAATGGAGTCATTTCTCAGGAAATCATATCGGCCAGTGAGGCTCTGTTGGCAAGTTCTCTTGTATGGAGCTGGTGTTCTTTGGTATCACATATGGAGTTTCAGTGAGCAAGGTTTGTGTCAGCACAGTTTCTCTCTAGAATCAGGGGAGACTGCTGGGCCATGTCAGCACCACCTCAAGGGTTTAGGTAAATTCTGGGCTAGACCAGTAGCATCTGATTTATTTTGAGATTTCCCACAGCCGTCCAAAGCCTATTCTAGAATGAATTCAAGTCCTCTTACAGGACTTAGCCTCATTTTTTTGGAGGAAAATTTAAAAAATCCATTCTGGAAGCCTAATGATTATCAGGAATAAAATGTGTGTGTGTGTATGCGCATGCCTGCTGTGTGTACACTCACGTGTGCAGGGTACCATGTGTGCCCACAGTATTGCCACTTGAGCGAGTGGTGGGCTGAGGGAGGTGGGCTTGGACGATGGGAGCGTGCAGCAAAGCAGGAGCAACAAACAAGGCAGCGTGTCCTGATTTTCCCAACGACACAGAGTGATGGCAAAGCCTACCAGCGCTGAGGGGGCCTCTAGGGTTAGGAGGTGGATGGCCTGTTGAATTCCTCTGCTTATTTTCAGAGATATCCCAGGGAAGCTTTTCTCCGGCCCCTCGGGTACATACAGATATCCTCCGGAAGGACTTGAACTCCAGGTAGGTAAGGTGCTCGGAGAGCTCTTCTGGTTCCAGATGGTCAAAGAGCAGGGAGACTTTTCGTTTCTTGCTGGTGTTCGATTTTATCCTTTGAGTCAGTTTCCTGGACCAGTCACGGGCATTGCTTTTGTGGGTAAAAATGAAAGGGAGAAGACAGGGAAAAAGAATAAATCAAAATTGCTTTTTAATGCAAATAAATCCAGTAATGCTTCCCACAAGACTATGCAAAGCACCGTTACCTAACTTTCCTTGGTCAAAGCAATGCATTAAGTTTCCCCACATCAGTTTTTCCTATGGTGGCGACCAGGAAGCTTTGATGGTTTTCCTTGAGCCTTGTGAACGTGCTATGGGAACTGGGTAAAATGCATTTGTCTTAAGTCTGTGGGAAGGACAGAGTCTCGGGCATTGTTCACAGTGTCCTGGCTCCTCTGTGTAGCCCTGGCAGGTCTGCTCTCTCCATGCCTTCTGTGTGTTTCCTCATCTCATGAGGGTGATGGGGACTCTATGTGGTTGGAAATCTCAAGGTAGTGGGGCAGTTTTCATGCCAGAAAAGCACAGAGAACCGCAGAGAGGAGATGCCATGCTGGGTAATCATGTGTAGGAACAGGTGGTCGCTCTGGGCAGACTTGTGGCATTTTCCTCAAATGTCCCCAGCCACTGAAATGACCAAGGAAGTCTAGCTAACCCTAGAGTTAGCCCCACACACATTTTCTTGTAATCAATCCACGTGTTTCTTATTCAGTTTCAATTTCCTACACTAAGGAAGCAAAGAGAAGGTAGCAGGTTGCAGATCTGTGTTTCCCAAACCTGTGTTCCTGAGAACCTTGTCTCTTGACAAAAGGGTTCTGTGGTCAAATGAGTTTGGGAAATGCTACAAATTCTACAGCCCCCTTAGCCAAAGAGCATATTACCCACTCTGAGATGCATTGCAAAAAGGAAGTTCGACTCTCTCTTTCTCAAGTATATCTGGTCGGGCAATATCCCACTGACTAATTTCTAAAGAATATACCGTGGAAAATATTGGTAGAGGAAAGTCAGCTAGGGGTGTATTGGGATAAGGAAATCAGGGTTTGAGAACTGCCCTGGGCCCTGTGTGCTGCATTTAAAAAATGAAGACACTGTTACTGCAAAACCTTCTTTTACCTCTCAAGTTATTATAATTCTAAGCAAAGAAGTACAGAGTCCAACCCGCTATGTAGATTTAATTGGGACTCTGACGTGATTTGGAAATCATTTCCACACGGCCACGGCACAGGGCACTGAGGGCTCTCACAGTCCAGATTCTGCTCTGCCATTAACTCAGCTAGCTGTGTGACTCCAGACAAGCAAGCCTTGCTGAGCCTGTTTCCCAGGACGTTGGATAAAATCATCTTGGAAATATGTTTCAGTCCTAGAATTCTATGTCCTAGGGATCTGTATTATTCCAAAACAAAGGGGCCACATTGTGAAAACCTTAGCAAATGATGAGTGTACTCTCCTCTCCCCAGATTAGGACAGGCATTCATTTTTCCAGAGTGGGACCATCTCATAAATAAGAAATCCAAGGAATAATATGCAGTATTCCTGAGATCCTTTCCATCTCTGCATAGGTCTAAGTGTCTCTTGCAGAACTTCTTGGCCTACCGAATGTGTTATAAACCCTTTGCTCGATCCATTTTCCAGCAGTCCCTTCCCCATTTATAAGCGCAGGGGCCCTCCAGGCGTTAGCTGCTGGAGAGGCACCGATTTAGTCACCATACTTTCAGTGTATTGGGATTTATATAAATTTTAGTCAATATCTGGCTTCCTGATTTCTTTCTCACAGAGACTTCTTTTTTCGTGCTCTTGGATATTAGTCACGTACACCGTGATCACCAGGGGGCTTCTATGCTTTCCTGCTACATGTCAAGCTTTTCTCTTCCATGAGGCCATCTGAACCTGCCTGAGGGCTTCTTGGGGTGGGTAGAGCAGACGTCACAGCGGGACGCAGAGCCTTGCTGCGCGGCCTGGGTTGTATTACAGGAGGGAGGTGGTTTCGAAAGAGGCGTCAGAACCACGACACTCACATTTGAGTTGTGTCAATCAGGTGGCAGTGCAGCTCCTCGCCGTTAGCTTTCACCAGTTCCTGAAACTCTTCCATAGTGCTTGCCAGGCTGGCATCTATTTTAAACATGATCCAGAATTCTGTTATCCAATACCTACATGGTGGGATTTAAAAAACACAAGCCAAACCTGAAGCCAAGGACTCACACTGTGGTGGGTTCTTCCCGCAAAAAGGATTCAGAAAGAGACAGGGGCTGGTTTGTTCTATATTCCTGGGAATATAGAATCTATATTCTCTACACAGAATATAAGGAACTGGAGTAGGGGTGGGGGGAAGAGAAGAAAACCACCCACTGGCAATCCTCTGCGCCCCACATATTAAATGCTATGCTATGCTAAGATGAATGATAATGAAGGAAGCCACTGCAAAGATTTAGGCACAACCATGTGTATCAGAGAGAATGACAAATAAGACAATGGCAGACAAACCAAACGTCCAAAGATTGGACAATGCATCTGTAAATTACACTTTATTATACCTCAGGATATTACATGGCCATTAAAAATAATGTTTACAAGAAGTTTTTTAATGACTAGAGAAGATTCCTATGATTTAAAGTTAAGTGAAAACTATAGGATACAAAATTTTGTATGTATTTTGATCTCTACTATGTTAAAAAACCTACTTGGAAAGAGACAAGGGAAATATACCAAAATAGGTAGTTGGATATAAGTGATTATTACTATAGTTATATTCTTCTCTATATTTTCAAAGTGCTCTAATACGAGCTACATTACTTTTATACTTGGGAATAAAAACAAACAAAATAACCTTTCCCTTATGTCACTTGATACCAAAATGCTGTAAGGTTGACAAAAACATTGGTATAAAATGTTAAGCTCAGGCACATCAGAAAAAACCGACTATGCTCTTTGAGGAATTTCCAGTACTAACAATTGACCTTTCTGGTCTGTCCAGAGGTGTTGTATAGATGGTCAGGAAGGGAAAGGCAGGGAGGAAAGGAAAGAGCTAGAGTCTCTGGCTCTTTCATTTCACCCCACTCCACAAAGTCCCAAATGCATGCAGAAATGTTACCTTACAAAATAGCAGATCTTCAGGCAAAGCCCTGGCGAATTCTTTGCCAAGGCATCCTTATAGGTATGGCTGTGGTTAAGGGAAATGGAAGCCTCTGTTATAGAAACCAAACAACCTTTCATCTTTGCAAATATTGCTAAAACTACCCTCCCTCCAGCCCCACAAATAGTTTCTTTTAATGTTTCTTCTCTCCCTGGCCATAGGATAAAACCAACTCAATGTGTGCAGCTGTATGCTTATGAAGGGCAAAGATGGTGACTTTAGCCCATGCTGAAGTCGCTTAAGGAAGAAGGCCACAGCATCTCCTCTGCAGAAGTAGGAAGTCAACAGCACAGCAATGTCCCCGCACAGGTGACCTGTAAGAAGTAAAGAAGGGGCAAGTGACCTCTGCCCATGCCCAAGACTAGGAGTCTGCTGGAGACAAGCTAAAAAGAAGAGCTTGTTCTTATCTTTTCAGCAACTGATAAAAAATCTGTGCATTGAATTAGAAGAAAGGGAAGGAATAAATATTCAGATATATTGTAATGATAATCAAGGCAATAATAGGAAAATGATAATACATGCCTAGAAAATGTCAGTAGATTGATCTTACAGGTTGTAATAGCAAGTCAGAAAAAGCCATGTGAATGATCCAAATACAACTGGAGAGCACATTAAGGATCAGTACCATTCAGAATATTCCACGAGAATGATGCCATTCTAAGAACAAGAAAGAATAGCAAAGTTCCACCAAGTTCACGCATCTCTAGAGATATATGGAAAGAATAAGTGTTTACTGTAAAGGTCATAGAAATGCAAAATCCAATCCAGTGATGAACCTGGGTGGTCCTACCCTCTTCCATCAACATACTGAGGAATCAGGCTATGTGGGCTGTGTGCCCCGCAAGACACTGCCCTCTTTCTCCTCTAAAAGCCATGTCAAATTAACCACAATCCAGGGCTCCGTGAATTCCAGCAGGGCCCCTGAGAGGAATCCACTGAGCAGCCAGCAGATGTCTCAATTAACTGGGGCTGTGCAGTCTTCTTTCAGTGGCTATGCATATTTTAACCCTTGGAAAACTCAGACTTAAATATAGCAAAGTAAAAAACAGGCCAAATCATATTACTGATTTTTTTATTAGGAAGGGATCTATGCCTTTTGAAATCTTATATACCTGTAATGTTTAAGAGCATATTAGAACGAGAGTCTTGAAACTTCAATCTGGAATATACAATTAAGGGATTTACACTTGTGATTTTAAATTCAAATCTTATTAAGTTTATGCATAGCTTTGGAACATCTAAGGTAATGTTAGCTTTACTGTTTATAATTTTAATTTACTGAAGTTATAAAAACTATTTCGAATTCAGAAAAGCCTCTGAAGTATTTTAAAAATCTAAGATTTAAAATTACAAGTACATACCTATCAATAATTACTTTAAATGTAAATGGACTAAATGCTTCAGTCAAAAGACATGGAGTGGCTGAATGGATACAAAACCAAGATCCATATGTATGCTGCCTACAAGAGATGCACTTCAGATCTAAATAGTTAGACTCTTCAAGAAAAAAAATGGGAGGGCCCAAATCAATAAAATCAGAAATAAAAAAGAAGTTACAATCAATACCGCAGAAATATAAAAGAACGTAAGAGATTACTACAACCAGTTACATGCCAATAAAATGGACAACCTAGAAGAAAGGTGCAAATTCCTAGACGTGTACAATCTTCCAAGACTGAGCCGGGAAGAAATAGAAAATATGAGCAGACCAATTACCAATAATGAAATTGAATCAGTAATTTAAAAAAACCAAAACCAAAACAAACTCGCAGCAAACAAAAGTCCAGGATCAGATGGCTTCACAGGTGAGTTCTACCAAACATTTAGAAAAGAGTAAACACCTATCAAACTATTCCAAAAAACTGCAGAAGAAGGACCACTTCCTAACTCATTCTACGAGGCCAGCATCACCCTGATACTAAAACCAGTCAAAGATATCACAAAAAAAGAAAATTACAGGCTAATATCAGTGATAAAAATATGATGAACACAGATTCAAAAATTCTCAACAAAGTATTAGCAAACCAAATACAACAATATATTAAAAGAATTATACACCATGATCAAGTGGAATTTATCCAATGAATGCAAGGATAGTTCAATATCCACAAATCAGTCAGTGGGATATACCTCATTGACAAATTGAAGAATATATAAATAAAGAATAAAAATCATATGATCATCTCAATAGATACAGAAAAGGATTTGAGAAAATTCAACAATTTATGATTAAAAAAAACTTTCCATGAAGATGTATAGAGGGAACATACCTCAACATAGTAAATGCCATATATTATAAGCCCACAGCTAACATCATACTCAATGGTGAAAACTGAAAGAATTTCTTCTACGATCAGGAACAAGACAACGATGCCCACTCTCAACACTTTTATTCCTAGCCAGAGCAATCAGACAAGAAAAAGAAATGAATCCAAATTGGAAAGGAAGAAGTAAAACTGTTACTGTTTGAAGATGACATGATACTATACATAGAAAATCCTAAATATACCACCAAAATACTACCAGAGTTCATCAAAATTCAGTAAAGTTGCAGGGTACAAAATTAATATATAAAAATCTGTTGCATTTCTATATACTAACAAGGAACTATCAGAAAGAGAAATTAAGAAAATAATCCCATTTAAATCATATCGAAAAGGATAGAATATCCAGGAATAAATCCAACTATGTAAGTAAAAGACCCACAGTCAGAAAACTTTAAGACACTGATGAAAAAAATTGAAGATGACAGAACAGATGGAAAGACATACCATATTCATGGATTAGAAGAATATTGTTAAAATGACCATACTACCCAAGGCAACCTACTGATTCAATGCAATCCTATCAAAACACCAATGGCACTTTTCACAGAACTAAAACAAATAATTCTAAAATTCTATGGAAACAAAAGTCCCCAAATAGCAAAACAATCTTGAGAAAGAAGAACAGAGCTGGAGGTATCACACTCCCGGACTTCAGACTATACTACAAAGCTACAGTCATCAAAACTGTATGGTACAGGCACAAAAACAAACAAGTAGATCAATGGAACAAAATAAAGAGCCCAGAAATTAACCCACACACTTGTGGTTAACTAATCTAAAACAAAGGAGGCAAGAACATACAATGGAGAAAAGACAGTCTCTTAAATAAATGGTATTGTGGAAATTGGACAGTTACATGCAAAAGAATCAAACTGGACTATTCTGGACACTATGCAAACTGGACACTATGCACAAAAATGAATTCAAAACTGATTATGAACTGAAATGTAAGACCTGAGCTGCCTGGAAGCAGAGAGACAGCATATCCAAAGGGCTGCCTCCATAGTGTGGAGTTCAGGAGTTTGGAGAGCCCTTTGGGGGTCCCAGTTTTACCTAAGAGATGTCAACTTGAGAGTGTGCTGAACTTCACCTTATGCTCCCATATCACGTGTAATCATCAAAGTGTTTTCTCTGTGGTTTGGCAGACATTCTCAAAGGGGAATAAGGAAGATGGTGGAAGAGTAAGAGGCGGAGATCACCTTCCTCCCCACAGATACACCAGAAATATATCTACACGTGGAACAACTCCTACAGAAAACCTACTGAACGCTGGCAGAAGACACCAGATCTCCCAAAAGGCAAGAAACTCCAGACATACCTGGGGAGGGCAAAAGAAGAAAGAATAAACAGAGACAAAAGAATAGGGATGGGACCTGCACCTCTGGAAGGGAGCTGTGAAGGAGGAAAGGTTTCCACACACTAGAAGCCCCTTTGCGGGCGGAGACTGCAGGTGGCGGAGGGGAAAAGCTTCAGAGCCGCGGAGGAGAGCACAGCAACAGGGGTGCGGAGGGCAAAGCGAAGAGATTCCGTCACAGAGGATTGGTGCCCACCGGCACTCACCAGCCCGAGAGGCTTGTCTGCTCACCTGCCGGGGCGGGCGGCGCTGGGAGTTGAGGCTCGGGCTTCGGTCAGAGCGCAGGGAGAGGACTGGGGTTGACGGCGTGAACACAGCCTGCAGGGTGTTAGTGCACCACGGCTAGCCGAGGGAGTCTGGGGAAAAGTATGGACCTGCTGAAGATGCAAGAGACTTTTTCTTCCCTCTTTGTTTCCTGGTGCGTGAGGAGAGGGGATTAAGAGCTCTGCTTAAAGGAGCTCCAGAGACGGGCGTGAGCCGCAGCTAAAAGTGCGGACCCCAGAGACAGGCATGGGATGCTAAGGCTGCTGCTGCCGCCGCCAAGAAGCCTGTGTGCGAGCACAGGTCACTATCCACACCTGCCCTCCCGGGAGCCTGTGCAGCCCGTCACTGCCAGGGTCCCGGGATCCAGGGACAACTTCCCTGGGAGAACACGTGGCATGCCTCAGGGTGGTGCAATGTCCTGCCGGCCTCTGCCACTGCAGGCTCTTCCTGCATCCATACCCCTCCCTCCCCCTGGCCTGAGTGAGCCAGAGCCCCTGAAGCAGCTGCTCCTTTAACCCTGTCCTGTCTGAGCGAAAAACAGACACCCTCCAGTGACCTACACGCAGAGGCAAGGCCAAATCCAAAGCTGAGCTGCGGGAGCTGTGCGAACAAAGAAGAGAAAGGGAAATCTCTCCCAGCAGCCTCAGAAGCAGCGGATTAAAGCTCCAGAATCAACTCGATGTACCCTGCATCTGTGGAATACATGAATAGACAACGAATCATCCCAAATTGAGGGGGTGGACTTTAAGAGCAAGGTTTATGATTTTTTTTCCCCTGTTCCTCTTTGTGAGTGTGTATGTGTATGCTTCTGTGTGAGATTTTCTCTGTATAGCTTTGCTTTCACCATTTGTCCTAGGGTTCTATCTGTTTTTTTTCTTTTCTAAAAAAAATTTCTTAATTACTTTTTATTTTAATTATTTTATTTTATTTTATCCCCTTCCTCCCTTCCTTCCTCCCTCCCTTTCTATTTATTTTCCTTCCTTCCTTCCTTCCTCTTCCTTTCTTTCTACTTTTTCTCCCTTTTATTCTGAGCCATGTGGATGAAAGGCTCTTGGTGCTGCAGCCAGGAGTCAGTGCTGTGCCTCTGAGGTGGGAGAGCCAACTTCAGGACACTGGTCCACAAGAGACCTCCCAGCTCCACATAATATCAAATGGTGAAAATCTCCCAGAGATCTCCATCTCAACACCAGCACCAAGCTTCACTCAACGACCAGCAAGCTACAGTGCTGGACACCCTATGCCAAACAACTAGCAACACAGGAATACAACCCCACCCATTAGCAGAGAGGCTGCCTAAAATCATAATAAGGCCACAGACACCCCAAAACACACCACCAGACGTGAACCTGCCCACCAGAAAGACAAGATCCAGCCTCATCCACCAGAACACAGGCACTAGTCCCCTTGACCAGGAAGCCTGCACAACCCACTGAACCAACTTTAGCCACTGGGGACAGACACCAAAAACAACGGGAACTACGAACGTGCAGCCTGCAAAAAGGAGACCCCAAACACAGTAAGATAAGCAAAATGAGAAGACAGAAAAGCACACAGCAGATGAAAGAGCAAGATAAAAACCCACCAGACCTAAAAAATGAAGAGGAAATAGGCAGTCTACCTGAAAAAGAATTCAGAATAATGACAGTAAAGATGATCCAAGATCTTGGAAATAGAATAGAGAAAATGCAAGAAACATTTAACAAGGACCTAGAAGAAATAAAGATAAAAGAAGCAACAATGAACAACACAATAAATGAAATTAAAAATACTCTAGAGATGGGATCAATAGCAGAATAACTGAGGCAGAAGAACGGATGAGTTACCTGGAAGATAAAATAGTGGAAATAACTACTGCAGAGCAGAATAAAGGAAAAAGAATGAAAAGAACTGCGGACAGTCTCAGAGACCTCTGGGACAACATTAAACGCACCAACATTCGAATTATAGGGATTCCAGAAGAAGAAGAGAAAAAGAAAGGATCTGAGAAAATATTTGAAGAGATTATACTTGAAAACTTCCCTAACATGGGAAAGGAAATAGTTAATCAAGTCCAGGAAGCACAGAGAGTCCCATACAGGATAAATCCAAGGAGAAACACACCAAGACACATATTAATCAAACTGTCAAAAATTAAATACAAAGAAAACATATTAAAAGCAGCAACGGATAAACAACAAATAACACACAAGGGAATCCCCATAAGGTTAACAGCGGATCTTTCAGCAGAAACTCTGCAAGCCAGGAGGGACTGGCAGGACATATTTAAAGTGATGAAGGAGAAAAATCTACAACCAAGATTACTCTACCCAGCAAGGATCTCATTCAGATTTGATGGAGAAATTAAAACCTTTACAGACAAGCAAAAGCTGAGTGTTCAGCACCACCAAACCAGCTTTACAACAAATGCTAAAGGAACTTCTCTACGCAAGAAACACAAGAGAAGGAAAAGACCTACAATAACAAACCAAAAACAGTTATGAAAATGGGAATATGAACATACCTATCGATAATTACCTTAAATGTAAATGGATTAAATGCTCCCACCAAAAGACACAGACTGGCTGAATGGATACAAAAACAAGACCCATAAATATGCTGTCTACAAGAGACCCACTTCAGACCTAGAGACACATACAGACTGAAAGTGAGGGGATGGAAAAGGATATTCCATGCAAATGGAAACCAAAAGAAAGCTGGAGTAGCAATTCTCATATCAGACAAAATAGACTTTAAGATAAAGACTATAAGAAGAGACAAAGAAGGACACTACGTAATGATCAAGGGATCGACCCAAGAAGAAGATATAACAATTGAAAATATTTATGCACCCAACATAGGATCACCTCAATACATAAGGCAAATGCTAACAGCCATAAAAGGGGAAATAGACAGTAACATATTCATAGTAGGGGACTTTAACACCCCACTTTCACCAATGGACAGATCATCCAAAATGAAAATTAATAAGGAAACACAAATTTTAAATGATACATTAAACAAGATGGACTTAATTGATATTTATAGGACATTCCATCCAAAAACAACAGAATACAAATTTCTCTAAAGTGCTCATGGAACATTCTCCAGGATAGATCATATCTTGGGTCACAAATCAAGCCTTGGTAAATTTAAGAAAATTGAAATTGTATCAAGTATCTTTTCCGACCACAATGCTATGAGACTAGATATCAATTACAGGAAAAGATCTGTAAAAAAATACAAACACATGGAGGCTAAACAATACACTACTTAATAAGGAAGTGATCACTGAAGAAATCAAAGAGGAAATAAAAAAATACCTAGAAACAAATGACAATGGAGACATGATGACTCAAGACCTATGGGATGCAGCAAAAGCAGTTCTAAGAGGGAAGTTTATAGCAATACAATCCTACCTTAAGAAACAGGAAACATCTCGAATAAACAACCTAACCTTGCACCTAAAGCAATCAGAGAAAGAAGAACAAAAAAACTCCAAAGTTAGCAGAAGGAAAGAAATAAAGATCAGATCAGGCTTCCCTGGTGGCGCAGTGGTTAAGAGTCCGCCTGCCGATGCAGGGGACACGGGTTCGTGCCCCAGTCCGGGAAGATCCCACATGCCGCGGAGTGCCTGGGCCCGTGAGCCATGGCCTCTGAGCCTGCACATCCAGAGCCTGTGCTCCGCAACGGGAGAGGCCGCAGCAGCGAGAGGCCCGCGTACCGCAAAAAACAAAACAAAAACAAAACATAAAGATCAGATCAGAAATAAATGAAAAAGAAATGAAGGAAACGATAGCAAAGATCAATAAAACTAAAAGCTGGTTCTTTGAGAAGATAAAGTTGATAAACCAGTAGCCAGACTCATCAAGAAAAAAAGGGAGAAGACTCAAATCAACAGAATTAGAAATGAAAAAGGAGAAGTAACAACTGACAGTGCAGAAATACAAAAGATCATGAGAGATTACTACAAGCAACTCTATGCCAATAAAATGGACAACCTGGAAGAAACGGACAAATTCTTAGAAATGCCCAACTGCCAGGACTGAATCGGGAAGAAATAGAAAATATGAACAGACCAATCACAAGCACTGAAATTGAAACTGTGATTAAAAATCTTCCAACAAACAAAAGCCCAGGACCAGATGGCTTCACAGGTGAATTCTATCAAACATTTAGAGAAGAGCTAACACCTATCCTTCTCAAAGTCTTCCAAAATATAGCAGAGGGAGGAACACTCCCAAACTCATTCTATGAGGCCACCATCACCCTGATACCAAAACCAGACAAGGATGTCACAAAGAAAGAAAACTACAGGCCAATATCATTGATGAACATAGATGCAAAAATCCTCAACAAAATACTAGCAAACAGAATCCAAAAGCACATTAAAAGGATCATACACCATGATCAAGTGGGGTTTATTCCAGGAATGCAAGGATTCTTCAATATACGCAAATCAATCAGCGTGATACACCATATTAACAAATTGAAGGAGAAAAGCCATATGATCATCTCAATAGATACAGAGAAAGCTTTCGACAAAATTCAACACCCATTTATGATAAAAACCCTCCAGAAAGTAGGCATAGAGGGAACTTTCCTCAACATAATAAAGGCCATATATGACAAACCCACAGCCCAATATCGTCCTCAATGGTGAAAAACTGAAAGCATTTCCACTAAGATCAGGAACAAGACAAGGTTGCCCACTCTCAGCAATCTTATTCAACATAGTTTTGGAAGTTTTAGCCACAGCAATCAGAGAAGAAAAGGAAATAAAAGGAATCCAAATCGGAAAAGAAGTAAAGCTGTCACTGTTTGCAGATGACGATACTATACATAGAGAATCCTAAAGATGCTACCAGAAAACTACTAGAGCTAATCAATGAATTTGGTAAAGTAGCAGGATACAAAATTAATGCACAGAAACCTCTGGCATTCCTATACACTAATGATGAAATATCTGAAAGTGAAATCAAGAAAACACTCCCATTTACTATTGCAACAAAAATAATAAAATATCTAGGAATAAACCTACCTAAGGAGACAAAAGACCTGTATGCAGAAAAATATAAGACACTGATGAAAGAAATTAAAGATGATATAAATAGATGGAGAGATATACCATGTTCTTGAATTGGAAGAATCAACATTGTGAAAATGACTCTACTACCCAAAGCAATCTACAGATTCAATGCAATCCCTATCAAACTACCACTGGCATTTTTCACAGAACTAGAACAAAAAAGTTCACAATTTGTATGGAAACACAAAAGACCCCGAATAGCCAAAGCAATCTTGAGAACGAAAAACAGAGCTGGAGGAATCAGGCTCCCTGACTTCAGACTATACTACAAAGCTACAGTAATCAAGACAGTATGGTACTGGTACAAAAACAGAAATATAGATCAATGGAAAAGGACAGAAAGCCCAGAGATAAACCCACGCACATATGGTCACCTTACCTTTGAAAAAGGAGGCAGCAATGTACAGTGGAGAAAGGACAGCCTCTTCGATAAATGGTGCTGGGAAAACTGGACAGGTACATGTAAAAGTATGAGATTAGATCACTCCCTAACACCATACACAAAAATAAGCTCCAAATGGATTAAAGACCTAAATGTATGGCCAGAAACTATCAAACTCTTAGAGGAAAACATAGGCAGAACACTCTATGACATAAATCACAGCAAGATCCTTTTTGACCCACCTCCTAGAGAAATGGAAATAAAAACAAAAATAAACAAATGGGACCTAATGAAAATTAAAAGCTTTTGCACAGCAAAGGAAACCATAAACAAGACCAAAAGACAACCCTCAGAATGGGAGAAAATATTTGCAAATGAAGCAACTGACAAAGGATTAATCTCCAAAATTTACAAGCAGCTCATGCAGCTCAATAACAAAAAAACAAACAGCCCAATCCAAAAATGGGCAGAAGACCTAAATAGACATTTCTCCAAAGAAGATATACAGACTGCCAACAAACACATTAAAGAATGCTCAACATCATTAATCATTAGAGAAATGCAAATCAAAACTACAATGAGATATCATCTCACAGCAGTTAGAATGGCCATCATCAAAAAATCTAGAAACAATAAGTGCTGGAGAGGGTGTGGAGCAAAGGGAACCCTCTTACACTGTTGGTGGGAATGTAACCTGATACAGCCACTATGGAGAACAGTATGGAGATTCCTTAAAAAAGTAAATATAGAACTACCATATGACCCGGCAATCCCACTACTGGGCATATACCCTGAGAAAACCATAATTCAAAAAGAGTCATGTACCAAAATGTTCACTGCAGCTCTATTTACAATAGCCCGGAGATGGAAACAACCTAAGTGTCCATCATCGGATGAATAGATAAAGAAGATGTGGCACATATATACAATGGAATATTACTCAGCCATAAAAGAAACGAAATTGAGCTATTTGTAATGAGGTGGATGGACCTAGTGTCTGTCATACAGAGCGAAGTAAGTCAGAAAGAGAAAGACAAATACCGTATACTAACACATATAAATGGAATTTAAGAAAAACAAATGTCACGAAGAACCTAGGGGTAAGACAGGAATAAAGACACAGACCTACTAGAGAATGGACTTGAGGATATGGGGAGCGGGAAGGGTAAGCTGTGACAAAGCGAGAGAGTGGCATGGACATATATACACTACCAAACGTAAAATAGATAGCTAGTGGCAAGCAGCCGCATAGCACAGGGAGATCAGCGCCGTGCTTTGTGACCACCTAGAGGCGTGGGATAGGGAGGGTGGGAGGGAGGGAGACGCAAGAGGGAAGAGATATGGGAACACATGTGTATGTATAACTGATTCACTTTGTTATAAAGCAGCAACTAACACACCACTGTAAAGCAATTATACTCCAATGAAGATGTTAAAAAAAAAAAAAGTAAGACCTGAAACCATAAAACGTATAGAAGAAAACATAGGTATATGATCCTAAAAAGAAAACATAGGTATATGATCTTTGACATCAGTCTTCATAACATTGTTTTTGGATAGGTCCCCTCAGGCAAGGGAAACAAAAGCAAAAATAAACAAATGGGACTAGGGCTTCCCTGATAGCACAGTGGTTAAGAATTCTCTTGCCGGTGCAGGGGACACAGATTCGAGCCCTGGGCTGGGAAGATCCCACATGCTGCAGAGCAACTAAGCCTGTGCGCCACAACTACTGAGCCTGCACTCTAGAGCCCATAAGCCACAACTACTGAGCCCGCATGCCACAACTACTGAAGTCTGCGCACCTAGAGCCCATGCTCCGCAACAAGAGAAGCCACTGTAATAAGAAGCCTGCACACTGCAACGAAGAGTAGTCCCTGCTCGCTGCAACTAGAGAAAGCCCGTGCACAGCAACGAAGACCCAACACAGCCAAAAATAAATAAATAAATTTATTTAAAAAAAAACCAAATGGGACTATATCAAACTAAAGCTTTCGCACAGTGAAGGAAAAGAAACCACCAACAAAATGAAAAGGCCACCTACTAAATGGTGAAGATATTTGCAAGTGATATATCCAATAAGGGGTTAATATCCAAAACATACAGAGAACTCATACAACTCAACATCAAAAAACCAACCTGATTAAAAAACTGGCAGAGGATCTGCATATACATTTTCCCCAAGGAAGACAAATGGCCAAAAGCCACATGAGAAGATGCTCAACATTACTAATCATCAGGAAAATGCAAATCAAAACCACAACGAGGTGTCATCTCACACTTGTTAGAATGGCTGTTACCAAAAAGACAACAAATGACAAATGTTGGTGAAGATGTGGAGAAACAGAATCCTTGCACACTGTTGCTGGGAACATAAATTGGTGCAGCCACTATGGAAAGCAGTATGGAGGTTCCTCAAAAAATTAAAAATAGAACTACCATATGGTCCAGAATTTCCACTCCTGTGTATTTATCTGAAGAAAACAAAAACATTAATTAGGAGAGGTATATGCAGCCATGTGTTCAATGCATTATTCACAATAGCTAAGACATGGAAGCAACCTAAGTGTCCATCAAGAGATGAAAGTATAAAGAAGATATGGTACGTACACACACACACACACACACACACACACACACACACACACACACACTGGAATATTACTCAGCCATAAAAAAGAATGAAATCTTGCCATTTGAGACAACATGGATAGACTCAGAGGGTACATGCTAAGTGAAATAAGTCAGATAGAGAAAGACAAATACTGTATGATTTATATGTGGAATGTGGAAAAACAAATGCACAAACATAACAAAACAGAGTTATAGGTACAGAGAACAAACAGGTGTTTGCCAGAGGGGAGGGAAGTAGGGGGAAGAAAGAAATAAGTGAGGAAGATTAAGAGGTACAAACTTCCATTTGCAAAATAAATGAGACATGGGTAAGAAATGCACCGTATGGGGAATACAGTTAATAACTATGTAATATCTTTGTAGGGTGACATATCCGTAACTAGACTTATTGTGGTAACCAGTTTGACATGTATAGACATATCAAATCACTGTTACGTAACAGAAACTAACATAGTGTTGTAGGTCAATTATACTTCAAAAACGGACAAAGAAACAACAAACATAGAAAAATAGATCAGATCTGTGGTTACCAGAGGCAGGGGATGGGAAAAAGGGGGATTGTATGAAGGCAGTCAAAAGATACAAACTTATAAGATGAATAAGTACAAGGGATGTAATGTACAACATGATAAAAATATAATGAACACTGCTCGACGTTATACATGAAAGTTGCTAAGAGGGAAAATTCTAAGTTCTCATCACAAGAGAAGAAATTTAAATTTCTTTAATTTTGTATCTTTATGAGATGATAGATGTTCACTAAACTTATCATGAATCACGCTTCACACCTTAAACTTACACAGTATTTTATGTCGGTTATATCTCAATAAAACTGGAAGAAATAAAATTCATAATTATAGTTTAAAACCATTATTCCAATTAACCAAACATTTTTCAAGGTTCCTTAAAAGTGCCCGGTGGGACATTCTAGACTTATAGGAAGAACAGTAAGATTTGCAAGCTAAACTTGAACCCCTAAAGAAAAACTATGGCTGTGGAATTTGTACATTTCATAAAATGACTTTAACTTAAAAAACCTAAATTTTGATAGATTTACTGTTATAAAATCTGTCCCTGAGAGCACCAAAATCAAACAGAAACACAAAACACACACACACACACACACACACACACACACACACACACACACACACACACACACCAAGAACAAAGGTAATCCAAAAAATAAGCCCAGGCAACTGGCAAATTTCATGAAGTGAATGGCTCCAATGCTTGCCTTTCTTTGGACATAAGAGGGAGGAGTGAGAATGACATTTTACATTTCTTTATACCACATGGGTAAGAAAATGCATCCCTTCGGTGCAAAGAGATTCAAGCATAAGGCACATTCTAGATAAATACATCTTAGAGTTTATATTTTTATTATTTGATCTAGTTGTTGAAAGATTTAACTTCTTCCTCATTAATGAGGAAGGCACACACACACAAAAAAAACCCACTTTTCTCAAGACAACTGGGTGGACATAAGAATCAACATGGTGCCTTTCATCGTGGAGTTTATCTTCCTTCTGTTTGCTCCCTACCCTTCTCTTCACACGTCCGTTCCCCAGTGCACACTGCCAGGTGCCATCCAGGAGGGCAGAGCCTCCCAAGGTCGCAGAGCCCTGGTGCCACAGCGGAGGCAGCCTCGAGCAAGGCAGGCACTGCTTTCTCACGTGAGGAGATGAAGCAAACAGCAGCACACGCAGGCCAGTAATCAGGGGCTCAGGCATCTGCTGACCTGGGGTAATCGTCATTGTTTGCTGCAAGCTTCAGGCTCCACGTCCTCATAGGCAGTGCTGTGGCCATGAAGTACCAGGGCAGTTCTGGCTGTACCTCTCAGGCATCTGAACTATTCAAAGCATGTTGTTAAATTTTTTCTCTCTCTCTCTTTTAACAATGGAAAAACAGGAAACAAAAGGAAGCCATCCGAGCTTCTTTAACTGACAGGTAAAAGGAGCCACTCCAGTCTGGTATGTTGAGACGTCCACCGTGGAGGGGAAAGGGTTTCTGAGAGAGCTGAGGATAGAGCAGGAGGGGCACACTGGGCCAGCCTGTGGAGGGCCATTTCCTGGCAACCAAGAATCTGCCATTACCCTCTATTTGCAGAGGCTCTGGAGCATGGCCTGCCTGATTCGCTTCTCAGGAAAGTAACTGCAGAGGTGGATAAACGAGGGAGAGGGTGGCTGTGAAGATGAGAAGCCCAGGATGGGACAGAGGCTGGGGAGAGAGACCGTGAGGGCCCAAACGAAGGCAGAGACATGGGAATGGAGAGAAAAGAGTCACTTCTGATGCAGGAACCCTGAGATTGGGTGACGGACTCTGTAGGTGAAAGGCAGGGAGGACTGTGAGTGCTTTGATGTTGCCGCTTTAAGACCATCGGATGGGCAGCAATAACATGAACTGAAACTGAAAATACAGGTATCAAAGGAAAACTCGTAGTAGTAGTAGTTGAGGTGGTGAGTTAATGAGTTAAGTTTTAAGCATATTAGATTGCAGTGTCTGCAGGATAAAGTGGTACAAACGTTAAAAAAAAAATGGTTTGGGTTAGAGAAATATGGACTTGAAAGACCTCAGAGGAATGGTGGTGGAAATCCTGGTGGGAAATCACCCAGGGGAAGTGCAGTGAGAAGAAACCAGGATGTTATCCCCATCTCGAGGAGGTACGCAAAGAAGAGGTTGGATGGAGAGGTGGAGGAGGGCAGCCCAGGAGGAGGGAGAGCCGGGAAGGTGCAGTTCCCAGGGCCCTGGAGGGAGTCTGGAGAGGCAGGGGGTGTCAACAAGGCCTCTACACGGACATCGCTGTAAACAAGGGTGGAAACAAAAGCCACCAGGCTTGGCAGCTAGGAGGTCACTGGTGACATCAGAGGAAAGTCTGAGTACAGGGGTGGAGCCCACAGTCGGGTTAAGGACTGAGTGGGAGTTGAGCGATGGGAGAGAGTGAGTGCGGACTATTTTAAGAAGTCTGTGCATCACATTTCTAACCCTATCAATGGAATGAAGGGGAGTCAGGGTTGAGAGTTTATTTTTAGGTTGGGGAGACTTGAATGTGTTTTAGGCTGAGAGGCAGGTGCCCCTGAAGAGGCAGGGTTTAGAAGGACAGGAGAGAGGGGAGATAACTGATAGAGAAAGATTCTGTGAGAGTGGGAGGGAGGATGGGGAGGAAGAGAGCTCTGCTGTCACCGTGGGGGCAGGTACCCGGCGGGGCACCAAGACAGGTGCCCCAGGTACAGCTCAGCCCTTAGAGCAACAAAATTTTTTCAGCGAGGAGTATTTAATCACTGACATTGTTTAGAATTGCTGGTACGTGGAGTTAATAAAAAGTAGACCAACTCTGAGTCTGTTTTATTACGGTTTTCAAATTCTCTGCAGACCAGACATCCAATTATTACCTGCACCTCTCATCACGTGGACCCCTCCCAAGGTTGCACCCTTGGAATGCCACTGAAAACACCTCCTCTGAGATGAGAGGTAAAGGTTTATGAGTCACTTTAGAGAAGAGATTCAGTCTTTTTACGTTTTTTTCTGTGTGCCATGAGATGAAAAGGGATGGCTGAGGAGAGTGGTAAAGGATTAGAACAGCTACAAAGCATGACTCAGTGCCAGGGACCTGGGCTTCAAGGTGCTAAACAGTCTCAGCCCACCTACAGCCCACAGTGTCATCAGTCATCAGGGAGAGGGAGAAGGCAGCCGTTTTCTCCACCCAACTCCATTCACACCCCCAAAAGAAGGTTAGAATCTGGTAGGGTTTGCTTGGCACGTAGCCAGTGCCTCTGCCTTAGCAAAAAGGCACCAGCAGACTCTCCAGATGCTCCGGCATCAGAAAGCGCTCTTCAGAACCTGAGGAAGGCTGAAGAATTGGACAGGAAAGCCACAATGCAGTTTATCACTTGAGTCATGCTTGCACCCTTGTCATTTTGCATGGGATAAATATGAATTTTGATTAATCTACAGGAAAACTATTTTTCACTAGCAAGAACAAAGAAGACTGTGTTTGCATGTTGATTTCTTTGGCCTCTTCCCAGAGCAATCAGCATCAATAACATTGCCTCGCCCAACAGAAGATACACATACATACGTATGCATACACACACACACGCACACAGACACGCACACCGTTCCATGAAAGGACGTATGAACCCATTAACCACTCAGGGTTATGCCAAACCAACCAAAGTGAAAGCATCCTTCAAATTTCAAGACACTGCTGAACGAATCCCATTTGGGGACCGCCAGGCACTGTGCTAAAGGATATAGAGTGATAACTTTTTGGAGCAGTTCAGCAGAGGAAATGAGAATTCGGTGCATGGTCAGCATGACTTGCAACAGTTGGTTACTTCGACACAGGTTTCCGTCTGCATCTGAAAACATAAAGAGCAGCTTCTGAGCGAGGCCCCAGAGAGGAATTAGTTACCTGGTGGGACACCTGCCAGCCCCCCATCACTCCCGGTGGAAGGCCCAGAGGGCGGGCTCTGCAGGCCCAGCGCCCTGCCCCCACTGACTCTGACACCACACATCCATCCCTCCGTTCTTTGCTTTTCTTTATCCTCCAGCTGCATCCTCCCCAACCCCAAGTGTCCATTTTGAGGCTCTTTAACGACGCTGCCAGAAAGGTGGTAGAATCGTGGGGAAAGGATCACATTTGCACCGGTACATGCGAGTCTCTGTTGAAAGCAGAAGCAGATCCAGGCTTTGTGATGCCTAAAAGGCATATAACGGGTGAAGGAGGAAGTCCTTTCTGGGGTCAGAGGGAAAAAAGTTATAGTTTTACCAGATTACAGTTAAAATACCTTATTCTTGCAAGTTTTACAAAAACATATGACCATATGAATACATTTCTAGGGCTGCCCCATGGCCTTGGAAGTGGGCTCATGCAAACGAGGGGCCCTGAAATGTAAGCTTCCCTAGTTTTACGGGCAGTGCGCTCTGGATGGGAATGAAGGAGGAAGACTATGGGCAAACATGACTTTTGGAGATTATGGGTGGGTTACAAGTACCCATGATGATTTGTATCAAAGATCATGGTTAGCTCCTTACTTGGGTTTTGCAAATCCTGCTGGTACCACATAACAAGATGCATTCCATACAATGGCATTGGGTGCAAAGATTCCCCCTGGAGTGGTTTTCAAAATCTTTTAACATTTACGGCATGAAGTGTTAGGGGCTGTGCTGGTTATTCACTGCAGATCCAGTCTCTGTCCTTCACCATGGACTGCATCACCAGGCTCCTTGCTAGCCAGCTTCCAGTTGGGTTCAGCCATTGGGATGCATCGGCAAGAGATGGGAGGAGAGAGAAGTAGGTATTTCTTTCTCCTTCCCTCTCTGCTTGGCACTACTTGCCTGTAGCTACAGGTCTCTTCAATGAGTGATCACGCTGCTTGGTCCCTCTTTGAGGGCTCTAGCTCTCACTGGGATCTAATACTATAGACTAATCTCCCTTTTGACCCTTTGCTCCTGAGGGTGGTAACGACTTCTGGCTGTTGATAGTCTCTGGGTGCAGCATCTCTTAATTCCACTCTCATCTCTGTAAGTAGGCCCCCATCATTAAAGTGTCTTCACTTAAACAAACCATGTGAATTCTGTTCCCTGCTGGGAACTTGAATGATTCAGGGGAGAATATCTAATGAAAGAATATACATGGATTCTTTGATCATTTGCTAGCTCTTTAAAGCACATTACACAAGAGGGGTTATCATTTTCATTCTTTCCAAGTAGACCAAATGGTAAATGAAGGACACAGTGCATTTGGGCTCAGGATTCAGAAGTTCTGGCTCACTCGCAAATGATGAGTTAAAGTCATAGCTCATTGAGAAAATATAAGCAAACGCGACAAGATCGCTCACCTTCCCACCGCCAAATCCACCAATTTACCCGCATTCTATTACTCTTACTGCCTGCCTTCCTCTATTACCATGGAAGGCACTTCACAGGTCAATGCTTCCACTGAGCTCTGGGTCTGCTTTTTCTCAAGGACACTGACACTCTCTTTGTCCACGTTCTCTCCTCCAGTATCAACTTTCCTCTTTCTCTCACCTGGTTTACTTCCACTGGCATTGAAGCACACCCCAGAATCTCCTATTTAAAACGAAATGAAATAAAACAAAACCTGAAACTCTAGGCACCTCTCCATTCTGTTCCCCTTTTCAGCAAAACCTCAGTCATCAATTTCTCATCTCCCATTCCCTTTCATCCATACCATTTTTGACTCCTACCTCTCTTTCTTTTGTTGTCTTTTTGCGGTACGCAGGCCTCTCACTGTTGTGGCCTCTCCCGTTGCGGAGCACAGGCTCCAGACACGCAGGCTCAGAGGCCATGGCTCACGGGCCCAGCCGCTCCGTGGCATGTGGAATCTTCCCGGACCAGGGCACGAACCCGTGTCCCCTGCGTCGGCAGGAGGACTCTCAACCACTGTGCCACCAGGGAAGCCCTCTCCTACCTCTCTTATTCCACAAAATCTTTTATTTTCAAGGTCTCCAATCTTTTATTTTCAAGGTCCACATTGCCAAATCCAAGGGTTCATGCCTCTGTCCTCATCTTACTTTATGACTTGAGTTGCATTCAACCCAACCCAACCCAAGCTGACAACTCTCTCCTCCTTCCTGGAGCATTTTCTTCGCTTGGCTTCCACAACATCACACTCTCTCAGCTTCCCTCTCCAGCTCTTGTTCTGTCTCCTCTTCGTTTGCTGAGCTTTTAAATGTTGCTGTGCTCTGTGGCTTAGTCCTCCCACTTCTTTTTTTTTCTAACAATTTTTAGAGTCTAAAACTTTTTAAGTTTTAAATTAAAAAAATTTAACTTCTTTCTTCTAGGTAGGGGAATTCATCTAGTCGTTTGGCGAAAATACCATTGATATGCTCATGACTGCCCAACAGACATCTTCAGCCCTGAGTACCGAATTCTTACATCCCACATCCTACTTGGCGAATCCACATAGATGTGTAATTTCTGACTTAACTCATACAAACAAAATTCATGACCTCTCCGTCCCCTAATTCACTTCTCCTCCATTTTTCCTCATCTCAGGAAATGGTACCACCAGCCATCCTCTCAGTTACCCAAACAAAAAACCTAGTGGTCATCCTTCATTTCTCATTTTTCCTCGCATCCAATACATTAGCAAGTCTTGATTCTACTTTCAAAATATGCCTCAAACCTCTCCATGTTTCCCCATCCTTGCCATCATGCTGTGTAGCCATTACCACGATGACCTAATTGACCCCCCTGTTTTCACTCTTATCCACTTACCCACAAACTGCTCTTCACACAGCAGCCAGGAGTGAGCTCCTAAAACCCATAAATCAGGTCATGTGCTTAATACGCTTCAATGGGTTCCATTATACTTGTAATAACACATGGACTCCTTGCTACAGCCAACAGAGCTCTACATGTTCTGGCCCCTGTTAGCCTCCCGCTTCATTTCATACCATATTACTCCTCTCTATACCACTGTTTATACCTCGAACGCTCCAAGCTTATTCCTACTTTGCATTTGTTATTTCCGTCAGTGTGGCCTTTCTTCCCTTGGCCCATTCATGTCATTTATGTCTCAGTTTCAAGGTCACATCCTCAGAAAGGTCTTCCTTAAACTACTTAAGGTAGCCATGGTCCTGCCTGAGTTTCTTCACAATACTTACCAGTGATCTGAAGTTCTCTTTTTTTATTTGATTTTTATTTTCTGAGTCTCTGCTAGAATATAAGCTTCATGAGACCTGACCTTGTCTGTTTTTTCCACAACCATATCTCTAGGGTCTACAACAGTGCTGATACATGACAGTTACTCATTAAACACTTCTTGAGTAAATGAGTGAACTACACCAAATAGGAGACCCCTTAACTTTTCATGTATCTTTGGATATGGAGTTTGCTTTTTTCATTAGCTATTTCATTAATGATATATAATATATACACATTTTCTTCTTGGCCACAGTTTATAAAAGAAACAAAGTTACAATTTGATAAATCATTTTTAAGAAGTATTCATCTAGCCTGTTATAGTTTTATAAATCGTTCATTACTTATTCTAAGCTTACACTCTGGTGAGGTGGGGTAAGTACTGCTATCTGTTTTTCTGGCCCACATAATTTCTGTAATATTTATCTCCTGCCACAAAAATTCTGCATAACAAAACACCCCAAAATTCAGTGCCTGAAAACAGTAATCTTTTTTTTTTTTCCTCAAGAGTCTGTAAGTTGGCTAGGGGTTGGCTGATATAGGCTGGGCTTTGCTAGGGCTCCTATCCTATATGCCCCCCCCCCCCAACTTCCCTGGACCAGTGGGCTAGCCAGGGTATGCTCTTCTCATGGTGATGGCAGGGTGCTGTAGGACAACTGGAAATATCCAAGGCCTCTTAGGCCTAGGCTTAGAACTGGCATGCTGTCACTTCTGCTTTATTCTGTTGGCCGAAGAAAGTCACTGCTGAATCTCAAGTCAAAGGGCAGGAACCTCAAAGTCATATGGAAAAGATCACTGACACAGAGAAGGTAAAATTGGGCGAGGAGGTAATAACACAATCAAATCTACCACAATTATACGGATGTAAGTTTTCAAGTCAGCATCTGACAATATAGTTTTTATAGGGCACCTTTCCTCACAGAATTATATAGTAGTGCTTCTATTCCCGTACGTTATGGTACAAAGCAGGAGAAACTGAAATATATTTGTAAGGTATGCATTAGAATGTTCCTGGAGTTATGGACACAGTCGCAGACTTATTCGGTATGAATAAAATCTAAGACTTGCTATCTCAATTGTTCTATGTGGCTGGCTAGCATCCTTCCGTGGGTGCTCATATATTAGGGAAAGGGGCTTAGCCGTATCCTGGGTGAGATGAAAACCAAGTCACATACAGAAAGATTCAACGACCCAAATAGGTTTACCATGGAGAAGACTCAGTAGAGATATTAAAATTATCTTCAAATATTTGTAACGTTAACCGTGGGAGAATGTTTAGACTTGTTCTGTGGGGCCACAAGTGGCAGAACCAGAGAGGATGAATAGAAAAAGTTATGGGAAAGAGAACTGGGCACAACACGTGGCAGAAAATTCTAACCATTAAGCCTGCCCAACAGTGGAAGCATTTGCATCACAGACCTGTGTATTCAAGAGGAGGCTGGGGAGGGACACTTTCTTCAATTACTGTAATTGGCATTGAACCTATGATTTACTGAAGTCCTACTCAATACCGGGGGCTATGCTCAGCACTTTGAGGTTATTTCTAATTCTCACACCACCTCTGCAGTGTTGATACTGCTCACAGTGTACAGCTGAGGAAATGAAAGCACAGAGAGATTAGGTCGTTTGTTCCAGGCCAAAGAGACAATGGGTGGAGGAGCTCAGGATCTGGCTCCTGGGCTGTTTGATTCCAGATCCCCAGCTCTCTCCAAGACACTGCATGGCCATTTGTCAGGAGAGGGAATTCAAGTATTAAATGGGGGAAGGGGGCTAGAGTAGATGAGCTTTAAGATCTCTTCCAGTCCCTAGGGCTACAAGTCTAAGAGACGCCACTGGAATATTGGATGGGAACCAATTCCTGCACATTTGAAAGGATAGCTTTTCGCATCTGATGATTTCTGAAAAACTCTCAGGTGCCTTGGCGGATTGATAGTGATCATTCAAGTTGGCTTTAAAATAAGAAGGGTGCTGTGCCTAAGATTCACGGTCACAGTCATTCTCCACTTTTGCCTCACACCCCCTCTTCCACAGAGTCCTGTGATGGTCCCCCACTACAGCGTGTTAATCCCCACATGCTCTGTGGGAGGGCAGGCTGGCATACGGTAAGGCCAGGAGGGCACCTCTCGGCACCTTGTTTCACAACCCCCTTGTAGGTGCCCCTGCTTCCACAGAACTTCTTGGCATGTTCGCTTGCCCTCATTCCCGCCACCATCTCTCCCCAACTCGACCATCGACCTCCCTACAACCTCATCAAGGATGCACTCCCCTCTCGCCCTCATCTCACGGAGCAGCACTTCTCTTCTTGAGGGGAAGAGCCACCCTTTGAAAGTCAGATTTCAAAGTGGCTGGTCAAGGGGAGTCTACCTTCTAGACTGCTGGATTTTATTTTGATAATTTGATATAATTGCTGTAAGCTGATTTAAACATTTCAGTGAATAATTTAATTTTGTTTGCAGCTTTAGGCTTCTGAAAAATGCAGGGTGTCATACCAAAAATTCTAATAAGTAAAATGTGCAATGCATAATAAAATGTGCATATTTTCTCATTACCATCTGCTTCTCCTTCTACTTCAGGGGGAGACTTCTTTAAAGGGTTGAAACCTCAGTGGGACATAAATTGCCCATCTTACATACTCCATCACTCAACCTGGGGAGCAATGTGTGCTGCTAGGGAAGTACGCTAGTCAAAGATCCACCCGACCTGTGGACCATTTGCTCTACAGAGCAAACAGAAAAGCCATGTGGAGAGTCATTTCTCTGTGAGCCAGCAACTGGTTTTCCATCATCAGACTCAGTGCTGGCGTTAGCTATGCTTCATGGAATCACAGAGTCTCACGGTGGAAAAGACTTCAGCTGTCTTCCACCTCAACCTTCTAGCTGTTGCATTACTTCCTCCTAGAGGCATCACAGGTAACTGGCTGACTAGGCTCTACTTACACCCTTCCAACGAGAGGACATGGCTCTCTAACTACTCTGTAGAGCAACTTTCATTCTACTTCAATTAAAGACATTTTATAATTAATCGACTCTGTGCAAGGCACTGTCCTAGGCACGAAAGGAGATATGAAGAGCTATAAGAAAACTCTTGTCTAGTTGGAGAATAAGACACACACCCAACATACTTCATGATATCAGGCAGTCAATGTTAGAAGTGAAACCCGTGGAGATCATGCTGAATGGTGGCGAAGTTCAGGGGAAGGAGAGATCCTATCCAGTCGTGGTGATTCAGGAAGCATCTCTTGCCATCTGCAGTGAGGTGACCCAAAGCTTCCGGATTCAAGAGGCCATCTGGTCCAGCCCTCTGTCTCTCAACCTGCCCATAGCCTCTTTTCTTCCTTTCTGTGGTTTAATCTTAAATAAGCTGCTTGCCTCCTAGAGTGATGCCCTGCTCCCTGATGATGTGACTCCTGTGAGAACAAACTTGCAAACGGCTGCATTCGAGGCACTGCTTCTTGCTGACAAGGGGTGGGGGCAACTTTCCTACAGTGAAGGCTTGTCTGGGGGATGAGGCAGCAATGACTCGCTGCGAAATGGACATAAAACCTGTCCAACACCAGAGAAACTCCAGTACAAAGTCCCTTCTTCCCCTATGTTTCGGTTTCCATGGAAATCCCTTGATGTGCGAAGGGATTTTGTATGTACCGAAGACAGAATATCAGAAATTGGTATATTGAGGGTAAGCAAGCTATCAGCATTGGGAGGGAATCACACAAAAGAACAGGTGTGTTGAAAACGGGGGCCAGAAAATGGTAACGGGAAAGCTAGTATCAGAAAGCCATGGGGCAGGTTTGGATCCAGAGCCTAGAGCAGGGCTGCAGCTGCCAATGCGGGTCAGTATCTCCAGTAACAGGAGAGACTGGATCTAGGCAGAACCTGACAGATACACACAGAGTTCTGAACGCATTATGACACGGTAAATGTTCCAAAGAAATAAACTCTACTTGACAGCAAGACTGTTACACTCATTAGATCCTGTTTGGAGAGTGCAGAAAAATTGACAAGCTGGAAATAAGTTTACTGGTTTGTTGTTTGTTTGTTGGTCTGGATTTTTAGGGCCAACAGCTGCAGCTGGGGTAGGAAGTGCATGCGAAGAAAGAATGTGGTGACGCACACATACTTTGAACCCTCAGAGCTTTTACTACCTGAGCAGCTTACAACATGTATCGGCAGCACCTTAATCTTTTTTCCAACCAGGAGAAAGCAAGTGGTTTGCTAAGGACGGAGTCTTCGCTTCACAGGGCAAGCGTGAGAACCCGCGTGGCTGCCACTGGGGGAGCACTGGTAAGAGTTTAAACAACAGCTCTCCTGGGGGGTGAGGGGGACCCTGATTTGTGGTGCATGCAGATTTCTGTGGTATTAATACCCCCACTGTGGCCGATTCCAAGCCACCAATATGAAGTCAGACGGTGGAGCTGGGAGGAGATGCTTGCAGTCAGCTCTCAGCACCACGGGCTGCCGCTCTCATCCACGGACCCGGGGTCGGAAGGGCGGTGCCTGCTCAGCTTCCATCCTACCTGGCACCTCGTTCCCAGGTGCTCCCAAACCCACTTTCCTCCTCACCTCACTCCTGATCTCATGCCCTCTGGGCCTTGCCTGGTGACTGCTGACCAGTTAACCCTGATGAGCACGTTCCTCGGGGAGGAGGGGAGGACGCATGGGTGGATCCTCTCAGATGTCTGCATAGCAACAGCGACTTCTTGGAGTACTTGGTGCTCTAACCCAAGGAAGAACATTTTAACGTAGGGTGAGAATTCGGGAGTAGGGAAGCTCCCAGCCCTCGTAAGTCTAAGCCCCGCTCTGGTCCCCTCTGGGATAACCTGGTATATCAGACCCAGACAAAGCGTGCGCGTGCACACACAGCTGTCCTTGAAGCCCCCAGCAGTGGGAGAGCCACTGCTCTCCCTGGATGGCAACGCCTGAGGGCAAGACTTTGTTTTCACAGCATTGAGGCTCAAGGGACAGAACCACCTGGGCTGAGCACCTGAGTCGCACCGCTCTGTGAGCAGCTGGCACCGTGGGCACAGCTTTAAAGAGGAGGACACCGAGGTGTTGTGCGTTGGCCATGGTCTAGGGCTGGTGAGTGGAAGGTCCTGGACAGGATTGGCCCTCTGGCCCCCAGCCCAGGGCTCCTTCCTTGGCATCTACCTCTCCTCGGGGGATTGCTGGGAGGTGAGCGGGGTAAGGCCTAGGTATACTGGGAAGAGCTCTGACTTCCAGCTGTGCATGCTACAAGGCTAAACCTCTTACACCCATATCTCTTTTTCTCCCCCAAAAGCTCTACAGCCACATACCAACCCTGCCCTTCTCACTGCAGTCACGGTATAGACTAAAAATCTTCCTGGAGACCAGAACCCTTAAACCCACCACTTCTCATGACATCAACACAAAGGCTGTTACTGGCACCATTTAGCTAGGATGACTAGACCCCAGAGAGCCTGTGGCCACGTGGGTGAAAACACCAGTGCCCTGAGAGCTCACAGCCCCTGAGTGGCCCACCTCTCCCTCTTCCTGCAACAGAAGCTCCACTCCCTCAGCCAAACGACGGCAATGGGGACGGTCCTCCCCGCGCACGGCTTTGCTTCCGAAGCGTGAAGCTCTATGTAAAGGATGACCTAGATTTTTTGGATGAGCGACTGCAATCTATAAATGTCTAATCATGCGTACGAATCGCCTAAAGTGAAAAAGAGCTTTCAGCTCTATTGCCTCTGCTGAGCGAGGCCGTGGCCGTCCTTGGGGACTGCAGCCTCCATCCGGACCTGTCACGTCTCAAGAATCAGGGGTCTGAGAAGTCGTGAGGGAAGCTGTCCTCTTCAGTTCTGCAAATTGGACACAGTGCCGAGTGTGGAGGTCAGGGGGCTGGGCCGGCACTAAAAGACAAGGGGAGGGAGGAGGCGTGATGGGTATGGGGTAGGCCCGGTGATGGGGTCTGCGACACGGTGATGGAGTCTGCGACCCGGTGATGGAGTCTGCGACCCGGTGATGGACTCTGGGACGAAGTCATGACCTCAAATTCTAAGAGCCGTTGTTGGAAGGCGGCACCCACTGAACACCCTGGGCAGGCGGCCGCTTCTTCGAGGCCCATCTACGTCCCTGGGAACAATCGAATTGTCCAGCTGGGTAGAGAAGCTGTGATTTGAGTCCTTGGTGAGCTGCTGTCAACGCAGCCTACTTGGCTCACACAGTGACCGTCCCCCGCACAGCACCACAAGAATGTGCCCGGCGGGGGTCGGACAGGCAGCAGGGCCGAGGCTCAGCTTCCCGAGGACACAGAGAGCTGCCCACAGGTGGCTGGAGGGAGGCCAGCGGACGCAAGACAAAGACACAACACAACAGGGAAGGGAATCTGGGGCAGCCCTCCCTCTGCTCTCTCCTTGCTTGCTGGAGCGCGTTCCTATCGCTTCAATCTTGTCTGTTAAATCCTGGGCCTTTTTTAGCATATTTGTTGACAGGCTGGATAGGTATTAAGAAGGGAACTTTCCAAACACTGACCCAGTGAAATAACACAAGGCCTGTCTGAGACTTACTGGTTAGCCACGAACTCAGCCTTCTTCAGAAAGCTTTTCTCAATATTGATTTGATCCTAACAGACCTAGACGCCTAGTTAATCTCGTTCCGGTGCACGACAGGGCTGAAGCAATTGGTGTACGTTGCCATAAAATGGCACTGCCCCCAACACTGTCTCACCACAAACTGTGCTTTCACGACTCATAATTCTCTGCAACGAACAGGCCTGGACAAAAAACATCATCACACCATCGTGTATGGTCAAAGGACTGAGTAAAATCTTCTGTAATCAGACAGAAGTTATTCTGAAAGCCTCCTCGCCCCTTCTTCGGTTGTGGTTAGGATTAGATTACCTTCGATTAAAGACAGAGAAACGCTTAGTAAACTGGGAAGCACTGTCACGGTGGCGACCTGGTCTGATTTCTCTTGCTGGATCTGGGACACTATTTTGCTCCTGCTAGGCTTTCGTTATTCCAGAGTGGAACAACGATTTTTCATGAAATACTTCATTTTAACCACAACCCAAAGAGGGGCTGTCCACGCTGGTCTGTCACACTGTCCGTGCCCGTGAGACCAGATGTGGTTTCCTGCAAGCATGGTTCCAATCCACGGCAGAGTAAGTAGGGGCCTTCCAAACTTCTTTCCAGTTCTACGTTCTAAGTGCAACCCGCCCCTCGGGCCCTCAAGACAGAAGGATTTCTTAGGGTTTACTGAGGTGCTAGAGAGGAATCTGCATGAGGACCCAGGAATGACTCTGAAAGACAGAACTTCACAGGTGGGTGAGGAATCTCTTATTCACTGAAGGAAAGAAAAAACTGCCCTCTACTCAGGAGCCAAGAGCAAATAAGAAGGGGTTTCAAAACAGCTCAAGTCATGAACTGGTGTTGGGTCACCATCTTACAGAAATAGCCAAAATGCAACTGAAACTCACAAAGTGGATACCAATCGGAAGATGGGAAGGCCGGGAGCACTATCTGGTGTTCTGCCGGAGGAGATACAGCATCTGACCGGAACAAGAGAACTACATTCAAAGTCCGGCCTGACTTTCTCTCCCTCTCCCTCTCCCACTGGCGGTCTCTGTTGCTCTCCTGCTGTTAAACATACATGGAGCGCAGTACCAGGCCCTGTTCCAAGAGGGTCTTCACATGTATTAACTCTACGAGGTGGGTGGTATCGGTCATGATAGATGAAGAAACCGAGGTTAAAAAGGGGGTAAGGCAACGTGCCGAAATTTAGCTCGTAAATGGCAGTCCTGGGATCTGAACCCAGGCTACCAAGCCCTGGGATAGCTCTGTCATTTCCAAGCCTCAATTTGCTCGTTTGCAGAATAAAAGCTTGATACTATCTTGCCTCCATCCCTCCCAGCACAGAGATAATCAGGATATCAGTCAAGATAAGGAGAGCACTTTGATATCTTTTGGGGAGAACAAGGTCCTGCACTAAGTCCAAACCACTGTGATATCTGGTTGACTGGTGGGTCCCAAATATCTAGGCTGCCCGACAGTAGTCACGTAGCACACGAAACCTCGCGCCACTGCTGAAGTACCAACAACATGCATTTATTAGGGCCTTCTCTCCTCGCACGTTAGCTCATTTGAACCTCACACCAAATCTGCAGGATGGGTATTATTTTTATTATTTTACAGACAAGGAAACGGAGTAAGGTCAGGTGAGCTCCTTAAAGTCACGTGCGTGGTGAGTGCCTGACCTGAGTCCAGGTCTTTCAACTCAAGCCTGGCCCTTTCCACTGTATCCCACTGCTGCTCGTTCTGGGTTGAGAAGATTAAAGGCACATCCTTTCCATCTCAGCTCTGGAGGGTTTCTGGTGCCAGCCTACCTGGGACGGTACTGAGAATCCCTGGTGCTTGGGTGGGCTAGGCTATTGTGGTGATAGTTGTATTTGTTTTTTCTGTTTTGTAGCAAAAGTGCCTGACTTTGCTTTGAGGCAATCCATTTCAAAGAGGCATCCTTCAAAGACGGCTATCTCTCAAATAAACACACTGCCAGCCACAAGACTAGATAAAGGGCCAGGCCACCTCCCCGCACTGAGGCTCCTTGGTTTTAGACTTTGTGGTTGATTTCAATAACTGACCATTGGGCTACTTGTTTTTTCCTCTCCTCATAATTTATAAACTCCTGCCCTTATGTTTTAAATTCACCAATAAAGACTGAGCCCATCAAACATTAGACCCACCCTCGACCCCGATATACTCAGAACCCCTGGCCTGCATGTGCCCTTTCTCTTTCTTTCTTTCTCTCCTCTCTCCCTCCCCCCACCCCAACCTTGCTGTGCGGCCCTAGGTATGCTGTGTAATTTCCACGTCTTGTAAGCAATAAACTTTTATTTTTTTCAAAGTTTCCTGAGGGTTATTGCTGAACAGTGTCTTGTAATCATAATAAGAACCATCTCCTTTTGAGACGGGCACAAAAGAGCCCTGCTATAGGCGTTCTAATTTTCGCCACAGCTCTGCAGGGTAGACGTTGCTGTTTCACACATGATGAAACAGACACAAGGGAGGTAAAATTACTCATCCTTACCACTCATTTGTAGTCCCACAGCTAGGAAGTGGCAGGAAGGGACTACAAATTATTGTGCTGGTTATTTTCTCATTCTGAGTCCAGGGCTGTAGTCTCTGGGGTACATTCCAACACCCCCAGTGGATGCCTGCGACCAAAGATAGTACCAAACCCTATACTATATACACCATGTATGTTTTTTCCTATACCAACGAGTGGGTAGAGTCTACAGTGTGGATCTGCTGGACAAAGGGATGATTCATGTCCTGGGCAGGATGAAGCAGGACGGTGTGAGATTTCATCATCGTACTCGGAATGCCATGCAATTAAAAAACTAAAAATAGAGTTACCATATGATCCTGCAATCCCACTACATATGTCTAGAGAAAACTCGAATTCGAAAAGGTACATGCACCTCACCGTTCATAGCAGCACCATTTACAACAGCCAAGACATGGAAGCAACCTAGATGTCCACTGACAGATGAATGGATAAAGAAGATGTGGGGGGTGTGTGGGTGTGTGTGTGTGTACACACACACAAATGGAATATTACTTGGCCATAAAAAGAATGAAATAATGCCATTTGCAGCAACATGGATGGACCTGGAGATTATCGTACTAAGTGAAGTAAGTCAGACAAAGACAAATATCCTATGATATCACTTACACGTGGAATCTAAAAATTAGTACAAATGAACTTATTTACAAAACAGAAACAGTCTCACAGACATAGAAAACAAACTTATGGTTACCAAAGGGGAAAGGGGAGGAGGGATAAATTAGGAATTTGGGATTAACAGATACACACCACTATATATAAAATAAACAATGAGGATTTACTGTATAGCACAGGGAACTGTACTGAATATTTTGTAATAACCTATAAGGGAAAAGAATCTGAGAAAGTATATATATATATATATATATATATATATATATACACACACACACATATATATATACACATATATATATATACACACACACATACATACATACATATGTATATACCTGAATCACTTTGTTGTACACCTGAAACTAACATGATATTGTAAATCAACTCTACTTCAATAAAAAAATAAAAATAAAAAAACACAGATTTAAAAATATCCCATAAAAAATAAGAAAATGAAACCTATGAATTATTTACTTCTGGAATTTTCCATTTAATATTTTCAGACTGCAGTTGACCATGGGTAACAAACTTCAGAAAGCAAAGCCTCAGATAAGGGGAGACTGCTCTGTATAAGAACAGATACTGACTAGTAGCCAGTGATAAACACAAAACAGTAGCTGTGCACTTATTGAAAGAGTTAAATGTCTTTGGAAGAAAGATGTATGTAGAAAGGATTTTTATGCCTGAGATGTGAGGGGATGCAAGGAGATGATGGTAAAGGAATAATCACAGTTTTTAAGAAGAAAGGGTAAAAAGACGAATCAAGAAACTGTAAGGACATAAAGCAGGACCTAATGTTCAGGCTCTTCTTTCAATCTGTGTTAATGCCACTGGCATTTAATTCCATTTACAGATCTAGACAGAGCATCCCCTTGACACGGTGACTATCAGAGATTCCCAGGTATCTTTAAGGGTCCTGAAATTTAACGTCATTGTACAACAGAACGATTCTCCTCAAGTGAGAAAAGCTTAGACTACAGTTCAAAAAGCTTCCTGGGCTTGCGATCTAGGTAAGAACTGCCAAAATATATCCACTGAAAAACTGACATTTTCAGGACTGAAAGGGTAAAGGGAGATGCCTGAAGAAGCTGATATCCTGAGTTTCTGTGGGATCTAATAGGTTGATGCCAAGATTTCTTCGACTTATGTCCTCAACTGATCAGCAAGTCCTTGGTCAGCTCTGGAGCCTGCTCTGAGCAGAGCAGAGTAGGAGGGGATGCCGAGGGCAGGGCCACCAACCCCACGTGACACTGAAAATAACACTAAACAGCTGGACACGCCTGAGCACAGCACTTTTCACCTTACACAGTACTTCCACGTGCTTGGTCTCATTTGACCATCACATCCACCTTGTGAGGTGGGTAGGGACACAGTCACTTTGCAGATGAAAAAGGCACAAAAACAGGGCTGATGTTCAGTCTGTCCAAGTGGCATCTGTGTGGACTGATGGGGCCTGTGCCGTGCCAGTTACTAAGTATTTTGAATATCACCCTGGATGAACAACTGGCCCATGGTTAATACCACCACCAGTGGCAGGGATGGTGTTCCAGGCTTGGATGTTCTCATAACAAGTCCAGGGTCTTTATTCTAAGAGAGCTGTGCCCCGTAGTGTGGGGAATGCAGAGATAACCAGGGTCCTGTCCCAGCAACTGTCCAAAAGCTGCCAGCTATAATATGGTACAGAACACAGAAGGGCCTGGAGGGAGGTACAAACAAAACACTAAGGCAGTGTGGGGAAAGGGGAAGGCTAGATTTGACTAGAAGAAATGGCTCAACCTTTATGAAGAGGTGGCATGAGGTGGGTCTTGAAGGAGGGCTCAAATACTGACAGACTAAGATGGAGGTAAAGACACTCTGGGTGAGGGAAGAAATGGTTTCTACTCTTGGAGATCAGAGTTAAAAGTATATTCAGGGGCTTCCCCGGTGGCGCAGCGGTTGAGAGTCCGCCTGCCGATGCAGGGGACACGGGTTCGTGCCCCGGTCCGGGAAGATCCCACATGCCACGGAGCGGCTGGGCCCGTGAGCCATGGCCGCCGAGCCTGTGCATCAGGACGGAGCCTGTGCTCCGCAACGGGAGAGGCCACAACAGTGAGAGGCCCGCGTACCATAAAAAAAAAAAAAAAAAAAGTATATTCAGGAAAGGATGTGAAGTCCAGTTTGGTTTAATTAGAAAGCATTTGCAGACAGGAAGTATGAAAATGCGGATAAGGGTCACAGTGTTGGGGACCTCATATACCAAACTGGGGAGTTGCCCTTACTCAGATCTTTACTTTAAAATGCTGCAAAAGCAGATGGTCTGTCTACAGAAAGGGGAAAGCAGCACCCTCTCACCTAGCAATCTTTTAAAACTGGTTATACCTTACAACCCGAGCCCTAAAGGCTCTTTTCAAGGTGGATCATTTCTAAAGAACCTAGTACCTTATTTTAATTTCTACTTGCATCTTTTCCCTAACTGCATAGCTACTAAGGGAAGGTTACAGAGTGTGTGAGTGTGTGTGTGTATGTGGGCATGTGTGTACACTTACTGCTACAGTGAGATCATATCAGAGCATGAAACAAAGGTTGGTTTTTGCCTAACATGACTAGGTTTGCTGTTATTCAGGAAGCTCAGTTACTTGAATTGATTATTTTTCCTCCCACACTTGGTCAGCATTAGTATCTTAACTCTCAGTTTCCTTCCCTGTCAACATCCTTCCCGACTGCTTTAAAGGCCAAGGAGCCGTACAGATGGCCATCTATGATTACAAGAGAGCAATGACTCTAGGGTTTCCCCGATCTGTCACAGGGATGCTGGATCATCCACTTGCAAAAAAATTCAGACCCCAAAATGTACAAGAAGTCAGCAAGGATGGGGCTGAACATTGGCAAGGCCTTGGCTTCATGCTTCATCTGCTTGCTCAGAGTTTGGGCACAGTGGGTCAATATCATTATTTCATCTTTGGCCTCTCGTGTGCACCAGCTGGCACATGTGTCCCTCCCTGATCCGTGCTAGCGATTCAGGTAAAATGAGAATGCTGTAGCCAGTCTGAATAGGTATAGAGCAGGCTGTGTAGTAGGAAGCACTTCAATACTTTCCCCACTTAGTGTGTTTTCCCCCTTTACCTCTCACCTTTCCACACACCTGGTCACCTGTGGAAACCATAGGAAAGATCTTCCTGTGTTAAGGTGTTGGAGACTTCAGTATTCCTCTGGTCATATTTGTATAATAATTGTCACTCTGAGAGGAGATAACATAATGAAAAAAAATTCACAATTGGTAAATTTGGGGGCTTTAGTGGGTGATTTTTTTTTTCTTTTTCTAGTGAGGTGGTCTTAATTTAATGGAGAGTTTCAGGAGAAAAAAAATCAAAGGTTTTCTATCCTAGGGTGCATATGTTCAGGCTTACCCAGAAGTAAATGAACATATTAAACCTGACTGACTTTTCAAGACCTGCTGGTTAGCTTAAAAATAAGACGAGACAAAAAATAAACCAAACGACCTTCCCCCCAAACAGATCCCAAGGCTTTATCTCATACCTATTGCATCAAAATATTCAAGGATGGACACGGAATTTGTATTTTTAAAAAATCTCTCCAATGATATGATGGTCAGTCAAGTTTGATTAGCCTGCTTTAGACCGCTTAGTTCATTCCTTGCCCTGGGGTGGGTCTATAAGCTACTAAATGACCTCATGAAGACATCTCCAATTTCAGAAATCAGTGGTGAGGTCTTTCAGTCGTTTTCAGGGCTAGACCCAAGGGAAGTACTTAACAAATAGGTGATTTGGTGCCAACGTTACAGACTCCTGGGTGGGGACTCATGGAGCACAATCAGAAGCCCATCAGAAAGCAATGTGGGCTGAGCCAGGGGACCATGATCAAAGGTAACTGATCTGGGCCACAGGGGGTTTCCCGTTGTACATTAGTAAAGCTCCCCTCTCCCTCGGGCCTGCATAGCCATATTCTGAGGGGATATTTTATCCCTGAAGCTGGTGACCAGGGTCCCTCATGCTCTCCAACATAAAGATGTCAGTTCTCCCGGGGCCTTCACAGGCTCTGCTGATTAAGGGTCTTTGCCCTGTGGTGTCTGGGAAGTCTTCTCTCTCTCCTCTTCCCTGGAACCCTGGGAAGTGTCCACGGGGCCTATCACTTTCCAGCCATTAATGAAGGGGCACCGAAAGCTCAATCCCAGGGATGACCCTGCTGTACTTTGTCTGGCCAGGGGCATTTTATCCAGGATATGAAAACATATCATTTTCCCTTTCCCACCATCCAACTCTTGGGCCTTTTACCACTCACAGTATTTCTGCCAGAGAGAAGAACCAGAAGGGGATTGAACATTAGTCATTTTATAGTATTTCAGCAACTCTGGTAAAACAACTGGAACAGACTCACAAGTATGATTAAAATGAAATGTGTGGGTTCTTGGTAAATTTCAATGAACCCCTCTTCTACAATGGTCTCATGAATTAACTTTCAAGTAGTCTGCCATTTCACCTCTGTAGTTCGTGGGGTGTTACAAAGAGTATTTCACCAGCAGCAGGTCAACTGATTAAATAAGGATGTTCTTGGCAGGGTTTTATTTATCTCCCCACCCCTGCCCAGTGATCGTCAGAAGGGGGCTCTGGTTTCTGAGTCACTAGACATGTGTCCCTCAGATCTTGGCCCTCACATATTTGATCACACAGAATCACAGAGGAACCCAAAGGATTAAACCAGAGATGAAACAAAAGTTAGTCATCTTCACTTGCTATCTGGTAGGCCTTGAAAATCTTGGCTTTACCTTCTAGCAAGCTCTACCACATGGGAATAGATTGTGAAAAGATGTCCTCTCACTTAAAGTTCATACAGAAGAAATTTCTACCAGTTTTCTGCTAGCCAGTTTTGGTGTTTGGTTTTTGAAAAAAAATTTTCTATCGTACTGAGGTACAGTGGAAAGCACAAGTTTTAACACATAGTTTGATGTCTTCTGACAAATACATACATCCTTATAACCCAAACCCTCTCGAGATTTAGCATATTTCTATGACCCAGTAAGTTCCCTTATCTTCCCAGTCAGTTCCTCCAACTCAGCCCGCCATAAAGCCATTTTTCTTATTTTTTTTCAATAAGTTAGTTTTACCTATTTTAGAACTCCATATATTGGAATCATACAGTATGTATTTTTGTGTGTAATGCTTCTTTCATGAAGCAGAACACTTTTGAGATTAACCAATGTTGACTACATCAGCAGTGCCTTCCTTTTTATTGATGAGTAGGTATTCCACCGTATACACAGCGTATTGTTTATTCTTTCTGATGTTGAGTGATGTTTGGGTTGTTTCCAGTTTGGGATCTGTATGGCAAAAGCTGCTATGGACATTCTTGTATAAGTCATATCATGGGCATGTTTTCCTTCCTCCTGTTTAAGTGCCTAGGAGTACAATTGATGGGACACAGGGTGGGTGTATATTTATAAGAAACTGCTAAACAGTTTTCCGAAGTGATCATATCATTTTACAATCCCACTCATAATGTTTAAGAGTTCGAGATGCTCCACATCCTCACCAACAGCTGGTGCTGTCAGTCTTCTGATTTTATTGTTTCCATTTATCTGTTGAGTTACTCTTCTGTTTACCTTCCTCTGAGTCCTTCAACATATTTATAATAGCTGTTTTAAATTCCCTAGTTACTAATTCCAACATCTGTGTCAACTCTGAGTCTATTTCTCTTAACTTTTTTTCCTTCTGGTTATGGGTCACATTTTCCTGCTTTTTAAAATGTCTTGTAATTTTATATTACATGCTGGGCATTGTGGATACAATGTTTAGAATTTGGATCATGTTAATTTATAGGCACATTTAATTTACTGGAGCTTTAAACTCATCCTGTCAAGGCCTGGATTTAGGCTTTGTTAGGGTGGCTCAAGAGTAGCTCTTATTCTAGGGCTCTAGTACTCCTATTCCTGTGGTGTGGCCTTTTTCATGTCTCAGCTGAATGCCTCAGGTGTTTTATCTTTCCATTCTGGCTGGTTCCAAACTGCAATATTTCCCAGACTATAAGACTTCCTCTGACTCACAGACCCCCAGTAACAATTTGGTGGCATGGAGTCTTACCATATTTGTACACAGTTTAGCACTTGGCCAAAGACAAGAGATCCCTTCTTTCCAATACCCTAATCCACAAATTCCAGCCATCCCAGAAGCCCTGAACGCAAACTCTGTTTCCTCTGCCAGGCAAGATGCTGCTCTCTGAGTTCTAGTCCTCTGTACAACAATTTGTATAGTGCCAGGAGAAAGCCAAGATAAGTTTTGAGGTTACCTTATATCTTTTCATTTTGTCCATAATCACAAGTCTGTCCTGTTTTCTAATACCTAAAAATAGTTGCTTCAGACTTCCCTGGTGGTCCAGTGGGTAAGACTCTGCACTCCCAATGCAGGGGGTCCGGGTTTGATCCCTGGTGGAGGAACGAGATCCCACATGCATGCTGCAACTAAGAAGTCCACATGCCACAACTAAGAGTCCACGTGCCGCAACTAAGAAATCTGCAAACTGCAACTAAGAAGTCCGCATGCCCCAACTAAAGATCCCACACACCGCAACTAAGCCCGGCTTAACCAAAATAAATAAATAAATAAAATTTAAAAATGCATGTTAAAAAAAATAGTTGCTTCACATGTTATGTCCAGTTTTATAGTTGTTTACAGCAGAAAAATAATTCCAATACCCAATAATCTATCATGGCCAGAACTGGGAGTTCGTGTTTTGATATTTAATATGTGTATAATGGGAAGTCCATTTACTCTGTATCTGTCCTCTGGGAGGACATATACATACTAACTCTTCTATGCATAACATTATCAAGACATACATACGCTTAACACTGTTAAGACTAAGAAGACAGAAAAAAACACTAATTTGTCTTTCAGGTGCTGCCATCTTATATCCTCATAGATTTTATTTCTATATCATTCCTTAACTATTTATCTCCTCTGTACTCTTTCTAGCCTTCTATTCCTGTCTTAAAACCCAAAGACTAAACCTAAAACTTAATAATGCCCTGCACTCTAGTACTCTGTCTGATCTTGGTGTAATAGACAGACGTTGTTTTTTTTTTTTTCTTTCATCACAACCACCACCACCTCCCACCCTGCTTTCCCCACCTTGGTGTCCATACGTTTGTTCTCTACATCTGTGTCTCTATTTCTGCCTTGCAAACCAGTTCATCTGTACCAGTTTTCTAGATCCCACATATATGCGTTAATATATATTTGTTTTTCTCTTTCTGACTTACTTCACTCTGTATGACAGTCTCTAGGTCCATCCACGTCTCTACAAATGACCCAATTTCGTTCCTTGTTATGGCTGAGTAATATTCCATTGTATAAATGTACCACATTTTCTTATCCATTCATCTGTTGATGGGCATTTACACTGCTTCCATGACCTGGGTATTGTAAATAGTGTTGCAATGAACATTGGGTGCATGTATCTTTTTGGAATTATGGTTTTCCTCTGGAGTATATGCCCAGTAGTGGGATTGCTGGGTCATATGGTAATTCTATTTTTAGTTTTTTAAGGAACCTCCATACTGTTCCCCATAGTAGCTATATCAATTTACATTCCTACCAATAGTGCAAGAGGGTTCATTTTTCTCCACACCCTCTCCAGCATTTGTTGTTTGTAGATTTTCTGATGATGCCCATTCTAACTGGTGTGAGGTGATACCTCATTGTAGTTTTGACTTGCATTTCTCTAATAATTAGCGATGTTGAGCAGCTTTTCATGTGCCTCTTGGCCATCTGTATGTCTTCTCTGGGACACTGTTGTTTTAATGTGCCCAGAACATCTGCATTCCTTTGGGAAAAATTTCTTCCCCAAATTCAGTCATGTGGTTCTAGAGAGAAATGCTCCATTCTTAAATTACTCCACCCCTGTGGCCATAGTTGATTGGGTCAAGCAGTAGCCATCTACCCCAAACTGAACCAACCAAAGTTCTTCCCTGGCAATTTTTTCACTGAACTTGAGGAAAAAAATAGTAAATCTCTAATGGTTAGAGATACAGGATTTGCAGTTGTTAGCGCCATATTCCCTGTCCAGGGAGGAAACAAATCTTCAGTGAAAGAAAATGATTAGCTGACAAGCAGAGAAGCAAGTCAGAGAAAGAAGAAAGAGACAGAGACAGAAATACATGCTGGTATCTCCTGATGGTGTTCTAGTTCCTAATTTCAGATGTTTCCAAGGCCTACAGGTATCTTGTACTCCTTCTGTGCTTCAGTTATATGAAATACCTTTATTCCTTCAATAAGTTCTGTAAGATAGTTCATGTTGGATTTCTGTCATTGTCCTAATATTTTGAAAAATGAGGGAATTACGTTTTGGGGTCTTATCCACTAAACACCTATTAATATAGCTCATATTCATGTAAAATTTAAAATTATAGTACTATGTACCAGCTTCATACCTGCCTGTGTCTATTATGACAACATCCGGTAATTCTTTTGACACAGCCATTTCAACCAGATATCTCCATCTTGTATCTCCAAGATGCAATTATGCACCCTTTGGCAGTTTGCATTATTAATCTGGGAGGATGAAACACTAACATTCAAGTCTATAACCTAACCCTAAACCCTAAATCCTAACCCTAACATTCTGATTATCTACTATTTTTGATTTATCTATTTTTGATTAACTACTGTAATGGTATTTTGATAAAATTTGACATAAATGATTTCTTTCTACTAAGATTCCACTTCACAACAGTATAGAGAATATGTATTAACTTTCATGTTGATAGAAACTGAGTCTCGGAAATGTTAAGAAACTCACTAAGGGCAAAAAGTTCTAGCATTAGGACTAGACCTTATAATTCAATCAGGGTATTAGTCCCTTAACCTGGAAAGTCTGTTTCGATTAAGGCAATCCCAGATCACTTAACTTTTTGAGAAGTCACATGGCATTATAGGCTTATATTGAATTTAAAATCTACTAATAGCCTTTGGTATTTTTCATAAGATGACAATTACCCTAGTTTTTCTCCATCTAGTATATAAAGCAATATTATTACATTTCAGTGCAAGACATTTAGTTCCTATTGAAGTGCTGTCCAAGTTCTCTGCTCTTCCTTATTGATCTCCCTGAACTTTGCTTTTCATCTAATGTACTTATTTCCATCAGTGTGTCTAACAAAAACATAAATTGTGTTTAAGTCTGATGAAACTGTCCAGAACCACCCATAAGTGTTTACACCTGCAGCACGACATCCATCCATACCCATGTCTGTATGTATACACTTTGAGTATGATTATTAACCAGCTCTGAATCTATCTGGACCTAGATGAAGCCTATATTTGCCCATCCAACATTTACTGAGCATCTACTTTGTAGCAGAGCCGTCAGTACCCCCACCCACATACTCTCAGGCCCTCCTATTATAGGGTATGCCCACCCAACTTCAACCTGCCTGAGGGCTTCCTTTGGAGCTCCTTCCCATCCCCACCTGTGCACACGGCAGCCCAGGACATGCTGGAGAAAACATGCTGGAGAATTAACACCCTAGAAGCAGCCCTTAACCAATGACTGGAAGTACTTGCCATATAAATACCCCAGCTCCTTTGCCTTCGGTAGGATAGTTCTGAAGTCTTCTACCTTGATTCTAGAGTAATAACCACTTGACGATGCACCTTTTATAAGCCGCCTTCCCAGTTTTTTCCTAGGATCGTTTTCCAGAGTAAACTATTTGTATTCAAATCCTTGTCTCAGGATGTGCTTCTGAGGAAACCTACCTAAGACAAACATTTAATTTTCACCCAAACTAAAATGACCTTTAAAACCTTTCACCATTATTATCTGTTTTGCAGATGAGAAAACTGCAGTAAAATAACTTGCCTAAGGCCAACATTTGGTAAATGGCAGAGTCAGGAGTGGATTCCAAAGACTACCATGCTGTGTGGCCTCCCCTGTAATCTGCTCACTGCCTTCTTGGGATTAGGCTCTACCACGACTGTGGCATTTCCCTAATCAAAACTGTGTGTGTGTTTGTGTGTGTATGAGGTGGGGTGGGGAGGAGAGTATTACATTCTCTCAGTCACTTAACTCCAAGTCCTGCCTCTGATAGTAGGGTTGAAGATTAAAGTCTGCAGGTTTTTTTGTTTTGTTTTGGTCTTTCTGGATACCGGGAATGCAACATCTCAGTGCTGAAACAGGGAGTGGGCTGAATGTGATGTGGGATGTCAAGTACAGGACACGAATAAGGTATTTCAGTGCTGTGCAACCGAAGTACCCTATGTTTATTCTTGACTTTCCTCTTCCCTCTTTAAGACAGACATAGCACTCTATTTCATCACCCAAGAAAATTAGACTAGATTCCTTTGAATTTTCTGGAATTCTTAATCATCTATTTTTCTTAGGTTTGAGAATACTTTTCTTTTTAAGATCTCAATATGGAAAATTATAAGCATATACCATAGTAGGCAAAAACAATGTAAGGGACCTCTATGGACCTATCTGGCTTCAACAATGATCAGAACATGGCCGATTCATCTATACTCCACTCACTTTTCCCTCCGTATTATTTAAAAGCAAATCCCAAACATGGTATTTCATCAGTAACTATTTCAGGATGTATTTAAAAAAATAAGAACTCCTAAGAAAAAAAAAACCCAATGTGTCATTAACACGCCTCAAATAAAATTGATAGTGATTCCTTAATATCATTAAATATCCATTCAGCATACAAATTTCCAAGTACATATAATTATATAATAATTACGAATATGTGTGTGTGTACACTTAGAAAAAAGGTTCACATGTTATGACTGGTTGAAATGTCCCTTAAATCTCTTTTAGTCCAGAGAATCCTCCTCTATCTTTCTTGCAATTTTCAGGGCACACTTTCTCAGTTAACTGAAGTTAAGTCCATCTCGGGCAGATGTTGGTGGTTGCTGACCAGATAACAGGACTCTAAGCCACTGAGGGCAGAGACGGTGGGGGAACCACAGGCACAATAATTGTGGGGAATAGGTCCTTCTGGGTTTATTTAAAGCAGTGCCAAACAGTCAGGTGGACCCCAGTCACCACACACTCAGCTCATCCTTGGCAATAACTGAAGACAAAGTCCAGCAGCCAGGAGTGTGGCAACTACAGCTGTCTTCTGGAAAGCAACACATCAGAAGCCTGAGTGACTCACTGTGTGTCTTGAACTACCTGGGAGTGGAGGGAAATGGTGAACCCACCAAAGGAGGTTTGGGTGGAGTAAATCTGGAACCCAGGATGCAAGTGAGCTGGGGAGGAAGAAGGGGGGAAGGGAGCATGAAAACATCCCTATGCACCTGGCATTAAATAAGTGAATGCAAAATTAACCAAAGGATTAACTGCTCACCAGACTTAAGGATGCTCTGTAGGCTGTAACTACATTCTAACAAGATAGACTCATAAATCATAATGCTGGGACTTTTCTTGGCTTCCTAAATGTCCTGGGTGCCTCCTTTAAATGGGGCTCTTCACAAGATGACAAAAACAAGTCCTGGGGAAACAGCGGTTCACAGACATCCATGAAGGGAAGCCAGCCAAAGCTACCTTTGCTCCCCTAACCCAGAAATTCCCAAGTGACTTCATCCTTGACTGCCTTACTACTCCAGTTATTCCACTCTCTCCTTCACTCTAAAACTGCCCATCTCTGCTTCCCCTCCCCCCTCAAGAACAGTACCTCTGGTCCCTACTCCCTTTGTTCATTTCAACTAATTGCTGGTGTCCCTCTAATCCAAGCTCCATCCTGGCAGCATCTTCAGCCTGAAGATTTTGATAAGAACCTCAGCAGTCTCCCCAGGGCCCCTGACCACTCTTTGGAAAAAACCAAAGCAGACAACATATCCTCCCTCACACCACTGCCCACCATCTCCGCAGAAGAATCACAAACGTACCAAATTGTAGCATCTTTGTGCTTCTGCTATGTATCTTTCCCGGTTGCTACTTCTTAAGATTCTCTTAGAAAGTTAACAGAGACACAAGATTTTTCCACTGTTTCTGTTTCCCTTCAGCAAAACCCTGCTGACTTTCCCTATACATAAAAGAAAAAAAAAAAAAAAGCTCACCTCTAGACTTTTAAGTTAATGGGAGCATTTTTGTTTCATTTATTACAACTATAATCATCATGTTTATCATAATTCACATTTAGCATTGGAAAGAAATGAGTAACTACTTTTCTTTTCTTGTAATGTTTTTAAGTCCTCATTAGAATCACTTTAGTTGCCAAGCAACCTTCACTTTTATGCCTCATATGTGAAGAGATTATGCCAGAATTATTTTTTAAAATCAATTTTAGGATGGAACAGCAACTTTGTGTGCTAGCACACCTCTTTATAAATACTAATACTGATTTTAAGATCACAATTGTTTAAAATGTGAATTATGAAAAGCAAAGAGGTAATTGTCATCAATCTACCATATAAAAGTTAATATGATTGTAGTACATAAACATGCATAGAAGAGAATCTAGTATACCCAACTGTGTCGACAGTGTTTATCTTGCTTTTGGTGGTAGAATGGATGAATGCAATTTTCTTCTTTTTGCTAGTCTGTATTGTCTAAGCTTTCTATAGTGAACATAAATAATTTAAAAAGTTATTAAAATGTTAGCAATTATACTCCATAAAGATGTTTAAAAAAAAGTTATTAAAATTTTAAAAGTAAGACAGGAGAGCTGAGTTACAATTAGATCTTTGTAAATACAAATATGAGAAGATGGATGTTAGCTGAACTTATTGTGGTAATCATTTCATAATATATGTCAATCAAACCATTATGCTGTACACCTTAAACTTATACAGTGATGTATGTCAATTATGTCTCAAAAAAAACTGGAAAAAAAGTAAGTATGTGAGCTGAGTTATAGTTAGATCTTTGTAAATACAAGAACTTATAAAGTAGTGGGAATTAAATGAGAATATGTATATAAAATATTAATATAAACACTGTTGTTCATAGTAAATACTCAAAAGGTAACTATTACTAGAAAAAATTTTAAAGTCTACGTACGTGGTATATTTTATGTTATGTACATTTTACCACAATAAAAAAGTCTATGTAAGTACAATATAGATTCAGTCTATACTAATAATTTAGGGAAAAAAATCTATTTAAATTTGGTTGGTCTTTTAAGTCTTCGCCCTAAGGATACTGGCTCTTCTAATAGTCAAAAAGTACTTGCTTTAAAAAAAGACAAATTCCAAAGGACTTACAAGTTCATAGTCAACATCATGATTGAGACCCCATTACGCCTTCTCCCAGACATTTTCAGTCTCAGAAATCATTTCAGGAGTCTGACAGTGAGGGGAAATTGAGCCTCTGAGTTACAAAGTGACAGTCCAAGTGCTCTGGGTTTAAGCCAATGACAACCTCAAAAACAAGACTGAAGGCTTTTTTTTCAGCAAAAACTGTTGACAGAGTTTTTCTGATCATCCACGATAGTGGAATATGGAATTATATCATACAATAGATTTAATAAAACTTCTATTAAAATGATGATGGAATAGTCACAAAGTCTTTGGAATAGGGATTCTTTTTTCAAGTTCAGAGTTAATAAAGGAAAAGATAAAGAAAACATGACAATTTAACTACATAAAAATGTAATATTTCATTAATGTCCCCAAAACAACATAAAAACTGAAATGAGAGTGAGGAAAAAACATGCCTGTAGCAATGCCAATCAAAGGGTTAACAGGCTTTTTTTTTTAACCATAAAAAAGCTTTCATAACCTCTAATAAAAACATTAAACAAGTGATAAATAGGCAAAGATATGGACAGCTCACAAAGTTAGAAATATAGTTAGCAAACAAAACTTATGAAAACACACTCAACAAAAGCTTGGTTTTATGTATCAATAGTGCCTGTTACCAGATAGAGAGAAATGAAGGCAAACGATTAAACAGATGGAATCAGAAACGAAGAGAGACAGCGTATAATGTTAGCATTTATGAAGAACAGAAGTCACAAAATTGAGGTTTAGTTGATCAGAAATAAGGGAAAGTTTCATCAGGGAGAATTTTTAGAGGAGGTAAATTAAAAAAAACAAAAACACAGAATAACTTCGGACTCCAAAATGGGAATCTCTCAGTCTTAAATTTCCACTGTGACATTTTTTTCTTTTACTGTTACGTAAGTTTCAGGTGTACAACACTATAATTCAATATTTGTATATACACTACACAGTGATCACCCCCAAAAGTCTATTTACCATCTGTCACCATACAATTGACCCTCTTCACAACCTTTCACCCACCCACCCCCAGCCCCCTTCCCCTCTTGTGACCACAGATCTGACACTTCAAAAAAATGTCTCAACTTCACTGATATGTGACTCCTTATCTGTAAGAGATATGGTTCCTTTTCTTTGAAGAACACATGGAGAGTTGTTTATAAGATACTTAGATGAAAGTAGCAAAACAATGGCAAATAATACTTTCTCCTAAACAGGTAACACAGAGTAAAATTTCCAGTTTTCAGCTTCCCGCCTTTGCCCTTTGCCGTGTAAGCATCCTCTGTAGCTGGGGGAAGGTGCTGCTAAAAGCTGAACGATGGCCTCTCCAGGGGTGGGGTCGAGACAAACCCGATTGGTAGTGTTTGCCCATTTCCCTGGAATAAATACTCCCAACACAGGGAACGTCAAGCTCCTGGCGTGACTTTCACGGACCACGGAGCTGGGAAGAGACGCAGCTATCTCCACACCACTATGTGTATATGTATGATATGTATGTGCTATACGTGTATAGCATATCACTATATAGCATTTGTGCCATACAGACACAATGGCCATCTCAAGAAGATGGATGACAGTAAAAATGTGGTAATACACTAGGAAATGATGAGTTTTGAGGGTTTATTTTTATTTTAATATAACTGTAAGTTTATATAATTTAATTTTTATTGATGCCCGTATTTAGCAATTGGCCTGCTAAACTCCTGATAACTAACAGCCTGCTCTCACAGAGTAAGACTTTCAAGGTTGTGACAGCATCCCGTCAAGTGTGGTGCCCCGTGCATCTGTGTAGGACGTGCGTAGCTGACCCTGCTTCTTCTCTCGCTCTTTCCCTGCTGTCTTCCTCATAACCACTCTAGGACAACCCCAACTTGGTGGCCCAAACTACCTGCAGACCAAGGCACCAAGTCCAGCAGCTGTAACAGCTCCAGGCAGAAGCAGGCAGGTCCTACCAACAGGCGGTGGGCCAGGGGTGGGTCTGCACTTCAGATAACCTTCCCTGGTGGTCTCACTGCCAACCACAGCCAACAAGTGAACACAGCCATTTTTGCTTTCACGTTATTTCCTAATGTGTTTCCATCACAGACTTAACAACCGTCATGTCAATATAGGGCCTTAAAAAAGTCTGCTGCAAAAGCAGCACTTTTGAAGAAGTGCTCAGAGGAGCACCTCTCCAGTTCCCTCAGCTAAACCACTACTTCTGGGTCTCTGACCCATGGGGAACTGGCATACACTAGGTAGCCAGGCCCCCAGCACCACAGGAAACAGGTCTGAGTGTGGCTTAAAGGTGGAAATGCACATTGGGAATGCTGCCTTTGAGTGCAAGGAACCAAATCATAGTAATAATAGACCACCACTTTCCGTTTATTTCCACGGCCAAAGACTGACAGGCGGGAAGTTTTCAAAAGAGTTCCTGCATTTGAAAAGGGATAGAAATACAGGAAACTCTGGGCTTCCCTGGTGGCGCAGTGGTTGAGAGTCCGCCTGCCAATGCAGGGGACACGGGTTCGTGCCCCGGTCTGGGAAGATCCCACATGCCGCGGAGCGGCTGGGCCCGTGAGCCATGGCCGCGTGAGCCTGCGCGGCAGGAGCCTGTGCGACACAACGGAGAGGCCTGCGTACCGCAAAAAAAAAAAAAAAAAAAAAAAAAAAAAAAGAAATACAGGAAAATCTGACAGAAGTGGGAGCAGAGCTGCAAATCTGCTCAAAGGCAGGCCTCTCTCTAGTTAGATCCGAACTGATCGCTTTAGAGATGGCCAGGACACTGGCTTCGCCTCATGACTGTCTAGTTCACATAGTTGAAAACCTATTTGCTCTATCGTTTTTCAGAGGATTTGTATTCTTTAAGTTTTCCGTGTTTCCCTAGAAAGCCTGAGAAAAATGCTCTGGGATGTCCAAGAAGCAAGTGTGCTACAGGATGGTATTTCTCAAAATCAGTTTGTGGGGTCACCTCCTTCAAACCACGACTGAATGAAAAGCTCTGGAGTTGACCCTCAGGAACCTGAAAGTTGAACACACCCCACAATGATGACTATTCATGCTGAAGCTGGAGAACCTCTGGTAGAGTGGAGAGAACAGGAATGTCAGAGTTCAGATCTCAGCGGCTCTCCCACTAATGAGTTTGGCCACTTTCCACAGGTTACTAACATTCCTGAGCTTCAATTACCTGTTAATTAAAAGAGCAAAATAACATCCACCTCACAGAGTTGTTGCGAAGATGAATGGGGCCAATTCAGGTAAAGGCCCAGCCTGCCAGGCCTAAGAAAGGAGGAGATGGGAAATTCCCTCTAGTCACTGTACCTCACACCTGGAGAGGGCAGACATGCCAGTCTATCAAAGATGCAGCAAGGATGCTCCTTGCCAATATACAGCATCCCAATCAGAGAATACAAATTCACTCCAGAGGGCTAAGAACAGCCATGCCCGGGAGCTGCTCTGATGCCCAGGAGCCTCAGGACGTGGGTGCCCAAAGGACCATCCTATACATATGAAATCTTTCAACCATGACTCCCAGAGATGGGATATTCCACTGAGGAGGCTGCTGGGACAGCTGTGGTCTTCTTCCCAAAGAGCCTGTCTTCACAATGGCCAGCTTTCCTGACCCTACACTTGGCTTTGTTCCTTGGAGTTGCTGGTTCCTGGGTCCCGACCGTCCTTCAACATCATGGCCCTTGGTGCCTGGTCATGTGCTTTTGTTGCCTCTGGGCACTCGGCTTTGGTGCACAGACTAAGTTGCAGAGGGGTGAGGAACACTGAATCTTCCCTCTGCCACGGAGGGAACAACAGTCCCAACGAGTGTGTGTTTGCCTTTTTTGGATCTAACTTTAAAAATAGATGTAGTGTTTTACCCTTAATAAGCTGAGGTCTATACAATGCTTTTAACATCCAACTGCAGGAAATACATCTATTAGTGGTACGGGAAATATACCTATTAGTCTGGAGGTTTCTTTCGTTTGGGAGATACAATGCACACACTAATTTAAATTAATTCAGAATTTGTTTGAGAATTCCAAGCAGATGTCTGGTATATAGATGGGGTCCAATAAATGTTTCCTACATTGAATGGAGTTTAATTTCTAATCTGGGAGACACCAGGCCTGCAGACTGTGGGCACAGAGTGCAGACTTGTCCTGTGGGGCATGCAGGTCCCCCTGAGTGAAGAGAGCTTGCCCTAGGAGAAGGACCTAAGCATGGCCCAGCTCAGCTTTCCAGAGGCTTCTGGGAGCGTGTTTTCCTCTTTAGACTGGGCTGGGGGGCTGGGGGCATGAGGCAAGTTGTTTCAGTTCTCACAGGCTCCACTTATCGTCTCCTCTGTCCATAGAGACACTAATACCTGACCTATTTCAGAGTTGTTTTGAGTTTCAAAGAAAATCGGTACATATAGCCCTCCGAGGAAGAAATAAACAACACACCATAAATAAGATACTAGCTAAGCTGTGTTTCCTTCTCGCCGTCGGTAAGACAAAGATGTTGAGTTTTCTTCCCACACTCGACCTGGGAGCAGGAGAGCTTGCTTGCTGAGGGTCCCTTGCTGGGACATGTTTGCAGTTTACTTTCTGAGGCTGTCAGAAGTTGTCTTGCATTCAGAGGGGGCCAGAATTGGGACATCTGAAGCCTTCCATTCGGCCCTCAGAGCTGGCAGCCCTCTTACAAGTGAAAACATTATAAAAAGCCCCAGATGATCTCATAGGTCTTTCCTACCTCTGAAACAGATGGTGTGATTCACATACATTTGACATAAACGTACCAGCGCTGCGATGATCTGCCTCATTATGCTCAGTGGAAGAGTGGATTAATAAGCAATGATATGGTGACAATGTAAAGCATGAACCTCTGGTTAAAACAGAAGGTGGGAGTGGGTTGTTTCATGGTGAAAGCAACACACTATGACTCAAGGCTCTGAATTTCTAATCAGAGACCTGTAAACCTCGTATGTGGCATCGGGAGGCTTGCTAGAGGCCTTAATTTGTACGCGCCGGCCGCCCATGCCTAACAGCCTTGTAATAAGTCCTTCCTCTGAAATTAATGGTTAATAATACTAAAGAGAGAGCCATCAGTCAAGACTGCCAAATGCCCAGGATGCCTTAGACAGTAGTCAGACTATTAGCTGGAGCTGCTAGAAAAACGCAAATCCCACACTGCTTTTCCCTTCTCCGGTCAACCATCTACCCAGGCCAGTGCTATCCCATGGACTTTCTGCAAAAGAAGGGAATATTTTCTACTTACTCTGTCCAGCAGCAGGCACCACTTGTGGCTATTGAGGCACTTGGACTATGGCTGGTGAAGCTTAGGAACTAAATTTTACATTTGATTTAATTTTAATTACTTAAAATGTCTACATAAATAGCCACAGGTGGGTAGTGGCTGCCATACTGGACAGCACAGCTGTAGCCAGTTCAAACCTCTTCAAGGAATCTGTCATCAAGGTGAGGTTGAGACAGTAGTAAAAAGTAAATGGACTATTAGTCAGTCTTTGTGTTCAAAAGAGGTTTTATTTCCTCCCTTTTTTTTTTTTCAAGTTGTTGGGAGGAGTGGCTGAAACCTGAGTCTGAAGGGAGAGATGACCCCCCCCACCCCGCCCCACTCCCCCTGATAAAAAAAAACTTTCCCCACACTTTGGTAGTTGCTATTTCCTCTCTTTCCATGGGTATTCAAATGAGAAGACTTCTAAACTCAGGAACAAAAAACTAAGCTAGATCGTTTTACTCTAAGCAAAAACTCTTCTATACTAACCAGAGAAATAACCAGTAAGGTAAGTTTCAAGAGAAGCATCAGCCTCGCGCTGCTATTCTCGGATCATCTCTGAGGAGACCTCCAGAAGCAGCAAGCAATGTCCTACCGTGGATGGCTGCCTGTCACAATCCAGCTTTGGCTCCCCGGCCCCAGCTCTAGCTCCACACCCCTGCCCCACTAACACGTCCGCTGATAACCAGAGTCCAATTCACAGTCAAAAGTGTCATCTCCCAGTCCCTCCAGACATAGGGTGTCTTTTCTTTTTAGCCTCTTTGATGTAAATTCTGTGCAGGAAACCCTGCAGGACCTCAGGTGCAAAAACCTTGCCTCTGATGGCTCCTTGCTGTCTTCTGGCAGCATTCCCACGCCCTGCACGAGAGGGGTTTGAACAGACCATGGCTGCTCTCCCTAGTCTACGCCCTCACCCTTGGTGTGAACTCACTCAGAGTCTACATGGTTTAAAGAATTCATTCTTCCTGCACACCTTACCTTATCATTGCCCTGGCTTTGGTACATTTTTTCTTTCCCCGAACGGTGCATTCCTCAGGTATTCTAAGCTTGAATAATGGGATAGAGGTCTGGTCACTGTAATTCTCTCATGCAATGCCCAGCCGAGTGCCAGATGCGGTTAGGGGCTTAATTAGGGGCTATTGATACGTCATGATAATGGATAAAAGACTGTTAGACTCAATGGCTTTTTTTAAAAATAGCTTTGGGATTTTAAGGTACTTTTCAGTTCAACATAATTCAGGAAACAGTATCTTTAGCCCTGCTAGGATTCACTGAGGGGAGCGGGTCAGGCTTGGTCATTTTTTATTTTGCAGGACCTCAGAATCGGTCATGTATTTTTCAGGTTGACGTCATGATGATTTGAAGGTTAGGGCAACAGCCTTGAACTGAGCGGGCAGCTAAATGACTGGCAGGGGAGGAAGAAAGATGGCATGATAAAAATATTGTTGGACCTTGTTTCCTCAACAGTGAAATGGAAAGAGAATAAAAATGCTTATTCATGAAATAGTCACAGTGCCCTGCTAAAGACCAGCAAATAAGACTATCACGACTGTATGAGGAACTTTGCAGCTTATCAAGTCGGGAACCAGGTGAAAGTAAAGTGCATGATGAATAATGGCTCATTACAGCCATGCTTCCACACATCCCCCCCCATCTTCTAGCTTATCTCCTCGCATGGATATTTTCCACAGAGATTATTTTTGAAATAGAAAACCATTCATTCTGCTCCCAAATTCATCCCAGCTGAAAGACTAAAGTGTAACTAAACAGAAATTTAATTAAAATTTAATGCTAAACTAGTAAAAATACTCCCTCTTTTCCAAGTTAAAAAATCTATAATAAACAATAAAGCAGTGATTCTCAAAGTGAGGTTCCTGGATCAGCTGCAGCAGCATCACCTGGGAAAATGATAGAAATGTAAATTCTTGGGCCCTACCCCAGACCTGCTAGAGCAGCCAGCCTGCGTGTGGGACCCAGCAACCTGTTTTACAAAAACCTCTGTGTGATTTTGCAGGAACATTTGAGAACCGCTGCTTTAAACCAAATGGTGGAATCACCAAAACTATTCTTTTTTTTTTTTAACATCTTTATTGGAGTATAATTGTTTTACAATGGTGTGTTAACTTCTGCTGTATAACAAAGTGAATCAGCTATACATATACATATATCCCCCACCGAAACTATTCAATGTTTTGCTAAATTGTACTAAATGAGAATCTCCAAAATGTCAATTTTTTCTGAATTCTACAAATAAGGTTTGACTGAGCACTAAACAGGTCCAGCCAATGAATAATCCCTAGCTCTGAGCTCTAACAGTCCTGCACGTTTTGCTACCTGGGATCTGATCAAGCCTCCCCTATACGCCCTGGGAGGCACCAGGGCAGGGCCGGCTGGTGGTGCTTCCGTGCTGAGACACACATGCTCATCTGCTTCCCGGTGGGAGATGGAGGGCTTTCTAAAGGGGCAAGGAGGGGGACCGGTGATATTGAAACTCTATGAATCTTCCATCATTTCTTTTTGGGAACGGGAACAAACACTTAGTACTTTTCAATCACTACTTCACATATAACAATCAAAAGAAAGAAAGTGCCTACAAAATTAAAAAAAAAAAGGGCATCTTTGTTGATAATCGTTTGTCAGCTGCACTAAGTTGCTCATCCCTCACTGTGAGTACGGGTGATGACAGAGTGCACGCCTAGATAACTCCCTGCCCGTGTGTCTGCTCATGTTATAGATCCTCAATCCTCAATCACAACTGCTCATTTGCCAGTACCTTTCAGGCACAGACACCTGGCTTTGCCTGGTCCTTTCCTATTGCTCCACAACCACCCTCAAGATTGTGAGGGGAATTATTAACACTTTATTGTCCAAATGATCCAAAGGCTTTCGAATTTCTATTTGATAACAGCGTTTGCTCACGTAACCTAGTCTTTGTGTGCCCCAAGAACACAAGGACAGAAAAGCACCAGATGTACCACTGCATTTTACCATATTTTTCATCACAAGAAAAACCTCCATCCTGAGAAAATTGGAAATGCAAACTCCTCCTCAGTAACTTTTCTTGCTTTAAATCGCACTTCTCATCACGACCTGTTACACCCACATAGTCATGTGCCATAGGCACTGCACAGTCTCCAACATTTCAAAGGCTCAAGAGCTATTTTTAAACCCCAAATGCAATCTAGGTTGCTATTCTATAACGCACTTTTTAAGGAAGAACAAAGTAAGAGAGCGATTTTTATGCATGTGGGCAGTTCGCCAACTCACCGAAAGACTGAACACAGCTGTCGATGAGATCGTCCAGGCTGGCTCCTTTGGCTAAATGTCCCAGAGACACCATCATTCGGAACTGGGTGATCTGGGCCAGGCTGGGATGGGAGGGGAGGGGGCTGCTGGAGGGCTTCCCCTCTAGTCTTGCTTTAGGGGCTGCTCTGCAGCCATGAGAAGGTTTCCTGGGGAAAGAGAAAAGGCAGGGAGAGTAGAGCAGCCAGGGGACGACCACACCGACAGCTCTGCGCTCTGCAGGCAGATTGAAGAGGAAAGGAGTAGAGATAAGACAATTAATCCCAGGAGTTGGGCTGATAAGACATACCCCTCCCACTTGGTAAAGGCACCAAACGGACTGGTTAGCTGTTAAAGAGACATCTCTCACACTAATAGCAAGGTGAGACTTCAGGTTACAAACAGGGCTCCTCAGCCTGGGGTTAGGATTGCTTTGGCCTGCTTTCTCCAGCTCCTGAAAGGAAGAGGCAGACGCAAGACTGTTCTTGGCAGTTTTTAGCTCCTAGCAATACATTTTTATTTTAGCCCTGAGACCACTGACTTGGGTCTTAAGATTTAAGTTTGGTCTCATCTTCAGCTAAATTCATTTGTCTTGAGCAACACCAGAGTTACTGTAGAAAGTCAGGTGGCCTCAGGAACATCTTTAAGGATTTGGGGGGAGAAGGCAAAGACCGGGGACCCGTGTGCAGGGGGTGAGGGTTATGGCGGTGGTGTTTAGATGTTAATCTAGCCCTTTTTCACAAATCTTGGTTGGTTCTAAGATTCTGTTTTTCATTACTGATAATCATTCTGAGTCATTTTTTATCATTGAACATTATTCTATCAAGTCCTTACTGACTATGAGAGCTTTATTCCAGAAGTGAATACAAAAAGACAAGTCTGAATCTGGAAGTGGCTTTAGAGCCCAAGAGGTCACCTTCCTCCACTTTCACTTAGCTTTATCTTTGGTCATGACCTCAACAATATAAGTCAAGTTGTTTGCAAAATGATATCAGTAGGTTAATTAAGCATTTTATTTTTCCTTCCATTAAAAAAATAAACATAACATACAGAGACATATCTATCATCTTTGAAGGTTTACTAGTGATACGTGTTGTTGCTGATAACTCCTTTGAGTATATTCTCCTCTCCTTACTGTGGCTTTGGCTATTTCATGTTTATTACCAAAGAGAAGATGAAGAAAAGAAATATATCGGAGATCCATAACTTTAACCACTATATATTTGATAAACACATGATGGCATTAATTAATCAATAAGTACTTATCCTATGAGCAACACATGTATGACAGGCCAGAGAGGACCAGTGAGATAGTCTGTGAAGGTACTTTGCAAACTGTACAACATATTCATTCATTATATGTTAGTTGTTGTAGTATGAAGGTGATCTGGAAGTTCCTTAATACAAAAATCTAGTTGGAGAATCAGAACCAGACCAAGAAAAGATAACTCTATAAATCTTAAATAACTGTCCTGTGAGCGTCAAGGGCAAGAAGTGTGATGTTCTCAGAGGAGGGAAAACCAGTTCTAGGTGGAGTGTTGAGGAAAGCTTCTCGATAAGATGTAACCTCACCCAGAAGGGGTTTAAGAAGTACTCAGATCAAAATAAAATGCTGGGGCTTCCCTGGTGGCGCAGTGGTTGAGAGTCTGCCTGCCGATGCAGAGGACACGGGTTCGTGCCCTGGTTCAGAAGATCCCACATGCGCGGAGCGGCTGGGCCCGTGAGCCATGGCCGCTGAGCCTGCGCGTCCGGAGCCTGTGCTCCGCAATGGGAGAGGCCACAACAGTGAGAGGCCCGCACACTGCAAAAACAAAAACAAAAATAAAATGCTGGGGCACACATGGATTTTGGGAAACCACCCTGTTAAAAAGACAGTGGGACCACTCAGTACAAAGCCAGACTCGTGAAGGGAACACCCTGACCTTCGAGTTCCCTTTCAAAGTAGCTCCAGAATGCTGGTCTGGCATTGGCTGCTGCCACCTGTTCCAACCTAGGATGGGCTCAGTGAAATCCAATCAGAAACTGGCGCTTGGGAATCTGCTAAGCCAAGGCAGTGATTTCTGAAAGATCAGGTTGGTGTTACAGGACTTGATTAAGTTTCTGGCCATTACTGATTTTTACCCAGGCCCTGTGATAGCCCCAAGATCAGATCAGCAACTGAAAATGAAAGAAAATAATGGCCACTCTGAATTGAGTACCTTTGATATGGCAGGCTCTGGGCTGGGGATTTACATGGTCTTCAAAGCTTACAGCCCAGAGAGACGTTATCTCCATTTCACGATGCTGAAACTGAGTCTAGAAGAGGCTGAATGACATACACAAGGTTGTAGAACTCATATGTACTTGATCTGGGATTTGTACTTGGCACCTCTCTGGTTTGGTTTAATAAATATTTACTGTGCCTGGGACTATGCACCTTTTACTACATCAGAATTAGCAAGAGGAACTGAAAGGGTCAATTCAACTTAAGACAAAAGTAAAAACCTCCAAAAGCATAGCTGATAACATAAAGGCTGAATCTTGGGTCCTACTTCTTTTTCAGGTCCCCCAAAGTCCTCAGACCCCAGAGCTGGACGGCCCTTCCATGGTCATTCTCCAAGCCCTTCACCCGTACATGTGGAGGTCTGGGCTCGGAAGGGCAATGTGACTGGGCACCAGTGCAGAGCCAGGCAGAAGCCAAGCCTCCTGTGTCCATGCCATGCTCCCTTCCCTCCGCAGAAGCAGTGATGACTCTCTAAACCTGGCACTTGTTGTCCAGTGTTGGGATAAGTCAGCTTTTGGCCTTAGCTGCTGCCTCTTCACCATTAAGACCTCTACCCAAGGCAGACTTGGGAAAGATGAAAACAAAGTCCTTCTTGTTAGAAGCCTCTTTTTCTCTTAGGCCTTCCATATTACTTCTCCTTAGCCCCAAGAGAAGAGGCCATGGCAACTGGAGGCTGTCTCCACACACAGCTCTTCCCGCTGGGGCCGGGATGTGGGTGTCTACCTCTGTCTCTCATCTGGCCAGTCCAGGGAAAATTCCATTTTCTCCCTCAGTTGGTAGCATCAACAATTCAGGACTTCCAAAAACTGCCCTGGCTCTAATTCTGGCAATGTTTCCTAGTGTCACCTGTAGGGGAAACCACTTTGGTGCAGGAGGTGATTCTCAGAGGTAGATGCTTTTATCAGAACTAGGAGGGACTGGTAAAATACAAGCAGAAAGAATGAACTTGAAGGGAGTATTTAGGGGACAGGGAAGGGAGGGTGAGACGCAGTCGGGGGGGAGGCCGCTGAGACTCAGAGGGCTTGGGCAGGAGAAACCAGGGAGAAGAGAAACTGCTAAAACCCAAATGGCATCCTGAGAGGTCAGGAAGATGGGGTTATGTGTACCATAAACCAGGAAACTGGGCAGTTTTGCTGTGGAAGTCTCTTGACTGACTGCTATGTGACAAACCTTCAAAGTGTTCTCTTCTGATGAAATGGCTGTAGATAAGGATTTATAAAATGCTTTATTTTAGACATAGAATGCATTCGCCTCTAAGTCTGCAAAGGCATATGTATTTTTAAAGGAAAGTAGGCAAATGTCTCCTCACCAACTCCCTCAAGTATTAAAAAAAAAAAAAAAAAAAGAAAGAAAAAAAAAGTGCCCTAGAGAAACAACTTGAAAGTGTTTCCTGAGGCTAAAACTGGCTAAGGCCCCATCCAGTTTGCTGAAGGAGACTGTCAAAACTCTGAAGTGGTTCAGGTGCAATCCACTCCAGCCTCAGGTATCTCAGTGGAGGTCACAATTTCGGGTTGAACTTTTCATGAAATTCAGCCCAGAAGAGTAAGGGATGAAATGGACAAGGAGAACGAACGGAAGCTTCCACAACTTTCTTTGCAGTGGAAGATGGCTTTGATTGGCGTCTAGTGAGGATTTCTTCCAGTCCTGTCCTCTCCCCATTCCCATGATACAGACGCAGTTGAATGTACTGAAGCTCCTCCTCTCAGTCCGGTGCAAGGCAAAGCGCTGGACCTTCACGGTACAGGACGGGGTGGGGGAGGGCATAAAGGACCAAGAACTTTTAAATCCATAAGGTCCAGCAGGGCAACACTTCCTGCCTCGACTGGGCACGGCCAGGAGCAACAGAGTCTGCGTGGATGGAGGTGGAAAGGGCACAGCTTTCCCGGCCCTATGCTGAGCCCAGGCTGTCGCCAGGCAGTTGTCTAGTTCTGGCCCTTTGGGGGACAAACTCAAAATTGCCTGGCCCCTCCAGGCCTCCTTCTCCTGCCAATAGCTTTTTCACTCACGGTCACTTTTCCTTCTTCTTCTGTCACCCCCAAGACACTCCTAAAACATGTCTCTAGGATCACGGTGGGTGGAGGGGAGTGCAGGTTTCCACCCAGGTGGTTATGTGGCTCACTGACCCCTGTGCACTCCTGGCAAAGGCAGTTAGTTGGCCTTCTGGGTCCGGCCCCACGTCCGCAGGGCCGGGCGGGCCGCCAGGTGGCGCTGCCGGAGCTGCGGCAGATGCAGGGGGCGCGTAAAGTCCGCGAGTGGGAGTTCCAGGGGCCCGGCGCCGGGGGACCAGGTCGCTAAGCGCGATTCCGGGGCTCGCCGGGCCAACTCTGGCCGCGCGTCCGCACAACCCGACTCCCTCCCCAGTCCATTGGGCGAGACGCGCAGGGCGCTCCGGGTTCGTCCGTCCCTCGAGCCCGTCTCCCCCGACTTCGGCCGACACTTCGGCCGAGACCCCGACCGGCTGCCGCCGTCCGCACCCCGGGCCCGCAACTTCCCGGAGGAGGCGGCGCCGTGCCGGCCCCCCACCCCACTTCCCATCCCGGCGAGGTCCTGGGGCCGCGCGCGCTGTGGCCCCCGCCCCAAGAAAGGAAACGGGCGCCCCTACTCACCGCGGAGCTTCTCTCGCTTTGCCCAGGGTGCCCATGGCCGCGGCCACGCTCCAGGAGCCTCCTCACCCAGCGCGGCGGGACAGGCTCGGCGGGGTGCGGCGCATCGCCACCACCCCCTGCCGGGCCCCTCCGCCCCGGCCTCCTCTCCCAGGACGCCCGACCGCAGCGAACCCGCAGGCACAAACTTTGTGTGAGCGCGCCCCCTCGTCCTCCTCCTTGCGCGCGCGCGCGCACACACACGCCCGCTCTAACCACCTGACAAGCGCTGATGTTATCGCCGAGGAAATGTGTGGCGCTGTTCAGCTCTTCCCCGAAAACTGCCCCCATTACTCGGTAGTCCCCGGAGGCCTGCGCCTCCCTCCAATCTCGCCTTTTACCCCTGGCGGCTGCTTCTCCCGGCCCGAGGCTGAAGTCGGAAGCGGAGCTGGAAGGGCGGGGAGGCTCCAGGTGCCCTCGACATCACCAAACCAGCGCCAGGAGAGGGGTTGGGAGCCGGGGGAAACCGGCTTCACCTGGTGGCTCTCGGGGCAACGCCCCCTCCCCCGCCCCCACCTTCCCGAATTTCAGTCCAGTTTCCCGAAGACCCCTCGTCCCCTCGCAGGCCTCTCTGGTATATATCAGAGCGTAGAGTTGGGGGTGGGGTAAAGAACGAACACACGGTTGTGGGTCCGCCTTAGCCTGTGCCTTTGGGTGTCTTTATTGGTAGCAATTAACAAGACTGGTCTGGAGATACGTGCTCGGCACCCTGCGGGAGGCAGCGAGTGTGCAGGTGCGCTGCAGGTCAGGCGGGACACAGGTGCTTGGCGTCTGTGGATGTGGGAGAGAGGGGGTCAGGGCTGGGGAGGACTTTCTGACGGCAGATCTGGTCAAAAATGGCTGCCTACCCCTGCTTGCCGAAAAGATAGTGATGACAGCAATAGCTAATGTTGACTAAGTGCCTTGTGCTAAGTGCTTTCTGTACATTCCTCATGTACGCCGTCTCCCCCAAATACCAAGAGGTCACTGTTTTAAAGATGAAAAAAACGAAGGGTTAGAGAATAATATGCTTCCTATCACACAACTAGTACACAGCAGAGAGAACCACGACCTGGGCTGAGATCTGGCTGACTCCCTGTAATCGCTGTGGGATTGTCCTAATAACATATCCATTATCAGTGTCACATGCCCTAACTCTAGTCACATTAATAAGTCCCTTCCCAGCCATAATGTTCTGGACCTTAAAGCCTCATATGTATGTGCCACCTTATCCTAAACACAACAAACAGTTCAAGATAGCTTACAAAGATGTGTAACTCACAAAAGAAGTGTATGAAATGAAATGAAAAGTGAAAATTAAAGTACATAAAATGGAGCCAGAAATGAATTTTTTTTTTAATGCATCCCATGGAGTCCAAAACACTTGCTACAAGTGGGACCAAAGATTTGTCTCCTGGATTTCTAGCAGTCATGTTCAAAACGGAAGCCTTGTCTAAAATTCAATTTCTGTCACATGCAAGACAAAAAAAAAAAAAAAAAATTGCTCAAGAGAAGATCAACTCTTTTGATCCTGAGCAGTAAGAAATTTCTCCAGAGAATCCTCATGAACATTGTGTAATAGAACCAAGTCCTCAGTCACAGCCATACACATAGAAGGAACATTTGGATATTTAAGAAATATTAAATTATGACACTCTTCCAGAATTACACTGTATATGCATATGTATACATGCCAAATGGATAAACACGTACCTTTATATAAATATATGTAAATGTGTTTAGATAGATAGGCTACTGGGTGTATACACACACTACTGAACACAGTTGCAGGCAGTTGTATGCAGCTATACACCTGCAGTTCATTACGTAATAAGTATAGAAATGATTAGCTATTAGTTCATTCAAGAAACAAGTCTTGTGAGTCTTGCTGAGTTTTCTAAAGAAAGAGGCCTGCTTCTACCTAGGAGGCTTCTTCTGCCCGGGCTTCCTGAGAGCTCTGCATTCCACTTGCACCTGATTGGGTTTCTGGGCCAGCTGAGCTCTTTGAAGAGGCTTTCCTGGCTGTTCCTACTTGAGCAATTTGTCTTTTCCAAACACCTAAAAAATTAGAAGTTAGCTCCAACTCTTTCTTCATCTTCTGCCATGTGGTTAGTCTCCATGGTGCTGAGACACCTCTGACCTCAGGAACAAGGTGCTCCTTCTTTTCTCCTGTCCTCTTATCCTCTTTTCTGCTTCTCCAAACTCTTTGATAGGCAGTAGTCAATGTCTCTGTAACAGTTGAGAAAGGTTGGGGACCACTGTTGTCTTCTGCTCACCCTTTGGGTAAGGTCATTCCTTGGGACCTTTTCTCTGTTATTCTTTCTTCTTTCAACCAGGGGCTCTTAACTGATATCCCCAGACCTTTTACTTGGCTTTTTGGTGAGTATCTGCGAAGCCTCTGAAACTAAAAACACCTGTTTTCATCAGATTTTCTAAACGATCCACTACTCAAATCCGGTGGGTTTTTTTCAAATTAGGTGTTTTTAATTTCTTCCATGACTTCAACAGGACCCAAATGACTCCCATGTCTGAATATCTAACCTTGATATCTAACATCCCAAACCATATTTCCAACTGGTCGCCTCCCCAAATTGTCCCCCAGGGCTTCCTCTCCATCTCCACAGCCACATGTCTTGGCCCCAGTTATCTCTGAACCTGAACATATGTCATAGCCTCATAAATGGCCTCCCTAGTTATAGAACCTCCTCTTCTCTGATCCTTTCTTCATGTTGTTTTCAGAATTACCTGATCATGTCATTTCTTTGCTTCCAAACTGCCAACTCCAGTTGCCTACAGAATAGACTACAAACTTCTTAATGCTGCTCACCTTCACAACTAACCTTACCTGTCCAGCCTGGCCTCCAGCCATACCCTCCCAGGCACCTGACCTCTTAGGTTGTGACTTGGTCACTGCTGGTAACTGCTGTGCCCTGTGCCCTCACAAGCCTCAGTGCTCTTGCTTGTGTATTTCCTTCCGCCTGCCATCTCTTTTCACCTAGATCACAAAGGCACAGTTATACGAAACGCATAGCAGACTGGCAAGTCGCCCCAGAGGGCACACGCAGGGCTGCCTTCCAGAGGCAGGGGGTGCAAACCCATCTTGCAGAATCTGCCTGATGACTGGTTATGCCTGGAGTACCTACTGGCCACCACAGCTTCCACTCTGTGGTCTAACATTTTTTCATCCATTTGAGATGCATTCACTGCGTGCCTCCTTAGTGTCAGATGTTGTCCTTGGCATTGAGAATCTGACAGAGAACATGACAGACAAGAGCCTTGTTCACATGAGCTTACGTGTCTAATAAACAGACAAGTCCAAATATGCTAGGATGTTATACGCTGATTTCCAGGAGCTGCCACTGCAGAGTTTGGGTTACCCCCGCTCTCATGGGGACACCATGGGGTATTCCGGTTAAGGCACCCATATGGACCAAAGAGGACAAAGCTGCCACATTTAGGGACACACAGCTCCACGGGAGAGTGAAGAGAGATGGAGAGAGAAAAGGAGGGAGGGGATGTGGCACCATCCTTTCCTCCCCTGCTGAGTGTTGCTTCTGTTTCTGAGACAGGGAGAATTGGCCTCATTATTTTATTATTGTGACTGGCCATCCCACACTGAACACTGTACATCCCTGCTGCTGCTCACCTTGGACCAAAGCTAGAGAAACTGCCCACGTGAGAAGCAGCCACTTTTGCTCCGGACCTATAGTTTGGGGGCTTATGGTTGGACCCCTGCATGTTTCTTTGTCCTCGGCATCTTCTTATGGAGGCAGCCCACGCCTCTTTGGGAGTCTCTCTGTCCATGGGCCAGCTCTTCTGGAGAGCGTTCTACCTCCTTAAGGTACCCCCAGGATTCTCTAAAGGGAATTTGATGAATGTCATATAAATGGTATTTTAAGATATCCATTCCTGTTTTCAGCTGAAGGATGCTGCTCGTCTCTGTTGAAGCCCCTTCTCAGGGACCCTCTCCCCGCAACAGGTCATGTTTCTTTACATCATGGAGCCCATATGTTTTATTTGATTTTGGAATTGTTTTAGGATATTAACAAACAAACAGAAACATATGTTGTCTCATGGCTTTTGCTCTCAGTGAGATGGGGGTCCCTGGAAGAGTTTGAACAGAGGAGGGAGCGGATCTGACTTCTGCTTTACAGGGTCCGGCTGCTGAGTTCCAGAGTGACTCATGGGAAGTAAGGGCGGGAGGTTCTCTGTGGAAGCGGCCTTCATAATGTCCAACTTCTGGGTCTGCCCGGTCGGTGGCCTTCCAACAGCTTTGAATATTACTCCGTGGTGAGAAGTGTAACATCACATTTTACACTCTGTGACTCAGATGTACATTTGTGTTACACGTCAAACTGAAACACAAGCTGTGTGAAACATGATCCTTTCAAATCTTTTTTTTTTTTTTTTCAATGACATTAAAAAACAAATGCTGGTCAGGACCCTCAAAATTGATCCATTAGTAGGCTGGGATCATAGTTTACAAAATACATCTCTAGGGCTACCTCTCATGATGATAATAGATCTCAGTAGTTATCTCTGGAAAAGGGGAACTAGGTGGCTCTGAGTAGGGGGAATCTTGCTTTTCATTGTTTCCCCTTTTGTAACTTTTATTTTTGTATCGTGTGTAAGAATTCAGTCCATCAATGAATCCTATTTTGAATCATTCTGGCATAGAACTTCTTGCCTTCTGATTCTGGCCCAAAGAGCTTAAAAAAAACAGAAGCTGGGGCCAGAAAAGGTTACGTGGTCGGTGAATCTGCTTTGTTCAAGTTTATCAAAAAATATCAAACAATATGTTGTTCACAAATATTTGGGAGGCAGAATGGCACAGTAATTCAAAGTGTGAGCTCTGGAGTTAGACTGATTTTGAATTTCAGCCCTCATGCTTCCTAGTAATGTGACCCTGAGGCAAGTTAACTTTTCTAAGCCTCAGTTTCCATGTCTGTAAAAATGGGTACAAACAACGCCTACCTCATGCAACTTTGCTAATGATTATATGACATGGTCTATGCCTAGCACGTAGCAACCACTGTGGACACAGTAATGTTTTGAGTGCCAGGCTGAGGTGAATGTTTTGGTAACCTAGTAAGTGCTATGCAATCACATCCAAGGGACACCTGCCCTAGTCTTGGTTGATGGGGAGCCGACTTCTCAGAGGAAGTGAGGCGGGGGTTAAGATGTAGAGGATGACATGAACAGCTCACTAGCCAGAGAAAAGTGAGGGAAGAGGAGAGGCGAGGCCCGTGTTTCAGAGATGAGGAAGATGCAGAGGTGAAGAAGCAGGGCAGAGTGCTTTGCTGAACTACACACAGGAACTTTGATTCTCCCCACCCCCTGCCAATACATAAACAAGGTTCTCAAGTCTGACTTAATCTTATTGCCTTTGCAGAATCTGAGAGGCTTCTCACTTTGAAGGGTCCCCCATGAGCACCTTGAGTCCCTCGCTCCACTTTAGATGTGATTCAGTTAACGCCGCTTCCCAAGATAGCCTCTGGGTGCTTGGGTTGAGCGCTGCTGGAAAGAGGGCTGAGTTAATTACCAGCCAACACTGAGCTTTTCAAATGGCCGCGCTGCAGTCAGAACAGCAACATTTAAAAGCTAAAACTAGTTTAGTAATGCAACTGCTCTTTTTAAAGCTCCCATTGTGCACCTCAGCACCACCCTAGCACTATACTACTTAATCATTTAACGCCTACAAAGACACGGGCAAAACCTTGAAAAAAACCCAGTTAATAGAAAGATTCAAGTGGCCTGGACCAGTCAAAGGATGTGGTTTTCTGAGTACAAAAACTGTTTAATATGCATTCAAAAAAGTACTGTGATAAGCACAGTATTAAAATGAAAACTCCTGAGTATTAATAAAGACACTCGCAGGTGAGCGATGGAGAAAATCATTGTAAATTAATATGGGTAGGTGCTTCTCACACGGGTATCATCAGCAGACACATCCTTAAGGGTCTAGAAGAAATATTTTTCCCCCTTAAAAGGGGTCATATTTTACTCATATTTAAGAAATACTGAAGTAGGCCATTTCACACACAACTCACAAGCATTTTACTTCTTTTTTTTTTTTTTTTTTTTTTTATTAAACATCTTTATTGGGGTATAATTGCTTTACAATGGTGTGTTATATAATTGCTTTACAATGGTGTGATTCACTCTGCTTTATAACAAAGTGAATCAGCTATACATATACATATGTTACCATATGTCTTCCCTCTTGCGTCTCCCTCCCTCCCACTCTCCCCATCCCACCCTTCCAGGCTGTCACAAAGCACGGAGCTAATATCCCTGTGCCTTGCGGCTGCTTCCCCCCAGCTATCTACCTTACTACGTTTGTTAGTGTGTATATGTCCATGACTCTCTCTCGCCCTGTCAAAACTCACCCCTCCCCCTCCCCATACCCTCAAGTCCGTTCTCCAGTAGGTCTGCGTCTTTATTCCTATCTTACCCCTAGGTTCTTCATGACCTTTTTTTCCCTTAAATTCCATATATATGTGTTAGCATACGGTATTTGTCTTTTTCTTTCTGACTTACTTCACTCTGTATGACAGACTCTAGGTCTATCCATCTCATTACAAATAGCTCAATTTCATTTCTTTTAAGGCTGAGTAATATTCCATTGTGTATATGTGCCACATCTTCTTTATCCATTCATCCGATGATGGGCGCTTAGGTTGTTTCCATGTCCTGGCTATTGTAAATAGAGCTGCAATGAACATTTTGGTACATGACTCTTTTTGAATTTTGGTTTTCTCAGGGTATATGCCAAGTAGTGGGATTGCTGGGTCATATGGTAATTCTATTTGTAGTTTTTTAAGGAACCTCCATACTGTTCTCCACAGTGGCTGAACCAATTCACATTCCCACCAGCAGTGCAAGAGTGTCCCCTTTTCTCCACACCCTCTCCAGCATTTATTGTTTCTAGATTTTTTGATGATGGCCATTCTGACTGGTGTGAGATGATATCTCATTGTAGTTTTGATTTGCATTTCTCTAATGATTAATGATGTTGAGCTTTCTTTCATGTGTTTGTTGGCATTCTGTATATCTTCTTTGGAGAAATGTCTATTTAGGTCTTCTGCCCATTTTTGGATGGGGTTGTTTGTTTTTTTGTTATTGAGCTGCATGAGCTGCTTGTAAATTTTGGAGATTAATCCTTTGTCAGTTGCTTCATTTGCAAATGTTTTCTCCCATTCTGAGGGTTGTCTTTTGGTCTTGGTTATGGTTTCCTTTGCTGTGCAAAAGCTTTGAAGTTTCATTAGGTCCCATTTGTTTATTTTTGTTTTTATTTCCATTACTCTAGGAGGTGGGTCAGAAAGGATCTTGCTGTGATTTATGTCATAGAGTGTTCTTCCTATGTTTTCTTCTAAGAGTTGATAGTTTCTGGCCTTACATTTAGGTCTTTAATCCATTTTGAGCTTATTTTTGTGTATGGTGTTAGGGAGTGATCTAATCTCATACTTTTACATGTACCTGTCCAGTTTTCCCAGCACCATTTATTGAAGAGGCTGTCCTTTCTCCACTGTACATTCCTGCCTCCTTTATCAAAGATAAGGTGTCCATATGTGCGTGGGTTTATCTCTGGGCTTTCTATCCTGTTCCACTGATCTATCTTTCTGTTTTTGTGCCAGTACCATACTGTCTTGATTACGGTTGCTTTGTAATATAGTCTGAAGTCAGGGAGCCTTATTCCTCCAGCTCCTTTTTTCGTTCTCAAGATTGCTTTGGCTATTCGGGGTCTTTTGTGTTTCCATACAAATTGCGAAATTTTTTGTTCTAGTTCTGTGAAAAATGCCAGTGGTAGTTTGATAGGGATTGCATTGAATCTGTAGATTGCTTTGGGTAGTAGAGTCATTTTCACAATGTTGATTCTTCCCATCAAGAACATGGTATATCTCTCCAACTATTTGTATCATCTTTAATTTCTTTCATCAGTGTCTTATAATTTTCTGCATACAGGTCTTTCGTATCCTTAGGTAGGTTTATTCCTAGATATTTTATTCTTTTTGTTGCAATGGTAAATGGGAGTGTTTTCTTGATTTCACTTTCAGATTTTTCATCATTAGTATATAGGAATGCCAGAGATTTCTGTGCATTAATTTTGTATCCTGCTACTTTACCAAATTCATTGATTAGCTCTAGTAGTTTTCTGGTAGCATCTTTAGGATTCTCTATGTATAGTATCATGTCATCTGCAAACAGTGACAGCTTTACTTCTTCTTTTCCGATTTGGATTCCTTTTATTTCCTTTTCTTCTCTGATTGCTGTGGCTAAAACTTCCAAAACTATGTTGAATAAGAGTGGTGAGAGTGGGCAACCTTGTCTTGTTCCTGATCTTAGTGGAAATGCTTTCAGTTTTTCACCATTGAGGATGATGTTTGCTGTGGGCTTGTCATATATGGCTTTTATTATGTTTAGGAAAGTTCCCTCTATGCCTACTTTCTGGAGGGTTTTTATCATAAATGGGTGTTGAATTTTGTCGAAAGCTTTCTCTGCATCTATTGAGATGATCATATGGTTTTTCTCCTTCAATTTGTTAATATAGTTTATCACATTGATAGATTTGCGTATATTGAAGAATCCTTGCATTCCTGGAATAAACCCCACTTGATCATGGTGTATGATCCTTTTAATGTGCTGTTGGATTCTGTTTGCTAGTATTTTGTTGAGGATTTTTGCATCTATGTTCATCAGTGATATTGGCCTGTAGTTTTCTTTCTTTGTGACATCCTTGTCTGGTTTTGGTATCAAGGTGATGGTGGCTTCGTAGAAGGAATTTGGGAGTGTTCCTCCCTCTGCTATATTTTGGAAGAGTTTGAGAAGGATAGGTGTTAGCTCTTCTCTAAACGTTTGATAGAATTCACCTGTGAAGCCATCTGGTCCTGGGCTTTTGTTTGTTGGAAGGTTTTTAATCACAGTTTCAATTTCAGTGCTTGTGATTGGTCTGTTCATATTTTCTATTTCTTCCTGATTCAGTCTTGGCAGGTTGTGCATTTCTAAGAATTTGTCCATTTCTTCCAGATTGTCCATTTTATTGGCATAGAGTTGCTTGTAGTAATCTCTCATGATTTTTTTTATTTCTGCAGTGTCAGTTGTTACTTCTCCTTTTTCATTTCTAATTCTATTGATTTGAGTCTTCTCCCTTTTTTTCTTGATGAGTCTGGCTAGTGGTTTATCTATTTTGTTTATCTTCTCAAAGAACCAGCTTTTAGTTTTATTGATCTTTGCTATTGTTTCCTTCATTTCTTTTTCATTTATTTCTGATCTGACTTTTATGATTTCTTTCCTTCTGCTAGCTTTGGGGTTTTTTTGTTCTTCTTTCTCTAATTGCTTGAGGTGCAAGGTTAGGTTGTTTATTCGAGATGTTTCCTGCTTCTTAAGGTGGGCTTGTATTGCTATAAACTTCCCCCTTAGAACTGCTTTTGCTGCATCCCATAGGTTTTGGGTCGTTGTGTCTCCATTGTCATTTGTTTCTAGGTATTTTTTGATTTCCCCTTTGATTTCTTCAGTGATCACTTCATTATTAAGTAGTGTATTGTTTAGCCTCCATGTGTTTGTATTTTTTACAGATCTTTTCCTGTAATTGATATCTAGTCTCATGGCGTTGTGGTCGGAAAAGATACTTGATACAATTTCAGTTTTCTAAATTTACCAAGGCTTGATTTGTGACCCAAGATATGATCTATCCTGGAGAATGTTCCATGAGCACTTGAGAAAAATGTGTATTCTGTTGTTTTTGGATGGAGTGTCCTATAAATATCAATTAAGTCCATCTTGTTTAATGTATCATTTAAAGCTTGTGTTTCCTTATTTATTTTCATTTTGGATGATCTGTCCATGGGTGAAAGTGGGGTGTTAAAGTCCCCTACTATGAATGTGTTACTGTTGATCTCCCCTTTTATGGTTGTTAGTATTTGCCTTATGTATTGAGGTGCTCCTATGTTGGGTGCATAAATATTTACAATTGTTATATCTTCTTCTTGGATCGATCCCTTGATCATTATGTAGTGTCCTTCTTTGTCCCTTTTAATAGTCCTTATTTTAAAGTCTATTTTGTCTGATATGAGAATTGCTACTCCAGCTTTCTTTTGGTTTCCATTTGCATGGAATATCTTTTTCCATCCCCTTACTTTCAGTCTGTATGTGTCTCTAGTTCTGAAGTGGGTCTCTTGTAGACAGCATATATAAGGGTCTTGTTTTTGTATCCATTCAGCCAATCTGTGTCTTTTGGTGGGAGCATTTAGTCCATTTACATTTAAGGTAATTATCGATATGTATGTTCCTATTTCCATTTTATATATTGTTTTGGGTTCGCTACTATAGGTCATTTCCTTCTCTTGTGTTTCGTGTCTAGAGAAGTTCCTTTAGCATTTGTTGTAAAGCTGGTTTGGTGGTGCTGAACTCTCTCAGCTTTTGCTTGTCTGTAAAGGTTTTAATTTCTCCATCAAATGTGAATGAGATCCTTGCTGGGTAGAGTAGTCTTGGTTGCAGGCTATTCTCCTTCATCACTTTCAGTATGTCCTGCCACTCCCTTCTGGCTTGTAGGGTTTCTGCTGAGAGATCAGCTGTTAACCTTATGGGGATTCCCTTGTGTGTTATTTGTTGTTTTTCCCTTGCTGCTTTTAATATGCTTTCTTTGTATTTAATTTTTGACAGTTTGATTAATATGTGTCTTGGCGTGTTTCTCCTTGTATTTATCCTGTATGGGACCCTCTGTGCTTCCTGGACTTGATTAACTATTTCCTTTCCCATATTAGGGAAGTTTTCAACTATAATCTCTTCAAATATTTTCTCAGTCCCTTTCTTTCTTTCTTCTTCTTCTGGAACCCCTATAATTCGAATGTTGGTGCGTTTCATGTTGTCCCAGAGGTCTCTGAGACTGTCCTCAGTTCTTTTCATTCTTTTTTCTTTATTCTGCTCTGCAGTAGTTATTTCCACTACTTTATCTTCCAGGTCACTTATCCGTTCTTCTGCCTCAGTTATTCTGCTATTGATCCTATCTAGAGTGATTTTAATTTCATTTATTGCATTGTTCATCATTGCTTGTTTCATCTTTAGTTCTTGTAGGTCCTTGTTAACTGTTTCTTGCATTTTGTCCATTCTACTTCCAAGATTTCGGATCATCCTTACTATCATTATTCTGAATTCTTTTTCAGGTAGATTGCCTATTTCCTCTTCATTTGTTAGGTCTGGTGGGTTTTTATCTTGCTCCTTCATCTGCTGTGTGTTTTTCTGTCTTCTCATTTTGCTTATCTTACTGTGTTTGGGGTCTCCTTTTTGCAGGCTGCACTTTCGTAGTTCCCGTTGTTTTTGATGTCTGTCTCCAGTGGCTAAGGTTGTTTCAGTGGGTTGTGTAGGCTTCCTGGTGGAGGGGACTAGTGCCTGTGTTGTGCTGGATGAGGCTGGATCTTGTCTCTCTAGTGGGCAGGTTCACGTCTGGTGGTGTGTTTTGGGGTGTCTGTGGCCTTATTATGATTTTAGGCAGCCTCTCTGCTAATGGGTGGGGTTGTGTTCCTGTTTTGCTAGTTGTTTGGCATAGGTTGTCCAGCACTGTGGCTTGCTGGTCGTTGAGTGAAGCTGGGTGCTGGTGTTAAGATGGAGGTCTCTGGGATATTTCCACCGTTTAATATTATGTGGAGCTGGGAGGTCTCTTGTTGACCAGTGTCCTGAAGTTGGCTCTCCTACCTCAGAGGCAGAGCCTTGACTCCTGGCTGGAGCACCAAGAGCCTTTCATCCACACAGCTCAGAATAAAAGGGAGAAAAAGTAGGGAGAATTAGTAGAAGTATGAGTAAAGAAAGAAGGAAAGGAGGAAAGGAAGGAAGGAAGAAAGAAGCAAAGAAGGAAAGGAGGGAGGGAGGGAGGGAGGAAGGAAGGAAGGAGGGAAAGAAGGAAAAAAGACAGAAAGAAAGATGATACAGTAAAAATAAAGTATAATATAGTTATTGAATTAAAAAATATTTAGAAAAAAAAAAAAAGGGACGGATAGAACCTTAGGACAAATGTTGGAAGCAAAGCTATACAGAGAAAATCTTACACAGAAGCATACACATACACCTTCACAAAAAGAGGTAAAGGGGGAAAAATCATAAATCCTGCTCCCTGAGACCACCTCCTCAATTTGGGGTGATTCGTTGTCTAAAGGAGGGAAGGAAGGAAGGAAAGAAAGAAAGAACGAAGGTAAAGTATAATAAAGTTATTACAATTAAACTTAATTATTAAGAAAAAGAATTTTTAAAAAAAAGTCATGGACGGATAGAGCCCTAGGACAAATGGTGGAAGCAAGAGTATACAGACAGGATCTCACACAGAAGCATACACGTACACATTCACAAAAAGAGGAAAAGGGAAAAAATCATAGATCTCGCTCCTAAATTCCACCTCTTCAATTTGGGATCATTCCTTGTCTATTCAGGTATTCCACAGATGCAGGGTATATCAAGTTGATTGTGGAGCTTTAATCCGCTGCTTCTGTGGCTGCTGGGAGAGATTTCCCTTTCTCTTCTTTGTTCTCACAGCTCACAGGAGCTCAGCTTTGGATTTGGCCCTGCCTCTGCGTGTAGGTCGCTGGAGGGCGTCTGTTTTTTCGCTCAGACAGGACTGGGTTAAAGGAGCCGCTGATTCGGGGCCTCCGGCTCACTCAGGCCGGGGGTTGGGGGATGGGGGTAGGAGGGGCACTACGTGCGGGGCGGGCCTGCGGCTGCAGAGGCAGCGTGACGTTGCGGCAGAGGCCGGCGTGATGTTGCACCAGCCTGAGACCCGCCGTGCGTACTCCCGGGGAAGTTGTCCCTGGATCCCGGGAACCTGGCAGTGGCGGGCTGCACAGGCTCCGCGGAAGAGGGGTGTGGAGAGTGACCTGTGCTCGCACACAGGCCCCTTGGTGGCGGCAGCAGCAGCCTTAGCGTCTCCCGCCCGTCTCTGGGGTCCGCGGTTTTAGCCGCGGTTCGCGCCCGTCTCTGGGGTTTGCGCTTTCAGCCGCGGCTCGCGCCCGTCTCGGGGGCTCGCGCCCTCAGCCGCGGCTCGCGCCCGTCTCTGGGGTTCGCGCTTTTAGCCGCGGCTCGCGCCCGTCTCTGGAGTTCCTTTAAGCAGCGCTCTTAAACCCCTCTCCTCGCGCACCAGGAAACAAAGAGGGAAGAAAAAGTCTCTTGCCTCTTCGGCCGGTGCAGGCTTTTCCCCGAACTCCCTCCCGGCTAGTCGTGGTGCACTAACCCCTTCAGGCTATGTTCAAGCCGCCAACCCCAGTCCTCTCCCTGAGCTCCGTCCAAAACCAAAACCCGAGCCTCAGCTCGCAGCCCCGCCCGCCCCGGTGGGTGAGCAGCAAGCCTCTCGGGATGGTGAGTGCCGGTCGGCACCGATCGTCTGTGCAGGAATCTCCCCGCTTTGCCCTCCGCACCCGTCGCTGTGCACTACTCCGCGGTCCCGAAACTCCCCCCTCTGCCTCCCGCAGTCTCCGCCCGCGGAGGGGCTTCCTAGTGTGTGTAAACTTTTCCTCCTTCACAGCTCCCTCCCACTGGTGCAGGTGCCGTCCTTATTCTTTTGTCTCTGTTTTTTCTTTTGCCCTACCCAGTTACGTGGGGAGTTTCTTGCCTTTTGGGAGGTCTGAGGTCTTCTGCCAGCCTTCAGTAGGAGTTCTGTAGGAGTTGTTCCACGTGTGGATGTATTTCTGGTGTATCCGTGGGGAGGAAGGCGATCTCCGCGTCTTACTCTTCCGCCATCTTCAAGGTCCCCCTCCAGCATTTTACTTCTTGATTTGACAGTGGAGTTCTAACACCCCAGCCCACTCCCCTGTGCCAAAGCCCAGTTTTCCACCCCACGTGGGATGTTAAGTATCTTTTTCTTCAGTCTGATTCTTTGTGGTGGGAATAGAGAGTGAAACTCTCACGGGCAGATAGCAGGCTTAGGAAAGTATACATTGGGATGGAATAATCTGTCTTGCCTGTTCCTCTGGATTTGGAGGTGGGAAGTGAGCCCGACTAAAAGGGGTGTGAGAAAACTTGCCTCTGAACAAAGTGTACAGCTGGAGTAGTCTACATGATGGCTTCATAAGTATGGATGGAGACCCAACCTGTCAACCAAGTGTTCAGCTGAATTGATTTTTCAATTAAATCAATCAGTGAAAAGTATCGCCATATGTTGTGATAAATCCAATCAGTGCCCATTTGTGTATGATTTTCAAGTGCCCCAGAAATGAGGCTTTGTTTCCTGAGGAAGGTCACCTCATGCTGCCTCTTAATCTGGCTCATGCAGGTGTGATCCTGATGTTGTGTTAGTGCTTTGGCATCGTTTGTATTTGGGTGCAGGTGTGAAGAAGTCTGGGTTAGACATATGATGGAAACAGACAAGTTCTATATAATCAATGTTGGCAGTTGTTTAAAACATCCTCTTTTGGGCTTCCCTGGTGGTGCAGTGGTTGAGAGTCCGCCTGCCAATGCAGGGGACACGGGTTCGTGCCCCGGTCCGGGAAGATCCCACATGCCGCAGAACGGCTGGGCCCGTGAGCCATGGCCGCTGAGCCTGTGCGTCCGGAGCCTGTGCTCCGCAACGGGAGAGGCCACAACAGTGAGAGGCCCGCGTACCGCAAAAAAACCCCCCAAAAAACTATACTCCCATGTTCATTGCAGCAATATTTACAGTAGCCAAGACATGGAAACGACCTTAGTGTCCATTGATGGATGAAAGGACAAAGAATGATGTTTCTAGGGCTTCCCTGGTGGCGCAGTGGTTGAGAGTCCGCCTGCCGATGCAGGGGACACGGGTTCGTGCCCCGGTCCAGGAAGATCCCACATGCCGCGGAGCGGCTGGTCCCGTGAGCCATGGCCGCTGAGCCTGCACATCAGGAGCCTGCGCTCTGCAACGGGAGAGGCCACAACAGTGAGAGGCCCACGTACCGCCAAAAAAAAAATGAATAAAAAAAAATAAAACATCCTCTTTTTTAAAAAACTGAAGTATAGTTGATTTACAATATTGTGTTAGTTTCAGGTATACAGCAAGGTGATTCGGTTATACATATATATGATTCGGTTATATATATATATTTTTTTCAGATTCTTTTCCCTTACAGATTATTACAAAATACTCAGTACAGTTCCCTGTGCTATATAAAAAATCCTCTTAAAAATCTGAGTCGCTGTGACTTTTTGTCCTGTACCAGACAGAGGAAATAAATGGGTCACATAGGAGGCAGGGTCCAGGTGGGTGAGTTTGCCTCCGGTTCTCCCCACATAGGACCGCTCTCAACTCAGCAGGAGTGGCAGGGCCACAGTGTATTTGTGAGCCCCTTCCTCCGTAAAAATATATTTTAAAGTATATTTTACGATTGTGTTGGCATAAAGATGAATAGAATCCGGAATGGATTCAATGATTATACATATGTTCTTATCAACTTCATTTTTTTTCTTTGGTTTTAAAAAGAAATTAGAACCTCTTTGTGGGCCCCTCTAGGTACTGTGGGCTCTTGGCCCCAAGCCTCCTGAGTCCGCCCTCAGAGTGAGCCTGTCTCCTTCAAGAAAGACAAAGTGCTCTTTTCTGGCTGTGAGAGAGTACTGGCTTCTGGCTATTGAGAAATGTTGGTATAAATATAAGGGGAAAGGTGAGTTTCAAGGAGGGGCCCCCTCTGTCCCTTTTGAACACCCAGTAGGGAGGCATATGAAAGGTGACCTGGAGGGCAGTGAGGTGAGAAATTGCATGAAAAGTGGAGGTTTGCCTGGGGAGGCGAGATAAAACTAGGGGCGCTGGAGGGTCATTCAAGGCCAGAGGGCCCGGCTTGGAGGAGCTAAGAAAGCAGTACTTACTGACCAACTGGCGGTCGGTATAGGGAATAAGGAATACTAGCTCTGTGCCAGGGAGTGAGTAAGTACCTACTGCTACCATGTCAGACTTGAACTTGAAACTATAGTACCCAGAGGCCTAGCCAGAAAAGACCTGGCAGCCCCTGGGCTATTGCAGAAAGTAGGCTAGACTGTTGGGCGCAGTTGGTAGGCAGCAAAAACAACCAACCAAACAAACAGAAAAGGGCCGACTTACATGTTAAGCTATGCTGAGCTAGATTCTACGATCAAACAGAATGCTTTTTACTTTCTGTCTGTATTTTCTGTTTACCCTAGGTTCCTCACGATGATTCTATGAGCTGACATATTGAGCACTTCCTACATGTCAAGCACTGTGCCAAGAAATAAGTACACATTATTTCATGTCACCCTTACAAAGAGAATTTATGATTTACCCTTGTTGTCCTCTCTTTATAGATGGTGGGTTTAAGGCTCAAAAAGGTTAAGTGACTCATGCAAGGACACACAGCTAGTGAAATGTGAAGCTGGGTTTCAATTCAGTGTGATTCTGAAGCCCAAGCTTATCACCATTTTGTTACACCTCCCACTCATAATATATTAGATTTTGTACCCAAAACAGTTGATCTCATTGGCTGTAGCCTATTAGAAAATTCTGGGTGAGGTAAAGAGGATCAGTAAACCAGCGCTAACCATATTGTTGATGGTCTCAATGAAGTGCTGAGGTTTTAGCTGTCTTATCAACCACAGCCGGAGAATCAAACGGTCAGAATTTTGGTCTAGTTATGCTGATAGTCGGCCCAGCTCAAACTAGAATTGCCTCTGAAAAGACTTGGCCATTGGTTTGGGGAGGGAGAGCCACTGACTTAAGATTTCTTTAGGCCCAAGTTTTCACTTTCAGTTATTTGAAAAGTGAAAGTATAACTGTTGTCAATGTGCTATTAATACGTTGGTCGGGGCCTTGTTACCTTATTATGTCACTTCTCATACAACACGTATCATACCTCTCGTGTGTGTGTGTCTGTCTGTGTGTGTGTGTGTGTGTGTGTGTGTGTGTGCCTACACCTGTGAATGTTTCCTTAGCAGATTGGGCTAAAAATGCAGTTCCTACTGTAATTTCTTCTCCATGACTCCTTTTTCAGGGGCTTTGGTCTTCTCTTTAAAAATGGGGAATTATTATATCAAGTGATTCCAGCATTATTCCTTAGGGCTTCTTTACTACAACCCAAGAGTGTTGATTTGTTTGTGTGTTTATTCGTTTGTGTGAAGAGAGTTTTAGCTCATCATACTTCAAAAAAATTCTCATGACTGTACTCCAATCTTAAAATCTACCCTCAACAGGTGTGAATATTTTTCTGAGGTGCCAATATAAGTTCAGTCTTTTGGTCTAACCTGGTCAAATTAGGAGTTAAGTCTGATTTTGACTTCTGGTGTTTATTTTGCCTAGTCCCTCAATTTCCCATTTGGACCATCCTTTCCTGGAACATCCCAGAAACCCAGTGTTCTCAGTATCCCCCTACCTTGTGGTCCCACCCAACGTGCTTACAGCTTCTGAAACAGATCCGGGCACTGAAGAAAAAGGGTCCCTCACGTGCCTTGCTTTCAACACAGAGCAAATCACATGCTGGGAAGTTCCTGGCTCAGCGGTGCTGCTTCTCTTCCTGGTTCCCAGCCTCTCTAAAAGACTCACAGATGACACGTCAACTTCCATTTCTTGCTATTTCTGTCAGTGTCTCGCCTTTCCTTTTTCTCTTCCAGGACATTTGAGGACCACTTTTTATTTTATCTTCTGTTTAACGTGATGTCTGGCATCTCTGCCAGCCCCAAGAGTGCATGACAAAACCTGTCCTTACAGACACTGGAATACATGAAGGAAGGGTAAGATGGCCAACTATCCAAGATGCCTATAAAATGGGGGGCTAGAGATAAGGAAATACATGGATATGCAGTAAGCAGGAAGGCTTGCCTACTTTCTAGCTTCTGCTACAGAGAAGCATGATAGGTTCAGGTTCCTGAGAACTTAACTATGTCCCGTCCTATTTCATCCTCTGGGAAAGATTTTTTTCCTTTGAACAGTCTTGTGTTTTTTGCCCTTATCACTTGGAGGCAGGGGGTTGGGCTGCCTGAGACTGACAACAGTCTTAATATTTGTTGCACCATAACTTTACTAAGGTTGTGGATATCCCAAACCTAAGACAGGCTTCTGAGAGTCAGGGATGGCTTTTGATTCAGACTCTCAAGACCCAATGTTTTTGGCAGATGGAGCTCCTTCTGAACAGTAAGTCATTGTTGAGTGACATGAATAGGACCAGAGCTAAAGGAAATTAGGCTTTAAAAAGATTGTCTAAAACAAAAGTCCTTTCAGTCCCTGGTATTCCTGATTTCATCCCTGACTGAACCAAGGGTGCTCATTTTTGCAGGGAGAAAGCACACGAAACTGTGCAGTCTGGAATCCAAGCACACTTTGATTGGCAGGTCAGTCGCCATTTACAGATAGGAAGTGCTCATTGCTTGGCATTAAGTTTCATCTGGAAGAGGAAGAAATAGCTAACCCTCTCCTGTCCTACCTATACTTATTCTCATCTTGTATTTCATGAGGGGCATGGCTGTCATTACAGGTACGAATCAAACAGAAAACACCATCATTCCAGCAGATAAAAGAACTCAGGGAAATGGTTGCCAGTTTGCCAGGCTCCTTCTTCCCTATGTATTTTTTTTTTCTCCCATTTTTCTTGAAAGCTGCTGAGGTCTAGTTGTTCCCTAAGGAGGTTTAACTCAGATCTCAGCCAGTGCTGATCTAGAGGACTCAGGAAGGTCTTATCAATTGTGGTGTCGAACAAAGCAAATCCTGTTCTGGGCATGACTAGGAGGACCCAGAACTCTGAGACCTGTAAGAACCCTATTTATGGACACTTAACGATGGACTTGTTTGCTGAGGGAGAGTTAGGGTTGTGAGAGTCCCCTGGAAACATGCCAGACTGAGACTTCATGACTGGGGGCTGTGTAAAAGAGTCTAGACTTTCAGGGCTGAGGGGTGGGGAACTGCAAACCTTCCTGAGTTTTTCCTGAGATTTTGGTAGACAGATGGTTCCTCTTAGTTCACAGAGGGCTTTCCATCTCTGTTCTTTGCTCATTGTTCACGAGTCTGTGCCGTGGCACAGAGCTAACTGACTCGGTTTGGGCCACAAGGTGAACCAATTAACTAATTGAGAATTCCATCATTTCTTCAAAGTCTAGCTTGGCCTCTTGACCAAAACAGCATCGAGTCTTTCTAGAAAAGATTATGTCACAGGTGGTAAGGCATTTGTCTTTGTCTTTCTTCATCTCATTTCTGTTTCCTGGTGTCTAGCACGTATTACCTGAAGAGTCTGGTTAGCTTCATAATTGATTCATACTATACAATTTGATTTTTATATGCTCCCCCTCTGTTGAGTTCTTTTGTTTCATTAAAAAGAGGAGAAATCTATGTAATAAAAACAATAAACTGGTATGTCAAAATTGTCCCTGAAATCATCTCCATTGCGACACTTGCTCTGTGCTGCACCTGGTCCTGTAGTTTAGGAAAGCAAGTACTCAGCTCAATCCCTAAAAGCAGTTTTAGTCTTGACCTTAAATATGTCATTTTGGGTTTTTTTTTTTTTTTTGCGGTATGCAGGCCTCTCACTGTTGTGGCCTCTCCCGTTGTGGAGCACAGGCTCTGGACACGCAGGCTCAGTGGCCACGGCTCACAGGCCCAGCCGCTCCTCGGCACGTGGGATCTTCCCGGACCGGGGCACGAACCCGTGTCCCCTGCATCGGCAGGCGGACTCTCAACCACTGCGCCACCAGGGAAGCCACAAAACAAATATTTTTGTGTATGTCAAGTGTTCTTCGTCCATGGGGATGACTCCTTCTCACATAATTTGGATTTTTCTACTTCCAGATATTATTTGGGATTTCACGGTTTCAAAGTCATTTCCAGCTGTCACTCAACCGAGCCTGCCCATCTGTCCCTTGCTGGTGGTTCTGTTTGTCAACTCTGGAGCAGTGGTGCTGACACCTGCACAGAGCAAAGGCTTCCTCATCACAGCTCAGGAGTGTGTGGCCAGGGACAGAGGCTTTGGAGAGCCTCTTTCCAGGTGGACAGATAACAAAATGATATCATCAGGGTTCGTTCAACAAAAACAGCTTCTTCACTCGCTGGCTCCTAAGCTTGAGATTCCTGTAGAGTCTTTACCTTTCATAGTTCCCTTTAAAAGGCCATACTAGATGTTCTTTGTGTAACAATTTAAGGCTATAGTCTGTCTGATTATCTATCTATCTTAATATTATTATATAGTAATAATAATTATATAAAATACATATAATTATAAGTTTATATATATTACATATATTATGTGTTATTAATATGTGATATAATATTTATATATAAAATATTTTATATAATTATATGTAATAAGGAAATTGAAGCTTTCTAAGAAAGGGCTACTCAAGTTACATAACTAGTAAATGGAACCTTGATCTTTTGTCTTCAAATTTTGTGTTCTTATTACTAACCAAGTTGCTTCCTCTATAAAATATTCTACCATAAAAACTATTTTAACACAATTAGTTCAGCAGATTAAGAGCCTTCAACAGATAAATTTTCCCTGTTTGGAATGGAGTCTAGGGCGGGAGTGTGTGTGTGTATGTGTGTGTGTGTATGTGTGTGTGTCTTTTACCCAAGTTTTTATTATCAATTTCAAACATAGAGGGAAGTTGAAAAAATAGTACATAGGACATCCATCTGCCTTCAACCTAGATTCAATAATGATTAACAGTTTGCCATATTTGCTTTCTTTCAAGAACATTCTTTTCAAGAATAATTTTCAGACATCATGACATTTTATCCCTGAACACTTCAGCCTAAAACTCCTAAGTATAAAGACACTCTCTCACATACCCATAGTATTTCACTTATAACTAATAACAGTTCTATAATAGTATCTAATAACTAGCCCACAGTCAATTTTTTTTCCATTTGTCCAGTCCCTATTCAAATGTTCTCAACTGCCCTAAGAATGTCTTTTATAGAACTAGATTCCAGATTAGAATCACCCACTGATTTTGGTCATTGGGTCCCTTAATTTCTTTTAATAGAGAACCACACTCTCCTGTGCCATAGCTACGAGCCAGATGTGGCTTTTGGGCACTTGAAGTGTGGCTGCTCCAAACTGAGATGTGCTGTAAGTGCAAAATATACGTCAGATTCTGAAGACTCAGCATGAAATAAAGAGCAAAAAATATCTCATTAGTGTAATTTTAATATTGACTACATGCTGAAATAATACTTTGGCTATATTGAGTTAAATAAAATATATTATAAAAATGAGTTTCATCTGTTTCTTTTTATTGTTTTTGTTAATGTGACCACTCAAGGATTAAAAATGACACGGCTTGCATTGTCTACCAGACAGAGCTATTCCAGAAAGAGCCTCCTTCCTTATTTCCCCCATGACATTGACTGGATTAAGCATATATGACAGTTATCTTTAGAATGAGTCAGGTATATTTTGGTGGGAAAAAAGGGGGCTAGGAAAAAATCTGCAGGAAGGACTGCTTCCTGGGAGGAACCCTAAAGAACCTGCTGGAAGGCTGCTATAAACCTCCACTGTCATGTGTCTGCTCAGTGTGGGCCAGCCTGTTGAGCTTTGCTCTGTCTGCCTCCTTCATACAGATTTGTAAAGTGTCTGAGGATTCCCCTTCGTGTTAATATTTTGGTTTTTCCTTTTTTGCCTAAAGAATTTTTTCTCATTTTTTTCCCTTCTTCTTCTTGTGCCTACTCACTTCTCAATTCATTCTCTCAGTTCAATTCGGGGGAAGCCCGGTGTTCCTGAGTTCTACTCTACCCATCCCTCAAGAGTCCCTGGACATTATCACCCTGGGTAAATTAGTGGGTATTAGAGACATTGCAGACCACACACTGTATCTCCCGTTGACACCCGTTGACCCTTCCCCTCCCACTAAGCTGCAGATGCCTGACTCCTAGCTGGCTCTCTTTTAGGACTTTGATGAAATGTCCTAAAACTCAAGAAGACTTCTCTTCTTGAAAATAATAACTTCTCATTTTTATTACAAAAGTTATATGTGTTCAATTTGGTAAAGATAAGAAACATAGATAAGCAAAAACATTCTTACCCCCCCCAACCATTATACAATAGGATCGTTCAGCTGCTCCGAGCACAACAGCAATATTCCCACCCTCCTCTATTCGTTTCCTAGTTCTGCTATAACGGTTACTCTGAATTTAGTGACTTAACACAACACAAATATATAACCTCACTGTTCAGCAAGTCAGAAGTCTGAAAGGATACCCAAACCAGACAAAGCCACTACCAAAAAAGAAAATTACAGGCCAGTATCTCTGATGAATATAGATGCAAAAATTCTCAACAAAATATTAACAAAGAGAATTCAACAACACATAAAAAAGATCATACACCACGACCAAGCTGGATTCATGCCAGGGACACAAGCATGATTCAACATACACAAATCAATCAATGTGATACACCACATCAACAAAAGAAAAGACAAAAACTATATGATCATCTCAATAGATGCAGAAAAAGCATTCAATAAAATTCAACAACCATTCACGATAAAAAAACTCATACCAAGGTGGGTATAGAGGGAACATATCTCAACATAATAAAAGCTATTTATGACAAACCCACAGCCACTGTAATACTCAACGGTGAAAAACTGAAAGCCGTCCTGCTAAAATCTGGAACAAGACAGGGATGCCCATTCTCACCACTTCTCTTCAACACAGTATGGGAAGTATTAGCCACAGCAATCAGAGAAGAAAAAGAAATAAGAGGTATTCAAATTGGTAGGGAAGCGGTAAAGTTGTCATTAGATGAAGAAGACATGATGCTATATATATAAAACCCTAAATACTCCACACAAAAACTACTAGAACTGATAAATGAATTCAGCAAGGTGGCAGGATACAAGATTAACACACAGAAATCAATTGCATTTCTTTACACTAACAATGAAATATCAGAAAGGGAATGTAAAAAAAACAATCCCTTTTATAATCACATAGAAAAAATACTTCAGAATAAACCTCACCAAGGAGGTGAATGACTTATATGCTGAGAAAGAAATGGAAAGATATCCCATGCTCTTGGATTAGAAGAATTAATATTGTTAAAATGGTCACGCTACTTAAAGCAATCTATAGATTTAATGTGATCCCGATCAAATTACCCATGACATTTTTCACAGAACCAGAACAAGTAATCCTAAAATTTACATGGTAACCCTCTGCCGAAAACTGGGAAGTGAATGAATCGGAGGTGAACCCACTCTGGTGAGAAGGGGCCCATCTGTTGCTGCCTCCCTGGCCCTCAGCTGCCAGGAGCACTGAGGAACCTCCAGGTCCCTGAAGCACACAGTTTGCAAACCACAGGGTGAGGTGACCTCACATTCCCTCCCACTGACATCTCACCATCAGGTGTTTTGCTGTCAATGAACTGCTGGCTGTCTAGACGGGTCTGAGATCACTATTGCTGGGGCCTGCCGTGCCTGCTCCCTAAGTGGTCAGCAGGTCCTTGTTAGTCTTAGATAACAGCCATTTCACAACAGGTATGAGGCAGGAAGGACCCTGCAGGCCAAGCTGAATGGGAAGAAACTGGGCCACACCCACTTGGGGGAGATGAGTCTGGAGCCTAGATGAGACAGATGAATCAGGGGAATTCCTGTGACTCTGAACTTGGGGAATGTACACAGTATATAATAAATATATCATCTTAAACATACAGGTGACTCTGAATATTGACTCTAACCTCCTCTTTTAGTAGATGAGAAAATGGAACCAGAGAAGGTAAAGGTCTCACCCCAGGGCACACAGCAACTTAGTGGCATAATCAGGCATCCTAGAAACTACACACAGGTTCTTTTGCTTTTACTACATTTGAACATTCCTCCCTACCCCCTATAAAGGGAAAAGGACAGAAGGGAGGAAGAAACTAACATTTAAAACACCAATTATATGCCAGACAATGATCTAGATGCCTTCCTTATACTTTGCTTACCGTCGGGATGGGTTGTGCATGTGTGGTCTTTGCTTCACAAAGACCTGGGGTCCAGAGGCACCCAGCGGTAAGTGACCATGCTGCGAATTGAGCTCAATCTCTCACTCCAAAGACTAACCTTTCCCAACTTGGATCTATTTTATTAACCTAGAAAGGTACCTGTTGCCTAAATATCAGATTGCAGAGGAATTTGGGAAGTAATTTTAAGACTAAATAAGGTAAAAGGTGATAAACCAGAAAATGATAATAGGTAAGACTCTAAATAGGATGTAGACACAGTGATTTGATTCAAAAACATCGACTTAGGAGAACATGACCTGAAACCCTGCCCAGAACATGTCCTTGAGGGGGCATTTCTTGGCATGAAGGTTGGTGCTGCAGGACGTGGTGTAAGATATAGAGAGAAATCCTCTCCCTCAAGTCAGATTTCTCTGGGAAATTCCATCTAGAGGATGGAATTCCATCAACATTCTAATGTCCTCTCTGCCTGGAAAACTTAGGGTACTCTTCATAAGAACGTGAGGTTTGGGTGTAGATCTCTAGTCACTCAGAAGGCTTAGGTACCCAAAATGCAGGCACAGGGATTAATCCTTGGGGAGATGAGGGGCTGTGGAGGCCAGGATAGGTACACAACTACCTTAAGTTTGAACTCTAGCACCACCTTTGGTCCAGCCCAAGTCTACAGCAGAAACTGCGGCTGGAGCCCTGCTCTGCTTCTCCATCTCCGAAGAGTGGATTCCAAAGCCACTGCTCTTTGCCCAAGTCATGTAAGAGTGGCCTTTTATTCCTGAAAACTCCAAGCTGCTACAGCAGTCTGGAATGCTCTCCACTGCCTCTCAAACTCACACCTCCATGGAGGCCCATCCCCTGTTGTCTTCCTGGCGGCATCACCCCCTACTGTCTTCCCTATGTACATTGGTTACCTCTTTCCTCTCTTAAACCACAGAGATTGTCACTAGCTGCTATATTGTATTGCTCTCTGATTTTTCATGTGTGCGAATCCCACTGAACTCAAAATTTACACATTTCTTGAGATTAAGGCAGAGATGGGGTAATGAATTTGACTACCATTTCAGTGCAGTAAATCTTAGAGAATGAATGCATGAGAGCAGGACTTTAAATCAGAGTGCCTGAGTTTCAATTCAGACTCTGCCTTGATCAAGTTACTTAACTGACCTGTGCTCCAGTCTCCTCATCCATAAAATGGGCATAAAAATGGCACCTACCTCACAGGGCACTAATTAAATCAGAGAACTCATATAAAGTGCCTGGCAAATTATAAGTCCTCAAAAATGTCAGCTGTTATTATTACCATGTGCCAAGCACTGCGTGAGCCATTTTCATTCACCCTCTCATCTGCTCATCACAAGAGTTTCATGGGGTGGTGTAGTAAACGTCATTGGTTGCTACATCAGCCACCTACTGCTTCTTCCTTGTCCACAAAGTCCTGCTATTATTTAGGTTTTTGTCCTCCTATCATCCTGTCTTTGGGGAAGCTGATTCCGCCCTCAGCCTAGGGGTAAGTGCTGAATACTTTAAACCAATCGTGGCCTCTGTCACCAGTGACTGGGTCACAGGTGGTCATGTGAACCATTCAAGCCAGTGAGGTATGAGGGAAGCCTGGCCGGTGGGGGGTGGGAGTTTGGGAAGCCTTCCTCATTGATGAAAAAGAGGCATTTAGGAAGAGATATCCCTTCTCCCTGCTCTGGACCTTGTGGTGTCTGGATGTTTGCCTGGCGCTTCTATGTAAAGGAAGCCAACACGGATGGAGGAGGTCAGAGCCAAGTAAAGCAGAGGCAGGCCCCAACTCCTGGCATAGCTGTGCACTTGCTGATATGTGAGATGGGACTGGCCATTATTGTTAAAGCACTTGAGTCATGCTTTTTCTGTAACCTACACCCCCGAAAAAGCATCCTAACTAATACACTTAAGTATTTTGCTCCTTATGTCTCAGACAAGGAAACTGAAGTTCAAAGGGATTTGCATTATTTACTCAGAGTCAGACAGACAGCAAGTGGTCCTGCAGAGCAGTGTCCTATGTCCCCTGTAGCCTCCAGTGCCCAGGGCATCACAGGACAAATAATTGTTGTTTAATAAGTAGGTAGCATCTCGGAGACTCCGGATGCCCTTACCTGCCTTACCTGCGGGTGTTCTAAGACTTCTGTGGCCAGGAGTGCTGAACGTGACATGCTTCAGCAGTTTTAATGACTTTCCAACGCAGTGTGCACAGCGAGTCTCATGAATTCTCTTAAAAGCAAGAAGAGTCATTATCTAAAGTGATTCTCGTTTCCAGAGCATACTTCAACACACTCAGCTCTGTCATAAGTAATGCTTGCTCTTTATTTAAATGACAGACTTTGGTTTGGTAGTTACCACTTCTTTTTTTTTTTTTTTTTTTTTTTTTTTGGTATGCGGGCCTCTCACTGCTGTGGCCTCTCCTGTTGCGGAGCACAGGCTCAGTGGCCATGGCTCACAGGCCCAGCCGCTCCGCGGCATGTGGGATCCTCCCGAACCGGGGCATGAACCCGCGTCCCCTGCATCAGCAGGCGGACTCTCAACCACTGCGCCACCAGGGAAGCCCAGTTACCACTTCTTAACGTCATCTTCTTTTAAAAAGACAAGATTCATGCAAAAATGCTTAGGGTGTCTAGTTCTCCTTTTCTTCTGCAAATTATGCTGAATTGATCTTGACGTTTATCTCTACTCTAAGAGTCCTCTAACTGGGGGTCTGGTAGGAAAGCTTGGGGTGTGTGTATGAGAACAAGAGCCAGTCGGGGTGAGAAGGGGATGTCTCACATTTTTCTTATCTTGAGAAGGGGTTGTCTCACATTTTTCTTATCTGAGGAGCCTGTGTCATGTCTTAATAGATGCCACTGATCTTTGTCAGGGCATAGAACACCAAAATACACCTTTAATTCTATGGGAAGCTCACCAAGGGTAAGTAACTACCAGTGACATACTGCATAGTCTCAGAGGCAATGACTGGATTCCCCTTTGTGTCCCTGCCTCATGCCAAGGTCTAACCAAGCTCAGTCCCCACTGAACACGCACCTGGGCAGAACTTCATGGACAGTGACCTTGACTGATAGGGCCAAATGAGGGAGTTATGGGCCAGTGGGCTAAGATTGTAGCTGGGAAATTGCCTCAGTATTATACCCATGATAGCTAAATTAATTGTTAAACCCTCCTCCTACCTGAAGAAATAATCATAGGAGAGAAGCCAAGAGTAATAAGGGTGACAGTTAATACTTAACTGAGCACTTAACACACATCAAGCTCTATTTTAAACTCTATACATATATTGATTTTTTTTTTTAAACAACAGAAATTTATTTTCTCATAGCACTGGAGGCCAGGAGTCTAAGATCAAGGTGGCAGCAGATCCAGTTTCTGGCAAGGCTCTCTTCCTGGCTTGCAGATGGCCACCTTTTCCCTGGGTCCTCATGTGGCCTTTTCTCTGCTTGTGCTGGGGAGGGAGCCATACATACATACATACATATATATATATATATATATATATATATATATATATATATATAGTAATTTTTAAAATATTTATTTTATATTGGAGCATAGTTGATTAACAATGTTGTGTTACTTTCAGCAAAGTGATTCAGTTATAGACATATATGTATCTATTCTTTTTCAAATTCTTTTCCCATTTAGGTTATTATAGAATATTGAGCAGCATTCCTTGTGCTATACAGTAGGTTCTTGCTGGTTATATATTTTAAACATTGCAGTGTGTACATGTCAATGCCAAACTCCCAGTCTATCCCTCCCCCTGACCTTTCCCCCGATTACCATAAATTTGTTCTCTAAGTCTGTGGGTCTGTTTCTGTTTTGTAAATGAGTTCATTTGTACCATTTCTTTTTAGATTCTGCATATAAGCAATATCATATGATATCTGTCTTTCTCTGTCTGGCTTACTTCACTTAGTATGATAATTTCTAGGTCCATCCATGTTGCTGCAAATGGCATTATTTCATTATTTTTAATGGCTGAGTAATATTCCATTGTATATTTGTACCACATCTTCTTTATCCATTCATCTGTCGATGAACATTTAGATTGCTTCCATGTCTTGGCTACTGTAAACAGCACTGCAATGAACATTGGGGTGCACGTATCCTTCTAGACCATGTTTTTCTCCGGGTATATGCTCAGGAATGGAATTGCTGGATCATATGGTAGCTCTATATTTTTTTCCTTAAGGAACCTCTCCATACTGTTCTCCATAGTGGCTGTACCAATTTACCTTCCCACAAACAGTGCAAAAGGGTTCCCTTTTCTCCACACCCTCTCCAGCATTTATTGCTTATAGATTTTTCGATGATGGCCATTCTGACTGGTGTGAGGTAATATCTCATTGTAGTTTTGATTTGCATTTCTCTGATAATTAGTAACGTTGAACATCTTTTCATGTGCTTTTTGGCCATCTGTATTTCTTCTTTGGATAAATGTCTGTTTAGGTCTTCTGCCCATTTTTTGATTGGGTTGTTTGTGTTTTTTATATTGAGCCCCATGAACTGTTTGTAAATTCTGGAGACTAATCCCTTGTCAGTCACATTGCTTGCAAATATTTTCTCCCATTCTGTGGGTTGTCTTTTCATTTTGTTTATGGTTTCCTTTTCTGTGAAGAAGGTTTTGAGTTTAATTAGGTCCCATTTGTTTATTTTTATTTCCATTACTCTAGGATCTTGCTGCAATGTATGTCAAAGAGTGTTGTGCCTACGTTTTCCTCTAAGAGTTTTATAGTATCTGGTCTTACATTTAGGTCTTTAATCCATTTTGAGTTTATTTTTGTGTATGGTGTTAAAGAATGGTCACATTTCACTTTTTTACATGTAGCTGTCCAGTTTTCCCCGCACCATTTATTGAAGAGACTGTCTTTCCTCCGTTGTATAGTCTTGCCTCCTTTGTCATAGATTAATTGACCATAGGTATGTGGGTTCATTTCTGGGCTTTCTATCCTGTTGCATTGATGAATAAGACTGTCTTTGTGCCAGTACCATACTGTTTTGATGACTGTAGCTTTGTAGTATACTCTGAAGCCAGGGAGCCTGATACCTCCAGCTCTGTTTTTTTTCCCTCAAGATTGCTTTGGCTATTTGGGGTATTTTGTGTCTCCATACAAATTTTAAGATTTTTTGTTCTAGTTCTGTGAGAAATGACACTGGTAATTTGATGGGGATTGCACTGAATTTGTAGATTGCCTTGGGTAGTATAGTCATTTTGACAATATTCATTCTTCCAATCCAAGAACATGGTATATCTTTTCATCTCTTTGTGTCACCTTCGATTTCTTTCATCAGCATCTTATAGTTTTCAGAGTACAGGTCTTTTGTCTCCTTAGGTAGGTTTATTCCTAGTCATTTTATTCTTTTTGATATGATGGTAAATGGGATTGTTTCTTTAATTTCTCTTTCTGATCTTTTGTTGTTAGTGTATAGAAATGCAACAGATTTCTGTGTGTTAATTGTGTATCCTGCAACTTTACTGAATTCATTGATGCGTTCTTTGTATATTGTAATTTGAATTCATATAACCTGTGTTAGTTAAACTGTCACAGCTTGTGTTAATTAGGATACCTCTCACAACAGTAATAGTAGATAGCACTATTATAGATGAGAAAACTGAGCCACTGATACATGAACTAACTTACCCAGGGTTTCAAAGCTAGGAAGTGGCAAAGTCAGAATTTAAATCCTGGTCCAGAATCCAGCTCTACTCACCACCCTCTAGTGCCTTAATAGCCAAGATAGTTCATGAGAAGGAACAGATGATTTGAAAATGGTAAGCAGATGGTGAAGAGAAAAACACTTTGATTAAGCCCATTTTATTTCTCCACCTTAACTGTGCCCGAGAGGCAGTGGGGCAGTGGGGAGAGCCTGCATGTCGAGATATCTGGAGCCCAGTTTGAATTCTGCCCTGACTGGTGTTTAAGGCCCACAGAGGATAAGCACCATCCTCCCCTCTTTTTGCTATTTTGACTGAAATATAATGAATTACAAACTTTGAAGCATACTCAAATCACCATTGGTTCACAATCTTTAGGATGGAGAAAACGCATCTGATTTTTTTTGTTGTTGTTTTTTTTTCGTGTTTTTTTTGCAGTACGCGGGCCTCTCACTGTTGTGGCCTCTCCCGCTGTGGAGCAACAGGCTCCGGACGCGCAGGCTCAGTGGCCATGGCGCACGGGCACAGCCGCTCCGCGGCATGTGGGATCTTCCTGGACCGGGGCACGAACCCGTGTCCCCTGCATCGGCAGGTGGACTCTCAACCACTGCGCCACCAGGAAAGCCCGCATCTGATTTTTTAAAAAAGTTCTCCTGGTTATTCAGATGCAGGTGGGCTTTGGATCAGGCCTGGAAACCAGCTGATTCTTGGGGCTTGTTCTGCCCCTTATTTAGTGACAACAGGCTCCTTGCCCTGGTGGTTATGTTTCTGGTCTGCTTTTGTCTGCAGAGGGGATCAGGGGCAGTGGAAAAAGCAAGGCTGGGGAGTCAGCAGTTTGTGACTGCGGCCCCTGCCTTGCCAGCGCACTGATTCTTCTGAACTAAGATTCACGATGCAGGGGGCGAACGTCCTGGTGCTGTTGTTGTTGTCGTTTAGGTTCTAATTCGTCCCCTCTCCGGTCCTGGTTACTGTACTCAGTAGATTTAGATGGCATGGACTTGAAATAAAGCACCCTTGTGTTTAAAAAAAAAAAAAACAAGGCTACTGTTCACTGCCTCCAACCTTATTTTTTTTTTTCACGTAAAGTAGGATAAAGGAGACCAAAAATCAGGGGCATGGAATGAAATAGCTGCTCGGTAATGTCGGCGGCCATCCCCTGATCATTACAGCCACATTCTGGTCTATGTTGCCGTGTCTGAATGAAGAGCACTGCAGAGAAGAGTTGGAACCTAAACACTCACTAATTCTTTTTTTTTTAATGTTTTACTTTTACTGATTGATTGTGGTAAGAACACTTAACACGAGATCTACCCTCTTAACAAAATTTGTAAGTGTATAGTACAACATTGCTGACTACAGGCATAGTGGATCTCTAGAACTTATCTTGTATAACTGAAACTTTATACCCACTGTACAGTAAACCTATTTTCCCTCCCCCCTAGCCCCTGGCAACCATTTTACTCTGTTTCTATGACGATTTTAGACACTTCATATAAGTGGAATCATGCTGTATTTGTCCTGCTGTGACTGACTTATTTCACTTAGTATAACGTCTTCCAGGTTCATCCATGTTGTCACCATGTGGCAGGATTTCCTTCTTTGAAAAAACTGAATAATATTCCGCTGACCTTGACAATGATTTCTTATACATGACACCAAAAGCACAGGCAATTAAAGCAAGAATAGGTAAGTGGCGCTATAAAAATAAACTAAAGAAACCCCAATTCTTTTTTTTTTTCTTGCGGTACGCAGACCTCTCACTGTTGTGGCCTCTCCTGCCGTGGAGCACAGGCTCTGGACGCGCAGGCTCAGCGGCCGTGGCTCACGGGCCCAGCTGCTCCGCAGCATGTGGGATCTTCCCGGACCGGGTCATGAACCTGTGTCCCCTGCATTGGCAGGCAGACTCTCAACCACTGCGCCACCAGGGAAGCCCCAAGAAACCCTAGTTCTTAACTAACTTAGGTAACATAAGTTAGAACTCTCCCTTGCTCTCTTCATCTAGGTTTTTGCATCCCTCTCTTTAAGAAGATTCTGTCCAGGCTCCCTTAGTGTGGGTCTAGCGTACACATGGTGTACCGGCAGACATACCTCTCATGTCCTTTCTTTGCACTGATACTGCAAGTTGATATTTTCCGGTTGGCCCAGGTGCATCTGAATGCTCCAGGAAGTCTCTGCCAATGAATTAAAGATGCTTTATGAGTCCTAGTCCTCAGGGTGGGGGAGGGATGGGTTGGGAGTTTGGCATTAGCAGATGCAAACTATTACATATAGAATGAATAAACAACAAGGTCCTACTGTATAGCACAGGGAACTATATTCAATATTCTGAGATAAACCATAATGGAAAAGAATATAAAAAAGAATGTATGGGGCTTCCCTGGTGGCGCAGTGGTTGAGAGTCCGCCTGCCAATGCAGGGGACACAGGTTCGTGCCCCGGTCCAGGAAGATTCCACATGCCACGGAGCGGCTGGGCCCGTGAGCCATGGCCATTGAGACTGCGTGTCCGGACCCTGTGCTCCGCAACGGGAGAGGCCACAACAGTAAGAGGTCCGCGTACCGCAAAAAAAAAAAAAAAAAAAAAAAGTGACTCCCATACAAATTGAATACACATCAAATATTCACTCATGAATATTGAGAGAACTAGTAAGATATTACAACTAGCTCAAAGGCAAAGCTGAAGTCCAGTTCTTTATATAGGCAATCAGAAATGCTGGTTTACATTGTTGCTAGATGCAAAAACAGCCTGTCCCACAGGGTGGAAATCAGTTTCCTTTTTCACAGGACAAAATTCATTTGGTTTTTCATGAACAGGAATCATTTGCATCGCTCTCAGCTCTCCATGAGTTAAATAAAGTCTGTCTCTACAGAGTTGCAAAATTGTTGAAGACCAAGAAAGGCACAGACAATCCTGGGAGGGTCCTCCAGACAATATCTTGCATTTCACTGAAAGGATACTCGATAATCTTTTTGCTCATTTCAAAGTTTTTTGCCGTTTTTCTTGACCCTGCTTTGTGCTTAAATCTGCAGGGATGCTAAACATCCTTTGAAATCACGGCAGGAAATCCCCTCTTGCTACATTATTATGTAGTTGAAAACCAGTTAAAATGAGCATTAAGTTCTCCTTGAAACTGGTACTTGCTCTGACTCTCCTGCCTCTTGTCCACCTGACCCGGCCACTGAGACCTAGTGCTAGTGACTGGACCCCAGGAGGTGGTTCTGTCTTGCTTTTCCCCACCACCCAGGCCCTTCTCAGGGAGTTCGTGAAAAAGAGCTCAAGGATGAAGAGGGAGAACAAGGCGGAACTCGAGTCTTGATTAGAACTCAAGTCTTCTGATCCCTAACTTGGCCCAGTTTCTTAGAAAAGAAGTAGCACTAGGGGGAATGCAGGGGGGCAAACCTGGTGTGTGTGTGTGTGTGTGTGTGTGTGTGTGTGTGTGTGTTGACAAAGACTCTCTCTTTGACCAAACTTTCATCAGGTATCTCTCTCTGAGCCCCTTTTGCGAAGTGTTGACCTTGTCCTGTCTTGGGCCTATTTGGTGCAATTTTAGCAAGAATCTTGCTGAGTCAGTTAAGCAAGAACGCCCCCCCCCACCCTTGATATCTGATCAAGTGCCTCATCCCCCATCTTTGATGTCTAAGTCTTTGGCCTGCCTTCCCAGGTAAGAATCTTGTTAGACCAGTTTAGCAAGAATACCCCTACCTTTGATGTCTCCTCTTAGTAATTTTCCATCCACTGGACCCTCCTGGACTCAGTCCCTACTGGCCCTGAGCACAACAGAACCCAGCAGCCCATTTTACCCTACTGAGAATGCAGGGGGAGGAGGCAGGGTAGCTCCCAACCAGGTTCATGCTCCATTTCTAGGTGGCATCTCAGCTTCCCAGCCCTGCTCTTTCCCTTCATCTCCATGAGGGGGACACCAGGACACAGAGTCCGGGAGGAAAAGGTAACACCAGCTCTGCCACTCACTACACTAGCTGAATAGGGAATTTACTTTACCTTTCTCTCCCTCAGTTTTCTAGTCTGTAAAATGGACATAATAAGAGTACCTATCTCATAACATTGTCATGTGATTTTATTAATATTGGGTTTATGAAATATAAACATTAATATTTATAAAGCAGTTATGTACATTTCACATACATGTTTGATTTTGTTATTATGTAAATAACTATTAGGTAAAAGTGTTACCTTAACCTTTAAGAGAAGTGTCATTTCTAATCTAGGTAGAGTGATATAAATGGTAAAAAGGGCATTACAAGCAGCTGAGAAGGGGAGTCATTTGAGTAGGGGTGCTTTTTTCTGCTCTGGGTGGTTAAATTCTGCAAGAAAGCATCCTTCACTCTGTAATGTCTAGCAAGTTAACTTTGCTCTCGCTCTGAGCAAGCGAGAGAGAGATAAAAGACATGGTAACAGGCTGGACTTCCCAGAAGGGTGACTCAGCAGTGCTCAGGGTTGGCCGTAAAGTATCAGCCAAACGATGGAGGGGGCAGCCCTCAGTCAGCCGGCCCCCCAAGAGGAACCATGCAGGAGCGCACTGTCTTGCTGGGGAACATCGGCTTCAGGGCCCTGGAGATAGTGGAGGCATGGAAGGTAGAGTGGTGGCTGGGAATCCTCTCTCCATCTCCCAGCGGGCGCTCAGGAAGGCGCTAACTCATCTCACTCTTGAGAAGCCCTCTTAGAAGGAATACATTCCCTGTTTCTGGAGGGCAGGTTGGACTACTGAGGAAGTGATGTCTGCAGCCTGTGGGTCAGAGAAGGGGCTGCCCTCTGGGGCACGTTGTCTTAAACACTGAGGCTGTTTCCTGGAAGAACCGCTCTGATGGTACGGAAGAAGCCTTAGAGATGAGAACATGAGTTGGAGAAAAGTTCTGGGAGCACTAGGCCATGTTAGATCATGTGAGAATGAAAACACGTTACAGAAAGTGGCCAGTCTCCTAAACCCTCCCTCGGCCCCGGGTGAGGGCAAAGACTAGAAAAAACATCTTAAAATATGACTGCTTTTGGGAATGGCCACAGGCGAGGAAGCTCGTGCGTTTCCCCAAGTGGGAAATGTGTTCAGTAAATTGGTAACTTGGATCAATGAATTTAATCCGGATGTAAAAGAGGTAGGGCCAAGCAGTCTCAAAATTAATTCTTTCAAGGGAAGTTGCTTTGGTAGATAACTGGGGAGCTCCGTCCGGCCACTGATAAGAAGGTGTGAGAAAGTAGTTTAATAATGAAAGGCTCATTCTGTGCAGTGGATGTTGGTTGCTTAACGAACAGTCCCTTTCTCCTTAATGCTGCCATCATTGTTCCCAGCAACCACAGGGTGGTTGCTTTCATCTTCATAGAAGATGTTGATCTCCAGAAAGACAATTTTCCAGGGGATTAAAGAAAGTTCTCTTTAGGGGGAAAGCCACAAGATGAGGAAGGAAAGGAGAACCATCTCAACTCCTCACAGCTCTGAAACTGACTTAGATAAATGAAAAGTATGTAGGGGGAGAGAAAAAATGAAGAGAGAAGGCTACCTGGAGTTTCCGTAGGCCACCTTGAAGTTGGAGATAGAAACTCTATTTCTATATTAATCAGCCCTCTTAATGCCTACTTCAAATCTTTCAAGTTTCATCTCCCTTTATATGCCTCCTAACAGCACACTGCATGTCCAAAAAGCTTCCTTAGAATTAGTATCACTTCTAGAAATTTGTTTGGGCCTAAGAAACTGAGGATCAAGCAAAACAGAATGAGGTATAATTTTTTAGTTAATTTACTTGTGTCACTGAATGATTGTTTTTAACATAGTCTAAAACATTTTCCAAAGAATAGTCCACTGTATGATATTAATAAATAACAGGGCTTCCCTGGTGGCACAGTGGTTGAGGGTCCGCCTGCCGATGCAGGGGACACGGGTTCGTGTCCTGGTCCAGGAAGATCCCACATGCCGCGGAGCGGCTGGGCCCGTGCGCCATGGCCGCTGAGCCTGCGCTCCGCAACGGGAGATGCCACAACAGTGAGAGGCCTGCGTACCGCAAAAAAAAAAAAAAATAACATACCCCAAAACAGTTTGATGGTCAAATAGGTTTGAGGATTACAGGGTTAATATGAATTATATAGATTTCTTTGTGTACAATTGCTCCGAGCCTTTAATAAACTAATGTATATTATAAATCAAGATGGGCTACTTGGTGAGCAGTAATTCCCAAGCATATTCTCAAAGCATAATGACACAATAGTGATTTAAGGAACATATCTTAAGACACGGTGATTATTTCTCAGCCAGGTGATTTCACTATTTGGAAGGTTCCTTCTATAGTTTTCACCATGAGCACACACCACAGGGAGACATCATGGGGCAGTGAAATGACAGGTCAGTCAGGAGACCTAGGTTCTAGAGTCCTTCTAGTTCTTCTTACTAGCAGTGGCAATAGTAGTAATTTGCTAGGCCTCAATCTTATCATCTGGAAAATTGGAGAACAGAGGCTTTACTTTGTTTGCAGGGCAACAGTTGGGAATCAAATGAAAATTTTGAAATAACACAAACATAAGTTGGTGGCTGTTGTTACGCCTGGGCTGAGAAATACCTTATCTTGTTTGTTTGAATGACACCTCACGGCAGCACTGCCTCCTTTTGTTCTTTATCTACTCTTTACAGAATCAACACAAGTCAGAATGCCTGTTTTGTAGAAGGCTCTGTTTACATGGATTCTAGAAGAGCTATGCTGAGGTTCGTAGCAATCCTCTGGAAATGCTTAAATTCCCTAGCTAGGTGTGGTGCCATCACTTAGGGATATCGTGTAAATGCATAAACTCACTTTGGCTGTCTGGACAAGCTCAGTCTGACAGTCCTTTTTGCCTGTTATTTATGCTCATTAATGAATGATTTCCTTGTTAAATGGGCCAGTGGAGCAAAACCTATGCCTTCAGGAGCAGAATTTGCTGTCGGGCATATCTGCCTATTGCTTCTGTGAATTCTATTTTCTTCCTTTAAGACCTTCCCAAAGATAAAAGCTAGCATTGGTTTGGGTCACTTTAGAATAGCCCTGGACATTTTCAGACTGGGAATTAACCACCTTTGTTGTCTAAGGGTGTTATCAAACCCACACTGGAAGAGGATGTGCTTCCAGAGACATTTGAGTTTGGCAATTGTTGAAGCATATGTTTTTGGGTTTTTTAAAAATAAATTTATTTGTTATTTATTTATTTTTGGCTGTGTTGGGTTTTTGTTGCTGCACGCGGGCTTTCTCTAGTTGCAGCGAGCGGGAGCTACTCTGTTGCGGTGCGTGGGCTTTCCACTGCAGTGGCTTCTCTTGTTGCAGCGCACTGGCTCTGGGCGCACGGGCTTCAGTAGTTGTGGCTTGCAGGCTCTAGAGCGCAGGCTCAGTAGTTGTGGCGCACGGGCTTAGGTGCTCCACAGCATGTGGGATCTTCCTGGACCAGGGCTCGAACCCGTGTCCCCTGCATTGGCAGGCAGATTCTTAACCCCTGCGCCACCAGGGAAGACCTGAAGCATATGTTCTTGAAATAGGTGGGTCAGGCAAACAAACTAAGTTGGGAGTCAAGGGCATAGCATACTAGAATACCAGAGCAAACATGGTTGTAGTACTGCTTGAATAATAATGCCATTCATAGCAATTACTCTGTACCAGGCACAAAGTAAGGCACTATACACTTCCCATGGATTAACTCCTTTAAATCTCATCATAGCACGATGGGGATGTGCCATTATTAGCCTGATTCTACATAGGAGGCAAGCAGCAAATTTACAATGCCTACTCCAGGTTTCTGTTTCCAAGGATAGTAAATGATGTCCCGATATAATGTACATATCTGGCAATTTATCTATACTACCCACAGTTCTGGGGTGACCCTCCTGGCTATAGTTGATTGGTTCCTGGATAGATACCTGACTCAAAGGCAGCCAATTCATTGGATAGTCATATACTCTCAAGAATTTGAATTGGGAGTCATAGAGATATGCGTCTCTATAAAAGCTCTAGGGATGAGGCAGCTGTTTTGTATCACGTGCCAGTAGGTGAGAAAGTAGAAGGAGCTCTTCTACTGAGCGAGACAGAGAAGAAAAGAGCCACATGAGGCTAAGAAATGAAAAGACTGGTTAAACACTCCAACTCTCGGGTCTGACAGGCTAGGGTTCTAATCTGGACTCTGTTATTTGTGAACATGGACAAATTACCTAACTGCCCTAGGACTCAATTTCCTCATCTTTAAAGAAGTAGGATGGTATCGCCATCAGGTGAATTGCCCAGCACAGTGTCTGGCACAGGATAAGCACTCACAAAAGAATAGCTATTAGCATTATTATTACTACTTCTGATGGCTTTTCAGTGCTCCTAAGGCTTGACTTTACTTAATTCCCTTTTCTAAGATTCCGCCATCTCTGTGTCCTTATCATAACCCTCCTTTTACTAGAATGAGACTTGATGGAAATGCATGAGTTGTCACACAGCACAGTGATAACTAACCCTCTCCTTCACTTTTTAAAAATAGACTTTATTTTTACAGCAAATTTGAGAAGGCACGGAGATTTCCCATATACTCCCACCCCACCCGTGCACAGCCTCCCCCATTACCAACCTCCTCCGAAGTGGGACATTTGTTACAATTGATGAACCACTGTCAACACATCATTATCGCCCAAAGTCCAGAGTTTACATTAAGGTTCACTCCTGGTGTTTTTCATTCTATGGGTTTGGACAAATTAATAATGACATGTATCCATCATTATAGTATCATACAGAATAGTTTCACTGCTCTAAAAACCCTCTGTGCTCCACCTATTCATCCTTCCCTCCCCACAACCCCTGATCTTTTTACTGTCTCTATGGTTTCGCTTTTTCCAAAATGTCATATAGGTGGAATCACATAGTATGAAGCCTTTTCAGATCGGTTTCTTTCACTTATTAATATGCTTTTGAGCTTCCTCCATGTCTTTTCATGGCTTAATATCTTATTTCTTTTTAGCACTGAATTATATCCCATTGTTCAGACGTACCATGGTTTATTTACCCATTCACCTACTGAAGGGCATCTTGGTTGCTTCCAAGATTCGGTAATTATGAATAAAGCGGATATAAATATCCATGATTGGGTTTTTGTGTGGCCATAAAATTTCAGCTTACTTCAGTAAACACCAAGTAGTACCACTGCTGGATCGTGTGCTAAGAGTATGTTTAGTTTTGTAGGAAATTTCCAAACTGTCTCCCAAAGTGGCTGTACCATTTTGCAATCCCACCAGCACTGAATGAGAATTCCTGTTAATTTATATCTTCATTTGGCATTGTCAGTGCTCTAGATTTAGCCACAACCCTTCCCTTTTAAGACCAGCTCTTTACAGCATGGTCTGGGGCATGTATAGGATTTGTTCTTCATAGAATCACAACAAAAGGAAGACATATAAGACAATATAAATCATTCACTTTCCCACCATTCCATTTCCTTCTCTCCTCATCAGGTGTGGCAATCTAGCATCAACGATTTATTATATCTTCACCGTGTACTGCACTGAACTGTGTGTGTGTGTGTGTGTGTGTGTGTGTGTGTGTGTGTGTGTGTGTGTGAGTGGGGAGCCCTGCTCCTGGACAGAGGAGCTGATGCATTGGTAGGAAAAAAAAGGTAGCAAACTCCAAACAGTAAAAACCCTTATGAAAGTATATATCAAATACGACACGGTTCTTTAGAGACCGGTGACTCTTAAATGAGGGTCTACAGGTACATAAAAAAACAAACCAACCCAAACCCAAACGCAAACCAAAAACAAAAAGACAGATTTCCCATCCTGACTCCCAAAATTTCAAGTTCAGACAGTCTGAGGATGGTGATGGTAAATATTTAAAGAGCTCCTCAGAGAGTTTTGTTTTGCCCCAGATTTCAGAACCACCCTACGGATTACAAGTACAGTTAGAATTTCTGGAGTTCAGAGTTGTCAAGGATGCCTTGATAGGAGGTTGAAGGTTAGAGCTGAATCTTAGAAGGTACGAGATAGAGAAACAAAAGGGGGAAACATTCCAGAAAAGGAGGAGCACATGCAGGGGATTTGGAATCTCCATGGTTTCTGTTAAGGGGTGGGAGGTGGGTGAAGTAACAAGACCTATGAAACAGGAGCAGTAGGTCCAAAAGGGAGAACCGCTGAGGCGAAGTATCATGCTTACATTCTGCATCTACATTTGCAGAGTCAGCATCATCTTGGCCTATTTTTGCAGCAGTCTTTCGCAAGGTGGGTGGAGCAGTACTCCTGCTGGTCCTGGTGGTAAAGCTAGGTAACCTCTAGTTAGCTCTGAGGAGGTCTCATTTCTCCTCCTAGTCTCCGCTGTTAGTGCCATAAAGCATAACCAGTCCCAAGTGAGAGGAGAGGACCAGTGGTGCTTGCTGAAGTGCCACCTCATCTTTGCAGGGAAGTTCTGGATCGGCTGCTTCAAGACACCTGGAAAAGTCGCTTCAGTCCAACATGAGCCCAGCCTCGGGCTTGGTGGTGGTCTCCAGGAAGTTGGCAGCTCACCTGACCCATGACTTGGTTGTGTGACTGAACCCTCTTCTACAGGAAAGGTTTATGGAGGATAGAGGAGTCTTAGCTCAGGAAGGCTTCTGAGAAACTAGAACGACGTTAACAGAAGTATTGGCCGTGTGTCTTTGCTATATATAGCTCCACAGTGAACACAGGTCTGCCAGCTTCCTTCTTCCCAGGAACCAGCAACCTGTGCACTGATCTGATGTGGAGTCTGTCTTTTCTGAGATATCTCTTCCTCTGGGACCTGGCCTCCCACAACTTTGCCCCATGTGCTCTTCTCTGTGTTATCCCAGAGTCTAGACACGGTCCGTCAACTCTTCCCTTGTCAGGTCTTGCCTATCCTGTGTCCTTTGATGTCAAGCCAAGACTGAATCTATGCAGAACGAATCCTACAGCAAATATAGCAAAAGCTATAGCAAATTCCACAGTGTTTTGGGCTGTGACTGCTCTCTGAATCAAGATACTGAGGGCCCAAGGACTTACATTGTCAACCATGATTAGAATTTCTGATACCCACTGCCCTTTGTGGCCATATGAACACAGAGCTTCTAGAGACATCCTACCTCAGCTGAAGTCCCACGGTGAAAATTTCTTGCTTTGTGATATGGAGGGAGGGGGAAATGGTTTTTGAGCAGAGGGCCTTCCAGACCCTGGAGACTCTTGTTGTCAATGCGTTTGATGGGTAGTGTTTGTCAGCACTGACAGATTCAGACTCAGGTACTCTTCATCTCCAACGTTCAGGTACAATCTGCCTTACTGTTACTGTCCTCCCCACCTCACACAATCCTCACACAAAGGACTGCAGCAGACAGTAGTCCTATAATCCAGAACTCCAGTGAGCCATACTCTCTTATTAGAAGTGAAGACAAGAACATTCGCTATGTGAGCACTGTTTTTTTTCCTCCCTCTCTGTGCGCACAGACCTGATGTCATTGCTGGGGAGCCCTGGGCTGGGTGTGTACTCAGGTGACTCATGAGGAAGAAACATTCCTCTGGGGAGCATCACCTTTCTCAGAAAGCATAAAATAGTCACCAGTATTAGACTTACAGGACACTTACCAGGCCTTTTTTTTTTTTTTTTTTTTGCGGTACGCAGGCTTCTCACTGTTGTGGCCTCTCCCGTTGCGGAGCGCAGGCTCCAGACGCGCAGGCTCAGCGGCCATGGCTCACGGGCCCAGCCACTCCGCATCATGTGGGATCCTACCGGACCGGGGCACGAACCCGTGTCCCCTGCATCGGCAGGCGGACTCTCAACCACTGCGCCACCAGGGAAGCCCACCAGGCCTTTTGTGAATAAACGGTGTCACTGAATGAGTGAGTCCACATTAGTAGAACAAGTCAGAGCTCTCCAGAAGTATTTGTGGCAACTGTTTAGAAGTGTGATGGACCTCCATGTTAAGGAGTGAAGAATCTCACTGTGCCAGTTCACTGGGCCACATCTCTGAGGGGCCCAGCACAGATGGGACCTCTGAGGGGTATTCCATGAGATGCTACAAAGGCATATGAGTTCCTTGAAGTGCCATGAAGGTGAAGGCCTCATCTGTCTTGTTCATCATGGTGTTCTCAGTGCCTGTAGTGGTTGCTCAATATACCCATGTTGGATGAATGAACTGATTGTCTTTGATGGACCAAGTATGGCGCTAGTAGTGTGAGTTGGCTAAGATATGGGTGCTGTCCTTGAAGAGTTCTCGGGCTACTATGTATGGCAAATAGTAGGAGAAAAAAACAATACATAATGTAGTAATTGACGTATATAAAGGTCCCAAGGGAGTCCAAGGAGTGAGTTAATTGTGTTGGGGGGCATGCAGGTGGATCAGGGCTTTATGCAAGACGCAGACTTGAAAGGGACATGTGAAAAAGGTTGAGAAACATGTGAAAGATTGAGAAACATTAAACAGTCAGAAAGACTTCATGCTTCACCAAAGGAATGGGAGATGAGATGGATCTTGAAGCATGTGTGGGGGAGAGAAGAACAACGCAAGCATGATTTCTATTGCTGAGGAACTCTCCGTAAAAGGGAGGGGCAAATCTCTGTGAAGGGACATAAGAAAGCATGTGTTACAGGATGTTACGATGGGACCATTCTTGCCTCTGTTTTGACTGAGGTACCAACTTGATAATTATCAGCTGCCAAAGAGAGTAAGGAACAAAATGTGCCACCTGCACACCCTCTGTAGATTTATGGAAGAAATAACTCTGAGGATGTGCTTCATGTCTCCCAACCCCCTCAGCCAGAACAAGGACTTTTCAGGGCAAGGCTGCCGTAAATGTCACCCCATGTCCTGTGGACTAGATGAAGGCCACTTGGGAGACAGATGAGATGGAGCCATCTTGGCTCCTGTCCAAAAGAGGTCCTGTCTTGAGAGGAGAGGAGAAACTCCATCAAAAGGGGCCAGAGATGCATTGCCCAATGCCCAGGGGATGAGGAAGGAGCTGTAAGAGGCTACCAAGAATACAGATGCATTTACCAGGTCAAAGGGGCTGCGGGGGAGATGAGCCTAGCAGGGGACCCATGAAGAGCTACAAAAACACTTCATGAGAGAAAGAGTTCACCTGCCCAGGGACACCAGCACTAGCAAGTGCCAGGCCCAGAGAGCACAGCTATCCAGTCAAGGAAGTACTGTCCAATCCCCACCGCTCTCCCCACTCCTCCTCTCTTTTAGGTTTGATGGTGAGGGAGTGAGGAAGATCACGAAGTGGAAGGCTGAAGTGTCAACCCTCCTCCCCCACTGTGGGCTCCCAGCCTGAGACAGACCTGAGGAGAGGGGATTCAATTCTAAATTGAGTTCAGCCTCTTGATTATTACACAGGACTGGACATTATCATGACCAAAGTGAGAATGTCTTTGTGGCTTAAAGTGGCTCTAATACTGTTCTATTACCTAGGAGCGAGCAAAAATGCCACAATACTTGCCAAGGTTTTTAACTAGGGACAGGAAAAGTTAACCCCCTGAAGAACCATTATGGGACAATGGGAAACACCTACACTCTTGGTGGGAATGTAAATTGGTGCAGTCACTATGGAGAACAGTATGAAGATTCCTTAAAAAACTAAAAATAGAACTATCATATGATCCAGCAATCCCACTCCTAGGTATATATCTGGACAAAACTCTAATTCGAAAAGATATGTACACCCCGATGTTCACAGCAGCACAATTTACAAGAGCCAAGACATGGAAACAACCTAAGTGTCCATCAACAGATGAATGGATAAAGAAGATGTGGTATATATACACAATGGAATATGACACAGCCATAAAAAAGAATGAAAGAATGCCATTTGCAGCAACATGGATGGACCTAGAGATTATCATGTTAAGTGAAGTAAGTCAGATAAAGACAAACATCATGTGATTATCACTTATATGTGGAATCTAAAAAAATGATACAAATGAACTTACTTACAAAACAGAAACAGACTCACAGACGTAGAAAACAAACTTATGGTTACCAAAGGGGAAAGGAGGTGCAAGGGCTAAATTAGGAGTCTGGGATAAGTAGACACAAACTACTGTATATAAAATAGATAAACAACAAGGTCCTACTGTATAGCACAGGGAACTATAGTCAATATCTTATAATAACCTATAATGGAAAAGAATCTGCAAAATTATATATCTATATCTGTATATATCTGAATCACTTTGCTCTACACCAGAAACTAACACAATGTTGTAAATCAACTATACTTCAACAACAAAAGAGAGAGAGAGAGAGAGAGAGAGAGAGAGAGAGAGAGAGAGAGAGAGAGAGACAATGGGAGACAAAACCAATTCCAAATACATTATTAGTGATATTATTCAACATGCCGATTACACATGCAAATGGTGCTTGGCACGCAGCAAGTGTTCAATAAATACCTTTTTACTGAGTAATGTCCACAAGGTTTAATGAATGCTCCAGAACTCTCTACACGGAGACATAGAAGTCACAAGACTTTGACTTTCACAAGTCAAAGTCAAACCTAGATGTTGTATTTCAGGTTGCTATGAACTCTTTAAGGGTAGTTAACTATCTGACCTCACACAAAAAGTCATGATTACAGAGGGACATCAGTGACCTCATGGCACTCCAAATGGAGTATCCAGGGAGCCAAAGTCCATAGATGATGTCTCTTTGTAGAAGACAACTAAAGACCAATGACTCCTGCTTTTCTTTGTTCATAGAAAACACACAACAGTTGTTTTAAATCTCTTCACAAGTGAGGATAGAATGCTACCTCAGGATTGGCTTGAACATGCTTACTTTGCAATTGATAGACGATAAGAGGATAAGACCTTCTCTGAGGTTTCAGCAAAGGAGAATATGACGACATGGCTCATCAATTCGTCCTGCCCTCCTCCCACACTGCTTTCTTCTATCCTGCAGAGGCTGGAAGTCTAAAAACTACATTTTCTCAACTCCCTGCAAGCTAGGCTTCCTGAAGTGACTCAACTTTGACCAATTAGTGGCACTCATGTAGATCTGGGGGACAGACATGGGTCATGAGGCATGCTTCTGCTGATTCTGAGGGCCAAAAAGCACGTGGGGGCAATTGGCCTTTCCAGAGTCTACTACTTTCATGGGTGATGAGAGGCAGAGTGTGGGGCCTTCATTGATACTGCAGCAGGTGTGTTGTGATCTGGAGCTGGCAGCAGTGGAGGATTCCAGGTCTTGGCGCCTTCCTGGTTGCTGTGGCAGTGGTGTAGTTCTGGTGCAGGTAGCTTCCTCGTTGTAGAAGAGGCAGCAGCTCCCTTGATGGGCTGGTTCTGCAGTGTGCTTCAGGAGTCTTTCCTGACAGCTCAACATACAGTCTGTTCCTTCCCGTCCCAGTGATTCTATAAGGCATTTAATAAACCCCTTCCTACTTAAACTAGTTAGAAAGGATTATGTTCTCTACCACTGAACCCCAATGGATGCAGCATGGCATGTAAAGAAAAATATAGAAAACAAAATCAAAATATGTCTGAGAAGCTAAACACAGGGAGGAATAAGTGTAAGAAAGAACTGTTTTATCTAGAGGTGATGGGTAACATTTATCTCTTCATCCATTTATTCATTCATTCCATATTTTTTGAGGGCTTCCATATCCCAGACACTGGGAACAGCAAGCCATTCACTGGGGGGAAAAAATGGGATTTCGTATTCACGGTGCTCAAAGTCTCATGGATTATTCTTCTTTTTCTCCCTTATTCTCTCTCTCTATCTGGCTGAGAATATTGACTTATACTTCTTTTCATTTAGTGATCAGATAGTTGAGTGACTTGCTTAATCAAAGAATTTGGTTCCTAGAGAGCTAAGAGCTCCAGGAGCAAAGCTTTACCCTCAACTGTCCAGCCATAAACAGTAGCGATTGAGTTTTTCCTATCCGGTACACCAGTAATTAACTAACAAATAGAACCTACAGTTAATCTGTTATCTTAAGATCAGGGTTTACTCCCTACACATGGAGAACAAGTTTCTGCCATCTATCAGGACAGTAGATTCTCCTCTAAGTTCTTTTATGTCAGGATGATGTGAGTGTTTGGCAGCTGTGGAGATGTGTTGCTCAGATCTTCCTTTAAGAGAGAACCTGCCATGAGGCATTGCTTTTAGGGCAGGTTCCTTTGGGATCTGCCTCAGCTTTGGAACCCATTAAGCACCACTCAGGTGGCCCCACCATGACTGAGCTCAGGGGGACAAGGGCCAGTCATTTCTTCTCTGTCAGCAATCTTTGCCCCCAAACATTCTACCCAATCCTCTCTTCTGTTCCTTTCCTGTCAGTGTCAGACCTCCATCATTGTCTGAAGACTTTCCCGACCTACTCCTGCCCTCTTTCCTCTTTCTCTTTCACAGGTCTTACCTCCAGTAAATCTCCTGGACTCTTAACTCTGTCTAGGCATCTGCTTCCTGGAGTACACAACCAGCCCACTGTGCAAAAATGCCTTTTCTTTTCGGAGGTTTACCCACCTACTTCTCACTGAAGAGCTTTCCCACTTGCTTTTGTCTCTCTTTTTCTCTGAATGAAGGCTTCCATATCTGAGGTTCTGGTTATTCTAATGTAGACCCACCTCAAACCCAGCAGTAAAGGAGGTGATAAGGGACTTTTGGAAGTAATCAGAATAAAACAAATAAATTAGAGGAAATATTGGGTAACTGGCATTTGGCTCAAAAACATCCCTGACCCTGGTACAGCTTGGGAGAGTCCTGGGCTGCCCTTCATGGAGCCAGATCTTCTGTTGTGACGAGAACAGTCACCAGTGGACACGGGTGTACAGCCTCCCCTCCAGCATGTGCTATTGGACTTGTTTGCACAGTGAAAATAAATGACCGAGTGGGAACGCCCTGCCCAACATCAGTACCCTTAGCGAGCTGCTTTTTCTTCAAGGTCCAACTCATCTGTCTCCTTTGTGAAGATTTTTCTGCTCTCTCAGGGAGCATGGCCCAGTCCTTAGGTGCTCCTACTGCCAGGTGGACGCAGTTCCCACAGTGCATGGGGATTATTTGAACACGTGACTCCTCTCTGGCTAGGCTGGGAATCTTAAGGGAGGGATGGTGTCTGTCTCAGGCATCTTAATATCCCCCTCACAGGTGTGGACCCGACACTTTGTAGGCGTCCAATAAATGTTGGGTGAGTGGACAGTGCCTGCCTGTCTGGAATAAGGCAATGGGCTAGACACTTGCTAGGAAGTTCTTTGGCCTGTGATTTCAGTCCCAGGCTCAGCCCCAGGGCATTCCTGTACATCTGGCTGGTTCAGGAGGATTGGCCCTTGTTCACAGCATGGTGAAGAGTAAAGAGAAAAGGTAGGAGGCCAGGTTCAGCTCCTCGCTGGGCTTCAGTTTCCTTATTTATAAGTCAGGAGATCTGGTTAGATAGCCTGTAAAGACTTTCTAGCACCATGGCTCCAGGTTTCTATGTCTGAGGACACATAGCTATGTCATCTGCCAGCCTGTTTGCTTCCAAGGAGGATGTGTCTGACCTGGAGATGACACCTCCCTCACGGTGACATGAATATCCTCCGTAACGGCTTGCTTGGGCCAGGGAGGGAGAGGCTCTTCTGCCTATAGCAAGGAGCTGTCATTTGTGTTCAGAACTGAAGGGTCATAAAGAGGAAGAACAAACGTGTTGGGCACCTACTATGCCTGCTGCTTTCACAAATGTTATCTAGTTTTAGCTCAGTTTACAACAACTCTGCAAAGTTAATAAGATCCCTCATTTTAAAGGTGGAGAAATGAGACTCAGTGGTTTAAAAGAAATTGCCTTAGATCACACAGCTAGTGAACTAGCAGAGGTGGGATTTCAAGCCAGGTGTCCAGACCTCTAGTCTGCCCCTCCTCCTGCTGTGATTCTAGGCAGATGGCAGATGGCAGATGTGAATAAAGGTCCCACACTGGAAAGGCATGGAGAGTGTTGGGGAATTAGGGAGTGGTGCAGGTGGAGGGTGGATAGCAGAGGGTTTAAAGGGGAATGGGGTGAGACAAGGCTGGCATGCTAGAGTGGGTATGCACATCAGCCAGGGACAGTGAACTTGTAACTGTGTGCACCAGGGAACCACGGACAGTTCTGAGGACAGATATGACATACACAGAATTGTGTATTATGAAGGTTAACCTGGCTTTGGAGTAAAGTATGGATTGAATGGGGAAAGATGAGAGACTTCTTAGAGAGCCTATGGAAACAGCCTTCCTCCATGATCAGTCATTCAACAGACAGAATGCTTCTATGTACAAACCCCTGAGCTCCACACTGAAAGATGCAGAGATGAAATAGATGTGAGATCTGCCCTTAAGGGACTTACTATCTCATAGAAGTGATATATTACCAAGAGGACTATGTGCTCTTAACAGATGTTAGTGCTAAGGAGGTACAGCCACATCCCTGCCTTTGCAGAGTTTCCCATTAGATGAACCCCCTCATTTTAAAGGGGTCAGAAGTGAGTTTTTGGATAGCTCTGTGTACCAAAAAAGTGGGTTTCCTTTCCTCCTGTTTGCTTGGATGTCTGAGTGTCCACCTCTCAGTATAAAATCAAATTGTGACTCACTGACTTTTCTTCTTCTCTTTTAAGCCTCCGCTCTCCTCCTTGTGTGGGTCAAGGAGTCAGAGACTGCGCTCTGGTCAGTGTTTGGACTGCAGTGCAGAGCTCCCTTCCTTCCCATCTCCACCTGGAATTAAGGATCCTCCTTACTGGTTCCTTCCCCCCCGCTTCTCCACCGAGGCCAGCACTTTTAAATCTCCAGGTGCCCTTAGCTCACTACTGGCCTTGAATCCCTTGATCTCAGGAGATGTGGAGTGGCTCTTACTTGTGTTTCGCCTTTGGCTTAACTCATCTAATGTCTGCTACTTCGCAGGTGGCCCCCGCATTACAGCTGGACCTCACCTTCAGTCGCCCACTGGGTGCTTAACTAACGGTTCTTGGATGTTTAAATAACAGTTTTAGGAGGGACACTCCTAACTTTCAAATAGATCTCCTTTGAGTGGGACTTAAAGGCAATAAAGGAATAGAGGCAATAATAAAGGACATAAAGGCAATAGAGGAACTGACACATTATTCTTTTATTTTTCCCTTTTTCTTCTTCTCCTTTTGTATGTTTAAACCTTTCCTCTGTGCCCAGGAGAGCTGAGAGATGGAACAGGAGTCAGGGGTGTTTATTTGCTCATCAAAATTTTATAGAACGCCCTATGCCAGACATCTTCCTCTTTGGGATTCCAGCTCCTCAGCAAGGAGCTGCCCCTGGTTAGACTGGTGCCCATGCCATTAGCCCTGAGCGGCTGAGAATCATTCTTTCTTTTTCTTTAGAAGTCTCCCTCTTTTCCCAACAGCCAACTGCACACAGCAGCTACTAGGCAGGAAACCCTATGGAAAATGAACTCTGAAGCAGAGAGGAATTCCAAACTAAAAATAAACAACAGATCTTTACCTGGCTCTATACCCCGGCTGTTGCCCTTGTCGTTGACTTTTCCTTACTGAAAACTACTCAGGGACCTGAGAAAACATTTGTGCTAATACTGATATGATTGCACTTATCACTACCTGGCTCAGCGTCATTAAATATTTACAGAGTTCCACACAGTGCGAGGTGCTCTGTTGCACTTAGTTCTATGTGGAGACTTTCACAAAATCCTCAAAATCACAATGTGGAGGAGGAAAAGCTCTGAGAATCAGAAGGGCTGGGTTCTGGTCTCACTTGTGCCACTTTGCCTCAGTCTCTATATTTTCAGAAGGGGCTGGAAAACTGAGCTTGTACTTCTGGTTTGAGATTCGGCGATCCTGACCTCACCATTTTCTTTTCACATTCTATTATCACTGTTTTTTCCTTCTTTATTTAATCATCTTTTCTCCTTGTCTCCCTTCTCTCTCCCTCCCCCCTCCCCTTATCAGCCCAGCTTACCATCAACGCTGTTGCCTTAGTTTATAAGGAACCGCTTCTGGAATACAGTCTTACAAAGACACAACTGTCATTCCAAGCTCTGGAACTGAGTCCCTTTTCTCTTACCAATACTTGAGCAAGTGGGCATTAGCGCTGAGCCCCCAATCTACTTGTTTTCCTCTAAGCTGTGAACTTTGAAAAAGGATTTGGGGGAAACAAACGAAGGCAGAAATAAGTTATGTTTTGCTAGATCCTTCTGTTCTCCAGGCCTCTCTCCTTGTCATGTAGTTTACCTGGGCTGTTTGTTACAACTTCTACGCAACAGAGTAGAAAGATTAGCTTGTGATGACCAAAGGTCATTTATTAAGTTTTTTTTTTTTTTTTTTTTTTTTTTGCGGTGCGCAGGCCTCTCACTGCTGTGGCCTCTCCCATTGCAGAGCACAGGCTCCGGACGCGCAGGCTCAGCGGCCATGGCGCACGGGCCCAGCCGCTCCGCGGCATGTGGGATCTTCCCGGACCGGGGCACGAACCCGCGTCCCCCGCATCGGCAGGCGGACTCTCAACCACTGCGCCACCAGGGAAGCCCCATTTATTAAGTTTTTAATTGATTTCTAATCAATTGGACCAATTGGGGTTTAGGGTCAGGACCCTGGAAGATTAAGGAAGGAAATGGAATGTCTCACAATACCTATATCTAGGTATAAAAGAACCTCCAGGAAAATTTTATTCTAAAAAGACAGACATCCAGGGCAATAGTCTACTCTGTGAAGGCTTCAATTAAGATGTATTTGTCTGGAGTGGAACCACAGGGGCTGGGAGGATGACTGGCTGTACTTCCCTGATGCTAGGAGGATAGCAAGGGCAGGGCCACTCCACAGGGCCCTGCAGCACTAAGAGCCCACCGAGTGCTAGCTGCCATTTCCTCTCACCCAGATTGCCGCATTAGCCTCCTAAACCTGTCTCCCTGCTTCTGCTCTTCTCTCCAATCTGTTTCTCACACAGCAGCCAGAACCTCCTTGTAAAAATGCAAATCAAGTTGTGTCACCTACTGCATGAAACTGTCCAGTGGCTTTCCACCGCATTTAGGATATAATGTGAGCACGTCACATTCTTACTCTGGTCTGATTCTTATATTCCTACTCTGTGTACAGAGCCCTTTGAAGCCTTGGCCTTCATCCACCTCTCCAGCCTCAGCTAGGGCTCCCTTTCCCTTATGGAATGTGCTCCAGGCACAATGGCCTTTCTTCTGTCCCTTGAGCATGTAGAGCATGTCCCTGCCTCAGGGCCTTTGCACTTGCATCCTTAGCCACTCTGACCTCATTTCTTTGAATGGCTGCTTCCTTCCCAAACTTCCAGTCTCAGCTTAATGACACACCCACTCTGAGACCTTCCCTGACCTCCTAAATGAACTTAGGAAGTCTCTCACAATTATATTGCCCTATTTTATCTTCTTTATAGTCCTTATTGCTTCCTAAAATTATTGTATTTAGTTAATGATTCACTAATTTATCGACTGTTTCCTAACACGAGACTGGAAGCTTCAGAGAGTAGGCTTGTAGCTGCACGGTACACTGATATATATGCAGATATAAGTTCCTGGAACATAGTAGGTCCAGAATAAATAGTTTTGGTTGGTGTTGATAAATGATGAGACTTAACCCATTCTCCCACCCCTCCCCTCGTATTGACATGCTCTGTGGATGGGACATACCTTTCCTTTGTAAAGTGGGTTGAAGTGTCTGTTGGAGGAAGGGCCAGCCCAGGACACACATTAGCACACTTTTCAAGCACTTAGTTTTAGGCAGGGCTCATGCACAGCATCTAATATCACCCAAGAGGGGCAGTATGATGGTCTCCAAAGATGGCCACCACCAATTCCTTCTCTCCTTGTATATACATGCCACTTCACTCATCAAGAGGTAGAAACCACTTCCCCACTCCTTGAATCTAATCAGTCTCATGATTTGTTTTGACTAATAAATGGAATGTAGCAGAAGTGATATCCTGGGACTTTTAAGCCCAGGCCCTAATAGAATTGGCAGCATCTTTTTCTTCCTTTTTGGAAGCCAGCTTCCATGTAAGAAGGCCAATACCCTGAGAATTCAATGCTTTGAGAAAGCCTGATCTATCCATGTAGAGAAGCCCCAGGGAAGAGCACCGAGGCACCAGATATATGAGTGAAAACTTGGACCTTGCAGTCCAGTCCGTGAATGCAGCCCACGCCACTTGAAGCAGAATCTACCAACTAAGCCAAGTCAACCTACGGAATCATGAGAAATAAATCGTTAGTGTTTCAAGACACAGTAAATTTGGGGGAGGTTTTTTTATGCCGCAGACAGCTAATGTTAGCTAAATCCTGAGACGTGAAGAAATTTTGAGCTTCTCAAGCTTTAATCTGCAAATAAATCATGAGGGCACATTGTTAAAAGGCTGGTTCTGATTCTGTAGGTCTGAGGTGGGGTGAAGATTCCACATTTCTCACTAGCTCCTAAATGATGCCCATACCAATGACAGCGTGCACGGACTATACTTTGAGTATAGTCCATGCCAGTCCAACTGGCAAGGCCAGTTCCCAGCCTCCAGGAAGTTCCATACTTAAATCATCTTGGAAAACCCCAGGTTTTCCCCATGTATATTTGAGGAAAGACTATTATGAAAAGGGCTCTGGTCAAATAAGTTCGGGAAACACCACTTACTCCATTCTGCAACTGGAGACTCACAACATATATTAGCTATTCAAAGCTCTTAGAGCTCCTCCGGTAGACAAATCTGTTCAAATCTATTTATCACAATATTTTCTGAGTATTGATGATACCTATTAATGTCTTAGAGAACTAGCGTCCTGTGGGACATACTTGGAGAAGCACAAAACCACCCTGTGTTTTTGGTTTTTTTAAATTAACTCAGCCAGTTTCTCATTGTCCCTCAATAATGAATACTTACGTTACATAGCTTTGCAATCTGGAATCTTTTTTCCTTAGATCTAACCTAATTCCTTACCCCTTGCTGCAGTGTAAGAAGTCTCTATTCATTTCTCATAGAACAAGAGGACAACGCATGTCCCTGTTATCTAGCCCTTTCTGTCCTTGAAGGTCTCTCCTCCTTGTCAAAGCCCCTGATCTTCCAGTTCTTTCAGTTTCTCTTTCCATTTCCCAGCACTTTTCCCAAGTTCTACCTCTTCACCAGTGGAGTGACCTTAGATTAGTTTCTTGGTATCTCAAAGTATAAATATGCCCATTTGTAAAATGAAGGTACATCTAGTTCGGGGTGAGTATTAAATGAATCAATCTCTGGGAAGCACTTAGCATAAGGCCTGCAAGTCTTAATCACCCGATAAATGTCAGCTCTTATCGTCATTCTTCTGGGTCTGAGCCTCATCTCTTATAGCCCTAACTCTCCAGTGTTATGGGTATTCATGTCCCACTGAGGCTGGGAGGAGGTAAGAGACTGGGGGGACATGTGGTTGATTGAAACTCATCTAATTCCACACTCTGATTTGAGCTGCTATTCTTAGCTGCCTTCACACTAAATCTTTCCCCCGGTACTGCTGAGCAGCTTTGGAAAGTTCAGGCTAAAGTTAGATTCTGAATCTGTGTCTCTGGAAGTCCACCCACTCCTCATCTCTGGAAGCTGTTCTTTGAGGCTGACACTGGCATTTCAAGGGTTATCTGCTATTTTTTACATTTTAATCATCTCTTTGCTGAAACAAGTCACAAATCGCCCTCCAGAAGCCAGTCTCGATACTGGTAGGTTTGTGCACTGAAACATGGTCTGAAAAACATCACCTCTCCCGTTTACCCGTTTATTCCAGAGATTCCCTGTAAATAGGGTTGAATTCCTTGCTTCTCTTGTTCCTCACTTGCTTAGAAGAGAGCAGGCAGCTTTTCATCCATATTAAAAACCTATGGCACTTTTCTTTTCATTGGCTACTCTCTCCTGACATTTGCAGACCCCACTAATAGCATCACACTGTAAGTCTCTGCTCCTATAAAAGATGCACAGGGTAACTCAAGCTGTCCTTAGTTCTCTCTTCCTTGGCTTTATAAGGAAGTAGCTCTGGTCACAAGACAAACTTCCTTTTCCATGAAGTAGGAGAAAAACCTGTTGGATTTTGTTTGCGTTCAAGCCTGATATGATTTCTTAGTATGTGCAGATATGACGTAGCTATTATTGTATTTCTTTGCGGTCACAGATTGCTGTCCTTCACAGAGGCTAGAACCCAAGCCAGGACAGAGGACAGCATGTGCTGTACTTGAATGCAGTGATTCAGCTTTTCTCTGTAAGGGACATCAAGGCTAGTATCTCCATTTAACTTAGAGATGGAGGAGAACCCGACACAATAACAGCTAGGGTTTAATGTTACTAATGTGCCATGCACTGTGCTAACCAAACACTTTGCCTATAATCTCTTCTGTTTCCTTTTTTACAGAAGATATCTAGGAACCCAAGGCTTAAAGCAAGTGACATGACTTGTCCTAGGTCACAGAGCCACTCAGTGGAAGAGCAGAGATTCAAACCAGAGCCTGGGGAGCTCCAGAACCTCACTCCTGTCCACTACAAATGGGAAGTTAGTTCCCTTGGAAAGCCAGTTGGGGCTGTTCCAGTGGGGGCCAGTGCAGAGTTATGGACTCGGGCCGTAGGACTGCAGGGCCCTCTTGAGGCAACTTAGCCCATTTACATGACTCCAGAGAGCATATCACGTGGCCAGTCCACTAAGACATGGTGGCTCCTTTTTGTAAATAGCTGTGAGTTAAGTCATTCCACAGCCGAGCCTGACAGATCTGTTGGGTTTCACGACCCTTAGAAAGGAAACGTCAGCCTAAGGTTTCTGACTATTCGCATTGGAAAAGAAATATGTGTGCTGAAACTCAAACCACTGTTATTTTATCTTTAGCTTCCCACGGATAGGAAATGAATCCAAAGGAGTTGCAACTTGAAACGGGAGTGCACATATGGTGCTAGTCTTAGGACTATTGTGGATCCAACGAAACTTTTCATTACCAGTCTCATTATAAATTTTGCTTATTACATGGATTATAAAGTAAAAAGTAGCAATGACTTTGATTTGAAGGTGGTTTAGTCCTGTTGTTTATTATTATTATTATGATTAATGGCCTTGCTCCTTAAAGTGTGTCTCAAGGACCGGCAGCAGCACCTGGGAGTATGTTATCAATGCAGCCTCTCAGCACCCCCTGCCCGCCTAGAACTGTGGAATCAGAATCTGCATGTGGTTTTTAACATCTTTTTTGGAGTATAATTGCTTTACAATGGTGTGTTAGTTTCTGCTGTATACATATACATATATCCCAATATCTCCTCCCTCTTGCGTCTCCCTCCCACCCTCCCTATCCCACCCCTCTAGGTGGTCACAAAGCACCCAGCTGATCTCCCTGTGCTATGTGGCTGCTTCCCACTGGCTATCTGTTTTATGTTTGGTAGTGTATATATGTCCGTGCTACTCTCTCACTTTGTCCCAGCTTAACCTTCCCCTTCCCCATGTCCTCAAGTCCATTCTCTACGTCTGCATCTTTCCCTAGGTTCTTCAGAAACTTTTTTTTTCTTTTTTTAGATTCCATATATATGTGTTAGCATACAGTATTTGTTTTTCTCTTTCTGACTTACTTCACTCTGTATGACAGACTCTAGGTCCATCCACCTCAATACAAATAACTCAATTTCGTTTCTTTTTATGGCTGAGTAATATTCCATTGTATATATGTGCCACATCTTCTTCATGCATTCATCTGTCAATGGACACTTAGGTTGCTTCCTTGACCTGGCTATTGTAAATAGTGCTGCAATGAACATTGTGGTACATGACTCTTTTTGAATTATGGTTTTCTCAGGGTATATGCCCAGTAGTGGGATTGCTGGGTCATATGGTAGTTCTATATTTACTTTTTAAAGGAACCTCCATACTGTTCTCCATAGTGGCTGTATCAGTTTACATTCCCACCAACAGTGCAAGAGGGCTCCCTTTTCTCCACACCCTCTCCAGCATTTATTGTTTGTAGATTTTTTGATGATGGCCATTCTGACCGGTGTGAGGTGATACCTCATTGTAGTTTTGATTTGTATTTCTCTAATGATTAATGACGTTGAGCATCCTTTCATGTGTTTGTTGGCAATCTGTATATCTTCTTTGGAGAAATGTTTATTTAGGTCTTTTGCCCATTTTTGGATTGGGTTGTTTGTTTTTTTGATATTGAGCTGCATGAGCTGCTTGTAAATTTTGGAGATTAATCCTTTGTCAGTTGCTTCATTTGCATATATTTTCTCCCATTCTGAGGGCTGTCTTTTCTTCTTGTTTATGTTTTCCTTTGCCGTGCAAAAGCTTTTAAGTTTCATTAGCTTCGACTGCTGCCGCCCCCATCTCAGCATCACCCCCTCCCGAAAAAGCCAGAATCTGCATTTTAACAGCATCCCGAGCTTATCCATCTGCATAGAAAGTTCGAGAGGCACTACTTTATGGGACTTAAAGCTTGAAGACAGGGTACAGATGGCTTAGGCGTTAAGGCAATTGTTCACAGCGTTGGCTGCACCTTAGAGTCACCTGGGGAACTTTAGAACGTGTTAAAGACTGGGCCTCACTGCTCGAGATTCTGCTATCACTTTAGCCGGGGTGGGTCTGGGCATGGGCATATTGTAAAGTTTTCTGGGTGATTCTAGTGTGTCATCAGGGCTCAGCACCACTGCCCGTGGAAAAGCAGAGTCCTGGCTCTGTGTCCGCCATCATGAAGGCGTGGATTGGTATGAGGACACGGGGTCTCTCTTCTGGACTCTGTAAATAAGGCAGCGTGGCTGTAGACGAGGCTCAAGGAAGGACAACAGAATAAATATTGAAGCACACAATCAAGCCCTATCACGTGTAGATATTTTTTTGAGAAGGCCGTGAAAGGGGAGCCACAGGGACTATGTTCAGACAGAATCAGGGTTTGGAAAAATGCCCCTCTAACTCAGTGGGAAGATGTTTATGGGGAAGATTTAATGTCCTTCATCCAAGATTTTAGCATCTTTCATTCAGCACGCGTGCCTGTTTTAAAGTCGCCAGATTTAGCAAATATAAGATATAGGATACTCAGTTAAATTTGAATCTCAGCTGAGCAAAGAGTTATTGTTTAGTATAATTTTCTAGTATGCAATATTTTGGACATACTTACATTAAAAAATTATTCGCTGTTTATCTGCAACTCAAACTTAACTGGGGTCCTGTATTTTATCTGGCAACACTAGCCTGTTTAGAACAGGGAATCTCAATGCTTCAGGACACCATGCATATCAAAAAAGATGTCCTTGGTGATCGTGAGGGTGAGTATCTGTGTGTGTGTGTGTGTGTGTGTGTGTGTGTATGTGTGCGCACGTGTGTGTAAAGGGTACTGAAGGGCTGGGGTTGCTTGGTGTTGGGAGTGAGGAGAGAAGGGCAAAAGTTTCAATAACAGTAAGGAGAATTCTCCCAGCATGTCAGGAAAAAATTCACCCAGAAGTTACAGACTAAAAAAAAACTGAAGAAGCCTTCATAAAGGAAACTTTCTCCCATGAGAAAGTTTTTGGTGTGTAAAATTATCGAAGGGATACATGCTTGTTGAATTTTCCAACGGTTTAGACAGGTGTGGAAAGGAAAACAAAAGTATCGCAGCCCTTCGATATCACCCCTAGAAGTTACCGCTCTTAACTTTGACTTCTGTGCCTCCCAGAAATTTCTTGGGCATGGATTAACATCTGTGTACATGAATTATTTAATTTCAAAGAAAATTTAAAATTTTACACACTTCTGCACGTTGCTCTTATTTTCACTTAACAGTACATCTTAGATATCTTTTCATATATGCATATATACACTTACCTCATTTTTTAAAAGAACTATGTTATAATTTAGTTAATATTAGAAATATTTAAATTTATTATTTCTTTAAAGGACACTTAAAAGTACTTTCTCTCTGCAGAGCTTGGCATAAGTGGTTGCTTCCCCTCACTCACTATTTAATTCATCATCATTACTTGGTAAAAGTTCAAATATCATCAGCCCAGAGGGGCCTCCCCTGCTGCCCTGTAGCAAAAATAGCTTTGTGCCTACCCACACCCTCAGTTTCCCTAACAAATTACCCTGGGTTATTTTTTTTTTTTTTAGTGGTGTTTTTCTCAATCGGAAGTGACCTTATATTTTGGTTTGTTGGTTTGTCTATTTCGATCTGTCTTTCCTCACTATCCTACAAGCCTGAGAGCAGATATTGTCTAGTTTGTGGCTGTCTCCCCACCACTGACAACGTTGCAAAATATATAGCAGGTGCACAAAACGCATCTGTTAGTAGATAAACGATTGAATGATTGAATTGAGCATACTGTGGCCTATGTAGAGCTAAAAAATGGATAGCCAAGAAGCATATGATTTATGGAATAGGGAGCAACAGACGGCAAGAACTCAAGGATGCTGTTTTAAGAGAGAGATAAAATCAACTCTATGGGAGCCCACTGAAGGGAGCAAATCGTATACAGTAGGCAGACAGGAAAGGTGTCTTTGGGAAGGTGAGCCTGAAGTGACAGTTTAAGGATGAGAATGACCGGCAGGCAGGGACTGTGGGCCTGGTCCTGCAGGGCAGAGAACATGTGTAGACAAAGCCTGGAGGCAGTAACTGCCTGGCATGTTTGGGGACGGGCACCTTGGCACCATGGTGGGAGCTCCGGATGCCCGTGGGAAGGCAGAGTGGATTGTGGAGGGCTTCAAGGCTATATGGAGGAATTTGTATTCTTTGCTCTAAGCATTGGGGAGCTATTAGAGGGTTTTGAGGCAGGAGTGATGGGTTCATGATACAGTCAGTCCTTGAACAACACAGGTTTGAACTCTGCGGGCCCACTTACAAGCAGATTTTTTTTCAATAGTAAATTCTATAGTACTATTGGACCAGCGGTGGGCTGGATCCAGGGATATGCAGGGGGTTAGCATTCTTAAACCCCATGTTGTTCAAGGGTTGATTGTGTATTCTAAGAGGATAATATTGTCAGCAATGGAAAATATATGTTGGAGAGGGGAAAGACTGGGATGAGAAGAGGCGTTGATAGAGAAGATGAAGACCTGAACTAGGGCAGGGGTCAGACAGATTTGAGGGAGTGGCCTTTTTCAGATGGGGAGAATTAGCTGTGTTTGCTGTTTTTCATCAAGATCAGGGGTCAGCAAACTGTGGCCTGTGGACCAATTCCTGCCCACTCACCTATTTTTGTGAGTAAAGTTTTATTTGGAGACAGACACATTGTTCTTTTATGTATTGTCTAAGGCTGCTTTGGTGCTCCCTTACGGCATGAAAAGCCTGAAATATTTACTAGCTCACTCTTCACAGAAAAAGTTAGCTGATTCTTGGTCAAGATTGACAGTATCTATATATCTTAGATATAGGTCTTACATGCTCAGTTCAGATCCATCTTAAAAGAGAGCAGGCTCTGTCCCCGCGGTCTGGGAACCAAGGGTCACAGTCTTCCCATCAACCAGCTGCTGCTCTTTGCCTTGGGTTTTGTCTTAAATCCTAGTGAAGCTGGCAGCCATAGAGCCAGCACCATGAGATACAGCTCTGAAAGGCTGACTGGGAAGGAGACTGTCATCTCTGACCAGTGACCAAACAGCTCAATCTCCTGAAGAACCAACCTTTGCCTTTGCAGAGCCCACCAGCTTGCCCCTTTCAGGACACTGCCCCCTTCAACCTCAGAGCCACTTGCAACCCGGTCTCTTGCCCCAGACTGTACCTCCTCCAAGGACACTTCAAAGTTTTCTGATTTTCCTTAGCAAAAAGGAGGGCAGCAGTGACACGACAGCCTTTCACAATGCTGATGGTCTCTCTGTACACAGGCACGTGGAAACCTATCTCCAACAGAGTGAAGAGCCCCATGTTCACAGCAGACAGCCTTTTGCCAGCATCCCTGTTGCTAGGATACGTGTCATCTGATTGATGTTTTCAAGATCCTGTATGAAATCCCTTTGTTTCCTTTGTCTTAAGGATGTGTCTTCAGGTTTTGTGTTTTAAATGGAGTCTGTGGTTGTGTCAAAAACAGTGGGTTGACGCTTTCAACAAGCTGAAAACTCACTGAAACACCATTCCTCCATTAGTAACAGTGATGCAGACTTTCCATTTTGGCGAATGGCCCTACAGTTCCTCACTTCAAGGTACTGGGTGAATGGGAATTTCCTTGCTGGCTTTTTTCAGCTTGTTTTTCCCCTTTGACCTACCCACTTGAAAATCATCTCTTGCCTATAAATAGCTCATACTTACTTCTAGAGTCAAGAGTTTGTTTGTAGGGTGTTTACTGGGATGTCATCCACCAAACTGCAGTGTCAGGCCACTCAGGGGAAAGCTAATTTCCTTTTGAAAATTGCAATTCTGAAAGGTGCACACATTTTATCTCCATCATCAATAGGAACAAAAGTATACATACTTCATGCTGAGTGATATGCCAGCAGGCTAAATATCAATAAAAATAATCCTACTCTTGCAACTAAAAATAGATAACATTGGTGTGAACTGACCCCACTGTGGCACACACAAAATTAACTTTCAGGACCTCTGAGCCATCATCCTTCAACCAGAAGCAAGCCATAAGCAGCACGACTCTGAAGAGAGGAAAGAAGCAGTAGTTTCAAATAAGTTCCAAATTGAAAGTGACAAGGACAGATGCTTCGATTTACGGGCAATGATTTGCAAATAAGCTATTTCACACACAGGCAACTCTAGGTAGTATGCTTCAGGGCACATAGCCTAGGGCAGTGCTTTTCTCAACCGCCATGGTTTTGCTCCCCCCACCCCTGCCCTCCCCCCACCCCCACCAGGGAACATTGATAATGTTTGGAGACATTTTTGGTCTATTGGAAATGGGGATGCTACTGGCATTTAAAGAGGCCAGGGATTCTGCTAAACATCCTACGTTGTACAGCCTTCTACAACAAAGAATTATCCAACTGTCAAATTAAATCTAGGGATTTAATTCTTTAATGGTGATTAGATATCCTCCTGAGCAGCGCCTAGGTGGCCAAATATTACATGTGTATTTGTAGTCAAGTGTCTGTTACTGAAGAAACTTGTCATTGATGGGTAGTACATAGTGAGACCTGTGAAACCCATACCAGTGGGCCCCACTTGGAGGAAGAGGTGGAACTTCAGGAGTCCTAAGGGTGATGCAAGGGAAAGCCTGTGGAGAGCCAGAGAAGGGGCTGGGCTTTCCATGCCCAGGTTTGTGGAATGAGAAGTTTGGTTTGGGTTGAACTGAAGAAGAGTTTGCTAGAAAGTAAGTGATCCTGTAAAGAAGGGAAGGGGAGCAGCTGGTGACCTGGTGGCAGGCGGAGAGTTCCTTACTAGAGCACAGATGGCTTCCCGTTCACGGAGGCCGGAGCCTCTCTCACTCATGCTTACAGTGTGATGCTCCTTAGAGGAACCCCTTCTCTTATGGAGGGAGCAGGACTTCCACCACTCCTGGCGCTCCCTCTGCTTGCCTTTTGAGTCTCCCTTCTGTATGAACCTGCAGGGAAGCAGGGACATGCTGTTCCCTGGGAAATTCCCCGGCAGCTCTCGGCAAATGAAGAGGACTTGGGAAATGAGGTCCTAGACAGTGAAAAAATCCCTTTTCCAAAATGATACAAGCTTGCTAAAACCTTTCCAGTTAGAATCAGAAACAAGTGGGATTGCCTGCCATCAATATTATTATTAAGTATTGGCTTAGAGATTCTAGTGAGTGCAATGGTATTTTTAAAAATGAAATGATTTGTAAAAACTTTGGGAAAAGAAGAAAAAAATAATCTCTTCTGATGGATATGCAATTGTATACTTGGAAAATTAGAAGGTCAGGTAAAAAAAATACTAGAATTAATAAAATAATTAAGTAGGTGGTTATCTATATGATAAACGCATATAAATCATTAACTTTTCTCCATATTACCATAAGCACCTAAAATGAACATAGAGAAAATATTTCATTTCCGATAGCAATAACGATTATAAAAGATGTGTAAAGACATACTTTGTTCTTATAAAAAAGCTTAGAATTGCAAATAAATCTTCCTCAAACTAATGTAAAAATCTGATTAAACTTCAGTAAGAATCTCAATAGACTTTCCCCTTGGAATTGGATAAAACAATCTTAAATATCACACAGGAGAATAAATGTCCAAGAATAGCTAGAAAAAGGGGAATAAAAAGAAGGGGGGATTTTCTTGAGTTGGTTTTGCTTTACCAGATATCAGAACATTTTGTAATCATAGAAGAATAATGTTTTAGGAATAGAGAAATAGATTAGCATAACAGAATAAAGAAACTAGAAAACAATTGAAGCATATGAAGGATTTAATATACTTCTAAGGTGATTCAGTGAGGAAATGATGGATTTTTAAATAAATGGTGCTGGCACAACAGTTTCTTCATCTTCATCTGGATAAAGATAAAATTAGCTCTATCTTACAGAAAGTCAAATAAGTTTCAGATGACTAAAGATGTACATGCAAAAAAATTAATGCAACAAAATACAATAAAATCTAGGAAACTTCATGAATAATCTCGGATAGAGAACATTTTCTTAACTAAGATAGGAAAACCAGAGACTATAAAAGAATAGATAAAAGAGTAATATATACATACATGCACACATACAAACACACATACACACACACACAGAAATGACAAGGAGAAGTCGAAGGAGACCATAAATAACGTGAAGAAACAAATGATAAATATGGAAAAATATCATTCCAATGTAGAAGATTTTCTCTAAACATGTGAAGAGCTCTCATAAATTAATAAAAGACAAATTATCTAACGAAAATAAGGTAAAGGATATAGAAAAACAATTCATTAGGGAAAAACCAAAATGGTAACAAATACCTGAAGAAAAGCTTACAATCACTAGTGGTAAGAGAAATGCACCGTAAGTAACAATAAGCTATCTCTTTAGTCCCATCAGACTGGAAACAATTTCTAAGAGCCAGCAATCATTTTTCTGAGCACACAGCTCACAGAAATACAACACCAAAATGTGGAGCTCTACATTCGGCCTTGTTTGTAAAAAAAAAAAAAAAAAAAATCTGGAGACAAGTAAGTGCTCATTAAGATGGGAGTGGATTAAAAAAAAATTGTGGGCCAAGGTCATATCATAAGATATTCTGTAACTTTAAAAAGAAGAATTTGGAACTGTACCATTTGACTTGGGGGAATTTCTATGACATACTGTGGACTGAAAAATGCATGATGCTGAAATGCTTGTATAATGTGGTTCCCATTATTGTTAAATAAGTAATGACCCATTATTGAATATGTATGAGTGTGTGCATGGAGAAAAAGATACAGAAGGATACCTACTAGGTTTTTAGTGCTCTGGAGGCAGGAGGTGTGGTGGAGGAGGCCAGCAAAAAAGAAAAAAGAAAGGACTGCAATACACTCCCCTCTCATATCTATGACTTGATTCAATTTATAATTTTAAAAATTTAGTATCATATTTATTTATGTATTATGTGTGTGTTTATTTAAAAACTTTTATATGTGCGTATCCATATGTGCCCAAGTTAACTGGTTGGGGGAAAAAAGAAATTAACGTAAATAATGGTTTTCAAAAAATATGCTAATGCTATTTTGAATTTATGCCGCAGTTTTCTCTCGAAGAATTCTTAATACTTTCATGTATGCCATTCATTTCATCCTCTCAACTTCCTAGGAGATGTGACCTTTAAATGTCAGAGCCTGCAGGACTCTCTGCCTGGCTCCAGGGATGGACATGTGCAGTGACATGTCTGGGGCAGCTCGCTTCCTCTGTGTGAGCGGATCCAGGGAGCTGGAGCTGGCTGCTGGGCGCTTCCTGCCTGCAGGGCTCTGGGTTTCTCCAGGCTCCTCTGTAATGTGTTTACTCCTCCAGACACAACTCATCCTCTTAGGTGAAAGGGAGAGCTTCCAGGCTTTACCCAGCTGGGGGTTCCAGAACCCGAATCAAAGCACAGGTGAAGAGAGAAGGAAGATCCTCAGAAATGACTTTTAGGGACTGATATGGGAGGATCACTGAGCGAGAGAACTCGTTCTAGGAAGAAGTAGGTACACTTCAGTACAGTAAAAGCAAGGGGCCTCTTCCTTACAGAGGCTGAATGGGGTTGTGTGAAGAGTGCGAGCTTGGACTGCAAGAATCAAGGATGAAATCCTGGTTTTACCACTTCCTTGGAAAATTATTTAACTTTTCTGAGCTTGATAAGCAAACCCTCCCCGAATCATTCTTATTTATTAGATTATTGCAAGGATTTCATGAGATGACGACTATGAAAGCATTTAATACTGCCTGACACATCGGAGAAGATTAACTAGCAGATGGTAGGAAACCAGTGTCATGAAATCCTGTTAAGATTAGGCCCTATCTTCTATTTCTCCTGTCTTCCTTCTCATGCTTTCTTCAAACATTTATTGAGTTGCTATTATGCCAAATATGGGGCCCTGGAAGCCTCACAGTCTAATGAAGGAGACCTAGAAGAATATAAATACTCTGTGATTGGTTAAGGGTTTTACACTGAGGTACGTCCAAAAAGCTGTGGAGACACAGGAGGATACCGTCCGAGGTGAGCCATAGCCAGGAAAGGCTTAACAGCAAGAGTGATATTTGAGAACTCATCTGTGCGACTGGTGAATGGAGAATAAGTAGTGATGAGTATGTGCTGGTTGGAAGAAAATGTATGCACAGGCAGACAGATATGTAAAAAAAAAAAAAAAAAAAAAAAAAGCCCAAAGGGGAAAAACCATTGATATTTATAGTACTATTTTTGGTATAAAAATTAACATGATTTGACAAAAAAATCTGTACAAATGCGATTGCCCTGGGTTAGCTGTAATGGCTTGAACCCTGTAATACTACGGTGTGGAAACAGTTCAGCAGATTATGGGAATAACTAAATAAGGTATTTTAAATCACAACTGTGATAGCCAACCTATCACATCCAAGATGGCCCCCAATGATCCCTGTCTTCTGGCTTTCAAACCCTTGTATAGTCTCCTTTCACATAGCAGAGTTGGTCTGTGGGACCAATAGAATATGAAAGATGGGATGTATGTCACTTCTGAGATGAAGTGACAAAACTTAGTGTCTGTCTTGCGCTCTCTTTTTTTTTCTCTCTCTCCCTTGGATCACTCACTCAGGGGGGAGCTGGCTACCAAGTCACGGGGTACTCAGGCAGCCTCTGGAGACATCCATATGGAAAAGAACAGGTTTGCTAACCACCATGGCAGCGAGCTTGGAAACAGAGCCTTCAGCCATCGAGCCTCAGATAGCTGCAGCTCTGACTGACATCTTGATTGAAACTTCATGAGAGACACTGAATCAGAATCACCCAACTAAGCTGCTCTTGGATTCCTGACCCATGGAAGATGTGAGATAATAAATATCTGCTGTTTTAAAGATAATGTGTTATGAAGTAATAGATATCTTTTCTCAACTTTTTACCTCTCTCTGCATCAATGCCCTTTGCTATATGATACTGCAGTTTCTCCTACTAGAGGTAGAATATATTTCTCTGCCCCACTGATGTTGAACTTGGTCATGTAATGTGCTTTGGCCAATGAAATGTGGGCAATTGTAAAAGTATGTTCATTCGTAGTTATCTACCCTTCAGATGTATCATGTATTTCTGCCCATCTTTCATTGGTTGAAAGGGTTGAACTAACTTGATTAAATTTCCAGGCAGATCTCATTATTCACTCCTCTTGGATCTAAGGAATAAGTGCAAGTTAGTCCATAGGAGGTTAGGCAAATCCACTCCCCAAATGCCTGCCGGGGTACATCTGAACCTATGGTGGGTATTCAAGGGTCCACCCTGCTCAAGGGAACATTCCCTTTGTACACATGTAGGTCATGTCCCTCCTCCCTTTGACCCCACTCCACCCATTTCCTCTAAAGTTAGAGGAGTATAGATTAGCTGTGGGTTTCTTTGGTAAATGTACTCTCAGATGAAGTTCAGAGGTTGCCCAAGAGAAAGTTGGTTGGAGTAGGGCCAAAGGCTTCCTGAGAAACTTTTCTAGTTTCTATCACTGGATATGAATTAAAATGAGTATTCCAAATAGGACAGCTTTGGGAGACCTTCCTCTGCACTCTAAAGTCACGAGTTGGGCTAGCAAAGTTTGGATCCATCTGCTATCTTCTACACATTAACCTACTAGCTGGGAGGAGTCTTATGTTACCGCCTAAGAGTGGGAGATCCCATAGGCTGATTGTGATGATCATTCCTATGTGTTGGAAAAAAGATGTACGCTTCTCATAAGTGGGATTATGCTAAACAAAGCCCAATAAATATTGTTAATATGAAATGTTCATAGAATCAGCTTGGCTTAGTCCACATCTGTCTGACAGAATCACAAAGTTTATATTCTTTTTTTTTTTTTTGCGGTACGCGGGCCTCTCACTGTTGTGGCCTCTCCCGTTGCGGAGCACAGGCTCCGGACGCGCAGGCTGAGCGGCCATGGCTCACGGGCCCAGCCGCTCTGCGGCATGTGGGATCTTCCCGGACCGGGGCACAAACCCATGTCCCCTGCATCGGCAGGCGGACTCTCAACCACTGCGCCACCAGGGAAACCCCTACAAAGTTTATATTCTTAACAGTGAAGATGGAGTTTGGGAAATTTGTAAATGGATCAGGGACTTCCAAATGTGAGAGACTTAGAGCCACGGGAGAGAGTATCATGTCACTTTGGTGTCTTGTGATCTAGTCTCAGGCCAACTTGTGATGTAGTAAAGGGTAGTTCATAGGCTCCCTGACTCAGTTTTGTCATATGTAAAACTGTTTCCTACAGAAATTTCCCTACTGGTCTGTTGAGAGAATTAATCAGCATTGGCAAAGAATTTACAAAGACCCTTGACAACTGGACAGCAGCTAAAGGGTGCACTGTAGCAGCCATTTCCCCCAAGTTAGGGGGGGATGGGTTAGCTGTGGACCTCTTTGGTAAATGAACTCTGGAGCCTGAGACGGAAGAGATTAGGAACAACAATAATTTTTGGTGTGGTGTGAAGTAGCAGGTCTTAGAACTGTTGGAAAGATTCGGGGTTTTTCTCGTCCAGGAGACTGCTATGACTTGAAGAGAAGTTTGAGTAAGGAAGAGGTGAAGTACAAAGACCCGCTCTGAAACCGCAAACACCTGTTACCTTGAACATCACAGCAACCATGGCTTAGCAGTGATCTTCTTTGGAAACAGTGCCGTTAAATCAACAAGGGCTGCCAATGTCAGTGATGGCAAAGACTTCTCGAGTCATGTGTACATTAGCTTCAGTGATAAGACTGGATGTGGTTGTTCTAGGGTTAAACACCACACCTCTACTCACATGCCACTTGCTGGGATTAAAAACAAAATTTCTGTTGCACTTCTTATCTAGATCAGAGGCTCTGCCAGGGGACATTTCACAGTACTGAAAAGCAGGAAAGGTGCTCTGAGGAGTCTCACTTGGGGTGATGAAGAGTGAGGACAAGGGGTGAAGTTACTGCCCAAGGTCATACAGCTTATCTGTGGTCAAGCTGGAGCCCAGCACCAGGTCTTCAAATTTCGAATCTATCATTTCTACTGTTTTACCACTTCTGTTCTTGACTTCTTGAAATTGATCATATCCCACTCTGACTCCTAGAAAGAGGCCACCTGCCTCCTTCAAATGAAGTAGATAAACCTGCCCCCAGCTTCCTTTCTCCCTCCTGAGGAGCTGCTTGGGTGTCTTCCTGACTCATCTACCTGGGCTTCTCTTCCATCAACCTCTTTGGACCTGACCTTTCTCCTCCACACACTTTCCCTTCCCTCCAAACTCTCCCCGCCGCCAGTAACTGCAAATCTTTTACACTTGTATTTGATGTTACCCTTGTCAAGGAATATTTGAGTTTTACCAGCTCCTTTTAATATAAGAACCCAAGGGGTGATTAATGGGAGAGAGCAGGTACTTAGAGAATCCAATAAGGGAATTAAGACAAGTTGATTTTCTTGCACTCCTGAAAATCACACCTTATAGCTGGCCCCTTAGCACACAGCTAAACTTGAACTCTACTACTTTGTCTTAAAGGAAAAGGTGACTCATAGTTTTGGGTATGCTTTGATACAAAGTAAATTAGTAGTAGTATAGTGATAACCCATTCTGTGAGATACTAAGCCGAGAAGTAGAAATAGAGATAGGTAACCATGAACATGCTGGCTAAGTTGTAGTTAGCCTATAGCAAAATGTAAATAAAGTTAGAACATCATTTTTAATATCCTACCACCTACTTTCAAATGTCTTTCAGTTAAATGGGTCATGACACCCTGTCTGAAATATAATCACATTTTTTACATGTCATCACACCAGAGGATAATAACTGGGCACTTTCTAATACAGTAAGTTCCCTACATACGAACCTTCAAGTTGCGAACGTGCATTCACATGTCCAATCACGTAAGTTAGTTCACGTGTCTGGCATACATGTCACATGCGTGCACCCTCTACAAATGGTTGTGCTTTTGTGTACTTTACTGTACAGTACAGAGTACAGTATCTTTATTTCAAGCCCAGGATGTTTGGAAGTGAGCGTAAAAGCAGTGGTGATGTAGCTGGCACTACTGTACTTTTCAAGGTACTGTACTGTAAGATTAAAAATATTTTCTTTATTTTTTGTGTTTGTTTTTTATGTATTATTTGTGTGAAAAGTATTATAAACCTATTACAGTACAGTACTATGTAGTCAATTGTGTTAGTTGGGCACGTAGGCTAACTTTGTTGGACTTAATGAACAAATTGGACGTAAAAACGCACTGTCGGAATGGAGCTCGTCTGTATGTAGGGTACTTACTATGTTATCCTTTGTGACTTTGGACAAGTAAATTGTCTTTCCCTTATCCTTCAGAATCAGTATTTGTAAATAAGGCTAATGCCTTATTGCATTTAAAAATCAGGCCCTTTGAATTTAATCTCCCCTAAATTTTCTTAGATCAATTATATCAGTTATCTGTTGCCACACTAATGATGAATAACGAACAACCACAAAAATCTCCGTGGTGTACAATGATGATCTTGTCCGAGGTTAGGTATCCACTGTGACTACCGTGAACCAGACTTGAGTCAAAACTCCCTTCATCACCCAACCTCCATTAGAACTACTACTACTACTGACTAGTTGACACAGTGGTGATCTGGATCTCCAGAAATTAGTGAACGTCCAATAATCCCTGAAAAGTCTGATTATTTTTCCTTCTCCAGTGCACAGTCACTTTGATAAATGGCCATAGGTGCCTTTGGGGAAAGTTAGGAAGACTTGCAATACAATTTTTTAGTCTGTGCAGCAGGGTCCTTACTCAAGGGGGTCCTTATTCTTAATTCAAGGGGTTCTATGAACTAGCTCAAGTCTGGGAACTGGTTGTTACTGAGATTTCTTTTGATGTAAAGTGGCAAAATAATCCAATTTTTTTGGTGTTTATTGTACCTCCTCATGAGCCTTCTTGGATTTTCTGGGACTCAAGTCTAGGTATAGGAGCAGTAAAGACTGGTGGGAAGGAAGGAAGATCACCAATTCCTTGCAATGCAAAATACCTCAGGGAAGGTGATTACAGGTTCTTCAGGCAAAAGGACACTAACCTCCTTGGACAGGGAAGGAAGAACTGCTTCTACTGGCAAAGTGGGCTTAGTAGAGTTTCAGAGTTCAAGTTGCCCAGCTTCATTGGAATTTACCCATAACGCCCCATCCCAATATTCAACGCCCCACTCTTTGATAATTATTACTCTAACTTTAACTTGTGAAACTATTAAGGTAGCGAAGTCAATTTGCATTGTAATTCAGCCACCTGCAAGAGTAGACTTTGGGTGTAATTTTGGAAATCTTGACCCTAAGGCTGTAGGAGATAAAGCTTTCTATTAGGGAAGTTGTGTATTTTAGGCCTCTTCTACAGATTTTGAGTTGGGAATTTAAAGCTCTGAGCTCATTATTTCTTTTTCCAACCCCTCCAGTGCATTTAGAAGCAACCGACCAAATCACTCCCAGTATCAAATTTTGTATTAGTCAAGGTTCAATCAGAGAAGCAGAAACCATTATGAGCAATTCTATATCATTATATCACAACAAGGTATTTCTTATAGAAATTTGGCCTTCAGCAATTGTGGGAGTTTATGTGCAATTGTTGCAGTTATGTCTAAATATTTTATACATAAATATATGTACATATAAATATGTAGAATACATAGAAAATAGAGACGATACAAGTATATAGAAAACATATACAAACACATATATGTATATATAAATATATGCATATACACACACACTACATAGAAAAGCTATGGCTTCTGGCAAAAGAGCAGACTAAGAGAACCTGAAACTCTTCCACTACAAATTCTGAGAAAAGCTAAATAAAATGTTGAAAAATTCTTTGAAATTTATAGTTGAGTTTACAAGGGAAAAAAAGGGAAATCCCTAGATCCCAGAAATGAAGAAGGAACTGAAAACAAGATCAGTAAGCTTGTAAACGGACCCTGGCTGCCCTTGGTATGGGGGTTATGGGTTCCTGCAACAAGGGCCGTGGGCTTTGAGGACCATAGTATGTGAAATAAGGAGCTAGAACTTGCATGATGTGGGGAGTGAACCTGAGGTGTCTGCAAAAGTCAGGACATTCAGAGGCTGAGGCTGTACTCTCAGTGAAAGGACAAAAGAGAAAAAAATCTACACCATGGCCCAAGACTCAAAAACGAAACTTCTCTGTTTCTGTATGGCTCTTGGTGAAAAATAAAGGGTCTGATCTGAGAAGACGCAATCATAGACCTATGCCTTGCATGGGCTTGCTATCCAAAATTATATTGCCTACAAGGTCTGGGAATTCAAAGTGCATAGTATTTGATATGAAACAGTGAGAAACTGATAAGGAGTGATATAGACAATAACAATAATAGCACCAACAAAATGATGAGTATCGTGGGGATGTAATTTCAAAGTGAAATTAAAGTAGAAAAAAACAATAACATGTAGGATAGGAGAGAGCTTACTGAATTTTAAAAGTTCTAGTGTTTTTCTATTATGTGTGAGGAAGTTGGGAATATTGATTAAATTTAGATTTTGTTGATTAATGTGGTATGTAGAATTTAAGAGTTATCCTCAAAATATAGAAATAAAAAATATAACCTCAAAACCAGAAGAAAGCAAAAGAGAAAATAGGAGATGTGATAAATCCAACAGAATTTAAGAAAAAGCAACAATGAGAAAGGAGAAATAGAAAGCATAAAATAAAATTATGGAATTAGATCCAGCCAGATAGATCAGTAATCACAATAAATGTAATTGGGCTAAATTCAGTGGTTCAAATACAGTGGCTCAGGTTTCTTCCTTTTTTTTTTTAAACTCACAATCTTATAGTCTAGATATACAATGGCTTCAAAATACATAAAGTATAATTCATAAAAGGTTGAAAATAAAATGCTGGTAAAAGAGATACCATGAAAACACTTAACGAAGAAAGCTGGGATAACTACCTTAATATAAAATGAAACTGACTTTAAAATAAAAAACTACATTATTATAATGTATAATAATATATCACATTATGTAGGGATTATGTATTATAGTAGAATTGTTTAAACAATGGTTTTGTTTAACAGCACAGGCTCTGATAATACCTCATAATTGGCTTGACCTTAGCAATGTGATGGGCAATTCTCAAAATCCATTTGTGACGTTTCTCTCTCCTCTGGGCAGAGCTGGATGAACAGAGTCTGTATTTGACTTTGCGAAAATCACTTTTTAGGCTTTCAAGGCTGAACAAAACCTCTCTTCCCTCCACCCCCAAATATCTTTAGATTAGTTAATAGATGTTCCAGTTGGCTAAGGCTTGAGACATTCTGCTCTTTATGGAACCTTTCCATTTCTCTGCTTTGATCTAATTTGAGTTGATTTCACAATTTTTCTCTAAGTACCATCTTGTTCTCTTATTTCCGAAGAAGTTAAGAAGGAACAATGGACTGTATGCCCCAAGAGAGAACACACTGACCATAGTACTTTCCTGCTTTAAACACTCCAATACTTCCCTTTCTCCTGGGCTAAGGTTCAAGCTCCCTGCAACGGCACAATCTGGCTTCTGCCTACATCTACAGTCTGCTTCTTGTCCCTTCTGGCCTAGCACTTAACACTCAGCTATGTTGCAATGATACTCTGCTTCTCGTTCTACATACGTTGTACTATCTCTTGCCTCTGCCTTGGTTCCAGCTGCTGGAGGGTAAACCTATCATTCACTTTTCACTCACCTATTCCCTTCATTGGGCAGCCTTTGCTACCCTCCACACCTCCCATCTTGAACTCACCACCCTCCCTCTGTGCTCCCATAGCCACCTTTGCAGACTTCAGTCTGCACTTACCACACAATAATTGAAATTTTCTGTTTATGTATCTGTCTCCCCAACTGGACTGATTGCTCCAGCAAAGATAAGAAGCGTGTCATTTTAATTGTCTATCCTGTAATGTCCTTGATGCTGGTCACTGACTGTTCCTAACTCTGCTTCTGGGCATGTGGTAGGATTGTACTTCTTGACCGCCCTAAAGCCATATGACTAGTTCTGACCAATGAGTTATGTTGAGAGCGATTTGTGTCCACCCTGGGCCACTGAAGTTATTTGCCAGTGGCAGACCTTTTAGACTCTGGCTGTTCCTTTGCCTGACTGGCCAGGTAGTTATTGGTCTGTCAACCTAGGACCCAGAGTGAGAATGATGAAGATGGTGAGCCGATCCCTAGCCGACCCATGGTGCACATTTAATGTGAGTACAAAATAAACTTTCTTTGTTCTAAATCACTATGGTGTGGGGTTGTTTGTTACTACAGCATAAGAAAGTCCAACCTGATTGGTACACATCCCCAGTACTTGCCCTGGTACTAAAAAAAACACAAAAAAACAAACAAAAAAACACTACTCCAGAAGAAAATGAAATAAAGTCGTGTTTGTGAAAAGTACCAGACATCTAGAAGACACTCATTAAATATTAATTGACTCTAAGAAGACATCTATATTTTAGGTCTCCATTTAAATACTTTCTTCAATTGTGTGTGAGAATAAGTGTCTGCTGGAATGAAAATTAAATTACTAAGTCAAAAATAGTCATCCAGAAGAAGAGAAATGTCACGTATAGCCAAAGATAAAAAGTGATTAGGGAACACGTTTCTCAAGCAGAATACTTAGTCTCCCAAATTAAACAGGCATTCTATGAAGAAAAAGCTAGCATTTGAAATTTTGTCCTAGGTCTCTTATGCTCCTGGCAGGCTGTATTAATTCATTTGAGAATTATTCATTTAGCTCTTCACTGCCCTTTCCAGATTTTACAGGTTTTCCTAAGGTAGGGAAAGACTCATTTACTATCAGCTGTGGGGGGCAGGAGGGGTGGGGCTGGTAAAGCATGAAAAATGTTTAGTTTGAATAGTTCTCTTGGCTTCTCTAACTGTTGTTACCACCTGAAATAGTGGCATAGCAGCTGAAACAGGACTTCGTAATAGTGGAACTCCAAGGAAAGTTAATTAATAAACAAGCAGCCACTAATGTTTATTGAGTATGTGATAACGTTCCAAGAATTTACAGAGTGTGCAAAAGATAAATACAACTCTCACAAGAAACTTATAAAGTACCTGGACAAGAAGTACTTTGAACAAGAAGGCACTTGCAAATGTATGAGGGATTATTATCCATCCGTGTTGGGCAAAGACCAGGTACGTGTGTTAGCATGTGTGAACATGTATTTCCTTTATATGTAGAAAATGAATTGCCTCTTACGTGACTGTGCTAAATGCAGCGGTTGTGTGTGTTAACTGGTAACATTCACATTGCTTTTCTCCTCCAGGAAGAAGAGCTGTCAGGTCCCAGGAGAATAAGAACAGTGCTCCCAATCTCAGAGGCCAAGGTAGAGAATGGGCAGTGAATGGTAGGAGAGAGCCAGTGCTAATGTTGTAAGGTGAGAAAGAGTGAAAATAATTAATGCAACGGGGGCAAACAAATAAACCAGCAAAAAATAGAACTGAGCCACAGGCAAGAGTGGAAGCCAGTTGAAACCCAAGCTCCTAACCCTAACCTAGGAAAGCCTATGTAACCTGGCCCCTGCTGTCAAACTCACCCACCACACTTGTCCATTCACTTATGGTTCTCCACCTATACTCGTGTTCCTTAAACATTTCAAACTTTTCCTCTTTGGATGACTTAGCATTTGATGTTCCCTTTGCCTGGAAATCCATTCCCTAGATCTTCATTCACAATGGCTGGCCTCTCTTTTTAGGTCTTACTTCAGATATCACCACCTCAGTGAGACCTTGCCTGACTGTTACACTCTAACTGGAAGGTGTCCAGAAGTGTTTGTTGAATAAATGAACTTGATATACATGGAAACAGCGTGCTCTGCTAGGTGTTTTGCAGAAATGGAAACCAAAAGCACCAAGTGTTGAGGTGATGTATTGTGGATTATCCAGGTAGATCCGGAATCTGGCGTCTGACTTTAAATGTGCTGCCATCCAAAGTCTGACATGGAGAACCAGAGTCCAGAGATACACCTCTTGTGATTAACTACTGTTAACCTATTTTTTTTTTTTTTTTTTTTTTTTTGCAGTACGCGGGCCTCTCACCGTTGTGGCCTCTCCCGTTGCGGAGCACAGGCTCCGGACGCGCAGGCTCAGCAGCCATGGCTCATGGGCCCAGCCGCTCCGCGGCATGTGGGATCTTCCCGGACCGGGGCACGAACCCGTGTCCCCTGCATCGGCAGGCGGATTCTCAACCACTGCGCCACCAGGGAAGCCCCTAACCTATGTGTTATTATCCATGAAATGTGCAGTCTTTTTTTTCCCAGCCTTTAGGAGCTTTTTTTTTAATAAATTTATTTATTTATTTTTGGCTTCTTTGGTTCTTCTTTGCTGTGAGTGGCTTTCTCTAGTTGCAGCGAGCGGGGGCTACTCTTTGTTGTGGCGCGCAGGCTTCTCATTGCGGTGGCTTCTCTTGTTGCGGAGCACGGGCTCTAGGCGTGCGGGCTTCAGTAGTTGTGGCACACGGGCCTCAGTAGCTGTGGCTCCCAGGCTCCAGAGTGCAGGCTAAGTAGTTGTGGCGCACAGGCTTAGTTGCTCCGTGGCATGTGGGATCTTCCCGGACCAGGGCTCGAACCCATGTCCCCTGCATTGGCAGATGGATTCTTAACCACTGCGCCACCAGGGAAGCCCTAGGAGCTTCTTTAACTCTTTTGTGTTTTAGTGTTTTCATCTGAGGGTATCAAAATATATTTTTAAAAAGGGTTATTAGATCTAGAAAGAAATATTTGCAACTTAGATAGCAAGGAGCTAATACTGCAATGTAAAAGAGCTTCTGAAAACATAGAAACTAATACACCAATACACCTATGAAAAATGGGCTGGAAATATGAGCAGAAAGTTCACAGAAAAACAAAGGAAAATGGTCCTTAAACATATGAAAAGATGCTTGACCTCACAAAAACAGAAAGACACATGAAAACTGCACTGTGATATAATTTTGTCACCTGTCAGATCAGCAAAAATCTGAAATATTGATAACATATTTTGTTGGTGAGGCTGTGGAGAAATAGACAATCTCATACATTGCTAGTTTGGAAAGCAAAACGGTACAGACACAACGGATGGTTGACACATCTAGTAAAATTATATACGCACTTCTCCTTCGAGAAGGAAATATGTTGTAAAAGAAAAATATGTTGTAAAACAACAACAAAAAAAGACTTTTATATATGACTGTACATTACAGAATTGTTTTTATAGCAAAAAATTGGAAGTTAGTTGAATAAACTATGGAACAACCTTTCAGTAGACTATTATGCAGCTATAAAGAGGAAGAAGGCTATTTTTATACACGGCCATGGAGTGATCAGCTCAATAAGATGTTTTAGTGGAAAAAGTGAAGATAAAAAAGTGTATATATCAATAGTATTTTAAGATTTATCTCAGGAAGGGTGATATGAGTGTATGAATGACATTTAAAGAACCATAAAATAAATAAAACAATTACTTAAAGGAATAAGAAGGGGGAAGATAAAGAGAATAGAGTTGGAAGCTAGACTTTTCTGAATGCACCTTGTTTTGTAGATATAACATTGATACAAAGGTAAATGTCTTATATAATTATTTAAGAATTAACTCAAAGTTAAAGAAACAATTCCTAAAAATAAAAAACAAGATTTAAGACAGTCATGTGACTGTACAATCCTAACGTGGTAAACTGTGAAGATAAAAAGAACTGCAAAAGAAACCAAACAATAACAATAGCAATAACAACATACAAAAAAACTTGCTGATGGTATTGTTTGTATCATTACTTGCAATGGTTACATATATTGTAGTATAACAACATAACAGATTATGTTAAAGAGATTAGAAACTTTGATTTTTCATGTAAGACAAAGAAGGATACAAAATCACCAAATCAAAACCCTGTAATCCTATTAAATTAAAATATCAGTATGAGCCTATGATGTATTTTTTTTAATACTTCTTTCCTGGTTCCCTCCATAACAGAGGTCAACCCATTAGCAATAAGCATCCCTTGTGGCTAGATTGTAGCATCTAAATAACATTTTCCAGTAAAAGGAACCAGGGATTTTTGAAGAAATGGATGTTCCAGGTCTGAAGGCAGACAACAGACAAGAGGAGTTTGGATATCTTGTCATACCAGTTGGCAAGGAAGTTATCAAAGACTATTGGGCTTGTATTGAATTTCCCAAGAACCAACTTGAACTTCACACTGGCCGAAGATAGAGCCATTTGAGCATCAGAAAAGCTAAAAATCACAATGAGTTAAAATATATCAGATATGTTAAAACCCATGAATTCATAAAGATACTAAAAAAATGCTAACTGGTCATCTTTGGAGGATGTTGGAGGACCAACTCCTTATCCTGAATTATTCGTAAGTAGAGGGAAAAGGTCAAGCATTTATCTTTCTTGCCATGTGAGAATTCCATCTCAGGGTAACCAAATGGTTAAAAATTTCCTCTCTATAGGAGTATTCCAGTAAACAAGGAAGAGTGACAGAACTGGGATAACACTATTTTGCAACTCCTAATTGAAATAATGGATCTAGGTAATGACCATCAATGGCTGTTAATATCACCAAAAGAGAGACAGACATCACATGCCTACTGATGGTTGCACACACCACCACCTATGAAGTATTCTTCTAAAAAAGATTAAATCTGAGTCAAACTAGGCTTCTAGATCGAACATCAATTTGCATAGGAAGTTGAATAGACAAAACCGAAACAAAACTGTGAGGATGCAATCAGCCAAATCCAGAAGGTGAGAATCTCTGCAAGTCAAGCAACCCAGTTTATTCAACAAATAAATCTCAAATAACCCCATAAAGATTAAAATAGACAAGGTCAATCACAGCCAAATGCCAATGTACCATGTTTAGATCCTGATTTGAACAAATCAACTCTAAAATTAAAAATTATATACAAACGCAGTTAGTGTTCAAATCTTCCTGGTCATCTCATGAGAATGAACATGGTCTGGACGTTTGATGATTTTAAAGAATTACTGTTAATTTGGGGAGGTGTAATGATGTTAATTGTGGTTACGTTTAAAAACTTAGTCATTATGTTTTATACATTTATATGGAAGTTTTTATGGATAAAATGATATGATGTCTGTGATTTCCTTCAGAATAATCCCAAGTATGTGTATGTTCAGACGTGGAGGTGGCAGAGTTTGACAGTGGTCGGGGTTAGAGATGCAATAAGGGCCAATGAGTTAACCACTGCGGTAGCTGAGTGTTTACGGGGTTATTCTTCGTAGCGTTGAGTATATCTGGATCTTATTTGTTTGAGACAGTGCCTGGCATATAGTAAGCACTCAATAGATGGGTTCCTCAGGGAATCTGGGGCTTGAACATTCTGGAAGCTCTGGGAAACAATATAGAATACATCTTCTTTTGTGGATCTCCGAAAAGCTATGTGTGTAAAAAAGGAAGATTATTTTACACTAGTAGCAGACTACCATCATTCTGTACCTTACTTTTTATCACTTAATAGTATCTCTTGGTGATTGTTCCATATCAGTGCCCAGAGAGCTTCCTCATTCTTTTTTTTTTTTTTTTTGCAACTGTTCAGTTTCCCACTTATGGTTACACCCTATTATATTTAACCTAGGCTTTATTTTTTTTATTTTTTATTTTTTTTTAACCTAGGCTTTATTGATGTCTGTTCCCATTTGTTTTTTCATTTTGAGTGCAGTAATTAAGAACTCGTTCTTATAGAACACAGAAAGGATTTTATTTCCTGCGAAGAGCCCCATGGCTCCATAACTTGTCAGAGACAAATCAAGACACTCTCCTGACATTGGAAACTCACGTTAAACGAGTGCCCTCCACAACAACAATTAAATCAACTGATCTTTGAGTGAGCACCTCCTGGGCCACACCCCTCCAGTGTGGGTTTAGGTTGGTCAGATTGGGGTGGGTGTCAGGTGGGTGGAGCACAATGAATACTTCACTATTGTCTGTCATGGTTGAATGCAGACCTTCTTCCCTAGCTGGGGCCAGAGTCTTCAAGCTTCTAACAGGCATTTCTAGAGCCCCTGAAACCTTCAGAGAGAACTGATATCAAAACTCTCAGCAGGTATAAGAGAGTCAAAGGAAGTACCTTTACGCAGGGCTGCTTGGAAATGGGGTAAGCTGCTCGATAAAAAAGTGCAAAAGCAGAAAAGGGCCCCGGGGTATTTTTAAACCTCTTACAAATAGGAGCAAGTCCAAATTTAACACGGGCTGGTTGTTTAATGTGGCTTTCTCTTTCACCCACCTTCCCTTCAAAGGGATAGTTTTTTTCCCCTCTCTGCCTAAATACATGGGCTCGGGGAGCAAATACTCAGCTCTGAGAAGCAGAGCAAGTTAACACTTGGGAGAGCTGCAGCCAAGTAGCAAAGGAAGCTGAAGTTAAAATAAAACCACACCTCCTTCCCCTCCAGGTGACAAAGATAACCCTCCCTGGTCTGGCCTTGATGCTCCAGCAACAAGTAAGCTGAAGTGAAGGGCCGTTGGACAAGAAAGAGGAAGCAGAACTAGGGTCATCCCCATATCCCCAGTCCTTACTCCTCACTCCCTGCCTCTCCCATCCCCATCTCCGTGCAGATCTGGCCCTGTGCAGAGATGTGAGGGAGGGAAACTTTTCTCTCTCTAACATACTTTCTCAGGCAACCTTAAACTTCTTTCTTCTCTCAAAACACGATGGTATAGAAGATACTATAGGATCATCTATAATGTAGATAATTAATGAGCTTTGATGTATCATCCCTTCTGAGGATATTCTTACCCTTAAGCCAAATTACTTAGTGGGACATTTCAGGAATTAGTGGCTCATGAATGGGAGATAGTGTGGGTAGAGGGTAAGCTCTGGATTCTAGGATCAGAGAAAATGAATGGCAAAAACACTAAACACACTTAAATACATGTGTAAAACACTCACTGTTACTTGACCTGTGTTCCTACACTCCTCTGCAGAAAAGCAAAGGCCCTTTGATATGAGTGAAACTTGCACTTCTGAGCAGTGATCAAGGCCCAGGCAGGCCAGTCCCTCAATCCACAGCACGCTGGGTAGCTTCTGGCCTCTGAGCCTTGAGGTTTAAGTAGTATGAAGTCAGCTCAGCGAGCTGAGGTCAGAAGCTTGGTGTGACAGCTTAACATAAACTCTTCATCCACTTCTTTACTCACATTCAACGTTTTATTTGGTCTAAAGCCCAGTGTAACCCGTTTGGATTTGAATCTCTACCCCGTTGTCAGCCTCTGTATTCTGGGACTCCCAGTTTGGGACAGAGATGATGCAAGGTACATGCAGGTCCTTCATCTGACTACTTCATAAAATAGATGACTCCCTGACTTTAATCCCTGAAACGAATTAACTTCAAGGTTTGGAATGAGAAGGAACTCAAACTGAAAACCTATGCAAAGCAGCATCAGATTAAAAGTGAGGAGACTTGCAGGCCCCCTTGTGCATTCTCCTTTACCCTTGTCTGGAAGCCACTTTCTTGCAACCCAGCTTTGTGTAGCTGTCAAAACCCCAAACTTAAAGCTATTGGCTCAGTGACTAGACTCTGGGTTTTGGGGTCAGGATGTTAGGTTGGGGAGGGGGGGAGGAGTTTTCCTGTGTCTGTCTGAGCAACTACAGAAGAATTGTTTGATCTTTGCAGGCTCCAAAAATGATAACCAGCTTCAGTAAGACTTTGGGTGATAGGTCACGGTGGGGGGACCTTTTACCTGTCTTTGAAGAATGTGAGACTGGGTCAGCTATTTGACATTCAGAGGGGCTGTTTTGAAAGGGAACCAAGCACAAATAGCTGATGCAAAGGAGGGTAAGGAAAGGAGTCCAGGCCTCATCATGCTAGCTCTTCCCCAGGCTCTGGCAGATTCTGTAAGCTTGTCCTAGTGACCTGGCTTTAAACCATCCAAAACGCTTTAAACTTTCATCAAGAAGAGCAAGAGACTGTAAGAGCCTCAGGAGAAATCTGTGGACAGGTGCTGAATGATGTCACTGATAAGCAAGGTTGTCCAACAGAAGTCTTGTACTCTCTAACTGGCCATTCTGACAGGGGCAATGTATCCAGGAGAAACCTCTTTTCTTAGACCTCATTCAAGGAAAACAATAGATTAAGTCAACCCTCTTCATAAGAAGGTGAGAATAAATGTTCTCCTTTCCTAAAACCCTATGGTAAACTGATAGGCACTCTTCCCCTTCCCACCCTCCATTACACAGGAAGCTCAGGATTAAAACATAAATACAGTGGTCTGGACGTGTGATGATTTTAAAGAATTACTGTTAATTTGGGGAGGTGTAATGCTGTTAATTGTGGTTATGTTTAAAAACTTAGTCATTATGTTTTATACATTTATAAGGAAGTTTGTATGGATAAAATGATATGATATCATATTTAGTAATTTCCTTAAGGAAATTAGGAAGATGTCTCAGATGAGTCAGCATGCAGGTGCAAATTATGTCTAAGAAGGATCATCTGTGTGGTAGTTGTGAAAGAAGGACACACAGGGAAACAGGAAGCCATAATGTAGCGCTCCAAGGAGGATGAGCTGGAGAAGGACCCGTCACCAGGACTGGAACCTGGCCACAGAGACAAGAATCACACGGTAGGATTCCTAGGGAAGAGTTCTTCAGGACTTAGCAAAGCAGGGGAAACACTCCTTTCAACCTTAGCCAGTTAGGGACTTCTAGGGCCATGGAGGGAAGACTTACTCCTTAGAAACTCAGTGGAGTTGACAGCATTGTTCTGTTTGGGACTGGAAGACAGAAGCAGGATCTGAATAAAGAATTGCAACCCTGAGTAATTTAGGTTCTAGACTAGCTCTGTTCCACAGCAGTATAATGTGAGCCACATGTATAAATTTAAATTTTCTAGTAGCTACATTTTAAAAGGTAAGAAGAAATAGGTAAAAATATTTTTATTAATCTATAATCTATTGAGCTAAGTAGCTCAATATGTCCAAAATATTACCACTTCAACAGATAATCAATATAAGTAGTAGCTGAGATATTTTATGCTAACTTAAATATTGAATTAACTAAAATTAGATTAAACTTAAAAATTTGATTCCTCAGTTGCACTAACTACATACCTTCTGAGCGCTCAACAGCACATGTGACTCGTGGCTACCGTGTCAGACAGTGCAAGTCTAGAACAAGAGCTCTCAAATTATGGAACATTTCAGCAATTTATATTTGGATCCAGAACACTGAGTTATATGAACATATGTGTTTTACCTGACCTCAAGAGTCTGTATTCTCTCTTGTAAAATTTAGCTGTGTACGCCTGAACAACCATGTGTGTGGGACTGTGATGTCTAAGGTGGACAGACTGTATCCTTCAGGAGATTGTAAGAATGTGTGTGGGAGAGGGTCAGAAATGATAGTAGCTGGCTTTATCAGTCAGGATAGACTAGGTTTTGCTTCAGGAACAAAGAATCCCAAAATGTTGGTGCTTTACCCAATGAAAGTTTATTTCTCACATGTGCTACATATCTGACCTGGGTTGGTGAAGGGGGGATCTGGGGAGATGGGGAGATTCTCTCTGCGTCCTTCCTCCTGATCCAGTCCGACAAAGCAGTTACGACCTGGAATATTGCTGGCCACCAAGGTAGAGCAGAAGAGCGTTCTGGACAGTCTCATAACTAAATAAATGATGGACCCAGAAGTGACACGAGTCACTTCCCTTCATTGGCTAGAACCAGTTTCATGGCTACACCAAATCCCAAAGGGACCAGGAAGTACAATTCTACAATGTACCCAAAAGACACACAGAGAGGTGGAAAACTAGTGAATGGGACTTCTGACTGTCTCACTGTCTTTCTGACCTTGGCTAGTTGTTGTGTAGTTGACTCAAATTTATATACAGGGACCAGAATGGAGTACCATGCTGAGCTTCGTTAAAGAGGCTGGGCCATGCCTGTTTTGTTAAAGAAAAAAAAAAAAAATGCTGCCTGTGCATTTGTGCTTTTGTGGAGGGGAAGGCCCAGAAAGAGAAATTTTCAGGTAGATGAGGTTCAATTAGGAGAGAAGACACAGGAGAGTAGTTTTTTTTTTTCCTTCCTTTGCCAAGAAATCAGAAACACAACTTCTCAATTGCTCTGGGACAAGAACAAGAATTCTTACTCAGATACCAAGCCTCGCAAAGCAGAGAAAGTAACACAAAGGACTGTCTATGTTTGGGGAGCAAATTCATCCCAAGCACTATACAATGTAAAAATAACCAAGACCAAATATGGTTTCGAAGGCAGTGACTGTGAACATGTTAATAAGGGGAAAGGAGATAGTTTTAAAAATGGAGAATATTGCCTTGTTTATCTTTTTTATTTTTTGGCTGTGTTGGGTCTTCGTTGCTGTGAGCAGGCTTTCTCTAGTTGCGGCAAGCGGGGACTATTCTTCGTTGCAGTGTGTGGGCTTCTCATTGTGGTGGCTTCTCTTGCTGTGGAGCATGAGCTCTAGGCGCGCGGGCTCAGCAGTTGCAGCACGCGGGCTCAGTAGTTGCGGCACGTGGGCTCTAGAGCGCAGGCTCAGTAGTTGTGGTGCGTGGGCTTAGTTGTTCCACAGCATGTGGGATCTTCCTCGACCAGGGAACGAACCTGTGTCCCCTGCGTTGGCAGGCAGATTCTTAACCACTGTGCCACCAGGGAAGTCCCTGCCTTGTTTGTTTCTGAATCACAAAATCATTATTTTTTTTTTTGGCATCAGGATGTCCTAATCCCATTTTATAGAATGGAAAATTAAGTAAGAGAGGTTAGATGCATTGCTTGAGATTGGCATTTAGTTTTGGACTCCTAATTCCCTGATGAATGCATTATCTATCCTGTCGACATAATTTACACACTGGTGGAATCAGGGGCTCCTCATTATTTCCTCTTCATTTCTAACTCTGTTTTCAATCTTGATAGATGGAGCTGTGAATTTCATGAGATCAGGGACCATGACTCTCCCTCTTTCTTTAATTAGCATTTCTGTTCGTAGACAAAAATAAAGCTAGGGATCTGTTATGGAATGAACTGTGTGTCCCCTTTCCCTCCTTCCCAGTTCATATGTTGAAGCCTGAACCCCTGTGTGGCTGTAACTGGAGACAAGGCTTTTAAGGGGATAATTTAGATCAAATGAGGTCATAAAGGTGGCGCCCTAATCCCAGAGGACTGGTGTCCTTATAAGAGGAAGACAGCTCTCTGCATGCACAGAAGAAAGGCCATGTTTAGGTCTCTGGTACTTTTTTATGATGGCCCAAGCTGGCTCATACAGAACCTATCCCGTAATTTGCTCCACTAGTCATATAGAATGACTTGCTAGGATACAATGAACAAGATATTTCACTGATGTGTTCAGTTGCTACCTGAATTCGATAAGGCGTGTATTTGTGGTTGGCACCAAATTGGATGCCAAAGGGGACAGGAAGCACGGCATGACACTGCCTTCAATGAATGCAGAGACAGAGATACAGAAATAGCCAAAGTAAAAATCACTGTGGTCTATAAACAATAGAGTGGGCCCAGGAAAAACAAATTCTGACAGGGACATTGAGAAGCTTCCAATGGAGGAGGCAGCAGTGGTTGGGTAGGGATTTTCCCCTCAGCTCCCTCATCCCGAATTATCCTTTCAGTTTGACTTATTTGTATGTCATTGGCACACACATATCATTTCTCAGCGAAGCCAACATGGGCATATTTATTGAAAAGAAAGAAACTAACATTTATTGAGCACCAACTATGTGTAAAGCACTTACAGATTTCATTTCTTAGAAACGGACAACATCTCAATTTTGTATTTTTATGCCCACTTTGCAGATAAGGAAATAGACTTCAGGTAACTTGCCTAAGAAGACAAGCTTGTTAGTGACGGAGATGAGATTTGAACCCAGGTTGGACTGACTCCCAAAACCCCAGCCTATTGCCCCTGTAAAGTGATAGATGTTGCTGCTAAAGATCTCAGATAAATTCTTCTCAAAGTTCAGTCATTGGAGGCCTTGGCATTTCATTGTACCTGTAGGTTTATTTATTGATTTTCTTAAACTTAGATGTCCTTGCTCCTCTATGTCAGGGATCATTGTGTGTTTTTTCCACTGATGTTCCCTGATCAGTGCCTGGCACATGGCAGGTGCTTAATAAATATCTGCTGAATGGATAACTGCTCTTAGTTTTTTAAAAAGATATAAAATGTAGCTCTTAGAACAATAAAGAGATACTAGGTGAACAGCTCTCTCTACTTGGCTGAAATGCAAAGAGGTACGGATGCTTGAAGATGGAGATGGTTGAAGAGGTTCTTTCAGGCTGATGACATGTATGGACTTGTGGAATCTGAGGAGTCGTGGGGATGTGAGGAGATATCGAACAGGTACCTGGGAAAGTCAGCCTAGAGATGAAGATATGTTTGTGGGGCCACCTTCAGAGGAGGTAGCTGAGGTTACGGAAAGGCAGAGTTGAGGGAGAGAGGGCAGGATGAGAGTGGAAGAAGTAAAAGTCAGGGAAACTTGCCGACTCCCTGTTACTAGTAAGCACGTGTGTCTCAGACTGAGCTGTTAAGGCTTTATTCCTCCCCACTGCCAAGCCCTCAGAAGTCGGGTCTATTCTCTAACATCCTTTTTTTTTTATGTCTTTCTTGACACCTTTTTCTTTCATCTGGACTCACCTTCTCTGTGCACCCCCATCCTTCAAATCCAAGTTCTATGAAACTCTCCCTGACCTCAGCTTTTACTGATTTATCTCCCTCTGAATTTCCACTGTTCACTCTTAAACCAGTGATCTTTGCTTTTCTGATTGCATATCCCTACCAGCAGAGCATTTTTGAGCTACTTCCCGATATACGTATTTACTGATTCTTTGAAGTGTATACATACAACTGCTCTTAAACATTATGTAGAAAAGAGGGAAATTTTAAAAGCTGAGATAAAAAGGAAATAAACAATATTTAAAAATATCATGCTAATTGTGATGTCTTCATGTTATTATTAGTTTATATCTCAGGGAAAAATACTCACTTAGGGACATGGTTCATTGTTAATAACAGTGGATGTAAGTCTATGTTTCAAATGCTTTTTCTTTTTTGATAATTTCAAAACTCTGTTGACACCCTGACATACTTGAAAAAATCATCCTTGTGTTTACCTTATATTGAAGCTGATGAGGAGCTTGTTCCAGGAGAGGTAGAAATGTCAGACCTGCCACTTTCTTGTAGTTAATTCGTACTGAAGTCATTAATATTATTTTCAACCCACGGATAATTTACCAAAACAGTTCATGGCATTTGTCCATTTTGTGGGAGCTATATTACCTAGTCTTTGCTAACTAACTGATCAATTCATTCAAGCAGGAACAGACAAATCCATTTGTCGCAATTATGGGAAATAGAGCAGCCACTGTCAACTCTTCCTCCTTGTAAATATTCTTCCCTCAGGACACATGACTATCTGACATACAGTCCAGGTGAAGATTCCTGTGTCTCCTTTTGGGGTATATGCACCCTCTGTTGGAGAACTGTGGTCCCACCCATAGTCCAAAGCACTTGATTACTTATTGGCTTGAGTTGGTCTGTTTCATATGTGCTTCTCTTTACCTTCTCAAGTTGTCAATAACACTTTAAAAGTCGAGATGACCACGTTGTTGGTCTCTGCTGATGGAGTGGTAACATATTTTAGCTCTTTCCTCCTCCTTTATTCATGTCACTTTTTCATGAAGTTTGAGTCAAGGGGAAGCTAAGGTCCAAAGATGAATTGCGTGGCCAGCATTTCCAGTGTGACGTATGCAAACAAACCACAAGAATGGAGTCCAGTTCCTATACCAATATCTATGGTTGTTTCTCTGTGGATTTCCCAATTTACATCTCTTTTCAAGGAAGGGTACTCTCCCTTAAAGGTCCTGCATAGTTCTCACTTTATAGCTGTTAATTAGAATGTCTATTCTTGTACTCTGTCAATCTCCCCTCCTCCCTTCTCTCCCTCTACTCCCGGCTCCTTCTGCAGCACAGAATATCTCACCTGATGAAGTGTACAAAAAAAAACAACAACAACAACAAGAAAACCCCAAACCCACAAAACAACTTGGGACATGACATTTTTTTTAGCTTCCCTCCCTGGGATAGCAATTCAGAAATAGCACTTTCTGTGCAGTCTATTTGTAAGCAGCATTTCTCGGCCTGCGTCTCAGCATCGGCACCTCGCTAAGCACTTTCCTGTCTTGTGTGAGATTGAGGCAGACTCCCCTGAGCCCTTTACCGTGTACAGTAAAGTCATTGATAATGACTGACATGGATGGAAAGACCCCTCACTGTGGTGACATGGGGTCTTGTCCAGGTTCCTTCTATTCATAGTGGTGGATAAGTCACTTCATTGGTCTGTAGATTTCAACGTAGATAAAAATCGTACCCACTTCATAAGCTTGTTTTCAGGATTACTGAGGATTGGTACAGTAAACATACTTTGAAAAACATACATCTGTGAACAGTATCCATCTGTCCAAACCCATAAAACGTATTAACACTAAGAGTGAACCCTAATGGAAACCGTGGTCTTTGGGTGATAATGTTTTGTCACCATAGGTTCATCAGTTATAATGAATGTACCACTCAGGTGGGGGATGCTAATAATGAGGGAGACTATGCTTGTGTGGGGAAAGGGGGAATGCGGGAATTCCTGTACCTTCCTTTCAATTGTGCTGTGAACCTAAAACTGCTCTAAAAAATAAAGTCTATTGGAAAAAAAGTATGAGGTGTTATACAAATGTAAGATGTCATAACAAATTTCCTCTCTTCTGCAAATATTCTCCATTCTTCTGCTCTTGTAACCCTGGGGAATAGGTCAGTACCCAGGGAGAATGAGATGCGTAGGGAAATTATTTCTTTTTAATCAGTGCTTAGAGAGTGGGTTACTGCACAGGAATATCAGTGGTCGCTTAGAGTGGCATTTTAGATTGGATTGAGGATGGTAGGGGTAGGGGTGGGGATGGGAGCTCCCTAAATTTTTGTTTTCTTATTTATCCTTCATCTATTAGCCCATTCTTTAACAGTTTCCATGTGCTCACTTACACAGCATATTGGCATTCAGGCTAAGGAAATGGTATTATACCATACCGTAGATAGCCACTTGATTAATTCTTTATTCATTAGTTAATTCAGCAGCATGTATTAAATACTAATCTGTGCTAGAAATTATTTAAGGTGCTGGGGAGAAAAATACCCATAAAAATACCCATATATAAGAAATATTCTCTGTCCTCCAGAAGCCCTAATTCATGACTTTTGCTGTCCTTCAATACTGAATATGCACACTGAATCATTTTCCCCTAAATAAATGCTGGACTCCTGCAGAAGTCATCAGGCTGAATGTCTTACTGAGGTCTGCATTGTAGTGTGTGTGATGGAGTTAAATTTATTCAGATACCCCAGGAAATAAACCCTCTTGTAAACTGTCTCAGTTCTTACTTCTTCTCCTTTCATGGTGTCCACATCAACCTAGCTAAGAACCTTCCCCAAGAAATCCCCATTGCATCACTAAGTTAGGAAGCAATCCGCGTGTAGACTAACTTAAAACAAGCAATGTTTTTCTAGATTGGGACTAGCAAGCGGGGTGCGGGTGTTGCTTGAGGGCCTCTGATTTGTGCTTTTTAGAAGGAAATTATTTGCACCCCATAGAGTTCTATCCTATAAAGTATGGCACTTCTATTTTCAAAGCATTTATTCTAGTCTTGAAATCATCCTATGAGAGGGGCAGGACAATTATTATTCTTATTTTTACCGTGGAGAAATTGAGGCCAAGTTGAAGTAAATGACTATCCATTGTCTGAGACTCCTAAGTGGTAGAGTTAAGACTAAAATTCTTCCATAGAAATTATCCTGTGATAACATTCTGCTTCTCATCATTTGTTGCCTGCATTTCATGCTATGTTATTCCATGTCATCTCATGTCATGGCATGTCATGCTGATTAATTTCCTTTCATTTTTAAAATTTACAAGTATTTAGAGAGTACCATTTGGTGCAAGGCAATGTTTTTTTTTTTTTTTTTTGCGGTACGCGGGCCTCTCACCGTTGTGGCCTCTCCCCTTGTGGAGCACAGGCTCCGGACGCGCAGGCCCAGTGGCCATGGCCCACGGGCCCAGCCGCCCCGCGGCATGGGGGATCCTCCTGGACCGGGGCACGAACCCGCGTCCCCTGCATCGGCAGGCGGACTCCCAACCACTGCGCCACCAGGGAAGCCCAAGGCAATGTTTTAATGGAGAGATGAATGTTGTATGTTCCTTTGGTTCAAAGAACTTGCAACCTATTGTTTATGTTTCTACTGATGCTTCCAAATTTTACTTGCATTCAGCAAAGGCACCTACGCCTGATGGCACAGTTGGGGTTATTCACATGTTGGAGAATCCAGGGTACAGCAGCAATTTTAACGGTGAGTGTCCAGGGACGCTAGATCCAGGTGGCGTCAGCAAAGCACTGTAGATAGCATGACTTACTTATATTTTCTGAGTCTGGTTCTCATCTTTTCTGTCAATTCGCTGATGTACCCAGTATCCTTCCAAAAATTTATTTTTCTTTTTAAATTAATATGAGTTTCTGTTGAATTTGACCAAGCACCCTGATATATTTCCCCCAGTTTATACATACATGTGTGTATATGTATATATGTATATGTACATATATAAAACTTCTATTTATATAACATATAAATATACAAAATCTATATAAATTTATATATTATATATAAGGTAAAAATATAAATAAATTTTTATATATATTTCATATGTGTGTGTGTGCACGTAGAAAGAAATATTTATGTAAAGAAATTATATTCCAAAGAAAGATTCTAGTACAAGATTTAAAGTCTAGCTTTCCATGGTCACTCATACATAGAATGCCCCCCATGGGTCACCATTCCATGCTGCTGCCCCTATAGTCCTCAGCACTGTCCTCCTTGCCCTCTGTGCCCACCTGATCTCAGAGCCTCCCATCCTGCACTCAGTGCAGACTCAGTTGCAGAATCAAGGTAGAGAAGGAAGTGCTACTGAAGGCAGCAACTGTTATCACACGAGCTTATGCCCTTCTTGAAGCAAAATGTCGCCTATCTAGTTATAAAAACCTAGGCTTTGGGAAGGGATGCATTACATCCATTACCAATACATCCGGCTAGCGCATGCCTATCTTGCAAAAGGAGTTCCAGGGCCATTGTGAATGGGAAGAGCTTGTGGTCAATCTGGGAAAAGATTTTGACAAGAGACTGTCTTAGAAAACCACAGAATGAAGTAGAAAGGTAGCACTGCTACAGACAAACCAGAGTGCATTGTCCGTAAAAGAAAATAGTCCCAGATTTGAAGTAACTAAATTCTGGAATTTTCTATGGACCTTAGAGACATCTACTGCCATCTACAGGTCTTGGTAGACACCTTTGGTTTTATGTCCTACATGGGGCCTGTTTACACATTCAGAACTTTGGACCAAATTAATAGGCAAAATGGATTTTAACAAGTTTCTACAGAATGATCTTGTTATACTATCTATAACAAGGATTCTCACTCATGGCTGCGCATCAGAAACATTGAGGGAGCTTCCTAAAAACTGATGCCCAGACTTAGAAATTCTGATATAATTGGTCTTTTTTCTTTTTGCTGTTGTTGTTGTTGTTTTTTTTTTTTTTTTGCGGTATGCGGGCCTCTCACTGTTGTGGCCTCTCCCGCTGTGGAGCACAGGCTCTGGACGCGCAGGCTCAGCGGCCATGGCTCACGGGCCCAGCCGCTCCGCGGCACGTGGGATCTTCCCGGACCGGGGCACGAACCCGTGTCCCCTGCATCGGCAGGCGGACTCCCAACCACTGTGTCACCAGGGAAGCCCGTTGTTGTTGTTTTTAAGATTCCCCAGGGGGTTCTAATATGAGGCCAGGTTGGGAGCCATTGATATATAAGAACAAAAACATTAACAAGAAAAACTGTTGATTCAGTCAAAGTTTAAGGCAAGGAAGAGAAAAATGGGATCGCCTAAGGTAGGAATTTGAAACTCAGAACAACACTTAAAAATAATACCTTTGTAAATCATGACTCTCTTATTACAGGCATGGCAAGAGCCAGTAGCTAAAATCATTGACCTTCTTAATTCTACAGATAAGAAAAGTCTTTGCTTTCTTGTACTTCCCAAAATGTCCAGCATAGATAGTGCTGTGCTCAGAGAGCTATATAGATAACAGTGATACATTGCACTTTCTCATACTTTGATCCCTTTGCTTCCAGCATTCTTTTCTGTTCACTTTAGGAACACACTCAATCTCTTGTTCCTCAACTAGTTTCATCTGGGGGTGGGCAGACAGCTTAGGACACATAAATTCAAACCACACGTCTTCAGGAAGCCTGGAATGTCTTTAGATGTGTTGAACTGAAAGCTCCACTTCTTTTGCCTCAAGGATTAGTCGTCCATAAGGGCAATGCTTGCATGTACATTTAGATAGGTTTTTTTTTCCTTTTTCTACTTCTTTTTTTTTACTGTGGGGGAAAGGATACCAGAGCTCTGCATGAACGCTTACAGCCCCGTGGTTTGCCTCAATAGGTATGCGCACACATGAACACCTCAAATGTTCATGAATCCCCATCAGAACAGTACTATTTAAAAATTGTAATGCTCTCCATTGACACCTCCAGCTGAAGAGCAATTTTAAAGCATAATTATAATGTATTGCATAATTTGGAAAAGCTTTTGTTCTCATTGCGATTATCCTCGGAGAGCTCATTTTTCACCTCCCCCTTCCCACATTGACTGACTTAAGAATATCCGACCCTCAAAGGCTGTTTTGCCTTCATAGAATAAAAACGAAGATTTAAGATGAAGTGCATAAAGTGATGGGTAGGAGAGAAATTTTGGTACATGATTCACTGCTTTATTGTGGTGAAGGTAATTTACTGTTCTTAAGAACTTTCTTCCCAGGATTTCACTAGGGATAAAGGACCCATGGGAAAGAATTGTAGGCATCAAAAGCCCCCTGAAAGAGGGGCTCCTAGTTTGTTCTTGGCCTTGGGCAAGTCTCAGGGCCCCTTGAGGCCCCAGTTTGCTCATCTTCAAAATAAGGGAACTAGACCAGATGACCCTTAAAATAAATTCTTAAATACTAGAATTCTATCATTTGGGAATACTATATGCGAGGGAGCGAAGAAAAATGATTAGAAATCAAACATCGGATCAACTTTTTGTAGACCTTGAAAATGAAAAATTCTGGTTCCCTTTGGGATTAATGTTTTAACAGTCAGGACAAAGCATTTCAGAATGGCATTATTTCCAAGTCCCCTGGAAATGCTGATTTTTCTGTAAATGAAAGTGTCAACTTTTACTATTTGACCACAATCCATAGCCCTTAAAAAGGGAAAAAAGAGTGAAGGCTTCAAAATATACTATCAGTCACGAGGCACCCTATACTGGAACTTGTTTAGCATGAATGAGATGTAAAGAACACCTGAATTTCCTCTTTTTCTTACTAAGTCCTGAATTTTGAAGGAGTTATTGTTTTCCCCCGGCCATACCTAGCATGGATCGTTGCACAGGATTTACTTGCTTGCCCCTCTGCTGTTAATCCCCATCCACCACTCCGTCCAATACACTAGTTTAAATGTCGACATCCTTGAAGAGCTTAACTCAAATTTAAAAGCTGGCCATCCTTTAGTCATTCTTACTCCATACATTCACAATGCTAATGTTATATTACTTTTTATGGGCTTACCTATATCCTTTATAATGGTGTCTGTGCTGGTCCTAACTTCTTAACCCCATCAACTAATTGAGGGCAGACATGACGTTATTTCCAATCTTCCATAAAAGCTTATGCAGATGGAACTCTGCAGTGGAACTGTGCTCACTACAGGCTGCTGATTAAAATAACTAAAGAGACATATTCCCGTGCCCCAAATTACTGTTGACAGTTTTGAACTGTCAGTGCCAAGTCACAGTTCTGGAAAAAAAAAAAAAAAAAAAAAGAGATTCTTTCCAGCCTGGAAAAGCACTTCTGTTCACCTTGAGAGAGTGTTAATTAACTGCTGTCTAGTGCGTCTGCAGCATCCTTTGAGAGTTACCACCTTTCTTGGCAATAAACCAAATGGGTTGGCATTAAGCCTTGCAAGGAGTAGATAAAGGCTAGGTGTACTCCATACATTTTTTTGGATGTGGACTTGGTTCTTGTGTTGTCTGATATAAGGTCTGATGATTCTTGGTTTCATTTCTTTTTTTAAATAAATTTATTTATTTATTTATTTATGGCTGCGTTGGGTCTTCGTTGCCGTGCGCGGGCTTCTCATTGCAGCGGATTTTCTTGTTGTGGAGCACGGGCTCCAGGTGTGCGGGCTTCAGTAGTTGTGGCGCGTGGGTTTAGCTGCTCTGCGGCATGTGGAATCTTCCCAGCCCAGGGCTCGAACCCGTGTCCCCTGCATTGGCAGGCGGATTCTAAACCACTGTGCCACCAGGAAAGCCCTGATGGTTCTTGGCTTCTGATTGATTTTTTGATCTGGGTGGATGAAAGTGAGGAGCACACATTGGAGATGTTCTTGAGAGACAAGGAAAAGGACTGTGCAACCTTGACATGGTTCTATCTTCACCGTGGTAATATGGCAGGGGGGAAACTGAAGATACTGAACTATTGGAAGGTTAGGAATCTTCTTCTGGGATGCAGGATAGGCACAACACATTCAAATCAGCTTGGTAAAACTGGCTTTCCAATCTTTTGATTGTTTTATCCATTAGCTCTTATTCACTTTTTGATGAGGCTTGTCATGAAGAACTGAAAGCACTACAAAGTCTCCAATGCCTTTTAAAAATCATCAAATAAAAATTCAATTCAATTCAACATCGTCCTAAGTTTTTCAACAGTGGCAACCTATTTGGCTAACAGAAAGCATCCCACTGCCTGACTAGGGCAGGTCATACATTTTATTTATAAACTCAGGAAGTTGTTCCTCCTCCACTCTCTACATTTAATCTGCTGTTTGTGGGTCAGCCAAGTGATGAAGATTTCCAACTGCTCTGTGGTGACCCCAAATCAGCACGCCTTTAACTGTGGCCTTTAACTATTCATGGTAATAGGGGAGCCCCTCGCCACCACTGCTCCACCATGACTGAAAGCAATACCCATGCACTGAATGGAATTCTATGGGGCAAATAAATATTGGCTCTATATCCTAATTTAGTTTTTTTGGGGGGGGGGGGGGGAGTGGTGGTAAAAGCAGGGGCTTGCCTCGGGTTTAGCCAGTGTGACTATCACTACCAACCACATAAAAGGGATGTGGCATCTCCAGCAGAGGGGCTCCTGAAAATCCACGCAGTATTTTTCCAGAGTCCACGACTGCCTATTCAAGAACATTTTCCAGTAAGTGCTCTGTGGGAGGTGGCCATGGTATAGGCTTACTACTGCCTCGGGAAAGCTGAGCACATCTCCTTTAAGAGTGACGAGCTGGTCTTCAGCTCTGATGGAGGAAGAAGAATTCCTAATATGGACTCACAGAGGTGGAAATTGGTATTTATTAGCTTCTAATTTGCTGTCTGTCTACCTTAACACTTATCTGAAATACAAACATGACGGAGGAAGAACTGGTCTCTGCAAAAGCTATTTGGCTTTCGCTCTCAAACCCTGAGACAGCATGACAATGGGGAGGCCATTTCCCTCTCAGCTGGCCATCTGGTCCTCTGTCTAGGCGGCTGCAAAGGCTTCACTCTGAGGGTGTTAGCTGATCAATGCCTTTGGCTGTACGCCCGCTCTGTTCCCACATTGATTGCCCAGATGCCTTAAAAATAATCCTTTCTTTTCACGTGGAGTGCATTTGCAGGTCTGGAGTCTGTAAAGCCAATTTTCATTTTTAATCTGGTTTGAGCAGATCTCATTAGTCAGTCAAGGCCTCCTTTTCATGCTTGCCTTGAGACACAAAGGGAAGCCAGTTATGAGCTGTTAATTAGCTATTAGGGGACTGGGAAACTTCCAGTGGGTCATTATTCACACTGTCTGAGGCTCATACTTATTTAATTAGAACTATTCCTTTCCCGTCATAAATCCCTAGTTAAAATGAATTTAGCTCAAAATTTCAGTTCGGCTTAAAAAGAAACTGGTGGCTATTTCCAATTCTACTGACTTTTTATGGGACAAATGCTTGAATAATCGCTGTCCTGCCAAGCATAAAGACTAGAAACTGGCGAGAACTCACACTTAGTGGATGTACGTGTGTGTATGTAGATGGAGAACACTCATGAGACCAAGGAAGTGGGCTCCCCTTGGATGCACATCATTCTCCCACACATTTTCTTTAGTCTTTTGAAAACTCTGATGAGAACCCAAGATCTGATCATGGTAGAGGCGAGCAGTAGTAGAACATCATCCTTACATTCACCTGCTATGTGTCCCCATCTTACTATGTGATCATACATTCTTAAATCCAGGATTAGCTGAGGCACTGGGGGAATGGAGTGTGCTGACTGACGAAGTTCCTAGATAGACAAGGGTTCAGCAGAAAGCTTTTTGTTTCTGTTACTGAAGCTTGTGAAAAAAAGTTTCTATATTTTCTTCTCGTTTCAGTTATCTACGGCTGTACAATAAACCACCACAAAACTTCGTGGCTTAAAATAACAATCTTTACTTATTTTTATTTGTGAGTCATGAGTTTGGATAGGGCTCAGCTGAGTGTTTCTTAGCTCTCTACGGAGTCTGCTGGGGTTCACTTGGCTGCATTCAAGAAGGTTTTATCATGTCTGGCACCTCAGTGCTACTCCACAGGGTCTGTCTGCCTGTCTGTCTCTTTCTCTCTTATGGCTAGCTTGGGCTTCTTCATGGCAAGATGGTCACAGGATAGGTGGATGTCTTACAGGGTCGCTGGGTTCTAAGGGGGAGTGTTCCAAGTGGCATGATGAAAGTTGCAAGTCTCTTAAGGCCCAGCCTCAGAAGTTATCCAATGTCACTTTCACTGCATTGTGTTAGTCAGAAGAGGCCATGTGGCCAGCCCAGACTCAAGGGAAGGGAAAACTGACTTCATCTTTCAGCGGCTGCCCAATGACAAAAAAATTTGTTCCATCTTTAAGGTACCACACAAAACTTGCCACATCCAAAACCTGGCTTTTGTTTGTTGATTGAGGGTTGTATGGGGTCTCTCAACCATCATTCAAAATGTGAAGGATGAGTACACAGTCGTGTGGATGCTGGAGATGTGACAAATCGCAGCATCAGTTAAAGATGCTTTGAGCTGTAAAGAACAAACAACGTAAACCAAATTTGTTAACATCATGTAAAAATGATTTGCTTATTAGGCATAAAATCCAGAGGTGGAAGGTTGCCTTCAGGGTTGGTTTATCCAGTACTTTAGTGGTATCAGTGATTGAAGTCATCTTATTCTCATTTCTCTTCTGTGACATTCCCCATATTGGCTTCATCCTAAGCTCCTCTTCTTATGACTGGGTGGCTGCCAGTAATGACTGTGGCTGTTTGCTTCCTTGTTCACATACAGTGGGAAAGAGAGAGACACTATTTCTGTTTTTTTCTTAAGAGCAAAAGAGAAATTTTCAGAAGACCCCATTAAATTTCTCCTATCTTATTGGTCAGACTTGGGCCACATGCTCATTTCTAAGACAATTAGAAATGTTTTAGACAAGAGGTATGGGATTATTCTTATACCAATCTGTCCCATCCTGAACCTGAAGCAGAATTAGTTTCCCTAAGAGATATTGGCTATGTAGAATAAAGAACAGAGTTAGGGCTGTATTAAGAAGAAGGAAGATGGCAATTGTTGGATAGGCAGCCAAGAATGTTATTGCCTTGCTTCAAAGATAAATCCATGGCATCAATTTATTTTCTTAAGATAGAAAATTAAAATTCCTCTTGAGACACAAGACCCCGAACAGCTAAAGCAATCTTGAGAAAGAAAAACAGAGTTGGAAGAATCAGGCTCCCTGACTTCAGACTATGCTACAAAGCTACAGTCATCAAAACAGTATGGTACTGGCATAAAAACAGAAATATAGATCAATGGAACAGTATAGAAAGCCCAGGAATAAACCCATGCACCTATGGTCAATTAATCTACAACAAAGGAGGCAAGACTATACAATGGAGAAAAGGTAATCTTTTCAATAACTGGTGCTGGGGAAACTGGACAGCTATATGTAAAAGAATGAAATTAGAACATTCTTTAACACCATACACAAAAATAAACTCAGAATGGATGAAAGACCTAAACGTAAGACCAGATACTATAAAACTCTTAGAGGAAAACATAGGCACAACACTCTTTGACATATATCGCAGCAAGATCTTTTCTGAGCCATCTCCTAGAGTAATGGAAATAAAAACAAAAATAAAGAAATGGAACCTAATTAAACTCAAAAGCTTTTGCACAGCAAAGGAAACCATAAACAAAACAAAAAGACAAACCACAGAATGGGAGAAAATATTTGCAAAAACTATGTAACCGACAGGGATTAATCTCGAAAATCTACAAACAGCTCATGAAGCTCAATATCAAAAAACAAAACAAAACCAGTCAAAAAATGGGGAGAAGACCTAAATGGACATTTCTCCAAAGAAGACATACAGATGGCCAAGAGGCACATGAAAAGATGCTCAACATCACTAACTATTAGAGAAACGCAAATCAAAGTTACAATGAGATACCACCTCACAACAGTCAGAATGGCCATCATCAAAAAGTCTACAAACAATACATGCCGAAAAAAAAGGGAACCCTTCTACACTGTTGGTGGGAATGTAAATGGGTACAGCTACTATGGAGAACAATATGGAGGTTCCTTAAAAAATTAAAAATAGAGTTACCATATGATCCAGTAATCCCACTCCTGGGCATATATCCAGAGAAAACCATGGTTCAAAAGGAAACATGCACCCCAGTGTTCACTGCAGCACTGTTTACAACAGCCAAGACATGGAAGCAACCTAAATGTCCATTGACAGATGCATGGATAAAGAAGATGTGGTACATATAAACAATGGAATATTACTCAGCCATAAAAAAAGAATGAAATAATGTCATTTGTAGCAACATGCATGGGCACAGAGATTATCATACTAGGTGAAGTAAGCCAGACAGAGAAAGGCAAATATTATATGATATCACTTATATGTGGAATCTAAAACAAAAACGATACAAATGAACTTATTTACAAAACAGAAGCAGACTCACAGATTTAGAAAACAAACATGGTTACCAAAGGGGAAAGTTTGGGGGAAGGATAAATTGGTAGTTTGGGATTGACATATACACACTAATACATTTAAAATTGATAACCAACAAGGACCTACTGTATAGCACAGGGAACTCTGCTAGATATCCTGTAATAACCTAAATGGGAAAAGAATTTGAAAAAGAATAGATACATGTGTATGTATAACTGAATCACTTTGCTGTACAACTAAAACTTACACAACATTGTTAATCAACTATACTCCAATATAAAATAATTTTTTTTTTTTTTTTTTTGCAGTATGCGGGCCTCTCACTGCTGCGGCCTCTCCCGTTGCAGAGCACAGGCTCCGGATGCGCAGGCCCAGCGGCCATGGCTCACGGGCCCAGCCGCTCTGCGGCATGTGGGATCTTCCCGGACCAGGGCACGAACCCGTGTCCCCTGCATCGGCAGGCAGACTCTCAACCACTGTGCCACCAGGGAAGCCCCTAAAATAAAATTTTCTAAAATTTCCTTTTAATTGAGGATTAAGTTTAGGGAGAAATTATTATAGAATGGGTAACATTATGGAGACAAACCTGTTGAGAATCCTGTTTCTGTACTGAGAGAGTAATCTTCTCTCCAAAGATTCTGTTTTCCTTCTCTAAAATTAGCATAATACTACATGCTTCTTAGGGTCAGGATTAAAAAGTGACAATGTATGTAGGATGCTGAGACAAAGTAAACAGCCCTATGACTGGGACTACAAAAATAGGGGTCCCCTTGAGCAGACAGCAGGGTATTTCTGAAGGACCTGGAAGAGAGGGGATGTGGAGCAAGTAGCCTTTCAAGGCAGAATATAAACATATCTGAAAGCCCAGAAGGTAAACTTTCACAATGAGAACCATCTGGAGTGGGGAGGGATGGTGATACAGAGCTGGGGCAGACTCCTCTGGGTGTTTCCTCCTCCACAACATGTTTTTTAGAAGTGAAATCAGGTTATGAAGAGCATCAAGGAAGCTTTGAAGAGGAAGTCATAAAAGGACAGGCTACAGCTTGGGTACATGAGTGTGTGCTGTGTGCTCCTTGGAGAAGGAGGTGGGGGAGAGCAGGCCCACCTCCTTGACCTTCCCTAATGGCATATTAGGTCATTAAGGACCGTCTCACCTTCTCCACGTCTCCGCCCCTCTGACTCACCTCTTAGTCTGGGAACCAGTGGGATTGTCCCAAACCCAGGCTAGGCTCCAGGCCCATTCTCCCCACCCGAAGGATGACTACGATCCCTCTGACTCCCACTATTTCACGCCTCCTATCAACAAAGCACAGTTCTCTCTCTCTCTAATTCTCCACACACCCTCCTCTCTCACTGGCAGGACCTTTATGCTCTATAAGAGTATTTGGAAATTGAAGGAAGAGATTCTCAGGGTGAAGTTTCCATCCAGGTATCATTCAGTGAGAATTGGTTTCTCATGTGCACTACCTCTAGCCAACACGCCAATGTGTCTGATGTCCCATAAGATGTAAAATTATGAGGCAATACCTTCTTCAAAGGTGAAAAATAAGCCCCAGATGTTTCCAACAGCAGTTAAGAGCCACAAAACACTTTAGAAAATTTCCTCTAACTTTGACTCTAGCCCAGATGATCTAGACGAATAACTTAAAAAAAATTCACCTTAAACAGTAGGTTTTTTTTTTTTTTTTTTTTTTTTTTTTTGCGGTACGCGGGCCTCTCACTGTTGTGGCCTCTCCCGTTGCAGAGCACAGGATCCGGACGCGCAGGCCCAGCGGCCATGGCTCACGGGCCCAGCTGCTCCGCGGCATGTGGGATCTTCCCAGACTGGGGCACGAACCCGTGTCCCCCGCATCAGCAGGCGGACTCTCAACCACTGCGCCACCAGGGAAGCCCTAAACAGTAGTATTTTGATGTCACATGTAGAGTTAGCTAAAGCTTCATATTTTAAATATCTGAGGCAATTTTGAGTATGTTTTGGGGTGACATTAAACCTGAAATGAATGCCAGAGCCTGACTAAATGACAGCAAAAGACACAGAAATCTTTATATGGTGAATGTCAAGAAGCACAGGTCATGTGCATGTCCTTTTCCTCCTGTACAGAAGCTGTAAGGGAGGTATTACCATCCCATTTCACAGATAAGAAAACAGGTTCACAGAGTCAAGGTCAGACATGCAATTTACCAAGTCAATTCCAGTTCTTCTGTGTGTTACACCAGCTTCCCGCTGACATAATAACCTATCTTATCCATGTTTTAGCTCCTTGCATAAGGTAAGTCATGCCCAAACTGGGAAATGTGGGTTCCTGCCCTAGTCCTGCCTAGTTCTGTTTTTTGTTTTGTTTTGTTTTGAATTTCAGCATTAGTTTATTTTCTAACTCATGTGAGGAGCTCCCCTTCCCTCTCCTGCTCTGGTCTTAGGAAGGACACTGGGTTCACAGAAGGAACAGTGCTGGCGGCATAGAAGGGACCGAGGTGAAAGAGCCCATGGGCTGCTGATGGGGGTAGGGGGGGCGATGGCGGGGGGGGGGGGGGGGATGGCGAGTGGAGGAGATGCTGAGTTGGCCAATCCCTCTGGCTTCCCCAAATTCCAAATTAGATTTATTTTCCTTCTTAGAGGTTAGAAACCAGGACTTTCCTTTCAATGTTTCCACTACCGAGATTGTGCCTCTTACCCCTACAAGCACGTGGAAGTTGGCTCCCTGCCCCACCTGGATCAGCACTATGGTCATTCTATGGCCCTGAGGACTGGCCTTGGCTCTGACTCTGGTTGACCAGGTTGTGAGTGTGTCAGAGGTTACCTGGGCCCTCGCTGACATACTCCTCAAGTTTAGGACTTTCCCGTGTTGGTTTGGTATTTAAAAGAAAAAAAAAAAAAAAAAAAAAAAAGGAGAGAGCATGAGAGAGCTAGCAGAGAAGAGAAAAAAAGTCTCCTGGAGATGGAGGGCCATTTGCAGGCTGCGTCTTAAATACTCGCACTGCCCCGAGAATTCTGGCTGCGCTCTGGGGCCAAGAGGCTTTCCTTGGCCGCTCTCAAGGCTGCTTTGTGATTTTGAGGGGTTAAAGGAGCCCCCAGCTCCTGACTGTGAGGATAACTGTCTGCGTAACTGTCCAGCCCTCTGTGGCTCACTCTTTGCTTGTCCACGTGCTGCCTGCCTACCTGCCTGCCAGCGTCTGCTGGGTGGCTTGGCCCTGGGCCAACATTTCCCCAACAGCTTCAGTTTGTCTCTCTTTCTTCCTCTCTCTCGTGCGTTGGGTGGTTTCATCCTATCCTGGGCTTTGCTTCTCCATTAACAGGAAGGAGTTGGATAAGCCACTTCCCCTCTCTGAGTGAGTGGACCGGCTCGAGGGTCTCTGAAAGCAGAAGCAGCTTGGAAGAGCTGAGGTTGCTTTAGCTATTTTGTGTGCCCATCTGAATGCTTAGTTAGCCTAATCCTGCCCATTAGCTGTCCTCAAGGCATGTGACCGGGGCAGAGCCTCACACAAATGTCTTGGGAGGAAGGAGCAGCTATAAAAATCGGATCTTTCTTGGCCCAGAGAGCCACCACCGGGCACGCCTTCTCTGCAGGCGGCATTGGAAGTGTGCTCTTGGTGAACAACTTGGGCTGCAACGTGCTTTCACCCCAACATCGCATTGTCAAGTGTCTGCAGATTGAAAAATCAAGGAGGTGTTCCTTGAGTCATTATTAGGAAACCTTATGTGTATCTCTAAAAATGACTTGCCTGTGCCCTAAGGCGATATATGAATGAGGTCACACTGTTTACAAGCTGTGAGAGGTGGAGTCAGGGAGTGAAGCAGGTGGGTGAGATCCACTGGCAGGCTGCTCAGAGATGGGCGGTTTTGAGAAAAAAGGGAGGGGCAGATCCAGGCACCGTACAGAAATGGTTTCCTGATGGGAACGTGAAAAGTAGCTGGGGGAGGCAAAAGGGAAAAGACAAGCTACGAGGACACTGAAGATGCTTGTTAGAACTGGGCTCTGTAGAAGGTGATACGAGGTTGATTTGGGAGCTGCTGGATGATGATCAACTGATTTCCTCTGCTTTCTTTTCTTCTAGGACAGTTGCTTGGGGTGGAGCCAGCATTTAATTATCCACAGCAGGTGGCTGGCCCTCGGTTTAAGGGCTGGGAGATTGGGGAGGAAGGGTGTGTGCAGATGTTGAAGGCAGATTAAGGAGACCTTTCAGCTCCCCGGAGGACAGCCGCCTTCTATTATAAATATTTCCTCTCTTTTCATCACCCCTTTTCTGTATTTATCCAACTCACTGAGAGCAGCTCATAAAAGATTTGCCGAGCCCTAATTTCTCATTTTAGTGGCAAGCTGGACCTTGAAGGAGGATAAGGCAGACTCTTCAGTAGCATTTGCCTTTGTGGATGCTGTATTCCTGTTTATCAGGGATGAAGATCTCATACTGCCTGTGGCTATCCAGTAGGGTGCTTGGAGAACAAGGCTGAGAAGGACCCTTTCTGGTAAAGAACGCGTTGAAAGTAAGAACACAAAATCCACTTGGGGCCCTGAATACTCAGCCTTAGAAAGTTTTCATGTCAGCAGCTGGTTCTGAGATGCTTGGAGTGAAAAGCACATGACCTTGTTGCCAATGTGAAATATATGAGGTCAAAAACCACACTAACCGACTAGTATAAAGGGAGGTAAAGCCCAGCTTTGTCCAAATTGAAAACCACAGTCATATGAAGATGTCCTCTCCCACCTAATGGGATGTCCTTTAACAGCATCCAAGATAAACAGCTATGAGCCTCTTCTTCAACATCCTCTGTGATGAGAAACTCAACTGCTATTCAAGGTACCCCAATGACCTGTTGTTGAAAGATGTTCCTCTTTATATAGAGCTGAAAACTGCCTCCCAGTAATTTCCACCCACAGGTTCTAATTCTGGTACTACATACACAAAATTTATTTCCTCTTTCAGATGACAGCCCTCCTAATATTGTGTGACCATTATCTTGTCCCCCTTTTCCTTCTCTATTCTTCCTCATAAAAGTCTGTTTTCTAGGTCTGAATTCTCTCAACTGTTCCTTGGTCTTAACTGACTTTCAGACCCTTCTTCTGGAGATGCCCTAGATTGTCAGTGTCTCAACTAAAGAGAATTATCCGAGAGGAATAAATATTACAGATGGGGCTGCCCTGCATAGAGCCTAGAAGGGCTATGATTTCCCTTGATCTGGGCTGAATTGCTATTACGGCTAATCTCAAAATATGTTAAATGAAAGAAGCTAAACATAAAAAATTACAAACAGTATGACTGCATTTATATGAACTCTACGAATAAGCAAAACAAATCCCTGATGGAAATCAGAAAGTGGTCCCTCTGTCAAGGGGGACGGGTGAATCCACTGGAAAGAAGCACAAGGGAACTTTCTGGGGTGATGGAAAAGCTCCTTGCTCTGTCTGGGGTAGTGGAAAATAGTTGTCAAAACTTATCAAATCAATCACTGACCTGTGTACTTTACTATACATAAGCTATACCTCAATACAAAGAAAACTCAAAATTTTCATGTAGTAAACCACCTTTTTTCCCCCCTCAGATTTTCCGTCTATTTGTTCAGTTTGAGGTATTTATAAGACAGCAAAATGCCACAAATGTACATCAAGAAGAGCAGCTGCCAGCTTTTCTATTGTTAGTCAGTTAAACACGCACAAATCTGCTTTCTTCGTCATGTGATCGCGCTTTTACGTACTGAAAGAAAAAGAACTACATCTCAAGCACAAGTAATATTTCAATGCCAATTACCTTCATAAAAACTAATTGCTCCTTGGTATTTTATTAAAATACAAGGATTATAAAGCGATTAGAAAAACATCTTTATTGAGCTGAAATAAGACTCAGGCACCCTTGTGATGGGGGAGGTGGTACCACTCAAACAAATGCTAATTAAATAAAAGCTAATGGTACTTACTAGCCTTCTTTATAGGCTCGGCAGTGCAAAGAGTATGTCTTTTTTGAAAGCAAATATTCTAATACTTTTGCTTCTACTATTTCTGACTCTACTCAGAATTTGAATATTAGCTCAACCCGCTAAAGCAGCAAGAAGTTGAGGTTTTCCAGAGATCAGAAAGAACTCTCTTCAGCCAGTAACTGGGATCATTTTCAAAGTTGTCCAGAACAGGATAAAAAAGCCAAGGAAGTCCCACAACCTCAGCCTTACCACGAGGAGACTATCAGACAAATTCCAGTACATAGGGGCATCCTACGATATACCTGACCAGCACTCCTCAAAACTGTCAAGGTCATCGAGAACAAGGAAAGTCTAAAACTACCACAGTCAAGAAGAGCCAAAGGAGACATGACAGCCAAGTGTAATGGGGTGTCCTGGATGGGATCCTGGAACAGAAAAAAGGACATTAGGGAAAAACTAAGGAGACTGAATAAAACATGAACTTTTGTTAATAATAATGTGTAAATGTTGGTTCATTGATGATAACAAATGTGGCCTACTAACGTAAGATGTTAATAATAGGGAAACTGGGTGAGGGGTATATGGGAACACTCTATACTATCTTCTTGATTTTTCTGTAAATCTAAAATTAAGTCTACTTAATTTTATAGAGCTTAATTACTATACAGCGTGCAGAGCATGGAAAACATCCAGAAAAGTTACACATTGAAAAGTTTTCAGAGGTTATATATTTTCACAGTGGAATTAAAGGTTTAAAAATTTTTTTTAAAAGCCATGAAAGAGGGCTTCCCTGGTGGCGCAGTGGTTGAGAGTCCGCCTGCCGATGCAGGGGACACGGGCTCGTGCCCCGGTCCGGGAAGATCCCACATGCCGCGGAGCGGCTGGGCCCGTGAGCCATGGCCGCTGAGCCTGCGCGTCCGGAGCCTGTGCTCGGCAACGGGAGAGGCCACAGCAGTGAGAGGCCCGCGTACCGGGTGCGGGGGGGTTAAAAAAAAAAGCCATGAAACGAAGGATTCACAACCTGAACCCTTTACATCCTTCTTTGGGTCTGGGGGAGGGACGTGTTAGCTTCTGATCATGCAGTTTGACTACACTAGGTCTACTACCTGATGATTATGAGACTGACTTTGGATCCCCAAATCAAATGCTCTGCATTTTGTTCAACGTTTGGTAATGCCAGTCTTTGAGGTAATAGCCATTTTAATGGGTGTGAAATGGTGTCTCATCTTGGTTTTAATTTGCATGTTTCTGAAGACAACTGGTATCAGCAGGTTTCCATGAATTGTTACTGGCCATTTGTAGATTTTCTTCTGCAAAGTCCTTCCTTCTGGGAGCCCAGCCTTTCCTTCCACCGTTGGCTCTAATCTAAAACCTGGATTAAGTCCAATAACGGGGCAAGTGATCTCGGATTTTTATTGGGGCAATTGCCCTCAGCTTCTTTTTTTTTTTTTTTTTTTTTTTTTTTTTTGCGGTACGCGGGCCTCTCACTGTTATGGCCTCTCCCGTTGCGGAGCACAGGCTCCGGACGTGCAGGCTCAGCGGCCATGGCTCACGGGCCCAGCCGCTCTGCGGCACGTGGGATCTTTCCGGACCAGGGCACGAACTCGTGTCCCCTGCATCGGCAGGCGGACTCTCAACCACTGCGCCACCAGGGAAGTGCGCCCTCAGCTTCTTGATCATCCATTTTTGGTTTATTCTGATGGTAAGTCAGAGAGTAGCTTTGTTGAATCCCATCTATTTTGCCCCGAGGGATGCTGTGTTGTATTAACTATTTCTATAACTGTCTTGGCCAAACCCTCTTGGCTATTACTGCAACCTTGCCACTCATGATAATTAGATTCATTCTGAGAGTTAAGCATCATTATCTGGCCTCTATTTTTAACAGGTGGGGTGGGGTTCCTGTTATCTCTATTACTATCAGGTAGCTTAGTTCTGTAATCGCTTTCCTACCATCACCAGCAGTCTACAAAGGAGAGCCACCACTGAACTTCTTAGTGACGCTGGTGTGCCTTGCACCAGTGTACTTATGTCTTTCTGTGAAATACAATTCTGGCATTTTTCTCTCATTTACCAGGAGCCATTGCTTTTTCCGTGTATCTAGAATACAGCTTAGTAGCAAGTATGTACCATTTCTTGGGTCCTTACTAGGATGTTAAAATCTGTATTTCAGAAAAATACTTCCAACTCAATAAATTTCCTCTTATTCAGTGCTATGTTCCAGGCTCCTTGATAGTGCCCTCAGAATCCAATCTCACGTGTGCACCTGCTAGGTAGGGCCTGGTGCTCTGTTGTAGGTGCAGTCCCTTTTTTCCTTACCAAGCTTGGCATGTCTACAGCTGGGTGAGCTGCAACTTAATCCTAGTTGTAAAGCAAAGTGGCCAGTAGCTGGGGCGAGTAGAGGCCTCTGCATTGTCTTTAAGCGAGAGAGTGGATCATTTCTTCAGGTTCAGAGGTTTTAGAAGAATTGGGGAATTAATTCAAGTGTTTGGGAGAAATCAACCCAGATATTCTATCCCATGGGTCAGGATTCACTTCCCCCAACCAACTTCCTGACTTTGGTATAACAAACCTGCCTTGACTGGGAGTTTTAACCTTCACTGGCGTTTGGGCTATACTTCCTATTAAGGTCTGGGCCTTAACTCTCCTTGTCCTCCATCTTCAGGCGAGGAAAGCCTCATCATTTGCTTTTATGGAGAGCCTCTGGCTTTGTCACTTGGTTTTCAACTGCCTGGTAAATGCTCTCAGCCATACTCTGAGCTGTATTCTTTTTGTGGAACTTCAACACAGTGTAGCAACAGGGATCCTCTTTCACTGCCCTCAAGGTTACTCTTTCCCCAATACTTTTCTAACACCAAATACATAACACGAGCTCTTGCATTCCCATCCATCTATGCGCTAGCCTATTTCACCACAGGACAGTTTTAGTGATTGCATCAGAGGCCATCTGTAGTCCAGCCACCCCAGCAGGATGGTGAGTGATCCAGCTCCTACACGTAATTCCATTGCCTGCCTCCTTGGGCCACTCCTGGCACCAATTTTTCCAGGCTGGGCTCTCTGGGAAGCTGACTCTAAGATGGAGTTTAGCGTGCAGGATGTTTATTAGGGAGCGCCCCTGGGACCCATATCCGTAGAAGGAAAGAGAAGACGGCAGGATTGGGTAGTGGAAAAAGTCATTTAAAATTTTATACTACAAGAATTACACTATTGTTGTAGAAAACACAGAAAATAAAGAGAAGAAAAATGAAGCAAAAATCTACCACAATCCTAACACTGCTAATCTTCTGTTTGAGGAATATGTTTTATACATTCTTAGATAAATGCGTACATAATTCCTTATTTAAAATGGTTTTCACACTGTACATAGTGTCTCATAATCTGATTTTTCTCCATCGTCTATTATGAACACTTTTCTGTGACAGTGAATATAAATATATTGTCATCTTAACGGTGGCAGAGAGAGGCTTACACACCCTGTGCGAGGTTGGACGATGCATGTCTAAGAGGGCAGATTCGGGCCAGCTTGCCAGGGTGCCAAGGTTAGCTTCACATTCAGCAGCTTTATGACCCAGGATGAGTTAGCGAGCCTCTGCACTTGAATTTCATCATCTTTAAAATGCTGACAGTAATTGTACTGCCTATTTGTTGGGAGGATTAGATGAGTTAATATATGCAAAGTGTTGAGAACAGAGCCTGGCATTCGGTAAGTGCAATGTAGGTGGTGTTATTAGTGCTTTGTACGAAACACCATTGTTTATTTCACCGAAGTCCCTACTTTTTGACATTTACTTGGATAAAAATAATGTCATGATGAATACCTTTCTGCTCAGGGGAGGGTCAGGGGCATGTATTTGCCTATTTCCCTCAGATAAATTCCTAGAATTAAAATTGCTACGTTAAAAGACAAGTGCATTTAAAAAAAATTGATTTTTGTTGCCAGATAAGCCAATCAGAAAGTTGCAGCAATTTCCAGAACCAGGACTAGTGTATGAGAGTGTCCATTTCCTCAGGCGGTCTCCATCACAACTATTACCACCCATGGAAAGCTTGGTCAGTCTGTTCGGTGGCAAATGAGGTTTCAGTTTATATTTAATTACTAGAGAGGTTGAATTTTTTTCATAGTTCTATTTGCCAATTCTACTTTTCTTGTAACTGTCTACTTATAGCCTTTGCCTATTTTTCCAGAGAGTTTTACTTTTTCTTTATGAGTTTGAAAGAACTCTTTACCTCTTAAGGATACTCTAAAAATTTTGTTAAGTCTTAAATATAAAACTGGTTTATGAAACTAGAATTTAACATTGAAGTTTGAGTTAGGTATTAAAGCTATGTTTGGTATGAAAGAGACCAGTTGGTTTCTAGAAACCCTTCTGAGGTGGACTAGTGAATCTGGGCAAAACGGCGAATGAGTGTCTTTCCACTCTTTTTAGATTTTTTTTTTCTGTAAGTATGAAATTATATCAGAATAAGAAGTTCCCCCAGGGGCTTCCCTGGTGGCACAGCGGTTAAGAATCCGCCCGCCAATGCAGGGGACACGGGTTCGAGCCCCGGTCCGGGAAGATCCCACATGCTGTGGAGCAACTAAACCCGTGCGCCACAGCTACTGAGCCTGTGCTCTGGAGCCCGCGAACCACAACGACTGAGCCCACGTGCCACAACTACTAAAGCCCTTGCGCCTAGAGTCCATGCTCCGCAACAGGAGAAGCCACCGCAATGAGAAGCTCACGCACCGCAACAAAGAGTAGCCCATGCTCTCTGCAACTAGAGAAAGCCTGTGCGCAGCAACAAAAAACCCAACGCAGCCAAAAAAACCCCCAAACGATAAATAAATAAATTAATTAAAAAACAAAAAGAAGTTCCCCCAAAATACATAACTGAAAAGAAAGCTGGCTGGGGGGTTACTGGTGCCTGGTTTAGCCCAACCACGAAATACCTGACTGCTCTCCTTCATTATGTGTGTGGCAGCTATAAAAAGACCGCACGGTCATCTCTGCGGCCAGCCTGAGATAACAGAATGTGAGTTGGTCCTGCTGAGTTCAGCTGCCTGCAGCTCTGCCCTTCCCTGGCCTGACCTGGGTCTGCTGGAAAAATCATACCCTCTGCTCTGTTGTCATGTGCTCAGTACCTGGCTTGGAATGGGTTAAAAAAAAGGTAACCTCACCTAGCCTCTTGGGTTAGGGAGTCTCCCTTTCTCCCCACTGGTCTCAGGAGGATTGGAGATGGCAATGCAGCTTGCTTGTGCTTTCTCTATCCTCACAAGTCTGTGCTTCTCATGCAAGGCCCACTTACTTAGAGGAAAAGGATCTCACTCTTACTTCCATCCCTGCAACTAGAAAGCATGGTATGGTCCTCAGTCAGACGAACATATGTTCTAGGTTATACTGCAGAAACAAATTATCGCCCCCCCCCCCCATCTCTTTGGCTTAATTCAATAAAGATTCATGCTACCTACCCACTGTGAGCAGTGAAGGTTTGGGGTGAAGCATGGGGATTAGTGAGGGCTCTGCTTCACAGAGTCACTCAGGGAGCTCAGGCTAACAAAGGCTCGAGCATCTGTCATGTCACCAGCTACCACAGCAAAGGGAGAGAGAAGCATGGAGAAATTACACTCGCTTTTCTCTGCTTTGGCTGTAAAGTGTCACATAGGGTTTCCACTCACATCCCATTGCCCTGAACCAGTCACAAGGCCCCACCAACCTGCAAAGTGGCTGGAGCATGTGCAGAACCCATAGAACGTGGGGTGAGCTTTCTGTTTCTGCCCACTCCCAGCATTAGCCTCTTGACGCTTCCTCCCAGCATTGCAATTTAACTATTTATAATATTTTGTTCAATGTCTGTATTGCTAGACTTGGAGTTTTTTGGGGGGGGCTGGCACTCTGTCTTTTCTGTTCACCATTGCATTCTTCATGCCCAGCCAGGTATGCCGCACGAAGAACAGCAATAGAACTGGGACCTTTGATGCCATCTAGTGGCAGCACACATATATTACAGGAGTTGTTACTTCGATGTACAGACCCTCCGCCTTCAATTCTCTTTTGGGGGGCAGGGGGCGGTGCAAATGGGAGTGTGGGGAGGTGGAACAAGAGTGTTAGAAAAGGAGAGATGTTTCAAGATTTCAGTAGACAAACGCTCTAGAATGAGAATCTCCAGACGTCACCTGGTAGTTATCCTATCAGCTCTGCCCCCATCCCAGTTTTACCCCTTCCCCAGTTTGGCTGGTAAAAGAGCTTTTGGGTTTCAGAGTTGGAAGGCGACAAAATGAGTTAAAATTCCATAAAATGCATAATTCTTTTTACAAATAAAAAAGTTAAAACCTACCTATAGCTGCTAAATCAGTTGCAAAATAAACTGGTTTACTGGTCTATCTCAATGCTGGCCTGCCCACCTTCAGCACCTGGGACGGAAAACAGCCAAAGCTAGTGACCTTTTCCCCGCCCTCTGGTACATCACTTCTTCAGGATCCATGTTCCAGTGGCTTCTGTCAAAGCTGAAAATGTTCAAGGCAAAGAGCCATGTTAAGGTTTCTAAAAAATTATCTGGCTCCAATTATCTGGCTTCTTGAGGTTTCTGAGAAGTGTCAGGGCTAGCTCTGGCTGCCAACTGCTGCGCCGGATGAAAGCTAATGACCCCGTGTGCGGAGCAGACAAAGGGTTTAAAAAGCAAAGCTTAATTGAAGTTAATCATGGAAGACAGGAAAACTTGGAGGACAGTGATGGAAGGAGCGCATTCGTGTGGTTTCTGTGCTGTCACCCTTTATCCAGAGACTCCGGGCTCTTCTGTGTAAGTGGCCCCTTGCTCTCTGGAATCCATTATCTCCCTAGGATGCCCCATTATATGCTTGGTGAGATGGAAACCATGGTGCCTTGCTGCTGGCTCTGGGAAGGAGGAAGCTGGGGCCGACAGCATTTCCCAGAAAATAAGAAACAAAACTAAGCTTAGTTAACAATGAAGAAAGAAAGAGGAGGCAGGGTGTTCTTTTGTTTTTTTTTTTTTTTTTTTTTGATTGCGCTGGGTCTTAGTTGTGGCTCATGGGCTCCTAAGTTGCGGCATGTGAACTCTTAGTTGCAGCATGCATGTGGGAATCTAGTTCCCTGACCAGGGATCGAACCTGGGCCCCCTGCATTGGGAGCGTGAAGTCTTAGCCACTGCACCACCAGGGAAGTCCCCAGGGTGTCCTTTTGACCGTAGAGCAGGCTGGGAGGTTTGCTTTGTTTATAAGAAACTGATTAACTGAACGTGGATAAGGTGATGAAGGAAGAATTAAAATATATATGCTTAACAAATACCACTTGTAGACATAATAAAGAATAAACAATGAGAGAAAGTTCACAGAAGTGACAGACTTTCTTTATGAAGGACGATCTTGAATTTTTAATTAATAATAACATATTTATTGGGCACTTGGTAGGTGCCAGGTACCAGGCGAAGTGCTTCTATGTGGTTTATCCCTCAATTCTCATGGGTGCTCTGTGAGGTAGATGTTGCTATGATCTCCGTCTTACAGAGGAGACATGGGCTCAACAAGGTTCCATAACTTGCCCCAAATCACGCAGTTAGACCAGCATTCCACTCTCTCTCCAGAGCCCTGGCTTTCGCAGCAGGTTTATACAGCTGCCACTCTGTCCTTTTCTGTCCCCTGAATCCTAGCTCCTAGCATCACTAGTATTCCTACTGACTCATTTTGTCTCTCAATGCTGCCTTTCCTGCATGACCTCCTTTCTTCCTTGCCTAAGGAAGAGCCATAATCAACATCATCAAAATACATTTATTCTGCTATGCTGGGGACAGGGGATGTAGCCATGTGTTAAGGAGGGGCCCTCTGTCCCCAGAAGTGATATATTTGTCAAACCAAGGTTTTGCATGGCTGGTTCTTCTGTCCCTTGATTGCCCTCCCTCCCCTCCCCACAACCATCTTATCTTGGTCCCACCCACACTTCAAAACTCTGAGCTCAGAGGAACCCAGAAAGAACAGCCAGAGGCCCCTGAGCCACTCTTTCCTGTGAGAGGGTTCTTAGAATTCTTCAAAGGGTTTACCCAGGGTTACAGGGTTACAAGTATCACTGAGGAGCTAAACACCACATTGAAGTGTATCTTCTTCAATGAAATGCTTTAAACTGGTTGAAACTCAGTTTTCTGAAGATTAATTATTCTTTTTTGATTTGACGTGGACAGGGAAAGTATCAAAGGCAGAGTCAAAAAGATCAGGTGGGCTCTGAATTTTCTTTCTTGCTGTGTGAATAAATGTTTGCACCTACAAATATAAGACTGACCAAAGGTGGCAGAAACTTCTCTGCAAAACTGTGGGAGAGTGTGCAGTGTGAGGCAGTGCAGCATGAGGGGGCCCTGAGCAGGGCCATGGTGGGTGGGTGGGGCTCAGAGGTCTCTGTATTTTTTAGTACAGGTAAGTGTGCCTGGCTGGCTGTCTTCTTGGACTCAAGCATTGGGTCACTGTTAGGGACAGAGTTCAGGACCTGAAGCTGGAAGATTAGGGCACGGGTTTTGCTTTGTCACTGATGACCTAAGAGCCTAAGCACGCCACTTAACTTCTCTGCTTGAGTTTCCTTACCTCTACAATAGGGGTGATAGCGCTATTATCCTGTCTCATGGGTTTTGTTAATTAACTAAAATCAACCAAAAATAGTAAATTATTTTGAAATACTCTGGTTAAAGGTCTAAGTAATAAGCAGATCTGATCACATGGAAACTCTGTTTAAAAATCTACTGTGTTCTTGGATTGGAGGAATCCATATTGTTAAAATGACCATACTACCCAAGATAATCTATAGATTCAATGCAATCTCTATCAAAATACCAATGGCAGTTTCCACAGAACTAGAACAAATAGTTTTAAAATTTCCATGGAAACACAAAAGCCCTGAATAGCCAAAACAATTTTGAGAAAGGAGAATGGAGCTGGAAGAATCAGGGTCCCTGACTTCCAACTATGCTACAAAGCTACAGTCATCAAAACAGTATGGTACTGCCACAAAAACAGACACATAGATCAATGGAACAGAATTTAAAGCCCAGAAATAAACCCATGCACTTACCATCAATTAATCTATGACAAAGGACGCAAGAATATACAATGGAGAAAAGACAGTCTCTTCAATAAGTGGTGCTGGGAAAACTGGACAGCTACATGTAAAAGAATAATGTTAGAACATTCTCTAACACCATATACAAAAATAAACTCAAAATGGATTAAAGACCTAAATGTAAGACCTGATGCTATAAAACTCTTAAAGGAAAACATGGGCAGAACACTCTTTGACATAAAATATTTTTTTTGGATCTGTCTTCTAGAGTAATGGAAACAAAAGCAAAAATAAACAAATGGGACCTAATAAAACTTAAAAGCTTTTGCACAGAAAAGGAAACTATAAACAAAGTGAAAAGACAACCTATGGACTGGGAGAAAATATTTGCAAATGATGTGGCCGACAAGGGATTAATTTCCATAATATACAAACAACTCAATATGAAAAAACAAACAACCCAATCAAAAAATGGGCAGAAGACCTAAATAGACATTTTCCTAAGGAAGATTTACAGATGGCCAAAAAGCACATGAAAAGATGTTCAATATTGCTAATTATTAGAGAAATGTGAATTAAAACTACAATGAGATATCACCTCATGCCATTCGGAATGGCCATCATCAAAAAGTCTACAAATAATAAATGCTGGAGAGGGTGTGGAGAAAAGGGACCCCTCCTACATGGTTGGTGGGAATGTAAATTGGTGCAGCCACTATGGAGAATAGTACGGAGGTTCCTTAAAAAATTAAAAATACAGTTACCATATGATCCAGCAATCCCACTCCTGAGCATACATCTGGAAAAAGTGAAAACCCTAATTTGAAAAGATACATGCACCCCAATATTCAATGCAGCACTAATAATAGCCAAGACATGGAAACAACCTACATGTCCATCGAGAGATGAATGGATAAAGATGTGGTATATACACACACACATATATATACATATATGTATATATATAGAGAGAAACAGATAAAGATAGAGGGGGGAGAGGGAGGGGGAGGGGGAGGGGGAGGGGAGGGAGAGGGAGAGGGAGAGGGAGAGGCAGAGGGAGAGGGAGAGGCAGAGGGAGAGGGAGAGGCAGAGAGAGAGGGAGAGGGAGAGGGAGAGGGAGAGGCAGAGGGAGAGGGAGAGGGAGAGGGAGAGGGAGAGGGAGAGGGAGAGGGAGAGGGAGAGGGAGAGGGAGAGGGAGAGGGAGAGGGAGAGGGAGAGGGAGGGAGGGAGGGAGGGAAGAAAAGAGAGAGAGAGAGAGAGAGAGAGAGAGAGAGAGAGAGAGAGAGAGACTGGAATATTACTCAGCCATAAAAAAGAATGAAATAATGCCATTTGCAGTAACATGATTGGACCTAGAAATTATCATACTAAGTCAGACATATATCATATGTCTGACAAATACAAATATTTGTATACAAAGACAAATATCATATGATATCACTTACATGTGGAATCTAGAAAGTAATACAAATGAACTTATTTACAAAACAGAAATAGACTCACAGACATTGAAAACAAACTTATGGTCACCAAAGGGGAAAGAGGAGGAGGGATTAATTTGGAATTAACGTATACACAGTACTATAGGTAAAACAGATAAACAACAAGGACGTACTGTATAGCACAGGGAACTATATTCAATACCTTGTAATCACCTATAATCGAAAAGAATCTGAAAAACAATACATATAAACTGAGTCACTGTGCTGTACACCTGAAACTAATACAACATTTTACAATCAACTGTAATTCAATTAAAAAAAAAAATCTGTGGCTCACAGGAGAGTGCTGTCTTTCAGCTTGGCAGACCAGTCCCTCCACTCCCTATATGGCTGTCCCTTGGTATCCATGGGGGATTGGTCCCAGGAGCCCCATGGATACCAAAATCTGTGGATGCCCAAGTCTCTTATAAAAATGGTGTAGTATTTGCATATAAACCTAAGCACACCCTCCCGTGTACTTTAAATCATCTCTAGATTGCTCATCATACCGAATACAATGTAAATGCCATGTAAATAGTGCCAGTGCAGTGCAAATTCAAGTTTGCTTTTTGGAAGTTTCTGGAATTGTTTTTTCAAATATCTTCAGTTCTAGTTGGTTGAATCCACGCATGCAAAACTTGTGGATATGGAGGCCCAATTGTACTCCCACTACACACACCTGTCTGGAGATCTTAATCAAATACGCTTCTTTGTACTTCTGTACTGGCCATTTCCTTTGCCTATGATGCCCTAACTTTTCTTGTTTGCTCTGGAGCTTGACATTAACCAATGTCCATGCATACCTCCCTCCCCAGACACCAGAATCCTTCCTTTATAAGCTGAATGAACTTGCACAAATTATTTAGCTTATCTGAGCTTCAACTTCCTCATCTCCAAATTGGGACTAACAATAATTCCTAGTGGTGTAGCAAGAGGTCCTGGGGGAAGTGAGAGGAAGCACCGTTGTTACCCTAGATATGACTGTCGTTGAGACTCGGATGAGAGGCTGTTAGAGGAAGCAGTGGGAAAGCTGGGTCTGTTCAAGGGCATTTGAAACATCTGTAGTCAGAACAAGAGACAAAAAGAGGAGATGGTCTAAAGACGGGGCCTTTTAAAAAATGTGCTCCCTCTCCTGGATGGTAGCACCTGCCTGTGCTTCTGATGTAATTTCCAGACCAGCTGGTGGGAGGGCTTAGGAAAGTTCATGCAGCATCTGGCACAGGGCTGGACATACAGAGCTCCAGAAACATTCGTTATGACTATTATTTAATTGTTTCATCAATGCTCCCATAGTGCTTTATGCATAAATTACATCATTTATTTGGGGGAAACTGCTGACCTGCTTTGCACCTCAATGCCCTCACCTGTAAGATGGGAATGGGAACACTGCTCGCCTTTGGTGGTGAGAAGCCAACCTGAGATAATATGTGAAAGCTCTCTGAACATTAAGCACCCGAAAGATACAGCTATTATAGTCATTTGTTGTGAGGAAGTCAAGCAACAGGTAAGAGTAGCTGGGCCTCATAAACATCAGATAAATTCAGGTGTGTTTCGGAAGAACAAATATGTTAGGTCTCCCTCTAGTGAGGATCCGGAGAAGTGCAGCCAGTGCCCCGCCCCTGCCTGTGACTTGTGGGCATCCACTGGATTGCTGATACAGGACACAGCTGCAAGGGGCCTTTGAGCTGGGAGTTTCCCAGGCTTTGCTCACCTCCTGGGTTGGACTAGGAGATTTATGGAGAGACAGGTGGATTTCAAATGTAAAGGTCGTGAAACACTTTATACATCATATGCCCTGGGACAGGCCAGGGGTGGTTCTAGCTTCCCCTCTTTACTGTGAAACTGCTTGTGGATGGGAGACTCTGGGAAAGATTCCTTTCCCAAAGACCATCCCAAGTAAGAGTGAAGGTGTGAATCACAGTATTCAGTCAAACCCCTTCAGTGACCCAGAGTTAGTCTGGGTAACAAATACTGGCCAGAAAGAAGAGATGTCAGTGATTGTGTTGACATCTAACTTAAAATATACATGTGGATTAAGGGAATGGGCTGACGATTGGGGGGAATGCAAGCCTCAACCAAAGCCCTTTTGGGTTCTCAGGCCCCCTCTGTGGCTCACCACCTTTCCACAAGTCTGCCCTTGGATGTCCCTCTTTTTGAACCCCTTCCCTCCGGAAGCAACCCTGGGAGAAGGAAACCCAAGGAGGCAGGTGGAGAAAGTCAGGCCAGGCCATCAGGCTGCAGAGTGGAGAGAAGATAAAGGGAAGATCTTCTTCCTTCTCGCAGGAAGCTGTGGCTCTAGGAGCCATGGAGGCGGTAAGGCTGGACCCATGCTTACTGGCAATCGTCTCTATCAGTCTCCATCTTGGCCACCTTTCTGCACCTGCAGTCCAGCCCAGGCAAGGGCCTGAAGGGAGGAGGGGTGAAAAGGAATTTTCTTCTCAGACGTGGGTTGGGGTGCTCTAAGTAAGAAGGTAAACTCTGCTTTCTTCCTCCAAAGAGCTCAGTAGGATTTGACCTGATTTTCAAGCGTACACGCAAAGAAGCAGAGCAATCTTACCTCAGGGTTTGGGACATTCTAAACACAGAGGAAGGCACCGTGGGAGACAATTCCATGCTGGTCTTTCTTGGTCCAAGGTGGGAAAGTGCTGGGGCATGGGGATGTTCCATATCATGGGGTGATGTGGAACCAAGCAGGGAGGTAGGACGTCTGTTACTGCCAAAGCAAGCGAAGAGAAGGAAGTTTCTACTCTAGAAGCAGGTTGCTCTTCAAGGAGGCAAGGACACGCTTCGATAGGGTTTCACAAGAGGATGCAGGCTGGAGAAGCAGGGCAGAAAATGCAAACTTGGTTGCCTTACAGTATTGTTTAGATGAGTGTGTCTTGCACTTTGGAGCTTCACAAACCCCATATTAGGGAAAGCCACTGCAAGGGGAGGCTGTAAGACTTTCCATCAGGCAGCAACTTCAACACCCAGCAAAGTGTAAAAAGCATGCAGCAGCCTCCCCTTATCCACGGGGATATGTTCCAAGACCCCCAGTGGATGCCTGAAACCATGCATAGCACCAAACCCTATACGCATACCTATGATAAAGTTTAATTTATAAATTAGGCACAGGAGATTAACAACAATAATAAAATACAATTAAAACAAAATACCGTAATAAAAGTTACGTGAACGTGGTCTCTCTCTAAATACCTTACTGTACAAATGTTAACACCTTTTCCATCTTAACTAAGCACTTATCACACACCGTGGCTGTAATTTTTGCAGTCTGAGGTGCGACAGCAAAACTAGCACGAATTTCTTTTTCCTTCTTCACAACTTTACGGATAGAAGATTCATTCTTACTGCAGATCAACCTTAGCATATGACTTTTTTTTTCTTTCCTTATTAAACCAAGGACTTTCAACTTTTCTCTTAAAGGATGCACTTTACGGCTTCTCTCTGGCTTATCCGAATTGCCAGCATCACTCCTCTTGCATTTTGGGGCTGTTATTAAGCAAAATAAGGGTGACTTGAACACAAGCCCCATGATACCAGGACAGTCAGATAACGCAGGCAGCTACCATGTCACTAATGGCGGGATGCGCTGACATCCCTGGCAGGACTGAGGAGGGTGGCACAAGATTTCATCACGCTACTCAGAATGTTGCACAGTTGAAAACTTATGGGTTGTTTATTTCTGAAACTTTCCATTTAATATTTTTGGACTGTGGTTGACCACGGGTAGCTGAAACTGCAGAAAGTGAAACCATGGATAATGGGGGACTATGGTATTTTACTCATGTGAATGTACATGTGAAACCACTGTGGGAAAATTATGTGTGAGAAAATAGCACGCACCAAGTGGATGTGTTCTAAAGTCAAGAAGAGTGGACTGGTAACTGCAGACCAAAGAGCTCTGTCCCCTCGGGAGCCTGAATACGAATGCAGGCGTCGTTCCTGCTGCAGACACCCTTGTCCCTGAGCATCAGAGCTTCAGAGCATTTATAGCACTTGTATAGAGTGTGCTCATCACTGCTCTTGACAGAGCCTCCAAATTACACCTTCTGTAATTTTGTTACTCTTTTTGCGCCACCAAGTCTTATGCTCTGCAGTAACCTAAGGCAATTAGCTTCATCAGGCAGACACTAGCCTTGACTCTCTTCTCTTTTCAGATGCTGAAACTACCTGATCAGATGCTCTGTTCCTATCACCCTTCGGGCAGTTGCTTAGTACTGCAGTGGAAATTTCTAGCCATCTCAACTCTGCAAGTGAGCGGACACAAGCCCCCCTCCTCACGCTGCCTGTAGGGACAGGGTCCAAGAACCACCGCAGAAGCACTTGTATATCTGGCGACCGCTTTTCACTGGAGCTTTATTTTATAGTGACCAAATAGTAAAGGGGCCTAGCTAATGTTTAACTTGGGTGCCCTGAATGGAAAAATTACTGGAGACTCAATTCAGTTGAACACCTGGTTAGACTCATTAGTCACTGAGATTATGGGCTACGTGAGTAGATTTACTAGATATTAACCAAACTCCAAGACAGTCCAGATTTCTTATTTTAGCTATGAATTTCAAGAATTTTCCAAACTTCAAACCTGGCCTTTCTTTCCAATTTTATTTATTTTTTTACACCAGAAGCTGGCAGTTAACCAGATAATAGTCTTCATTTTCGGACAGGGATTCTGATGAACAAGAAAAAGAAATACATCAGAAAGATACATCCTAACTTTAGCGAACTACCTTGTGTCAGTGGAAAACTGTTTAGAAATCCAGTGACCTGATCCAAATAACCTCCCCGTCGTCCCTCAGCCTCTCCTGACTCTTGGCTTCTATTGGCTGCCTTAGCGTTAGATTTGACTTGCCTCCATTCTGCCACTTTCTGTAGGATGGTATCACCTAGGATGCTCTCAGCTGCAAGGAATGAAAAACCCAACTCAACCTTTATTAACTCCCTTAAACAGAAAGTCCAGTGAGAGGGCAGTTCCAAGCAGTGTTTGTGGCCCCCTTAAACTCTACTCCCTAAGAGTTACTTCTCACACTTGGGGTGCTCTCTTGAGTTTCCTGACTTGAGGATATTCTGAAGGTGCTGTGTCTTTGTTTCCAGAAGTCTTCATGGAAGCTCTCTGGAAATAAGATCTTGCCAAAGGGTCTCTAGCCCAGGCTTGGAGGGCCCTAGTCATTTTACACTTCAGGGTTCTTCTTCTGTGGGGTGGGAATGACTTAACACAGCCTTATATTTCATCTGGAGTGGCCATTCCTTAGGGCACCCAGCCACCTGGTCCCTCCCTCTATGCCAGAGTCCTGGTCCACTCAGGGGTACCCCTCGGAGTCCCTGACATTGCTCTCTCCCTCAAGTCCGACTCCTGTGGGGATGGATGCCCAGACCATCCCGTACATTCATCTGAATATGACTTTTGACATTCCTGCAACAAATGTCTGTTGGCTGCCAGCTATGTGTCAGGTACCATCTGAGGGCCTGGGAACACATCAGTGAACAAGATGGACAAGAGCCCTGCTTCCATGGAGCTCACACTCCTGTAGGGTGACACGAGGCAGCAAATAAGCAAACCAGATCAGATTTAATGTCAGACAGTGATAAGAAGAATATGAGAGACAGTGGTGGGATAGCAAAGCCTTGGGGTGGCTGGGCTACTTCAGAGAGGGTGTCAGGGAAGGCCTCTCTGAGGGGAGATGGTAGAGCTGAGGCCTGAAGCATCAGAGCGACCCAGCCATGCAGGGAGCCGGGGGAGGAATGTTCCAGACAGAGCGAACAGCAGGAAAGGCCTTCGAGGTGGAAGCAGACTTGGGATGTGGAAGGAACAGCAAGAAGGCTGGTGGGCTGGAGTTAGAGGGGCCAGGCTCCTATCTCCTTCCAAGCACACATGTGGGACTTAATCTCAGGACATGAATGGACACCTGTGTTAAAGGTTCCCAGAAGGTGATGGGACAGTTGAGAAATCTGCCAGATGTTTTATGACCAGAGCCCTGTCTTCCCAGAGCACGTGAGGCTCCCCCCGTGAGAGTGTTGCCTAACTACCTGCCCTAGCTGCCTTTTCGTGGCACCCTGGCTCTAGTTCATTATAAATCTATTGTTTTCTGAAATGCTTTATATACGAATCTCTCTATCCCCATGACAATACAGGGGACTTTCCCCCTGTGCTCCGAGAGCCATCTTCCATCCTCAGGTGACAAGAGCTGTGGTGGGACAGCACGTCCTGCACCTGCCTGGATGGTGCACGACATTGCAGACACTCTTAGCCAATGAGTCCTCTCCTGAGCTGAAGATCTTCTGCAGCACTTGACTTTCCTTTTGCTATTGACTTTCTGCTCAAGACAATTAGGCTATGTTCCTGGTAAAGAGACTGGGTCTGTGACCTGAGCTAAGCACAGTGAGAAGGGAGACAGGATCTGCCCCACTTCCCAAAAGTCGGGCGGTTGAGATGACGTTGGCAGTTTTCAGGTGGCACAAAACCACGGGGGGCGAGGATCTCCTGTTCTGGTGGGGGGCTACAATCCCTTTTAGGTAAGAGCTTGTCGGATAGATGAACTTTACGACCCCACTGAAGCTGTAATGTGGGGAGTTGGTAGGACATGTGCCCACGCATTGCATATCTCAAGGAGGTGCAGCGTTTTCCAGGGACGTTTCACTAAAAGTAGATCAGGAACAAGAAGGAAATTATGTGCCTTCACTAAGTAGAAGCTACATCTATCAGTAATCACCAATCAGAGACAGCAGGGAGTCAAATAACCTTGTTCCTTCCGGTAATAAAGCAGCAGCCGAGTTCTCTGTCATACTTGGTTCTTAAAGTTCAGTGTGCATGTGATGAGAGACACTGATTATTCTGGTCCTTGTAATGGTGGTTTTTGCGGGAGGGAAGAAGCAAGAGGAAAGCTTTCTCCCAGGCTTAGCTGGAGGCCAATGTCCTTAAACAGAAACCCAGGGGCATACGTACCCTGCAAGAGCTGCTATAGAGTAATTCAGGACTGGGGTGGGGTAGGGGCTCTTTAGAGTAAGACTTGTCTTCCAGGCCACAGAGCCATCTGGAGTAGTAATCGCTGACAGGTTTCCTCCCTGCTACCAGCTGGTTTTGTATCACTCAGGGCAATCGCCAGTGACTTAGCCCTGAAGAGGGGTGCGGAAAAGATAAAACGAGGAATGTTACGTTTGTGAAGGCATCACCCCCTAAAGGTCTCCCCTGCCAGCAGGTTTTAAGTGGTAGGGGCAGAAGTGACCACCACTGGCATCTTGGGTTTTGTGGTATGAAGAGTCTTTTAAATGAGAGGTACTGAACACCCCTTCCTGGTAGCCATTCCTGCCACTGGAAGCCTGGTTGGCCAGAATGTGGGGACGTGAGGTGGACTCTACCTGCAGGATGCTAGCTGTCAGGGCCTGGCTCCCACATGTGAATTCTAGAGCAGAGAGGACGGCAGAATGCCCTACCAACTCCCTCCCATCTCCAGTTTGGGCGGAAGCAAAGAGCCTGAGGTGCTATTGGCCAAATGCCAGCCTGTGCTTCTTGGAGCCGGCTGAAGACTTCTTTTCTGGTTTATCTGTCACCTTCACCTTTCATACTGTGGCTTTGGAAGCCCTGCACCCAGCTAGATGCACGGCTGCTCAGGTGTGCCCCCAGGGGGCCAGCTAGCCCGGGGAGGCCCCTTCCGGCCTGGAAGGAACATAGCGGCAGGACCACGGGGATGTGCTGATCAGGGGGCCACTCCACCTGGGGCTCTGCTGGGGGCTGTGGCCTCCCAGCTGAGAACTAACCACTGTGCTGACTCACCATGATTGTGGTTGAGAAAAACCCAGCAAGTTTGGTGGCTCCCACGAGCTCAGGGGCTGTAAAATATAGGCCAGGGAGCTCAGCCGGAACGGGCTTCAATAAGTGAGAAACCAACCTTTTTTCTGCCCTCTCCACATGTCTCTTTTATGCTATGAAGTTACAAGGGGCCCTAGAGGACCCTAGAGGGCATTTCCCGCTCTAGTCCCTCGGGGGACTGTGAACCAGGTCTGGAAATGGGCTAAAGGACAGGAGCAGCAACCAGGCCTGTGTCCAAGGCTCTCGGGACTTGTCGTTCTTTCTGTTGTGGCCGAACCTGGATCTAGTGGGTTCCTCCATCTCAGTCCTTTGGCGAGCTCCTCAGCTTCCCAGAGAATTGAAATGACCCTCTCCAGAGACCTCCAGCAAACTCCAGACCAGGCTGCAGCCTGCATGATTCAGGGGCGAGGACCCGGGAGCCAAGGAGGTGAATGGGGTAGGGGTAGGGGTAGAGTTCATATTGCATTTTATGTAAATGGTGCCCCCTGAGGTGCCGCAGACAGATGTTCCCCTGTGCTGCCCCCAGCTCAGCTTTCTCCCTAGCCTGAAGCCCCTGATGCTGGCATCTGAAACCAGCACCTAGCACTGTGCCTGGCCCATTAAGGCACTAAATCAAATCTTGTTGAATATATAATGGTACGGTAGGCAGCATGATGGCTACCCAAAGACATTCATATCCTACTCCCAATGACCTGCAAATATGTTACCTGACTTGGCAAAAAAGGGGTTTTGCAGGTGTGATTAGCGTTGTGGACCTTGAGATGGAGAGATTATCCTGGACGATCGAGTGCGCCCATTCTAATCACAGGAGTCCTTAAACGCAGACAACCTTTCCTGGGTATGCCCAGAGAGAGAATTGCGAGCGTGGAAGAAGGTCAAGGAGAGGGTAATGTGAGAAGGACTTGACGCCCCATTGGTTCTGAGATGTCTGGGGCCACGTGAATGAACAGAGAGCCCTCTCGGAGCTAAGGGTGACCCCAGCTGACAGCCAGCAAGGAAATGGGGACCTCAGTCCCACAACCCCATGGAACTGCCAACACCCGAATAAGTCAAGAAATGGACTCTCCCTTAGAGCCTCCACAAAGGAACAGCCCTGCTGATGCCTCGACTTTAACCCCCGGGAGCCTCGTAGGACTTCCGGCCCACAGAACTATGACATAATATGTTTGTGCTTTAAGCTGTTTACGTTATGGTAATTTGTTATAGCAGCAACAGAAAACTCATACGAATGGCTACAGAGTGGAATGTGTTTTATGAATGAATTTTCTTGCCTTTGGCACCCCAATTTCCTTGGGAGCAGCCAGTGTTAGAGAAGTCCCTGTGCATGGCTGGCCATGCGCCGGCGGTAGGGAGGGCATCCCTCCTTCTGGTCCTGTACCTTTCTTGGCACATCTGAGTTTACTTCTCTGCTGGTACTGTTGCTGGCATCGCCACCCGCCTGGCCCCTGGGAGAGATGTTGCTAGAGGCTGGCCTTTTCAGGAAGCACATAGGACCTCCTACTGCTTCTCGTACTCTCTGCTGCTTCACAGAGGCAGCCCCTGGCCCCTTACTCCAGGCTGACGGCCCTCACACAGCCCCCACGCGCCTGTCCTTTCCTTCAAGGGTCCTCCCGGGGCTGGCAAGTTGTCCCAGTTTGTAGCTAAGGTCTCCAGATCACGCTGTGTCCGAGCAAACGCACGGCTCTCCTCCATTACACTTCACTCCAGGGAAGCCCGGAAATGACCTCCCACCTGACCACACCTTGCCCTCTCCCCACCTTCTCCCTCCTCATGACCCAGCGGCAGATGCGTCTCTTGTGGCTGCTGCTTAGGGAATTCTAGCTGGGGTGGTGGTGGGGGGAAACGTATGATCTCTCCTCTTAGATGCTTTGTGGGGAGTCCTGCTTATTTCCTCCCTTCCCCCCACCCCACTTGGGACAGGGCCTGAGGGCTGCTGTTGTTGGTGGTGGTGATGAGGATGGCAGGGGAGAAGCTACAGGCCCCTTCCTATTAGCTCTTCCTTCAAACCTTTCTCTCCCTCTCCTCCTTAACCTCTTGTCCAGCTCACACTCCGGCAGGGAGAAAAGTAGAGAAGCTGTTCCTGTTCACATAGCCTGTAATCCCCAGTGGTTATTAACTCACAGCTGGGGCAGTGCCCTCTGAATCTAGCAGGTTTTTTTTTTTTTTTTTTTTTGCGGTACACGGGCCTCTCACTGTTGTGGCCTCTCCCGTTGCGGAGCACAGGCTCTGGACACACAGGCTCAGCGGCCATGGCTCACGGGCCCAGCCGCTCTGCGGCATGTGGGATCTTCCTGGACTGGGGCACGAACCTGTGTCCCCTGCATCAGCAAGCGGACTCTCAACCACTGCGCCACCAGGGAAGCCCTGAATCTAGCAGTTTGGTCTAGCCTCGAGTGTCTTCCTTTTGAGCAGTCTTTGTGGGGTTGGGAGCAGAGAAAGAATGAGTAATTTGATTTCTCAGGTTCTTTGTGGTGTCTTAACGTCAGCAGGGCAGCTGCCCACGGCCTCTGTCTCCTCAGGCCCATCTAAGGTCTCAAGGTCTTGCTTCCTATGGGCCTCAGTTTCCCTATTCTAGGCCAGAAGGAATTTGTGGTATAAAAGAAGTCCAGTCCTGATAGAAGATGGTTGAGACTTTCAGCCTTCAGTCTCCCCTGAGCTCATTATTCAGTCAGTTTCCTCAGGTCCATGGTGGCCTGTGGGGATGGACCCGTGAAATGCCTGGACTTGCTGTTCTAGGAGCCTCCTTACGTTTCTGTGGAGACAAGCCCTGGCTCTGATTTACACTTTGGGCCTGTAAAGACTCTTATCAAACTTAGAGTCAGAACTACAGAGACTAAACAGAGCCCCTCAAGGTTCCTTTTGTGGTTACCCAGAAGAGGGGAAGCGGCCAGTCTTGGGTTACAGACAACTGAGGGCAGTTATTCCAGGTCAGTCACTGCCCCCTGGCCCAGTTCCCCTCCAGCAGGACCTCCGAGAGGTTCCTCTTTGGGTGGTGAGAACGTCACTTTTAGGTGAGATCAACACGGGCGAAATAGTGTGGTCTGTCTCCAGGCTGCTGTCTTTTCTGGGGTCCAGGGAAAATGGCTGCAGCTTCCAGCTTGGAGGGCCTTGATGAGGAAGGAGCTTACGCCTCTGGTGACCTCCGTTTACTGGTGCTGACTGTGCCCCAGACATGGTGCTAGGCTCTCTATGAGCACCATCTCCCTTCATCCCACAGCAATCTGAGGAGGGAGATGCTCTCATCACTCCCAGGAGAGGAAGGTTTCTTGGGAATCAGCCTGGGCTTATGGTAACAGTCAGAGTGCTGGGTTTCAATCCCCAACCTCTCACTCTGTGGTTTTGGATGAGATATATACTTGCTCTGAAATTCAGCTTTCTTATCTGTAAAATAGGATAACGATTACCTGATTCATATAAAGTTGTAAGGATTACAGGAAATAAAATCCACGAAGTTGCTTGTACCGAATAGGTGATTGATACATGTCCTCTGCCCCCACTCCTCAAACACAGAGCAAAGTTTTGGCATGGGCCGCACATAATCTCAGGGCTGACAACAGACTCAACCAAAAACAGTTGGATAGAGTCCCATCCAGTGATGTCTAAAGGCTCTAAACAGGAGAATTTACGAACATTACCAGGGGCTCAGTCCTACCAGCGAGTACCCTTACCCTATCTCCCCTCCCTCACCCCAAGGGACTGGGCTCCATCAGGGGAGGGCCAACAAGAGACTCCTTTGCCTTCCAACACTGTCTTACCTGCCTCTGGGATTGTACATCTTTCTCACTAATTTTTGGATGTGGTCAATTTAGTTTTTGCTAACCTTTCAGTGAAACAATATCTAATGGCATTCCTTTCCATTTTCCACATGCTGTATTCCCCGTAACTCCATTTTCTTCAGGGATGATTTTCGGCCTTTATTTTTCCACCAACAGGCCTAGTTAAGCAAGTTTCATCCCACGGTTCATCCTGCACCCCCAGACTACTTGGACAGTGCAAGACCCTGTCACGCTGGTCATATTGAGAGTGAAGCTGCCACCTAGTGGTCACTGGAGGTGTGACTGCCTTGCCACGAGCTCTCCTGTGACTGGTATCTGAAAAAAATGTAGTTAATAGTTTTCTTTAAAACTAACCTAGAAGCTGTGGAGTGAATCAGACCAAGCAATGTATCTGTTTCAAAGCCTTATTGGAAAGAGGTTGAGTGAATATGAATATTTTCAAATCGAAATGATTCGTGAAACAAAAATCAGATTGACAGGTTTTGACCAGAGGGCCAAACTAAGATACAACATTTTTTCTTTGACTAAACTTAAGCCCAAATGAAGTCCCACAAAGACAAAACAAGCAAACCAGCCAACAAACCACCTAAACCAAACAACTCAACAACAGCAAAAGGAATAACTTTTTTTTTCCCCCCCCAGTAATCCCATACACATCTACCAAGTGCTGGGGTGGGTGGCTGTGGTCAGCACCCAGAAGTTTAGTGGGCACTGAAGCAGCTCATCACAGTACACTGTGACGACTTAAAACCAGGCGAAGGAGAATGCAGTGGGAGACCACAAGGAAGATCTACTAACTCTACAGAGCAGTGGAATTTGAGTTGAGTCATCAAGGAATATTCGATTTTGTCAGGTAGGAGGGATAGAGGCAGGAAGGGATTCCACCCGACTGAAGGAAGGGCACATGCAAGGCCCAGCGGGGTGGAAGAGAAGGGCGAGTTCAGGTGTTGGTGGGATGAGTAGTGTGGCTGAAAAACATAATTCAGCCTAAAGCCTGTGCCAACAGTGCATCTGTTGACTGCCTACTTTATGTATTTATTGGCTACCTATTTTTTTTCAAAGTAGACAAAAGTATGAGACACTGAGAAATTTAGAAATTTAAGACGACGTGGAAGCATGTTGTAAAGATGTCAATTCTCCCCACTTTTAGTTTATAGATTTAAAACAAACCCAATAAAAATCCTATCAGGTATTTTTTTTGTTTTTGGTGCAAATGGACAAGCTACTTCTAAATTTCATTTAGAAAGGCAAGGGGCCGAGGATAGCCAAGACTATCTTGAAAAAGAAGAACAAACTGCAAGCCTTATATTACCAGATAAAGACTTAATAAAGCTAAATAAAGGAATCATTAGAAAACTAGCAGTATCTACTAAAAATGAACATACACGCACCTTCTGATCCAGCAATTCCATTCCCAGGTATGTGCCCAAACAAAAATGCATAGATATTTAATAGAAATTTATACTACATCATTCAAAGCAGCACTATTCATAATAGCTCTAGACTGTGACTATTCAAATGCCCATCAACATTGTGATGTCTTTGCAATGTGGAATTCCATTTAGCAACAAGAATGAATGATTTACAAGTACACACAACCCTACGGATGTATTTCACAAACATTAACAAAGAAGCCAGAATACACAATTCCCATTAATAAAGTACAAAATGGTCAAAACTAACTGTGGCATTTGATTGCATTACTAGCTCTGATTCTTCGTCTTTCCTGATATCCTTGCCCTTTGCCATGTGACCGCAGCTCCTCTCACTAAGGATGTGGCACACATTTCCCCAACAGGGCCAGGTGAGACAAGTAAGGCATTGAATTACCCTGGACACAAAATTTAAAGGGTCCCCCAAACCCTCAGTAACCACGAAAAAGATTTTAATGAAATGTTTTTTAAACAAATCAAAATTAATGCAAAAAAACCCAAACAAACCCCATGGTGCACAAAATATCAACATTTCCAATCAAGAAATTGACCCTGCACCTGTAACAACTACTAGACTATTCAGAAAATCTGTGTAGTTATTTATTTTGAACTCTACCCACAATTATATATAAGAAAACACTTCGCATTATTTGGATCATTATTTTTAAACTCTATTAGACCCAGACAAAATCAAAACGTAAGAATATTTCCTGAACCAGCATTTCATTTGCTTTGAGTTTTTGCTAAATTCATCTTTACAGTTAGCTTTAAACTGGCCTCATTTCAATGAAAAGAATGTTTTTTATGATCGTTGATTTTTCAACCGTAAGTTTACTGCTAACAAGTGCAAGATCAGAAAGCATGACTTTTCTATGCACAGAAATTAGATGCAATTATCATTCAGCATTGATTGTTTGAGGAGCAATTCCTTACCCAGCTGTCAACCAACTCTATTATCTATTGACCCACCATCTATCGTTCTTCATTCTGGATGGGAAGAAACTCAGCAACTAATTAGAAATGTGACTGCTATGGTTTCCCTGCTGTGGAAACTTCCTTCTCCTTTGAGCTGGGTAGGATTGATTCTGAGTTGGGTGGGAATGGGAAGATCTTGTCATCGATTTGATATCAGAGAAGGTAAGGTTGAGATAAAATGGAAAGGTATGTATCTAAATAATAGCACTTGTGATTTCTTCCTGCAGCTCCCAAAGGGATAATATCTATTTGCTTTTCCAAAAGACGTACATATGTTGTGTTCTTTCTGGAGAAAATAAATTTCTCTTTAGTGTCAAATTTTCTACCTAGTCCAGGTGCCCCCCCGCCACCCCGGCCCTGACAGTGCTGTGCCACACTTTCTACAGCAGAGGAGGGCCGGGCACAGTGCCAAGAACTGTATCATATCTTTTTTTTTACAAATGAAGATACTGAAGCTAAGAGACGTTGTCTCACTTGCCCAAAGTCACACAGCGAGAAATGCGCAGAGCTCACATTGAAGCCAGCTGTCAAGACTCTGGAGCATGTGCTCTTAATCACCAAAAGCTGCTTTCAAATTGTATCATAAACTCACAATTTGAAAGGAGCTGTGATAAGTCCTCTTTTACAGTGAATAATTATTTTATAAACAGGGCTACCTCTCCCTAATTTGTGGCTAGTGTAAATACATATTTTTATATACATCAGGTTTGCTTAATGTGGGGAGGGGCATACCTATAGTATGAATTTATAATAAATGAGCTCATTCTGAAACTAATGACTTAGAGCACATGCTTGTAGATTGATTAACGGGACTAAAGTCAATGTCTCATAGCTTAGCAGAGACTCTGGAGAGAAATGGAATAAAATGCAAATAGTGTTCTGTGAAACTGACTACTGGTACACACGTAAGCTACTCAAATGTTTTCACTGATGGAAAAAACAACAATGATATTTCTGGTTATAAAGCTTCTTTCTGTTCGGCCCCTTCTGTACTTCCTGTTTGTAGTAGACTTCCTCCTCCCCTTGTCCTCCCCCACCAGCGTGAACAAGAGCAGAACTGGAGAAGGTTTTAGTAGATCATTCAACAGACCCCCGTCCCTGAGCTTCTCTAACTGTCAAAACACTTTAGCTTTCAGGAGACCATGATCTTCAGTACCTGTTTTTTTGTTGTTGTTGTTTGTTTGTTTGTTTGTTGTGAGGTACGCGGGCCTCTCACTGCTGTGGCCTCTCCCGTTGCGGAGCACAGGCTCCGGACGCGCAGGCTCAGCGGCCATGGCTCACGGGCCCAGCCGCTCCGCGGCATGTGGGATTTTCCCGGACCGGGGCACGAACCCGTGTCCCCTGCATCGGCAGGCGGACTCCCAACCACTGTGTCACCAGGGAAACCCTTCAGTACCTGTTTTAAAGTCTATCCCACTCTGCTCCCTGGGAAACTCACAGAGCGCCCCCCCCCCACACCCCCCTGCCTCTACAAACAGCCTTTCCTTTTTCACTGTCAGAAGGGTTAGTTGTGAGATTTCCGGGATATGGTGGGAAATCTAGAGGTTTCTTCAAGTCCCATAATTCCTGCTCTGCTTCCTGCCCACTTGAGAAGGTATTTCCTCGGAGACCATTCTGGGCTCACATTCCTCCCTCGGTCACAACAAAGAGGTCAGGGCCAAAAGGATTCTTTGAGTGCACTTGACATCCCTGTTGAGGCTGTCTGTTCTCTTTTGTGATCTCTATCCTTAGGAATTGCAGTTTCTGTTTTAAACAAAGTGCTCGTTCTCATCGCAAACGGTGGCGATACCCCCTGCTCCTTAACCAAATCGGTCACTATTTACGAGTTTCCATTGTGGGCAAAGTACTATTCTAGGTGCATCAGGGTATGAAAAGGTGAGAATGCAGGTCTGTCCTCTAGGCAGACTGGAATCTGTCAGATGGGGAATTAGAACACACACCACCCGATCGACTCCAATACTGTGATATGTGGGCTCTGATGAGGGATGTGAGAGTGGGATGAACTCAAAACGTATGACAGGCGAATTCTGATGAGGGGATACAGGGTGGCCTTTTCTTGGAAGTGGGATTCATGGGCCACTTTGAAGAAAACATGCCTCCTTTCAATGCCCATCTTAGTTCTGGCATTTATTAATTCGCTCCATATTTGCCCCAAGCGCATTTAATGAACCTTCCAACCGCCAGCCTTGCGCCACTAGCTCATTGCCAGAGCTAACGTTCCACAGTCACCCAGACAGTTCTTGGACCAGAAGGGTTTCCTTCTTGGGTAACTGTGCACCCCACTCCCCAACATCCAAGACATTTTTCCTCCTGGACTTAGATTTTGGTGAATATTAAAATGATCTTAACTTTCACAGTTCATAGAGAAAAGATTTGGGAAGAAAGCAGTCATAGATTATATACAAGTTGCGCTATTTCTTCATTTGAAAATAGTCTGCCCCAAAGAAGCTCAGTTAAATATTAGCAAACTTTTGTAGTAAAGCGCGCTTACCTTTGACGATCTGGAGCTGAAGCTACGTCTCTTGAAAGCAGCACAGGACTGACAAGGCAGGGATTTTTATCGAGTCTGTGTTCCCTTCTCAATCAGATACAGCTGTGACCCTCACAATTGTGAACTTGTGAGCTGGTTACTTTTAGAATCACCTGGGCAGCACTTTGAACCTGCCATTTCTTGAGTTCCGGACCGAGAGTTTCTGTTGCAGTAGATCTGGGAATAAGGATGAGAAATTTATTTTTAAAAAGCTCTCTGAGGTTTTCTGTATAAGCCAGGTTTGGAAGTGACTGTTGTAGGGACTGTGTGATTGGCATGTTAAATTCCTGGTGATTAGTGATACTGGATTAATGCTCTCCCATGATTCCAGTTTCACGGGTCCTTACACACATGATCTACAGCTGATTTAGGAGAGAAAAAGAATGGTTTGTTGGGCAAGGTTGATAGTGGTCACCGTGTGTGAGTTGGTTGCACTTGGTTTTTTTCCATATGGGAGAACGTCTCCTGCGAGTATGATACACCATCACAAAGTGAGGTTGCGCATACAACACGTAACATTAAGTGACACGAGAAAAATCAATCAATCATTTGTTGCCATCTTTATACATCCCACTTTTCCTCATTCCTTTCGTTTTATATGCTTGTGATCATAACTGATACTCTACTTTTATCCTCCTGTTAGTATCTTCCTGGAAGTTTTCTCACATTGTTACAGAGGCTTTTTTCATTTTCCTTTTTAACACTTGTATGTTCTTGCCCGCTTTTAGCATATCTGATACTTTAATATTTTATTTATAGCGTCTTTTAATACTTGCACCAATCAATGTCCTGGGGATTTCTGAGAAGGCCATGCTCACACTTCCATATTTTGGGGATTGTTCATCGACACCACTGTTGGCTCGATGTACTTTAATGTCCGGAAAGTCACTCTTAGAAGTACTCAGCCGTTCCCTGACGCCTCTCACTCTCAGTGTAATGCATAAGATAGACCAGGAGATGGCGCTGTGGGTCAACTTTTCCCTCACATCCTGCACTGCAGGTGGTTTTCCTAGAGAGCCCAGGCGAATTATCCCGAGATAAAGCTTTCATTCCTTTCCTACTGGGGCTAATGAACTGTTCAAATCTGTAAGCTAAATGAAATCTTTAAAATTAAAAAAAATTAACTTTTAGCTGGGCATGAAAGATGACAATGGACTGACTTGGAAACCTGCTCTAAAGACATCAGATCTGAACTTCACACTGAACTTGAACTAGGAGGAAGTAGTGAGTTGAGTGTTTACTGGTAGCTTCCAGTTGTTAAGAAACAGGTCAGAGAAAATTTTGAGGAAGGCTAGAGGCCAATCTGGGGTTCCTGCTGCCCTAAGTGAAGCGCGGAGAAATGACTTCAATATAAATGGAGCTCTAAAAAATACATACATTTTATGCTTTCCTTGGTTTAACCCTGAAAATGTTGCGCAAAAGTTGCTATCTACAAAATTAGCATAAGGAAACCATCTGATGCCAAGGGCCATAGGATTTTGCCCAAGCCCTTTGTAACCACTAAAGCAGTTGGCTCACTTCCCTAGGCATTCTGAGAAAATGCTAACAGGGTGTTTGGCTTCCCTCTTGTGTATTTGTAACTTCTTCTGGTATTTGTAGTTAGAATGTGGCCTGCTGGAATGGATTTTCCTCTCCTATTTGCATGTAAATAACATGACCATGACCCTGTAAATTTCCCACAGGCCGTTTTAGACATAGGGTGTTGTGATCCCAGAGGTGGGGGTCTCTGCATCATCACTAAGAGTGTCTAAGCCAATTAGCTCAGTTGGTTTGAGCATGGCTGTAAGACATCCAAGGTCACAGGAATCATCTGTGGCAAGACCAGCCAAGTTAGAGAAGAGACAGCCTGTGTATTCCCGGCACCAAGAGGAATGTGCTCTAACCCAGGCCAAACATGAGTTATCGGTAACATGGAAAAATATAATGTGCATGGCTCAGTGTCCCTTGATGGTTAACAGAACAGGCACTCAACTCAGTGATGTCATCATCAACAGCAGATTCCTCTTCGTCTATACAGGGCAACCGCCTTCCTAAGAATAAAGTTGTTTGAGCCAGTGGTTCCGGACTCAGAGTTTTTATTTTGCAACTCTTTCCACAACTCCCTATGTCTCCTAAATTTTTTACCCTCACACACAATTAGGAAGAAATGGAAAGATGACTCTGCTTGCGGATAGAATCAGGAAACAGTTTAACAGAGGGGATGATTCTCCCACTCGAGGGCCCCCACCAGCTGCACAATTTTAGGGAAACCGTGCAAAATGGGTTTCTCATCATTTTTGCCTGCTTTCTGCTGTGTCTCTCTGTTAGCCACTATGAGCCGGATGTGTACTTGAGATGTGTGGCTGTTTTCTTGGGAAGCAAACTCTCATCTGAAACAGGAAATGGATTTTTTCAGATAAAGGATAAATATTTGTGGTCGAGATGGAGAAGGAAGTCTTTCTGAGCTGAGTTTCTCCTGCTGGCTGGTTGAATGTCTGGCACATCGTAAGAGCTCACGTTCATTACTAAGGGACAGGCTCTGTACGAAGCACAATTGCAGTTCTACTTCTTATAATCCTCACAAAACCTTGTGAAGTAGGTACTGTTATGATCTGCATTTTTAAGGATGAGGAAATGGGCTCTTAAAGATGAGATGAATTCCCTGGGGTTCCTTGTTAGTAAATGGCAGAGCCATAATTTGAACCCAGGCCATATAATTCCAAGGGCCTACATGTTCTTAGATACTATCCTATCCTATTTGGCCTATAGCTTATCAGAGACAATCTAATTACAATCTGAATCCTTTTTTTTTTTTTCCCAAACAGGATGATATTCTTGTAATTCTGTACTTGGGGAGGAGGCCCAACTTCTGTGTTCATATATGCCTCCCTCCATATGTCTCTTCAATAGGCTGCAGGTATGTAGTGAGGTTAGGAATCCCAGGTTCAGTGTGCCTGATTTTGATTAAGTCCTGTGTGTGTTTAACATCTCTCCTTGGAACGGGAGGCTACCTTTCCTCTACTGTTCTCAGCTTGGGACTGTGTCAAAAACTTTGACAACAAGAAAAGACTCATTCGGTATCCTGTTACAGTGGAATACTCCACTCATTTTAGCGCTCAACAAAATGAAAGTCCTAGAGTTAATAGGAAATACCCTCCTGACTGGGCATGTAAGTAATCCACCTATTGTTACTTGAGCATATTCTCTGGCATTTCATCCATTCAAAGTATTTCCTTTATCTCTGGCAGTATGTACACTACTCTTGCAAAGGAAAATTCTTCCATAAGTAATTATCAAGAGGATAAAAATTTCTGCCCACCATTTAGACATGCAACTTTAAAGCAAAACATAGACAAGAACTGGTTTTTAATGTTTACCTCGAACACATGCTTTTAAAAGTTTAGAACCTCGGAGGTTCATTGTTGTCTCCCTGCAGAGGCCTTCCTCCCTAGGGGTATCTGCCTTGGGAAGACAGCGTGGCACTTTGCTACAGGGGCTTGGATAAAGGTCATGCCATCATAGATAAAGGAAGTTTCCTAGAAGTTGGATTTGAGTTGGGCCTTGAAGGAAGTGCAGAATTTGGACTGATCAGGAGGTAGGGTTCATCACGTGGAGAGAAAATTAGGATGAGCCAAGATTAAGTGTGGAACTGAGCCTAGTGGTACAGCTTAGGAAGCCTGATAGAAGCAGAAGGTAACTTGTCTACATGGTGTGGGGTGGGGACATAGTTTGAATGGATGAGGAATGTGAAATTAATGAAGGATTCAGTGGAGTTGGCAGGATACTAATGGCGATATTTTAGTGTGGACATATTTTTGGAACCCACCTACTCCAAACCTGGCATCTTACTGATGGAGCAATGGAGATTCAAGGTGATGAGGCAAACTTCCCAGAGTCTCACAGGGTATCAGTGGCACAGGGGTCCTTCAGTGCTTGCTCCTTAGTCCATTCCTGCTTCTGTGCTTGGTCTGAGCATAAATGTGAAGCCACTGTAGGCTAGGAAGTAAAGAAGCTCTTCCATGGTACAGTACTAGTTTGTTGGATGTGTGGAACAGGGAGAAAATCAGAAGGAGAACTATTATTATATCAAAAGCGTTTATGGAAAAGAACAAATAACGAGTGTTGGCGAGGATGTGGAGAAAAGAGAACTCTCGTACGCTGTTGGTAGGAATGTAAATGGATGCAGCCACTATGGAGAACAGTATGGAAATTCCCCCCAAAATTAAACATAGAACTATCATCTGATCCAGCAATTCCACTCCTGGGCATTTATCAGAAGAAAACAAAAACACTCATTAGAAAAGACATATGCATGCCTATGTTCACTACAGATTATTTACAACAGCCAAGATATGGAAGTGGCCCAAGCATGCATCAACAGATGAATGGATAAAGAAGGTATACAATGAACTATTACTCAGCCATAAAAAAGAATGAAACCTTGCCATTGGCAACAACATGGATGGACTTTGGGGGTATTATGCTAAGTGAAATAAGTCAGACAGAGAAAGACAAATACTATGAGATTTCACTCATATGGGACATCTAAAAAAACAAAGCAAATGAACAAACATAACAAAACAGAAACAAAGATACAGATACAGAGAACAGGCAGGTGTTTGCCAGAGGGGAGGAATATGAGGGGAGGAAAGAAATAGGTGAGGGAGATTAAGAGGTACACACTTCCAGTTAAAAGATAAATAAGTGCTTGGTATGTAATTAACAACACGGTAAATATAATCAACACCGCTGTATGTTATATTAACATATCAAAGTTAAGAGAGTGAATCCTAAGAGTTCTCATCACAAGGAAAACATATTTTTTCTATTTTTAAAAATCTTGTACCTATATGAGATGATGGATGTTCAGTAAACTTACTGTGATAGTCACTTCATAATTTTGTAAATCAAATTATTATGCTGTATACCTTGAACTTATACACCTTGAACTTACATACAGCTCTGTCAATTATTTCTCAATAAAACTGGAAGAAAAAATTATACCTCAAAAAAAAAAAAAAAAAAAAAAGCTTAAGGTGTGTACTGTGGCCTTAACTGTTGGCCCGGGGAAAAAGGAGATACTCAGATATATTAAAGGAGAAGTTGGTAGGACCCAATATAGGGCCCAAAGAAGAGAAACATAAGCTGATGACAAGTTTCAAATTTGGGTTTCTTGCAGAATAGCGTCAGGAGAGCAAGAGGGGGAGATTCTGAGTTTGAGTCTGGATATATTTGGCGAACAGACTTGGTGATAGACTACTGGAAACAACCATTCATTCATTCATTCATTCATCCAATGAATACTTATTGAATGTGTACTCTGAGCTACTGTGCTAGGTGCTGGGTAAGTAAGATGTGCTTGGACTGGGACCTTTTGAAGCTTTCATTCTAGTGTTTTCTGATGGGGAAACATGGGCTTCAGTGAGAGGCATGGCTGGTAGCCATCAACAGCGTGGTGCTTGGCAGGTGACCTCTCGCAGGCAGTGAGTACGGCAGGGGGCTGAGGACAGAGACTGTGGACTCCCAATCATTTCAGGAAAGATGCCATCATTACTGTTGACTGAAAAAAAAATGCACAACTTGAGAGCTGTGAGTTTCAGATTTATCTGGGGACTTACTGAGGACTGTAGTCTGGGAGACAGCCTCTCAGGTAGCTCTGAGGACCTGCTCCAAAGAGGAAGGAGAGGCCAGTATATATGTGATTTTGGCTACAGAGTACGTGCAATCCAGCGTACATCTTGGTAGGTTAGCGCTAGTCATGAGGAACAGGTATTTCAGTTAATCATTTTAATGCTTTGCTTTTCTAAGTATGGGAAGATGCAAGAACCCAGGTTCATAAAAATTTTTCTCCTGAAACATATCTAACTAAGGGCCTGTTTCGCCTGTTTTCCCAAAGCACAGAGTGTCTCATCCCGTCCTTCATCCCGAATTCCTTCCAGGGTGTACTGCAGTCAGTGACTGCAGGGCTGATGACTTAATTTTTGTAGAACCAGATGGTGAACGACATTCTTTGTTTTACAGTATCAACAGATTATGAGTTTTAAATACACTGTCCGAAGAGTTTTAAAACCATTTCCCCTCTCATTTCTTTTATTTAAATGAATTATTTGAGCTTGTCCCCACCAAAGAATTCTCAAACATTCAAGTGAATAGAGTGAATGATTAAATGGGCTGCCAATGGGGTGAATATGTCCACTGACCCAAGATAAAAGGTGACAGACTCTAATTTTATGTAAAAAAAATTCCCCTGGCCCACTGAGCTGGCACCAGCCCCTTTTGTTGGTTTCATTTGTCAGGATTCTTCAAGCTTGGCCTTGCTCCAACAGGTGATGGTAAGTGCTAAACCCTCTCTTTTTTCTACCTAGTTTTAACCCAAGCTTGGACTGGCCTTCTGGTAGATAAGGACAATGGGCTCCTAAAAGATTTAAGAGGTGAAGGACAGGCCAGGGAGCACCCCACAATCTCCTGATTAAATAGCAAAGGTAGTTGTTGGAGGTTAAGAGAAAATCTTTTTGAATGTTAGTACAAACTAAAATTAGCATTGATTTACATGTTCAAAGCCTTATTTACTACTTCATTATATTATTTTTTTTTTTTTTTTTTTTTTTTTTGTGGTAAACGGGCCTCTCACTGTTGTGGCCTCTCCCGTTGCGGAGCACAGGCTCCGGACGCTCAGGCTCAGCGGCCATGGCTCACGGGCACAGCCGCTCCGCGGCACGTGGGATCTTCCCGGACTGGGGCACGAACCCGTGTCCCCTGCATCGGCAGGCGGACTCTCAACCACTGCGCCACCAGGGAAGCCCCTACTTCATTATATTATAATGATTAATTTTGTTAAATTTGAAACCTCTAAAAAACTCCCAGAAGCAATCATAATGTAGACCTTACAGGTGAAAGATTAACTGTTAAAACAGAATCTGTAATAAAAAAAAAATGGAGAAATTGTCTTAATAACTGAAGTTTTTAATAGCCTTTTCCAGAAATGTCTTCTTAGAGTGAGATGTGTATTGAGAAGAACTGTAGGAGTTCACTCTTTGAAAGACTGCAATGACTGGTGATCTGAAGAAATTTCTAGATTCCTCAAGGGCAGCCATTCTCCATACCCTTCTTTGTTCTGCCAACTTTCCATTTTTCTCCTTCCTGTGTAATTGTGTGTGTGTGTGTGTGTGTGTGTGTGTGTGTGTGTGTGTGTGTGAGATCTTTCCCTTTTTGTCTGTGGAAATGCTACGTACCCCGGCACCTCCTCTTCAGTCTCTTTAACTGTATCTCTCTCCAGGCTTCCTCTCACTTTTCTTTCCCAGGACACAGAGACTCTCAGAATTTTACTTCTATCTGCTCTGACCCATTACGATTTTATTTTTAACACTCAGAATGTCATTATTTTATGTTGTAGCTCCTGTTGGGAATGGGCAAAAGTGTCTCACTGTGTCCCCCATGTCTAGACAATAATAATCTCTGCTCCTGGAACAGCTGGCAAGGTCAGCGCTGGGAACTGTGGATCTTAAGTCATAGCAGCACGTCTCAATCTTTTCTGAAGTGCCTTGTGAATAATTTTCAACCATTAATAATATTAGCACCCAAGTATGTGAGCGACAATTCTCAGAAAATAAAATCAGAGGGGATTGCAAGTTACCCCTAAAATCACTCATCCTCACCTTTTGCGTTCCAACGTGTTCTGGCACAGAAGAGAAAGCCACAAAGTTGCAGAAGTGAATCAGAAAGGAATATAACCACAGTCAACCTGGGTACCTATAAGCAGTGTATTCACATGTGTCCTTTTTAATTTATTATTTTTAGGGGTGGGAGGTGGGAAATGCATCATGGACCTATTTGGGGAAAAAAAAATCCAGATTTTATTTAATAATGAATCAAGCAACCCTGAGGTCCACATCCCTTCCCTCATGAATATTCAAGTTTCTCTGAGTGACAGAGAATGAAAGGGAATTTCTACCATAGTGTAGTTACATCAAGATGTATACACTGAACGTGATTCATAATTATCTGTACAAATTAACTTCATTACACACACTTTGCTCTTCAGAGATCTGCCCGGACATTTTGGCCCTGCCCATTGAGGGCCAGCACTTACTGCTTCTCTCTCTACCTGTCTCTGTTTCTCTCTTTTTGCTTTCCTGCTCTCCTTCCTTCCCTCCCTGCCTCACTTACACCCTCACCAGACCCTACCTTTCCTCTTCTCTCAACAGAGAGTCTGTCTTCCTACAGTGTGGCTCTCTGCCAGGAATAATGGAAATGGTGAAAAGTTTCTTGTGGTTAGAGGTGAAGCCAACAGTGAGTGAGGCTTGTCCTTCTCTCTCCTCCCCTCTAGACACCCTCCTCCCTGGTATGCATTCAGGATGGGGGCAGGGAGCACAGGGCTGGTGGCCAGAAGAGCCAAGGGATTCCTGTTGCCTCTTTCTGCCTGCTGTGTGCTCTGAAGCAGGGATTACGAACATTGTCTGGAGGTGCTGGGAGGATGGGAGAGTGCCAAGCAAACACGGCTCTTCCTCAGAGAGGAAGAGAGGCCCCCGAATTCCCCAAGGGGCCCCCTCCTGGACTCCCAGGACACACAGGGGCCCAACGGAGTGGATGCCAACATGCATCCTGGGCCCATCTGGCGCTGTTAAAACCTTGCCCCTGTGTGTTTGGGTTAGTCCATGAGAGAATTTCCAGGACTCTTGAAATGCTTGTGGGTAACCTGGAATTTCCTGAGAGACCTGGATGCCGAGATCACTAGCCAGTTTCAGGGATCCATGCATTCTGTGAGCGACAAAGACATTTGTGTAAAAGTGAGTCGCAGAAAATCCTTGGAAATTTTTGAGCCTTAAATTCCCTGTAAGGCACAAACACACCAACTATAAAAGTTCTAGGCTACGGCAGAGAAGGCCTAACTCTCAATCAAGCCAGAGATATATAGGCAGCTATCACGTGTCTTCGGCTCACTCTAAAAGCCAGCTTTTTAATATTTGTGGATATAGGCCATGTGACTACAAGATCAACAACCATTTTCTTAGTTCTCTTTGAAGTTGGAAGGTAAAGGCCTTATGGGGCTCACTGGAATTCCCAAGGTCTCCTGGGCCAAGACACAGAACAGTGGTTGAACAGTTGATGTTCTGAATAGAGACTTAATTGAATTTCCTAGCCAATGCCAGACCTAAATTCCTCCAAAGGAAAGCCCAGAAATGGCCATCTGTGCTTTCCTTTTGGGACAGATCAGCAAGGTCACTCTTATGTAAGCCTCCATCGAGCATATATATGCGTACACAGAAACCCTTTTGGGGGCCACCACTTGCCTTAACTTTCAGTAGCATCAGCATATGCCTTTCTTGTAGGTCACATCGTTCGGTCATTTTTGAGTCACTTAACATATTATTCACTCATGCGCCAGATCCGTTATTAGGTAGTGAGGAAATGATCATGAGCGAGATATCCCAGGTCCTTGCCCCTTAAAACTAAAATTAGCATTGATTTACATTTTCAACGCCTTATTTACTATTTCATTATGTTATAATGATTCATTTTGTTAAATTTGAAACCTCTAAAAAGCTCCCAGAAGCAATCATAATGTAGATCTTACAGGTGAAAGATCAACTGTTAAAATAGAATCTGTAACAACAACAACAAAAAAATGGAGAAATTGTCTTAATAACTGAAGTTAAAAGTATAAAATCCCCACAAAGCAGGATAGAAGGTTCCTCTGATGCCACACCGATGGGCACAGGCTCCAGAGCCCGGACAGTACTGCTTCTCTTGTCCATCCCTCCCTCTAGATCAGGGGTCCCCAACCGCCAGGCCGCAGACCAGTGCTGGTCCGGGGCCTGTTAGAAACCAGGCTGCACAGGAGAATGTGAGTGGCGGGCGAGCGAGTGAAGCGTCATCTGCCACCGCTCCCCACTGCTCCCGTTACTGCCTGAACCGTCCTCCCCCGGCCCCCTCACCCCCATCCGTGGAAAAACTGTCTTCTGCGAAACCAGCCCCTGCTGCCAAAAAAGGTTGGGGACCACCGCCCTGGATACCGTGGCTTCAGGATGTGAATGAAAAGTGTCGCCTGCCATATCAGTAAACAAAGGATGTTGTAGCCATTAACCACCCTCCCGTGGTGAGTCCTGAGGGAACTCAGGATGGAGACAAAGGGGCTGCCTGCTGCCAAGCCCTCAGCCACTGCAACAACCTCCAGCGGTGCCCCCTGAGGGCACTCAGGATGGGAAAGAACCGGACACTGGCCCCAGAGAGCTGAGGTGCACATCCAAGGAATGATTTCAGTAAACCCACACTCTTGCGTGTTCCATACATAGAAAAGTGCTAAATTCCTCAACTTGAGATGTCTGGTTTTCTTTAATTAACAGTAATCTTTCCAACTACCCAGTCTTCGTTGCAAAAACTCCTCTATATCCTGGTTCCTCCCTCACCTCTTGGGAGCCGTCCCTCACGGCTAGCCGAGAGGCTTAAGTCCTCAGTTTTGTCCGCCGAATAAAACATCACTCTCAACTTTTAGGTTGTGCATTTTTTTCTGTTTTCAGTCGACAAGGATTAGCTACATCAGCCCCAACCTTGGCTCCAGCACTTCCATTTTTGGCTTTTCTAAGAGAGATGTTTGGGAAGGACGAAGAACCCGCTTCCAAAACCAGGATGTGATGCTGTAAGGCCACCCGCTTTTGACTGCCATTTGATGATGTTTTCCTAATGGTAATTGTTTCTGCAAAGCCTACAAGACTTAGATTTCCTCCTAGAAGCAAAATAAACGTGTAAATGCTATCACTGTGCTCTGACAAAGTCCCAATTTTTCACTTTCCTTCTAATCGCTGTAATTCAATCCACTAAGGATCCTGTGCCCGAGGAGTTGACTATCTGGTGTAGGAAACAACTACAAACGTGAAAGCATCTCGGGGGAGGGCCACGCGAGGCAACAGGAGTCAGACAAGAGGTGATTCTTTTGGGCTAAAATAACCAGTGACTGCTTCCCAAAGGGGATGACATGGGGTCTGGAGCATGAAAGACAGCTGAAATGTGGCCGAGGGAGGCGCTTCCAACAGAGGAAAAATATGTGTACAGGTGTAGAGAAGGAAGTATTTGTGGCATGCGAGGTGGCAAGGAGGAGACTGGCCCACCTGGAGCTCCGAGTTTTGTTTGGATAGAAACCCAGCTACTCTGTCCAGAGACGCCACCCAGGGATCTCCATGGCTCAGAGAGAACTTTCCATGTGGAGAGAGTAACTCATGTGGCCTTTTGCCCACCACTGCCACCACCATAAAGCCATCAAGGATAGAAATTAGGAGAAAACAGCTCATTTCCTCATCCTTTGCTTAAAGCATCCATTTTCCAGGGGCAATTTTGTAAACGAAGAATTTTCCTGTTCTAACGGATACGTGAGTTTCTTTAATAAACAACAGGTTGAAGGAAATGATCACACATTCATACTCAATTCCCCCAGTATTCCATGGCACCCTTCACGCATCAGAATGGAAAAGCAGAGTTCCCCTAATGGTCACAGCCACATCACATGTCTGCAAAGAAAAAGGCCTTAAACTGCCAAGAACTTAAGCCAAGAAAGACCATAAAAGGTACATTCTCTTTCGAGGTGATGCAGTCAGTACAAAGGTGTTCTGTCTGAGATTTGTAAAGCTGCTTGTGCATGAGTTGGATTGTGAATTTGACTGGCAGCCAATTGTAAGCCAGCAGTGAGGAAAACCTGCTCTAGATAGATTTCCACGCCAACACGTATGCACGGCATCACTGTGGACAGAGCTGGTAATCAAGAGTGTCCTGGGTGAGGACAACTGCATCAGAGAATCAATACTGGACTCAAATACCACCACAGTCTAAGACCTTTCCAAAGAAAGCTTTCAATATTCATCACCATGAGCGTTAGACAGGGCTCTGTTTGTGCTGCCTGAGGTTTTCTCTTCCACATAGATGCAGGGAAGTCTTCTTGGGTGAAATATAGTTAATTCCCAGGTTCTGGAAACCTTAGGTTCATTTTTCCTCCATGCGGTCAGAGAGAAGAGCAAAACGAAGGGGTGAACCTGCTAGGGCGTGTCCAATCTAGCCCCAAACTACAAAAGAAGTTACAGAACATGGCCCTCACTGTGCCTCTTTCTGAAAAATAAGGGCTTCTCCCCACCTTTCAACCCTTTCCAAACCTCTGCCTGTCTAGTTACTTCCCCAAGTAAATCTTCCTTGGCAAGGTGCTCAAATCACGTTTCCCAGGACACGCTGTCAGCCTTCTGCCCTCACAGCTTTCTGCCTGCCATTCCCCTTGGCCTGGAGCTCCCTTTCCGTTCTCCCTGGTTATCTAAATCAAATACAGCTTTCAAGATTCATCTTAAATATCTCTTCCTCAGAGCAGCTTCCCTGATCACCGCAGTCTAGTTGAAAGTCTCCTGCCCTTTAGCCACTATAGCTCGCCAAGTGACATTAAGTAATGACTTTAGCACTGTGTGTGACATGCTGCCTCGTGTAATTATTATCTGTGAGTTAACCCCCTAACTAACCCAAAAGCTTACAGAGAGGTAGAGAGGATGGGCCATGTATGACTCATTTTTTATGGCCTAATATCCAAATTTCTTTGTGTTTAATTTTTAGATACACGTTGGTTCCCCAAATCAATGTAGACACATTTAAGGTTTTTTGGAGTTTGAAGGATTCATTGAAAAAAATCAGCTAGAACCAAAATAATACTCGCTCAGACCTAAAGGAAACATGCCTAGCCCTTAAGCATGAAAAGTTCTTTTGATTTCTTATGGAACCCAAGACGTATTTAAATCGTGATTCAGAGCTTGTGCACTGAACATCTGAAGCCTAAACAGATGTTGCCATTGACTGATATGGTAATGGATGCAAACTGGTAAAGAGAAGAAAGAAGCATATTCTGGAGCGGGGGGAGGGGTGGAGGCCATCATAGACCACTACTGTAGTGACCAGTCTGGACACTGATTTGGGGTCTGTCTAGTTTTAGTCCACGGAGGTATGGGGGAAAATCTTGGATCAAGATGAGGAATCGAGGAAACACCAACCTGTTTCAATCTAAACTTCTTGTAGCCTCAGCTCATCTTCCTCTGGGTGACTCTTGCTGTTCATACTTAAAGCCATCCACAGTGGACTTGATTACTTCCTTGTTTGGGGGCCCTTATACTGTACTAACAAAAAATTCACTTTCTGCATTGAGACATAATTTTATTTATTTAATTTCTTTGGCTGTGTTGAGTCTTCCTTGCTGCGCATGGGCTTTCTCTAGTTGCAGTGAGCGGGGGCTACTCTTTGTTGCAGTGCGTGGGCTTTTCATTGCGGTGGCTTCTCTTGTGGAGCTCGTGCTCCAGGCGTACGGGCTTCAGTAATTGTGGTGCGTGGGCTCAGTAGCTGTAGCACACGGGCTTAGCTGCTCCATGGCATGTGGGATCTTCCTGGACCAGGGCTTGAACCCGGGTCCCCTGCACTGGCAGGCAGATTCTTAACCACTGTGTCACCAGGGAAGCCGTGTATTAAGATATAATTCACATGCTATGAAATACATCTGTTTTAATAGTACAATTCAATGGTTTTTAGTGGATTCACGAAGTTGTACAGCTATTACTGTTAATTACAGAATAATTTTCATTACCCCGCAAAGAAATTTCATATCTATCAGCAGTCAGGCTCTATCCTTTTGTTCCCTCAGCTATGGGAAACCATAAATCTACTTTCTATCTCTATGGAGTTGTCTGTTCTGGACATTTCATTGAAAAGGAATGATACTATGAAACTACCAATGGCATTTTTCACAGAACTGGGACAAAAAATTTCACAACACGGAAGACTCTGAATAGCCAAATCAATCTTGAGAAAGAAAAATGGAGCTGGAGGAATCAGGCTCCCAGACTTCACACTATACTACAAAGCTACAGTAATCAAGACAATATGGTACTGGCACAAAAACAGAAATATAGATCAACGGAACAGGATAGAAAGCCCAGAGATAAACCCCAGCGGAACAGGATAGAAAGCCCAGAGATAAACCCACGCACATATGGTCTCCTTATTTTTGATAAAGGAGGCAAGAATATACAATGGAGAAAAGACACCCTCTTTAATAAGTGGTGCTGGGAAAACTGGACAGCTATGTGTAAAAGAATGAAATTAGAACACTCCCTAACACCAAACACAAAAATAAACTCAAAATGGATTAAAGACCTAAATGTAAGGCTAGACTATCAAACTCTTAGAGGAAAACATAGGCAGAACACTCTATGACATAAATCAAAGCAAGATCCTTTTTGCCCCACCTCCTAGAGAAATGGAAATAAAAACAGAAATGATCAAATAGGACCCAATGAAACTTAAAAGCTTTTGCACAGCAAAGGAAACCATAAACAAGATGAAAAGACAACCCTCAGAATGGGAGAAAATATTTGCAAATGAAGAAACTGACAAAGGATTAATCTCCAAAATGTACAGGCAGCTCATGCAGCTCAGTTTCAAAAATACAAACAACCCAATATAAAAATGGGCAGAAGACCTAGACATTGCTCCAAAGAAGATATACAGATTGCCAACAAACACATGAAAGGGTGCTCAACATCATTAATCATTAGAGAAATGCAAATCAAAACTATAATGAGGTGTCACCTCACACCAGTCAGAATGGCCATCATCAAAAATCCACAAACAATAAATGCTGGAGAGGATGTGAAGAAAAGGAAACCCTCTTGCACTGCTGGTGGGAATGTAAATTGATACAGCCACCATGGAGAACAGTATGGAGGTTCCTTAAAAAACTAAAAATAGAACTACCATACACCCAGCAATCCCACTACTGGGCATATACCCTGAGAAAACCATAATTCAGAAAGGGTCATGTACCACAATGTTCATTGCAGCTTTATTTACAATAGCCAGGACATGGAATCAACCTAAGTGTCCATCAACAGATGAATGGATAAAGAAGATGTGGCACATATATATAATGGAATATTAGCCATAAAAAGAAATGAAATTGAGTTATTTGTAGTGAGGTGGATGGACCTAGAGTCTGTCATACAGAGTGAAGTAAGTCAGAAAGAAAAAAACAAATACTGCATGCTAACACATATATATGGAATCTAAAAAAAAAAAAAAAAAAGAAAAAAAAAATGGTGCTGAAGAACCTAGGGGCAGGAAAAGAATAAAGATGCAGACGTACAGAATGGACTTGAGGACATGGGGAGGGGGAAGGGTAAGCTGGGACAAAGTGAGAGAGTGGCATGGACATATATACACTACCAAATGTAAAATATATAGCTAGTGGGAAGCAGCTGCATAGCACAGGGAGATCAGCTTGGTACTTTGTGTCCACCTAGAGGGGTGAGATAGGGAGGGTGGGAAGAAGATGCAAGAGGGAGGAGATATGGGGATATATGTATATGTATAGCTGATTCACTTTGTTATAAAGCAGAAACTAACACACCATTGTAAAGCAATTATACTCCAATAAAGACGTTAAAAAGAAAAAAGGAATGATACAATTTGCAACCATTTACACTTGGCTCCTTTCACTTAGGATAATGTTTTCAAGGTTCATCCATATTGCAGCATGAATCAGTACTTCATTCCTTTTTATGGCTGAATAATATTTTACTGTATGGATATCCCACAGTTTTTTATCCATTCACCAGTTGATGGATATCTGGATTGTTTCCACTTTTTGGCTATTATGAATAATGCTGCTATAAAAGCTATATAAGGTTTTTCCTTTTTTTTTTTTTTTGTGGATATATGTTTTAAATTTTCTTGGGTATATACCTGTGAGTGGAATTGCTAGGTTAAGTGTAAACTCAGTGTTAACTTTCTAGGGGACTGTTTTCCAAAGTGACTGCAACATTTTACATTCCCACCACCAGGGCATAAGCGTTCCTATTTCTCCATAGTCTCCCTAATACTTCTAATTTGTCTGTCTTTTTGATCATAGCCATCCCAGTGTGTGTGAGTGGTGTTTCACTGTGGTTTTGATTTGCACTTCCCTGATAATATTGAGTGTTTTTTCCTATGTTTATTGACCATTTGTATATCTTCTTTGGAGAGATGTCTATTCAAATTTTTTGGCCCATTTAAAAATTGGATTATTTTTCTTCTATTATTGAGTTGCAAGAGTTCTATGTATAGTCTCAAAATTCACTTTCAATTGCAAGTTAATCAACTGATTCCCACAGCAGTTTCTTCTTACAACACAATCCTCAGCATGCTGATGTCCTGCACTGCTTTTTAACTTAAAAATAGTTTTGTCTTGCTTGACCATACAGCTGTATCTTTTAGTACTCTCTCCTATATCTGTGCTCTCACCTGGCTCTGATTTCTATATCTGTGTAATAAAAAGGATGGCAGGTCACTTTGGGGAGAGAAAAGAGCCATTTCCTAATTGGATCTGTATTAGCTTTTATCGGTGCATAACAAATTACCACAAATGTTGAGGCTTAAAATAATATACATTTATTATCTTACAGTTTCCAAGGATCAGGAGTCTGGGCATGGCTAAGCTGTGTCCTCTGCCCAGACTCACACGGGACTGCAGTTGGCTGTGTAATGTTCTCAACAGAGGCTCAACTTGGGAAAGATCCATATTCACACTCCCTCAGCTGGCATGAGGAATGGCAGAATTGATTTCCTTGCAGTTACAGGACTCACAGCCTCTCACTTCTTCAAGGCCAGCAGAAGAGAGTTTCTCCCACCTCAGGGAGGGCTCCCATCTCTCGTGTAAGGGCTTTCACCTGATTAGGTCAGGCCCACCATGGTGTTCTCCCTTTTAATTAACGCAAGTCGACTGATCAGGGTCTTTAATTACATTGCAAAACTCCTTCACCTTTGCTATATTCTGTTGGCTACAAGCAAGTCACAGGTCCCATCCACACTCAAGGGGAGGGAGTCATAAAAGGGCACGAGCCATTGGGAGCTTCCTTAAGGTGTGTCTACTACAGGATACTAGCTGAAAAAGGGTTTTCTACTAAGCAAAAAGAAACACCATGAGTTCTTTTTAAGATAATGCCATTAAATCACTTTCCTAGCTACAGAGGCTCCAAAGTTGTTCCTGTTTCACCATGTTTCACCACTTTTCAGTGACATAAAGGCTACAGAACAAATGTGCATAAATGACTGTAGGGCATCATGAAATTCTTTTCAATACATAAGTCTCGCAATGACTGGCTTTCATTAGACAGCCTACATTTTCCATAATCACATATTAATAATGATAAAGAGAGTTAATGCATGTATAGTGCTTTCTGTGGTCTGGTACTTTACGCATATTGGCATTTAATCTCCATAATCAATCTTAGAAGTGGGTATTGTTGTTTTATCATCCTGTGTTACAGATGAGGGAACTGGACACAGAGAAACTGTTACCAGAGGGAGCTGGTCAAGTGGATGCACCATAAGAAGCAGAGCTTGGACTGAACCGAGGAAAGCTGCCCTCAGACCCATCACGCCCTTTGCCACTCCAAGAGCTGAAGAGTCACTCAGTGGAGGAAGTGCACATCTGGGTGTCATCAAGGCCCTCACTCCACACAGAGCCTCAAGTGAAAACACATCTGCTAGCTCACTGTCATCTATGGAAATGGGTCATCAGCAGAGGGTCTCTTGGGTCATTATAAAAACTGTTGACTAATACACACAGAGCCAAAGAGAAGAAAGTAGTTTAAAATCCTAAGAAAGCACCTCATATGCTTTCTCCATTTTGTAAGTCACCTTTGGTCAGAGGAGAGTACCATTCACTCAAGCTGCACTACAACAGCTCACATTCTGCACGTACCAGTACACGAAGCATCAAAGCACTCATCTAACTTATTATTAAGAGCCAAGTATGTGTCAGGTGCTGTGCTATGCACTAGGGACTCAGCGGAGGAAAAGAGTCATGATTCCACTTCCAGGGAGATAACCTTCCAGTGGTGGGAGGACACAGTAAAGAAACAAACACAAATACAATATCAGGGCATACAATATAAGGGCAGCCATAGGTGTTACACTGAGAACAAGACAAGATGATGGTTGAGACTAGCACCCACGGTTACCCCTTCTCTGGATTAAAAAAATAGAAGCATGTAAATCCGTCAAGAGCCGCAATGAGTGCTTTTAATTTTAAGAGAAGAAACACCGACAAGTAAACTCATTGAGGAAAAAAAATGGCAGATGGAGCAGCCTCCAGCTGGAGGCTGAACTCAACCAGGCCCTTGTGCGTGTTCATGCCGCTCCCAGTCCCAGTTTCCACCTTTTCCTGGCTGCTCCCATCCACAGTCATCTTGTTTCTGACCCCACCTCAGTCCAAACAACTGCTGGCTCCCAGAATGGACACACTGCACCTTCCGGGTTCCCACGCTCTGCCTAGCCAGTTACCCATTCCAGGAGCCCCGGGAGCCCAGTTCTGCACATTTCTGCTCGGACTGGTCCTGGGGTGTGAACAGTACAGGGGTTATTTCATGGATACCACACATGAACTGCTGTGTGCTCTAAAACAGGGCTTAAGAACATTTTGTGGAGGTGCTGCAGTGTCTAGCCTTATCCAGATCCTGCTGGCTCTGCCTCTTGCTGCCGGCCCCTTGGAACCGACAACAGGTTTTGGCTTCCTAGAGATAAACCGTCACCACCTCTTCCTCCTCCAGACTCACCCCAACTGACTCCAGTCCTGAGGGCCCAGGTCTCCTCCTCTGACACTAAACCAAGGGTTCAGACTTACAAATGAGTCTTAAAGCCAGGCCCCCTGAAACAGCGTCTCCCTCTCCATTCAAGCTCCTTCATCAGTAGGTAATTAGAGCTAAGCTCAGGTCAGGTCATCCACGGGGTGGTCAGAGCTTTGGTAAGTTTCAACTATACACAGCAACTCTGGCTCCCCTCCCCTCCCTCCCCTCCCTCCCCTTCCTTCCCCTCCCCTTCCTCCACCTCCTTCCCCTCCCCTCCCCTCCTCTCCCTTCCCTCCTCTCCCCTTCCCTCCCTCCCCTCCTCCCCCTCCCTCCCCTCCTCCCCCTCCCTCCCCTCCTCCCTCCCCTCCTCCCTCCTCTCCTCCCTCCCCCTCCCCTCCCTCCCTCCCTCCCTCCCCTCCACACTACCTCGCCTGGGCCAACAGGCCCCACCCCACTCCCCACAGTCCCATCCTAGGGGGCACCAAGCCCCGCATCATTAACAAGCTCCTCAGGTGATTCTGATCTGCTGTCCTGCTGAAAATTACTGTGATTAAAGGAAGATGGAAAGAGATCTGAAGAAAAAAAATCCCAAAACTCAAGTGGTTTCCTAATGCAACAAAAAACATGTTCTGCAATTATGCCATTTCAGCCTATATTTTTAGAATAATTCTCCTGGATAATCCATACAGAGGATAAAAGATATTCCCAGGAATCTGCAAAGCTATTCTCATACTTTCTTTGGTGATTCTGGTCAGCAGTCATAAGACCTTGATTTCTGGCTCAGCTTTTCAAACTGAAGGGCTGTTCCAAACAAGACGATGAACTTTCAGGGAAAGTAGTCCTCTGACTGCACTATAATAGGAAAGGAGGGGAAGGCTCCAGTTTTCTTCAGAATTCCTCCTGCTGAAGGCCTCGTCAACACAGAGCGCTTCAGTGGGGTCTCAGGCCGGACTTTCCAAACAGAGCAATTTCCAAAGTTATAAACATGCTGCCTGTTTTGGAAAGTGTGAGAATCTCTGGTCATCATCAGTTTGTAATTGTTGAAGTTTTACAAGTGAGGTTAAAAGGAAGAATTTTGGTAACAAATTTCTCAAATCAAACTAACAAGGACAAAATTACCCCAAATTTGTTATTCTCGATGACATAAATGGAACATGTTATTTGACAGAAATATTTATTCACTCTCTTATTTTCTTCTAAAGAATTGTCTGGGTGTTTTTTTGATAGATGAAATCTATTTTGTTGAAATAAAATAAATTAAAAGAAGGCATATAATAAAAATAAAAGTGCAAAAAGAATACAGTTTGGGTAGCTCACTCCATAGCAGATGCCTGATGGCTGGAATGTTACTTGCTTCCTCCAGACCCCTATCTCACAATGCACTTTACCTCAGCCAACCCCGATGGACATGAGAATGGGCTGAGAACGTGTCAGGTAAGGAGAAAGACGGGGGAGCCCTAGAATGAGGTCAACTTCCACCTCTATGTAGGCCTCCCAGAAGGATCACCCATCTTCCAAGCCCACTCCACCTTGGTCTCTGCAACTGTCAGAAGCAACCATTTTACAGCCAGCTCTTCTGTCCTTTCCTGCCCAATGAATATCTGGTTTGTGGATTATTTGGCCTCAGACATATCCATTTGCATTTTTCCATGATGATTTGTAGTCCTGTCCCTGCCTTTCCCATTTTCCTAATTCCTTTAGGTTATTCCTTTGCTTATGCTGGTGTTTATTACATTTCTCCATTCGGAATCGTCTGTGAATTTCATTTTCAAGCCCCTTCTCACTCCCTAAGGTTAATAAAGACAGGTCTGAGTGAGATGGGAGGAAAGGCCAGCTTCCTCTAGCATCCTCCGGAGCCCACCCTCTGGAGCCAGCCCAGCGTTCTGAGGGCTGTTTCCTTCCACCCAGCACATTTTTCCATCCATGTGACAGGATGGGCAGCCAAGATGATCTGCCTTCACTTATGCCACGTCTCAGGACCCTTTATTAACCGCCAAAGTTCAGAATTCACGGATGGAACATCTGTTCCTGTCAGTTTTTATGCTGGGGCTACACCCCAAAGGAAAGGGTTTGCCTTCTCCTCAAGGGCCACATGGCAAATTGTTGTCAGTTTAATATGTGCAGTATGGAAACACAATCCTCTCTCCCCTACCCTTTGGGAAATTACATTTCCCTTCCATATCCCCGAATTGTTCTGAGGGTACCCTTCACTCTTCTTTTTATTGTTGTATAGAACAAGCAATCTCCCTTCAGGAGAGTCAGTGGGGAACCAAAGCCATTCAGTCCTTCTAATATTACTTGGAAATTGGTCTGCAGCGTTTTCCACCACCACTGAGCCCCTGAGTTCTCACTTTGCACAATCAGAGTTCTGCTGATCAAGGCAAGACTTTGCCAACTGGCAAAGCCTAGTTCCATGTAGGTCTTGGAAAGCAGGAGAAGGGTTGAAATCAGGATGCTCATGAAAGATGCAACTTAGATTTAAACATGATATTTGCAGACAGGAGGAGCCCTAGAGAAAGTTCTTCTTTGCCTGAACTGGCTTCTGATACGAACTAGCTCTGTGGGCCTGGCCAATTGCTCCATCTGCCGGAGCCAATTTTCTCAGTCTTAGGATAAGAGATGGGAACTAGAGAGTCTAAGGCCACATTCCGCTTTAGATCTATGAGTAAGAATTGCACACAGTCCAGAAAAGAGCACGTCCTTCCCAACAGATGTTCTCGTTGCAAGAGGGAATGACTGTAGGGTGGAGAGCTGGGGGCCCTTAAGACTTGCAGAGCTTGCTTTAAGATCTCAAAAGTCCATTTGAATCATGTTTACTATGGGACTTTTTTTTTTTAACATCTGTATTGGAGTATAATTGCTTTACAATGGTGTGTTAGTTTCTGCTTTATAACAAAGTGAATCAGCTATACATATACATATGTCCCCATATCTCCTCCCTCTTGTGTCTCCCTCTCACCCTCCCTATCCCACCCCTCTAAGTGGACACAAAGCACCGAGCTGATCTCCCTGTGCTATGCGGCTGCTTCCCACTAGCTATCTATTTTACATTTGGTAGTGTATATATGCCCATGCCACTCTCTCACTTCGTCCCAGCTTACCCTTAACCCTTCCCACGTCCTCAAGTCCATTCCCTATGCCTGCGTCTTTATTCCTGTCCTGCCCCTAGTTTCTTCAGAAACATTTTTTTTTTTTTAGATTCCATATATATGTGTTAGCATATGGTATTTGTTTTTCTCTTTCTGACTGACTTCACTCTGTATGACAGACTCTAGGTCCATCCACCTCACTACTCAATAACTCAATTCTGTTTCTTTTTATGGCCGAGTAACATTCCGTTGTATATATGTGCCACATCTTCTTTATCCATTCATCTGTTGATGGACACTTAGGTTGCTTCCATGTCTTGGCTATTGTAAATAGAACTGCAGTGAACATTGTGGTACATGACTCTTTTTGAATTATGGTTTTCTCAGGGTATATGCCCAGTAGTAGGATTGCTGAGACTTCTTTTTATAGCATCATGAAGGAGACAGGCTCAAAGCCAGGACTGGCCAAAAACTGTGAAGCACACAGACTTTGTCTTTGTTTCTTTACACAACAGCTTTTGAAAGGACTTGCTCACGTAGTTCTCACACTCTTTCTCCTTGGGGAGGCGGGGGTGGGGTTGGGGGGCATCTATCCTATGATGTAGTCCTAAGCCCTTCATTCAGGTGCTCATAAGAGACACAAAATGTCACCTCCCCAAGGTATTTTCATTAATTTGAATACTCAAACAAGACTCCTTCGGGTACCATTGTATCCATTCATTCTTGAATATTAAGTGCCAGGCACAGTGATAAAAACTGGGTACACAGGGCTTCCCTGGTGGCGCAGTGGTTGAGAGTCCACCTGCTGATGCAGGGGACACGGGTTCATGCCCTGGTCCGGGAAGATCCCACATGCCACGGAGCAGCTGGGCCCGGGAGCCATGGCCGCTGAGCCTGCGTGTCTGGAGCCTGTGCTCCGCAACGGGAGAGGCCACAACAGTGAGAGGCCCACGTACCACAAAAAACCAAACAAATAAATAAATAAATAAAAATAAAATAAAATAAAATAACTGAAGCCTGGTGGCCTGGATGGACCCAAGGTGGCCAGTTGTCTACCAGGCTAAGCGCTCCACAAAAACAGTCACCCTCATCTTCCATCTAGAGGTATACTTAGAACTTGGGGACAAAACAGATTGCCGTTGCTTGCGATCTACGTTCTTTCATAGTTACATCATTCAGAAAAATATCTCCTCTGTGGCAAGGAATATCATAGTGTGGGTCCCAACTGTCCTGATATTTATCACCCCAAGTCACAAATATAAGAACCAAATCAACAACTGCTTAGCTGATAAATAACTCCACAACTTGAAAAGTCAAATGTATGCCCAAAGAACTCACCCTCTACCATGAACAACTGTCGAGAAAGAGCAGAAGGGACCATCGTAGGCTTAGAACGTTTTAAAAGACTCCCAGGCAAAAAACCTACAGTAAATCACATACTTAAGGATGGAACAATAAAAGAGGGTCCACTGGAACCAGGAAAATGACAAGCATCTCCTGCTCACCCTGTCTACTCATCATTGTATGAGAGAGCCCAGCCAGCATAAAAGACAAGTAGAAGAAATGAGAAGTACAAGATATGGGAAGGGAAAAAACTTTCATTATTGACACATGGTATTATTTTCTAAGTAGAAAGTTCAAAAGATTCTATAGACAAAAATGTTAGCATGGATAGAGAACAACAAATTTGCAAGTTAAGAATTTATATATAAAAAATCAGTAATATTCCTCTACTCCAACAGCAGCAAATTGGACAATTTAATTTTAGAAAAAAAAATTAGGAAGTGTAATTTTAGTAAAAGATCCTATGTACAACAGCAACAAAAATTCTTAGGTAAACAGAATATAACACAAAAGGTGGACAAAACTTTAGGGAAAGTTGTATAACGTTTTAAAAACAAGGATAAAGCTCTAAATAAAGAGATATGCTAGACACATAGTAGGGAAGTTTTCATATCATTAGGATAATAATTTTATTCAAGTCTACCTACAAATTCAACACAATTCCAAACACTATCTTGATATTTTTTGTGGAAATTGACAAGCTGATTGTATAGCTCATATGAATAGCCAAGACAATTTTGAAGAAAAAGAATAAAAACAATTCGTATTGTACTAGCTGTCAAGAATTGCTCTAAAACTACAGTAATTAAAACAGAGTTAGCTCAGCATACCAATGAAATAGACCCACATCTATATAGAAACTTTGAGAATGACAGTGGTGGCAATATCTGTCAATGGAGAAAGAATAAGCTATTTAACAAATAATGCCAGGACAATTAGCTATTTCTATAGAATAAAATAATTAAAAGTTAGTTTCCTATGCAAAAATAAATCCAATATGGATTAAAAACCTAGGTGTTGAAACAAAGTAATGCTGTAAAACTTTTAGAAGAGTATAAAAAATATCATATAACTTTGGAGAAAGGAAGGACTTCTTGTACAAGTCACAGGAAGTACAAACCGTAGAGGGAAAAATTGATAAATTTAGCTATAATAAAGTTAAAAACTTTGGGGTGAAAAAACAAACATAACAATTAAAGGACAAGCCACAAATTAGGAGAAGATATTTCTTATTCTTAAAACCAAAAAAGGAACTAGTATTCAGAATACAAAAATTGGTATTATATATATATTATATAAAATTGACATATAAATATTGATCCTTCAAATCAGTAACAAAAACAAAGAACAAAAAATATAAGCAAAGGATACAAACAGAAAATTTATAAAGAAGATGACTGAATAGCCAATAAATACATGAAAACATCAGGAAAATATTATTTCATACCCATCAGATTTGAAAAAAATCTAAGAGTCTTACAACACACATGTTGGCAAGGATGTGGGAAAACAAGACATCATATAATACTGGTGAAAGTATAAATATCTACAAGTGCTTTGGAGAGCAATTTCGCATTATAGAAAAGCTGAAAATAAACATACCCTGCCACCAAGTAATTTTACTTCTAGGTAATTACTCTAGGTAAACTCTCACACATATGTGCTCAAGGAGACTTCTACACGGTTGGTTGTTGCAATGTTATTTTAATAGCAAAATGTTGGAAACTATTTAAAAGACCATCAACAGGGAATGGCTAAACTGTGGTATATTTATATAATGGAATACTAAGCCACTGTTAAAATAAGTGAATGAATAATTCCATAGGTGGTAACATAACTAAATCTGGAAAATATAAAGTTCAGCAAAAATAAGGAAATTTATAGTATACTATTTATGTACATTTAAAAATCTCAAAACAATACTATATATTGAAAATATATATTAATTTAAAGACAGTGGTTATTTCTGGGGAAGAAAGAAATGGGAGTTTATTATCTATAAAATTTCATTTCACTTAAAGAAAAAATCTGAATCAAATACATCAAGGCATTATCATCTGTTAAGTCTGAATGGTAGATGCATAAATTTTTGTAATTTTTTGTATGTAATAAACATTTTCATAGCTTAAACAAAATATTTAAAAATTAAACATTAAATAAAGGAATAGATCAATATGTGAATAAATTAATGATGAATGAACACCCCAGATACTGGGGCATACTACACAAACAGTAGTAGACTATTACTGCTGCAAGCACCATTAGCAAGTATCTAATCTTACTCCATATTTGACGTGTGTGGAAACTGACACCTAGAGAAGTTAAGTGACATCAGAGCCACACTAGTAGTCAGATTTGGAATCCAGGCTTTCCAACTTGCAGGCCAGGACTCCCTTCCATCATGCCTTGGGTACATATCACTGCCACCTTCATTAGAAGATGCAAAGATTTACAAGTATCAGGAATGGTATGGAGAAGCCTTACTGTCCTCAATAACCCAAGAGTCATTCTCTACACGTCTCTCAATGTAAAGAGTAACATTTATAAACATTCTGAGAAAACTACATAGTTTATTTATGTCATGGCTTCATCTCAAACCCTAGGATAACCTCTGCCAATTGTCCATTATGGGCAAGCATAGAGAGAAAAATAAATATCTCAAGGAAGAGTTGACTTGGGCTATAAGAACCCTGCTTACACGCTGGTTGGTAGAAGAGAGCACTATTCATCTCATTCATCTTTCTGAAGTTGAGGTCTCCTCTGGACCCCACCAAGTCAGTAACATCCAATATCCTTTCTCAAATCACCATGCATTCTGGTGTCTTGAGCAACCTTCAGATGCCCTGATGCAGGCAATTCCCTGTCAGAGTCTGAAGAGAGTGAGCTTTCTCATTTATTCTTGTCATCCTCTCCCCATCCACTTTATTCATGGTTATCCACAGCTTCATTCATAAAGTCCACATTATCTGAATTGAAGACTGGGTTTCAAAGTCCTTTCCAGTGTCTGTTGCTTTATTGTAATTAATAACAATAGCTAATTTTATTGAACGCTCACTAAGGGCTAGACATTGTTCTATGCACTTTTTGATTGTTAACTCATTTGATCATCACAAAAACCTTGTGAGGTGGATACAATAATTACCATCATTTTAAAGGCAAGGACTCACAATCGTTAAGACTTAAGAACATTTTTCAAGATCATGCTAATAAAGTCATGCAAGAGGATTCAAACCTAGACAGTTTTGTTCCTGAGCCTAAACCATCACACACTACACCAAATTTACTTTATTCTTTGGGTACTTACTCATTTTGGGAAAAAATTTAAAAAGAAATAGAGACAGTTTGCTATTACTCTAGTTTGAAGTCAGGAGGTGTGAAACCTCCAGCTTTGCTCTCTTGCTCAGGGTTTCTGAGTGATTGATTTGTGTAGTGGGCCTCGCTACTGGACTGGAACCAGGGCTGGAGTGGAGTAGGCTGCTTTTGTGTAATTTTCTTTGCCTATTATCCTGTAATTCTGCAAATTTTCATAGCCAGTTTTGAGAAGTCTTTTTACTTTCATTTGGACCAATGTCAAAATAAGAATAATCTTAGGATAAAGGATCTTAGGTTAGAGTCAACTCATAGATGAACTAACGTAAGTAGTGGAGACAGATACTGTCTCTCTCTCTTCCCCACCATCCCCATAATGTATATACCACATTTTATTTATCCATTCATCTGTTGATGGACACATAGGTTGTTTCCATATCTTGGACGCAGTGGTGCAGATACCTCTTTAACATAGTGATTTCATTTCCTTTGAATATATACCCAGAAATGGAAATGCTTCATCATACAGTTCTACTTTTAATTTTTAAGGAACTTCTATACTGTTTTCCATAATGGTTATACCAATTTACATTTACACCAACAGTGCACAAGAGTTCCATTTTCTTCATATCCTTACCAACACTTGTTATCTTTTGACGTTTTGATAATAGTTATCCTAACAGGTGTCAAGTAATATCTCATTGTGGTTTTGATTTCTATTTCTTGCCTAATAGCTCTGGCGAGGACTTCCAGTACTTTATTGAATAAAAATGGTGAAAGTGGGCATCCTTGTCTTGTTCCTGATCTTAGAAAAAAGCTGTCACCTTTTCACCATTGAGTATGACGTTAGCTACATTGAGATGTAGGCCTGTCATATATAGCTTTTATTATGTTCAGGTACATTTATTATATACTTTGTTTGTTGAGAGTTTTATCATGAAAAGATGTTGAACTTTGTCAAATGCTTTCCCTCATCCCTATACTGTACCTCTGACCATATATGTAAAGAGAAACCCACTTAGGGAGAAAATACTTGCAGATGTACATCCAATCAAGTTTCCATTATCCTTTTCTCGTTCATATATGTAGTCCAACTTGTCTATTTTTTCCTTTGTCTAATCCTAAAATCCAGGGCTACAAGGATGTAAGAGACCATCACTTCCTTCAGTGACTCAAAAATCACCTTATTAGAGGGGACTTCCTGACAGTCCCATAAAAAATTACACCACCCCCTCTCTACTCTACACCTTGGCTATTCTCTCCCCACTTAGCCTCCTTTGTTTGCCTACATATACCTTCTGCTGCCTGCTATGTTATATATTTATTGTCCCTCTTCCCTAGAATGTAAGTACTATAAAGACGGGGCTTTATTCTGTTTGCTTATGTATCTTCAGTGTCTACAGTAGTGTCAGAAACTAAACCGGGCTCTGCATCTAATAGGTATTTCAAAAATCGAGTACCAGAGTTGGGGAATTTGCTCTTTTTCTTTTATTGTCTCTAGTCCTCACTGCTGGGAAGCTCTCTAGTGTCTTGTAATATATGACTTTTTATGTAGATAATCAGTGGGAATTTTGGCCTGCTAAAAATCGTTCTATTATGTCTCTGCTTCCCTCTGCTCCCACCCAGTGCCAACTCCATCAGTTCAACCCAGTCTTCTTCTTTTCTGGAACCTCAGTGAATTAGAAAGGTCAAGGCAGCATTCTCTGCTGTTTGACCCCAGGATGTTATGTGCCCAGGGCCTGGGAATAAAATTTCTGCTCATGCCTTTTCCTGTTCCTCACAGCAGCTTCAACTCATTGGCTAAAGGTTTCTACTTAATTATGTCATTTAAGGGAAACCTGACAAGGTCCTCTGGGTGTCTGATGTAATGGAGTCTTGTTTAAATTTAAAGCTTGGTTATTTACTCTTCTTCAAAAATTAATGGAGGACATCTCTTATCATTTTCTACTATATTTGACTAACCTGTTATTTAGGTGTGATATGGCAGTGATTGGTAACTTCATGATTTGGCTGCTAGTTGAATTAAAGCACTATAACTTTTTATATTTTTTCAACATCTCTATTGGAGTATAATCGCCTTACAATGTTGTGTTAGTTTCTGCTGTATAACAAAGTGAATCAACTATATGTACACATACATCCCCATATCCCCTCCCTCTTGTGTCTCCCTCCCACCTTCCCTATCCCACCCCTCTAGGTGGTCACAAAGCACTGAGCTGATCTCCCTGTGCTATGCGGCTGTTTCCCACTCACTAGCTATTTTACATTTGGTAGTGTATATATGTCCATGACACTCTCTCACTTCGTCCCAGCTTATCCTTCTCCCTCCCCGTGTCCTCAAGTCCATTCTCTACATCTGTGTCTTTATTCCTGTCCTGCCCCTAGATTCTTCAGAACCATTTTTTTTTTTAGATTCCATATATATGTGTTAGCATATGGTATTTGTTTTTCTCTTTCTGACTTACTTCACTCTGTATGACAGACTCTAGGTCCATCCACCTCACTACAAATAACTCAGGTTCGTTTCCTTTCATGGCTAATATTCCACTGTATATATGTGCCACATCTTCTTTACCCATTCATCTGTTGATGGACACTTAGGTGGCTTCCATGTCCTGGCTATTGTAAATAGTGCTGCAATGAACATTGTGGTACATGACACTTTTTGAATTATGGTTTTCTCAGGGTATATGCCCAGTAGTGGAAGTGCTGGGTCATATGGTAGTTCTAGTTTTAGTTTTTTAAGGAACTTCCATACTGCTCTCCATAGTGGCTGTATCAATTTACATTCTTACCAACAGAAAGCACTATAACTTTCTTATTCATAAACTATGAATATGCCACAAAATTTTGTTGAGTATGTTGGATAACTGAATCAAAATTTTAAAAAAAGATTCTATGGTGATGGACTGAAACTGGTGGAATAAAATAGAACATGGATATAAATATAAAATCTTACATTTAGACAACGAACAAACAAACAAAAAACAAAAAAGCAAACCTTGGCTAAGGATAAGGTAGAGGAACATAGCTTAAAAGCAGATCACAGTGTTTATTTACCACAAACCATAAATGAACCCTAAGTGTGTGACAGGGTTGCTAAAAATAAGGTAGAAGAATTATTTCAGGTTTTTCCAATACTAGTGTGGTATCCAGGTTAGTTCTACTTTTCTTGGTCACACCACAACTAAATTATTCCAGTTTTGGCCTTACTTTTTAAAGTGGACATGGATAAACAAGGACCCATGTAAAGAATAGTGAAGAACTTAAATGCAAATTTTAGACTTGAGACTTTTTTTTTTTTCACTCAAGACTTACTCTTTAACAGTGGAATTTAAATATTCAGTTATTAATAAATGGAAGCACTGCCATACAGATTTGCTTTGTACATGTTTAGAAGACTCAGGTCATACAGAGGTATAATTTGGAACTATGTAACTGCAGGTATTTTAAAGATTAGAGCTGTTGAATGATAAGGGCTACTCTTGTGTGAGACAGAAAACTCCTTGTTCTTGGAGGTGCTCAAACAAAGGATGGTTGTCCCTCTATGAGGAATACTGTAACAAAATGGAAAATTATAGGAGATGACCATTAGGTTGATTCAACTTTGAGATGTTCAGCTTCAGTGTAATTCTGCAACTCCACCTCTATGCTGTGAGAGGCACTGAAATAGGGAGAGAAAAGAATCATGGGATTGCCTTTAGCCCTTAGGAAACAGCAAACTTTAAGGAGACTATGTGGATCAAAGAGAAGAGAGAGGAGCGGTGGTTCTCATTTCTTTTTTAAGTAACAGACTCCTCCATCCTGCCTTCAAAAATTTAAATGCTATATAGAACCCAACTGGGAAATAAAGAGTTAATTTTTTTTTTTTTCGGTATGCGGGCTTCTCCCGTTGTGGAGCACAGGCTCCGGTCGCGCAGGCTCAGCGGCCATGGCTCATGGGCCCAGCCGCTCCACGGCATGTGGGATCTTCCCAGACCGGGGCATGAACCCGCGTCCCCTGCATCGGCAGGCAGACTCTCAACCACCGTGCCACCAGGGAAGCCCTAAAGAGCTAATTTGAGTGGACAAGACTGGGGGTAGCCACAGACCTGGATCCCTACCCACTCAGCTCCTTCACCCTCAAAAAGGTCCCTGTGCTATTTCTTTGGAAGTTGTATGTGTTAATTTCCAGATTTCTGTCTAGGACCTGAGGGTTTCAATTTCTCAATGAAGTAGTTGGTGAGGCTATCAGAGATAATCCAAGAATTTTCCTGAATTTATGAAAGGCTTAATCTTCAGATAGTAGAATTATGTTGACATCTTGGGTATGTGGGTGTAGCTCTAAAAAATAATCAAGGTAAAAAGACAGAAGAAAGCATGGTTAATCCAATATAAGTCGGGAAAGGAGTAAAAAGAAGCAAAGAGATATATAAAGAGAGCAGTGGTCAAGATGGTAAAGCAGGAAGATTCTGAGGTTACCTCTTCCCATGAGCACACCAAAATCACAACTATGTACAGAGCAACTATTAATGAGAAAGACTGGAACACTTGCGGAAAGGATCTTCTACAACTAAAGATATAAAGAAAGAACCACAATGGTAGGAGAGGCAGAGACACGGTATAGTCAAGACCCATATGCCCCAGGTGGGTGACTCACAAACAGGAGAATAATTACAATTGCAGAGGCTCTGCCCGAGCAGTGAGGGGTCCAAGCTCCACATCAGGATCACCGAGAAGATGAGTCCCCAGAATGTTTGGCTTTGAAGGCTAGTGGGGCTTATTTCGGGGGAGAGCCAGAGAGCTGTGGGAAACAGAGACCCCATTCTTAAAGGGCACACATAAAACTTCATGTGTTCCAAGACCCAGGGCAGACGCAGTAATTTGAGAGGAGCCTGGGTCAGATCCACCTCCTGATCTTGAAGAGCCTCCTGGAGACGCAGAAGGCAACTGGAGCTTACCCTGAGGACACAGACACTGGTGGCAGCCATTTGGAGCAGTTTCTTCTACCATGTGGACACTGGTGCTAACAAGCACCATTCTCGAACCCTTCCACTAGGTAATTAGCCCTGGGGACCTGGCCCCGCCCACCAGCCTATCAGCACCAATACTGGGATGTCTCAAGCCAAACATCTAGTTGGATGGGGACACAGCCCCACCCATGAGCAGGCCAGCTGCTTAAGACCCCTTGAGTCCACAGCCACCATGGGATCGGGCCCTGTCAACCAAGGGTTGAGGACCTGGCCCTGCATATGTATACTGGCACTAGCCCCGTGACTCCCAGGGCCCTGCAGCCAGAGACCCTGGGACCCAGCTCCATCAACCAGTGGGCTACCACTATCCCCAGGACCAGCCTCATCTACCAGTGGGCAGGTGCCACACGGGGATATGCTGGGCCCAGGACACACTCACCAACAGGCACACACCAATTCCAGGACTAATGCAGTCCCAAAGCCTGCTGTGTCAGGACCCAGCCCACCCACCAGCAGGCCAGCAACTGCCCTGGGACTGCCTAGGTTCCAGCCCTGCCCACCAGCAAGCTGACACCAGCTTTGGGACACCCCAGATCCCAGAGCCAGCCACTTTGGAATCCAGCTCCACCAACCAGCAGGTCAACACCAGCCCTGGGACCCCCAGGGCCCTGCAGCCAGAGACCCTGGGACCTAGATCCACACATCAGCAGCTGGCACTAGCTCAGGGACCCTCTGGGCCCCAGCCCTGCCCACCAGCAGGCCAAAACCAGCTCTAAGATACCTCATATCTCTCATCCAGCTGCCCTGGGATCCAACCCCACTCATCAGTGGGTCAGCAGTAGCCCCAGGATCCTCTGGGGCCCTGCAGCCAGCTACCCTCGTAACCCGACCCTGCCCACCACCTACCGGCAGTCTCTGCACAAGGCAAGGTCTGGCGACCAACTGAACTCGAGGCCAGCCACACCTACCAGACTGCCCATAGTAGTCAGCCTGCCACAACAAAAGGACCCATATAGCCCGCATATGGGGAAACCCTAGAGCATATAGCTCTGATGACCAGAAGGAAGTGTGCTGCTGGGATGCATAGCATGTATCCTACAAAAGGCCACTTCTCCGAAGTCTGGAAACATAACCAGCCTACAAAATACAAAGAAATAAAAACAGCAAATTACGCAAAATGAGGTGACAGAGGAATATGTTCCAAAGGAAGGAACAAGAAAAAAACCCAGAAGAACTAAGTGAAGAGGATATAAGCAATCTACCTGATAGAGAGGTTAAAGGTAATAATCATAAAGATGTTCAAAGAAGTAAAGAAAGCCTGGATGAACAGAGTGAGAAGTTAGAAGTTTTTAGCAAAGAGTTAGAAAATATAAAGAAGGACCAAACAGAGATGAAGAATATAATAACTAAGATAAAAAAAATTAGAAGGAATCAATAGTAGATTAAATTATACAAAGGAATGGATCAGTGAGCCGGAAGACAGATCAGTGGAAATCACTGAAGCTGAACAGAAAAAAAGGAAAAAGAATAAAAAGAAATGAGGACAGCTTAAGAGACTTCTGGGACAACATCAAGCATACTAGCATTCACATTAAAGGGCTCCTAGAAGGAGAAGAGAGAGAGCAAGGGGCAGGGAATATATTTGAAGACATAATAGCTGAAAACTTCCTTAACTTGGGAAAAGAAACAGACATCCAGGGCTAGGAAGCACAGACATTCCCAAACAGGATTAACCCAAAGAGGACCACACCAAGACACACTGTAATTAAAATGGCAAAAGATAACAATAAAGAGAGAATATCAAAAGCAGAAGGGGAAAAGCAACAATTTATCTATTCCCATAAGGCTGTCAGCTGACTTTTCAGCAGAAACTCTGCAGGCCAGAAGGGAGGGGGGGGCAAGATATATTTAAAGTGATGAAAGACAAAAATCAACAACCAAGAATACCCTACCTGGCAAGGCTTTCATTCAGATTTCATGGGAGAAAAAGTTTTACAGAAAAGCAAAAGCTAAACGAGTTCAGCAGCACCGAACCAGCTTTACAAAAAATGTTAAAGGGACTTCTCTAAGAGGGGAAAAAAAAAAAAGGCCACAACTAGAAACTAGAAATATGAAAATTACAAAAGGAAAAATCTCATTGGTAAATGTAGTAAATCAAACCACATATAAAGCTAGTAGGAAGGCTAAAAGACAAAAGCAGTAAAATCAATCTATATCCACAAAAAGTTAAGGGATACACAAAACAAAGAGATGTAAAATATGATGTCAAAATGGTAAGTGCTGGAAGAGGAAGTAAAATGCAGGGTTGTTAAAATGTGTCTGAACTTAAGAGATCAGCAACTTAAAATAATCATGTATAATATACAGATTGCTATACATAAACTCCATGGTAATCACAAACCAAAAATCTATAATAGATACACACACACAGAAAGAGAAAGGAATCCAAACATAACACTAAAGATAGTTATTAAATAACAAGGGAAGAAAGCAAATGAAGAAAGGAATTAAAAAAAAACCTACAAAACAACCAAAACAATTAACAATATGGCAATAAGTACATATCTATCAATAACTACTTTAAACATAAATGGATTAAATGCTCCAATTGAAAGACATAGAATGGCTGACAGATACAAAAACCAGACCCACATATATGTTGCTTACAAAAGACATATAGACTGAAAGTGAGGGGATAGAAAAAAGTATTCCATGCAAATGGAAATGAAAAGAAAGCTGAGGTAACGATACTTATATCAGACAAAACAGAACTTAAACACTGTAACAAGACAGAAAAAAGGACATTACGTGATGATCAAGGGAATAATCCAAGAAAATATAACAACTGTAAATATATATGCACCTAACATAGGAGTACCTAAATACATAAAGCAAAAATCAACAGACATAAAGGGAGAAACTGACAGTGACAAAATTATTAGTAGGAGACTAACAGTTCACTTACATCAGTGAAAGATCATCCAGACAAAAAATCAAGGAAACACTGGCCTTAAATGACACATTAAACCAGATGAACTTAATAGATCTATATAGAACATTTCAATCCCAAAGCAGCAGATTACACATTCTTTTCAAGTGCACATGGAACATTCTCCAGGATAGTTCACATGTTACTGAGACAAAAAATGTCTCAGTAAATCTAAGAAAACTGAAATCATATCAAGCATCTTTCCCAACCACAATGCTATGAGACTAGAAATAAACTACCAAAAAAACAAAACAAAACAAAAAAAACCTCTGCAAAAAAACACAAATACGTGGAGACTAAACAGTATACACCTAACAACCATGGGTCACTGAAGAAGTCAGAGAAGAAATAAAAAATACCTGAAGACAAATGAAAATGAAAACACACCCATCCAAAATCTATGGGATGTAGCAAAAGCGTTTTAAGAGGGAAATTTATAGTGATACAAACCTACCTCAGAAAATAAGAAAAATATCAAATAAACAACCTAACCTTATACCTAAAGGAGACAGAAAAAGAAAAACAAGCAAAACCCAAAGTTAGTAAAAGGAAAGAAATCATAAAGATATGAGCAGAAATAAATGAAACAGAGATTAAAAACAATAGAAAAGATCAATGAAACTAAAAGCTGGTTCTTTGAAAAGCTAAACAAAATGGATAAATCTTTAGCCAGACTCATCAAGAAAAAAAAGGGAGGGCTCAAATCAATAAAATTAGAAATGAAAAAGGAGAAGTTACAACCAACAGGACAGAAATACAAAGGATCATAAGAGATTACTACAATTGAATGCATGTCCATAAAACAGACAATCTAGGAGAAATAGACAAATTCTTAGAAAGGTACAATCTCTCAAGACTGAGCCAGGAAGAAATAGAAAATATGAACAGACCAATAACCAGTAATGAAATTGAATCAGTAATTAAAAGAAAAAAACAAACTCCAACAAAAAAGGGTCCAGAACCAGATGGCTTCACAGGTGAATTCTACCAACATTTAGAAAGGAGTTAACACTACCCTCCTCAAACTATTCCAAAAAACTGAAGAGGAAACAATGCTTTTGAACTCTTTTTATGAGGCCAGCATCACCCTGATACTCAAACCAGACAAAGACATCACAAAAAAGTAAATCAGGGCTTCCCTGGTGGCGCAGTGGTTGAGAGTCTGCCTGCCAATGCAGGGGACACGGGTTTGCGTCCCGGTCCGGGAGGATCCCACATGGCGCGGCGCGGCTGGGCCTGTGAGCCATGGCTGCTGAGCCCGTGCGTCCGGAACCTGTGCTCCACAACGGGAGAGGGCACAACAGTGAGAGAACCGCGCACAGCAAAAAAAAAAAAAAAAAAAAAGTAAATCACAGGCCAATATCACTGATGAACGTAGATGCAAAAACCCTCAAACTGGTGCAGCCATTATGAAAAACAATATGGAGATTCCTCAAAAAATTTAAAAATAGAACTACCATACTATCCAGCAATTCTACTTCTGGGTATCTTTCCAAAGAAAATAAAAACACTAATTATAAAATATATATGCACCCCTATGCTCACTCTAGTATTATTCACAATACCCAAGATTTGGAAGCAATTTAAGTGCCCATCAGTAGATGAACGGATAAAGAAGATGCAGTATATAAATACAATGGAATATTACTCAGCCAAAAAAGAATGAAATCATGCACTTGCAAAAACATGGATGGACCTAGAGGGTATTATGCTAAGTAAAACAGATCAGACAGAAAAAGACAGACACCATATGATTTCATTTATATGTGGAAAGGAAAAAAACAAATGGAAAAACATAATAAAACAGGAACAGAGTTACAGATAGAGAGAACAAACAGGTGGTTGCCAGAGGGGAGGGTGGTGCGGGGAGGAAAGAAATAGATGAGGGAGATTAACAGGCACAAACTTTCAGTTGTAAAATAAATGAATCTCAGGTCTGAAAGGTACAGTGTGGGGAATACAGTCAATAACTATGTGATATCTTTGTATGATGACATATGGTAACTAGACTTATTGTGTTGATCATTTTGAACTATATAGAAATCATTAATATTGTTAACAGGAACTGACATAGTATTGTAGGTCAAATATACTTCAAAAACAAACTCAGAGAAAAAGAGATCAGATTTGTGGCTACCAGAGGCAATGGGCAGGGGGGAAGGGAAATTGGACGTAGGTAGTCAAAGGGTAAAAACTTCCAGTCACAAGATAAACGAGTACTAGGAATGTAACTTACAACATGATAAATATAATGAATATTGTTGTGTGTTATATATGAAAGTTGTTAAGAGAATAAACCCTAAGAGCTCTCATCACAGGGAAAAATTTTATTTAAAAAAATTCTGTATCTATATGAGTTGATGGACGTTCACTGAACTTACTGTGATACTCATTTCATGATGTATGGTAGGTCAAATCATTATGCCATACACCTTAAACTTACACAGTGGTATATGCCAATTATATCTCAATAAAACTGGAAGAAACAGGCAGCAAGGAAAAAATCCTATAACAAAAAAATCAAAATATAATGGCATAAACAAGTAAAAATATATCAATTATCGTAAGTATGAATGGCTTGAAAACAAATGTCCATTAAAAGACAGAGATTGCTTTGGACAGCCTGGCCATTTTAATATGATTCATTCTTCCACTCCAAGAGCATGGGATATCTTTCTATTTCTTTGTATCATCTTCAGTTTACTTAATCAGTGTTTTATAGTTTTTCAGAGTATAGGTCTTTTACCTCTTAGTTAAATTTATTCCCAAGTATCTTATTCTTTTTGATGCAATTTTACATTGAATTTCTTTACTTTCTATTTCTGATAGTCATTATTAGTGTTTAGAAAAGAAACATATTTCTATAGATTAATCTTGTATCTTGCAACTTTACTGAATTCACTTATTAGTTTAATAATTTTTTGGTGGAGACTTTAGGGTTCTATGTACAAGGTCATGTCCTCTGAAAATAGTGACAGTTTTACTTCTTCTCTTCTAATTTTGATGCCTTTGATTTCTCTTTATTGTCTGATTGCTGTGGCAAGGACTTCTCATACCATGTTAAATAGAAGCAGTGACAGTGAGCATCCCTGTCTTGTCCCTGAATTTAGAGGAAAGCCTTTCTGCTCTTCACCATTGAATATGATGTTAGCTGTGGATTTTTCATAATTTCCCTTTATTATGTTGAGATATGTTTCCTCTATATCCACTTTGATGAGAGTTTTTATCATAAATGGCTGTTGAATTTTGTCAAATGCTTTTTCTGGGTCTACTGAGGTGATCATGTGATTTTTATCCTTCCTTTTGTTAATATGGTGTATCACGTTGATTGAGTTGCAAATACTGAATTATCCTTGCATCTCTGGAATAAATCCCACTTGATCATGGTGTATGATACTTTTGATATATTGCTGGATTTGGTTTGTTAATATTTTGTTGAAGATTTTTACGTCTATATTCATCGAGGTTGCTAGCCTTAATTTTCTTTTTTGTAGTGTTTTTGTCCAGTTTTGGTATCAGGGTAATGGTGGCCTCACAGAATGAATCTGGGTGTGTTTCATCCTCTTTAATTTTTTGGAATATTTTCAGAAGGACGGGTATTAGCTCTTCTTTATATGTTTGATAGAATTTCCCTGTGAAGCTGTCTGGCTCCGGACTTTTGTTAGCAGGGGTTTTTCTTGTTGTTTTGGTTTTTCTTAATTACAAAAAAGGAAAAAATAAACAAATGGGACCTAATTAAACTTAAAAGCTTCTGCATAGCAAAGGAGACCATCAACCAAAAGACAACCTACTGAATGGAAGAAAATATTTGCAAATGATATGACTGAGAAGGGATTAATATAAAAATATATAAACAGCTCATACAACTCAATATCAAAAAAACAAACAACCCAATCAGAAAGATGGGCAGAAGACCTAAATAGACATCTTTTTCAAAGAAGACATAGAGATGGCTAACAGGCAAATGAAAAAATGATCAACATTGCTAATTTTCAGAGAAATGAAAATCAAAACTACAATGAGGTATCACCTCACACTTGTCAGAAAGGCTATCATCAGAAAGTCTACATATAACAAATGTTGGCAAGGATGTGGATAAAAGCAAATCCTTGTACATTCTTTGTGGGAATGTAAACTGGTGCAGCCATTACGGAAAACAGTATGGATGTTCCTTAAAATACTAAAAATAGAACTACCTATGATCCAGCAATTCCAGTCCTGGGTATACATCCAGAAAAAAATGAAAACACTAATTTGAAAAGATACATGCACCTCAGTGTTCATATCAGCACTATTTACAATGAAATGAAATATTACTCAGCCATACCAAAGAATGAGATTCTGCCATTTGTGGCAATCTGAATGGACCTAGAGACTATTATGCTTAGTGAAATAAGTCAGAGAAAGACAAATACTGTATGATATCACTTATTTGCGGAATCTAAAAAATAAAACAAATAAATGTATACAGCAAAACAGAAACAAACTCACAGATGTAGAAAACAAAGCAGTGGTTACCAGTGGGGAGAGGAAAGGGGGTAGGAGCAAGTTAGGGCTGTGGAATTAAGAGACACAAACTACTATGTATAAAATAGGTAAGTAACAAGGATATACTGTACAGCACAGAGAATTATAGCCATTATTTTTTAATAACTCTTAATGGAGTATAATATATAAAAATACTGAATCTCTATGTTGTACACCTGAAACTAATATAATATTGTAAATCAACTATACTTCAATTAAGAATGAAGTAAAATACTTATGACAACATAAAAATAAATAAATAAAAGGCAGAGATTCTCAGAGTAGGTGAAAATATATTCCAAGTACATAAATATACGTGAATGTGTTTGCATGCATGTTTGCGTGTATGTGTGTAACTATATAGTAGAAAAGGATGTAGCAGGCAAATATTAATCAAAATAAAATGGGGTAACTATTAATGTCATCAATGTTATATTAATGTCATAGAATATTCAAGATAAAAGCCATTATTAGTTATACAGTGTCATTATATTATGATGCAAAAATCAGCTCATTAAGAATATTTTATATTTTAAACATGCATGCTTCAAGCATATGTAAACTCTCAATTGACAAAATAAGAGAGAGTAATTGACAAATATATAATCATAACAGTTTTAACACACCTGTCTCAGAAACTAATATATTAAGTAAATAAGAAGTTGGTAAGAAGAAGAAAAATTTTAACAACACAGTTAAAAAGTCATATTTGTGAGCTTAGGAGAGGTGATCTGGAGTAACATTTTAACCACAAAATTTTAATGACTTAAGAGTCACAATTTATTTCTCACTCATATTTTGTCCTAAAGAGTCTGGGGTTGTGTCTCTACAGAGGCTAATGATCTTTTAGCTCCACCATATTGGACAAGTGGCCTGCTTCATTCATTGCAGAAGAGCAAAGAGAGATTAGAAAATTATGCATGGCTTTTCATTTCCTTAGAAATGACTCATGAAGCTTCCACTCACATTCCATTGACTAGACCTACTTACATGGCCCTAACTAGGAGCAACAAACGTAGAGAAAGGGGGTAGGAATAGATGCCTGATTATTAGGAATATTATTAGGAATATTATGCCTGAAAAAAATTCACGAGAACCTATAGACTATTACCACTGAGAAGTTTGTGTCATTCCTATAAATTATTGGATGTCAATTTAAAAACTGTAGGAACTCATTCAAAATAACAATAAAATCTATAAGGCTTGTAAAATTTTGGAAGCCAATTAGATGTGAACAAATAGACAATAGTTAAATATTTGTATAGCATACCCTCAAATACAATTCAACAGTTAATGAGAAAGAATTTAACTACCTCTATCAACATTGGAAAAAATTATCTGGAAAAAATTGAGTAAAAAATAACAGGTTTCAGAATATCTGTAGTATAAGTCTATTTTTGTAAATTAAAAAAAATACACAAAATAGGGGCTTCCCTGGTGGCGCAGCGGTTGAGAGTCCGCCTGCCGACGCAGGGGACACGGGTTCGTGCCCCGGCCTGGGAAGATCCCACATGCCGCGGAGCGGCTGGGCCCGGGAGCCATGGCCGCTGAGCCTGCGCGCCCGGAGCCTGTGCTCCGCAATGGGAGAGGCCACAACAGTGAGAGGCCCACGTACTGCAAAAAAACAAAACAAACAAACAAAAAACCCCCACAAAATAAAGCTACCTATTGCAAATGGACATATACATAGGCTGTGAAAGCATAAAACACAGATGGAAAGGATACTATACCAACTTCAGGATAGAGGTTATTACCTCTTGGGAGGGAGAGAGAGGAACAGATTGAGAATTGAAGGATCCAACAGTAATATCTCATTTCTTTTAAAAAGGATCTGAAGCAAATTATGTAAAATGATACATTTTTCTAAATCTGGAGAGTAGGAAGCTGGGTGTCTGTTTTATCAGTCTCATTTATTGCATAACTAAGTTAATTTTTAAAAATTTAAAAAGTGAATAGGTGAAGAAGGGCACATAAAGTACATGGCGAGCCCTCTGAGGAAGTTTGGCCATGAGCAAGAGCAGAGAAATGTTGGGCTTTCTAAATGGAGAGGTGCTGGAAGAGGAAGCCGATGTACAGGTCCCTCACTAACCAGGGCTTTCCCAGACTTCTCGTGACTGCTTTATTCTAGGGGCAGGGATGACCTGCTGCAAAATCTCTCAGCTGCTTTTAATCATCAGGGTGATGGATTCTGCCCATTTAGCCAAAAGGCACACACAACGAGGAAATGCAAGTAGCTACGTTTTCCTTTGAGACATTATAAAACAACAAAAATATTTTCTGAATCACTTCAGAACTATTAAATCATGATTGGTAGAACAAGTGTTGATTACTGTATTGTAATTCTTCAAAAGTTAATTCCTTAGTCATTCCCAGAACAGAGCTATTTTCTTAACACTTAAGTTTACTGTAATGTCATCTTGTTTCAAGGGACTTGAGGATACTTTCTGTGTTTGCTTTTGTTTCAATTATTGTCTTGATGATCTCCAAATCAGACTAATCAGGAGGAATCTGGGAGAAAGCCCTCATTCTAAATTTGAAAAGGAAATTTTTCTTATGATAACATGCTTATGCTATGGATTGGAGAGTTAACACAATCTTTTTGGCAAGATAATTCGGCAGCGTTGATTAAAAATTAAAATGTATATTACATTGAACCATTTCTATTTCTAGAAATCTAACCTTCAGAGATACTTTCATATGTGCACAAAGCTATGTATGAAAGGAAATTCTTTACAAAAGATGTTCATTATAATACTGTAGCAAACATCCTTGATCACATAGTTGTTTGTACACTCAATAACTTGGAATTAGGGCCAAACGTACACCAACAAGGGAATGGATGTTATGACACATCTCTGCTATGTAATAATATGGCAGTATTATTGCATAAATGAGGTAGATCTTGCTATATAGAGATTCAAGTTCAACTTCTAAGATACATCGTTAAGTGAGAAAAGAGGTTATGAAGCAATACATATAATATGATCCAATTAATGTTAGAAATCCCAAACCCATATATGTGCAAATATAAAACATACACATACATAAACTTATGGAAAAATTTTTAGCTCAGACTGTTAACAGTGATTACTGTTAACTGGTAACTGTCTAGCAAAGAGGCCCTGTCCTTGGTCCTATCAGATAAGCAGGATAGAAAATCCAAGGAAAAAGGACTCCTATGGACAAGACCCTCAGACCTTAAGATTCACGGAAGGGAGGCTCTAGTGGAGTTTATTTGGCATTAGAAGAAATGTGAGGAGTCCTGAGGCATAAGACAAATACTGAAGGACCATTTGCATGTGTGAGAAGTGAAACCTTTTCCAAAGGTTCATTAAATCACACAGCTTGCCTTAGAGAGGATCTCCATGGAGAATATGGCTTTCCTTTTTCCAGGCCAATCAGCAGAGGAAGGGCTGCAGAGGCCCTGGCTGGGGCCACCCAGGCTGAAACGGAAGTGCACCGTTTCCAGCAGAGGCCCCTGTCCCTCCTGCCCACAGGCCCAGGCACAGGAATTCCTTCCCCAGTCTAAGCTGGCGAGGGCTTGAGGTTTCTCTTTTTCTTGGACTCACTGCAGACTGAAACAACAAAGGCAATGGAAGCCTACAGTCCTTTACGGATAGTCTGAATGGAAACCACTGGAAATTCAAGGGCTTTGGCAAAAACGCTGCTTTGTTTTTCATGCCCCTAAGTTGATCTGGCCAATGCCTTGGGTGACAAACAGTGAACAGCACTGGGTACAGCTGGTGTTCACCGTACGCTTGGTGTGCTGTCATTAGGTCGGCGGGTTAGATTGGAGCTTCTGTGGCACTAGACCCACCCCAGCTGCTATTCTTGCATTTATTCTGTGGCTTCATCACACGATCTGGGGGCTCCCTGGTTAGGCTGCTTTTATTAAAAGAAAAATAAGCTCATCACTACTTGTCACTAGCATGCTTGGATATTTTCTTTTTCTGACCCACATTTGCCAAGCCACACATTCTGTGATAAATAGACTGCAGACTGTGGTTTTTCCTGGATCACTCTTCCATCTCTTACTAAAATGCCTCTGGGGCAGCTCATTTGATCAATCATTCATTCTTCTGTTTGTTCATCCACTTGTTCATTCAATACACATTTATTAAGCATCTGTGTGAGTATACTTTTCCTGAGGCACTGGGCTTGAGAATACAATGAAGAATAAGAACAGATCTGGCCCTGCTCTGACAAAGCTGTATTAAAAACTAGGATAAGTGCTCTGATGGAAACAAGTCATCACAAGAGAACATGGGACATGATGTCTGGAATCCCAACAGTTCCCTGGCGGGTCACAGGCAAGCAGGCATCACCGAGCTCACCTACAGCTTGACAGGGAGGCCTGGAGTCTGAGGTGTGAAGTGGGGATTCCTTTCCTTGTGGTCTTCAGGGGTGAGTGGTGATAGATTTGCCAGAGCTTATCAGGTTAGAGCAGGTTAGATATTTTCAGTATATAGGTGTTGCATTTAGCTATGTTACTGTGAAGGAATGAATAAAATGGAGTCTGTCATGCCAACAGAGCACTAAAATGGAGCCAGGAGACCACGGGGGAAGTAGGGCCTATGCACGTCTCCATCTAATGGAACGTGAACTTTGACCTGGGCCATCACATCCTTAAAGAACGTTTACACAGTGAATTCTCACATAGTAACAGCCCTAGCAACCAATCACATATAGACAAGAATGGCTCCAGTCTACCAGCACCAATCATAATTTTTGCAAAATAACTTATGTAAGCTTCCTCCTTTCCCTTTAAAACGCTTTGGTTTTCAACCCTCCTTGGAGCACATCTGGGTTTCTATTCAAATCTGTGTCTCCCAAATTGCAGTTCCTAAAACAAATAAATGCTTTTGTTGCCTTACAGCTCTGGTCTTATTTCTCAGTTGACGTTATGAAGGTGGTAACTATCATCATCATTATAAATGTCACCAAGTACAGAGCGCTTACCAGTGCTAGAAGGTGGCATCGCAACTCAGACCTCACTAATTGAACTGGGTTGCAATATCTATTGAAAAATCTTTCTTGGGGAAGCAAATGACAGAGTCATGGATGGAAGTCTGGCCCTGCTCATAACACTTCTGACACCAAATGTATGGGTTTTTCATACCAAGCAATTCTCTTCAGACATCAGCTGGGTGTCCTAGAATTTAATTCACTTTTGACACTAACTACATGGACTCACTGCAGACCCCACAGGTTAAGGGCTCAGTCCCTCAAGACTGCCCCCCAATTCAGACGCCAATTGTAAGGAATAGGTTCCCAGGTTACCACACTTCTGTCCAACTGACCCAAACTGGGGGTTCCAACAGCCCCCTCCTCCTCGGTTTTGGTCATTTGCTATTATGGCTCACAGGATCCCACTTGACTTATGTGGACAAAGAATGTCACCTGCCATTTCGGTAAACAAAGGGTGTTGCAGTCATCAAGCCATCAGCCACTGTGGCTGCCCCCCACTGGTGCGCCCTGAGGGGATTCGGGATGGAGAAAAAACAGGATGCGGGCCCTAGATAGTTAAGGTGCGTAACAAATGGATAATTTCAATAAGCCCAGATTCTTGCATCTTCCCATACACAGAAAAGTGCTAAATTCATTAACTTGAGATGTCTGGCTTGTTTCTGTTTTATAATTAGCAGTAATCTTCTGATGTTCCACTACCGGGGTTTTTTTTGTAAGAACGCCTCTATATCCTGGCTCCTCCCTCACCTCTGGGGAACCGTCCCTGAGAGCTGGCTGAGAGGCTGCATCCTGGCTTAAGTCCTCAGTAACTCTGCCCAATAAAACATGATTGTCAACTTCTAGGTTGTGTTTTTTTTTTTTTTTTTCAGTCGACACTGTTACCAGTTTATTATAAAGAATATTATAAAGGTGCAAATGAATAGCGGTATACAGGACAAGGTCTGGAAGGGTACTGAGCACAGCAGCTTTCTGTCCCTGTGGAGTTTGGGGTATGTCGCCCTCCTGGCATGAGATGCATTCACCAACCTGGAAGCTCTCTGAACCCTTTCATTTAGGGGTTTTATGGAAATTCTATTACATACACATGATTGATTAAATCATTGGCCTTTGGTGATTAATTCAATATCCAGTCCCTCTCTCCTCCCTAGAGGTTGACGGCTGTGGGAGTGGGGCTGAAATTCCAACCCTCCAATCACACTGCTGTCTCCTTTGGCAACCAGTGCCCCACCCCCATCCTATCTAGGGATGTTTCAAAAGTCACCTTATTAGCATAAATTCAAATATGTGTGAAAGGGGCTTATTATGAATGACAAAAGATGTTTCTTTCACCCTCTTCACTCAGGAAATTACAAGGGTTTTCGAAGTTTCATACAAGACCCAGGGGCAAAGACCAAATATATATTTCTTATTATATATCATAATATCACATGTCCCTTATATTACAACTGAACCTTTGTCCCTATAGGGATGTCCACATATTCATATTAGTAACAAGGCTGAGCTTTGCAGTAGCTTGGAAACCCTTGGTGGGATGGAGGGCAAGAGAAGGTCTAGAGCTGACAGTAGTCTTTGCTACCTTGGACATCCTCTCCCCTCTCCTGACACTTCCCTCTCTTTACTCTCCAGCTTAGTAAGTTTTGAGGTCTTATGATCCTGAACCAGGGAAACCCTGGACCCTGGGCAGAGAATTTGATGGTAAACTTCATGAAAAGCAGTTATTTGGTCCTTTCATCTCTATGTCCCTCACACAGCATAGAACCTGACAAAGGAAACGCACACACAATGATTGCTGAGCAAACGAGGTAGGTGCATGCCTAAGAGTTGTGTGTGAAGTAAAACGATGGTGTTTCAATTTGCCTGTGTGGGGAAGGAGTGATAAACAGGTTCTCCTCTCAGAAAAAGTTCTCTTCTGTGGCAGGGGCAGGATACCTGAGAATCCCAGCTTCCTCTTAGTTTCAAATAACCCTTGGGAAAAGTAGCTTGAAACGGGAAGGATCTGGCAGAGCCATGAATATTCAGAGGAACCCACAGCACTTCCCAGTTTGGACTGAGTTCCCTGGGAGACCAAGAAACCAGGCAACCTACATTTGAGGTAAATTCAATGTTATTTTTGTCCTATTTTATTTGCCATCACAACCCTCGAGGTCAACCTACATTACTTCCATTGTTCTCAAATCCTTTCCATGTTTATTCCTTGATTTTCCCAACATCTGACTCAAAACTCCTCAAGGGAACGCACTGTCTAATTCTTTCAGTTCTAGTGTCGAATTCTTTCAGTTCAGCTCCGTACAAGTTTCTGTGGCTCTATACACAGGAAGCTCCTAAAAAAATGTTTAATTTCCTCATTTAGAGAGTCTGCTTTCATATGGAATCCCTCTCCCATCCCTAGAGTCACATACACTCTGGTTCCCTCCCCGCCAAGGACCACTAGGGCTGCCACCTTAGGCATTGTGTACAGAGGTTTTTGCTGGGCCCTGAGTGTAGGAAGCCAGCACCTTCTTCTGCAAGTGAATTCCAGAAGTGGAAAACCTCTGCTTAACCTCTGTGCAAGTACACTGTGCCCTCCTCATTTCATTCCTTCAATCAGCCCAGGTAGGATCCTTGTAGGCATTAAAAGTCCATGCCGCATCACAGTCTAGGAATCAGAACTGTGTTTCACACATGGGCCCTGCTACTACCTGTGAAATCTCAAGCAAGCTGCACTGCCTCCCTCTTGCCATTTCCCCATCCATAAAATGGACAAAAAGGGAAAGTTATCCCTGCCCCTTTCTCCCTCATGAGTCTAAATAAGAGGATACACCAAATACATGGAGTTCTAGAAAAGACAGGTGCTGTGCCCCTCTCCCCATCCCCACACACAGGTCCCTATGCTCATGACCTTCTGTGACCCGCTGGATCACATGCTGCTGACCTACCCAGAGACACTAGGGTGGGCTGGATCTAGCTGCAAGGCTGCTATATTTTCTTGCCAGTGAGGACTGTGTTGCTAAAAGGTACGCTCACTCTCTTTCTCTCTCTTAGGCTGACCAACCTATCTGATTTCTGTGGGGATATGGGGTTTCTGGACAGCAGGACTTTCAGTGCTAAAACTAGGACAGTTCTGGGCAAACCTGGAAAGCTGGTCACCCTACTAGTAGAAATTAGTCAGAGAGTAGGATGCTCTTACTTCTGTTACCAAACCTCAATTTATTTGAAGGGCTGTTTTGGGGGAGATAATGGAAGATGTGAATTATGAACTGTATTTGGATTCTCTACTTCCCAAGCTCCAATTTGGATAGAAATCTCCCTGCCCAACTTACTCTGCAGTAAATTAGTGGATTCATGGGGGGTATGATTAGGATACTTTATGAAAGATCCTCATCACTCACTGGGGGCTTAAGCACCCTGAGTAGAGAAATTCCTTTAATTCTATTATTCCCGTAATAATGATTTGTTCCCCCTTCTAGCATCTTGCCCTCTCACTATACTGTTATTTGTATTATCACTTTAACGGCCTGAGAACTCAGCATATCCATGTGTGCATTCAATGTTCTATGTACCCTTGGCCAATAAACATAAGGATATAAAAGAAGCAAGGCTGACATCAGCCCTAGCAGTGCAGCCAAAATGGGTGAAAGCTATAGCCTCTATCAATTGTTGATCTAAGATATGAGAAGGTAGAGACGTAAGAGGCTTAGACTTGATAAAAATGTATTTTCTCTAGCCCCTCGTAATTAATAAGCTTTTAGAAAAGCATCAAGAGGTGCCAATGCCAGGCAGAAGCAGAAATGATGAAGTGAGTTTGGAAAAGTTTGAGCTTGCTTAGTGATAAACGTTCAATAATTCATTACTTCATCAAATGTCACCCCACCCCCATTTTGCATGTCTACTTTACGGGGGACAGGGCAAAGCATAGAAGACGACAGCGAACATAACTTTATATCTGTTGTCGGGGTCTTAGGGTTTAACAGCTCTAAATTGATAATCTGTACATGTGAGGATTAAGCAAAATAGATTGAAATCGAGAAGTTTCAAATTGGGCCTGAAGCCTTGGCCAATCTTTTGAGGCTGCATAGCCTGTGGTATTTATGTGTTTCCAGATGAGATAGTTGTTCCTGATAGTTGGGGGGCTACCAACTATCAGTGACAATCTACTGCAAAATTGATAACTGATACCGTGCTGGTGTCGTTTGTCCTTTTTGTAGGGGGTAGATGCCTCCTTCTTTCATATCTCGCAACCTGATATCAACCCATCTTCCTGCAGTCAAGAGGAAAATGAACAACAGAAGCTGGCCACAGAATGAACTTCCTGTGCACAGGAATATACACCACAGAGAGGTTAACTAGGGAAAGTATTTCCTGAAATAAAAGGACAAAACCACAGAGCACTTTAACAGTCACCCAAACTCACAGACTTAACACAATCCACGTAAGAACTTAATCAGGACACGTGCTTGTGTATTTAGAGAAACAGAAAGTATGACAGACAAAGTTGGGTGGATTATTAATGCATTTACAAACTATTACAAACCAAACTAGAAAGACATGCTTGCTGCCTGAGATTTTAATATTGAAAGAGTTCTTGGTGTTAGCAAAGTTAAAAAAAATCTTGAAAATACCTGCTTACCTTGACTCCTGGTGATGACAGCAACTGATGGATCAACAGAGTCAAGTTGGGCTGGGCAGGAGGTGTGCCTGGATTAGGAAAATTGGTGACTCAGAACAGTGGACGAATTCATGCTACATGCCGCCTGTAATGCTGGCAGATAGGTTAGTGCTGAGATGGGAGACCTTATTATGGCTTAAACAGGCCAAATGACCCACTCTTTTGTCTGCCATCTGCACCCATCTCTGCCCTTACTTCTTTACAACACTAGAAGAATTAATGGTAAGAACTGCTGTGCCGAACTTAGGATCAAGGGGTAGACTGTGTGGCTAGAATGCCATTCAGCTAGAGCCGCTGATGCATTTTAGAAGTCAGGACCTGGGATATAGTTTTTTTTTTTTTTTTTTTTTTTTTTTGCGGTACACGGGCCTCTCACTGTCGTGGCCTCTCCCTTTGCGGAGCACAGGCTCTGGACGCGCAGGCTCAGCGGCCATGGCTCACGGGCCCAGTCGCTCCGCGGCATGTGGGATCTTCCCAGACCGGGACACAAACCCGTGTCCCCTGCATAGGCAGGCGGACTCTCAACCACTGCGCCACCAGGGAAGCCCTGGGATATAGTTTTATATATAGATTGCCCAATCCACATCTCAGTTGGGTGTGGCATGGCTGTCCCCTACCCAGATTTGCCCCTCCCTCATAGTTTACTTCCCTCTTGTACTACCTCTGTCTTGAACACTGTAGGTGCTGTAGGAATGTGTCTGTAGTAGCAAGTCATCATTCAGTGACCTTTACATAGTGAAGAGGCTCCCCTGGTTATCAGCTCCAGGGCTCAGGGGAATAAGCCTATTCTTGGAGACAAACTTCTTCCTCTGGAAGTTGGGAAAAAGGGTTCTAGTTTCCATCTTGGTTACATATAACTGCATGACTTTCTGGATTTCTGTTTCCTTCTCATAGGATGTAAGGTTGAGTTGAACTGAGAATCTCCTCCCAGATCCAACATTCTATGAACTTTAAGCATTTACAATCCCATTTGGAAATATATAAACCCCTCCATGAATCTCTTATTTGACAATGACAAAGATGATACAGAGTGAGAAGGGGTTGAGTCCTGGTTCAGCATCTCCATGCAGAATTACTTCTGAGGTTATCTCCTTGACTTTTCCATGAGTTGCCCAGTAGTGTTTCCCAGGGAGCCAGCCAAGGTGCCAGCTGGAGGCAGATATGGGAAAAGAGATGATATAGATGTTAATAATGTAGTTAAAATCATCATGTTTGACAGCCCCATTCTAAGGGCAAAAACAAGGAGGGATGGGAAGTTGAGTGTGGCCTCTCCTGTTGAGGATCACAGGATCCGGACGCGCAGGCTCAGTGGCCATGGCTCACAGGCCCAGCCGCTCCGCGGAATGTGGGATCTTCCCGGACCGGGGCATGAACCTGTGTCCCCTGCATCGGCAGGCGGACTCTCAACCACTGCGCCACCAGGGAAGCCCTGTCTCATTATCCCTTGAAAAATAAAGTGGAAGAGGTACTCAATAGCTCTCTCCAGTTGGAGGTAGACTTTTAGCTTGTACTAGACCCTAACCTCTTAAACAGAGAGTTTAATCATATGTTAAAGGAAAATACTTATTCATCATTCTCAGCATTACTGGCCATCATATACCACTGGTAACACACTATAATACTAGAGTTGGCCTTGGCTACTAACCAAATTGCTCAAGACAGCCTTTTTTTAAGAACATAGGTTAATATTGGCTATTGAATTTTGTCTTTTGTTTCCTAATGAAAATTCTCCTGGCCAGTTGCTGGTTCTTTGAAAAACTGTGATGCAGGCTAAGGTTAACTTGACTGATTTTTCCCTCGTAGTGCCTTAGCTCTCTTGTTATGATTACATTCTTGTGATGCTTTTCCTTTTTTCTTTAAATAAATAACCTTTTATTTTAGAATAGTTTTAGATTTACAGACAAGTTGTGTTGATAGTTGAGAGAGTTTCCATCCATATACCTTAGACCCAGCCTCCTGTATTGGTAACGTTCTGCATTAGTATGGTACATGTGTCACAATTTTAATGAACCAATTTTGATACATTATTATTTACAATAGCCCATTTTTCATTCAGATTATCCTCAAATGTCTTCATCTGTTCCAGGATCCCATCCAGGGAACCACACTACATTTACTCATCATGTCTCTTTAGGCTCCTCTTGATTATGAGAGTTTCTCAAACTCTCCTTGTTTTTGATGACAGTTTTGAGAAGTACTGTAAACATGGATGATAGCAACACCAATAACATCTCTGTGGCCTCGTACTGTGCTGAGCAATGTGCAAAGTCACTTAGATATATCCACTCATTTAATGCCCACAATATCCATATAGGTACGTCCTATTATTATCCCCTTCTTATAGCTGAGGAAATTGAATCTTAAAGTGTTTAAGCAATTTACATAAGATTATATAGTATAAGTGGCAAAGTAGGGAGACCAATCCAGGCTTGATTACTGAGGCCACATTCTTTTTATATTGAAGTACAGTTGATTTACAATGCTGTGTTAGTTTCAGGTGTACAGCATATGTATGTTTCTGAATATACATATCAGAAATCTCTCTCTCTATATATATATATGTATATATACATTCTTTTTCCGATTGTTTTCCATTATAGGTTATTACAAGATATTGGACATAGTTCCCTGTGCTATATAGTAGGACTGTGTTGTTTATCTATTTTATTTATAGTAGTTTGTATCTGTTAATCCCAATCTCCTAATTTATCTCTCCACCCACCTTTCCCCTTTGGTAACCAGAAGTTTGTTTTCCATGTCTGTGAGCCTACTTCTGTTTTGTAAGTAAGTTCATTTGTGTCATATTTTAAGATTCCACATATAAGTGATATCACGTGATATTTGTCATTCTTTGTCTGACTTACTCCACTTAGTATGATAATCTCTAAGTCCAACCATGTTGCTTCAAATGGCATTATTTCATTCTTTTTCCTAGCTGAGTAGTATTCCACTGTATAAATATACCACATGTTCTTTACCCATTCATCTGTCAATGGACATTTAGTTTGCTTCCATGTCTTGGCTACTGTAAACAGTGCTGCTATGAACATTGGGGTGCATGTAACTTTTCAAATTAGAGTTTTCTCCAGATATACATGCCCAGGAGTGGGATTGCTGGATCATATGGTAGCTCTATTTTTAGTTTTTTAAGGAACCTCCATACTGTTCTCCATAGTGGCTGCACCAATTTGCATTCCCACCAACAGTGTAGGAGGGTTCACTGAGGCTACATTCTTAACTACCATGCTTGGTAATGAGAATGATGAAAAATTCCTTAGACCTGTACATTTCTTTACAGAGCACTTTCACGTATATCACAGTCACATCCTAATGACCCTGGTGATCAGGGTGATCGGGGCAGATGCTACCATTCCTGGAGGCCCAACAACTTGGTGTGGGCTTCTGCTACAGCCTGATCATAGTCAGGCCAGTATTTTAATTACTTAAGTAGGTAGCAGCCTTGCCTGTAGGCCTGTCATACTCTGGAGGGCAGAGTCCATATCTTCTCTACTGTTATCTTCCCTGTGATGTCATATCTTTTACATGGTAATCTCTTAATGAGCACTTGTTGAATTGGATTCCTCTTTTACAGTTGAAGGAAGTGAACATTAGAAAATTAATGAAAGCCAAAAAAAAATATTTTCCATGTAAACTGTGAGGCTTTAAACTCTTTTTTTTAAAGTCCATTTTTCTGCAGGGATCAACCTTATTGACAGTCTCCATATTTTTCAAAAGCCTCTCAATAGTCTAATTTGATGAAGGACGCAAGAACAGGGATTAATAAAATTCAGATGACTTTAAAATAGAATTTTTCAACATATTCCTTCCTGGTGGTAGTGCCAGGGTGATCTTTATTTTGATTCCCTTTTGGCTGAACTCTTACCAGACATAGTTTATAGAATCACAGCATTTCAGTTGATATCTTTGGCTTTAATTTGTCACTGGAAGAGATGTTAAAAGTAAGGAAAATGACTCAAAGTGCAGAGAAGAAATAAAAGAACAAATTGGTGAATGGAAAACTGCCAACCTCTGCATCATTCTCCTCCAGGAGGTAACAGAGAGGATTACTCTATACTTCCTTCACCCGGAGAGAGGCCCAGAACCATAAGTTGTGCTAGAGAATGGCTATTTAAAAAAAAAAAAAAAAAAAAAAAAATATATATATATATATATATATATATATATATATATATATTTATTTTTGGCTGCGTTGGGTCTTCATTGCTGCATGCGGGCTTTCTCTAGCTGCAGTGAGCGGGGGCTACTCTTTGTTGCAGTGTGCAGGCTTCTCACTGCCGTGGCTTCTCCTTGTTGCAGAGCACGGTCTCTAGGTGCGTGGGCTTCACTAGTTGTGGCTCACGGGCTCTAGAGTGCAGGCTCAGTAGTTGTGGTGCACCGGCTTAGCTGCTCTGTGGCATGTGGGATCTTCCCGGACCAGGGCTCGAACCCGTGTCCCCTGCACTGGCAGGCGGATTCTTAACCACTGGGCCACCAGGAAAGTCCGAGAATGGCTACTGTCCTGCGAAGCAAGCTAGGTAAATCCTCGTGATGTCAGGAGTGGTGACCATGACTACTCTTTCCATGGGCTTAGCAATGAGAGGCCCAATGGACAGAGCGTGACCTGAACTTGCTTCGTAGAGAAATATTGTATCTGGGCTCCAATACTAGCAACTTACTACTATGTGAACTTGTCAAGTTCTACTACCACTTGAACCTCATTTTCTGTATCTTTAAAATGGGCTTAATAATAAATGTGATCCCGGAGCTGCTGTGAAGTTTAGAAATAAATGTGTAAACAATATATTCAAAGTCCAATGGATGGCAAATGGCTTACGTTCAATACATGTAGGTATTATTAACCTGTACATTTTCCAGCTTAAGGACTGAGGTAGATGGCTGCTTCAGTCACATTCTAGCCCTGGACTCCATACTCCTCTCACTTAATATTCCCAAAATGAAAGTCAAAGTTATTGGAAAAAAATAAACTCTCCTGGGACTCAGGGAAGCCAGCTTCTGGATTTAGTCCAATTCCCAGAGTGCTTCTGCTTCCAGCACAGCCCCAGAAGGATGCCATCTATCCCCGCATCTTCAAGTCTAGGGCACATCAGGGCAAGTCCAGGAGCATGGCATCTGCCAAACCTCCTCTGTCCCCTAACCCCAGCCTGTGACTCCTGCCCCACCCTGCCCTCTGGGCTAGTCTGACTTCTGTTTTCCACTCCACATTATATTTGGCATTTTTATCACCAGAACTTGGGCAACTGGGCAAAGCCTTTGGGCCAGAACTAGGCACTATTTCCGAGGAGCTCCCCTCGGTGAACTGCTTGATGCTCTGCTGGGTATGACTGCGTGTTTTTGACAGCTGCAGGGAGAGGTGCTGAGTCCTGGGGTGGGAAGGGTGATGAACACACCATAAATCCCGTCTGCCTAGAGCATATATCTGAGGGCTGCACAAGTTCTGAGGCAAGGAAACTGGAACTCTGGAGCCAGGTAAACAGACCTGAGTCAACAGGAGCAGAGAAACAGCTCTGTGGCCCCTCCATCCACAGCCTTGGGCTGGGTTTGCAGGGTCTGGTGGCTGGCTTCTTGGGAGTCATCTTTGATTTTCATGGTTTTGTGAGGTTTGGGAAAGAAAATAAATGCAGGACAAGGTTGGGGCTCCTTCTTGCAGTGGCCGGGCAACTGCTTACAGCGCCATGGCACCTAGCAGAGTTTCCAGGACTGCTCAGAGCTGTTGGCTCCAGGGAGGTGAGGAAAAGGCCACACAGCCGCCCCGTGGGTCACTGACGGGCAGGTCCTCCAGGGAAAACATAGGGCCGTGAGTCAGAGCACCTGGATCCAGGCCCCGATTTGCCACTGACCTGCAACGTGATTTTAGGCCTCCTGACTTCTCTGGATTTTTACAAAATGGATACAATATTCATATCCTATCTACCTCAGAGGATCAAATGAGATGAGAGATGTCAAAGTTTTGGAAGCCCCTTACCGTACGAAACTGTCAGACTGTGTGTGAACAGTTATTAATGAAAAGAAAATGATAGCTATCGATCGCTAAGCACTGTTTAATACTTGGCACAGTGCTAGGTGATCTACAGGACTGGTTAAACAATTTGCGGGGCTCAGCACAAAATTAAAATGTGAGGCTCCTTGTTCAAAAAGAAGGAAAAGGTGCCATTAAAGTCATTAAAATATAAAGCAATAGTTAACAATAGGGCAGAAGACCTAAATAGACATTTCTCCAAAGAAGATATACAGACTGCCAACAAACACATGAAAGAATGCTCAACATCACTAATCATTAGAGAAATGCAAATCAAAACTACAATGAGGTATCACCTCACACCAGTCAGAATGGCCATCATCAAAAAATCTAGAAACAATAAATGCTGGAGAGGGTGTGGAGAAAAATGAACCCTCTTGCACTGTTGGTAGGAATGTAAATTGATATAGCTACTATAGAGAACAGTATGGAGGTTCCTTAAAAAACTACAAATAGAACTACCATATGACCCAGCAATCCCACTACTGGGCATATACCCTGGGAAAACCATAATTCAAAAAGAGTCATGTACCAAAATGTTCATTGCAGCTCTATTTACAATAGCCCGGAGATGGAAACAACCTAAGTGTCCATCATTGGATGAATGTATAAATGGAATATTACTCAGCCATAAAAAGAAATTGAGCTATTTGTAATGAGGTGGATGGACCTAGAGTCTGTCATACAGAGTGAAGTAAGTCAGAAAGAGAAAGACAAATACCGTATGCTAACACATATATATGGAATTTAAGAAAAAAAAAATGTCATGAAGAACCTAGGGGTAAGACAGGAATAAAGACACAGACCTACTAGAGAATGGACCTGAGGATATTGGGAGGGGGAAGGGTAAGCTGTGATAAAGCAAGAGAGGCAGGGACATATATACAGTACCAAATGTAAGGCAGATAGCTAGTGGGAAGCAGCCACATAGCACAGGGAGATCAGCTTGGTGATTTGTGACCGCCTAGAGGGGTGGGATAGGGAGGGTGGGATGGTGGGAGGGAGGGAGATGCAAGAGGGAAGAGATATGGGAACATATATAAGTGTATAACTGATTCACTTTGTTAGAAAGCAGGAAAAAAAAAGAATATTAGATACTGGAAAAAAAATAGTTAACAATGCTGTATTGCATATATGAGCGTTGTTAAGAGAGTAGATCTTAAAAGTTCTCATCACAAGAAAAAAGTCTGTAACTATGTGTGGTTATGGATGTTAATTAAACTTATTGTGGTAGTCATTTCACAATATATACATATATCAAATCATTATGTTGTACACCCCAAACAAGAATGTTGCATGTCAATTATACCTTAAATTTAAAGAATAATAAAAATTTTCCTTCTGTCCACAGGCTCTCTACCTTCAGTGTGGTTCTTTATTTGCTATTTAATGTTGCATTCCCTTGAGCATAAGAAAACCTTTAGAGTAAGTGCAGACCCTCATAAGCTCCTAGGATCCCTCTCTACCACATGTGTGTGTGGTGTCTACCCACTGCTAGGCTGACATGCACACCCTGCCTGGGGGTGGGGGAAGTGTCAGGCATCTCCCTTTCCTCAGCCCAGGCTGGACAGGTGAGCTGGGTGAGTGAGTGAAAGGCTGGACCCTGCTGTTTCCTGATAAACACACCCTGGTACTGCTAGCCTGGGGCCGAGATGGCGTTGCCACGAGCTCCTCCTGAACTCTGGCCCTGACCCACCCTGGGCCAGCACACAGGACCCTGCTAGGGGCATGGGGGAGGGTGACAGCAGTTGTTGGGTGGCAATGGGGGGAGGGGATCAGGCAAGGGCCAGGGCACCAGAGCGTGGGGAGGCAGAACCACAGCCGAACCGAGTCTCCAAGCTTCCAGTGCATGTGCCATTGATCTGTTGGATTTCACTTATAAAACTCAGATTCTGGGACTGTGACTGCAGAGCATTAAACCTCAAGTGTGGGATCCCCGCCGGAGCGCCAGGCCCTGTGTGGCTATGCAGGTCCCGTGTCCTGGAGCCAGCCCAGGTGATTATCTCATGAGGCTCAAGGATGATACTAATATAAGGGAGCTACTTTTACTCTCATTTGGCAGAAGAGGAAACCGAGACCTTTAGCAACTTGCATCAAGCCCTGGGAAAGCAGAGGTAACATGTGAACCTGGGCATAATTGAAACACATCCAGTAGAATCTCTCTGGAAGCAATGAATGTGTGAATTGGGCTGCTGAACCATACCCTCATCTGGTCTAGATTAGTAAACTAATACTCCTTCAAGAGAATATTGAGAGCTAACTAGCTCTTGAGAGCTAACTCCCTCAAGAGAAAAGTCACGAGACATCCTCCCTCCAACAAAGAACATTATTCCAGCAATATTATTGAGTCTTCATTATTTGATGAGGAATCTAACACCCAAGATGGTTAATGAATCTTTTCTCAGCCATTGATATTCAACTGAACCATTCAGCAAAAATATTACTGAGTACCTGTCATAAGCAAGAATTTTGCTTGCATTTTTTGGGGAATATAAATGTGATACAATCTGACCTCTCTCCTCTAGGAATTTATCTGTGCCAGAAAACTGGCCAACACTATCCTTAATGCAAGGTCAGTAATGAAAAGGCTCTAAGGGAGAAACAACTGGGGAGAAGTGGTGCATTCAAAGAAGAGAGGCCTCTTGGAGGTGATGGAACAAAGCTTCTTGGTTGGGTCCTATTTAAGATGGCCTTGGAGAATGGGTAGGGCTTTGCATATGATGGTTGTGGGGAGAGAACAGCAAGGGCAAATCCATAGTGGTTGGAAAAGCATGCAGCTTGTTCCAGGAGCTGTGTCTCTTCCAATTAAAAAATATGTTTCCATGTCCTTCCCTGACCCTGGCTCCTTGGCCACAACTGACTGATCTAGAGGTATGCTTCTCTGGGATCCATTTTCCCCCCCCTTTTCCTTTTTTCCAAACAGATTCTGAGAACGAGGTGCCTGTTTGGGTTGTAGAAGCTGTGGGATGGCACTCCTGGGCACCTTAACTGGTAGTGTTTCTTGATGTGTAGGGGATGCCATATCCATGAAGAGAATGAAGGTGACAGGCAGAGAAGCGGAGACAGGTGGGAGGTGTGGGAAGGAGCATTTCCCTTCTCATTTCCAGGTTTTCCCATGGCCCAAAGGTAACATCAGCCTTCTGTTGGTGAGTGCCCCAGTGACTTTCCAGTCAAGCTCTCTGTTGCCTAGGCTACTTGGAGGTTAGTTTGTGTCTCTTGAGATCCAGAGACTTCTTTCAGAGATACGAGTTATTGGAATGGTCTAGGCGAGGACTCAGGACAACTTGCTGCAGAGCAGGGGGAGGAATGAAGGGAAAGGGGTGGATGAAGGAAACTTTGTGAAGATGCACGCAGTGGGACTGAACTGTTAGGATGTGGTGGTTGGTGGATGCTCAGAGAGAGGCAGAGATGATGGACAACCTCACGGGATCACTGGCACAGAGGAAGGGTCATTAACAGGGGGCTTTAGGGAAAAGGATTCATTTAGTTTTATGCTCTAAGAGTTAAGAACTGCCTAAGCACCCACAACTATATCCCTACAGCAGCCAGAAATGTCAGCCCTGTGCCATAGGTGGGAAGGAGTTACAAGTTCAGCCTCCCCTGAATATGGCTCCTGCACAGCTGTCCACTGTCTCTGTAACCCTGGATGAGTTACTCCAGTTCCCTAAGCCCCATTTTATTATAACCTGGTATAATATCTAACTGAGGATTTTCACAGAGATTAAATGAGAAAAGGCACTAGAGCCTAGAACAAAGAAAATTCTCAGTTAATGTTAGCACAAATCAAAACCAAATGAAAACAAAAACAGATCGCTAGGTTAAGAATTTATCTTCTTCTGGGAAATCCTATTCTTTATATCCTATTAACAAAAGGAAACTGAGGAAATTAATCCTTATTTGTACTTAGGGTTTTTCTTTTTTGATTAAAATTGAGATTGTATTGGTTTGTGTTTGAGGATCAGGGAATGGATCTGAACAATTTGTATGGAATGTAAATTCCACTAATTAATGATTAACATCATACGCCCTGCACCCCCTACCTACTCCTAATTTCAGTCTCTCACAGTACATTAACAAAGTTATTAGGAAAAAAAGGATGACCATGACAAAAGATGTCACAGAGAGCACACAATTCTGACAGGGAGAGCCAGGATCAGGGAGTAGTTTTCTTTAGGAAGCAACTCTGCTAAAACCCAACATGGGTAAAGAAATAATTTAAAATGTTTAAGACAGATTAAAGACACGTCTGTGACTCTAAGTCGTCATTTATTGATAGTATGCTTTGTATGATAGGATGTAAAACCATGAGCCCAACTTAGGGAAGGTTGACAGCTAACAGTCAAGCCTTGCCGTGATTCAGTACCTGCTACTTTCTGATAGTACAGAAAGATAAATAATCAGCATAAGGTTTACATCTTAAAGAAAAGTATTTGCACTTACCTAAATATGTTTTAAAAAGTGGGATGAGGTGGAATTTCCTCCTTCTGAAAAATGGGTTTCTCAAATTACTAAAATACTTGCATTTACCAAATTGTTGATTAAAATATTCCTCTGGATGGTCTAAGAAGAGAGGCAGGGGCCACTCACAAGACATGGTCTATGTTAGTCCTCAGACGTGGCTCCTTTCTCTCCTGCCTCGTCAGAGATTGCACTCTTCACTTTCTCCGATTTCTGCAGGTAAATCTTTTAAAAATTTTATTTTATTTTTTGATGCACTATAGAGATCTGATTCAAAAACCTTTTGTTTCTTGATTAGTCACTTGAGCCTGTTTACCTTGCTCTTCTTTTGTTTGTACTTTTATTTTTTCTGAAGATTTTTCTTGTTGCCCTGCTGCCCTTTTTGGGATTAGTTTCCACTTAGTAGGAGCAGGCTTAGTGACAAACTTGCTGATCTCTCAGGCCTCTTCTTCCCTCCCCTGTGGCTGAATGAACCTCTGTGAGATCTAAGTTTCTAGGAAGAGTGATGCTATAGCAATTCACACTTCTGGGAACACCAGAAAAACAGGGAGGGCAAATAATGGTTTCAAATATTTTGATAATCCCGTACATTTGTTTGTATAGTTGACTGGATTTCCAAGAATGTGGTAGAGGAGGAAAAGGAGGTAAAATTTAATGGGCCAATTGTAGGAAATAGACTTCCAAAGCTAAGAAATATGATATAGAGGCTTTAACAAGACACACATGGGCTGATACTATAAGTAGCTGTGGCCGCATGTGGAGTTCATCAAGTCAGAGGAGTGGTTCGGGCACCTTAGAAGGGGTCTGCAGGGGCAGGCTCACTCCCGATGTGCCCTTTCACTCAGACTTACAGATGTCAAAAGTTTCCAAGGGCTCTGTTCTCTGTGTCTGCCACACAGGAAAGTGTGGCCACACCTCGCCTGCTGCCTTGGCATGGCTCAGAGTGACCACAACTTGAGAACAAATGCCCGGTCTGTTGATAGATCTAACAGGGATTTGGAATTGGGATTGGTGAATTTGCCATATGAATTTTTGTTCTCTGCTCTTCCTCATAGGCATCTCTGCATTCCTCATAATGTCATGCTAAAGTTGGCAGCTGTATAGCAAAGAGCAATTAAAATCTCATTTCTGACGCTGAATGCCAAAAAGCAACATTTCTGGTATTAGCCCAGCCCCAAAGGGGAAAACATACAAGTTTTCTTACTTATCCGTATTTTTTTTTTGAAACCCAGCTAACTTTTTTTTTTTTTTTCCAGTACCCGGGCCTCTCACTGTTGTGGCCTCTCCCGTTGTGGAGCACAGGCTCCGGACGCGCAGGCTCAGTGGCCATGGCTCACAGGCCCAGCCGCTCCGCGGAATGTGGGATCTTCCCGGACCGGGTCACGAACCTGTGTCCCCTGCATCGGCAGGCGGACTCTCAACCACTGCGCCACCAGGGAAGCCCCCAGCTAACTTACTATCTCTTCAGTTTTGGAGTCTTCTCTGAATTTCTCAATCCACCTCATCTTTCCCTTTTTCTGAAATCTTTTGGTCTATATCTCTTGTACTGTGGAAAGGAAATGGCATTTCATGGACTAGAGTTCACATGTTACATTATCTTGAATAAATTCCAGCTACCATTTAGACAAGGATTAGTAAATGATTGGTGATTGCTTTATATTTTAATATTCTCTGCAACTGATAGGACCTCTTATTACCTTGACATTTTATGGGGAAACAGAAGTTCAGGGAAAAGAACTTGCCTGAGGTCACATGGCTCGTAGGCGACAATGCTGTCAGAATTGAACCTGAATTTCCTACTTATTGTGCTGTACTGACTCCAGGTTAACTTTTCTGAGCCTTAGTTCCGTCATCTTTGAACTAGAAATAGTCGGGTAATTGCCAATGATTCAATGAGAAAGAAAGCCTGAAGTGCTGGGTTCAAAACATGTGTATATGTAATCCCTTCCCCCACTCCTTCATTAATTAAGAGTTTTATCATGTGCTATCATTTCTCTTCTCATATTTAACAACTGCATTTCCACCCAGATGCTGAATTTTCTAGATATGGTGGCTCTATCTTATGCAGATTCTATAGGCGTCACACAGCACATACAGATTGTGGGATGACGTGATTTTGATTATTATGTTGTCTCTTTCTCTCCTTTTGGGTATGTCTATTAGCCTGGCATCATGATACACTGTCAATCCTGTGAAATTGAGGAGGTTTAGCCTTGTTTACTGCAAAAAGAAGCTCGTAACTATAAGATCACCACTCCTGGAAATTAAGTCTAAGGAATAATCAAACAAGTTTCCAAACTATCGATATTCAGATATTTTCTTCAAAGTTTCTTGAGACTTTAATCTTTCTGTCAGCTATACAAAAGTATTATAAAATAGGCAAGAGTGGGGCTTCCCTGGTGGCGCAGTGGTTGAGAGTCCGCCTGCTGATGCAGGGGACACAAGTTCGTGCCCTGGTCCGGGAAGATCCCACATGCCGCGGAGCGGCTGGGCCCGTGAGCCATGGCCGCTGAGCCTGCGCGTCCGGAGCCTGTGCTCCGCAGCGGGAGAGGCCGCAACAGTGAGAGGCCCACGTATCGCAAAAAAAAAAAAAAAAAAAAAAAAAAAAAAATAGGCAAGAGTGGGGACATATCCAGAGGTAGGTAAGGTATTTTTTGCCTCTCTGAGCTACTTGCCTTTAATAATTTTTGAGTGCTGCTTTCCAGTGAAGTGTTTTAGTAAAAGAGAGAGATGTGGGAAGTAAAAGACGGAAAAAGGGAAATGTTCAAGGAGAAGTAATTGGTGTTTGGTCCTTCATTAATTTCTAACATTTTCCAGTGGCTTGGGATATTAGATGGTGGGAGAATGTGTGTCTATGGTATGGGTGAGTCAATGGGTATGGGCCCATGATTCTCCATCCTGGCCACACATGAAAATAACCTAGGGAGAATTTAAAAATGCCAATGCTCAGGACCAAGCCCAGACCAAGTGAATCAGAATCTCTTGGAATGGTGCCTAGAGAATATTTTTTTAAAAATCCTTCAGGTCATTCTCATGTTATCTGAGGTTGAAACAACCAACCTTGAGAGTTAGCCAGACCAGGCCCAGAAACAAGCTGTTTTCCTGGCAATGTCTCTGAGAGAAGTGATACAACACTACAGTTAATCTTGAAATAAAGGATGGTGGACAATTTCAGGGACCCCAAGAATGTGCAGTTTGTGTACCTTTTTGACAGACTACCAATTATGTGTGTTGACAACAAACTGACTTCCTGTTAGAACCACAGGTGAAAGACCTGGGGCAACCATCTCCATGTCTAGAAGTATTAAAGAAGTGTGGACAGGATAGAGTAAGTGTATTAGAAATAAGCCTTCTTTCTTTATCGTTTACAAATACATACCTCCAGAATACCCTTCATCTTTGGCCTCTCTTTTTTGATGTTGAAAATAAGAATGCCCATCATCTCAGTTCTCTCCCTCCTCCTATGAACCCTACTCCTGGTTCCACTGTGAAGAGGAGTTTACGTTTTCAATTTTTCCTTTGAAAGTTATTTCTACCTGTTCATTGTAGCTGTAAATGGCACCATTATCATTTTCTTTGAAAGTCTCTTCAGTTGAAACAGAGTGAGATGTTGTGGAAAGAACATGGGCAGGAATCAAACAGAACTGTTTGAATCCGTCATCTCTTAATGAATTCTGTGACTCTTGGCAAGTTTCTTAATCTGAGTCTCAGTTTCATAGTCTATAAAATGGGAACAGTAACCCTTATCTTGAAAGGCTGTTCTTGAGAGGTTATGAAAATAAATGTAGGTTAAACATGTGTCAGGAACATAATAGTTGTCTGCTAGGTGTTGATAGTGCCTTTTTTTTTTTTCTTTCACTACATTTCCTCAATTTCAGAGAGGAATAACAATGTTAAATTGCTATAGGAAGAAGTTAGACTAAAACACCACACACTTAAAGAATTCCTATTCACAACTACAGATCAAACACAAATCATGCCAACTCTATATATAAATTAAATGAAATAATGGTGGTAAAAACGACTGGTTCTCTAGGAATAAACCTACCTAAGGAGACAAAAGACCTGTATGCAGAAAATTATAAGACACTGATGAAGGAAATTAAAGATGATACAAATAGATGGAGAGATATACCATGTTCTTGGATTGGAAGAATCAGCATTGTGAAAATGACTCTACTACCCAAAGCAATCTACAGAGTCAATGAAATCCCTATCAAACTACCACTGGCATGTTTCACAGAACTAGAACAAAAAATTTCACAATTTGTATGGAAACACAAAAGACCCCAAATAGCCAAAGCAATCTTGAGAAGGAAAAATGGAGCTGGAGGAATCAGTCTCCCTGACTTCAGACTATACTACAAAGCTACAGTCATCAAGGCAGTATGGTACTGGCACAAAAACAGAAATATAGACCAATGGAACAGGACAGAAAGCCCAGAGATAAACCCACACACATATGGTCACCTTATCTTTGATAAAGGAGGCAAGAATATACAGTGGAGAAAAGACAGCCTCTTCAGTAAGTGGTGCTGGGAAAACTGGACAGTTACATGTAAAATGAAGAAATTAGAACACTCCCTAACACCATACACAAAAATAAACTCAAAATGGATTAAGGACCTAAATGTAAGGCCAGACACTATCAAACTCTTAGAGGAAAACATAGGCAGAACACTCTACGACATAAATCACAGCAAGATCCTTTTTGACCCACCTCCTAGAGAAATGGAAATAAAAACAAAAATAAACAAATGGGACCTAATGAAACTTCAAAGCTTTTGCACAGCAAAGGAAACCATAATCAAGACCAAAAGACAACTCTCAGAATGGGAGAAAACATTTGCAAATGAAGCAACTGACAAAGGATTAATCTCCAAAATTTACAAGCAGCTCATGCAGCTCAATAACAAAAAAACAAACAACCCCATCCAAAAATGGGCAGAAGACCTAAATAGACATTTCTCCAAAGAAGATATACAGACTGCCAACAAACACATGAAAGAATGCTCAACATTATTAATCATTAGAGAAATGCAAATCAAAACTACAATGAGATATCATCTCACACTGGTCAGAATGGCCATCATCAAAAAAATCTAGAAACAATAAATGCTGGAGAGGGTGTGGAGAAAAGGGGACACTCTTGCACTGCTGGTGGGAATGTGAATTGGTTCAGCCACTATGGAGAACAGTATGGAGGTTCCTTAAAAAACTACAAATAGAATTACCATATGACCCAGCAATCCCACTACTGGGCATATACCCTGAGAAAACCAAAATTCAAAAAGAGTCATGTACCAAAATGTTCACTGCAGCTCTATTTACAATAGCCCGGAGATGGAAACAACCTAACCGCCCATCATCGGATGAATGGATAAAGAAGATGTGGCACATATACACAATGGAATATTACTCAGCCTTAAAAAGAAATGAAATTGAGCTATTTGTAATGAGATGGATAGACCTAGAGTCTGTCATACAGAGTGAAGTAAGTCAGAAAGAAAAAGACAAATACCGTATGCTAACACATATATATGGAATTTAAGGGAAAAAAAATGTCATGAAGAACCTAGGGATAAGACAGGAATAGAGGCGCAGACCTACTGGAGAACGGACTTGAGGATATGGGGAGGGGGAAGGGTGATTTTGACAGGGCGAGAGAGAGTCATGGACATATACACACTAACAAACGTAGTAAGGTAGATAGCTAGGGGGAAGCAGCCGCAAGGCACAGGGATATTAGCCCGGTGCTTTGTGACAGCCTGGAGGGGTGGGATGGGGAGAGTGCGAGGGAGGGAGACGCAAGAGGGAAGACATACGGGAACATATGTATATGTATAGCTGATTCACTTTGTTATAAAGCAGAAACTAACACACCATTGTAAAGCAATTATACCCCAATAAAGATGGTTAAAAAATAAAAAACAAAAAACAAAAAAACAAAAAAAAAAACAAATGGGACTTAATGAAACTTAAAATCTTTTGCACAGCAAAGGAAATCATAAACAAGACTAAAAGACAACCCTCAGAATGGGAGAAAATATTTGCAAATGAAGCAACTGACAAAGGATTAATCTCCAAAACATACAAGCAACTCACGCAGCTCAGTATCAAAAAAACAAACAACCCAATCCAAAAACGGGCAGAAGACCTAAACAGACATTTCTCCAAAGAAGATATACAGATACAGATTGCCAACAAACACATGAAAGGATGCTCAACATTATTAATCATTAGAGAAATGCAAATCAAAACTACAATGAGATATCATCTCACACTGGTCAGAATGGTCATCATCAAAAAATCTACAAACAATAAATGCTGGAGAGGGTGTGGAGAAAAGGGAACTCTCTTGCACTGTTGGTGGGAATGTAAATTGATACAGCCACTACGGAGAACAGTATAGAGGTTCCTTAAAAAACTAAAAATAGAACTACCATACGACCCAGCAATCCCACTACTGGGCATGTACCCTGAGAAAACCATAATTCAAAAAGAGTCATGTACCAAAATGTTCATTGCAGCTCTATTTACAATAGCCAGCACATGGCAGCAACCTAAGTGTCCATCAACAGATGAACGGATAAAGAAGATGTAGCACACATATACAATGGACTATTACTCAGACATAAAAGGGAACGAAACTGAGTTATTTTTAGTGAGGTGGATGGACCTAGAGACTGTCATACAGAGTGAAGCAAGTCAGAAAGAGAAAAACAAATACCGTGTGCTAACACATATATATGGAATCTAAAAAAGAAAAAGAAAAAAAAATGGTCAGAAGAACCTAGGGGCAAGATGGGAATAAAGATGCAGACTTACTAGGGAATGGACTTGAGGATACGGGGAGGGGGAAGGGTAAGGTGGGACAAAGTGAGAGTGGCATGGACATATATACACTACCAAATGTAAAATAGATAGCTAGTGGGAAGCAGCCGCATAGCACAGGGAAATCAGTTCGGTGCTTTGTGACCACCTAGAGGGGGTGGGATAGGGAGGGTGGGAGATGCAAGAGGGAAGAGATATGGGGACATATGTATATGTATAACCGATTCACTTTGTTATAAAGCAGAAGCTAACACACCATTGTAAAGCAATTGTACTCCAATAAAGATGTTAAAAAGAAAACAAACTATTGGTTCAGGGTTTGGAACACAGTAGGCAGGTAATAAATGCTAGTTTTTTCCTATTCTTACTCCTATTTTTAGGAAATTTTCCAGGCAAGAAAGGGGATGCATATACAATATTATATGTTAATAGAACACTGTAATAGTCCCCATTTTTGCTTTTAAACTTTTGTCACACTGTAACTTTCAGCACTCTTTCCACATTAGGACTTCATATCTTAATATCTCACCCTCTCACAAATTCTCAGATAATTCCACCTTGAGTTTGAGCCTCGGCTTTAGTTCTCCCCTCTATTCCATCTACCGCCATCATTCTCGGGGATTTCGGCAACCATTCTGACCTTCCAATATGCTGGCATTATAACTCTGTCCCTTATTTCTTTTTATTCCAGTATATCTGCTTAAATGCATGACCATTATTAGAAATATCTCCACTGCTAATATCTTAATTCTATGATCCTCCTTTCTGAACAGAGCTACCTTCTATTCTTCCATTTTCTCATCCCTAATGTATACTAGACCTGTTAGGACACACAATTCCAGGTGTGGTACACAGTCTTTGACATGGATACATAAGGAAATTGTCAAGGGTCATATTAAGCCAGAGAAGTCAAGTTGGTTCTAGTGCCAAGCTATTTTAGCTTGTTTTGAGGACCTAAAATAAGAATTCTTACTATGAGTGTTAACTAATATTTGTACACACACAAATGGTATTGAGCTATAGATTGTATTAGATGGGTTCACACAATACTACAGCAGCAATCTCTAGAGACGGCAATCCTTCCACTGGCTTCTGTCTATAATTTTGCTGTTGACTATGATGTAGCACCATCTTCAACTTTGTCCTGTCTCTGATCTGATCTAGATCAAATAGATTTAAGTAACTTTCATATGCTGGAAACACAGGGGTTAAACTAAACTGACCTTGGGGGAATAGAGCAGAAAAAGAGTTAGTAGAGTGGAATCATCCCTCTGTCACACTTCTTGAGCCATTACTATGTGTCAGGCACATAGGTTCTGGGTGTGGAGGCTAAGGATGATGAAGAGCTGACCATCTAGTAAGCAAGACGTAGGCAGACACAGATGGCTGTCCAAAGAGGTATTTCTAGCTGCTTCCTGGCTCACAGTTTTGCAGAGATATTCATTGCGCATGGCTACAGTGGGTGGGGTTGTGATTGGCCATAACGGCTGCCAATTTAGAATGTTCTCTGGCACCTTTTATACACAGAGAACAAAGATGTCTGGAGACACACTAAATGAGTTTTCAATTTGTGAGCTGCTTGGCATCAGGTTAGAGTAGGTGGCAGATAGAGTTTGGTGCCAGATCAATAACCTAGATTTATATGCACATATATTTGGAATTTTCTTAGGGATCATTCCTGGGAAGGACATCTACCCTGGGAGAACTATAATGCAGGTGAGCTTAAGTCATTAGATGTCCCATTGTTATCTGTCTTTAAGTTAGCCATTGAAAATGAAAGAAATGTAGATACACAAAATGCTGGTGTCTGACCCTTCAATAAGAGATTTGGGAAAAAAGGAGGCAGTCTTTAGCACCCCCCAAAAGTGATAAGGACAGTATTCAAACTTATTTGATCTCTCCAACTCTTGGGGTTCACCCAAGGGAAACTTTTTCCAAGGGTCTTTGGAAACAGAACTCATTCTCCCTGTAGTTGCTTCTAAGGAGGAGGTCATTAAGCAACCTTCAATCTCTTAACCTTTTTGGTACTCAACAAATCCTTAGTGAGAAACAAGAATGTACATTTTGGACACTCTTTAGTGTGGGGAGGGAACTTACCACAGACCATGTTTAAAGGAAAAACCTCTTGTTAAGGTTAGGTCTGGTGGTCTCTCCCCTAGAGCTCCTTGCCAATGGGCTTATTTGTAGAGCTACCAAGAGGACCCTCTAGACCTCTAAAGTACTGACCACGTGGGCAAGCTAGTCTATTCTGGAACTAAAAGCAGGAACTTTTAAAATAATCCATGTATGTTTGTTTTACCCATTAAATAATTTTGGGATTGTTTTTGTGGAAGGCAACCATGCTTTCTCACGCAATGCCCTTTGTAAATTTCTACTCCCCTTTAAGCTTCAACTCAAATATCACCTTTGTAAAGTCTTTTGTAAAGTCTTTGTAAAGTCTTTTGTAAAGTCCTTTGTAAAGTCTTCTCTGACCCAAACCCAGCACTCTTTTTTTTTTTTGCGGTACTCGCGCCTCTCACTGTTGTGGCCTCTCCCATTGTGGAGCACAGGCTCCGGACGCACAGGCTCAGTGGCCATGGCTCATGGGCCCAGCCGCTCTGCGGCACGTGGGATCTTCCCGGACTGGGGCACGAACCCGTGTCCCCTGCATCGGCAGGCGGACTCTCAACCACCGTGCCACCAGGGAAGCCCCCCAGCACTCTTATTTGTTGCTGCATCTTCTCTCTCTCTGACCCTTTCGGGTGTTCATCATGACAATGATGACCCTGAATTGCAGTGGTTTGGGATGAGTCTATCTTCTCACTTGACTTGTATCTCCTTTAAGTAAGGCTATCTATAGTACACAGCAGGTGCTCGATAAATTTATGAGGAAAGAAGTATTCTTGGGGTCATTTTTTGATCTAATAGATGGGCCACGGGGCTGACTCAGTATGGCATTTCTTAATGTTTTTGAGTAGAGAAATATTATAAAGGTAGAGATGGATTTAGATTGCATAGGTTCAGTCATTCATTTGACACCTTCATGATTTTATTGCATCTGTTACCACATATACTATTAATCTTCCTTTTTTTTTTTAGGTCAACTCATTCCTTTTTCTTGAAAGAAAAAATTTAAGAAAATTTGGAACATGTGTATAACTTGCCATAAATAGAGGGAAAACATCCAAATGCATTGAAATATGAGTGCTTATCTATATGACTAGTGATGAGTGGACCACTCTTCAGGAAACATGGCTCCAGAGCTTTCACAAACCACCATTTTCCTTCCTCTAAAGTATCCTTCCTACTAAGCATGTTGTCAATATTTTGGGTATGTCTCCACTACAGTACTTTACATGGCAGAAGGGAGTAGACATGCTCTCCAGCCTTCCCCCAAACCCCTACAATCATTTCCCTCCCTCAAGCAAGAGTGGGCATGCCACCCAGGATGTTCTGGTGCATAGCCTCAAAGTGGCCCATTATAAATTTCTCTGAAATATTCATTTTTGTCTTAACAGTCATAAACATTTTGTTTCCACACCAAAGTATATATTTGTAATTATATTCATATAAAAATAAATGTTCTTCCAAATATTTGAGTAAATGGATAACCTTGGATACTGTTTATTTGGTGATTTTGAGTATAACCAATTATGTACTACACACTTTGAGAAACATGGTCTTGAGTAAAACACAATATTAGATGGTCTTCATCTTAGTACTAAGATGTGGTTTGGTAAGAGATTTCTCATTGAATGACATTGAAACTGAAATCCAAGGAGACTGATATTTGTAGAAAACTCCAGAAAGAATTTATCTACTGATAAACAATAAGAAGTGAAAAACAGAGGTGGTTATTTAGATCATTCTGGACCAGACTTAAAAATTATTTACTGAAAATTAATTCTGGAGGTAGTTGATAACTAGTTTTTATCTGAATGGCAGAGGCCGAAGAGTCCCTCTCCATTTTATACAAAGATGTTATTTATTCTCATTAGCTTTGGTCACTCTCACCCAGGCCCCAGTAATGGCATACAGTAGGACAGGGTGGGAGTGGTTCTGTGCCATTAAACTACACATTCTTCCCATTGAAAACACCCATAGATTTTGTGAATAGTGTGTCACAGTAGTCAGTGACTATGTAGAGGTTTTCCATTCATCAGTTGACTTCAGTATAACAGCTGGGAGCTCTGATCTAGACTTTTTCTATATGGCTAAGCTTAATGAATAATTACTAAGTGTTGCAAGTACATTCTGAATTAGGGCAGAGCTGGGACTTGGAATTTGACTCATAGATGTTTCATTTTTGGCCAGTCTGCTTCTCATTTCTAAATTTAGAAAAAGGAAAGAGAAGCTCTTGGCTTTAATTTAGTATTCTGTTTCTGTACTTACTGCTAGTGGAGTTGGCTGGCAGGTTGATTAAACCATCTTCATTTAGCTGGTAGGAGACTTGTAAAACTGCCTAGAAGAATAAGCCCCCCAGGGGAAAGCAAACACTGGATGGGAGTCAGTTTTAATGTTTCAGACTTGGCTTCAAATGAAACTGTCTGCATAGTCATTCTTATTTAACAGGAATTTCAGGGGTTTTAGTAGTTTTAGAGGACAGGATCAAGAAAGCTTTAATTATTTCAATGTAGCATCCCTAATCTTACATCATGGGGTGTGTGTGTGTGTGTGTGTGTGTGTGTGTGTGTGTAAGGGAACTGTGGGCCATTTAGAGTAGTTTTGGTCAGTGGCAGCATTGCTGGCCAAGTCCCAGGGAGTAAGATTTGGTGGTGACTGACCTTTGGGCTGAAGAAAATTAACCCATGTGCTACTTCCTAGTCTTGTTGGCCTCAAAAACCATCAGTGGTTTACCCTCAAAAGCAACTGAAACTGGGCCCCCTCTCTCCCGTGGTGAGGGCTGATTCGTCTACTCCTCATTCGAAGACCAGCGACACCAGTGAGAGATAAAGTCAGGATCTCTGCTCTGACCCTCCATCAGGCCTATGGCCCGTTTCTTTAAATCTACAGTTAGATCTTGGGAACCCAAGAACACAGCCACCACTGATCCACTGTCAATCTGCCTTTGAGTAGAAACAGATGCTACCCCTATACTGAGTCTTGTTTCTTGGCAATCTTTTATCTGTAATCTTTAGCAAATGCCCACAACTGCCAGAGATGCCTCTCCTTTGCCTCTTCTCCCAGTGGTCTAAGGCAGGTATGAGGGTGAAGAGCTGAAGTCTCCGTAGCCCACCCTGTTTTCCAATGAATCCTTTCTCCATCTGGCTCAGGGGAAAGAAGAGGAGCCATATGGGAAACAGCATGCTCTGCCACCCTATACAAGCCTCCTCAAAAGCCAGAGAGAGGAGGAGTCTGTTGGGATTTGGAATTGGCAGACACTTCTGTATCTCTGACGAGGGGTGGATCAGACAGCTAACAGGAAACTGAACTCCTCCTACAACTGCTTAGAGACAACACATGTCCCTGCTTCTATTCACCCAGGCCTCTGTCAGGCTGCTGTGTGCATCGGGAACGTGGTAGGCTGGCTTCTGAGCTCTGCTCCTCGGTGGCTGTGTGACCCCTGGCACTCACAGAGGCTCACCTCTCTTAGCCCGTTTCCTCATAAAAGAAGGTGCTAGATAGTTTTCTAGGGACACTTTTAACTCAAATTCTATGATGTGATTAAATTGTGAGATGGGGAAAGGAAAGTTTCCATAGGTGGAGGACCTTGGAATGAAAGTACAAATTTCTAAGGAATGTTCAGGTCTCTTCATTTTTACCTTTGATTACATTCGTCACCTCCATCACTTTCTAGAATTTCTACTTCTTTGCTCTGTGAACTTCGGCAAATTGCTTAGCACCTCTACATCTCTGTTACCTCTTCTAGAAATTGGGAGCAATGACACCACCCATACAGGGTTGTGGATTTTGGTATCTTTATTTTGAGGACTAAGTGCTTATATATTTAAAGTGCCTAGCATGGCCCATGCTCATGCAGGAGTGCTCAATAAACGTGAATTTTCTTCACTTTCCCAACACCATACACAAAAATAAACTCAAACTGGATTAAAGACCTAAATGTAACACTGGACACTATAAAACTCCTAGAGGAAAACATAGGCAGAACACTCTGACATAAATTGCAGCAATATCTTTTTGGATTCGACTCCTACAGTAATGGAAATTAAAAAAATAAACAAATGGGACCTAATTAAACTTACAAGCTTTTGCACAGCCAAGGAAACCATAAGCAAAATGAAAAGACAATGTACAGAATGGGAGAAAATATTTGCAGATGATGTGACCGACAAGGGATTAATCTCCAAAATATACAAACAGCTATACAGCTCAATATCAAAAAACCAAACAACTCAATCAAAAAATGGGCAGAAGATCTAAATAGACATTTCTCCAAAGAAGACACACAGATGGCCAAAAGGCACATGAAAAGATGCTCAACATCACCAATTATTAGAGAAATGCAAATCAAAACTACAATGAGGTATCACTTCACACCAGTCAGAATGGCCATCATCAAAAAGTCTACAAAAAATAAATGCTGGAGAGTGTGGAGAAAAGGGGACCCTTCTACACTGTTGGTGGGAATGTAAACTGGTACAGCTATTAAGGAGAATAGTATGGAGGTTCCTTAAAAAACTAAAAATAGAGCTACCATATGATCCAGCAATCCCACTCCTGGGCATATATGCAGAGAAAACCATAATTCAAAAATACATGCACCCCAATGTTCATTGCAGCACTATTTACAAAAGCCAAGACATAGAAGCAACCTAAATGTCCACCGACAGATGAATGGATAAAGATGTGGTACATAAATACAATGGAACTTCACTCAGCCATAAAAAGAACGAAATAATACCATTTGCAGCAACATGGATGGACCTAGAGATTATCATACTAAGTCAAGTAAGCCAGATAGAGAAAAACAAATATCATGTGATATCGCTTATACGTGGAATCTAAAAAAAAAAAAAAAGATACAAATGAACTAATATACAAAACAGACCCACAGACATAGGAAACAAACTTATGGTTACCAAAGTGAAAAGGAGGGGGGGCAGGGAGGGACAAATTAGGAGTTTGGGATTAACATATATATACTACTATATACAAAATAAACAACAAGGACCTACTGTATAGCACAGGGAACTCTACTCCATGTTTTGTGATAACCTATAAGGGAAAAGAATCTGATTTATATATATATCACTTTGCTGTATACCTGAAACTAACACAATATTGTAAATCAACTATACTTCAATAATTAAAAAAACAAAGAACATTACTGATGCTCCTCAGAGCAGGAATATATGACAAAGCAGAGATTCTCTGCATGTTCTTCGTGCTCCCTAAAGCTGTGTAGGTGAGAGAGAGGAAGACACTGCAGACTGGTGCCACTGTGCCCTCTTTGCCACCTGTCCCTCCCAGGGCTCTCCCTACCTCCTGAATCTTATACCCTCCTTCAGAAGCTGGCTCCCTGGTCCCCACTTCTGTGGATGCTTCCCTGGTTACTCTCACCAAAAGAACCTTCTTCCATGTCTGGAGTCCTGTCACCTTTACTCCCTGAGCCTACTTTTCACTTATATTGTGAAATATGTTTTGTATTTCAAATTGCCATTGGTATTTATATATCCTTTTGCTATTAACATTGTACCTTTCTCTGGCCTCTTTAGGCCAGATTTCTTGAGGGCAGAAAGCTTGTGTTTTTACAGCTCCCTAAACATAGCAAATATTCCACTGTGGGCAGGACCCATGGTAAGACATAATTTTACATTTTTCTTCTGTTCCCATAGCAGTGTGGTCTCCTCACATCCTTACTATTCTTAATTAATACTGAATTTTCTCTACAGCCACTCTGCTTCTTTTCATCACAGCATAGATGAGCCTCCTAAATTTGCATTTGTGTTACATTTAGAAAGATTATTTTACTTTTCTCTTCTCTTTACATGTAAAACTGAGACCATGAATTTGTTTTCTTTGCCTTCTAGATGTCTCTCTGAGGTCTCAAACATCTAGTCCCAAACTCTCCTCCAAGACTTTTTAAAGGTGGGTAATACACTAGTCTTCCAATAACGAGACCTTTTCTTTAAAATGAATGTCATAAACGTCCTTTCCATACACTTGGCTTCATCATTGTATTTCAAGTATTCCCGAAAATTGAAAATATGTCTCACAAATCAATTTCCCGTTTGACCTATTCTCCACAGTCAAATCCAAAAGCCTCCCTTAAAAGTTCTGCATTCCTCTGAAGCTAAATGATACAAAAAAAAAGTCAGAAACACCCTTGCATTTGAATCACCACAGTCTCTCTCTGCTCCTATGGGCTGATTCAGCAGATTGGCTCCTGGTGGAGAGCACTGGTTTCCCAGCTAGTCTATGGCCTATTTAAAACAGACAGAGGCATCTCCAAGGCGGCTTTGTCAAAGGCCAAGGACATTTTTTCAGCATAGACACCAAGCTTCTTGCCACATAAACAAATAGCAGGATTTCACTTTAGCTTCCCCAGGTTTTTGGATTGACAGCAAATGGTAGGAGGGATACGGAAGCCAATAAGGCAGCCCAGGGCAGCTAGAAGCCCAGAAGGAAGACGGGAATTATTGGCTCTGGCTCCGCGCTCAGGGTGAGGCTGTGAGCAAGCCTCAGCCATGAAAGAACATCTGGAAAACCTCTCGGCTGAACTTTCCACCCGTAGACTCAGAGGCTGGATGATGTAGGAGTGAAGAGAATCTGCCTTGGATTCCTTACGTTCAGTGAGTATGTCTCACCTCTAGCTACACAGTGAAATCACCTGTGAGGTTGTTAAAAGCTGCCAGTGTCCGGGCCACACCCCAAACATGGTTGTTTCTGAAAAGACCTCTAGGGGATTCGTACATGCAGCCGGGATGGAGAACCACTGATTGGTAATAGTGAAAAGTCAGATTTTCTTTTGAATATCTTGACTGAGTTGTTTTTCTTTCACTTCTGTAGAAGACTTTTGGGGGTACATTTAAACTGTTTATAACATACACTCTCTATTATTTCCCTAACTCTTATCCTTAAATAGCCCCCCTTCGGGAGTTAAAATAGTGATCTATCTCTATCTATCTACCTACATACACACACACACAAACACACATGTATACGAAACTTATAATCTGTGTAGTTTTCACCAGCAAATGGCTTACCTTGAACTCAATAAACCATCTTTCTATCTGGATAGTTCGGGAGTAGTGGTTACAGTTTGTTGGATTACATACTGGAAACCAAGTGTCATCAGACTTGGGTCTAATCTGAACTCTATTATGTGATTTTGGGTAAGTCTTGTATATTCTTTTGAGCCAGTTTCCTTACCTGTGAAATGAGGGAGTCAGAGCAGGTGTTCCTCCAAGGTGATTTTCAGCTCTAGTGTCCATTGGTAACATTCGTATTCACTGCTAAACATCATGGAGCAAGACCTACAGAGAAAAGGAAGCTCTTTTTTTCACATATGGCTGGAACTAACCTCTTGCCTAATCTTTAGGAACTGTCTTCATGGCCTGTGGCATTAAGAGAAGATCAAAAGCCTACCTCTGAACTTCCTGGATGCTTGTCCCAGCTCTGCCTATAAACGTTCTGGGGAAGACTAATTTTTAAATTTTTATCCATATAAATGAGGACTCTGTCTTTAGAATGCTAGGCTTTGTTTCCCAGTGTGTGTCCTGTGGAACACTAGTCTCACAAGATAGGCCTTGACAAAAAGGTTAATGGAGATCAATAAATTTGAGAAATGAGGCACAATCTAACCCTCCTCTTAGTGATTCATGATACATATTAGTGTTAAAAGTGTTGTACAAGCACTTAGTAAAGAACCTGCTTAATGCTGTCAACACAGTTTGCTAAGGAAGTAATTCATACTTGTTTGAGCAACCAATTAATATCCCAGGTTCAAGGAACACATGTAGAGAAATGTAGCTTGCTGCTCTGTGGCTCACAAGAAGCCTGGGTATTCCTATCATCAGTGATATTTTTGATATGGTGACTCCCACCCACCCCATTCTCCTTGGGATGCTGTTGCTACTGAAGTCTACATCACACCCTCTGTGTGTGCCCAGCCTCAAAACCCAAAGCTTATGAACCTCTTTGGTTGGTTGAGCAGATCTGGGGAGGTCATAGATCACCTGGGAAAAAGAATGGAGGGAGAGGATGCACTCTAGTAGAATTCACCTGGTAATGCATGGCAGAAGAGAAGAGAGAACTTCCATGGTCCAATATAGCTGAGAAGGCAGGTAGACCAGGACAGTAAGACCACAGGGAAGGCAAAATTAGTTCCTTTCTCTGGTTAATCATGATCTTTGATTAAACGTATTGATATAGACACTTTATTTCGAGATATTATTTTTCCTCTTTTTGATGGGTTTTTCTTAAAGAATAAGAGTAGGGTAGAGCTAGGAGGGATCTTAGAGATCGCTGGGTCCAAATACGGCAAATAGGTGCAATGTATGGTGCCAGCTCTGACTAACAGAGGCTACCTGGAGCACTGTGTGGAGAAGGACATTGGGGCTATATCCTGACTTGACAGATTAAAATTTTGTGCAACTCCTAATGATAACTGCCATTTGTAAGGTACAGTGTCATGTGAGTGGAGTGTTATTTTGTTTTTGTTTTTAATGGCAAGGGTGTCGTGGGTTCTGTGTTGTTTTTTTTTTTAAATAAATTTATTTATTTATTCTTTGGCTGTGTTGGCTCTTCGTTGCTGTGCACGGGCTTTCTCTAGCTGCCGCAAGCGGGGGCTACTCTTCGTTGCAGTGCACGGGCTTCTCACTGCGGTAGCTTCTCTTGTTGCGGAGCACGGGCTCTAGGCACTTGGGCTTCAGTAGTTGTGGTGCGTGGGCTCAGTAGTTGTGGCTCACAGGCTCTCTATGCGAGCCACAACTACTCCCTCTTAACCACTGCGCCACCAGGGAAGTCCCATGAGTGGGGTGTTTGCCATTCCTTGTGACGATGAAGAAATCACTTGCAAAGGGAATATACTTGCCCAAACTCATACCAAATGACCTTTTTTTGTTTTGTTTTTTTGCCTCCCTTCTCCTTAATTGAGCGTGAACAACATTCTTGATATTTAACAGGTAAAAGTGTATGGACTGTATTCTTTGAGGTTGTCTCAACCCAGTCAATGTATGCATTCATTTGCTAAATATGAATAAATAGTGAGAAACAAATTGGGATCAATTATACCCCCAATTCAGGCCAGTTGCTTCCACTTATCTTTGCCTTTGTCTATGCAAACATTGGCCAGTGTTTGTGACCAAATCTGGGGCACTAAGTCAGTGGCTTGAAAACATTTGGATTTTGTCCGCTTTCACATTTTGAAACCTGGGAAAAGGCTAACACAAACTGGCATTTGGGAGCCAAGTGCTCCAGCTTCCCAGGAGGCCTCTTAGGCCCGACCTCCAGGTGCTTTCTACGTCCTGACGTGTGCTTTTAGAGAAACATATATAGTAGATGATGGGAGCCCTCTAGAGAGGAAGGTGCTTCCGTTCACTACATTTGTGCCCCCAAACACAGACACAAATGTGGCTCTCTGATGGGGGCCAGTACCCCACTTCAGGACCCTGGTTTCTAGCTCCTGAACTTCTGGCTGCTAGCCTCTGGGGGATGACTTCACTCCACCCTCTAGTTCTGCTCCAAATATTCCCCCTATCTTCTACCTCTGGACACGCCTCAGCTTTTATCTTCCTCTTTGGCAGATCTTTACCCCAAGATAAAATCTTGAGATCTTATATACAACACACAGAAATGAATTGCCTGCTGAGATCAGGAAAGCTTTCAAATCAGGCCTCCTGTCCAACTACAAAGAACGTGTCCCAAAGAGCCAGTCTCCTTAACTGAGCCCAACGAATATTTTCCTTAAAGATTATTCAGTTGCTCATGAAAACATATGTAGCTCTCTACTCTGCAAACTGATAGAAGGCTGGAATAAGCTCTTTTCCTTTAAAAAAGCTATTCCAATACATGTATATTTATATCTTCACAGAAGATAGTCTAGAAGATGAGGCACCACACTTTAATTACGGTTCACTTGGAGAATGGGAGTGGGGGAGGGGCTTGAGGTGGGTTTCATTTTCTACTTTATACACATCAGTTTTTTAAAAAATAAGAGCATATTTTCTAATTGGAAAATAAAAATATTAAGCAAATTTAGAAAAATGAAAAAAGGATTCGCAAAATCTTAGAGATGAAGAGAACCCCAAGTTCATTGAGCATTTGGATTCAAAATCTGGCGTGAATCTTTGTCAAATAATTTTGCATGCATCTGTGTGTGTCTGTGTGTGCGCACACACTGGTGTAAGGTTGCCAACTGTCCTTTCTTAGAAAGAACTGTTATTTATTCTGAATTATGTCTCTCTTACATTTTTGGCGTTAAAATGTCCTTTGGTTTATGAAATAATAGTAACAGTGAATGATGACTTTTTTATATCCTTAGTTGGTATAATAAATAATTGGAGATTCAATGTGAGTTCTCAAAACTTTAGACACTTATGAGTTTATTATAATTATAGTCTTGAAACTACTCATGTTAGCAAGTTTCCCATTTTATAGATGAGGGCATTGATATTCAGGGATGTTGTGAAGTGCTCATGATAACTGTTCTCTCAAACATACCACACTCTCAATTTTAAAAAAATTATTCATTATTCACATAATACTTGCTTACTGAGCATATAACATTTATTGGACTAGGTGTTAGGAATAAATATAAATAAAGAGATATATCCTCTTGGAGCTTATAATGTAATATAATGGCTAAAGCAGCATTAGTTTACATACCATGTGTAAATCATTAAAATAATTTTCCTCTTCAGTATATAAATGAGCCTTATAGCATCTTATTTTATACATATCATCATTTCTTTATCTATAGTTTATTACTATTCTTTGCTTTATCCATAATATTGGCATCTTGTCTTGTAGGCAGAATGAGTGTGTGTGTTCACTGTAAAATATTTAACCAATGTTTAAATATACAGAGAAAGAAGTGAGAGTCTGTTTCCATTTCTCACAGCCCTCCAATACCACTCTGGTCTCTGGAATTAACCACTGTTAATAGTTTTTTGGATATCCTTCCAAAGCATCTTCCTTAGAGTATACACAAAGATTTGAGGTTACTCCTCTCTGTTAAGTAACTTTCCTCATATAATTATCTATTTCTGGTACTGTAAACTTGCTTTATCCCAGTTAGAGTGATCCTATCATTTCTGAAAACAGGATCATCAACCACCCCTTCACAATTTTGCCTAAATATAGGTCGTTTTCAACTTAAAAATAAGTTGTGTTCTAAAGGCTTTTGTTTTATAAGCTGATTGGAATGTGTTCGCTCATAAAATGATCTACAAATACGTTTTACACAGTGGTTGCAGCAGCACAAGAAAAAGGTCAATATGGAAAAGAACATTTAAAGACTACATGGGAGACAGACCTTCAAGATGACGGAGGAGTAAGACGTGGAGATCACCTTCCTCCCCACAAATACACCAGAAATACATCTACATGTGGAACAACTCCTACAGAACACTTATTGAACGCTGGCAGAAGACCTCAGACCTCCCAAAAGGCAAGAAACTCCCCACGTACCTGGGTGGGGCAAAAGAAAAAGGAAAAAACAGAGACAAAAGAATAGGGACGGGACCTGCACCAGTGGGAGGGGGCTGTGAAGGAGGAAAGGTCTCCACACACTAGGAAGCCCCTTCGCGGGCGGAGATGGGGTGGGGAGGTCCGTGGGCGGGGGGAAGCTTCAGAGCCATGGAGGAGAGCACAGCAACAGGGGTGCGAAGGGCAAAGCAGAGAGATTTCCTGCACAGGGGACTGGTGCTGACCAGCGCTCACCAGCCCAAGAGGCTTGTCTGCTCACCTGCTGGGGTGGGCGGGGGCTGGGAGCTGAGGCTCAGGCTTCGGAGGTCAGACCCCAAGGAGAGGACTGGGGTTGGCTGCATGAACACAGCCTGAAGGGGGCTAGTGCACCACAGCTAGCTGGGAGGGAGTCTGGGAAAAAGTCTGGACCTGTCTAAGAGGCAAGAGACCATTGTTTACGGTGTGCGAGGAGAGGGGATTCAGAGCACCGCCTAAACGAGCTCCAGAGACGGGTGCAAGATGTGGCTATCAGTGAGGACACCAGAGATGGGAATGAAATGCTAAGGCTGCTGCTGCAGCCACCAAGAATCCTGTGTGCAGGCACAGGTCACTATCCACACCTCCTGGGAGCCTGTGCAGCCCGCCACCCCCAGGGTCCCGGGATCCAGGGACAACTTCCCCGGGAGAACACATGGTGCGCCTCAGGCTGGTGCAACGTCATGCTGGGCTCTGCCACTGCAGGCTCACCCCGCACTCTGTACCCCTCCCTCCCCCCGGCCTGAGTGAGCCAGAACCCCCTAATCAGCTGCTCCTTTAACCCTGCCCTGTCTGAGCGAACAACAGATGCCCTCAGGCGACCTACATGTAAGGCTGGGGCAAATCTAAAGCTGAATCCCAGGAGCTGTGCAAACAAAGAGAAAAGGAAATCTCTCCCATCAGCCTTGGGACCAGTGGATTAAATCCCCCAAATCAACTTGATGTACCCTGCGTTTGTGGAATATCTGAAGAGACAACGAATCATCCCAATACTGAGGAGGTGGACTTTGGTAGCAACTGTAGACTTGGGGTTTGCTTTCTGCATCTAATTTGTTTTTGGTTTTATGTTTATCTTAGTTTAGTATTTAGAGTTTATTATCATTGGTAGATTTATTTATTGATTTGGTTGCTCTCTTCCTTTTTTTTATCTCTATTTTTCCATCTTCTCTTTTTGTGTGTATGTGTATGCTTCTTTGTGTGATTTTGTCTGTATAGTTTTTGCTTTTACCATTTGTCCTAGGGTTCTGCCCTTTTTTTTAGTATAGTTTTTAGCACTGGTTATCACTGGTGGATTTGTTTTTTGGTTTGGTTGCTCTCTTCTTTCTTTTTTTAATAAAGTTTAATTTTTTATTTTTAATAATGTAAAAAATGTTTTATTTTAATAACTTTATTGTATTTTATTTTTTTCTTAAATTCTTTTTTTCTCCCTTTTCTTCTGAGCTGAGTGGCTGACAGGGTCTTGGTGCTCTGGCCGGGTGTCAGGCCTGAGCCTGTAAGGTGGGAGAGACGAGTTAAAGATATTGGTCCACCAGAGGTCTCCTGGCTCCACGTAACATCAAACAGCAAAAGCTCTCCCAGAGATATCCATCTCAACACTAAGACCCAGCTCCACTCAACTACCAGCAAGCTACAGTGCTGGACACCCTATGCTAAACAACTAGCAAGACAGGAACACAACCCCACCCATTAGCAGAGAGGCTGCCTAAAATCATATTAGCTCACAGACACCCCAAAACACACCATTGGATGCGGTCCTGGTCACCAGAAAGACAAAACCCAGCCTCATCCACCAGAACACAGGCACCAGCAACCTCCACCAGGAAGCCTACACAACCCAATGAACCAACCTTAGCCACTGGGGACAGACACCAAAAACAACGGAAACTACGAACCTGCAGCCTGCAAAAAGGAGACCCCAAACACAGTTAAGCAAATGAGAAATAGAGAAACACACAGCAGATGAAGGAGCAAGGTAAAAACCCACCAGACCAAACAAATGAAGAGGAAATAGGCAGTCTACCTGAAAAAGAATTCACAGTAATGACAGTAAAGATGATCCAAAATCTTGGAAATAGAATAGAGAAAATACAAGAAATGTTTAACAAGGACCTAGAAGAATTAAAGAGCAAACAAACAGTGATGAACAACACAATAAATGAAATTAAAAGTTCTCTAGAAGGAATCAATAGAAGAATAATTGAGGCACAAGAACAGAAAAGTGACCTGGAATATAAAATAGTGGAAATAACAACTGCAGAGCAGAATAAAGAAAAAAGAATGAAAAGAATTGAGGACAGTCTCAGACCTCTGGGACAACAATAAATGCACCAACATTCGAATTATAGGGGTCCCAGAAGAAGGAGAGAAAAAGAAAGGGACTGAGAAAATATTTGAAGAGATTATAGTTGAAAACTTCCCTAATATGGGAAAGGAAATAGTCAATCAAGTCCAGGAAGCACAGAGAGTCCCATACAGGATAAATCCAAGGAGAAACACGCCAACACACATATAAATCAAACTATCAAAAACTAAATACAAAGAAAAAATATTAAAAGCAGCAAGGGAAAAACAACAAATAACATACAAGGGAATCACCATAAGGTTAACAGCTGATCTTTCAGCAGAAACTCTCCAAGCCAGAAGGGAGTGGCAGGACATATTTAAAGTGATGAAAGGGGAAAACCTACAACCAAGACTAATCTACCCAGCAAGGATCTCATTCAGATTTGACAGAGAAATTAAAACGTTTACAGACAAGCAAAAGCTAAGAGAATTCAGCACCACCAAACCAGCTTTACAACACATGCTAAAGGAACTTCTCTAGGCTGGAAACACAAGAGAAGGAAAAGACCTACAATAACAAACCCAAAACAATTAAGAAAATGGTAATAGGAACATACATATCAAAACCTACCTTAAATGTAAATGGATTAAATGCTCCAACCAAAAGACACAGACTGACTGAATGGATACAAAAACAAGACCCATGTATATGCTGTTTACAAGACCCACTTCAGACCTAGGCACACATACAGACTGAAAGTGAGGGGATGGAAAAAGATATTCCATGCATACAGAAATCAAAAGAAAGCTGGAGTAGCAATTCTCATATCAGACAAAACAGACTTTAAAATAAAGACTAGGGCTTACCTGGTGGTGCAGTGGTTTAGAGTCCACCTGCCGATGCGGGGGACACAGGTTTGTGCCCCGGTCCAGGAGGATCCCACGTGCTGCGGAGTGGCTGGGCCCATGAGCTGTGGCCGCTGGGCCTGCACGTCTGGAGTCTGTGCTCTGCAGTGGGAGAGGCCATGGCAGTGAGAGGCCCGCATACTGCAAAAAAAAAAAAAAAAAAAAAAAAAAAGACTATTTCAAGAGACAAAGAAGGACACTACAAAATGATCAAGAGATCAATCCAAGAAGAAGATATAACAATTGAAAATATTAATGCATCCAACACAGGAGCACCTCAATACAGAAGGCAAATACTAACAGCCACGAAAGGGGAAATAGACAGTAACACAATCATAGTAGGGGACTTTAACACCTCACTTTCACCAATGGACAGATTATCCCAAATGAAAATAAATAAGGAAACACAAGTTTTAAATGATACATTAAACAACGTGGACTTAATTGATATTTATAGGACATTCCATCCAAAAACAAAAGAATACACTTTCTTCTCAAGTGCTCATGGAACATTCTCCAGGATAGATCATATCTTGGGTCACAAATCAATCCTTGGTAAATTTAAGAAAATTGAAATCATATCAAGTATCTTTTCTGACCACAACACTATGAGACTAGAAATCAATTACAGGAAAGAATCCATAAAAAATACAAACACATGGAGGCTAAACAATATCCTACTAAATAATCAAGAGATCACTGAAGAAATCAAAGAGGAAATCAAAAAATACCTAGAAACAAATGACAATGAAAACACTACAATCCAAAAGCTATGGGATGCAGCAAAAGCAGTTCTAAGAGGGAAGTTTATAGCAATATAATCCTACCTCAAGAAACAAGAAACATCTCAAATAAACAACTTAAACTTACACCTAAATCAAGTAGAGAAAGAAGAACAAAAAAACCCCAAAGTTAGCAGAAGGAAAGAAATCATAAAGATCAGATCAGAAACAAATGAAAAAGAAATGAAGGAAACAATAGCAAACATCAATAAAACTAAAAGCTGGTTCTTTGAGAAGATAAAAAAAATTGATAAACCAGTAGCCAAACTCATCAAGAAAAAGAGGGAGAAGACTCATATCAATAGAATTAGAAATGAAAAAGGAGAAGTAACAACTGACACTACAGAAATCCAAAGGATCATGAGAGATTACTACAAGGAACTATATGTGAAAAAAATGGACAACATTGAAGAAATGGACAAATTCTTAGAAAAGCACAATCTTCTGAGACTGAACCAGGAAGAAATAGAAACTATAAACAGACAAATCACAAGCACTGAAATTGAGACTAAGGTTAAAAATCTTCCAACAAACAAAAGCCCAGGACCAGATGACTTCACAGGCGAATTCTATAAAACACTTAGAGAAGAGCTAACACCTATCCTTCTCTAACTCTTCCAAAATACAGTGGAGGGAGGAACATGTCCCAACACATTCTACGAGGCCACCATCACCATGATACCCAAACCAGACAAAGATGTCACAAAGAAAGAAAACTACAGGCCAATATCACTGACGAACACAGATGCAAAAATCCTCAACAAAATACTGGCAAAGAGAATCCAACAGCACATTAAAAGTATCATACACCATGATCAAGTGGGGTTTATCCCAGGAATGCAAGGATTCTGCAATACACACAAATCAATCAATGTGATAAACCATATTAATAAACTGAAGGAGAAAAGCCATATGAACATCTCAATAGATGCAGAAAAATCTTTCGAGAGAATTCAACACCCATTTATGATAAAAACCTGTCAGAAAGTTTGCAGAGAGGGAAATTTCCTCAACATAATAAAGTCCATATATGACAAACTCACAGCCAACATCGTTCTCAATGGTGAAAAACTGAAACCATTTCCTCTAAGATCAGGAACAAGACAAGGTTGTCCACTCTCACCACTATTATTCAACACAGTTTTGGAAGTTTTAGCCACAGCAATCAGAGAAGAAAAAGAAATAAAAGGAATCCAAATTGGAAAAGAAGAGTTAAAGCTGTCACTGTCTGCAGATGACATGATACTATACATAGAGAATCCTAAAGATGCTCCCAGAAAACTACTAGAACTAATCAATGAATTTGGTAAAGTAGCAGGATACAACATTAATGCACAGAAATCTTTTGCATTCCTATACACTAATGAAAAATCTGAAAGAGAAATTAAGGAAACACTCCCATTTACCATGGCAACAAAGAATAAAATACCTAGGAATAAACCTACCTAAGGAGACAAAAGACCTGTGTGCAGAAATGCGTAAGACACTGATGAAAGAAATTAAAGATGACACAAACAGATGGAGAGATATACCATGTTCTTGGATTGGAAGAATCAGCATTGTGAAAATGAATCTACTACCCAAAGCAATCTACAGATTCAGTGCAATCCCTATCAAACTACCAATGGCATTTTTCACAGAACTAGAACAAAAAATTTCACAATTTGTATGGAAACACAAAAGACCTCAAATAGCCAAAGTAATCCTGGGAAAGAATAATGGAGTTGGAGGAATCAGGCTCCCTGACTTCAGACTATACTACAAAGCTACAGTCATGAAGACAGTATGGTACTGATCACAAAAACAGAAATATCGATCAATGGAACAGGATAGAAAGCCAGAGATAAACCCACACACATATGGTCACCTTATTTTTGATAAAGGAGGCAAGAATATACAGTGGAGATAAGATAGTCTCTTCAATAAGTGGTGCTGGGAAAACTGGACAGCTACATGTAAAAGAATGAAATTAGAACACTCTCTAACACCATACACAAAAATAAACTCAAAATGGAGTAAAGACCTAAATGTAAGGCCAGAAACTATCAAACTCTTAGATGAAAACATAGGCAGAACACTCTATGACATAGATCACAGCAAGATCCTTTTTGACCCACTTCCTGGAGAAACAGAAATAAAAACAAAAATAAACAAATGGGACCTAATGAAACTTCAAAGCTTTTGCACAGCAAAGGAAACCATAAACAAGACTAAAAGCCAACCCTCAGAATGGGAGAAAATATTTGCAAATGAAGCAACTGACAAAGGATTAATCTCCAAAATTTACAGGCAGCTCATGCAGCTCAATATCAAAAAAACCCAAACAACCCAATCCAAAAATGGGCAGAAGACCTAAATAGACATTTCTCCAAAGAAGATATACAGATTGCCAACAAACACATGAAAGGATGCTCAACATCACTAATCATTAGAGAAATGCAAAGCAAAACTTCAATGAGGTATCACCTCACACCAGTCAGAATGGCCATCATCGAAAATCTACAAACAATATATGCTGGAGAGGGTGTGGAGAAAAGGGAACCCTCTTGCACTATTGGTGGGAATGTAAATTGATACAGCCACTATGGAAAACAGTATGGAGGTTCCTTAAAAAACTAAAAATAGAACTACCATACGACCCAGCAATCCCACTACTGGGCATATACCCTGATAAAACCATAATTCAAAAAGGGTCATGTACCACAATGTTCACTGGAGCTCTATTTACAATAGCCCAGACTGGAAGCAACCTAAGTGTCCATTGACGGTGAATGGATAAAGAAGATGTGGCACATATATACAATGGAATATTACTCAGCCATAAAAAGAAACGAAATTGAGTTATTTGTAGTGAGGTAGATGGACCTAGAGTCTGTCATACAGAGTAAAGTTAGTCAGAAGGAGGAAAAACAAATACTGTATGCTAACACATATATATGGAATCTAAAAAAAAAAATGTTTCTGAAAAACCTTGGGGCAGGACAGGAATAAAGATGCAGACGTAGAGAAAGGACTATGAGAACACAGGAGGGTTAAGAGTAAGCTGGGACGAAGTGAGAGAGTGGCATGGACATATATACACTACCAAATGTAAAAGAGCTAGTGAGTGGGAAGCAGCCACATAGCACAGGGAGATCAGCTCGGTGCTTTGTATCCACCTAGAGGGGTGGCATAGGGAGGCTGGGAGGGAGACGCAAGAGGGAGGTATGGGGATATACATATATGTATAGCTGATTCACTTTGTTATAAAGCAGAAACTAACATACCATTGTAAAGCAATTATACTCCAATAAAGACATTAAAAAAATTAATTCCCCCCAAAATATAATAAAATAAAGAGTATTTGCCATGTGTGAAAAGCCCTATTAAGAACTTTGTATTATTTCACGTACTCTTTGAAACATTTTTCTTGGGGTGATTATTATTCCAAATTATATAGATGGAGCACCTGATATTCAAGGTAACTAACTTGCCCATTGTCATGCAGGTTGAAAATGTCAGAGCTGAAAGTCAGATGCCCTCCTAAGCCCATGCACATTCAAGCCCCCAGAAGTCAGTTTAATAGTGGAAAGGTGCACACATAGACATATACTCAGCTGCTGCAAGGCTAGACGCTCTTGTTCCACCATACCTTACTCATATCCGAATCGATGAATATGTCAGTGCAGGGGAGCTGACTTGTTGGCTTTTGCTGTAGAGATTTTTTTGGCTCCCTAAGCCAGGCAGTAAACATACTACTGATTCAGAAGTCATACTTCTGGCTTCTGATTGGGTTTGTCCAGTGGGAGGCATCAGCAGGAGATTGGTAGGTGTGAGGAAAGAAAATGTCAGGGCACTTAGCTTCCTGGCTCCTTTCCTGTCCCAGCTGCTTTGCAGTGGCTGGATTCCTATACCAAAAGCCACAGCTCCTGCTGGATGGCTTTCTCTACATCTTCCGCTCTCTGTACATTACAGCGAATAACTCCTCCCCTGGTACCTTTGAGCCTAGGGGTGGTAACAGCCTTCTACTCTTACTAGCCAGGTACTTTACCATTTCTTGTCAGTTTAACCTCCCCCATTCTCTTGTAAATGTCCCTTCATTAAACTCTAAATATTCCTTTTGACTCTATCACCTGTTTCCTCTTAGGAACCTGGCTGATCCAGTAAATGAAACAAGGATTTGTTCCTGAAAACAGATCCTCAGAATGGGATTCTGTGATTAGGTTGCTCACATATTTGATGAAGGCAGAGATAATCCCTTTGCCAAGGGGAAATGGATATCTTAGTATGTGGTAGAATAAGTTACTCAAATTGTCAACAGCTGTTGTGTGGGGTGGTGTGCAGGTGAATGGCAGAGATTGTGTGACTGTGGCATGAGGTGTTTTGTCAGGTGATTTAGATTATATAGATCGTGCCATGGGCTGACTACTTATAAAACCCAGATAGATAGCATAAACAGAGAAAACAAATTACTATTAGCCTTGAAAGCCCAACTCAGGGCATAGGTGAAAAGCCGAATAACCTTTTCGGAAGTGTTTAGAGACTCTTTTACCTTTTGTAGCTGCAGGGCAAATAGATCTAACTCAGAATAGTTCTTAAAGAATCTTTTACCTACTATAGCTGCAGGGGAAATATGATTGAAGATCATCTGTGGCTAAACACATGTACTATCTCCATCCACTTTTCCCCCATTAAATAGATTTCTAGGAACTTGCAGCCTGGGGAAAGAGGAGAAGGTGCGCATGCTGAGGCTTCAAATCTACCTGGGAGTGACTCTCAGCTTTGGCAGGAACCACCTATATGGCATTGGACAAATTGCTTTATCACTGAGAGACAAGTTGCTTTATCAGTAAATGTGCAACACTGCTTGTTCTTGTATAAGGTAAGGTATAAGTGGAAAAAGAGTGGATTCCTGAGATGTAAGATGAGGAATGTTTGAGGCAGATACAGAGAAGATTAAGAAAGGAAACCTCCCAATTCCCCTGATCTTTCATCACTTAATGAGGAAGCTCCTCCCCCAGCCCCATCTGGGGCAACCAGCTCTCCCCTCTTATCTTAGCAAGCCCCAGTAGGAGAATCAGTGCAGACCTCTAATGTTTTGGAGTGTAACCATGACTCCTTCTGTAGATAACCTAACCCTAACCCTTTAAATAGCTTCTGCCTTGCTACGGGCCCTAGTAGAAACCAAATGCCTGACCACGTAAGTTTTCTGTGGCTGCAGTAGCAAATTACCACAAACTTTTTGCCTTAAAAACAATAGAAATTTGTTCTTTCACCGTTCTGGAGGCTAGAAGTCTGAAATAAGGCATCAGCAGGGCCACGGTCCCTCTAAAGTTTCCAGAACAGAATTCTTCCTTTCCTAGTCCAGCTTCTGTTGTTCCAGGAATTCTTTAGCTTGTGACAGTGTCACTCCAATCTCTCCCTTCATCTTCACATGGCCTTCTCCTCTGTGTCTCCTCCTCTTCTGTCTCTAAGAACACTTGTTATTGGATTTAGGGCACACCCCAGTAATTCAGGATGATCTCATCTCAAAATCCTTAGCTTAATTCTGTCTGCAAAAATGCTTTTTCCAGGGTTTCCCTGGTGGCGCAGTGGTTGAGAGTCCACCTGCCAATGCAGGGGACACGGGTTCGTGCCCCGGTCCGGGAAGATCCCACATGCCGTGGAGTGGCTGGGCCCGTGAGCCATGGCCGCTAAGCCTGCGCGTCCGGAGCCTGTGCTCTGCAATGGGAGAGGCCACAATAGTGAGACGCCCGCGTACCACAGAAAAAAAAAAAAAAAAGGGCTTCAATATGAGGAAGTGGCTCAGTCTTTCATCACCACTTCTGGTGCATTGCCTCTTCTAGCTCAATTCATATCTATAGCCTTATACGGAGTTCCTTATAACCATGTGACTAGGGAAGAAAAGACTTTGGCCTGACTTTATGATATGTGGGCACAAGCCAGAAGTACGCAGCCACTGCATTCTAGTCCCAGTTAGGGTGGCTCTGCAAGACCACAGTGAAGGGAAATTACTCCAACCAGGAGAGCATTAAACAGTATATTTGGTTGTTTACTTAGGTCACCATAAGATGGCTTAAGGTTTGTATCTACATGCGAAGTGACTAAAACTGAACCAGCTTGTCAGGCACTTTAGAAGAACATGACGAGGGGAAATGTATGAGGACAGATTTCTCATAATGGGTACAGAATATTCTTTCACCATGTAAATGCTCACCAGAGAGTAGTTCATTGTGGAGAGGCTCTTGATAATCAGGTGGACAGGATGAACTCACTCTGTGGCTATCAGTCAGAATCTATCTCAGCCAACCTGGTGCTTGTTCAATGGGCCCCTTAAGCACAGTTGCTATGGGAGCAGAGATTGAGGCTCATCAGTGTGGTCTCCCCCATCAAGACTGACCTGGCTACCGCCACTGCTCATCATCTCACCTCTGTCTCTCCATCTCTCTCACAGCAGAGACCAATGCTGAGCTTCTGAGATAGCATTATTTCCTAGGGGAGCCAACTTATTACCATGTTGTTGGACCCCTTCCATCATGGAGGCAGTGGCCATTTTTCCTCAAAGGAATAGCTATATATTCCAAACAGGTATTTTCTTCCTTGCCCTCATTCTTCTGCCAGCACTACCATTCCTAGACTTACAGGATGCCTTATTTTATCCCCTCACATAATTCACTGAATGGCAAATAGAGTATGGAAATGGATTCTCATCCACTAAGTTCACTACCCCATCATTCATATACTTGTGGAATGAACTACAGACTCAGCTGCAATTGCAGAGAGAGCGTGAACTGTGCGGTTAGGGTATACGCCTCAAACCAGAGGTCAAAATGTAATGCCGTCTCCCTGACAGCCAGAATTCATGGATCTGGGAAGCAAGATGTCGAGGTAGAAGAGGTTCTTCTCACTCTTATACCTAATAATGCGCTTAAAGAATTTTTGATTCATGTTTCCATCATCTTGGGATTGGTGGTTTTGGAGGTTCTAGTGCCCAAAGGAAGACTGCCTCTGAGAGGGTACCAGTCGTGGTTTCACTAAATTGGAAACTGGGACTGGCTGGCTTCACATGCTGCTAAACCACCAGGCAAAGATGGGACCACTCTACTGGCCTGGGTGATCGAACTTGCTTGTAAAGGAAAACATGGATCGCTGATACCAGATGGGAGGGACGAGGGCCATGACTGAAGCCAAGAGAATTTACTAGAGCTCCTTTTAGTATTTCTCTACCACCCTGGCCTATGAAAAATTACAGCACCCCAATAAATACAAGACTACCATAAAATCAGATTTCGCATAAATAAGGTTTCATCTTCACCACCAGGTAAAGACTTTATCCAGCCAAGGAACTTATAGAGGGTAAGAGGCATAGGGAAAGGGTAGTAGAAGGAGGAAGCTCTGGTTATCAAATTAGGCCTGAGACCAAGAACAAAAGCAGGGATTATAGAAGCTGTGCTTTGTGTCATACTCCCAACCCCATGTTTTTTATCCTGTGTTATGGTTATGTTATATGGAAAGCGCTGATGTCGGCCTACATTTCGTGTTTCCTTGTGGAAGTATGAGTGAATTCACAGCACCTCCCAATGATACATCTGTTGATAGGAACTGTGTTTTCTATATTGGGGACACATGCTTTTCAACCAGACAAAGGGAAAAAGTAGATACTGAGGCACAAAAATGTGTTAGATATTCTCCGTCCCTCGAGATCTGTTTTCCACCCTTTTCTACCCAGCTCTATGCATGGAGAGGTTGACCTCCATAAATTGCTTTAACCAGGCTCCCACGCCCTATGGCTTTTAGTTGCAATGGCAATGGCAGATTAGAGTACTGGGGGAAGGAAAGACCAAGCCGTGCCTTCCTTGGCCCCCTCCTGCCTGGGCCACAGTTTAGTAGTGGCCACCCTCTTCTTTCCAGGACCAGGGATCCTCTTGAGTAGTCCTTTCCCATAGCTATAAGTATAAGGTCTCAGCAAGCCCTCTCTCTCATCTCGTGTCTCCAGTCTCTAAGTTAAAGGCTCCCAACATCAACCCTTGTTGGTTTCCCCTAACTCTGTCCTCTCTTTAAAAATAGCCCTTTCATGAAACACTCTGGTCACCCATTTGAATGAGCTATCACTTTCTCACCAGGATCCTGACTAGCACAACACCCAAGGCCACACCCTTCTGTTTAGGCTAGGAAATCCCTCCTTCTCCACCCAACCCAGCTCATATGCTCATATATCAGGAGTGGTTTACCCATGGTTCTCTGTGCATCTGCTGAGAGCAGGACAGATCCAAAGACAGCTTCTCCTCCTTGGGCTATAGTCACTTCCATAACAACCACTACAGGAGGGAAGAGGAATTTCTCTCTCTTTTAGGTTAGGAAATTTTGGGCCCTGCCTCATCGGTGTGCCAAATCCCCTGAACTTGGAAAAGAGTGCATTGTTCATTCTGTTAGCATTAGAGCAGCAAAATAAATTTACCATAATATTCTAGGGGTCACAAGGACAATAGTTCACTACTAAGCTACAAGCCTGCTTCATTCATTCATTTACTCAACAACCATTTAGTGAACACTTACTTTGTTCTAGGCTCTGAAAATACAGAACTAGACAAAGACTTTACCATCATGGAGCTTACAACTTTTTAAAAAAGTTGTATTGGAGTACAGTTGCTTTACAATGTTGTTTACACTCTCTTTTGTGTTATGGTTATGTTATATGGACAGCACTGATATTGGCCTACATTTTGTGTTTCCTGTGGAAGTATGAGTGAATTCACAGCACCTCCCAATGATTAGAAAAAAGACAAAAATATAGGTAATTTACAGTTACACAGCATTTCTCCATAGTTAGTTCAATAGAGTTCAATTCCGAAGTGTGAGCGTGGTCTTTGCAACACTGGCAGGTCTCTTCCCTGAACCACTTTGCGCTTGAAAATTTGTGAAAACCCAACGAGGTTTTGCTAGATTCCTCTCGTTTCCATGTCAAACATCTTGAAGCATCACAATACCAGTCTAACTGTTGCTGCTACAGAATCTGTCCCATGGTCTTTCCTGGGGAAGCCCACATCCCTTGCCCTACTGCTCTAGATATTTCTGCTGGGACAGGTTCTGTTCAGATGCCTGGACTCAGCCTTCCACATCTCAGCTGCTTCTCAACCTACTTCAGCCTCAGTTCAACAGGACTCCCTTCCTCTGAGGCTTCTCTCTAGATTCACTTCATCCTTCCCTCCGGCCCACGCCTTTTTCTTTGTAACCTCAGCTCCCTTCCTCCACTTCTTAGACTGTTGTCCTGATGTCTGTCAATCAACTCTGGCCCATCACGCTGCTACCATCAGCCTACCGGGAGTCCTGTTGATGGACAGCTAGATGACATGTCAACAGATCCCTTTTGTAAAATGGAAATTGGAAGAAACCTACAACAGAGTAGGAGAAGGAAAGCTAAGTCATCTATTCCAGATGTACCTTGTTCCCAGTAGGTCTCTGCAATGGTGTTTCCTCCTTATACTGCTTTTGTTTTTTTTTGGCAGTGCAAGGCCAAATTTAAAAATGTGCATGCTGACACTCACAGTTGTGCCACTTCATTTTCGGGGTGGCTGGTGTGTGGTCAGGGTTTTTCATCTCTTTGTAGTTTTGTGTGAAAACTCACTGTGACATGGGGTAAGGGGAATGACCCGTAAGGAAAAATCTCGCTCACACAAGAGAGCTGAAATCAAAGGAATGCTTGAGGCTGTGAAAAACGGCCTCCCGTTTCCTGGCTCCAGGCTGTGAGCACTCAGGCCCTGGAAAAGGTAATCTGGAAAAAGTGAGGTGTGGGGAGGACGGGGATTTTCACATTGCAACAGAGGATATCCATCGTTTCTTTTCAGGTTTAATTGTGCGTGGTGTGTGATTATAAGTGCTCATAAATTGTCTACCCCAGTATTGAATTCAGCCCCCTCCATATATGTCAGCATGAGCTGAGCTGAAGCCAGTGGAATGGGCCAAAATACACTAAAACTACAGCCAGACTGATGACAGAGGGTTTTAAAAGTCAGCTAGAGAGACCTGTGGACCCTGTTATTGGAGTAATAGATTTCTTGTCCTGAGCCTCTACACAGATGCTATTTTTTCCTCTTTGGGGTGGGATATGAAAGGAGAAGGTACTGATGGAGAAACAGACTTTCTTCTCTAGCTGAAAAAGTAGCACTTAGTAACTTAGAAAAGTATTCAGAAATTTTAGTTAAAACCCATCGTGTGGCATTTCATAGGATGTTTCAATTGTCTATTGTAAGATACATATTCCTTGTTTTACCCTGTTTTTTTGGAGAATGCAAACATTACTAGAAACGGCATTATTAATTTTCAGTAGATTGAAACAAGTTGATTTCCAACGTCTATAAAATACCAATGAGGGAAAAAAGTACTTTGACCCTCCAAAGGGAAAGTAGAAAAGTGTTATGCAAATATTTCCTACCACTGCCTACCAGCTGCTTTTTACAGGTGTCTGCTTTGATTGATTGATTGAGTTGTATTCAGTAGAGAAATTGTGTTGGATGTTTTCTTTAAACGTGAAGCATTTTTGAGGTTGGGAAGAGTGAAAGAGGTTAAGAAATAACTGCCATTTGAAAGTTGGGCAAATACAAATTAAACAGCTTGGCTACAGCTCAGATGTCCTCTTTAGGCCTCCTATAATGTTTATCGATGATATCCTATTATGCAAAATGTATTGAGTGACAAGTGTCTAAGAAGACTCTTGCAAGGAAATAACCATTTGGGACTTCTGGTGGGTCCAGGGACAAAGATTCTTTAATGAAACATTCCTGACCCTCTGGGCAATGAGCAAATAGGGCAGGTAATGAAAGTCACAACAAGGTGATAAAGTGGCCCTGTTTGGATTCAGTTCAAGGATTCATATATGGGTCTGGAGTGAAGACTCTTGGATGTGAAATTATTTCGTGCCATTTAAAATGTTACTCCACTAAGTACTGAGGAAAATTATCATACTTTTTTTCTAATGGGCAAAAAGGAAGATGTTTTAGAAAAGAATGGAATAGCTGAAACATGAGTCATTTAAGAGAACTGATGCTAAGACGCTTCTCTTTCAGAAGTTAACAGGTTTAATCTTGTTAGTGAGAGGGTCCTTCTTGCTTCATCAAGAGCAATGGGACCAGGAGACAAGGCATGGTGAGTCATGGTGGCAACAACAATGAATGCCATGAGATGAGGAAGCCGAGAGCTGCAACCAGGAGATATTAACAGGTACTAAGAAGAGTCTGTAAATCAGTTAGAAGAAGGGAGAAACTGAAGCTTTCAGATATCCCATTAGCAATGTGTCTGGAATACAGTAGGTGCTCAATAAATGTGTTGAATGAATGAATGTGAAGAAAACTAAGAGCTGGGTGTGAGGAGGAGCCACATCAAAGTATCTAAAGATCTCATCCTGTGGGTTTGAGGAAGCAGGTGGATTTTTTCAGAAGATGCTAACAAAGATAATACAGAGTCAAATTTCTGGTCTTAGGTTGGGTGTTAATGGTGCCAGTGAGGAAATTAGTTGGTAAGTGTTCTGGGTGGAGTTTCAGGGAAAATAGACCTCAGGCAATAAAGTGGTGCACTGGACTGGCAGGGACTGCGGGTGACTGGGGATAAGGAAGCAGGGTGAGCTCAGCTGCTGAGCCAGCTGCTCCTTGCTCTGCAGAAGCTGTGGCCCAAGAAGGGCTCCAAATGAACTGTCCTTCTAACAGTAGTCAGTCCAAAGCCAGCTGTCTACTTGCCCCAGGCCAAAAACATGCTTGGGCTTATAACACTGGAGAAAAAAGAACTTGTATTTCCAAAGCATGAAGCATTTTTACACTCGTGAAGGTGATTCCCTTGCAGAATAAACTGCTTTAGGACAGTGGTTCTGACATATTAAGAGGAAGAGAATTCTCCTGAATCCCTACGACTGACATCAATTGTTTTTAGGATAATGTTACTTAAATATGTATGTACAAATATAAAACTAGGAACAAACTCTTTATGCTTAAAAACCTTATACAACCAAATTCAATTCCAAATTAAATTCAGACTCATTGAATTTGGCATGCACGTACTTTGTTATGATGTGCTATGTGATGACACAATTTTCCCACTACTTTCCTCTATTTTAGCTCCCAATACCTTTTGTACAGTGTACTGTGAAGTCATGGGGTCTTCGGCTTGTTTTAATGCATCATTTATGAGTTACATCTACCTCTCTTCTTTTCTTGTTTCATCAGTGGTAATTAATGTACCACATAATATCAGATCAAATCACAATTTATTAAATAACTTAAGACACTAAAGTCTTATTCTATAAAAACATCTTTTAATTACAAATGCCCAATGTAAGTTTTGACTTCCTAATGAATGAAATAATTCAGCATGAGTAAGTATGGTAGTTTTGGGGTAATTAATGCCATTTTGACATTAGGGTATCAATTTAACAGCAATCAGATATGCTTATTTGCACATTGAAGGTTAACACTACAACTTAGCTCTTGGCACCAACATGGTCATAAATGTAACTCAGCCATAGGCAATGAATAAGTGGCAGTACACAGTTCCCAGGTGACTGAGAATATGCTAATTTCAATTTTAAAATTCTTACTCAGGATATATTTCAAATATGGATATATTTCAAATATGGTAAAGTATAGAAAATAGTTGAAAGACTTATACGTCCATCAAGTAAATTATAAAGATGGTAATATTTTAAAATAATTAGTTCCTTTAGGTATATTTTGGTTATCATTTTATTTAAAAAATTTATATACAGTAAAATACTTTGTTGTTGTACAACTCTATGAGTTTCAACACATGCATAGACTTGTGTAACCACTACTAGAAAAAAACCAGTCTCATCATCCCTCCAAACTCCCTTGTGCTGTCCTTTGTAGTCAAACCTTTCCCCTACCTCTACTAATTTTTTCTCTGCCCTGATGGTTTTGCCTTTTCCAGAATGTCATATACATGGAATCCTACAATAGGCGATCGCTGGAGACTGACTTCTTTCACTTTATATGATGTATGCTGTGTACATTAATATGCCATTTTCTTTTTAATGCTGAGTGCATTCCATTGTATGGAATAAACTTTTACTCAGTGAAGGACATTTGATTTGTTTTTAATATGTGGCATTTATGAATAATGCTGTGATAAACATTTGTGTACAGGTTTTTTTTGGGAACAGAGTTCTCATTTCTCTAGCATAAATCCCTAGAAGTAAGATTGCTGGGTCATATTATAAGTGGACATTTAGCTCCCCAAGAACTACCAAATTGATTTCTACAACGTCTGAACTATTTTGCATTCCCAGTGGCAATGTGTAAGAGTTCTAGTTGTTCCCCTTCCTCACCAGCATTTAGTATGTCAGGTTAAAAATTATTTTAGCCACTCTAATAGGTTATGTAGCCATCTTAGTAGGTATTAGAAGCCATTGCTAGTTTTGAGCAGAGAAATGTCATGATCTGATCAATTTTTTAAGAGGATGTTGTGCTAACACAGACTGTAGGAAGGCAAGTTAGAAGAAAGGAGACCTAATAGAAGGTTACTGAAATAACACAGACAAAGGGAAAGGTGGCTTAGGCCAGGTTAGTAGCCATACAGGGGGTGAGAAGTTTTGAGTTTCTTCACTAATTAACTGGATGTGGCATGAGAAAGGAAGAGGGAAGTCAAGGATGATTATAAGATTTGGGGGCTGAGCAATTAGAAAAAATAGAATTGACATTTACTAAAATGTGGATGATAGGAACAGTTTTGGGGGAAAGGTCAGAAACTCAGTCTTGGATATCTTAGTTTGAGATCCTTATTATTCATCCAAGAAGAGATGTCAAGTAGATGGCTGGATATGTGAAACTAGAATTCATGCCTGGGCTAGAGATAGAAATAAGTCTGGATGAGATCTCCAAGGGAGTCAGGGTAGATAAAAATAAAGAAGTCCAGTGGCTGGGCCCTGAGGAAATCTAACACCTAAAGGGGGGCTACAAAAGGGAACCAGCACAGGATTCTGTGCAAAACGTCTTCTCGAGCTTCCCTGGTGACGCAGTGGTTGAGGGTCCGCCTGCCGATGCAGGGAACACGGGTTCGTGCCCCGGTCTGGGAAGATCCCATATGCTGCAGAGCGGCTGGGCCTGTGAGCCATGGCCGCTGAGCCTGCGCGTCCGGAGCCTGTGCTCCACAACGGGAGAGGCCACAACAGTGAGAGGCCCGTGTACGGCAAAAAAAAAAAAAAAAAAAAAAGTCTTCTCAATAACTAATCAGACCAAAGAATGAAATAATGCCATTTGCAACAACATGGATGGAACTGGAGATTATCAAACTATGTGAAGTAAGTCAGACAGAGAAAGACAAATATCATATGATATTGTTTATATGTGGAATCTAAAAAAAATGATACAAATGAACTTATATACAAAACAGAAACAGACTCACAGACTTAAAAAACAAACTTATGGTTATCAAGGGGGAAAGGTGTGGGGGAGGGATAAAATGGGAGTTTGGGGTTGACATTTACATACTACTATGTTTAAAACAGATAACCAACAAGGACCTACTATACAGCACAGGGAACTCTGCTAAATATTCTTTGTTTCTTTTTTTTTGCGGTACACGGGCCTCTCACTGTTGTGGCCTCTCCCGTCACGGAGCACAGGCTCCAGACGCACAGGCTCAGCGGCCATGGCTCACGGGCCCAGCTGCTCTGCGGCATGTGGGATCTTCCCGGACCGGGGCACAAACCCGTGTCCCCTGCATCGGCAGGCGGACTCTCAACCACTGCGCCACCAGGGAAGCCCTCTGCTAAATATTCTGTAATAACCTAAATGGGAAAAGAATTTGAAAAAGAATAGATACATGTACATGTAGAACTGAATCACTTTGCTATACACTTGAAACTAACACAACATTGTTAATCAATTATACTCCAATATAAAATAAAAATTAAAAAAAAAAGACTAATCAGACCATGGCAGAAACTAAGCATATGATGTGGAAGCCTATCAAGCTCATCCCCACACATTTTAATGCAATAATTAAAATAGTTTGTTAAAAAATAAAACATCTGGAACAAATGTGAAACTGAACGGAATATTGGGACAGCATACGTAAACCAGGAGTGTCCTGGACAGACTAGAATGTATATTCATTCTGTCTCTGGGAGACCTCTCCATTGTCATGGCTTCAACTACCCTTTATTTGTGGCTGAACTCATTACCTTGACGTCATGTCTCTTGGAACCTGATTTTTCTTCCAGCAGTTATTTCCTGTCTGAGCACATGTTAGTACTATATAATTTATTACTCAAATAAACACCCCATGGACAACCCTAGCCTTCTTCCTTACCTCTTATCTATCACATCCAATCTAATACCACATTTCCTCCATTCCTCTCCCTAAAGAGCACATAAATCCATTTACCCACTTTTCTTCATGTCCCTTGCTACCATCTCAGTTCATATACCAGCATCTCTCACCTGGACTACTCCGTAGTCTCATAACTCGTCTCCCAGCATCACCCTTACTCCGCTGCAAGCTATTCTCCACATTGTGACCAAGATGAGTTTTTAAAAATGCAAATTTAGTCATGTTACTTCCCTACTTAAAACCTGCAAACGGCATCTTACTGTTCTTAAATTAAGTTCCTTATCATAGCCTACTGTGTACTGCTTGATCCAGCTGTCTCTCTCCATTCTAACCTTTCACCAACTTCACCCTCATTTTCTACACTCTAGTTTTTCAACCTTTGTTAGCTGTATGTTTGTGTGTGCCCCTCAAATTATGTTGAAACCCTAATCCCCAGTGTAATGATCTTTGGAGATGGGGCCTTTGGGAGGTACTTAGATCGTGAGTGTAGAGCCCCCAAGATGGGATTAGCTTTCCAACACAGGATACAGGAAGAAGGTGGCCATCTGCAAACCAGGAAGACAGCTCTCCCCAGGCACTGAATTTGCAGGCACTTTCACCTTGGACTTCCTGGACTCCAGAACTGTGAGAAATAATTTTTTGCTGTTTAAGTCACCCAGTCTAGGGTATTTTGTTATAGCAGCCCAAACTAAGACAGTCCCTAAGACATGCTATATTCTTGCTTCTATAGGCCACTAATGCTAGGAACACTTTCTCACTCAATGAGTTCTTTGCCACCTAACTCCTGCCTTTCCCTTAAGTCTCATTTAAGGGTCTTACTCTAGAAGTTATCTTCCCAGGCAGGCCCTCCCCAGCTCCTCAGACCCAGATATAACCTGTATTAGGCATTTCAGTGCAGCCTACTTCCCCTTTTTGTAGCGCTTGTCACGTATAGATTGAAAATCTCTAAAGTGCATAACTGTAAGTACCACGAGGACAGGACCATGTCTGTTACTCAGTATCCAGTTTCTGGCTCATACTGTGCTCAATAAATGATTGTTGAATCCGAAAAGACATTGCTTAACTTCATTTCCTGAAGAGTAAACTGAATCTTGACTATCCCCAAAATCTGTCTTAAAAATTCAATCACTAAAGAACAACAAAATATAAAGTCCTGAACTCTTGTCATGTGCCTCTCGGTGTCATATTGAGTAAGAAGACCTACATACTCAGAGTGTTTGGGGTCTCTCCAGAAGAATCCATGTTTCTTGTTGATTGGATGAGGAATGGTCTTTTTGGTCCTACTTCGGTGAGGTCTCCTACCTTGGGGGCTTGATTTCTATCATTTTTATCTGAGATCTGGGATTGGAGTAGGAGGGACGTTGTGGGTGGCGTATCTAATGCATACTCCTGCCTTTAGGCAAGACTCCATTGAACTAATTCAGATTAAAGATTTCTAAATTGTATAGAGTACAAGAAAACATTTTCTAATGCCCCCCCCATACAGGAGGTCTATTTTGGTGTACACTTGTCATAAGAGTAGTTTTCCTAACATTTGATCTTAATTTTTCCAGTTTGGACCTGAATACATCTTGTCTTGTCTCCAGGAAAAGGGGAAAGTGGTTGGCTCCTTTTCCCTGTGCAAAGACTTCCTAGCCATATGAACAGTTTATAAATCAATGCTTAGCATCTGGAAGGCAAAGTCAGGAAAGATCCTCTGGGAAATAAGCTCCCTTCCCTAAGATGGGTTTCTACTGAGAAGTCAAGCTCTGTAAGATTAAAAATGCACCATTCTTAGGGAATTTGAAGTCTTCTTTCCATTTGAAAATGCATAAAAACCAACTGCAACCTAAGTCATGTTTCAGCTATGTCCTGGAAGACTGAGAAGTGTTGTTTTCATGGAACATTACTTATTACAGAAAAGATTTTATAGCCATATTATAATTTGTGGTACATAGATGTTTCCTAAGGGCTCTCTGATTTAAGGCTGCAATCATGGATGAAACTCTGATATCGTGGTGACTCTCTAGAGCATGAGCTTTATTTCCAAGATGCAGTCTTCTAATTGTTTCCAGAATGATTTCAATGGCTGGTATAGAGTTTTAACTGTAAGGAGGAAGGAAGGAGCAGAGAAAGAGGCATGTAGGGGAGGGAAGGGGAAAGATTTGAAGCCAGATCTATAACTATCTCTGTCTGACTCCTTGTCTCTTTCTCTCTCGAGGTCAATCAACTTCAATAGGCCCCAGACACCCTGAACACAAGGTGGGGCCTAAGCAAAACATTGTCTGTGTCCAGGAAGCTACTAAAATAGCCTCTGTGAGTCCTGTAAAGGGCATTTAGTGAAACACAAAGTAAACAGGCCATGATGAAAGGCTGATGGTGGCTATGCTGATGAAAAGGCCAGAGAGAAAGGAGCAAGTTCAGCCCAATCAAGATTCAGCTCCAAAGGCTGACCTCCTTGTATACAAACCAGCCTGTGGCTCTCTGGGTACTGTAACTTCTCCCAAACCCCTGTGGGTGCAGCTGCTGAACCTCTAGGGGCTTCAGCTTCATCAATAAAATGAGGAGACTGGACCAGTGCACCTCTCAACACTAACTCTCTGGGATTCTCATGTACAGGCGGACCCTACATAGAAGAAGTGAAGATAAGAATAAAAATATATGTAATGGAACCATTAGGAGGTGAAATTTCAGCTTTGATTTTTGGGTTCTATTAGTCACTTAGTCCTGTTTTTACTCAAACTTGAAAACATTAATTGAGAAATTTCCAGTGCTACTTAACTTGCCTAGTATGTTGCACCTGCTCTTTGGAGGAGGGTGTAGACTGAAGCAACATGAATTAAGGCCTTCATCTCCTTCCTGCATGACACTGGCACCTACCGCGAGGTAACATGTACCCTGGTTTGGGCCACTGGTAGCAGCTGTAACCATAGCCCCAGGTCTAACAGTAATCCACTATTGAGTGTTAGACCCATGTTAATGCTACTAGGTAGAAGCTGGGGACTTCAGAGAACATATACAGAGAAGAGTGTGCAGTATTATTCTCTTTACCTAGCACATCCTTTCTGAATATTTGCATATACGTGGGTGTGCACACAGGCACACATATACCCTCCTCATGTATATACAACCAGATGAGCACACTTGCCTGCTCAGGCCCATCAGATGCCAGTGGAGAGGAGGTGAACAGGGCACTGGGATGTGAAATGGGAGTGAAGATGTGATGGGAGTGCCAAGGGAAAAACAAATGGGGATGTGTGGCCTCTTGCACTGACACTAGTCTTCTCTGCTTTTGGCATCGCGGGGGCTTTGCCTGGGGAGGCAGGGAGCCCAGCTTTACTCCACTGTCCTTTCTGGTCCCCCTTCTCTGTTGTGAGTCCTCATTTGGCTTGAGACACTGCAATGACTTTACAAAACCCTATGCTGTGCCAGCAAATTCAAGATATGAACGGTTTACATGTAGGCTAGTTATAGGTACACTGTCGAGGTGGAATCCAACTCATTCAATTTGATTCATAAGCCATGCTTCTCAGAACAGACTTCCCCTTTTGTTTGACCCCCTAGGCTCTTTTGGACTGGATAGGTTATACCATGTGAAATCTCGACCCCTAAAAATCAGAAGCCTAAAATAGCAAGCCGTATTTCTTGCTCACACTACACGTCCATTAGGCATTGGCCAAAGGACTGTACATTGTAGCCACTTGGGATCCTGCACACGGAAGCTAAACCAAACAGAGACTTCCATGATTCCAAAGTCAGGCACGTGAGAACATGGTGAACCCTACACTTGCTCTTAAAACTGCTGCCTGGTGATAACACACAGCAGTTCCACTCATGTATCTTTGGCTAAAAAGCAAGTCACATGTCCAAACCTAATGTTAAAGAAGCAATCATACTCTTCCCCCAGGGTTGGGTAACACATACCAGTCAAAAGTAGTCCTTTACCACCCTCTCTCAATGCTGGCTCACCTCTCACCCATCCCCACCCCTTCTCTCTGTTCAGAAACGTCTATAACCTCCAAGTTGGCTGTTCCCCTTTCAAGGTCCTACATCCTGAATTTCTTGAACTTTTTAATTTTGAGCACATTTTGCTTATCCAGATTCCCCAGAAGGCTAGAAATTATTATTTCTAATATTATTGGAGATTATAAATTATAATAATTATAAATTATTATTGGAGATTATTATAAATGAAACTTTGGAGATGATTGGAGATCATTATAAATGAAGAGATTATCATAAATGAAACGTTACCTTAACCTTTAATGAACTATTCCCAATTTGACACGTTAGAAAGTCTGGTAACCTTACAGTAAATCTTACAGATTTCACTTTGAATGGATGTCACAACGTTGGATCATTCTTACCAAAAGATGTACTCTTGTTACAAGCACAAGAATAAGCTTCTCTAAGGGGTATGTCACCAGTACTCCTGATTAGCTGCATGACCCTGCAAAGACACCTGATGTCTTGGGGAATATTTTCCCATGAGTAGAATAAAGGATGGTACCAGATTTCCAAGAGCCTTCCAGATATACAATTTCTTGATTCTATTATTTCTGTTTATAACCTCCCAGAAAGTGCATCAGTCTCCAGCACGTGCTGGGGATAGTGACAGTTTTACAGGTCAGGGTATGCTCATTACTGAGCATGCTCTATGGTAGGCTCATGCAGAACCGCATGTACAGGTATGGGAAGCATCTGATTCCAGATGCTTGAGTGGAAAGTCAGAAAAGTAAAAACAAGTATACAGTCCACACCCACGAGGGAGCTAATGAGTTACCTGTGGAGGAGAAATACACTCACCAGAATTCTTCTGTGTTTGACACAGGTCAGATTATCTTCTTTGTGGACTCCCATCATTAGGACTGAGAGGCAGTGATCAAAATAATTTGATTATAGCATCTTGCTAGTTATATGGCCTAAGTTATGTTTATTCTTCTTTCCTTTGGCATTCCAGACATAACAATGCCAGTGACTATACACAGACTGTTTCTTTGGATCCCTCTCCAAGACCACTGGTTTCCTTTCTAGGACTTTAGACTTGATATACCTTTAAGTAGCAAGAGACTGAATTGGAAATTGCTTTGGAATCCACTTGTGGATCCTTCAATCAAACAAGTCAGTAACCTCAGTGTGCTAACTTTCATTCACTTATCCACTCATTCAGTTAGCATTCACTGAGCACCTCCTATGTACCAGGTTCTGTGCTGGGCACTGAAGACCCAAACACCAAGAAGGCACAGGAGAATAAGCCCTGAACCCAGAGGCCCTCACAATCTTGTCGGGATATAGAGGAAGAGGGCAAGTTTGTATTAGAGGTGCATGGCCAGTGCTATAGTAAACAGGAGTCAGTGATTGGTTTCCTGAGTCAAAAAAAAAAAAAAAAAAGCTACAGCAGGGAGGGCATGTGTGAGTGGGATCTTCCATTGAGTGGGGTTTTGCCAGGCGGAGAAATTCAAGAAGGGATTCAAGATTCAGGCAGAGGGGGATGGACATATATACACTACCAAATGTAAAACAGATAGCTAGTGGGAAGCAGCCACATAGCACAGGGAGATCAGCTCGGTGCTTTGTGACCACCTAGAGGGGTGGGATAGGGAGGGTGGGAGGGAGATGCAAGAGGGAGGGGATATGGGGATACATGTATATGTATAGCTGATTCACTTTGTTATAAAGCAGAAACTAACACACCATTGTAATGCAATTATACTCCAATAAAGATGTTAAAAGAAAAAAAAAGATTCAGGCAGAGGGAACAGAATGGGCAAAGGAACAAAAGCGAGTATAGGCAGACCTCTGAGATATTGCAAGTTCAGTTCCAGATCACTGCAATAAAGGGAGTCGCATGAATGTTTTGGTTTTCCAGTGCATATAAAAGTTACATTTACACTATGCTGTAGTCCATTAAGTGTGCAATACCATTATGTCTAAAGAAACAACGTATATACATTAAACAATATAAAACAAAAAGTAATTACAATAGTAACAAAGATCACTGATCACCGTAACAAACATAATAAGGGAAATGTGTGAATATTGTGAGAATTTCCAAAATGGGAAACAGACATGAAGTGAGCAAATGCTGTTGGAAGCATGGTGCCAACAGACTTGCTTGATGCAGGGTTGCCACAAACCTTCAATTCGTCAAAAAAAAAGAAAAATACATAAAAAACACAATCAAATTGTTGTCAAGTTCATTCACTTATATAAGGCATAAAAAAATGGAAACTTTAGTTCCCCATGTACAAAATAGGATTAGAATACCTAACATTACAGGGCCATCCTAAGAATTAACTAAAATAATTGATGTGGAAGAATCTCATGAAGTACCAAAATAATACTAAAAGCAATACGGAAGTAGTAAGACAATGTACAATTCTTATTTCTGACGTTTATTCCCTGCCCCAGACCCTAGTTCTATCCTCCCTTTGTGCTCTTCATGACCTTCTAGATTTTTCTCGATACCTGGGCTCATGTTAATTCTAGTACCTGACGGACACCTGAGGCTGGAGTTTACTAACCTGCTGATTGTTAGCACTTTTCATCTTGTGTTCCTGCTGGTCAGTACCGATCGCCTTAAGCATCTAAGGAGAAGACTGAGAATCAGAGCTGCAAGGGCTCAAAGCAGCTACTCAGGAGACTTATCGCCTGCAGAGATGGGAAAATCGGGACCTGCCAAGGCAGCTCACTAGAACCACGTCAGAGGGAAGGTCTTGGTTTTGTGGACAGGCTGAAATCAAACAGGGACAGTCTGACGATAAAGAGGTGAAGAGGGAGAGAGTTTTGACTAATTCAAGAGGGAAGCAGGGTGCTGAGTGCCACCTGCAGCCCGTTTTTGTGCTTCAATCATCCATCACTGTCTCTTTCTTCTTTGAAAATATCTCCTGGGGGGAGGTTCCTTGGCAAGAGGGAAGCTAGGCATGCCTCTCATCTTTCCCTTTATCCTCATTCCAGTTGGAAACAAATAACTCAAAGCTGGTTGACTTCCCAGCTGATCCAATTTGTTTCAAACTCCATTTTCGTCCACTTCATAGGCAATCTTCCAGGAATGCTAAAATTATTCCGTGGAAACAGTTGGCGGGTATGGCTTGTGGATAGAGACAGTTGAGGTTACTGTCTTATAACACATCAGCTTGAGAAAGGACCAAGATGTCAGGTACCCAACCCCTCTTTTTACAGAAGTAGACCCTGAGGCCAGAGTGGGCAGGTGACTTGCCCAGGGTCTCACATCCAGGTGCCCTGCCTTCCTAAGTCTCCCAAAGGAAAAGAGGAGTATAAAAGACCCACTGTATCAGGGAAAGGATTGAGGAGTGACCGAGGCAGCACTGGCTAGCTGGAACTGATCTTGTCAAAGGTTACGCTGGGAGAGTGGGCAAGACAGATTTCTCAGAAATAGAGAAACAAGAGTAAAAACCAAACTGGCACTTGGAGCAAACAAGTCAAAATCAAGAGCCAGTACTAGATGGGGACAAAGTGACACTAAAAACATCTGAGAATTACTTAGGGTCAGCGTGGTGAAAAACAAGTTGTTTTCAAGTTGATAAAATCAAGCAGGAGTTCTATAAAATGAACACAATACCTGGATTCTCTAAAGGTTCCCCACTGTTGGGGAGGCCCCAGGACCTGGCCCAGTCTCTTTCTCCCTTGTTCTTCCTTGACCCAAGCAAATGCAACACAAAGCTCACATTCATGTCTGGTATTCACTATCTCCAGGGCTTTCCTCAGGCTGTTCTCCGCCCAGAATGCTGTTTCCTTTCCTAACGCCCTTCTCGGGTCTAACCAAATTCTATGTGTCCTTCTAACAACTCTGGTCACCAATTCCAATGTGTCGGGGGGTTCCCCACACCACCAAGCACCTCTCCCACACCAGGTGTATGTCCTACAATTCAACTCAATTCTGTTATTATCGATGTGGATTTAGCATCAGATCCCACAGGTTAAAGGCTCAGTCCTACAAAACTGACCTCCCCCGTTCCCCACCTACTTCAGACACCAGCACAAATCCAGTTTGTCACCCATGTTTCTGAACAACTGGCCACAATTTGGAGGTTCCAACAGCCTCCTCCTCGGGTTTGACTCATTTGTTAAAGCAGTTCACAGAACTCAGAGAAACACTGTACTTACTGGATTATCAATGTATCATAAAAGGATGTAACTCAGGAATGGTCAGATGGAAGAGATGCAGAGGGTAAGGTACGTGGGAAGGGGCACAGAGCTTCCGTGTTCTCTAAGCCACCACTCTCCTTGAACTTCCATGTGTTCACCAAACCAGAAGCTCTCTAAACGCGCTACTTTTTTGGGTTTTTATAGAGGCTTCATTACATAGTCATGATTGATTGAATCATTGGCCATTGGCAACTGACTCAACCTCCAACCCCTCTCCCATTCCAAGGAGGTTGGGGGTGGGACTGAAAGTCCAACCCTCCAATCACATAGTTGGTTCTCCTGGCAACCAGCCCCCATCATTAGGTGCTCCAAAAATCACCTCATTAACATAACAAGGAACACCTTGATCACTCTCACCACAGACAATTCCAAGGATTTCAGGAACTCTGTGCTGGAAAAGGGGTCAAAGACCAAATATGTATTTCTTATTATAAAGCACAATATCACACCTTCAAAGGCCAGTTCAGTGCCCACTGTCTATAGAAAGCCTTATACATGCCCAGGCTGATAGCATTCTCTCTCTTTGTGGACCTCTGGTGGCCTGTACCTGTCGCATATGTGCAGGCATTGTAGCATTACCTCCTCCCTCTCTTTGGAAAAGCCCATGAGTAATTCATCTTCAGTCCCACACAGGTCTTACCTGTGTGCCTTACATGTAGTAGGTGCTTGGAAAAGTTTTGCCAAAGGAGTGGTCATCTGGAGAGATTACTTCCAATATCATGACGCATCATGATACTGGAAGCATCATACTTGGCTTTGGCTAAATCCTTACTCAGAGCATCTCATGTCCCCAAGTAAAGAGAAATGTTGAGAAGTTGAGAGCATTCATAGGAAAGCCACAGAGATCATAAATAAATTTAAAAGTAGGCTAAAGAAAGTCAATTTAAAGGAGAATAAAACGTGGGACCTTTCCAGAGAAGTGAGGCACACTCACTGATCTTTTTCCAGGCCCACAGAGAACTTTTACCCAGAGAAGTGGCAGCAGCTGCTTTTCATCTCCATCAAGACAGATCAGTAGGAAATTAACCTAAACAGAAGCATCACTGAGATCACAAATAGGGAAAATATTTCTGAGAGACAGTGATTAAACTCTCAGATGAGTTATCAGAGAGATTTGTAGACTTTAGGTCTCCAAAAGACTATTAAAAAACATTTTCTTGTGTGTCGAGGCCAGTTTCGAGGTTCTCTCTGGGATAAATGCCGTGGAATGAACTTGACAATCACCCCCTGTCCTGGCTAGGCGTCTGCCTTACGTGGCTCAGCAGTCAGTTCCAGGCTGGTTCCAGCAGGTGGCGGCCATGAGCAGCGAAAGCCCAGAGGCGTAGGCAGCCAGAAGGGTTGGTTAGTTTAATTACAGTTAATTTACAATGCTGTGTTAGTTTCAGATGTACAGCAAAGTGACTCGGTTACACATACATATATAACTATGTATCTATCTATATCTATTCTTTTTCAGATTCTTTTCCCTTATAGATTATTACAAAATACTGAGTATAGTTCCCTGTGCTATATGGTAGGTCCTTGTTGATTATCTATTTTATATACAGTAGCATGTATATGTTAATCCCAACCTCCTTATTTATCCCTCCCCACCCCCTTCCCCCTTTGGTAACCATAAGTTTGTTTTCTCTGTCTGTGGGTCTATTAGCCAGAATGGTTTGACAAAGCAAGTCTCCCAGGTTTGGGAGCACACAGGGACCCATGCAGGGCATGTAAAAGTCCCACAGGAGAGCCCAGGAAGCCTCCACCAGAGAGACTTTCACTTCCTCCACTCCCGCTCCGTCAGCTTCCTGGCTGTTAAAAGTATACGCGGCAACTTGGAAAACCCTCCCACCAAACAGGGCATTACGGCACAGTCATTTCCAGAAAGTCCCCAGACCCTGTGCTAGGAGAATCACACTCTTTCTGATCTGCTCCTATAAACCCAAACATAGTGAATAACACTGTACCAAAACCAAAGTGAAATGCCACAAAACAAAACACGTTTGGTGGAGAGGGACAATGGCACAGATAATTCAGGACTGCAGTAAATCACTTATATTTGACTTTAAAGATACGTGCACGCAAGGTATCTACATGGCTGCTGTGTTCACCAGCCTCCTTCTAAGGAATGCTGCCCTAGGAGCATTGAGTTTGCTTGTGCTGTGTCTTGGGAACTCACAGGCCTGGGGTTGGGGACTCAGCCCTGTGGTGGACTGAGGGCCACCTCTGCCCGTGAACTGATCAGGTCTAACGGCACCTCCCACAGGGAAGCTCCAGATTAAATGAGACGATCGACCAAGCATATCAGATGTTCTCTGAGGAAGTACCTCTGTGTGAACGATCTACCCAGTAAGGCAGTAAGGAGTTGCTGCCAGCCCCCTGAAGAAATAAGGCCTACTTTTTACCTAATCATGGGATTGTTGGGTCTCAGAGTGGCCTAGTCTGCTGAGAAGGCCATCTTTGTGCCCTCACATGGCCTCCTGACTCTACAGCATCTTTCCCTTGCCTGCAGGACCCAAGCGCATCTCTCCACGTGACCTGAAGTGTATAATAAACACCACGAGACCCCCCCGGCCCCACCACACTCACCACCGGACAGAGCAGGCTTTTGGTTCTGTTTTAATTTTGTATCCCCTGAAGCAAGAGTTAAGCTCAGAAATCTAGGTGGCTGGCCCTCAAGAAATCAGTGTCAACGGGATGCGACAAGCATGGGCCCCATGGTGCCGGAAGAATTGCTGCACGTCTCATGCTGCTCCTGGGAGGCATGGAGCCAGGCTGAGCTTGAATTCCAGTTCTAGCCTTTGCAAAAGGGACCTCAGGGCTGTAAGGCTCCTTTTCCTCATTTGCAAAACAGGGCTTCTAGTACCTACCTCAGGAGGTTGTATTATTGATAAAATGAGATCATGTATGGGAAGGAGCACTTGGAATAGCTCCTTCCCAGCATAGAAAATGTCAGATAAATGAGACGTAGTGATAGTGACTGATTCTTTGTCTCCTCCACCAGACTCCGCTATCCTATGAACATTTATATCTCTGCCAGTACCAATCCGTGATCAATCAGCGTGCACTGAATGAACGTGGGCAACAGATGTAGGAAACAAATGAAGAGGACTTCGAGACAAGATATTTCAGCTAAGTTTGAGTAAAATTTTCTTTTGCTTTTCTGGTTTTCTATATTAACTACTCTGCTCTCTTTGTGCATCATAAAATCACTTTTTCATTGTTGTTGTTGGTTTGTTTTTTAAATGTCTTCAAGCCCAGTACGTTGTGACATCCTTTAGTTTAGGAATCATAACATCTTGAATTGGTTTATTATCTTATAGTGAGGGCCCACTAGGTTCAATCAACTGATATCTGGTGGCATTATTCCCGCTCAGGGAGAAGATTGACTTAGCTGTCTTTTTTGTAAAAGACAAGGGGTTTTAAACTCTGGGGTTGAACCCAAGAGGTTGACAGGTTAGAAGATGGAGGTGGGAAGATGGAACACAGCCAGGGGTGGATATCCTCCATGTAGTCCCAGCTTTGAAAAGGCAGTGCTTTCTTTGGACTTATTTCAGATGTCAAACACAGCAGGGTTGACATCAATACACAGCAGGCCATGGATTATGGTTGCCTCTAATGACTGTGTTCCACTGTGTTTATTGTTCTGGATGTTAATATATAGAGTAAATGATAGCCCTTTAATTGAAGGTTGGAAATGCCCCATACTAAGGCACTCGGGTGACATCACCATTAACCACTCAAGTGAAACCCAAGACACTTGCTGGCCAGGAAATTACAGCCTTGGAGACCATCTTCCTATTTGTGTATGTGGTATGTATGAGGAAGAGGGGGCCCAGCAGCTGGTTTGCACCTTATCGGCAGTTCTTGATTTTACTGGGAGGAATGTGCCATTATTTGGAAACTAGCAAGAACACATGAGCTCTGTAGGAAATCTCAGCAAGTCAGAACCTTAATGGAACATGGTCCTACAGGATAGGACCCTGGGAGAGGATGGGAGAGGAGAGAGGAATTGGCTGTCTTTCTTTCTTCTTTAGCAATCTGAAGAGGCTCTTCAAAGACTTTTCTCAGTTTATTTGTGGGAACTATTTGTAATGCCTCCATAATTGAACTCCTTATAAGTATTTGGGCTGTAGTGTCTAAGCTATGAAGAGTCTTGCAAGTTATTGGACCATGAACTGCTCCTAATTGTTTCTATGGGAAGGTATGTTAGTTTCCTGTTGCGCTGTAACAAACACTACAAACTTGCTGGTTCAAAACAACACAAATGTCTTATCCTACATTTCTGGAGGTCAGAAGTCCAAAATGAATCTCACTGGGCTAAAACTTTACATACTTTCTTGGAGATTCTAGGGGAGAATCTGTTTCCTGGCCTTTTCTAGCTTCCAGAGGCTGTTGCATTCTATGGCTTGGAGCCCCCTTCTAGCAACGGTATCATTCTCATCTCTGCTTCTGTTGTCACATCTCCTTCTCTGACTCTCCTGCCTTCCTCTTTTGATTATAAAGATCCCTGGGATTGCACTGGATGTTTTCAGGACCCCAACCTGGATGCTTCAGCATAATTTCCCCATCTCTAGGTCAGCTGAGTAGCAAACTCCATCTGCCATCTTAATTCCCCAATGCCTTGTAACACAACATATTCGCAGGTTCTGGGGATGAAGACATGGACATCTTTGGGTTGAGGGCATTATTCTGTTCAGCATAGAAGGTGCTAGGTTAGGTAGGGCCCATGGAATTGATATCTAGGCTGGGAGTTAAGGACTATTGATAGGAAAGTGCAACAATGATAAAAGGCTGTTCCATATGTCCCGAGAGCAAAATAATTGGCTGAATCAAGGACATGATAGCTTACTGGCTAAGAACACACGCTTTGGGTTCAGAGAGACCTGGAGTCACGTCTTAACTGTGCTGCTTGCTGGCTGTGGGATTTTAGACGGAGTACTCAGTCATGCTGCTGAGTTTCCATTACTTTAAAATGGAGGCAGTAATATGTACCACATAGGGCAATTGTAAGATTTAAGTGAGATAATACAAATGAAATGTCCAGGGTGGTACCTGGTACTTGTTCAGTAAAGGGTAGTTTCATGTCAGGAAGAGTTCTGGTTCTTTTTCCTCTGAGTCCTTGTGAGGCATGGCAGGGATGGTGAGGGTCTATGGTTTTTCCTCAAATCTAATACCCCAAATTAAGGGTATAAGACTTTTATTTAAAAGGAAGGAGAGCCAACCTGTTACACTGTCTTGGGAGAGAGCTGCTTAATTGAATCCATCTTTATGTAGTATTATTATCACCTGCAGGCATGTGTGTCTGGCACTGTGTTGGATGCTGAGAGGAGACACACCAGGGCCCCTGGTCTCCAGGCTAGTACGTAACCAGTCATGCAGATGCCACAGCCAACAGCTACAGGAGCTCTAAGGGATTGAGACAAGAGAGACAGAAGACAGAGATGACCTGGGCAGGGGCGGTAGGAGGAGGTTGCAGAGGAGTTAGGACTTAGGTTGGGCCCTCGAAGGGAGGCAAAGAGTTAGAGAAGCTGGGAAAAGTAGGGAGGGCATTTTAGGCGGCAGGGTTTGGGGAGCAGTGACATAAGCAAAAATGCTAATATAGGAGTTCCATGTTTCAGGGACAGGGCAGATGTCTTAGGTAGATAAGTTGCAGAGGTTCTTATCTTAGGTAGGTAAGAATCTGCAGGAGTAGAACAGGGCTAGATTAAAGAGGGCCTCTGTCACTCCCCGGAGACTTAAGCTTCTCTATCTTATTTAACTAGGTATGACACACAGTGGATACCCAGTATCATTTGTTGTTGTTGTTATTGTTTTGTCCTGACCGGAAGTAAGATATTTGGGCCTAATTCTGTGGATAGTGAGAGACCACAGAAATAACAAGGTGAAATATTAAGAGACTAATTAGAACCCTATTTCCAGCATCTATCACAGGAAACGAAGGTTGATGACAGTGAGGATGGAAAGGAAAGACAAGTAAGATTAAACAGAAGTTTCAGACATATTAACGGTAAAATTCAGAAATGATCTGGATGTATCTGCAGAGCCCATGGGCAGGTTTGCAACGTGGTGATTATTTAGCTTGTGGTTGGAACAACTGCATTAACTCCTGCTATCCAAGAAGAAACAGAGTGTCCAAAAGCCTAAGGATGGGTATATCGGTTACCTATTGCTGTGTAACAAACCAACCCATAAATCACTGCCTTAAAACAACCATTTGTCTAGCTCATGTTTCTGTGGGTTGGAAATCTGGGCTGGATGGTCTTGGCTGGACTTACTCCTGTATCTGTGGTCAGCTGCCAAGTCAGTTGGGGGCCACTGGCCTGGGATGCCTCAACTTGTCATCTCAGATTTTCTACCCAGTCTCTCATTATCCAACAGTAAAGCCTCGGATTATTTTCACGATGGAGACAGGGTTCCAAAAGAGCTAGCAGAAACACGCAAGGCCCCTAAGCCTAGGCTTAGAACCGGAATGCCAACACTTTCACCTCATTTTATTAGATAAACCAAGTCACATGGCTAAGCCTGAAGTCAAGGAGTAAGGAGATAGATCTCATGGTGCCTCATGCCCCAGAACTGGGAGAGGGAAGAAGAACAGCAGATGGACGCCTCTGGAGTCTGCAGGTGTCTGGGGTGGAGTGGTGGTCCCACTAGGTCTGGTTCTGGCATTAAAGCAGCTGCCAGGGCAAAAGATTCCTGCTAACTGGGGAGCCAGAGTCCAGGAGGATCCAGGATTCTACTCCCCATCCCAGACCCACTCCTCTCCCTGGGTGTTGGCTCTGCAGATTAGTGAGAAGCAATGTTGCTGAAGGGTAGGAAGGAGGAGAAGCAGGGAGGACGGTGGGGCAGCTGGGGTGGTCAGGGCATTTGGCAGCCTGACAATGAGCTGGATGAGTTCAGCCCAACCCAGGCGGCCCTGGTCTAGGAAGGGGAGTCAGGAACTTGAAGCACAATGCCAGTGTCTCTCAGGTCTGTTTTCTTTCTCCTCTCACTACCACTGATATATCTGAGCCCAAACCCTCAGCCCTGCACATACACCTTCCTTATTTTCCTCCCTAAAGTCTTGAAATGGAACTGCTTAGTGATTGACCAAGGTCAGCTAAACAAGAGATGGGGAAAGCTGTCCATTTTTGTGCATCTTAGATATCATTGACCCTCAGCCAGGAATGGTTCCTTCTATTAACTCTCTGCCCTTGACCACTGCACATGAATCGGTTCTTAAATGCATCTTGTATGTTGCACCTCCCTGCCTAGATGCCTAGAACGCTCTCTCTTTTCCTGTCTGTTGGCCCGAATTCTACATATTCTTCAAGTTCCATGGTGCTCAGGATGACTTTCCTACTTATAATTTTTTAAATTTAATTTTTAAAATTTCCCCACTTTTTATTTATTTATTATTTATTTATTTATGGCTGCGCCAGGTCTTAGTTGTGTCGCACAGGCTCCTCTCTAGTTGTGGCGTGCCAGCTCCAGAGCACGTGGGCTCAGTAGTTGTGGCACGCGAGCTTAGTTGTCCCACAGCATGTGGGATCCTAGTTCGCCGACCAGGGATCGAACCCGCGTCCCCTGCATTGGAAGGTGGATTCTTAACCACTGGACCACCAGGGAAGTCCCTCCTACTTATTTTAGATTTCATCATCTTTCCATTCTCTGAATTTCATATGCCTTATTATCTGCACCTACACATGATATATGTGACTTATTGTTACTGACCTTTCTCGTGTTTGGGTCTCATATTCCGTGTGAATCTTATGCTTCCCTATATCTCCGATAGAACTGAGCCCCCTATCTTGCACACGGTAGACTTAATAAGTGTTTGATGTTTATAGTACTTCAAGCATCATCATCTCTTCTTTAAATTCACTGTTCATGCTCTTTGTGAACACTAATCATTCTGTGGCTGCCCATCTTCCATTCCAATTTCTGAGGGGTACCTGGATTTCTACTGGGGCTAATTACCTCTCACTCATGGTATATCCTCTTGTTAGTAGGTAATACCAGATGCCTGCATCCCACTGTGGAATCCAAGATCTTTTCTCTTCTTGCTCATTTCCCAAAGCGGATCTCTGGTGTGTGACCTAAGCTTGGCCAAGTAGATGCTCTGCCCCAGGTCTTTGAAACTTGAGTGAGGGATTGGACAACAGAGGAGTGTTTGGAGGCCACTCATGCAGGGTAGGGCCACCACCCCACCCCAATCAGATTGGTTCTACTACATGAGGGCTTCTCTTCCTCCTGTCCACTAGGCTTTTGGAGCTTTTGGTTACGATACACTCTCCAGTTGCTCTCCAGTCTCTTGGCAGTCATGTGAGCCCACCAAATCCTTGCAGTGAAGACTCTTCCAAAGTAGCCAAAGGGTCTGAATGTCTATTTTTGTCTATGTTGCTTGAAACGATGGAATCGTAACTAATGCCTAATTTCCAACCCTATCAACACTCTCTTGGAATACTGCAGTAGTCTTCTTATTGGGCTCCTTATCTTCCATTTTAGCCTCCTTCCATAAGTTCTCTACATTCTTTCCAGAGCGTTACACATAAGATAAAAAGTCTAAAGTAAATGCTGACTTATTCTTGCTTATAAGATAAAATTCACACTGCTAAGCATTTTCTCATGCCTTGTGCCTATGCTCCAGAACTGGGGCAGTGTGGTGCAGTGGAAAGAGCGTGGTGTTTGACCCTAGATCTAGGCTTGAATCATGTGACACTGGCCAGTTTGTGAAACCCTTTTCACCATTAGTTTCCTCACACGTAAAATGAAGTAAATGCTATCTGCTGGGTGACCATGAAGATTCAATGGGACGATACGCCTGCAGCTCTGGCAGCTTGTCAGCTTAGCTTCTCAGGAGAGGCTCATTCTTTTCCCTCCACCCTCCCTCCCTAGTTGAGCTTGTTGGTCCCTGATGGATCTTGACAAAGCTTGGATGAGCTTGGATGTCCTGAAGCTCCTTTAGGTTCAAAGGTTGGATGCAACAGTGGAGACTGCTGGTGCTCTGTTTTATGGCGAGACAGCCCTGTGTGTCCTTCTAGAAACATAAGAGGGCCTAGAGGAAGACTCTAGCACGGTATATTGAAGCAAAAGGTTCACATCTGTGATGTGTTAAAAACAGTTCTGATTATGCTGGTGGCAGAACAAGACCCCTTATTATGATGCAGTCAGTCTCTTCGGCAAGTGTTTTTATTTTAAATATGGCTGCAATTCAGAGCCAGGTGCCATGTCTGTTTCACGGTTCTCCGCCTATTCTCAGATAAAAAGTGACAAGATGCACACTCTGTGTAGTGTGTGGAAGTAAACTTCTCCACCAACAGCCATGTCCTCCCACACGTGTTCTTTTTTAAAGTCTCCAGATTTGAAATGGTCTATTTGTTACTGCTGCCAAAGATGGAAAGCAATGTGAGCTAATTACATAGGGAGTTTGCCTAACAGAAGGGCTTTTCACTAGCAGCTGAAGGGGGTTGCTTCCCTTTGGCACAGTGATAGCTTGATGGGATTGAAAAAGTACATAGTAGCCGCTAAAAATTTCTAACTTGGACTCACACAAGAAAGAACATAATGAAGAGGGATTGAGACTGCAAGGTAGGGTGGGAAAATCTGTGTTGGATGATGTGCTCAGCCAGCTAAATGGATGTCATCTGGACAATATGGACATGTAAATAGCGGAACATACTCACAGAAGCAGTATCACCCTTTGAGATGTCAGGATTCCCAGTGTCAGCTCAATAGGTGAGGGCAGCTTGCACCAGAGTGATCTGCTCTTGCAATGAAGCTGTACATTACCAGCATTACCATCAGCCAGTAGGACATGGTAGCAAAGCAGAGGATGTGGGAGGAGGAGGGTAGTGTTACATCACATGATTGCATGCAGTCAGGGGAGGTTTCTGTACACCAGCAATGTGATGCTTTGTCTTTTGGGCTTTCCTTTCAAGACTTTTTTTTTTAAACACCTCTAATCTGAGACTGTGCTGGTTTTCCTAGGAACTGCGTCTGTCTCTTCAACCCCTCTACACCTCCCTTAATTGTTTCCCATCTAAAGAAGCCCTAGATCTCAGTTGTGAAGGGCTCAGAGACACAAGTCCTGACTCCAATGAAGCTCTGTCTGACACCATCACAGCACCACAAGCGCAGAGGAGCCAGGGTCTTTCTAGGGATTTGCCCTCAAGCTGGAAGCCAGCGATCTCAGGGCTGAAAGTCCTTGTTTGTTGAGCTGAAGAGCAGGCGGGGTCATAGTCTTGTCCCCTAGGTGGTCACAGAACAGCTTTGGACCCCAAAATGTCTCGAGTGGAAGTAGTATGCATGCTGACTAAGAAATGCAATTACAGTTTTCCTCTGTCCTTGGGAGCAGGAATCCCATTGTTTAGCCCCATGTGACCTAAACCTCACTCTGAATGCTTTTGGTAGCCACTAATAGCTGTGACTATTCAGTGGTGGGAAGGCGACGACATGGATTTCCCCTCAGCCAAAGCCTCAGAGGGGCATTCCGGAGGGGAACTGGATGGCTCCAGCGTGAACTTTTTTTCTGCTTACCTATCAGGGGTGAGTGAATTGCAGCTTGATACCAGGGGCGGGAGCCTTCATTCCTTTTCTCTACCAGACCTCAGGGAAGGTCTCGAAGCCCCAGATCACTGAGTGTTATTTTGTAAGACACAATATAAATGCTCCTCTTTTCAGTTGAAGTGTTGAGGACTGGAAGGGGAGGTGACCACCTCGTTCCTTTGGCTACTAGCCAACTTGGATTAAAGCAACTAAAAAGAAAACAACAACATCAATAGAATTTCCTTTGAGTTGTTCCAAAGTCTGTGTTGCCAGCACAGCATCTGTATACAATGATGATTTTGTTGTCTGTTTGGTAGGATTTGCCCCAATCTGAACACTGGTTCATCCAGTCTCTGTTTTATACACTTACCCCTAGCCAGTGACATACTCCTATAAGTTCATTTGCCTATTAGGGTATCTAGCCTACGGCTGTGAACCTGAATTCTACTCTGTGTAGAGATCTGGGTTCTCCATTTTATTAAAAGACGGAAGATGATATAGTGGAAAGGAGGTAGGACTGACCAGAGCTTTTGCCCCCAGTTCTGCCACCTAGTGTGTGTGTGTGTGTGTGTATACATAAATATAAAATTTTATATATATATAAAATTCCTATTACACACCTTCGTTGAAAGAATCAGATGAAATAATGCATTGAAAGTGCTTTGTACACTGAAAAGCCTATACAAGCTTATCACCAACACCACTTCTAAACAACTTGAAGAATACAACTCCTGTTAGTATAGACAGAGCCAGAAGCAATCCTTAAAGATGGATCTAAATTTTGAAGCAATCAAAAGAATTTGAAAAAGAATAGATACAGGTATAACTGAACCACTTTGCTGTACACCTGAGACTAACACAGCACTGTTAATCAACTGTACTCCAATATAAAATAAAAATGTTTAAAAAAGTGACTCAACCTTAAATAACCTTTCATATTACTTTTTTTTTGCGATACGCGGGCCTCTCACTGTTGTGGTCTCTCCCGTTGCGGAGCACAGGCTCCGGACACGCAGGCTCAGCGGCCATGGCTTACGGGCCCAGCCGCTCTGCGGCATGTGGGATCTTCCCCGACCGGGGCACGAACTCGTGTCCCCTGCATCGGCAGGCGGACCCTCAACCACTGCGCCACCAGGGAAGCCCTCATATTACTTATATTTGAACATTTCTAAGGACTGCAATGGTTGCTTCATTATTAGAAACTCATACAGTAAATCAAAGTGTTCTTGGTGTCAAGTGATAGAGTGACTGGGGAGGTGTTATTTCCTGACAGATTTTCTACTGTCTGCTGAACTCATGTTTTTCTTGGCTTGACTCTTCTCCCGAAATCTCTGTGATTTCCTGTTATTGGGAACTGTGGAAACAGTCTTCTCTTCTGTAAAGTGGGATAATACCTCCCAAGGTTTTTGAAAGGTTTATAATGACTTATTGCCTGTAAAGCACTTACAGTAAAACAATGCCCACAATAGATATGCAATAAATATTAGCCATCATTACTCATTATTACTGCATCCATTATTACATTTATTATAATTTGTGAATCACAAATTGCAATGGTCACATTTCTCCCTTTGGCCAGCTATTGAATACATTAAGTTTCAAGTACTTTTGCAAAGAAGCGTATAAGAGATAACTAAGAAAGTTGATATGATTTTAATTTTAACAGTAGGGTGATTGATCTTTGAATGTTATTCTCCTCCTTTGTAGGAGTGACAAATGCCAGCTCCCTTGTAAGGTGGGAAAGTCCAGACGAAGCAGCAGGTTCATTGTATTCTGCTTCCCAGCCACGTGTTCTGGACAAAAGACTCCAATTCTTTACAATCGCCTCCTTCCAAGTTCAAATGGGGCAGTCCCTTCCCCTGTGGCACTGCAGTGGGGCAGTGGGTACCAGTGTCACCTCTCCTGGGCTATGGTGAATTAACTTCAGGGCACAAGCCAATTCTTGGTTTGTATCGAAACATGACTACAGAGGGTAATGGCTAAAATGTATTAAACACTTCCCATTTGCCAGATACTTCTCTACACACTTGATAAACATTAACTCATTTAATCATCACAGAAGTGCTATGAGGTAGGTACAGTTAGCATCCTTTTCCAGAGGAGGACACTGAGGCACCGCAGACAGTAAATGCTAGTTCCAGGATTAAAGCACAGGCATCTTCACTCTTACACATTACACTCTGAAGAAAGGGCTACATCAGGGGACTGTGGGGTGCAGCTCTGGAACACCACAAAGTTGGGCAGGAAACATGCTCCTTAGGAAATGTGGTAGGTCTACCTGTGCTGAGGTAGAGATAAACAGAGAAAGCCTCTAAGTGTGGACCTGAATCTTCTCTCTAGGTCTTTTGTTGACAGGGTGCAGTTGTTTTGTGTACGAAGCCAACCCTCATTGCCAGTGGCTGCCATCTTTTATTTCAGGCCATACGTCTGGGTTGGTGGTCAAAATAACGGCAGACAATAAAGTATATTCACATGAATTTCTCTTTGCCCCAACTCTGTGAAATAATTCTAATTAGACAGATTTTCTTAGGTGAGGAAAGAGTCTCAGAGAGTGAAGAGACTTGCCTAAGGTTACATAGCTAGTCAGTGGTGTAACTGGGGTCTGAACCCCTGTGTCAAACTCCTAGCCCTATACTGTAGGGAACAACTCCTAGTCAGCCCTGGGGGCCTGCAAACCAGATTAAAAGAAGGAAAAGCTGTCTCTCAGGTCAGATTAGTATTGACCCTTTTGGTAGAGAGAAAACAGAGAAGGGAGAGATGGGGCTACTGTCACAGGACAGAAGCATGTCGCTAAAAGACACGCTGAGGAAAGCAGTGACCTCTGATGGACCAAGGCCAGCTTGATCTCCCTGCACATAGTAGGCCTACCTTAACATGCCTCACTTGGCATTTCCTACCGATTTTTTAGGTATCTGTATAAACGTTACTTCCTCAGGAAAGCCTGTTCTTCACTCCTCCTTGCCCCAGGCATACATAGGGTCCAACTTTGCATTCCCAAGCATCCTGTCCTTCTCCGTTTATAGCACTAATTCATTCATTCACTCATTCACAAACATCTACTGAGCCCTCATGTGTCAGCTAACATTTACGGGCTGGAAATACACCAGTAAAAAACCAATGTCCTTGCTCTCACAGGGTGAGGTGAAGAAGTGATACAAATAAAGCAGAATAAAGGAGTTGATAGTGACAGTGGTCCTGGAAGCGCTGAGAGTATGAGGGGGCGGGCAGCACTACAGGTGTCTGTGGGAAGATCTTTGCTAGTCTGGAATCAGTCAGCACAGAAGGGCTCCATTTGGCAACTTGGGGGACTTTTTCAGATGCTATTGTTATGGTTTAATGAAGCAATTAACACCAAACTTCCTCGGAGGTAGGGGACTTGCTCTCCCCACCCCTCCACTGTGTCCCTGATGCCCAGCGCAGCTCTGGGCACAGGGAAGGGCTGTCGCTGTTCAGTAACTGAACGAATGAATCTGAGGGATAGGAATAGGAAATGAAGACTGATCTCACTTGATAAGACAAAGCCCAGGGACCGAGCCTTTTCTGGGACTAAGTATCTATAGCTTGGATGCTAAGGCTTTTCTTTTTCTCTTCTTTCTTTTTTCCTTTTCAATTTTTGTACAGACAGAATTTAAAATATAATAAGCAACTATTTTCTACACTTAAGAGTCTTTAAGTGTGTGTGATAACGTCTATGATTTAGCTCAAATTCATAGACAAGAACCTATAAGTTACTGGCCTTTCAGAAAAGGGTTTTTGAAAGCAGAGTTATTTTGAAATAGCTCAAACTTACAGAAAGGTTGTACAAAGCTTAGTACACGACCTTTTTTCCCCCTAAACCATCTGAGGGAAAATTGTTTTCCCACTGTCCTAACATGTTTGCTCTCTGGTGCCACTATGGAGAAGCCCCGTCACCATGCTCAGACTCTGACACCCTGCTCTGAGCCAGTGTGACTATGTTACTTCTTGACTTAAAACTCTTCAAAGCTCCACACTGCCTATAGAGAAGATCAAAGCTTTTTGGGCATGACTTACAAAGTCTTCCATGTTCTTTTCCTGCTATGCCCTCCCTACCACACATATCCTGCAAGTAATGCTGCCTCACTTGTAATTGTTCCCACAGTACAGCCATTTCATGCTTCTGGGGTTTACCGTGCTACTTTCACAGTTGGGTGGACCTCTTCCCTCTTTTCTTGCCTGGTGAGCATCCCTCCAAGATTTCAGATCAGTTCTTTTCCTCAGGACACTTTTCTAGAGCTTCTTGGCAGGGTGAGATCCCCTGTTTTGTGCTCATACAGTGTCCCCTGCATACTCCCATCATTGCTTTTAATGCATCTTCATTCATCAAGTTTACTTTTAAACACCTACTGTGTGCCACACATTGCCCTAAAACCAGATCGTGTCCTTTATGGAGGAGATGTGTGTTAGAAAATATTTACACAAATAAATTCGTAAGTGACAAATGTGAAAAGTGCTATGAAATAGAAACACAGACGAAGCTCAGTGAATGAGGTCAAGGGAGCTTTCTGCTGATGAGATGACACGTAAGCTGTACCTGGAAGGTCAAGCTGGACTTACCCAGGGGAGAGAGAAGGGAAAGAATGGGAAATCCTTGTTTACACACCTGTTGCCTCATGTAGAATATAAGTCACGCGAGGAGGGGTACTGGATATAATTCATGATTGTATCACCGGAAGCTAGTGTGGTACCCAGAACATGTCTCTGTCTGCTGAACTGAACAAAGCTGTTGAAGGATTGTCCAAAGCCTGAGGTCTTCTCGGTGAATACCAGAAAGCCTGGCTATTTGAAGCCCCTGTCACAAGGGAGAGGGACTCCCATCCTTTCTTTACTTCCTGTAGCCCTCTTGGGTTTCCTTTATTCAAATTGTGGCTTTTCCTCTCCTTTCTTACTACACTGGATTTCTCAGAAGATCTTCCAAAACTCTTCCCACAATTACCATGGGACAACAGTAAATAGTCTGCAATTTCCAAGGGCTCAGCATCCTTTATTCCTAAAAACAGCGGTATATTGACCTTCTGTCACCCAACTGTGGTGTGATGAAATCTGAGGGCCTCAACTGTGAGTGAAGTGCCTTGGAATGCTAGGTTTCAGGAACTGGCCTGAATTTATTTTACTGTCTGTTCATAACAATGGTGAAAGAGGATGGAAACTAGTGTTTCTCCAGGTCAGCTCTACAGCTCAGGCTGGGAGCTATTTGCTCAGGACAGTGAAACTCCCAAATCCCATCCAGAGAAAGGTCCCAATTGTAAGAATTAGCCAGGGAGCTGGTGGGAGGGACGTCTGCCTATCTCAGCTCAGGGTCCTTGTTATTTTTTACTTGCTTCTGAAACTCGGCAGTGGCAATAGTGGGAGTATTTCTCAGGGTTAGCAGAAGAGAAATTTGAAAAGTCCTTCAGTTTATCTTCTTAAGTTGAGAAATGACTGAAGAGAAAAGAATACAGATGTCTATTTTTTTAAATAACGAAGGGGAAATTTATCTTTAACATGATTAAAAGGCTGACAAGTTAAAGTAAGAAAGTTCTTGCTTATTATTAGGCTGTTTTCAGCTAAAAGTTAATCCATTACTTTTGCCTGGTGCTCAAAGAAAATGTACAACTTGTGATTATCATCCTTGTCATAACTCTCTATGCAGCCTTGGACACGGTTTCCTCAACAAGTAAATCAAAATCATCCCTGTTCTTTACACATTTTATCCAACCCAATGTAGCCCTTTCATCTTAGTCCCTAATCTAAAAAAAACTACCTTAAAAAAAGTAGGTTAAATTTCAAAATTGACCACAGGTCAAGTTGAGAATGAGATGCTCAGAAAAGCATTTGTCTCAGAAGTCCTAAGGAGCTTGCTAACTTGTTCTTTCAGGCTGACAGGAAGCATTTTGGGTTGAAGCCATGGATGGGTACAAACACTTCTGGAAAAATATACACAATGACCTGTACACTTTGGAAGAACAATAATCGTGTTCTTCCCATAGCATCTAATTTCAAATTCTTCTAAGAGAAAAAAAGGCATAAGCCTTCCCATTTGGCAATGGCTGGGTCAGTTTTTTGGGGTCAGTTTGATGTTGGAAAACTGCTGCAGATGGTGGATGGGTCACTCTAAAGTGATGAAACCACAACAAAGATCCAAAATAGTAATCGCACTTAAAAATAAGACCCTGTCGATTGAGCTGCCTTCCAGGGTTTCAGTGGTTTGGTTATTTGGATCTCCATTACTTCTCCATGTTGGATACAGCGATACCAGAGACCCTCAGATTAGTAAAATATTTCATGGTAGGAAAAGAAGAAATAAAACAGGTGTTGAAATTACTGAGGCAGAACAGATCCAAACTTTTAAAAATTCACGTCAGAGGGAAAACATTGTGACCAATAAAGAAAAAAAGATAGAGCTGGAACTTGTGTTTGGAAAAGGGGTGGTACAAATGCACTATTTGGTGTGATGGATAGATTGAAGACATACTCACTCTAAATGAGTCTACTTTGGGGCTTCCCTGGTGGCGCAGTGGTTGAGAGTCCACCTGCCGATGAAGGGGACACGGGTTCGTGCTCTGGTCCAGGAAGATCCCACATGCTGTGGAGCGGCTGGGCCCGAAAGCCATGGCCGCTGAGCCTGAGCGTCCGGAGCCTGTGCTCTGCAATGGGAGAGGCCACAACAGTGAGAGGCCCACGTATCGCAAAAAAAAAAAAAAAAAAAAAAAAAAAAAGAGACTATTTTGAATGTCTTACAAAGTTTCTGTCTATAAAAAAGATGTTTACTGTCATTAACACTTTACTGAATTTAATCTTATATTGATACGTACTGCTTAATTTTTTTCTACGCTCTAAATGATTACAGCAGAAGACAGTGAAAGCAAGTTTTCCACTTTCAGTTTTTAGCTTTGCCACTGAGTGCATGCCTTAATTAACACAATTGTTTTGATCCCTGAACTAGATTCCACATCATTCACCTTTTCCAATAAAATGAGGTAAAAAGAAGGATATATAAACAACTTGAAACTCAATTGCTCATGTTAGGATGGAAAATATCTTATTTAACACTCATTAGGGGAAAAGCAGAGTTTGAATAATGAGTGCGGCTATGGTTAATGAGCAGAGAGAATTCCATCACAGGAAGAGGCCCTCTCACACACAAGGCACACTGCCGATGGCCCTGCCCATCCCTGCCTCCACTGTCTGCCGCCCCAGCCCCTATGCAAATGCACAAACCCCAAGAGCATCCATACATACACACAACTTGTAAGCAAAGCTCACATCAGTTAAATGCCAGATTCTGTTGGGAAAGGTAGCTGGCTGGAGGAATTATGCATCTCTAAGGTACTGGGGAGGGGGAAAGAATGTTGTTAAAAATAAAAGGCAAGATAGAGGCGTCATCAGAAGGTGTGAGACCTACAAACTTATGGATTTCCCAGCCAACTTATGTCACTGCCCAAGGTTTTAAGAAGGGTTCAAGTGGACACTGGTGGCAACTTTATTCTTAATAGGCCAAATCAAACCCGTGGTCTAGGGATCATAGAAAAAAAAGTATGACCACTAGCATACAGCTATGTGCTCAGGAAATTAGGATCCTGATAAACACAGGAACCAAGTGAAATTCCAATCTGCTTATTCTTAGGTCAACATTGTTCTTTTCATTTATTGAGGTTTTCTCTTGCACAGAATTATACAGATGCCGCCTATCCCATCTGGGTCAGTGAAGAAACATTGTGAATGTTCAAGTGTTGGCAGGAATGCCAGGGGTAATCACCAGCCTCCTGTTTTTCCTACCGCAGGGCTCTTAAACAAGATACCTCTGTGAGTGGATCACACCTGTTGAACTGATTGTTCTATTACGGTGTGGTATCTTTTTTTTTTTTTGCAGTATGCGGGCCTCTCACTGTTGTGGCCTCTCCAGTTGCGGAGCACAGGCTCCAGACACGGTGCGCAGGCTCAGAGGGCATGGCTCACGGGCCTAGCCACTCCTCGGCAAGTGGGATCCTCCCGGACCAGGGCACGAACCCGTGTCCCCTGCGTCAGCAGGCAGACTCTCAACCACTGCGTCACCAGGGAAGCCCCGCGGTGTGGTATCTTTGCAATTCGTACTCTGTGCTCTCATCCCCCTCGTGACCAGTGGTGTGAACATACAGGGCAGCTGGTAAGGGGATTCTCCCAGACACTCAGCCTGTGATTACCAAACAGTTAGGCACTAATAGAATGGCCTATAAGAGTGATCCTAACATCCTACGAGGCAGGGCCCAGTGAGATTCCTCAAAGAGAAGATTTAGGTTCCACTATATTATTAGAGAATTAAATAGTGGTCTTTTGATGACTTCAAAAGTAATGCAGCAAATTGGACTCTGGTCCTTTGGGTGGTTACTTTCTCATATAGATTAGTCTGCTTTTTCTTGCCATGGATTTATTATTTTAATTGACTTATTTATGAGATTCTTGTTTACCTTATCAATGGCCCCAAGCCAACAGTCTGTTTCATTGGAAGACACTATAAAAGCCAGCAGGGAAACAAGAATGCTTCCTCCTGTCTTCGCACAGGATTGGTGATTGATCTTTCTTTACTCATTTTGTCCTTAACTAACAGCAGGAATCACGAAGTGGCCCAATTTCAAAAGAATTAGCCCAAAAAGCTGGTTCTTTGAGAAGATAAATAAAATTGATAAACCATTAGCCAGACTTTCAAGAAAAAAAGGGAGAAGACTCAAATCAATAGAATTAGAATGAAAAAGGAGAAGTAACAACTGACACTTTGGATTTCTGCAAATACAAAGGATCATGAGAGATTACTACAGGCAACTATATGCCAATAAAATGGACAACCTGGAAGAAATGGACAAATTCTTAGAAATGCACAACGTTCCGAGACTGAACCAGGAAGGAATAGAAAATATGAACAGACCAATCACAAGCACTGAAATTGAAAGTGTGATTAAAAATCTTCCAACAAACAAAAGCCCAGGACCAGATGGCTTCACAGGCGAATTCTATCAAACATTTAGAGAAGAGCTAACACCTATCCCTCTCAAACTCTTCAAAAATATAGCAGAGGGAGGAACCCTCCCAAACTCATTCTATGAGGCCACCATCACCCTGAAACCAAAACCAGACAAAAATGTCACAAAGAAAGAAAACTACAGGCCAATATCACTGATGAACATAGATGCAAAAATCCTCAACAAAATACTAGAAAACAGAATCCAACAGCACAATAAAAGGATCATACACCATGATCAAGTGGGGTTTATCCCAGGAATGCAAGGATTCCTCAATATATGCAAATCAATCAACATGATACACCATATTAACAAATTGAAGGAGAAAAAGCATATGATCATCTCAATTGATGCAGAGAAATCTTTTGAGAAAATTCAACAACCGTTTATGATAAAAACCCACCAGAAAGTAGGCATAGAGGGAACTTTCCTAAACATAATAAAGGCCATATATGACAAACCCGCAGCGAACATCATTCTAAATGGTGAAAAAGTGAAACCATTTCCACTAAGATCAGCAACAAGACAAGGTTGCCCACTTTCAGCACTATTATTCAACCTAGTTTTGGAAGTTTTAGCCACAGCAATCAGAGAAGAAAAAGAAATAAAAGGAATCCAAATTGGAAAAGAAGAGCTAAAGCTGTCACTGTTTGCAGATGACATGATACTATACATAGAGAAACCTAAAGATGCTACCAGAAAACTACTAGAGCTAATCAGTGAATTTGGTAATTAATGCACAGAAATCTCTTGCATTCCTATACACTAATGACGAAAAATCTGAAATTTAAATTAAGAAAACACTCCCATTTACCATTGCAACAAAAAGAATAAAATACCTAGGAATAAACCTACCTAAGGAGCCGAAGACCTGTATGCAGAAAATTATAAGACACTGACGAAAGAAATTAAAGTTGATACATATAGATGGAGAAATATACCATGTTCTTGGATTGGAAGAATCAACATTGTGAAAATGACTCTACTACCCGAAGCCATCTACAGATCCAGTGCAATCCCTGTCAAACTCCCAATGGCATTTTTCACAGAACTAGAACAAAAAATTTCACAATTTGTATGGAAACACAAAAGACCCTGAATAGCCAAAGCAATCTTGAGAACGAAAAACGGAGCTGGAGGAATCAGGCTCCCTGACTTCAGACTATACTACAAAGCTACAGTAATCAAGACAGTATGGTAGTGGCACAAAAACAGAAATATAGATGAATGGAACAGGATAGAAAGCCCAGAGATAAACGCACGCACATATGGTCACCTTATCTTTGATAAAGGAGGCAAGAATATACAGTGGAGAAAAGACAGCCTCTTCAATAAGTGATGCTGGAAAAACTGGACAGCTACATGTAAAAGAATGAAATTACAACACTCCCTAACACCATACATAAGGCCAGACACCATCAAACTCTTAGAGGAAAACACAGGCAGAACACTCTATGACATAAATCACAGCAAGATCCTTTTTGACCCACCTCCTAGAGAAATGGAAATAAAAACAAAAATAAACAAATGGGACCTAATGAAACTTAAAAGCTTTTACACAGCAAAGGAAACCATAAAGAAGACGACAACCCTCAGAATGGGAGAAAATATTTGCAAATGAAGCAACTGACAAAGGATTAATCTCCAAAATTTACAAGCAGCTCATGCAGCTCAATATCAGAAAAACAAACAACCCAATCCAAATCTGGGCAGAAGACCTAAACAGACATTTCTCCAAAGAAGTCATACAGACTGCCAACAAACACATGAAAGGATGCTCAACATCATTAATCATTAGAGAAATGCAAATCAAAACTACAATGAGATATCATCTCACACCGGTCAGAATGGCCATCATCAAAGAATCTACAAACAATAAATGCTGGAGAGGGTGTGGAGAAAAGGGAACCCTTTTGCACTGTTTGTGGGAATATAATTTGATACAGCCTCTATGGAGAACAGTATGGAGGTTCCTCAAAAAACTAAAAATAGAAGTACCATGCGACCCAGCAATCCCACTACTGGGCATATACCCTGAGAAAACCATAATTCAAAAAGACACATACACCCCAATGTTCATTGCAGCACTATTTACAATAGCCACGTCATGGAAGCAACCTAAATGCCCATCGACAGATGAATGGATAAAGAAGATGTGGCACATATATACAATGGAATATTACTCAGCCATAAAAAGGAACAAAATTGAGTTATTTGTAGTGAGATGGATGGACCTAGAGACTGTCATACAGAGTGAAGTAAGTCAGAAAGAGAAAAACAAATACTGTATGCTAACACATATATATGGAATCTAAAAAAAAAAAAGAAGAAAAAAAATGGTCAGAAGAACCTAGGGGGAAGATGGGAATAAAGACACAGACCTACTAGAGAATGGACTTGAGGATACGTGGAGGGGGAAGGGTAAACTGGGACAAAGTGAGAGAGTGGCATGGATATATATACACTACCAAATGTAAAATAGATAGCTAGTGGGAAGCAGCCGCATAGCACAGGGAGATCAGCTCGGTGCTTTTTAACCACCTAGAGGGGTGGGATAGGGAGGGTAGGAGAGAGGGAGATGCAAGAGGGAAGAGATAGAAGAGATATTGGTACATATGTATATGTATAACTGATTCACTTTGTTATAAAGCAGAAACTGACACACCATTGTAAAGCAATTATACTCTAATAAAGATTAAAAAAAAAAAAGAATTAGCCCAGCTCTGGCAGAGGGCAACACATATTTGGAGATCTCCTTTACGTCATGAAACGTTTCCTGCTAAACTAGATTCAGTTGACTTGGATGAAAACAAGTTCACAGGGCTTGAAAATTTGCCCAGGAAGCTGTAAACAGTGGGAAGCACCAAGTGGAATGCATGCTTCCAAACTTGGGGGTGTTGGGTTATGTGGCACCAGTTGGGTGAGGGAAGGGTCATGTCCATTTAAAGGAATCGTGGAGGTTCTGGAAGAGGCTGTCGGTGTCATTTACTAATTTCATTGCAAGCACCGCCTTGTGCCAGTACCAGCTAATGCAGAGAGGGACTGGAGAGCACGGGACGCCACGTAGGTGCTCAGAGGGAATTTGGGCCCCGGCTCGGGCTCCTTCCCAGGGGGCAGACATCCACAATGGTGGATAGAGCCTGCTGGAGGAGCGCCAAGGCAAAATGAGGCCACTGGGCAGGCACTTGTCACAGCATTAAAAAGGAACAGGGGCTTCCCTGGTGGCGCAGTGGTTGAGAGTCCGCCTGCTGATGCAGGGGACACGGGTTCGTGCCCCGGTCTGGGAAGATCCCACATGCCGCGGAGCGGCTGGGCCCGTGAGCCATGGCCGCTGAGCCTGCGCGTCCGGAGCCTGTCCTCCGCAACGGGAGAGGCCACAACAGTGAGAGGCCCGCGTAACGCATAAAAAAAAAAAAAAAAAAAAAAAAAAAAAAAAAAAAAAGGAACAAAGGGGCCAAGTTTAATGGCATTATTACCCCAGACAGACAGAGTTCGGGCATTCCCTTCCTGAAGAATATGTGCAGCATTTTGGTGGCAACTCCAAAATGGCACCAGAGGACAGAGTTTTGTGGATGATACATTAAAAAAAGAAGCTGTTATAATTGAAAACCAAAAGTTCCATCCCCAAATTGAAAAATATCACCCTGCTCTATTCTTACAGCAAGTGTATAGAGAACCTAGGATGGTGTGAATTCAGAATTTGAGTGATGGAAGGGAAGCATTAGAAAATTAACTGACTGTTCTAAACAATTCTGATGAATGAAAAATGAGAATGGTCTTAATAAGGAGTCTTTTCCATAGGGTCTAATGTATAGCCTCACACAAAACAGGCATCGACAAATCATTGTATATGGTCAATGTACTTTTTAACAAATAACTGCATGGATAAAAGGCCTCAGTTTGGGGAGGCTCTCTCTTTAGGAGCTGGTTTTCTCCCTCCTCTAAAGAGATATATGAGCAAGAGGAATGCAGAATGACGGATATATAGGTTAGTTCATTCATTCATTAACACACATTTATTAAACACCGATTGTATACTTGGCACCATTCTAGTCACTGAAGATAAAGAGATGAACACCAAAAGGTCCCTGACCTGACAGAATATGCATTCTAGTGAGAAAAACAAGTAATTTTTTAAAAAGCACATATCTAACATATGTTGACCAGCTTTAAGGGTTTAGAGAAAAAAATAAGGCTGAGTCTGGAGATAATGAGTGATTAGCATGGAGAGGCATTTTCATGGGGTGAACAGGAAAGGTGATCAGTTGGGATTAGGATCAGAAGATGACATTTGAGGGAAAATCAAAATGAGGACGTGACCATGGAGAGATCTGGGTAAACAGTGTTCCCAGCGGAGAAAATATCAAGGTACAGGCCAAGGGGCAGGACAGAGCTTGGCATGTTCCCTGCAAGAGCTCTGGGCTGGCTGAGTGGAGTGTGGGAGGGAGAGAGCGGAGGAGGTGAAGCTGGAGAGGCCAGCCGGGACCGACCCTGCAGAGGCAGGGCTGGCTACAAAATTTAGAAGGCCCAGTACAAAATGCAAATGCAGGGTCCTTTATTTGAAGAGCAGTAAAAAAAAAAAAAAAAAAACGATTTTATAAGTACTAAAATATAAACCTTTTTCCTTTCTTTCACCGTCTTTCTCAACCCCTCATGGTGATTTTATTTGCTATTTATATTCCACTTTCTTGGCTGTGGGGATCCTCAGGGGTGACTGCAGACCTTCAGAGGTGCCTGGGGTTGCTGCCCTGCTACTCAGTATGCACAAGGCCCACTGGCTGTACGGTTCCTTCTCCTGCCAACCATGGGACTACCAATATGCCCTATCCTGGCTGGGGGAGGGGAAGTCAGAAGTCAGTCTCCCCTTCCCATGGAATCACTCCATGGTGGATGGATGGCCCCAAAATTTGGCAACTGCTGTTTTGGGACATGCCTGGTACCTGAATAAGGGGTGAGTGAGAGGCTTGCCCCACTGCCCACCACCCCCATCACCACCTATCATCTGTCAAAATGCTGTGGATGCTTGCCCAGTCCAGGACTTGCTGGGGGGTGTCGAGGGTCATGGCACAATGCGGGACTCTCACTGGCAAGCCTGACACCTGACCTGGTCACCACCCTGGGTGTAAGGCATCAGCGGTCATGTGTCAGGGGTGGGAGTAGGAGGCCAGTGGGGCCTGGGACACCAAGGAATAGGGATTGGGCAGCCAAAACCAATCCTGGGGGGGCAGGGAAGTGATGGGAGGTAGGATTCTGCATGAGTTGAGGCTCCCAGCCCTGAGCACAAGTTCCACTGTCTCACTGATCCTCACTTACAAAATTCAAATTCAAAGATAAAATTATTAATATTTCAAGACATCAGCAGCAGAGCACTGAATCCCAAGTGTAGGACCTAAATAGACATGTCTCCAAAGAAGACAGGCAGATGGTCAAGAGGCACATGAAAAGCTACTCAACATCGCTAATTATTAGAGAAATGCAAATCAAAACTACAATGAGGTATCACTTCACACCAGTTAGAATGGGCATCATCAGAAAATCTACAAACAACAAATGCTGGAGAGGGTGTGGAGAAAAGGGAACCCTCCTACACTATTGGTGGGAATGTAAACTGGTGCAGCCACTATGGAGAACAGTATGGAGGTTCCTTAAAAAACTAAAAATAGAGTTACCATATAATCTAGCAATCCTACTCCTGGGCATATATCTGGAGAAAACTATAATTCAAAAAGATACATGCACCCCAATGTTCACTGCAGCACTATTTACAATAGCCAAGGCATGGAAACAACCTAAATGTCCATTGACAGATGAATGGATAAAGAAGATGTGGTATATGAATACGATGGAATATTACTCAGCCATAAAAAGGAATGAAATAATGCCATTTGCAGCAACATGGATGGACCTAGAGATTATCATACTAAGTGAAGTCAGAAATAGAAAGACAAATACCATACGATATCACTTATATGTGGAATCTAAAATATGACACAAATGAACTTATCTATGTAACAGAAACAGACTCACAAACAGAGAGAACACACACGTGGTTGCCAAGGTGGGGAGGAGGGTTGGGGGAAGGATGGAGGGGGAGTTTGGGATTAGCAGATGCAAACTAGTATATATAGAATGCATAAATAAAAAGGTCCTACTGTATAGAACAGGGAACTATATTTAATATCTTGTGATAAACCATAATGGAAAAGAAAATAAAAATGAATATATATACTGGGTTGGCCAAAAAGTTTGTTTGGTTAGTGAATATGTTGTTCAACAAGGTTCTTGGTGAAAATGAAAAGTGTGTCTTTTATTTTTACTTAAAACCGAGCACACTTTTTGGCCTATTCAGTATATATGTATAACTGACTCTGTTGTACAGCAGAAATTAACACAACATCGTAAATCAACTATATTTTCAATAAAGAAAAGTCCCAAGTGCAGGACCTATGTACTACGGTAAAGATTCCGATCTTTATTCTGAATGAGATAGACTGGCTGGGAGTGGGTGGTTGGCAGCAGTGGCAGGAAATATCCCACTAATGTTTTACAGCGACTGTTCCAGCAGCCCTGTGAAGGAAGAAAGGCACAGAGGGAAACGCGGAACAGGAGGTGAGGTGGCTTGATTCCAACAGCACTGCTGGAGGTAGTGAGAGGTAGTCACATTCCAGATTTATTTTGTAGGAAGAGCAACTTTTAGGTTAGTTTTTTTTTGTTTGTTTGCGGTACGCGGGCCTCTTACTGTTGTAGCCTCTCCCGATGCAGAGCACAGGCTCCGGACGCGCAGGCCCAGTGGCCATAGCTCACGGGCCCAGCCGCTCCGCGGTATGTGGGATCTTCCCAGACCGGGGCCCGAACCCGTGTCCCCTGCATCGGCAGGCGGACTCCCAACCACTGCGCCACCAGGGAAGCCCCCTTAGGTTAGTTTTAAGGAAACTTTTGGATAAACTGCTAGATTTGGGGGAGTATTTATTATAGACTTGAGGGCAGGAACCACTGATAAATACTTCCATAGGTACAGCCATGATGGTGAATAATCAAATCTTTTCCAAACTGAAAACCCTACAAAATAGAGTCATGGTACAAAGAAGACAATTATTTCAAAATAGCAAGTTTAGAATATTTTCTTTATGTTCATTACTAAATAAGTAAGTGATCTTAAGCACTAAGATCAAGTGCTATATGTAAAGCACAACTTCAGGATGAAAGTAACAAGTAAATTAAAACAAAAAGAAAAATAACCTGATCCCAGTCTCACGGCTCAAGGAGAAAATGTTTTTGGTGTATGTTAACCAGGATGGGTGGTACCCAGTTCTTCAATCTTATGCCAGGATCTCTGAGCACTTGGGCAGGAAATGTGTACTCATTAGTTTGGGTCTGGGGCATCCCAGCCTGAAATCCCAGCTCTGTCCCAGCTATGTCTCTGATCCCTGGTGGAGCTGTTGTTGAGATGCTGATCTTTGCACAAATAGTACCCCAGAATGCTGAGACTATGCCTGTGCCAGCTCCCTGTAGGAGCCTTCTCTTCTGTCTGGTTTTGACTCTTTGCAGGACGTCCTCCTTTCTGTCTCATAATTGCCTTCCCTTACTCCTCACGCTGAAAGGGATCACTTGCGCTTCCATTTCCTGGGACGGGATAATAATCAACTCATATTTTTGAAGGTACTTTCACAAACATGATTTAATTCCCATTAACATTTCCCATTAATGTGAACTCTCCTGACATAATGGGCTATCTTGGTCACTTTTTTTTGGAGAGGGGGATGGGGGTGAATATTGGAAGGGGATTCAGTTGCTTTTCTTTTTTTTCTTTTAAATTATTATTTATTTTTGGCTGCATTGGGTCTTTGTTGTTGCACATGGGCTTTCTCTAGTTGCAGCGAGTGGGGGCTACTCTTGTTGTGGAGCATGGGCTCTAGGTGCACGGGCTTCAGTAGTTGTGACATGCAGGCTCAGCAGTTGTGGCTCGCAGGCTCTAGAGTGCAGGCTCAGTAGTTGTGGCGCACGGGCTTAGTTGCTCCACGGTATGTGGGATCTTCCTGGACCAGGGCTCGAACCCATGTCCCCTGCATTGGCAGGCGGCCAGTTGCCTTTCAAAATCTCACATAGCCAAAGTTATTACATGATAGTTAATGAGAAAAGAGTCAATTTTTTTTTTTTTATAAAAGGAAGTGGTAAGAAACACCATCATAGATGAAGTTCGTATGCTTCGGCTTGTTCACCTAAATAATCAGAACTATAGAGTCAAAAATGTGTTCTTCATTTCCAAGTCAAGGATGCTGCTAAGATATAAATGGTGCACTGTGGTGGCAGAGAGACGGTTTCCACTATTTCTTCTCTTTGCAAGAAAATATTTGAGGTGGTACAAGGGGCCAACCATACATTCTGTAGACCTAGATCTGTCAGGTCCTGTACTTGTCATTTTTCAACTTCTCTTCAGGGGGTATAATATGGTTCTGCAAAGGTACTATTTATTTCTTTTCTCAAATGTTAAATCCCAGGTTTTGTACTTTGGGTCTTTTCAAAACTTGACATTACTGAATTAATATTTCTTTTCCTGGTGTTAGAATAATGAGTGTTAGTGTAGTTTCAACCCACCAGCTTGTTTTCCTTGTGATGCCCCTGAGGAGAGGCGTCGTGGGAGCTGCCTGTGGTCTGTGGTCACAGTCAAAACTGTACAAAGTAGCATATTGTCTGAGTGTGCGGATAAATCCAAACTCAGGACTTGCCCTGTCAGCCTGCGGAGACGTGGTCGGCATCACAGCCTGGTGTCTTTCTGGGGAACTCAGACTAGTTTCCGTGGCAAAGGAGCTGTGTCATTAACTGCTAGGGTGTTCCTATGTTACTAACATTTTCATATATGTAAAAAGCACTGAAGCATTTTGTATTATTTTAAAGGGATTATCCACTGGTTATTTTAGTGTAGAAAAGTCAATATATCTGAAAATAACCATTATGACTTGTGTTATTAATTGAAGATAACTTCTTCTTGCATTAAGAAGATGGATCTCTAATTGCCAAGTATGAAAGGCTCAGAGGGGATTTTGACAATGCAATCTTTCTCAATACATCTTACACTGACATCAGAATAAGATGTCATTGGCTACTGAAGAACAGTCACTTAGGAAGTGGAATCCCACTTCTCCGTCAGCATAAAGAGATTACAGAAGATGATAATCCAATGCAAAATTCTAGAGAAGGTGTTCCCTGTCCTGCTCTTGGGTAGTAGGAGGCTTGGGGATTCTTCCAGCACCTCTTTGCTGAGATTCCCCTAGCCTCCTACCACAACCATGCTATATTGGCGGGGTACTGGGGAAATATAGGACCTTGTTCACTTTCCCAGGACCCACCCAGGAAGCAAACACAGGTTCTGAATCTGGACTTTCAAACCAGTGTTGTCTTGGGGAGAGGACAGAGCGAAGGCCCCTCTCCCTAGGGACATACTATGTCCAAACACTGCCTCTTCATCTCTTTCCTTTCTGTCCACTCTGAGGAACCCCTATCAAGTCTAGAACAAGAAAGAAAGCTCTTCTATTATCATGCGTTCTTTTTTCTTTTTTTAATAGAAGTACAATTTGATTTTATTGTTCGATTTCTTTTTTTTAAACATCTTTATTGGAGTATAATTGCTTTACAATGGTGTGTTAGTTTCTGCTTTATAACAAAGTGAATCAGTTATACATATACAGATGTCCCCATATCTCTTCCCTCTTGCATCTCCCTCCTCCCGCCCTCCCTATCCCACCCCTCTAGGTGGTCACAAAGCACCGAGCTGATCTCCCTGTGCTATGCGGGTGCTTCCCACTAGCTATCTATTTTACGTTTGGTAGTGTATATATGTCCATGCCACTCTCTCACTTTGTCACAGCTTACCCTTCCCCCTCCCTGTATCCTCAAGTCCATTCTCTAGTAGGTCTGTGTCTTATTCCTCTCTTGCCCCTATGTTCTTCATGACCTTTTTTTTTTTTTTATAGATTCCATATATATGTGTTAGCACACGGTATTTGCTTTTCTCTTTCTGACTTACTTCACTCTGTATGACAGACTCTAGATCCATCCACCTCACTACAAATATCTCAATTCCATTTCTTTTATGGCTGAGTATATTCCATTGTATATATTGTGCCACATCTTCTTTATCCAGTCATCTGTTGATGGACACTTAGGTTGCTTCCATGTCCTGGCTATTGTAAATAGAGCTGCAATGAACATTTTGGTACATGACTCTTTTGAATTACATCATGCGTTCTTAAGAAATCTATTCAATCTGTGTTTTCCGTTGAGTATTTCAAAGCCTATTTTGAAACTTAAAAGCTAAAAGATGACTCTCTTATTCTTCTGAGATCTTACTGACATAGCTGACATCTAAAACAGGGGTGAAAATGATGTAGCAAAAAGAAAATACAGAGAAAGAAGAAAACAGGAAATAGTCTATGATTACCCCATTAGATACACAAGATGCCATGCACTTCTAGGAGACAGCACCACAGAATATGTGAACACAACTTGTACCTGTACAGCTAATTACTCACAGCAACATTTCTTCCCATTTGGTCTAATCTCATGTAATTATAGATGTTTTACAGCTCAAAGAGCCTTTAAGGGTTTATCTAGGCCACACTGCTTTTCTTTTCTTTTTCAACAGATAGAAAACTGAAGATATAGAGGATAAGTGTAACATGCACATGGTCACACACACACATTTAGAGGCAGAGCCCACAGGAGAAGCCAGGTCCCTACACTTCTCTTAGTGGTTCTTTCACAAAATGGTGCAATTATGTCTTACAGCGCCTCTGCATCTCTCCTCATGGGTTCCTCCCTTGGGAGGGTCTGTAAGGTGGAAGCTAACTGAGACAAAAAAACCCCGTGTATGAGGAAAGGTTCTCCATGCCCAGGGGATGGCCTCAATTAAAGAATGTTTAGGAAAGAGAAAGCCATTGGTTGGGATCAGTTGGAATTTGCTGGAAAAGGACAATCCAGTTAAATTGATAGGACAGTGAGGCTTTGGGCTGCTCTGAGAATCTAGGAAAAGCTACGGATCCTTCCCCAGACAAACGTATCTTTGCAGAAAGTTTTGTAGATACATTCAGGTAGTTTTCAGATCCCCTAAAACACACTCCCTGAATCAAGTTTAAGAATCCTACTATAGAGGAAAGATTCTCCTTTGAGGCAGCAGGTAATGCCTAGGAAAACACCAGGAAGGTCACCTTCCCCAGAGAACTGCCCTGGGAGTTGGAGGAACAGGAGTAGAAGGGGTTGGTCCAGGGGTCAGCCCAGAGGGTGGGGAGTGGCAACTTCTGGATTTTTAAATATTTAGGAGGGTGAGCTTTGATAAAAAATTGCACTTACCTCTCAATCAAAGTCACCCTTGGAGTGGGGAGGGCTATAATCAGCCCGTTGAGAGCAAGGCTAATAAGGGCTGAAAAACAGCAATGACTGCAATTAAACAAAGACAATCTTGTTGGCTCCTGGGTTCTATATGAGCTAAGAAGCTACTTGGGAGGGGGTCCTTTTGGGAGAAGAGAGCTGAAACTCCCTTAACTTGGCAGAAAAGAAGGAGAAACTGCTGATTTCCAAATTCTCTGGTCCTTAGAGACTTCATCCAGTAGTAGCAACAACAATAAAAACAGTTAAGAAGCAGGAACTTGGAATTTATATTTCTCATTACTTTGAATCTGAGTTCCTTAGCAGAGGCTTGGGTGGCGGCTGGGGTCCCATAGTTGGGAAACAATTTCTCTCATTCACTATGTAATCAGTAAATGTTTATTCAGCACCTTTGACATGACAAGCACTATGTTATACGTTGGGAATAAAGGATGCAGTGAGGGACATGGCCTCTGACTTCCTGAAGCACAAATTCTAGTTAGAGAGGTTGACAAGTGAACTGACCGTTAGTGTGATACAGGGGAACCCCATGGGGAGTCATCCTAACCAAGTTTGTGGAGATACTTCCTGGAGGAAATGGAGACTTGAAGGATGGGTTGAGGTTAAGAGGAGAAGAGGGAGGACCAGAGCGTTCCAGGAGGAGGGGACTGCCCATGTGACCAGGCTGGTGCTTTAGAGAAAACTGAGTGAAGGTGAGGTGAGGGAGGGAGCCATAAGAGATGAGATACTACTTGTAGACAGGTTCTGGGCCACAGGGTGAGGCTTCGTAGGATATTCCGAGGTTAGAACTTAAACCCAAGGACAAGAAAGAGCACTGAAAGGTTGGTGGGGAGGGATGACCCAATGCTCCATTCGGCCTGGGATGACAGCACCAGGAAGAGAGAGCTGGACAGATGCCTCATGTTATATGCTATTTGCCACATACTTGTGCCTTTCAGGCTCTTAAGGACAGAAGAGACCAGAACTACTCTGTCCCATGTACCTGTCCAGGCCCACACACAGGTGCATGATACCCTGTGGGTCTGGATGTGGACTTGAGAAATGAATCAACCCTCACACATTTTTGTTTCTCATCCTTTTTATGCACCCCAGTGTTATGCATCTGATGCAACTGAGGATGGTACTCCTACTTGGAGGTTCTTTAGAGACAACGCTTACATCCTACCCCATGGAGGACACAGAGGCATGGGAGATATAATTGTGGGCTCTTTCTTCTCTTGCCTCATCCATTAACCAACTACCATAAGAAGAGTCTCATCTGATTGGTGAGCTAGAGAAGCAGCGCTGAACGTATGTGGCGTCCTCTCTATGGGGAGCCACTTCTTGTCAGGATCCCACTGCTCTGCCCATACCTTTGGAGCTTACCAGGGCATGCTCTGCCTCTGCAGTGGGGAGACCTGTGCTTCAGACTGCAGATTCTACTTACAGGAGACTCAACAAGATCTCATATTGTTTGTAGATCAAGCTGTGTTCTAAAATTCAGCTAGCCCGGTAATAAAGCTGATGTTTTAGTTTGCATCTTTCTGATTTGTATCCATCTCTCATTTGGTTCTGAACTCAAGAGGGGAATAAACAAATGTTATCACTTAATCCCTGGAAACCTCAGAAGTGACAGAATCACTGACTTTTCCTTATCCCCACTTGGATTGCTGGTTTTTCGTCTTATCTTCACTAATGTCTGGTTGTGACGGAAGACTCATCCTTATGGATCCAATTTACTTATTAAACCTTATGACAGGGCTGTCTATATAGTGGGAGGAATCTGACCCCTCCCCTTCCACACACGCACAACTAGCACTTAATTTCTATCCCTTCCCCCAGGAACAAAATGAGACAACTGGCCAGCTTAGGGATGGGAACTTGGTGTTGTGGCTTTATCCTCCATCCACAGCATTTGGAGAACTGATGGGGAGATTAGACAATGGTAAGAGGTGGGGAGGGGGAAGCTGGGCCTCTCACTGTTGTGGCCTCTCCCGTTGCGGAGCACAGGCTCCGGACACGCAGGCTCAGCAGCCATGGCTCACGGGCCCAGCCGCTCCGCGGCATGTGGGATCTTCCCTGACCGGTGCACAAACCCGTGTCCCCTGCATCGGCAGGCGGACTCTCAACCACTGCGCCACCAGGGAAGCCCTGGAGAGCTTTCTTATCCTCCTATGTGTCTAGGGAATTAGTTTTTGGATATTAACCTCATTCCTAGATTCACCTTATTTTGCCTAACCTTATTTTCCCTTTCTCTTATTTTCTTAGTTATTTAAATTTATTTTATCTTACTTCACTGTATGCATCTTTATAAATTGCTTAAATTGTTTTAGCCACAGGGTAGGGGATAGATAAATAAATAGTATCCTCCCCAAATATTCAAGTCCTTTCAGATCTGCTTGGCCGCACAATCTGCTTTGACACATAGAGTTTTATAATTTAGAAACACTCTGGTTCATGCAATCAATGAAAACATGGCAAAGTCCAAGATAAATGATTTTAAAATATTATTTGTATCACTGCCATCCTCTACTAATACTGATTTTTTAGATCTGTTTTTATTTTCAATTTATATTTAAATTAATTCAATAACTTTTAATGGCTACTTTATCTCTGAAACATATGCAGAGACTAGCCTCTACTGATCCTTGAGCCTCAAGGTTCAACCTAATTAGTATCAACCTAATTAGTATTCTCTTCCTAACTAACTCTGGGCAAAATCTAAACACTCCTTGTTAATTGCTTCAGTGCTTCACTGAAGCGTTTCTCTAGATTTTGAAGAATAATGTTAGATAATCATGCTTTGCTTCGGGAAGGGTTGGAGCAAGCAGACTCTTCTGAGTATTTCACTGCTGCAAAAACCAATCAACAGAGTAGTCTGAGAAAGAATGATGGACTTATGGAGGTGGTGGTGGTAGCTCGGATTTCACTGAGGTCAGAAACCTATATTTCTTCAGAGGCATCATCCGTTCTGCATTTAAAAATCATTCAGGGGGCTTCCCTGGTGGCGCAGTGGTTGAGAGTCCGCCTGCCGATGCAGGGGACACGGGTTCGTGCACCGGTCGGGGAAGATCCCACATGACGTGGAGTGGCTGGGCCCGTGAGCCATGGCCGCTGAGGCTGCGTGTCCAGAGCCTGTGCTCCGCAACAGGAGAGGCCACAACAATGAGAGGCCCATGTACCGCAAAAAAAAAAAAAAAAAAAAAAAAAAAATCATTCAGGAAATAATGCCATTTGCAGCAATATGGATGGGCCTAGAAATTATCATGCTAAGTAAGTCAGAAAGAGAAAGACAAATACCACATGATATCACTTATATGTGGAATCTGAGATCTGACACAAATGAACTCACTTATGAAACAGAATCAGACCCACAGACAATAGAAAATAAACTTGTGGTTACCCAAGTGGAGAGGGAGGGAGTGAAGGGATAAATTAGGAGTATGGGATTAACAGATACAAACTACTATACATAAAATAGATAAACAACAAGGACCTACTGTATAGCACAGGGAACTATATTCAATATATTATAATAACCTATAATGGAAAAGAATCTGAAAAAGTATATATGTGTGTGTGTGTGTGTGTGTGTGTGTATACATATATATAAAACTGAATCACCTTGCTGTACACCTGAAACACTGTAAATCAACTATACTTCAATAGAAGAAATCATTCCGTCCCACAGTGATATTTGTTTGAAGCCTATCTCTATCTGTTCTAAAAGGCGTTTTGTGACTTCACCTTTAGCAAGCCTTTGTTCAGTGACTACTGTGTTAGGTGCATCCACATCTCCCAGAGTTCTGGCTCTGGTTCTAGTTCCTTCCCAGAGGTTTACAAGGAGGGAAATTCACAGCCTGACTCTATGGTCTGATATTTCAGTTTACTGCTTCTCTAGTCCAATGACCCTGTCTTCTATATGACTGCCTCTTTAGTACCAAATTCACAGTCTCATGTCTCAGTCAACCCACTTTTTAAATTTCTGACTGTATTTTCCTTACAGTCCAGAACACACGAGACTGTGCATTAATTAAATAAGCATTCTGTTCCTTGGTCCTTCCCATTTCCACCTTTTTTCTTGCTTACCTTTCTACTACTGCCTTGCGTGGCACACATATCTGTGTGCATCTGCTGAGTTGGCAGACTGGCAAGTCCAGTGTGTATTGGGACATAGAAGATACCACTCGGTAATAACAAATTTGGTAGGAAAACTTTCTCTTCCTTAAGATTAAAAGGGAGGAACCGTGCTCCATATTAAAAGGATGGTACATATAATTATCCCAGCTGTAAATAAAAGTCCTCCACCGTGGTTAGGAGAAGGAGTCTCACAGCCCTGGGCCACCAAAAGAAACAACTCAGTGGTATCAGATGCCCTTTGTCTTCTGTGTTCAGGGGCCACAGAAACTGAAGCTTGACCTTAGGGGCTCATGGCCATTTCTTCTGTTGACTGTGATCATCTGAACCAATAGTCCAAGACAGTGATTCTCCTGTCAGACTGTCACCCAGAAGCAGGGGGCTTCCATTCAAAAGCAAAAGCACCTAGAAGCCGTATTCTCTATGACCTTTCCTGCTTCCTTTCAGCCATTGCTGTATCGAGCTATTCCTGAAATGATTCCAAGCGTGACTGCCAATTGTGATTGCATCTCCTCCTGTCTTCAGCTCACACAGTCCCCAGCAGGGGTGTGATGGCGCTGACATCCAATCCTCCACACCTTGGTAATCGCAGGTGTGTAATCTGTCCTCTAGACCTCCATGCCCAGCCTTCACAACACCAGTTCACTTGAGTTGTGGAATTCTATAGGCAAGGAAAGGATGTGCATCACCAGCTGGTCTTTTTCTGGCAACTGAATTTAAAATAATTATGACCACCTGTTCTGTTCTGGGACTATGCTGGATGCTGGAGAGACCAGATGGAAAGAGGAAGCTATAAGAAAGCCATTCATTCATTCATTCATTTAGCACAAACTTCTTGCCTGCTTACCATGCATCAGACAGTGTTCCAGCTGCTGAAAAATACAGCAGTAAACAAAAAACGTGGTGTCCTCATGGAAATTACATTTCAGTGAGTAAAGAGAGACAAAAAACAATAAATAAGTAAACGAGTAAAAGATATCAGGTTGTGATAGTCTTTGAAATGTGTGGACTTGGGCAGACTATATTCCCAATTACCAAATCAAACACTAATCCGGATGCTGCTGTGAATGTATTTTGTAGATATAATTAAGGTCCATGATCTGTTGATTTTAAGAGAGATTATCCTAGAGAATCTGGGCAGGCCTGTTTCAATCAGCTGAAAGGCCTTAAAAGCAGGGCTGAGGCTCCCCTGAGAGAAGAAGAAATTCTTTTGTGGATGGCAGTTTTAGCCCCTGTCCTTCCTGTTGACCTGTCCTATAAATACTGGACTTCTTCAGGCAGTCCCCACAGTTGCATAAGCTAATTCCTTGCAGTAAACCCCTTCATATTATTTTCTATTGATTCTGCTTCTCTGGCTGAAACCTGACAGATAAAATTCTATGAAGAAAAATGAAGCAGGAAAGGGAGATAAGCCTGGTTGGGGACATGGATATATAGATAATTAAAATGGAATTTATACCTGCTATCATAGAGTTATGGGTAAAGAACTAGAGTAATACAGTAAAAGTAGTGATTTTACTAGTACAGAAAATTTTGCTTTGGAGAAAGGAGTACAGCTCAAATACTGTGGGATAGTAAGCAGGTTACTTTCTTTTTCTGAAACTTTTTCAATTTTTTGATGTCTAATATAGTAATGCAACTTCATATGAATATCATGGAAATAAGATAAGACTGTCAAACATAAAGCACCTAGCACTATACCTGGCACATAATGAACTCTATTTTCTTTTATTTTTTAAAAAAATGTCCTCCTCACTAATACCAACAGACATATCTGATGTGTAAATCATAGCAATTCAGCATCATCTTGACTTCATATGTTTTCCCATGCACCTGTGGCCAACCCATGCTCAAGGCAGACAAGTAATGAAGCCTGCTCAAGGCATGTACTGTGTTGGCCAAAAAGGTCGTTCAGGTTTTTCCATAACATCTCAAAATCCGAACGAGCTTTTTGGCCAACCCAATAGTTAGTGGGATAATGCAGGTTGATGAGCCAGAGAAGAGAATGAATGGGAATTACATACATATAGATGGAGGAGGATTAGGCTTATGTGCAAAAAAACCAGTCTACTCCATTTTCCCCTATTATCTTAAAACTTTTCCCAACTCTCTATTAAGTCTTCAGAGAAATATCTGGTATATTCTAGTTGCTCTTTAAATATCTTCCAAATACAGTGATGCATCAATGAATGAGCTCAATTCTTTAAAGGCTTCAACTACAATCTTCTAGTGCATGCCTTCTTATTGTCAAAGAACTTCCGACAGTTGATGGGGAGAAAAGAAATGGAGAGGAATGTTCTGTAGAATGTATTTCAAATGGTAGTTTCTGGGTAAGGGAAATTACTGTCATTTTTTTATACACTGGTGGTGAGAAAAAGCACGGGAGAGCAAAATTCTGCTAGGAATAGTTCACGTTATTATCTACACTCCTCCTTACTCGGGTTAACTGAACAGGAAAACACATTTCCAGGGTTGTTCTGCTCCTGAGAGAGGTGGTGCAGTACTCATGCCTGTGGTTCCTTTGGAATAGGATGAACCTCCAGCCTTCTGGGGGTTCGTGTCTTTCAGGGGTGCCTTAAATCTAAAGCGGCAGGGCTTCCCTGGTGGCGCAGTGGTTGAGAGTCCGCCTGCCGATGCAGGGGACCCGGGTTCGTGCCCCGGTCCGAGAAGATCCCACATGCTGCAGAGCAGCTGGGCCCGTGAGCCATGGCCGCTGAGCCTGTGCGTCCGGAGCCTGTGCTTGGCAACAGGAGAGGCCACAACAGTGAGAGGCCCGCGTACCGCAAAAAATAAATAAACAAAAATCTAAAGCGGCATCTGAGACAACTGTTGCTGCTTCTAGTTCAGCGTTATCACTGGATGGCAAGGGGCTACCTTCCCACACCTCCTTCAACTAAACAAAGGCTAGAATGAATTTTCAGTCCAAGCATTTTTTTCCGTGTCTACCATGTACTAACTATAGGTCTAGGTGGTAGAGACCCATCAATGCACAAGTCAGGCACGTTCCTGTTTTCATGTTGGTCACTTTAGAAGTGAAATGTCTAAATGGGACACCTAATATTTATTAAGCACTAAGTCTATGCAAGTCCTCTGTCTAGGTAATGGAAGGTGGGGCAGCCCAAAGGGTCACCAGTGATGCTCCTGCAGATGGGAGGAGGGCTTGGAATGGGAAGCTGGACACAAGGGGAAGGAGAGGACACTGCAGTCCAGCTGGTGGTGTCAGTAGAGGCCTGACAGATGTGGTGCGAGTCCCGGACAGACTGGGGTTCACAGCGAAAGGGGTGGGTGACAGCAAGCCTTTGAGGAGCTAGGGTTTGGATAGAAGATTGAGGCAGACATCAGTCTCGGGGAAACAGGACTCAGGTACCTGCATCAGGTGCCTAAGGAGTTGGACAGATGACTACAACTGTGAGCCTCAATCTAGTGCCTGGTACATAATAAGAGCTCAATAAATATTCACCAAATGAATAAAAGGACAGAAGGAATGCCATTGACACTTGCATCAGAACCACTGAACCAGAGTTCCTCTCATTAGAGTCAGGATTTCTTCCAGGGCTTTGGGGAGACCTGTGCTCTGAAACAAAAGTCACCTGACCCCGTTGTAGAGACTGGTGAGGTCTGCAGGAAGGCTGCTAGTTTTGCCTGGTGTGCTGTCTGGCCTGCTCTCTGATTTAACACGGATGATCACTGCTACCCTACCTGGATTTACCTGAGTACCACTCCTAGTGAGGTTGGACATTTTGATGGGAGGTCAGGACCATCTGCTATTACTTCTTCTACAGCAGGGGTCCCCAACCCCCAACCACTGGGCCAGGGACCGATACTGGTCCTCGGCCTGTTAGGAACCAAGCCGCACAGCAGGAGGTGAGTGGAGGGCGAGCGAGCGAAGCTTCACCTGCCGCTCCCCATCGCTCCCCATTGCTCCCATTACTGCCTGAACCATCCCCCCGCCCCCCCACCCTGTCCATGGAAAAACTGTCTTCCATGAAACCAGTCCCTGGTGCCAAAAAGGACCACTGTTCTACATTATAATATAACCCCAGATAAACTGGAGAATATTTGGAGGAAGATTTTTGGACAAAGCTAGAGTCTGCTGGAGCCTCATTCAGGTTCGGTATTGATGGTGCTAATCGGGTCAACTTTTTCTTACCAAATGTCTGTGTCAAAGCTATTACTTCTCCTGCCCACCACTGAGAAATCTATTGAACTTTGCGTGAGGAAAAAACACAGACATACGTATATATAATATACGTGTATATCTTATAGATGAATATTACAGATACACATTGTATTTATATTTAGTATTATCAGATTAATATGAGGACCTGACTCTAGAGAGAATCAATGGGAAGAGCATGGTGAGCAGCTGACAGCAAAGGTGAGCTCAGAAGCCAGGGCAGAGACAGTGATCTCTGCCACCATTTACACTGTCCCTTAGTGTGGGTAGCCCCAGGTCAGTGAATATCACATAAAGACAGAAGGAATAAGAAGGTGAACTCTGTACCAGATGTGGGCTGAGAAAGAGGTGCTGGCACTGTCAGGAGTTCCTCACTGGGTAGGCAGTTAGCACGGGCTGGGGTAAAGGGAATAATACCTATGGCAGTCATCCTTAATTGAGGACTTCCTTTGTACCACCCCTGTGCTATAGGCTTTATACACACTATCTCAACATTTTCCTCACATAGCCCTGGGAGGTATGTATTATTATCCCCATTTTTCAGATGAGGAAACTGAGGCTTATCAAGATCAGCTAACTGGTCTAAAGAGTCTGCCTGCTATGTGGTATGCACTCCATAAATATTTCTTAAATGAATGAATAAGGCCACACAGCTGGTAAGAGGCAGATCTGGGATTTGTGCTTAGGCTATCTCAAAGACTGGTCCCTTACTGCTGTTTTTCCTCAAGGATTTTATTTTTACAGACAGCAAGGAGGCTACTGGAGTCACGTTTAGCAGCTCTGTGTCTGAGTAGGGGAATGTCTGTCTTTTCCCTTAAGTAAACCCAGCTGCCAGAATACACTGGTGGAGTTATGTTACCAACCAGGAGTAGCCAGCTGCCTACTGGTTATGTACATGAAGGAATGCTGTTTTGCTCTTTCCCTCCGACTGATACTGAAATTGAAACGGGGAACGACTCCAAGTACAACATATCGTGCAGAGGGATGGGGTACCCTTGTGGGATCACACTGAGAACCTGCCGAGAACACGCTGAAATCATTATTCTGATGGATCAGGAATACTTTCTCACCCAAAGCCAGCAGCCACGTCTGCTGGGCACTCACCACGGTCAGCCTGAGCTGGCTTCTTCCATAGCATGGGCCCACATTAGGAGGCCGAGAGCCACTCCCGCTGGGAAGGCAGGGTCATTTGTACACGTAAGATGAACTTTAGAAAAGTTAAGGGGCAAGGACTCCTGGCTAGAGATGTGCCTTTAAAGACATTCTCCTGAAAGGTCTTCTGTACATGAGCACCGTGACTCTCGAAATAGAAAGCACATACCATGCCCTTCATCCCTAGGCTTAAGGCCACTGTGTGCTCAGAGCCTGGGTCAAGTGCTTCCTGCATGCTGACAGATCCAGCTGTGAGGGTAAGAATCAATCTTTCAGGGAGATGATGTCCTGCAGTCAGGGCAGTGAGTCAAAATGAAGAGGTAAATCTTTTATGGGTTCCTCCCATTTCCCCTAGAAAGTACATTCTGTGAAAAGAGGGATTGCTTGTTCTGTTTTCAACAGATTGTTGTCCTGGTTTAGAAAATCGGGACCTGAGACTGATGATCCGTTTCTCTGGAGTGAGGTGCAGACAGTCCTGCCTGAAAAGGAACCCCCTCTCTTACACAGGGGATCTGGAAGATGGGGAAAGCAGAGGCTCCCGCTGAGGGGCCTTGGGAAGCCTAAGCAGACAGACAAGAGTTCCAAGTGGCCAAGGGACATCCCAGAAAGGACATGCGACCTGAGAGAACAGGCACTACTCTTTCAAAGATGTACCTGATGGTCTAACTTGGGGCATGTATGGTTTCAAGAGGCACACTGACCATCCGTCTGTCCCTTATGCTCACAGCCAGGGAGTGGGGACCCACAAACTCAGAGCAGAGTTCTCCTTGTTTCATCTCAGTCATTTTGTCTGAACTCGTTCTGAGACACTGATCAAGCTTCTTTCAAGGACTGAGAAAATCATCCCCCTACCCCCACACCCTCACAGTGTTCAAATATCTGAAGTTGTGCTTGCTGTCTGCTATCTCCTGGGCCCTCTGGTCTGTATCATCTGCTTGCAGGGCCTTCATATTCAAATGTCTTTCCAATCTGAATCTCTAGACCAGATCTTGAAATGTCTGCTCCTAAATGTAGCACCAACGCCTCAAACTTGATGTGTGCTATTCATGCCCACGGTCTCCCAGAACACACGGTCTCCCATGTTCCCTCCCTCAGTGAATGGTCCCACTTGCCTAGCACTCAAGTCTGAAATGAACCATCCTGGACTTCTCCTTCTCCCTCACTCCCACATCTGGCCAGCCACTAATGCATGATCAATTTTGACTCATTAATGTCTCCTGAGCTGTCTCCTCATGTCCAATCCTGTGACTACTACCTCAGTTCAAGCCCTCATCATTAAAAAAATTGGGACCTGGACTAGTATAGTAGTTTCCTGAATGGCTCCTCTCCAGTTCTTCCATGTGGACAGCCAGGATGCATTTTCTGAATCTCAGACCTCACGGTATTCCTCTGGTTACTGGTCTGCTCTCCTGCATAGCATTTGAAGTCTGTAATGCTCCAAGTCCCCGATTATTTCTCAGATTATTTTCCTGCCTCTCCCCAGTGGGTTCCCATGGCACATACACCTGATCCACCCTACTAACTCTTTTCCCCATGTTGACAAGCTCTCAGACACCTCCATGCCTTTCCAAACTTGGTCCCTTTTCTGTTGGCACAAATCAATTCATTCTTGAGGACTGACCTCATTGATAGCCTTCCTGATTCTTACCTCCAGGCACAAATAAGTGTGTTCTTCTATGAACTGTTTCCAACACCACAACACTTCAGACACCAAATGTGTGGGATTTTTTTCCCCATAGCAACCTGTTCTCCACCTCCCCAGACACCAACTGACCATCCTATAAGTCAATTCAATTCTGACACTAACTACCTAGAGTTACTGCAGACCCCACAGGTTAAGGGTTCAGTCCTATAAGACTGCCCCCACTTCAGATGCCAACTGCAAGTTACCAGCCTCCTGTACTTCTGGTCAACCAGCTATAAATCAGGAGTCCACATGGCCCCCTCTTTGGGTTTGATAACTTGCTAGAATGGCTCAGAGACTCAGGGATAATTTACCTACTGTTACTGGTTTATTAGAAAGGATACAACTTAGGAATAGCCAAATGGAAGAGATGCATAGGGCAAGGTATGGGGAGAGGGCCACAGAGCTCCCACGCCCTCTCTAGGTATGCTCAAGAAATGCGTACTGGGACTTCCCTGGTGGCGCAGTGGTTAACAATCCGCCTGCCAATGCAGGGCACATGGGTTCGAGCCCTGGTCCGGGAAGATCCCACATGCCATGGAGCAACTAAGCCCGTGCGCCACAACTACTGAGCCTGCGCTCGAGTCTGTGAGCCACAACTACTGAGCCCGCGTACCACAACTACTGAAGCCCACATGCCTAGAGCCTGTGCTCCACAACAAGGAAAAGCTGCTGCAATGAGAAACCTGTGCACCGCAGCGAAGAGTAGCCCCTGCTCACCACAACTAGAGGAAGCCCGCGCACAGCAACAAAGACCCAATGCAGCCCCCTGCCTCAAAAAAAAAGAGAAAAAAAAAAGAAATGCATACTGAATGAGTGCAGGAGTGAAAAAACTCTACTGGCCAGTTTTAAAAGAGTGCCTTTTTCTGTTTTACATTTATCTTGAAAAAACCCTGACCAAATAACACTATGAACTTTCTGACTTTGAAAATCAACCTTTGCTCCTTCCTGCCACTGTTTCTGCTTCAATGCCAACACTTTGACGTAGTTGCTGGTGAATATGGAATCAGAATTTTTCACAGCTATAGCAGAGCACATACATGCTGAATATTTAGTGACAAAGTTTTCTCTTACAAGAGCAAAGGACCCATGTTTTGAAAAGACATTCATTGGGTTGCCTGCCTCACCCAACAAACCATCTCCCACCCCGTTAGTCTACGTTGCAGAAAAGTTCGAAAGACAATATTGCCGGGAGTAAAAGAGATGGGAAAAACACCAGCTTTCTGTCATATCCACATAGTCTTTATCACAGTAGCTTGTTTTTAGAGATTTCTGGGAAAGAAGATGCTGGAGGGAGGGATGTGCTTAATGGTAAGCATGAAAGGATCCTTTCCTCTGCTACTATTTGTTGGAAATCTGGAAACTAGTGGGCATTATTACAACCTCGAAACATGGGAAAATTATTTTAAGTATTAAATATCTACAACGCCACTGCAAAGTGGCTTGTTTAAAGGCTGATCATAATAATGGAGGCTTTTGAGAAGGACTGGAACTTCCTGCACTGCAAAAAGCAAAGTAGTACTACATCCAGGGCCCTGAGGTATGACGTGGAGCTGGTGGGGAAGTTATTAAGTTGAGGTGGTCCTTCTTGCCTGAGTCCGTGCTCTTCATAATTCTTTAAGGAGAACCCGAGAGCAGAGATTTTGATTCTTTCTGTGCCTCGGTGAACAAACAAAATTGGGAAAGGGCCCCAGGCCGAGCAGGAGAATACTCAGCAGACATGAACGAAACAATCAATATCCATGGTTGGATTGATCCCACGTGACAGCCATGTAACTGAGCCAAGACAAAAGAAGAAATTGCTCTTTTTTTTTTTTGCCATTTTTTCCTTTTTTAAACAAAAACAAAAAACGACGTCTGTAAACTGTCAGAAAACAATCTTCTCTTCTATCTGGTGCCAGCTTGCTGCTGCTTCTGTGTTCTTCCACGGCTTCCTCCTATTTTGCTGTTTGTAACTCTTTTCCTAAATGCCTCCTACTCTGTTCATGCTGGGCTCTACTGATGCCCTCACTTACATAAGTCTTGGTAATTTCTGGTCTGAAAACTCCCCTTCAAAAGTGGGGTGTGCCCCGAGCTGCCTGCAGTTATCCAAGAGTCTGCCACAAGGGAACGTTACCTAGTCTGAGAAGACAAAATAAAAAACACTTGGCTCAGGGCTGGATACTGAAGGAAATAGCTGGGCTGGGTGACTCAAAGAGTTTGCATTTTCTAGCCGCTGCTTTCATAACAAAAGCACCATTTTAGCCACCTGAACTTAGCTGACTTCAGTTTGGTATTAAGAAGGCTTATGGGGCTTAAACGGCAATGAAGGGCTCATCTGTGTTTGCTCAGATGACAGAGTAATGTGCACCCTGGTAGATCCAGTCCAGGGTCAACCATTATGTGAAGTAACAGGAAATCATACCCTTACTGAACATCTGCAAACCCGGGTACCCAAACTCGAGAAAGTCACCAGTCAAGTGGCACTATTGTGCCCTGACATTCCTACTTCATTGAAGAATATTATATTTCACATTCTTTTACTCACTAAAACGCCTCAGAATACTCTCCTTTATTTCCCCAGCAGCCATCAACATTGGAATACCTTAGTGCTTTCCAAATATTCAGCATCTCTGAATCACTTAAACATTTACTGCATTAATAACTTGTGAATTTTAAGCAAATTTTTTAAAATATGAGCATTTACAAATAATAAAAATAAAATAATATCTTTAAAATTAAAAAAAAATAATTGTTCTATTTTATAATCTTTTAACAAGGAATTTTTTTTCCAGCTCAAAGATATATATCTTGAGTCTTAGGTCTTCCTGATGTTTTCAAATGAGTCTTATGGGACGATTTCTCACTGGGTCCTTCAGATCATGGATTGGTAAGGATATCACCCTTCAGAGCTGGAAGGCAGACTGATTCCACCTGAGAAACAGAGGCGATGGATTTGGAACACACTGTTTGCTTGTGTTTGCCCCGGAAGTTGCCACCAGCTGCTGCAGCATTTGGATGTGGTGTTTAAAAGGTCCACTCGAGCCATCGAGTATGTTTTCTGAAGAGTGAAAGAAATCTTCAGGCTCCGTGGAAGCATCATTGTGCAATCAAGTCCTTGCCCTCATGGTTGGCCTTCTTAAGAAACCCCAACTACTTGTCTTCAATCTTAATCCTGACACTTTGGTTTTGAAAGATGGATTTAGATGGTTCATTCTACTAAGTATGTTACTGGGATATGTTATTTCTGTACGTTTCTTGAAAACAGTATTATTCTTCATTGACATAATAGTCATGAAGCAATATTTTTATCTCATTCTTCATTTCAAAAATGCATATGAAATAAGGAATGAGATTTCTCCTCAACAGCAGACTATTTAAGTGTGGAGAAGGCCAAGTTTATATCTGGCATTCATTTCTCTGAACAATGCTCTCAAAGTGAGTACATTCAGGGCCTGAAAGTTGATAGGATTATTATCCTCACCATTTCTGTCAACACTAAATGAAGATCAGGTGGTTTTTTTCTTGGCCAGTGATTATTCTCTGTGAGTAAACAACATGCAGGCAGATGTCCAGAAGCCACTTCTCTTCTTCAAGTAGCTATATCCTTTCTCATTTACATATCGATATAAATCACATAAAACAAGAGTCAATTAAGCAAAAAAAATTTCCAATTCTGTAGCCCAGTTTTTCAATGATTAAAAATACAGAAATTTGTCAAGCACTTTTCCTTCATATGAGAATCCTATTTAATGCTAAGTGTTAATTCATATTTATCATGTCTGTTTTTTATGTAATTCTAATATACACCAGGAATTAAGTATTTTTCTACAGTGTATGGCGAGGACATTAGGCAACAGGTAATAGAGTCATTTGCAAAAGGGATTTTTTTCAATAGTTCATTCTGATTTATTTCTGAACATATAATAGCCATTATCTTTCTGGCTGGCTTTATACATTTCTTACCAATAGTGTCAGTTCTATTTATTTTTGCTGTCAGGTGTGCAACTGTGAAAGTCATATCTGTACTTTTATTCTCTCCATGCCTTTAGTGAGTAAGTTAACTTTGAAACGGAGAGTATTATTTTATATTTTTTGTTGGAAGAATTCCGTTGATTTTATAGAGAAGTTGTTGTGCTTTATTTGAAAAATGTTACAGATGCTTTTATGTCCACTGTGTGCCTGAGACTCATGATGAAAAATGCAAATGGGACAAATGGATTCACAAGTCTACTAAAATTAAATGTCTGTAAATTCACCTTCATTTTTCCTGCTCATACTTCTCTTGCTTGAATGCTTGTCTAAGTCATCACCCTCATAGCTTAATTTTATTAACAGCTTTAATCTTCTATTTACAAAGTCTTATTCACTAATTTATTTTACAAAGTAATTCTAAGATATACTTTTGTTACTTTTCATCACTATCTTTAAACTTCATGTAAATCATTAATCCAAATGTGTGTGGGTGTGAATTGAGGATATAACAACATAATAATGATGTTAAAAAAAAAACCACACACATGAATACTGTGTGTCTACACAAAGACTTATACATGAATGTTTATAGCAGCCTTATTTGAAATAGGCACTGGGAATAATCCAAATGTTCACCAATGTGCTAATGGATAAGCAAATGTAGTTACAACTTAGCAACTACCACTTAGCAACAAAAAAGCACAAACTACTAATACATACAACATGGATAAATCTAAAAATCTTTATGCTGAGTGAAAGAACCTAAACAAGAAAAGAATACATATTGCATGATTCCATATATATGGATCCCTAGAAAATGTGAAGTAACGTATAATGACAGGAAGCAGATCAGTAGTTGCCTGGGTACAGGGGCAGAAGGAGTGATGGACTGCAGAGGGGAACCAGGACACTTTTGGAGGCAATAAAAATAAGATAGGGACAAGGCAACTTGTGTAGTGATGTTTCTTTGCATTCTTTCAGTTACCTGAATCATTTTTTTTGTTTTTTTTTTTGCTCAGATAGAAATTTGCCCATGAAATTTCCATAACTCTATTTGGTTTTCTTTATAGTTTCTTTCCTTTCAAAGGTTATTTTAAAATTTAAGTTCTATTGGTTCAGAATAGCATTTCCTGACATTTTAGTTGACATACTAAATTCCAAAGAATAATTGATTACGTAACAAAAACAAACACGTTAAACAATTGTCAAAAGATAAACTTTAGGGCACACAAGCAAAATTCGATAAACCAATTTCTACTTACTGTGAAAAAATGTTTGATTTGTTTGAGTTCTTTATTATTTTTCACTGTTTACTGTTTTTTTTAATCTTTAAAAATTTTTTAAATTTATTGAAATATAGCTGTCTTACAGTATTATATTAGTTTCAGGAGTACAGCACGGCGATTTGATATTTTTATAGACATACACCATACAAAGTTATTTTAAAATATTGACTATTTTCCCAGTTACATTCCTGTAACTTATTTATTTTATAACTGGCAGTTTATACCTCTTAATTACCTTCCCTATTTTGTGCCTTCCCCTAGCCCTCTCCCCTGTGGTAACCAGTAGTTTGTTCTCTGTATCTATGAGTCTGTTTTTGTTTTGTTTTGTTTGTTCATTTGTTTTGTTTTTTGGATTCCACATATAAGTGAAAACATACAGTATTAATTATTCTGACTTATTTCACTAAACAAATGCCCTCCAAGTCCATCCACGCTGTCACAAATGGCAAAAGTTCACTCTTTTTTATGACTGAGTAATATCCCACTGTGTGTGTGTGTGTCTGTGTTTATATATGCATACATACCACATCTTTTTATCCATTCATCAGTCAATGGGCACTTGAGTTATTTCCAAAGCTTGTCTATTGTAAATAATGCTGCCATGAATGTAGGGGTGCATATATCTTTTTGAGTTAGTGTTTTTGTTTTCTTTGGATAATACTCAGTAGTGAAATTGCTGAATTGTATGTTAGGTCTATTTTTAATTATTTGAGGAACCTCCATACCGTTTTCCATAGTGGCTGCACCAATTTACATTCCCACCAACAGTGCACAGGGGTTCCTTTTTCTTCACATCCTCACCAACACTTGTGATTTCTTGTCTTTTTAACAACAGCCATTCTAACAGGTGTGAGGTGGTATCTCATTGTGGTTTTTTTTTCAATTGTGGTTTTGATTTGCATTTCCCTGACAATCAACGATGTTGAGCATCTTTTTTCCTGTGCCTACTGGCCATCTGTATATCCTTTTTGGAAAAATGCCTATTTAGGTCCTCTGCCTAGTTTTTAATTCAGTTGTTTTATCTTTTTATACTGAGTTGTATGAGTTCTTTATATATTTTTGGATATTAACCCCTTATCAGACATATTGTTTGCAAATATATTCTCCCATTCAGTAGGTTGCCTTTTCATTTTTTTGATAACTTCCTTTTGTGTGCCAAAGCTTTTTAGTTTGATTAGGTTCCATTTGTTTATTTTTGCTTTTGTTCCCCTTGCCTGAGGAGACAGATCCAAAAACATGTGAGTAAGGGTGCTTTTGGATTCCTAAAGGAATCACATCTTTATCAGAAGTTACATGCAGTGCAATCTCAGAATATCACTTAGCATTGTCTTGGATGGAGACAAAAATGATAATAAATCAGGCAAGGGTCAGTCCAAAAAATATATACCCATTGGTTTTTCTAATAAAGGATGTTTAATATAGGGAATTGAAGGACTGAAAACATGAAGGAGAAACACAGAGGTATCACGGAGGTAGCAATCCCAGGAAACAACCACTACCCTGGGGCTGAGGGAACAAAGGGTAGAGGATATGGTCATTAGGATCTGGAAGCTTGGAGGATGGCCCTGCAGAGACGGAACCCAAACCAGGAGGCGTGCTGCCTGGCTGGCTGGAGCAGGCTTCTTGGGAACTCACAGGAGGGACCCTCAGAGCAGGGAATCGACAGCTGGGGAAGGGGTGCCACTGGCAGATGCTATCACTGGAATTAGTTGAAGCTGGTTCTGGGAGTGAAGAGAAAAACTGGTACTAACTGCTGCTGGGGTGATGCTGACAGGACCAGCAAGAAAACAGGAAGGAGCAAACCCCTGCAATCCCTTCCTGTCCTCCAGTATATCTCTAGTGCCCCCTATTGACAGACCCTAATGGCAGTCCAGTTGGCAAAGCAGAAACGTAGTTTGTAGAGGCCCAGGCCCAGTGTCACAAGGCCAAGAATGAAGGGTGACTTTGGAGTTTAGAGCTGAAGTAGCTTAATAATCAACACATAAAGTAAACATATGTTTGATCCCTTTTTTAAAATCCTAAACACCAACTCATTGCAGCTCAAAGACTCAATGGAAGGCCTGGGCCAGAGAAGTGAGATCCAGTATTGGCAGGTCTGAAAATGCTTCCATTTTGGTAACTGTAAATTAAGGGATCACCCCGTTAGTACCATCAGAAACTCTGTGGAGCCTTTTTTTTTTTTTTTTTTTTTTTTTTTTTGGCCATGACTGAGTAAGAAGATAGTTTGGGTTCCCAGTTCTTGCGGGCAGTAGCTGGAAAATTCCCTGGAGGCATTTGCACTCGGGACACTGGGAAGAACAGTCCTACAATTGTCTTGGTTCCCCCAGGGACTCCAGAGGGACTTACTTTACATTTCAAGTTCTGAATCATCAAATTCTGCTAAAAAGCCAAGGTAGTCATCACCCATTCTTCCTTCTCTTCCTTTGCACCCCCTCCCTTTCTCATTTCTTATTTCTATTTCTTTTCCTTTTGTTTTTTTTATTCTTCCCCTTTCTCTTTTTTCCACCCCTTTATTTTCTCTCCCATCACTTACTCTTCCTGGGAGGACAGAGTAGTGTGTCTGAAGGAGCATGAACTCCTGCAAGAGGAGGGCCAAGCATTAAATCCTAATTCTGATATTTACTTGCTTTATGATCTCAGGCAAGTTATTTTTAGTTTTCATTTTTTCAAAAATGGAAATGACAACAGCTAGGATATATGTATTTTGTACGATGTACATGAAAGAATGTGTATGTAGTGCCTGATAGATAATAGGTGCTTGATAAATATTTGTTTCCATCTCCCCTTTATTTATCAAATGCTCCTTTAAGAGTACCTTTAAAAAACAACTTAATACTTAGCATATGTCCACTGAGGGCCCTGGGCTAAGCACTTATCTTAGACTAAGGTTGAATTCTTTTCCTGCAATACTGAATTGGTTATTTTAATCCGACCATATTTCACTGAACTCATTCTCTATCTTAATTATTTGGAAACTTAAGAGGTTCAAAATTCAGTGTGTGGCTGTCAGAATTACTGAGCTGGCATAGTTAGACTAAAATAGGGGAAAGTTTACAGGATAAGGGAAAGAAAAGACAGATTTGGACTCCCTTGGCTGGAATCAGTGGCAGGAATCACTAATGATTCAGATGGAAGGTTCAAGCCCTAAACTATCATCTGCTCACATTCTGTGCCAGGATCAGCCTTCAGATACCGCTCATCGTCATGTGCAAACTTGCCCTGGAGCAGGAAAAGAGCCACCAAGTGCACAGGAGAGTAGAAATACTTTCTCCTCTGTCCTCAGTGTTAGGACATCTTGCGGGTTATTCACCTTCTAGTCTCTTGGAACTCTTAACTAAAAGTAGTTGCAAAGTTAGCCAGCCAGCAAGCTAACTGTCTTCTGGGCCAAGTAATATTGGAGAATTTATAAGTTGTTTTCTCTCCTATCCACTGAGCGCTGGCTATGGTGAGCCTAGCCTTGCATCTTGAAACAGGCTTCTCCTCATCGTAGACTAGGTTCAGTTAGCTGTCAGCAACCAAGAGAGCCAGTGGCATCTCCACTGAGGAGAAGAGGTCAGGTTCTGGAGTCCCTCATCTTTCCCCCGAAGGAGTGCAGTGGTACCTTTGGCCATGGCTAAATGAGAGGCCTGAGGTGTTCCATGTATTCTCATGAGCCTTGCAGGCATGATAGAAAGAGACAAGCTCTAGGAACCAAAGGGGAATTTTCTACTTGCAGTACCTTTGTGGTTTCAGAGTCCTGGACTTCAGTGAGGTTTTAGGAAATGCTCATTCTCAAGCTGAGGGGCAATTTATATGTGGGGACATTTCCTGCTGGTGAGGGAAAGGATATCACTTGGAGCTTATTAGCTGGTATGCATAAAAATTAAGTTAAAATTAAGTTAAATTAAGTTAAGTTAAAATATTAGAGGATTTTATCGATTTAAAAAGAAGAAAGAATGAGGTAGAAGATCCAGCATTGGTTCAGCAACTCAGTAATACCATTAAAACCCAGGCCCTTTCCACCATTTTGTTCTTCCTTCCTCAGGTGTGTCACCTCATGGTTACAAAATGGCTGCTGCCACATGTCAAGCATCATGTCTTCACATAACTGCCACCATGACAGAAGCTTAAATTCAGACTTATTTGATATTATGCATGCCCCAGGGGGAAATCCATTTGATTCAGGTTCATGGGGGGCATGATTGCTGGGACTATCCCTCTTGTACTTGAGGTATGACAAGATTTATTTCCTGTCAATGCCCTGCCCTCAATCATAATAACATCTAATATTCACGGAGCACTTATTACATTCCAAGCCAAACAATTTTACAATATATGAACATTTTCATCAATCTTCATAACAACTCCATGAGAAAGATAATATTATTGTTATCCTCATTTTACAGATGAAGAAATGAAAGCTTAGAGCTTTTCAAAAGGTGGGTCTCAATCCATTAGTAGACCATGAAATTGACTGAGCCGGCCATGACTAGCATTTATAAAAATATAGAGAGAGGGACTTCCCTGATGGTATAGTGGTTAAGAATCTGTCTGCCAATGCAGGGGACATGGATTTGAGCCCTGGGCCGGGAAGATCCCACATGCCGTGGAGCAACTAAACCCGTGTGCCACAACTACTGAGCCTGCGCTCTAGGGCCTGCGAGCCACAACTACTGAAGTCCACGCACCTAGAGCCTGTGCTCCACAACAAGAGAAGCCACTGCAATGAGAAGCCCGCACACCGCAACGAAGAGCAGCCCCTGCTCACCGCAACTAGAGAAAGCCCACGTGCCGTAACAAAGACCCAACGCAGCCAAAAATGAAATAAACTTATATAAAAAATATACAGAGAGAGAATAGAATCAAACAAGTGCTAAGTACTTAGAACAGATCAAAAATAAGTATTGTTTTATTCAACTTTTGTTTCAATTTATATGGATGTGTGTATGTTACTGCACTATATTAAATACATTTCTTACTGTAGGTTGCAGTTTAGAAACACTTGAAAGCCTACGCTCTAGAGAGTTTAAGTAACTTGCCCAAGATCACATGGTAAATTATGAAACTGTAATTTGGATCCGTGCAGTCTGAGGCCAGAAGCTGGCCCCCAATCACTCTGCCTTGCCGCCAAGTTAACTTAGAACATGGTGAGCCCAGGATGGGGTGAGTGAAGAGAGGGAAGGGAATGGGTGAGAAGCAGCTGGAGAATGGAGGAAAGGTACTGGACACAGAACTTTCCCGGTTCCTCTTTTACTGAACCCTTGGGTACAAAAGATTTAGTAGGAGAAAGAGCCACTGGTGCTCTCTAGGCAGTCCCCAACGTGGGGCACCAAGGACTGCAATAGCTAGGGGTCCTGGTTCCCCAG